>NC_134648.1:56930059-58296845 GCF_030463565.1 Pelecanus crispus
GTAGCAAGAATCTTTTCATTTGGACATGATAGTGATGGGAATGCTACTTACTTGAGTTGTTCTTGAAACTCACACTTTGAGAATTACCATGTCACTGGCATTCTTACATCTTGATTCCACCCCCCACCCCATTAAATGTATAATTACCTTCCTAGATCAGGTTGTGTATGGGTCTGTCCAGTCTGAACAGTAACAGTATCCTTTGCAGGCTTTGAAAATAAGGGTTCTCTAACTCTAATGCCAGAGTCTGTTAAAACTAGTTTTACATGGCTATCACATTCACTGCAGTTCTTGAGGTCGCTCCTCTCTCCATGAATAACCTTGCTGGTCTCATGGAGACATTTTTTTGACAAGATGGAGTCTTTCCCATTGACTGTTAATTCCCTATAGCCTATCAGATGAACATCCCGGTCTACGGAAGAAAAATGTCTTTCTGCTTTATGAGTCATAATAAAACAGAATGAGAAAAGAGACAAAGAACCACTTGGAAACTTCTGCTAGATCTCTTAGATAGATCTGTCTGAGGCATGCTTTATTGCCTCTGCCTGATACTTTTATACAAGCAGGAAAATGTACCAGGTATTCCATATCCATGTTATTATTTGAATGGACCCTTGATGATGCAGATATTCTTATTTAAATTCTACCTTTTAGCGGCTTTTGCATTCAAATAAATGTTTCTGCATGTTTCTTTTTGCAAAGCATTACCCTACGAGGGGTTAATGTTAAGGAATAAAAATATCAGGCTCTGGATACATTCCTCCGTATCTTGGTAGCAGTTGTTTCAGGAGCAGTTTTCTTTATTCCATGTTGTTGCATGGCTGTGGGTTCTGAAAATGTGTACAACTCTCATGTGCAGATTAGCTGAGTCATTCCTTGTCAGTTGTATCAATTCACAGCAGGACTGAGGGGAATTGCTGTGCTTTCGTGAACTTGTTAACTATTGTTGGAAACAACTTGCCTATCTACCCCTTACTAATGGATTTTAGATACCTACCCCTTTCCTAACAGGCTCTATGGACAGACAATACTTCTTAGTCATTGTATAATTCCAAAATTACCCACTCTCTGTTTACAGAAACGTGCTACAGTGTGATTTTTAGTCCCAGTGTTTCTCTGTAATTCCTACTTCCCTGTTCTTCTACTGTTCTTAAATTTACTGTAGCGTAAGAAAGTCAGATGCAGGCTGTGTGCAAGCAGGGATAGATGAACTGATTTGAATGGAACTGCATCATTTTAAGTGTGTATGAGCCCAAGCTCAGTATAGTAACTAGGGGTCTTGTTTTATTGACTTTATCTACTTAGAGTAGCCGGGAAGGTATCTGTAGGTCTTCAGACATTTTTTAAAATTTACATTTTCTATAAGATTATATAAATAAAGGTGACCAGCATCACCAAATAATGTATAATTATGAAGAAAGACTGAAGCCTCAAAGAGCGTAGTCTTACATTCTTTCTAATGGGGAAAAAAAAAAAGGTAATTTATCCATTTTTCTCGTCCTTATCCATTTTTCAGTAATTGTCCAGTTTTAAGGTAATTCTTCTGGCTTTGCAAAGAGATCAATACAGACATTTTTTCTCAATGCATTTTCCTCATAGGTTTTTAAAGTTAAATATTACACTTGATTGTGAAAAAAAACCCACAGGTGTGTGTTTTTTTTTTTTTCTTTCCTCAGTGTATCTTAAATCAGAATGGTATAATTTGTTTTCATTTTTTTAAATGGAAATGCACTGTAACTTCAAATAAAATTGCAAAAGTTGCTACAGGGTTTTCTGTGGCAGTCCGGGAGTGTGGGGAAGGGTATAAGCAGAAAGTCTTCGAGCCCCTTTTTTTTTGCTTATGAGAATAGCTTGCATACAAATTGTCAATTATGCCCCTAGTGAAAAGCTTTGAGTCCACATTTCTTGAAGTAAAAACAGTGAATTAATTTGGGTAGGTATCAATTAGCTTTCCCCCCCAATGACTATTGTGGAACAACAAAGAACAACATTAAGCACTGGAACCATCAGTTTATGCTAAGATTAAATAGAAGTTGTTCAAAGCTGCCTGTATAACTCCAACACACTTCTCTTTACCAGCTGGAGAAGAGCAAGAAAGTTAGATTCAAGCTGGGTCAAAGTATTGATAACTCAATTGATATAAACAGAGATGCACAGTAGGAGAAGCACTGTTGCACTCAGTAATACCAATACATTTTGCTTGCAAGGGGTTATGTCTGCAAAATAGGATGATTTACTGTTTGCCTGTGCTGCATGAGAAGTGCAGCTGACCAGCTTGTGGTCTGACTTTCTGAAGTAGTATATAGTCTCTTTTTTATTTCTTTTTCTACCCTCCCCGCGCCCCCCCAGTGAAATTGCTTGGTAACTTCTCTTCCCAAGAGTGTATTGAGAAGGCTATACTAGGGACAGTAAAGAAATGCTTTAAAAATGCTAACTATGTTTTTGTTGTGAATATGAATTGATTATATTGTCTCTGACAGAATAAACGTGTAAAAGAGAAATGCAAAGGGCATCTGCTTTAATATACATATTTACATGGTAATATTACTTACGTTGTTGTGCAAGCCTAGATATAAAAATGCTGGCTTTAAAGGGAGAAACAGAAAAGATGCCATTTTCACTGCTGAAATTGTAACTGAGCTTTTTGAGGAGGAGGATTTATGTCCATATTAAATAGCAAAACATGAGTCACAGCCTCGTTGCTGCTTGCACCAAAATTCTTCTCTTATAAACAGTTAATCTCCTTTATGTAATTTCATTTAAAAGCTAAGCATTAGGATACCTATTTTTCAGCCATTTTGGGAGCTAGAAATTATTCAGGATATAGTCTTCAGCACAAGATTTATTTTTATTTTTGCTTTTTAGAACTGCATCAGGTGCTAACCACTAAATCAGTGGAGAAAAGAATGACAACTACTTAAAATTAACCTGCTTCTTTAGTACAGGTTTTAACCCAAGAGTATGTCTATTTCCTCTTATTCGTATCACCATGTAAGCCCAACTGTAAGTGCACTTTAAGGGTTACTTGTAAATTCTTTTGAACCTTGCATGCCTGTTGCATTATACATGAAGAAAATACTTGCACCATGAGTTTGTAATAAATGATTAGGTGCATACTGGTATGGGAAAAACAACCCTTAAGGGCAGATAAATACTCTTGCGCTTTGATCACTTGAACCATCCCACCTATTTGAAAGCGATGTGTTAGAGAGTAGAGAGATCAATAAAATTAATATCCAGATCTTTGTATCTTATTTATTGCCAATTCTGAAGGCTTTAAGTAGTTACTTTTCCAGTGCCTCATCTTCACAATTAAATGGAGAGGAGGATTTTTTTTTTTTTTTTCCAAATGAACAATTGGAAAGTGGCAGCTTTTGGATCTATTGTATATAATGCCTCACACCTATAAGACAAATGAGTGGAAGATTCTAAGTAGATTTTAGTACTTGTTAGGTCATTTGAGGTGTTCATGACTCGCTTTACTTGCTTTTTGGTGAAGGATGCAAGTACTTTGCCTTAAGCTCACTATCTTCAGGAGACCACACACTGAATACCAGTTGAGGTAGTTTGTGTGACACCTGTAGGAACTGTGTTGGACCTGTGATACTCATACAGAACTTTGGAGTTCTGGATACACTGAAATGACATTGATATTCTAAGCACTGTGTGCTCTTTTTAAAGGTAAATTCTACCTGTAAATTCTACCATCCATTTGCATGGATGCCATATCAGGTACCTAATAAAAGTATTATTCATGAAAATAATACATTGTGTTAATATTCCACAATGAGTTTAGACTAAAAATTTACTGTCCCACACCTTTTAGTGATCAGTTAATTCCGGTCATTTTCAGTAACAAACAAACCAGCAGGGGGAAGAAAGTGGCGTGCAAATGGTATTGTATCAATGGTTGCCTTTTACTGTAATTTTTCTTTTTCCATGTTACTTTTGCTTCCATAGAAAGATATTGATACTAACATAGTAAATAGATAAGCCAGATATTCTGGTGGTTAACATTGGTATGCTGTGAAGGATCTATGCAGTTGAGCATATTTGACATGCATTCAAAGGAAAGATATTCTTTTCTTCCAGAGATGATTCTGAACTAATTTTAGTAAATGTGGGTGGAATTACTGGTAAATGCTTTATTTATTCTTTCCATTGCAGAATGTCAAACTCTTTTGGGGATAATTGTACCATTAGAAGTAAGTTAAAATATGAGTATGTGAGGAAAAAATAGTCTAACAAAAGGCTGTTTAAGATCATTGTAGTGATTTTGAAGGTAGAGAACGTTATGTGGATTATAATTACCGAAACCTAGTTGGGTAGGCAGGAGGATTCTGATGGTGTGCTTGTAATGATGTTAACAGGAAATAAAATACAGATGAATTATCTGTATATATAATACTAATTTTTGTCTACTGCTTGAAATTATTCTGCCAGAGAGCTGGAAATTTGTAAGATTTGTGTCATCGCTTCCATTTGTTTATTACGTTACTTGTATTATCTGGTTTGATATCTGTCCACTCCAAGATGTATGCCGTCAATGGAACAAATCTCATATATTTCTGAGACACATGACTCTGACTCTTTCTTCATTTTAATTTAGCAGCTGAATTTCATCCTACTTTCCAAAGTGAACATGAATCAAGAAAGCACTTTTTGGTTTGACAGAACGTGAATCGGCAACAGCTTGGAATTGAAGTAATTTTTAGTGATTTGCATGTTTACCTCAGAAAGCTGCCTTTGATCTATGGTTGCTTCTGATGGATGAGAAAACAGCACTAGAGTTAGCTGTTTGACATAGTATTGCTGATGCATGTAACTGCAGCAGTCTTTAGTAGACGTCCAATACTACTTGAAAATATTTGAATAATGAACAGAAGGCTAACAAGCAAGGCTTTCCACTTCTGAGCTGTCTAAAAGCTAGCTTATATGAGGAGGCAGTTCATAGTTTTGTGTTCATTTTCTAATTATTTTTTTCTTTTGAGTCACCAGGCCCTTTGAGTATGACAGCAATAACTTGGTAGAAATTTAGTGTTAACTGTTTGAAGTCATTCTGAGGTCAGTCAGATGTCCTTGGTTGGGAAAAAAGATATGCTTCTACAGCTAAAGCTTCAAAAGAGTTTCTAAAATTTCAGATATATTTTGCATGTATAAACAATTGAAACATGAGTTCAGTTTATTTTATATAAATCTACTTACAATATCTCTATACATACATAGATGTATTTCTCTTGCATATGGGGGAAAATGCTGTGAGCAATAGCTTCAAACCCTTGGGTTCAGTCTATTTACCCTTTTTTATTTTTCTTTTCCTTGTGGCTTTTCATTCATTCACTGTACTCATACACTGTACTTTCATTCTGTACTCAGCGTTCTTTACAGTGTCTCTACTGATCTTTTACATTTGCATTTTCTTTTGATCCAGTCTGTATGATTTTGAAAATGGATGGTCAACTCGTGTACAAAGTATGTTTTATGTACCATTTGTCTATGTTACAGTGGTTGATGCAGCAACTTAGATTTTGTTGTTCTGGATCTTACAGGCCTATTCTAAAAGTGTGATTTTTTTGGAAGATGATTCAAAGTCATCTTTAAGTGTTAGAAGGTTATGGTTATTTCAGGCTTTTATCATGGTCTTCAGTATAAAACAAACTCTTGCTTATACAGAAAAGGTTTTTTTATGAAGCAGTGCAGATATAGACAAATAGGCCAGTAACAGTTGCTTTCCTAACCTTTCCTAACCTAACCCCAAAAACCTAGGGCTTTTCCTAATGGTATGCAGAGTTTTTTCCAATGGAATTAATATAACATAGTTCTGTTTTAAATGATTGAAGAGACTTATAGCAAGGGTTGAGGTGAAGGGAAGTGATTATCTTCTGTTAGAGCTGTCAATACATCTTGAAAAAAGTTTTTTAGACCTGTGAGTCCATTTTCTAAAGGAGAGGTTGAAATGTACGGATACTGCTTTCTGGATCAAGAACCTTTAAATATTTCTGAGAAGATTCTCATCAACTTCCACAACTATTAGATTAGAGTTGTCATGAAAAAAAAAATGGAACTGATACAATATGGAATATGTTATGGTCAGAAAGGATGAGAGTGCACGTTAGAAAGACACACAGATAAGTAATAAAGTGGGAGCTTTTGAACCTATTGTGTATAATGCCCCACACTTCTAAGACCCATGAGTTGAAGACGACTCTTAAGTAGATTTGAGTACTTGTGAGGTCATTTGAAGTATTCATCTCTTTCATGCCACAAATAGCTAACTCTGTGGATGAAATATACTGATACAAAAAATAAGACTGGAGAATGAAAAGAGATCCTGTTTCTAAATTAGACTATAAGATAAATTTAGGTCAGCAAAAGTAATTTACCCTTCTAGAATTTGGTTAGCATCTGTGATTTCTTTTTTTTCCTCACTTTCTGTGTGGAAAAATTACAGGCCTTGTACTTTTTCAGAAGACTTCTTATGTCCTATCATTCATGCTGTGAAATGACAAATCTTGTTGAAAGTGAAAATTATAAATTTTAAGTCAGTAAATGAGGACTGGGCAGAGGGAAAAATTATATCAGCTACTAGCTCATTTTTGCTATATTACCTAGGAATTGGAAATTGCATTATCTTGATCTTGGAGTGAGAAGACTGTGTTTACTTTTAAAATTTAGACTCAAAATAAAAAAGATCAAGATGAATTCTACCTAGAGACCATACAAATACAGTATGTGTTCTAAGTCATTTAAGGAAGAGGAAACACTTGTCTTCTAGGATATAGTACAATTGATACTGGGGTAATATTTGAGAGGAAAAATGGGATCCTTTGAGGCTCTTTTTATATTCTTGAAACTTTTCTTAAAATTCAAGGGAGAAAAGCTTAATGTTTCCTCATAGTAATTAGTGTCTAAACTCACAGAAACTGATGATATTAGGAAGAATGAAGTTACTGTGTCATTATAGTATATTTGTTTTGGCTTAGGAACGGAAAGGAGTAGTTGTATGAATTAGAAATCCTTTCTCTCTTTGACAGTTGTTCAGCAAGGAAACAGAAATAAGAAACTTCAGTTGACCAAGCTGATCCTGGTAAACAAGGTTACTATGAATACAAAACTATTGTGCAGCTACAACTGGGTTTTCCATTCTTACTTTTATTGCACTAGAAGTTTCATGTGTAGTGGTGCGTGTTCAGATATGTACTAAGATCAGATTAATTTCTTCTTTATTTAATATACAGATCATGTAGATTTTATTCAGATGTGCTGTAAAATGACCATGGGCACATATATCTGAAGTACAAGATCAGGATGAGAAAGTGGTTTTGAAAATGAGATTTTAATAGAAAATGGTTACAATGTCAATTGCAAGGAGATGTTCATACTGTGATATTATCAGGACTTTTGACTTCTTGAAAATTGATATTAATCAGTGTTACATTTTCAGATTAATTTTAGTCTATCTTATTTTCAGCAAAATTATAGAAGCCTGAAAATAAAGTTTCTTCTCTTTATTTGCTCTGGCTAGACAGGTAACAGAGGGAGGGAGGAAAGGGTTAAAGGACAAAGCTGCTTAATTCTTCTTTGGCCCCATCACAGTCTTGGACTTAGTTACAGTGTGATTTATATCCCTATTCTAAAATCTTGCATATTATCATAAATGTAATATATATGAAGGCTTGCATACATACATGTTGTAGTGTATTAGTACATACAGAAAAAGGCCATTGGCTTCTAGGACAATTTAAATTAGTTTTAAGGTTGTTACCTGTGGTGCCCAGCTAACTGTGGTCTTCAAAAGGTGTTCTGACAGTGAAGAAGGTGCAGCATACAGCTTAGGAGCTCTCATACTGTATTTTAATACATAAGATTGAGTTATAATATATAAAATAGTTAATATGATACATAGGTCTGTAGTTATGTATATGTGTGTGTCTAAATGAGTAATGTTTTTTAAATTCTTGTACTAGCTTTCTTGAGAAGCAAGCCTCTTCTTTTAGCAGTTACTGTACAATGCCAGAAATGTAAGCAGTTTGATACATCAGATATCTGATTTTAAAGCTATATCCCAAATATCTCATGTATCTTTGCAGTTTCAAATTGTAGGGCAATTTATCAGATACAACATCATTT
This sequence comes from Pelecanus crispus, assembly GCF_030463565.1. Classification (NCBI taxonomy): domain Eukaryota; kingdom Metazoa; phylum Chordata; class Aves; order Pelecaniformes; family Pelecanidae; genus Pelecanus; species Pelecanus crispus. The sequence goes on from NC_134648.1 coordinate 56,938,190, forward strand.
TGATTCCAGATACTTTTATTTGTCATTTGCAACATGGTAGAGGATCATGTACAAACAATTTTGTACGGCACTGACGGACGGTCTGTAAAATCTCCCTTGTAGTACATAGTTTCAGGACTGTGTTAATATTTGTACAGCTCATGCTTCTCAGTCTTTGTTCAACTGAGGCTCTTAAAGGAAGTTATTTGACAGACCCTTGCATGGGACTGGGTCTGTTTATAATATACTTATTACAATATATGTAAAATAGATGTTCACACACTCGTGTTATATAATTTATGTTTACAGAAGTGTACTTAAAATGTAAGCATACATGTTACTGCTTTACACCAGTGTTAAGAAAGGACTGTACTTTCTGTAAAAGTACCAGGTTGTATTTTATCAAAGGAGTATTCACCTTGAAATAAAATGAAAATTAGTCTTAAAATCACTCATCAATATTTGTGATTTCAAGACATTTTTCTACGTTCTAGAATTTTTTCCCCTTTTTGTTACCAAAAACCTGAAATTATACATTCAAAGATAAAATTAAAAAATAAAACTTGTAAAAGTGTTATTTTTACTTAGCAAGAGTGATACATAGAATACAGTTTAATAAATTTTAAGTCTGTGTCTCCCCATCTGCATAGGAAAGATTGCTATATAAAAATCTTCACAATAAAAGATTCTCTAAGAAAGTCGTATGGGCCAAGCACTTTTATGTTATTGACAGAAATATTTATCTGGATTTGTAGTTTGCCTTGGAGAACAGAAATCCTGGAAGGAGAATTGGTATTGAATCATTCTGAATAGGATAAATCCTGTCAGATACGCAACTTTTATATAAAAAGGAAATTAAGTTTAGGATTTACGAATCATAGTCACAGAATAGTTTAGGTGGTTGGGGACCTCTGGAGGTCATTTGCTCCAATGCCTGGCTCAAAGCAGGGCCAAGTGCCAAGTCTAATGTAATTTGGTGTTAGATCAGGTTGCTCAAGACATTGTCCAGATGAGTTTTGAATGTCTCCAAGGATCCCCCAGCCTCTGGGCACCCTTTTTCAATGTTTGACAATGTTCTTTGTGAATTTCTTTTTCCTATTACCTAATTAGTTATTGAATACTTGATTCATTTTTTATCATGTTATTCTAATCCCTCACTCATTGAAGTTGGTAAATTTTTACTTCCGTTTTCAAGAAATGCAGATTTAGGCCAATACAAAGCATTTTGGAATCTTGCACTGAAAATAGTGTCACTTACGGGATGTTATCACTGTAATCCCCTGCAGCCATCCATCAGAACTTCTAGCTTTGTAAAACTAAGTTGCACAAAGCACAGACTTCAGTGGTTGATTCAACAATGACTATTTAGCAAATAATTTTTGGTGAACTGTTACAGTTAGCCCCAGTGTTAAAGAAAAGTCCATTCGTAAACACAGTGCTTTAGGTAGAGCCTGGGTAAACTTTGTACCTCAGTCATCTTTACAGTGCTGTATTCTGCTCCTGTCATTGTGTTTTGCAGGCTAGTGCAAATGAAGGAGAGAGAGAGATGTAATATTATCTTCTCTTTTTCAAACTCCTTTGTGGTAATATTCTTTTGTGGAACATTCAGTGACTAATCTTTCTTCATACTGTAGAAGGAGCTGTAGTCCTTCAGTGCCTTTCCAGATAAAAATGTTCCTAACTGGGTAACCAGGGACTTTTTGAACTGTTTTGTTCTTATTTTGCAGAATCTGTTTCTAAAAATGCTTTAAAAATTAAACTCAAATTGAATTTTTAAGCATCCATTTGAAGTAGTTATTTTAACTGTAAGAAATCTTACTGTCTTCCTTGAGCTTGCTGAAAGTTTGCAAACCTGGAAACACCTATCCTGAATATAATCATAGAATCATAGTATAGTTGTGGTGGGAAGGGACCTCTGGAGATCATCTAGTCCATCTCCCTGCTCAAAGCAGTGTCAATTAGAACAATATATTCAAGCTCTTGTCCTGAACTCGGGATTTTGCATCCTAAGGTTGGAGAGTCTACCACCTGTCTGGGCAATTCATTCCAATGTTTGAGCACTCTGTCTTAGAAGAGCTTTTTTTTAGGGTTTAAGTGCAATTTCCTGTGTATTGAAATTGCCTCTCATCCTCTCTCATCCTGGGTGCCACTGGGAAGAATCTGCTTCAGTCATCTTTACTGCCTCACATCAGATTTTATACATATTAAATAAGGACCCCAAGCCTTCTTTTCTCGAGACTAAAAATCCCTGTTGTCTAAGCTTCTGCTCAAATATTAGGTGCTGTAATCTCATAATCATTTTAGTGGTGCTTTGATGGACTTGCTTCTGTCTGACTATGAGTTTCTTGTGCTGAATAGAGAAGAATAATCGGCTCCCTTGAGCTGCTGCTGCTGCTTTTCCTAGTGCAGCCCAGGATGCTGTCAGCTGCCTTTGCCACAAGGACACATTGCTGGCTCCTGGTCAGCTTGGTGTCCGTTGGAACCTCCAGGTCCTTTCCTGCCAAGCTACTTTCCAGTTGGCTGGCCCCCAGCCTGTACTGGTGCATGGGGTTGTTCCTCCACAGCTGCAGGGCTTGCATTTCGCATTGTTGAACTTCCTAAGATCCCTGTTGGTTTGTTTCTCCAGCTTGTTGAGGCAGCACAACCATCTGGTCTATCAACCCCTCCTCCTGGTTTTGTGTTATCTGCATACTACCCGAGGATGCATTCTGTTCCATCATCCAGGTCATTAATGAAGATGTTCAACAGTATTGCCCCCAGTGTAGACCCCTGAGGTAAACCACTCGTGGCTGGCTTCCAGCTGGCTGCCTTGCCACTGATCACAATCCATTAAGCTCGATAGTTCAGCCAGTTTTCAGTCCACACCACTTTCTATTTACCTAGCTTGTACCTCATCAATTTATTTATAAGAATATTGGTGTCAAAAGCCTTGCTAAAATACGATAAACAACTTCCACTATCTAAGCCAGTGATCTTGTAGAAGGCTGTCAAGTTGGTTGGTCAGGCATGTTTTCCCCTTCACAACTCCAGGCTGCCTACTCCGTCACTTTCTTTTGTCCTTTGTATGTTTGTAAATGGTTTCTAGGAGGATTTGCTCCAGTCTCAAGTCAGTCCCAAAGATAATGTAGACTTCATTTTATGAGGGTAGAAAAACCAAGTAAAAAATACAGAGGCTAGAGGGAGAGGCTTAGTGCTGCACTTGCTCTTGAGAAGTATCAGCTCTTCAATGAGCCTTGTAGCAACACCAGCTCTGGTATCGCTGGCTGGCAGTGAGCAGCTGGTGTTGCAGAGGCAGTGAGTATGAGGGCAGAAGTGTTCAGGTGTGAGAGCTTTTCCCCCTGGTTGAGGATTCCCAGCATTGTAAAGTCACTGGGATCTCCTGTCGGATGAACTCAGAAGATGAGTCCTGAAGTTTTATATTTAAATGATACCATCTATGTGGATTTTGCTTGCACAAAAGAGGTTGAGCTAAATTGCTTCTAAGTATAGGGCTCTGTTGAGTTCTTCTATAGTTAGCACTGTTAATAAAGGAATAGCACCTTCATTACATTGAGCTTACTGTGACTGAAGAAAAAGATTTAGCATTTATTTTAATATATTTATTAGTACAAAAATGTCTAAATCTGAGTATTTAGCAATAGTTCACTATAATCCTGAAGTCTTTAATATTTAAAGAAAATCTATGGTGCAGCTTCTTTGGTAGAAATAGGAGAAAAAATCTTCTGCAGTTGGAAAATTACAGGCTGTGTAGGTGTTGAGATGCCTCCTGCTTCACATTCTTAATTGGCAGCAAGCCAGATACTAAGCATTTTTGTTTTAAAGGGAAATACTCCCCTTTAAATATCTGATGGATAAAGGGTTTCATTTTGGTTCCATTTTTTAGCAGTTAGGATTTCTTCCATCTTGATACAACATGAATAAAATTTTCAATTAAATAGCTTTTCCGAGTTACCTTGACCTCTTGCATTATTGCTGTATAATATGAAGGTATGCACCTTGCAAGTTGTGTCCTAAGAAGTTGTGGACCTCATCCACCCTGTGATCCTTTTCAACTCTGGGAGCTCTAGATTTCTCAGTTCTGCTTTAAAGCTTTTTTGGAATTAGTTATGTGATACTGAGAGCAATCTGCCATGAACATGAAAGGCTTTAATATTGATGGCTTTAAATTAGATAATAAAATGCAAAATAATGCAAAAATATTGCAAGCTGTAAATAGATCAGATATTAATTTAAGTCCATTTTCAGTAGGTGGCAGAATACTGTCCTTTCACTGAGTTTAGATGTTACTTGGAGACGTGTTTTTATAGAGAGAGCTCATACATGTTTACCAAATAAGATTGCAAGGATACTAATATTAAAATCAGTCTGAAAATCTGTACTTTTATCCGTTCTTGCTGTTTTTGAATTGTATTAAAAAGGGCTTTGGTGTAGCTTTGCCCTGTCAAAACTTGTCAACATTCTTGTGTTTACAGACAACAGTTAAAAATGTAGAGTGGTGTATGTGGTAACTAGCCAGAAAATTGGTTCCTAATACTTTTTAAGAAAATTGCATTAGCTTAATTTTACACCAGTAATAGTGTTAACAGAGAATCAAAAAACTAAAAATACTAATACATTTTCTCAGCTGGAATACACACTGTGTTTAAAAAAATGCAATATTTTAAAAAAATACAGTATTGGATTAGTAATTTCCTGTATTCCTAGAGTAAGATAGATTCCAAGAGAAAAAGATAACCCATATTAAAAAGATACAGGAAATGGTGATTGGTTTTATGCTGTGTCAAACCTTTTCTTCTTGACCTTAAAATTATTTATCTTAAATTTGTCCTGTTTTCAGCTTGTTAAATTTTGTTTATAAATATTTTTGTTATTACATTCTGATACTGTGAATTTCACTTTTTGGTTTTCTTTTTTTTCCATCTGTGTCAACCTCCATCCCTGGCTGTGCTTTTTGTTCACTCTTTATTATTGTAAATGTATAGGCACAATAAAGGTGAAGTCTCTGCTCTGGGAATGATTCCCAGATTTTGCTCAGTGGGTCAGGATGTTGCAGCCCTGATATCAGCAATGTGTGATAACCTCAGTACAGCGCTCACAGCTTTCTGCTCACTTCTTACTTATCTTAGAATTTGTGGTAACTCTTCTATGTGGGTTCTTACCTTAATATTTAAGGTGTATATGGTCTTCTTAAAAAAAAAAGACAAAAATACTGGTTCCTGTCATTCATGGTGTATAGCACCTGTTTAGAAGAGTTATTGCCATGACTAAGTTTATGATGGATCCTTCTTGATTGCTCGGGAACTCAGGGAAGTAGGAATGTTTTATTTAGTCCCAGATTAATTGTATTAGTTAGGTGCTATAATCACACAAGCATTTCTAAAGATGTTAGTATATTACTAGGTGAGAAATCAATGGGACTGCTTGCAGTGGTGAAGTTACGCATAAACATGAATGCCTGTAGGACTAAGGCTTGTAATGTGTTTCTGTGGGTGGGAGCCATCATTTAATTACAATACAGGTACATGCAGGAGAGCTAGTCTTTGTGTCTGCCTTTGTAGGCAGTAGAGGGAAACAGGTACTTCAATGGCACTGTCCATCTCATCTATTTAGGCTGAGATAAATTGTTCTTTATTGAGTCCTACTTCTCTCTTGATTTTAAAGGGAAATGGTCTTAGAGGCAGACACACACAATCTAAGATTAGGTTAATTCCATCATATATGCTTTAGACACATGCTTTCAAATTACAGGTGCTTTGTGTTATTCTGTACAAAAAATGAGACATACCTGCCATAGCAAGTTTTCCTCTTTCTGGAATGGGAATGTTTTGTTGGGGCAGAGGTTTTCCTGTGTTGAGACCCTTATACAGAGTGAGTTTGTAGTTGGTGAGTTAGAATCATAGAATCGTTTAGGTTGGAAAAGACCTTTAAGATCATCCAGTCCAACCATTAACCTAACATTACCAAGTCCACCACTAAACCAATTAAGGGTAGAGTAGCAATTTCATTTTTCCTGGCTTGGTGGCTGGATTATTTTTAATGAAAGTAAAAACTAGGAATCATTCAGGTTGGAAAGGACCTCTGAGATCATCAGTCCAACCGTCAACCCAACACCACCATGTCCACTAAACCATGTCCCAAAGTGCCATGTCTACCCATTTTTTAAACACTTCCAGGGATGGTGACTCCACCACCTCCCTGGGCAGCCTGTTCCAATGCTTGACTACTCTTTCCGTGAAGAAATTTTTCCTAATATCCAATCTAAATCTCCCCTGGTGCTGCTTGAGCCCATTTCCTCTCATCCTATCGCTAACTACATGGGAGAAGAGACCAACACCCACCTCACTACACCCTCCTTTCAGGTAGTTGTAGAGAGTGATAAGGTCTCCCCTCAGCCTCCTCTTCTCTAGGCTAAACAAGCCCAGTTGCCTCAGCCGCTCCTCATAAGACTTGTGCTCCAGACCCTTCACCAGCTTTGTTGCCCTTCTCTGGACATGCTCCAGCACCTCAATGTCCTAGTTAGGTAATTACGCCCATCTGCAGAATGGAAACCTAACACAGAAGTGAACTGGGGTGTGTGTGACTCTCCACCTTGCAAAGAGGACTGAACTCCTGAATTCCTGTATTCCAGCCTTTACGTAATCTTCCAGAATGTACTGCCTTCTAACATGGAAAATTATGTTTGCAAGGATAGTGAAGAATACTTTCAAAAATACAATGAAATTGCAGTTTGCTAAACATGATTAATTTTGGTGATATCTAATTGTTGTTTGAATATTTTCACTGGGAAAGTATAGAATGCAAAGAAAAAAAATCTTTACAGTAGGATATTACAATATTTCTATTGGGCTATTTTAGTTTCTGTTGATTTTAACCAAAGCTTTTGCTTCTTGCTTATTTTACAAGCATATCCTGATTTTTAAAAGCACTTATGTATGCATTTAACAAAATAGATCTAAATTGTCCTGCTTGACTGTATCTATAATTTCATTTGATCTTCTGAAAGACATGAGTGTTGAGGATGATGTAGAGCACTAATGGAATGTGTAAAGGTCTTTTCAGCTCTAAATGCTGCAGGAAGGCTTTGCATCTTAACTGTGAATTCCCTAATATACCTCAGAGGCAGAACAAAACTAGAAGGTCGTTGTGCAAATCTATTGTCCTGTGACCAATTTATCTATCTAGTCCCCTTCCTGAGCTTGTGTGTTTCACTAAAAAAACTTGGAATGATGATGGGATGGGAAGTGGTATGTGGAAGTATTTAAAAGTAGTTTTACTATGGATTTTTTTTTTTAAATTATGTGTATAATCATATTGTACACTTAATTGTAACGTCACACTAAGAAAAATGCTTGCATGTGTACAGTAGAGCTTTGCATGCATATTTAAAAATGAGCTGCTTAGCTGCTGGAACAAATCTGAATTTGTTTAGCAAAATGGATTTTATGCATTTAAACAGGAAAAAGGATGTGTTGATGTTTAGTTTTGTTTTTAGTTTTGGCATCCAGAACCTTTCTCTTTCTGATTCCGTTCTAGAAGTTTATCCACTTGGGTAGTTTTTGTCTCATGCCTTTTCTTCATCGCTGCCTCCACTTTCCCTTCCATCCTGCTTTTTTTTTTTTTTTCCTTTTTCAGTTGTGGGATACCACTGAGAGAGAAAGGATGAGGAGAAATGTACAAGATCTTTAATCTAAACAAGTTTTGAATCCTTCTTTAATCATGTTTGTCAATATACATCTGATTATACATCTGACTGTTTTCCCTGCAAAAAGGAAAAAATGGTAGATTTCTGTTAAAATGTTGTATGTTGAGTGTAGTTTTCATGTATATCTTCTATTTGTCTCCTTTCTATGCTTTATTACTTGTATTGTTAAAATACAGAAGCTTCCACAAAACCACTGCCTTGATCATCCAGTTTGAAAAGATCGTTCAAACATTTTATATTTTTTTCCAAAGCTACACTAAAAATTAGAACATTCCATATTAGAAATTATACATAACAGATTTTATGGTTCATATTTTAATGTTTTCTATTACATATTGTATAAAAAAAAGTAATGCCTCTTAACTTATTATATGAATAACCTGGGTAATTTGGGTTTGGGCTATTTGTTATTTCGGTGTGTTTTTTCTTTTTTTTTTTTTGAAATGAAAGCTGTGAGCTAGTAACCATCACAGAGAGTAATGTATTGTATGTATATATTTTTGTAAGTTCTGGACAGGATATCCAAGGAACAAGTGTGGTGGCAAATCTTCCAGTCCTGATGCGACAGAACCCTGCAGAAACACTTCGTCGAGTTTTACCAAAAATCAGAGTAAGTTGTGTTTAATGAGGTTTGAATGTATCTTTTTCTGCCAGTATAAGTATTTTAACAAAGGCAAAAAAAATCCCATTTTTATTGCAAGCTCACTCTCTAGGAGAGGTATGTCCAGTAGTTCTTCCACATTAATTCACTGAATTTACAAAGTATTGCAGGTATTATATATTTTTTGAAAAACGTTACAACAGGAGAAGAAAGCAGAATTAATGATATTTACATATTCTAAAGATTTACCAGTAGTTTGACAGCTTTTTGAGAACTTTTTGAGAACCAGCCAGTCATAATGGTTCATTTTGACATTCTCAATCTCCTTCCATCCAAACACTTAAGATTTTCGTGCTGCTATCCAGAAAAGTATACTTTGCTTTTAGCTGTCTGAAGTTCCGTGTGCTGCCCTCCACATTTTTAGTAAGCCACTGCTAGCTGTAGTAGATGCATACTGGCCACGTAATGTTACACAGTAATTTTATATACAGATATGTTTGTATAAAGGATATTTGGGTTGTTAAGCCTGGAGAAGAGAAGGCTCTGGGGACACCTTATTGCAGCCTTTCAATACTTAAAGGGGGCTTATAAGAAAGATGGGTACAGACTTTTTAGCAGGGCCTGTAGCAATAAGACAAGGGGTAATGGTTTTAAACTAAAAGAAGATAGATTCACATTAGATGTAAGGAAGAAATTTTTTACAATAAGGGTCGTGAAACACTGGCACAGGCTGCCCGGAGAGGTGGTAGATGCCCCAATCCCTGGAAGCATTCAAGGTCAGGTTGGATGGGGCTCTGAGCAACCTGATCTAGTTGAAGATGTCCCTGCCTCATTGTAGGGTGGTTGGGCTAGATGTCCTTTAAAGGTCCCTTCTAACCCAAACTATTCTATGATATTAAGGAAGATAAATATCTCTGTATTTCCACTCTGCCCCAGGTATGACCCCTTGCCTAGAAGAAATGAAAAAGTTCATTTAAGGTGTGGTTTAAGGAACAGCTTCAGCCAAATAAGAACAAACTGCATCACAAACACAAATGCAAAGCCTCATAACTCTAAAGCTAAATAACACTAAATAAGTCTAATAACTCTATGTAAGGCTACAGCAGGAATTAAGACTTTATGTTAGCCTGCCTGTTAGAGTGGTTTTCATTGATTTTTAAGGCTACCAGCTGAGTGGAAGAATACATTGGTTTTGGCTATCAAAATATCTGAAAGTTTATTTTGGTAACAGCAAATTTCTGAGGGTTTTTTTATTGGAGCAGTGTATTGCCAGTCTTCTACTGATACCATTCACAGTTTTTATGTGATTAAATCAAAGTTTTGATTTAGAATAGTCTCTGTCCTGGTCTCATGCAATTGATCACTTTGATGTTAACCTGGTCCTAATTTATACAAATTATCAGCTAAAGGAACATTGTATTTGTTAGTAGCTGTTTGAATGTACGTGCTCTCTATGGGAAAAGAGGGAAAAGTCACAAGGGTTTCTTGTAGAAATTTTATTTTCAAAGAACTGAATTGTGTTCATAATTTTATGGACAGACTCAGTTTCCCCATACATTTTTAAAGATATGTTTGACATTTTCAGTAGTATGATTCAGTCATGATTTTACCAGGATGCATTGTAGAATTTAGGGTTTTTTTCCCCCGTATAATTTAAAATTCTTTGCCTTTTTAACACCACTTGCCAACAGGAATGTTATTTTCTTGTTGCAAACAACTAATGCTTAAGAAGAGTATTTAGATCATTTCAGAAAGACAGAAAGAGCTTAACTAATTACTGATTCAAGCTAAATATGAATTGATTATCTAAAATACATTGAAAGTTTGAGTTATGTTAAGAATCTCCTCAGCTACCTTGTCCTCTCTATCTCAAGCGCTTTAGGGATGAGAAGAAAAAGTTCTGTAGTAGCTGCTGTGAGTTTTCTTGCTATATCTGTATCAGATTCTCATTGCCAGCTTTAAGAAAGTGTATAATAACATTAGCAACAAAGGTGACATGGCTGAGTAACATGCTTGCATTATACAGTTTTCTGTCTACCGAGGAGGTGACTACTAAACAGCAAAGTGGGCCCATGCAAAAATTACACCTGTTAGTTCTAGTAAATTCTCATTTATATTTCATTGTTTTCTTTACTGAAGTTTTGAAGAAATGAATTGCTTCTGTTATTGAAAAGCTGTGTGGCTATATATCTCTCAGGTTTTTGTTTTTTGGTGGTTTTTTTTTTACTTTTAAGGCAGATACCTTAGCATTATATTAGTAAACGAATTCCAGAGAAAATACCATGTTATGAAAACTTACTTGGTGTATTTCTTGCTGTGTGTGGAATTGGTCTTAAACTGAATCCTCCCTCTGCCTCCTAATCTTAAGAAAGAGGCTGCTCAGGAGGCAATTCAGTATTTGTGAAAAATTAATTTAATAGGTTACATTCTGCTCATTTGTTGTGATTTGATTGACTGAAAGATGAGGAACAAATATGTATGTGGTCATCAGCATGATTACTTAGCAAATATTCTTCCGTAGGATATTTAAATGCAAGCCCTACTGCAGAGGAGTCTTAGGTTCCATGTGGTAGATGTACTCAGTAATATTCCATGCACTGATATATGCTGGGGGCCACCCAGCTGGAAAGCAACTTTGCAGAAAAGGACAAGGGGGTCCTAGTAGACACGAAGTTGAACATGAGCCAGCAATGTGCCCCTTGCCACAAAGCATCCTGGACTGCATCACACAAAACATTGCCAGCAGTTCAAGAAAGGTGATCCTTCCCCTCTACTCCACCCTCTACTCCACCTTCTACTCTACTACACGTGGGGCACTGTGTCCAGTTCTGGGCTCCCTGGTACAAGAGAGACATGGACATACTGAAGAGAGTACAGTGAAGGGCCATGAAGAGGATTAAGGGACTGAAGCATCTCTTCTATGAGGAAAGGCTGAGAGGGCTGAGACTGTTCAGCCTGTAGAAGAGAAGGCTTGGAGGGGATCTTATCAATGTATATAAATACCTGAAGGGAGGATGCAAAGAGGACAGAGCCAGGCTCTTTTCAGTGGTACCCAGTGGCAGGGCAAGAGGCAGTAGACACAAACTGAAACACAGGAGGTTCCCTGTGAATATCAGGAAAGACTTTTCAGCTGTGAGGGTGACCGAGCACTGGCACAGGTTGTGCAGAAAGGTTGTGGTCTTCCTCCTTGGAGGTATTCAAAAGCTGTCTGGACATGTTCTGGCTCTAGTTGGCCCTACTTGAGCAGGGGGATTGGACAAAATGACCTCCAGAGGACTGTTCCAGTCTCAACCATTCTGGGATTCTGTGAATATCAGACATCACTTTTCAACTTTGTATTATCTGCTGAAACTTCTGTGATCCCAAGAGACTCCTATTTCTGAAGAGGAGCTGTTCCAACTTTTGTCTGATTATTTAAATTCAGCAAATGGCCAAGAAATAGCTGTCCTCAGAACTGAGGACTAGTACAGACTGACAGATTGTTTAGAAAACAATAAAGTACTTCTAGTTATCATGTTCTGTGCTGTATGATGCAGGTCAGTAGGCATTTTGTTTAAATATATATGTGTGTATAAAAAAATGCTTTGAGAAAAAGAATGACTAAGAGTTAAAAAGTAATTGAAACCCCTTTAACTTACACCAAGTTTCTGCAGTTACTACCACATATTTTTCTGAAATTTATAATGCATTCTTTCCTAAACCAACCTACTGGCTTCAAGAAAAGTTTTTTTTAATTTTCTGTTTAACATACTGAATCCATTTTTGTCTCTCATGTCTCTGCTTTGAGAGCAGAGTTCTTCTGGAAATGAAGGAGTAATAAGAAACTCCGGGGTTTTTTTACCCTTATTTGCCAGGATATGAAGTGGTAGTCTTTGCCTCTTTGTCTTTAACAAAAAGTCTAATATGAGAATAGTTTTTGATTCTAGTCTTAGGTTTTTTATATAGCGATGGAGAAAAAAATTAAAAGGATGATTGTTAGCATGATCAGGGCCTGGGGCCTGGAAAATATTTGTACGGTGGGAGTTGGAGCTCAGTGTGTTTAGGTCAGGCGGTACTTAATTACTTTGTAAAAGTATCTTCCTGCATAATATTAAAGGACATTCAACTGAAAACAGTGTATGAAGGAAAAGAGTTAGGAATTGAAGACAGAAATATTAGAAATGATGCAGATAATTTTAATAATAAATCCAATCAATCTTTGAGCAAATAACTGAGAAAGTAGTGGTTTTCATCTTGCACTGTCATTTAAATCCAAACTGAATGCCTTCCTAGATGATAAATTAAATGAAACTTATGTTAATGGGCTCAAGGCAGAGGTAAAATACTGAAATACAATGAGGCCAGTCTAAATCTAAGTGTTCCTTTCAGGTTTAAGCTTTATAAATTAAAACTTTCTGGAATGTATATGAGTTAAATTTCTTTCTGTGGCTATCCTCTTATAGAGCAGGGTCTTCCATGGTGCTCTGTTATCTAATATTTATTTAATTTGTAATAGAACAGTTCTGTTGTACCCATGTTCACTGCACTTTTAACTGCAAAACAGTAATTGGCATCATTAAGCCCTTGACCTGTTTTGTTTTTTTTTTTTTTTTTTTTCCTTATCCTTGTTTTTATTGGAGGAATAGTCCTGACCATTAGATGGAAACTGTTATAAAGGAATAATCAAACTCAGCTATGATTCAAGTCTTGCAAATGTAGTCTGGCATTGCAGGGAAATAATCTGACTTAAATTACTGCACTTGGTTTCACTTCTGTAGATTGGGAAAAATAATTTGTGAATTCAAATTTGCACATGAAGAATGAGCTTCAGGGTGCTATTGATCTGAAAGTATTGTCATCATATAACTGGCTAGGAAACCAGTCTACTTATTTAGCATACTTGCAGAAACCCAAAAGCAAAAATAAATACTGTTTTTATTAGAGCTGAGGATAAAACAGATACAGGAAGAAATAAATGCAAGGAGTTTTCTGGCTGGATACATTACAAATTTCTATTTCACTTGTGAGAAATTGCTAAACCTGGTTACTTTTATAAATAAATATAGAAATGGATATATGCAAATTGCTTATCATTCCTTAAAACCTAATTAAATTAAAATTATAGCAAAGACCCTTTATATATTTAACATAAGTGTTTTAGGTCTGAGATGAGCAAAATCAAACATACATCAACAAATATGCCAAATCTACGTAATGATTAAATTGGGTGTCAGTATTTTGGTTATGCTAATAAAATAGATAAGTTGTGTATCATTTAGATGTTAATGTATGAATGAGGTTATGAAATATTTTTTAAAATTCTACAGTTAAAAAGAAGTGGTATCTTTGTATGGGTTCTTTTGCATAGAGATCCCTAATCTCTGGATTTCTGCATGCACCTCCTCATGAACCTTGGAAGTCATTGAAATGCAGATTTAGAGAAAGCTTAGACGTTCTTCTCAGCATTTCTTGTTGTGCACCAAATGGCTCCTTTCAAATAATTAGTAGTATTTTCCCTGTTTTCCATGCTTGGATACTGCCACCAGAAGTAGTGGAGGGAGATTGCAGGTGTCTATCTGATTGACTAATAAGAGATTTTTCCAAATGCTGTGATTACAGGAAACCATGGATACTCTTACTGAAGTATATGCATCAAGCCTTATTCAGTGCTGTCTGATTAGTTCCAAACTCATTTTCACTGTTACTTATTTTCCTAATATATCAGTCTCCTCTTGAAAGCTTTTCTTTTTTCCTAGTTGATTTTATAGTTTAAGAAGAGGTGGGGTGATTTTCACCCTGTCCTATACCTAACATTGATTTTTAAGGTCCATCCTCATTGTATCTTTGAGCTTCTGAAATCTTCATTATTTCTGTGTCTTTCTAGTCCTAAATGAAGATTTCTGGTATATCAACACAGTTACTAAAACGATTGACTATGTTTCTGCTTACAGCATTCTTTCAAGAGAATTCTGTTGCTGCAGGACATAAAATGCATTAAACTAGAGGTGAATTTTCTGTTTTCCAATTAATGGAATAAGCCAGGCTTTCTAAATTGTGCAAGTTTTGGTGCCTGAGTTTAACTTTTAGACATTAGGATAGTTCAAGAACATGCTAATACCCTTAAATTCCATTAAATACGCTTGTCTGAATAAGGTAGACAGGAAAAGCTTTTTATCTCCAGAGTGAGAATCTGTGGAGGATCCATGTATAGAAAAATACATTACTTTCTAAATCAATAAATTTAAGTTAAGTAACTTTAAGTCACTCAACTTGAGTTCAGTGAAATTGGAATGAGGAGACCCATACATTTTCATATGTGGAACTGTACAGTTCTGAGTGCAAACATCAATGCAGGCAGGTGTGTAAGCAATCTAGAAATTTACATTTCAATGTCTCCCGAGGTCCATGAGGAGGCACATCCAGAGAATGTGTTCTCACACATGATTATCCAGAGTTGTGTGGATCTGTGGAGGATACTATTTGGAAACGTTAGTTGATGGTAAGTAACCCTGTTTGCATTGCGTACGGAGTGAACACGTACATAAAATTGAATTCAGCTCCATTATGTTCTGGTCTGCAGTGATGTCTTAGCATCTACAGTGTGTACATAGTTCTTTTGATTATTTTGGGAATTTTTTTTGAACAAGTGTAAGCCAAAATCCCAGAAACATTCAAGTTATGAAATTGATAGGTGTCCTTATTCTTGGTTGTGGCTGTTGTAAGAACAATGGAGGAACAAGGACAGAGATAGGCTGTGGAGATAACAAGAGGGCGGTTTCCATGGCTCTTGAATGCAAATACTTTATCACACTTTGATGCTGTTTCTTTTTTTCGTTTGGGGGAGCAGGGGCACAGAGAATGCTGTTACAAATATACATGGCTGTAAACTGAGACAGCTGTTGAGACATAAGTAATGATTCTCTTTGGAATCAGATAAACTAAAAATTATACATTTGCTCACACAAGCTGATTGACGTTTGTGTAATGAAAACGTCTTCTTGTTTTACTTTGAAGTAAGAAAAGTCTACTAAATAATTTCTCAGATGTTCTCTGCAAACTGTTTTCTCAGCAAAATTCCTCTGCTATATAATACTTAGGTGCATAATGGATATTTTCTTAATCTGGTCTAGGCTGATTTTTTTTTTTTAAATTAAAATGTAAGCTTACCATTGATTTTTGATATGTGATCTGAAAAACACTGTTCATCTCAAGCACTTCAAAAAAGAAACAAAACCACATATATCAAGTGTTAAATAGGAAGCATGGGCTTTAAACTCTTACTAGAGTTTGGAATAATTTGTAAAATGATTGTGATGCTTTAGTAGTAGAATAATGCACTTTATTTTCTCATGGGAGAAAGATATGTTTGGAGAAGTAAACAAATGTTCACCTAGCTCATAGATATGTACATACTTACAATGAATGCTGTGTCATAGATTACATCCTGAAAGCT
Source organism: Pelecanus crispus (assembly GCF_030463565.1). NCBI lineage: Eukaryota > Metazoa > Chordata > Aves > Pelecaniformes > Pelecanidae > Pelecanus > Pelecanus crispus. Next base: position 56,953,904 of record NC_134648.1, read on the forward strand.
CTTTGTGCATAATCTGAACTTGCATAGAACTGAAATTTAAATTTCCTTTTTGTTGTATTCAAAAAATTTAGTAATATTTCATTCCGATATTATCTTTGTTTAACTTTTGCATTGATGTTTTTAAAGACAGACTAATTTACTATGTTCTTATATGTTAAAGCTAAGTACTAGTAAATGCTGAGTTACCTAGGTAAATATTCTAGTACATCTTGCTTTATTCTTAAGACTTTCTCTAGATATACTCATTTTCGTTTGTGTTCCATGTTAGTTGGCAAGGGACAAAATTTAAATTGCCTTCTGCTATTTTAGTATCTCTCACTGGATGAATGAAATATTTCTTTTTTTATTCATGTGCATAAACAGCAGAAGTGCAATTGTTGGCTGGCCTGTTTTTACCTCTCATTTGGTAAAGTTGAAAAAGCCACACATATGCATTGATGAAACTGAAAGTACAAAAATATTATTTATTTTTCTTATAAGGTTCATGCTATAATATCAGTAATTGCTGTTAAGATGAAATAGTTGTACTGCCAATTTTGTAGTTTACCGAGGTTGTTGCATATTCACTCTTAAAAGTGAATGTAAAAATTTGAACGTTCTTTCAGTTTATGTCTGCTTGATGCTCTAAATTGATATAATTTGTAATTATACAGGAGGTGCTGCATGTTGCAGGAGTGGAAATGCAGTTGACAGCTGCTGTTTCATTTTTGACTGTTCTGCAAGAGGAGTCGGTGTCCATTCATACATACTCACACTCCTTCCTACACATCATTCTCCAGAACCTGGAACACAGAGATGCAGGTCAGGGCTGTGCAACTGTGCTGATGACTGATTACTTCTATGTTTTGTTTCCTTAGTGACTGGGCAATACTGTGTAAAGCAGTGAGTGCAGTCACTGTGACTTTGTATCTAGACTTGCATGAATGAAAAGTCTTTTGCATGCTGACCACTTACATACTGATATTTAAATGTAATTCTGATTGAAGCAAACAAACCCACTTTGTCTGAAGGACTAAATCCCAACTTTGTTACTGAGTCCAGCTTCTACTGAAGTACCAGAGTTCTGTGGCTGAGAAGACAGAGGGAGAATGGTTGAGGTTTCTTCTGTAATGATTAGTTTTTCTTAACTTTGACAGTATTTTTAGGATATAAAGAAAAAAGAGCCTATTGTAAAACTAGAAAGTTTCAGTGGGCATAAGAAAAGAATATGCTTCTAAATGAGGGAAACTGTTTTCAAAACAAACAGGATGCTTATTTTCCTCTACCAGAATTCAAAAGGTAAAAGAAATGGGGACAGAATTTGCTTCTCACCTATCCTACTTCTTAATGACTGTTTGAAGTCTTGAATGTTAATTTAGTGGCTTTTAGAGATCTGTCTCCTTGCAGAGATGAGTTTAAAAAATGAGAACTAATTTTGTAAAACTGATGTGTGTTTTGTTATACCCGCTATATGTGCAACGTAACATATAACCCATTTCTTTCTAACAGGTGTCAGCAATGCATGGCTAGAAACTCTTCTTGCTGTAATAGAAGCTTTACCAAAAGAGACTATCAGACATGAGGTAATATGTCTCATATATATCTCCCATTTATACTAACAACAAATTAAGAATGTTTTGTAAGATTGTAGTTCCCTGCAAGTCTCGTTCACTTCAGTAAGATTTGTGGCAGTTCTGCGCCTATGAAAACAGTAATGCTTGTGGAACATACTGTAGGAGAGGAATGTGCTAAAAGGTGAGACAGGAAGGTCACCTTAAAAAATTTTAGTGTTCTTCAGCAAATAAAGACTATTTACTTTCACTGCGCTTAGTATTTTCAGTAACATGTTTTTATGTATCCTGTTTCAGTTTACAGGGTGGTGTCTCATTCTGTGTCTTCATGCAAGAACTAAAATTTGTTTGCTACCGGATTAAAATTCTGATTTCTGCTAAATGGGACTGAATGCTAGAGACTCATTTCATTGTGTATTTCAGTTGTTCTTGAGGTACCAAAACCCTAATGTCCTGCAGACACCCTTAATTTTTCACTGTGTAGCTCAAGAAAGAGGAAGAAAATCTGTCACTAAGTCATAGTGTCACTCCCTTTTACTCTGCTATTTATTCAGTTTTGTTTTGAGTATTCATATTTCATTGCTAAGTTTTAAAGATTTGCCACAGGCATGTTTTACTGTGTTTATAATTAAAACAATATGGAGATTTAAATATATTATTGTTTGTGTAGTATAAAAATACTCATTAAAATTAGTGGGTAATTGAAATCCAGCACTGTTTAAAAAATAAACTTCTAAAGGGTGAAAAGTTAGGTTGGGAAAAAAAGAGAAATTATTCTAGTCGCCTCCACAATCTAATTGTAATGTAATTTTAAATATGCCATTTAAACATGGTGGAGTTTCTCCCCTAATTTGCCTCTAGGAACACACTTAAAAGTTTCCACAAAAATTTGCTTTGGGAAGATCACAACTGATAAAGCAGTGTTGATTTAGCAGCTATACAGAAACCTGAATCTGAAAAGGGGCTTTCGTGTTACTTGAAAGATCTTTGTATCAGAAAACTTGGAATATTCTAGTTGTTAATGTTTTTTGTAAGTAAAAATCATATGACAGTCATGGATTTCAAGGACATAAGGAAAGGTGTGTGTGTGTCAGACCAAAGGTCAGCTTAACCCAGTATCCTGTCTCTGGCAATGGTCACTTCAAGCGAGAGACTGTGTCTAGGTTAGTAATTGGAGTTAGTATTACTAGACGTGGTGTGTTTGCTGTCATGGTTCAAAGACCAAATAAGTAATATACAGTTTTGTTGGTAACTAATGATACATTTCTTTATGCAATGTTATAGTTGGAAGCATACCTTATGTACTAATTCTAGTCTGGGTGATATATTTGCCCTTACAGTGGTAAAATTCCCTTACCTCAAAATTTCAGTGGTAAGAGGAGGAGAAAAATGCTTTTAGAATTTTGTTGGACTTTCCTGCCCTGTATATTATCCTTTTGTGGAGCTCTGCAAAAGAGATTGAGCAACTGTGGCAGATTACAGGAGATACCTCTCTGTAATGTTCCTCTTGGCCTGGCACCTGGATTTCTCTAATTATTTCTGGGCAAAATATAACTAAATAGGGTGTTCTGCAGGCTTGCCTTAGTTTGTTTCTGGCACCATAGAGGTGTTTCAACAAATGACAGCAGAGCTCCAATAAAGATGCAAGTTTTCTGCATCTGTATGGAAATGGAACCTCTTTCCTACAGATCCCCAAAGTATGCGTAATCAAGAGGAATCGTTGCCTCAAAACTTTGTATCAGAAGTGGCGTTTCCTGGGAAAACTTATGAGAAAGCACCTCAGAGGCTTCCTTTTCCTTTCTCTGCATTTTTTTTTCTTGTGCGGGAACATATTTAACAACTTTTGTGAAAATTACCAGCTAATAGCTATAAATATTCATACACAACTGTCCTGGTTTTGGCTGGGATAGAGTTAATTATCTTCCTAGTAGCAGGCATAGTGCTGTGTTTTGGATTTAGTAGGAGAAGAATGTTGATAACACACTGATGTTTTAGTTGTTGCTAAGTACTGCTTATGCTAGTCAAGGACTTTTCGCTTCCCATGCTCTGCCAGGTGCACAAGAAACTGGGAGGGGGCACAGCCAGAATAGTTGATGCAAACTGACCAAAGGGCTATTCCATACCATACGGCGTCATGGGCAGTATATAAACTGGGGGGGGGGGGGTTGGCTGGGGAGCAGCGATCGCTGCTCGGGGACTGGCTGGGTATCGGTCGGCGGGTGGTGAGCAATTGCATTGTGCATCACTTGCTTTGTATATTATTATTATTATTATTACTACTACTACTACTACTATTTTCCTTTATTTCAATTAGTAAACTGTTCTTATCCTAATCCAGGAGTGTTTCTCACTCTTACTCCTCCAATTCTCTCCCCCATCCCATTGGGGTAGGGGGAGTGAGTGAGCAGCTATGTGGTGCTTAGTTGCTGGCTGGGGCTAAACCACGACAACAACTTAGTCTCAAAATAAAGACACAAGTAGACATATGTAAAACTGTGGCTGTGATGTCAATCATAAACTGCTATTTGGGCCAAGATATGGGTTTAGTATGCTATGATTAGCATGGAATATTAAATATAGGTTTCCAATAGACTGTTAATGTATGTAGGCATTATTATTGTTAGTACTGATTAATTCCATGAAAGGTATAGATGACATTTGGGATATGTTCTTTTGTTTTTTTTTTTTTAAGAAGGGGGAATACATTATTTACTGCTCACATTCCTTCTGTTCACATTTCTTCTTTTTTCTTTCATATAGATCCTGAATCCGCTTGTTTCCAAAGCACAGCTTTCTCAAACACTTCAGTCCCGCTTAGTTAGTTGTAAAATCATGGGAAAATTAGCTAACAAATTTGAAGCTCATATGTAAGTAGACTGTACATATTTTCACTCCACAGTATATAGCAGTATTTCTGTTAGTGGGCAAAAATTACTACAATAAAAGTAGACTTCTATTGCAAAAATCAAATGCTTTCTTTTTACAGATCCCTTTATCTGGATATTAATTAATAATAAAAATTGATCATTACATAACTGGCCTATTCAGACTTGCTGATGTTCATCAGTTTATAACTTCAGTTTGTATGTTCTTCCACAGGTTTGAATGGGTACCATTTCCATGCCATTCTTCCATATTGTTTTTCTTACTAGGAAAAAAGCCAAACAGTGGATTTCTCTGCAATTTACAGAGACAAAACACAACTTTATCACCTTAGAGTTTCTTGTCATAAAGAGAAGAATCCTGTTCCTAGCTTTTTATTTGTCTAGACATGTTTAGATTTTTTTTTTTTTTCTATCCCTAACTATATAGAGATGTATGAGGAGACACTGTTGTTGCCTGATATTATCCAGCTCTTAGATTCAGTGTCTGTGGGTTTGGACAGTGGTGCAGAAGAGGGAAGCAATGATGAAAGTAAATCTGAATATTTATCTGCCCAAACGTTCTTTGGACAGTTTATCCAGTCTTATGATAGTAGGACCATTTCACCAAGTGTGTTTCCTATCCAGGCAATTGTCCAGATGTGATTTATGCATTACAAAAGAAATCCAGTGAGGGCTACTAAATGCACAGAAACCATGCCTAGCTGAGGAAGTCCCTGCTAATAATGATTTTGATCTGTCCCAAAATGCAAGAATTCAGCATAACAGAAAAGATGAACAACAGGACCATATGACAAGCCATTTAGGAATAAATTTCTTTAAATTATGATTTTTTTTTCTTCCATAAAAATGAACTAGAAGCAACCAAAAGGAAGTTATCTACACCTTCATTTGCTATGTAGACTACACTTGTTGGACATCCCAAGTTAATGAGCATGGCAAAGTAGTGTTTTTTGAGAATGTTACCAAAGCCTTTGAATCTTTATCTTCAAAATTTGTAGAATTCTGTCAGAATCACAATTGCTTTTATTTATTTGATGTTACATTCTCATGAAAATAAAGTGAATTTCCAGATCACTTGGAATCTTATGAGAAATTATAGTAGTGTTAGCCATAAGAAGTTCAAATAATGATACCTTCTTTTGTTGGGTTTCTTTTAATATGACTCCTTGTGGTTCAGAAATAGGAAACCCCTCATTTCAGTGAACAGATAGTAGCACCATTTCTTTACAGAAGCTACATGTTAAGAAGATGGCTGAGAATTTTCTGGGACATACTGATCCTCTGGTGGAGGGCTCTGAGTGCAGTTCAGAGGGCTGTAACGAGACCTGGATCCACAGGTTTAGAATGTGGCAGGCTGAGTAAGATTCATGACACACTCTCATTCCCCTTGCAGGAGAGGTCTTGGTATAGGGTCAGGAGATGTGTCTGGCCTCAGGAGCAGGCAATATATAAGCATATCTTCACATGCTTCTTCGGAATGGCACCATTTTTCCTCATAAAATTTATACTATAATTAAAAACCTTTCTTTTGTATTTCACATGACTCCCAGGTTATTTTATACGGTATTGAAAAAGTCCTGACTTTGGAATAGAACATTAGTTTTTCTACCTTCTGTTCCAACAGCTAGTTAAAAACAAGTCTTTTTGGGAACTAGTCCCTACTTCAGAGTATCCTAAATGTCAAATTCCCAAGACTTTGTGCAATTTTTGAAACTTGAGGCCAAATTTTACTGGAAGATGTAAATTAATTTTCACTGGAATGAGTGGAGGCTGTGCAAGCTGGCTTGAAAATTTGCTTGTCTGTGGCTTCATATTATTTCTCTTGAGTTTTGCAACAACATAAGGATTTGGAGAGAGATAGTTTATGAATACTCATGACAGCATCTTGGACAGTGAAAGGAAACACAATGGCTGATTCTGCCAAGTTGTAGTATGTGTTTTTACTTAAATAGAGTTCAAAATAGTTATTTTGTATCTGCCATTGATTTAACATGAATACATGGGTCTACTTGCTTAAAGACATTGCCGTATTGAAGCTTTTAATCTAAAATTATTTTTCTGCTTTCTTCCCATATATCTCTTTGGTGAAACATGCATACCAGAGATGAGGTATTAGAGACAATTAATTGGGATTTGCACTTCCATTTATATAATTCTTTGTATTCTTACAGTGGCTGTTCAAAAGTTGTACCGAAGATGGTTATTAAAGGAAGACAGCATCTCTGAGCCTACCTACTATTTTTGTAGCTTAAAAAAACAGAAATAGATGAAATATGAGGAAATTATAATGACTATAAATAATCCTTTTTCTGTTTCTTTATAGCACGTATTTATGTCTGATGTACAGTACTCTTTTATAATTGCAAATTCTCATAAAAATCATTTACCATGTGTGATAAATCAGCGTAAAAAAAATTGCCACTAGAAGTAATACATGGGTAGAATTTAAATACTACAGAGTGGATTTTATATATTCTTGTTCTGTATATTAATAAATAATGTTCACATTTTTAGTATTAAAAGAGAGATTCTTCCATTGGTAAAATCACTGTGCCAGGATGTGGAATATGAAGTTAGAACTTGTATGTGTCGGCAACTGGAACATATAGCTCAGGGAATAGGGTGAGTACAATTTGCGTAACTGCTTCTAAATGCAAAATCTTCTTCTAAAATATTTAACGGTGACTTAAAAATTCCTTTTAAGATTTCTAACTTAATTCATGTGTACTCAATAATGAATTTGGAGTGTACAGATGTGTTCTTAGAAATTGGCTGTTAGCAGTTGGCTCTTTTCCATTTTCAGATTTTTGTTTCTCTCTGGTAGTAAAATTGCTGAACAACAGTTTTTTTGTAAATAAGGAGTTCATCTATAGCTTCTTGAAGTCATCTCAATTATCCATTTGTGTCATTGGGCTTATTTAAAAATGGAAGAGGATTATTGCAAGTATTAGCAGTTTCTAATAATTACTGTGCAGTTTTTTGTGAAAGGCAAAATGTCTTTTTTTAAGCAAATTTCAGTTCAGTGTCATCTTTTACTCTAAGCTAGAAGACCTTCAATTTTAAACATATAGAAATAGAAAAAGTCTGGAACTTATATTTTAATAAATAGAACTTGTTAACTACCCACACAGGATTGGTCTCTGAGTGAGCAAATATTTTAAAGTTCCAGGCCTGTCCACTTGTTATTGTGTCAGGAAGAAAAAAAAGCAGTAACTTCTCTGCAGACTTGAAGAAATTACCAAGTAAGGTTCCCTGCCCTGTGTTATACAGCAGGGATAGATTAGATCTTAAGAGTCCCTCTGGCTTTTAAAATTGTGTATTTATGAGCAAATTCAAGGATGAGGCTGAAACTGAAATGCAATTTGAAATACAGTAAATATGCTCTTCATTTTGTTAGTACTGGTGTTTGTGGAAAAGCAGCATTCCTGTGGCTGTGGAATGATTTACTTTTTTTTAATGGAGAATTATGTTGTGGTTTAGATTCTGAGTTATTTTTTAAAAACCAAAACAAAACCAAAACACCAGAAATTCCTGAAGCAATGCAATTTGCCTCTCAGCCATGGAATACTGGAAAAGTGTATGTTCAGGCAGGGTTTTAGCTTACGCAGATATAGGGAATGAATATTCACAGCAAGAACTAAGCATTACTGCCATGTACTTAATTTAACTTTGTTTGGTAAGGTCATGCAGGATAGTAATTTCTAGATTCCTAGATAAACTTGTCATTATTGCATACAAAATAATTTTATATATGTGCTTTATGTACCTCTTCTGCAAGGTCCTTGTCCTGCAGAAGTTCAGAGGATGTGAATAATGTAAAAACACAATATTACTCGTCTCAGTAAAGTTACTAATTTGTTTTTGAACTTATTTTGTTTTATAACAAATCGTAGGTTAGCATGGTAAATCATTTTAACATTTTCCCTAATGAATGGCTTTGAATTTAAAAGAACTTGTGATTACAGAAAAGAAAGGTAGTATTTGCTGATATTGTTGATATTTGTAAAAAAAAAAAAAAATTAACATGCATTTTACTAAACTGAATTACTGAATAATTTGAGCTTGCATTTATTTTTACTGTATGCCTGTATCTTATATACCCTTATGTATCTTAAAATTGAATTCTATTTAATGGGAGATTAAAGATGAGTGAAAGAGAGGGTTCTGTTTATCTTCAGGGAGTAACCAGTTGGGTTTTTTTTTCCATAATTATGGAGTTTTGAAGGGAGGGATGGTTCTGTCATATTAGTTTGAATATTTTTGATGCCACCAAAATGGAAATCCACAGAAACATATTTGCAAAGCATTTTTTTCCTTCCCCCTGCCCCCGATTTCTGGGTCTTGATTTAGGATGTAGTCCTACCCTTCTTTCCCCTGACCCTTCCTATGCTGTGTGTTCTTGTCTATCTCAGTCACCTTCCTTCCTCTTTTCTCATTTGTTATTGCTCAATCCCATGAGATTTTTTTGGTGTCTTATTTGAGATACTGTCTTCATTTCCATGGATTCCTCCGAACTTCTCAGTTAACCTCGCTATACTCAAGAGCTGAGAAGTAATCATAAGAATTTGGCTTTGAAAATGATTGTGACACAATACAGAAAAAGATTTTTTTTTTTTTTAAATAGTGTATGTATGTTATTCTGAGTAAAATAACTCTTATCTAGGGTATGCATATAGTTATGTGGCTCATTCTATTGAGAAGTAGAAAATGGTTTTGGTAGTAGCCTTTAGTAAGCACTCATGGTTTGTGTGAATCTGTGTGAATTTGCTTTCAGCAGTTTTATTTTACATTTAAGATAGGTATATGTACAGCCAGATGTTAAAATAAGAACTAAATGTGAGCATTTGTGTCTCTTTTTTCACTCCTCCAAAAAGTTCAATGTATACTAAGCAGTGTGAAAGCAGGAGCAAAAAAGTTGTTTTCATTTGTAACAAGGTGGCTATATCTTATACTAAATAAGTGACCACTTTGGAAAGGCAATAAAATTTTCTTCATTTTGTTCAGTGTCTTTAAAATGAACTAAATTGCATTTATTATACGTGGGAGCTGAAAGTCTTAAAACAAGATAGGTGTTACGCAGTGGCAAGTGACAGTATTACTGGCAATTTATTCAGCCTTAGAATAGTGTTTTAGTAGGGCTAAATACATAGTTATCAATTACTGGTCCATTCTGTATATTTTTCTTTAATATTTTCCTCTCCAACTTTTATTTTTAGCATTAATCTATCCATATACACTGTTTTCTCTCTGAGGCTTTTGGCTAGTCCCTTCCCAATGATTTAGATGCTTTAGTTTTTAATCTCATAAGAAATGGTGAACTGTTGGTATTTTTGGTATGTAAACTATTGCAGTGTTTCATGTTGAGGATGAACAGGTAGTGGGAAAATAAACACAATTAAATAAACAGAAATAAACACATTTTTAGGTAAATGTTGAAGGCATAATGTGACAACAGTCCCAATGTTTATTTTTACTATTTAGTGATGTTACCACTAAATGATATCATGTCATTTTCTCATAATTTTATATGAATGATTAATCATCTGTTTGGAAGTATACTGTTAAGCTACATCTTCATTTTCTGGTACCAACAGTAAACTCTGTAAGGTGCAAATCACTGATGTTGATTATAAATATTTGAAATTATTATTGTTCATGTTGATTTACAAAAAGGACAGCTGTTACTTGTATAGTCTGATTGGAAGGGGTTTTTTTGGGCATTTTTATTTCAGTTTTTCAATTTGGTAAAATTCTGATTTCTGCTAAATTGGACTGAATGCCAGAGGCTCACTTCATTGTGTATTTCAGTTGTTCTTCAGTATTTTCAGTGGGCTTCTTAACTCAAATGCAGGCAAATTCAAACACTAGAAACCTTGACTACTATAAATAAAAAAATAAGCATGACAGAAAAAAAGAGAAGTGGAAATACTGGGTGTGTCTTCCCAGTTCTTGTTGGTAGTGGGACTGCAGAAAAGATCTTTTTAATCTCTTAAAGCAATCAAGAATCAGTTATACACTGGGACGTGGGAAATTATGCTGGTTGGTAGCTTCTACAGAAGCTATACTTGTGCTCCAAGAAGCGAATCTCTTTTCATCTTACTTATGCCAGTCACCTTACTGTGCAAATGTTTCTCTGTCAAGAGTATTTCACTCCTTCTCAGTCACCTCTCTGATTAAACTCTGGTTTCTAAGTCAGTCCCTAATACAGCAATCTGCTGCCAATGTATAGATTCAAGTTGCCAGGACCGTCACACACGCAGATAGTGCTAGTAATTACCACGGCAAAAAGAGACAAGCAGAACCTTTTCTTTACTGCTTTAAAACAAGCCTAAAAGCTAGTGTTCGGACTAGTTGGGAAACGGCATTTTCTCTGAGCAGTAGTTGCCTGTCCTCTGTAAAGAAGGCTCATCTTTGAAGCATAAGACTTCCAGACACTTCAACACGACTCATATTTAATAATTTTTGGCTTTGGACCATCACGTTGAGCAGTTTCTGCATATTTGATAAGAAGAGTTTTCTTAGTGACACAGTGAAGTAGCTGGACTCCTTTGAGTTTTTTCAGACTGCATTTTCTGATTTATTTCGAGCTAATTTGAATGCTTGTTTAGTGATAAAGTTTCACATTTTAAACTTGCATGTTTCTTTGACAAAGAAAAAAGTCCTGAGATTGACTGGAGGTTTTTATTTAATTTTAATTTCCTTACAACTTTGTCAATTTTTCCTTCTTGACCACCCAAAAAATATCTAAATGAGTATTTCAAGGAAGAATTCTGTTTTGCTGTGGCAATATTATTTCATTGTATGTTTTCTCTTGACTGCTTGCCTCACTTTGCAGGACAGAACTAACAAAAACTGTGGTGCTTCCTGAGTTAGTAGAACTGGCAAGAGATGAGGGCAGCAGTGTACGCCTTGCAGCTTTTGAGACGTTAGTGAATCTGCTTGATATGTTTGATGCAGGTAAGAATTTAATTTAGGCTTACTAGCCCAGTTCTTAATGCTTTAATGCATATTGTAAATGTATTTAAATGCTTTTTGTTCTGTCTGCATTCTTCAGACATTTCTGATTTTATTTTGTTTATTGTTTAATCCTTTATGTATTTAATGTCTTGCAGTGCTTTATACATAGCAAGTTTTGAGAAAGATGAACCACTTGTCCACAAAATCAGTTATCATATTCCGAGTTTCTAATGTAATGTGGCTAAATGGAATGAATAAAATTACTGTATAAATGATAGGAATATTGCATTGTTAGTATTTACTTAATGCTATCAATACACAGAACACAAAATGTTAGCTCAACAGATTGCTTGTGCTTTTTTTTTTCTGTTAACTGGTTTTTGCCTCTTAACTGAAGTGAAGCTAGTCCTAACTACAGACTGCAGCCTGCCTTCTGAGCTGAAAAGCCCAGACCGGGGCAATGGTATGGTATTTGTATGTGTATCAGTAAACCTTGCGGGTTTTAACATCCAGTGTTGTATGTCAAATACAGTTGTAGATTTTGGAACAGAAAATATTTCTTTATGTCCCATAAACTGCAGTGTGCACAACTGATCAGTTTTAGAGGTATTAAGCATCAGCAATTACTATTTAAATCCCTTTAAATTTGTGGCTATATGGCACTGAAAGCTTTCTTCTTTGCAATGAGGTAGTGTGTGTATTTATAAAGCTCTTTTCTGTATTTAAAATAGAAAATGTAAATGCTTGTATTTTTCTCAGTGCTCTATATCTTTCCTCTGATCAACATGCATGTTTCATGCTTCCCCAGGTGTGGGGGTGAGTGTCTGTGTCTTCATGTGAGGAAGGAGAAATTCTCTGTTGTAACTGTTTTTTTGGCGTAGTGGTGGTGGGTTACCTACACTCAGGGCTCTTGGGTTCTCATCACAAGCTCAGTTCAACGTTGATGGGGGCAATCTTTAAGGAGAGCTACTGTGACTGCTCCAGTATGGGGAACATTCTGGGTAACTGCTGTGGCTTGTCCTCAGTCAGCTGCTCTGTCTTGATTTTTTTAGGGGGATGTAGAAGACAATCTGGCTCTGTATCAATTGTGCTCTCTGCTGGTTTTTTGGGGTTGTTTTTTTTTTTTTTTCTTTACAACCGGAAACATACAAAGCAGCAAAGTACATGACAGATCATTGCTATAGTGTATATGAAAAAAATATTTTATATTGTTGATCACTGCTCATTATTTGCCACTTTGCTCTTTATACTGTCTTCTTCCAAACTCTTCAGTTGTTTATCTTCATTAGCAGCTCTGTATTTTGCTCCACATTTCCCACTCCCACTCCCATCTTACTGACTATACTACTCCTTCGTGATACATAAGTGAGGAGCAAATATTTACTGTACAAGAACTTGATGATGAATTACTAAAATACATGATTGCATATAAGCCATATGGAGGAGTACATAAAGAAATAAGATAGCTTTGGGGAGAATATCATAAATGGACTTTTTAGCAGTCAGTGCTTATATCAGTAAGTATGATAGTAGCTTAATTTTCAAATTATTGAGCCTTTGCATTGATGCTATCAAGTCTGGGATTCTCTTTGCACCTCCTAGTACTCACTTTTCCCCCCACCTCCCAGGTGCTGTAGCTACTGCTTTTAGCTATTGAAGAAAGCTTAGATAAAGCAATCAGGGATTATTTACAGGTTTGTAAGGAATGTTTTTCTAGAAAATTGGTTTGTGTAGTTTTTGGTTGAACTAGAAAATGAACATTTTGAAGGTAGATGACCCAAAATTATATCCTAGGGTTTCTTTCCCACAATATCAAAATATTTCTTCAGGTCAACCTAAATTTTTTTTTCAGCCATAATTATTTTCTGAATTTTGGTGTTGATCTACCATTAAAAAATCCTAATCCCTTTAAAACTTGTATATTTTAAAATACAATAGTTTTATTTAAAACAAATCAAAACACATAAATTTCTTTGAACATTTACTCCTTTATTTTCTAAGGAGGCAGAGTGGTTGGATTTTACTTCAATTCTAAATGATTTAATTTGTTTCCTCTGCCCTTAAATTCATTGAGAAACAAAATAATTATTGTTTACCAAAAGAATTTCAACCTCTTCTCATTAGGTTGAAAAAATTCACTTGAGTATATCTAGATTTTTCTTTTTACTGTCATGGTGATGTTTGGGCTTGATCTCCCTGTATTCCTACTATTGTAGGAAATCTTATTGTAGGAGTACTGCAGTATTCTTTCTCTCCCTGTATTCTTGGTGAATGGAGAAGTTAGTGACTGTTCATTTATTCTCTGTCTCATCCTTTACTGGGGGATGTCTTTTCCCTAAAAACAAACAGACAGAACAGGTAAGGTATTAAAATTTACGACCTGTATTATGGCAGTATGTTTGCCATTCTCTATACCTCTTGTTTTCTACCTCCAGTGAGTGCCTGGCAAAAATACTCCTGAGCATGTTAAATGATATTTTTCATAACTTTTAAGGAAGTCCACTATCTGTGCTCTTTTCTAGATGTTGACAAATGGCTAACTTTAAAAATTTCTTTTGTTTTTCAGATGATAGGAGTCAAACTGTGCTCCCCTTAGTGAAATCATTCTGTGAAAAATCCTTCAAAACAGATGAATCTATCCTAGTTTCTTTATCTTTCCATTTAGGGAAACTGTGTAATGGATTATATGGTATGATTTAATGTTCTTTTAAAAATAAACTTAAAAATGAGGCAAGATTGGAGAATTTTAAGCCCTTGGAAAATATCCAGATTTGAATGTATCAAATGAAATTATAGTTAGGAAATACGGAAGTAAAAGTCTGAAATCATCTATTGTACAAATACTCAATTTTGTGAATTTCCTTTTTGGGTGTCCATCTGTTTATTGGGGTTTTTTTATGTGTAGACAGGGACAGAGTTTTTTGTTTAGACAGGGTCAGAGGTGGAAATGTGGGGGTTTGTGTTTATTGGTTTGACTGTCTTATTTTGATTCCTTCTTGTATATTCTGGAGCTTGTGAGTTGGATGACTGGATTTTTGAAACTAGAAACCTTTGAAAACCCAGTATGGTGTTAACTGTGTACATGCACTTCTGTGCCTGGTGCCTGATACCCTTTTTGAGGCACAATACAGAATGTGGCCCATAAGGAACTTCAGGAGAGAAAGGAGACCTAATAGCATGTGGATTCCAAGCTGCAGCCAAGGCCAAATCTGTACCCATAATTTTTGTGGTTTTCTGTACCTTAGCACTTGAGCACAGCAGGTCTTTCCTTGATCATTCTGTCCATCATATAGCCTCTACATGGAGCTTGGCTGTGGAGGAGCAGCACAGAATCATGGTTTTACATTACAGAGAATTTCCCCCTAGACTCTTAAATCCTTTGCTCTTTCTTACAGATCTTGAAAATGATCCTTTCTGATCATGTTGGAGAATATCAAAGTGACGGTTGCTTAACTACGAATAACTTGAAAGGGCTGTTCCACAGTGCCAAGCTGTTACTTACAGAAACACAGAGCTAGGATAGTCCATCCTGGTTTTATCATGTCTTCCCAGTCTTCTCTAGGTTGACTGACTTCTATTGCTGATCTCTCTCACCTCTGAACTCTGTCTGGGAAGTTCACATTTTTCTTGAAGTGTTACACCTTAGGAGAGCTAAACAAAGTGAAAGGGTTACTTCATGTGTCTTGCAAGCTATATTGGTGTTTACATTTTTCAGTATGAAAAATTGCCTTTTTTTTTTTTTTTTTGCAAGTTTGCAATAGTTTGACCTTATTTGTTCAAGTGCAGCCTATAAACAGAAGTAGCTCGAAAGTCTGGGGGTTTTTTTGTGGTTTGATTTATTTTTATTTTGATAAAACTATCACCTAGTTAGTCTTTCTCTTTCCTGGCCTTGTGCAGGCAATGCATATCTGGCTTACCTCTGTCCTAATGGAATAATAGTCTAAAGTTTTAAGACCATCTGTCTAGTTTCTGAAGGTCATTTTAAACTCTTATCTTCTGAAGGACTAACAATGTCCCTCATAGTTGGATGTTATCAGAATATTTAATAAGCATATTCTCTAATCCAACATCCAAAAAACGAATGAAATATTGCATAGTAACAGGACTAGAATAGACCTTTTTTTATACAGTTGCCTATCTTGTCAATGACCCATGGGTAACTTTCTCTTAACTGCTTTTCCAAGCAGTTTTGCAGCAACTTTATAGTTTTTCATCTCTCTTTCCTGATCCTTTATTTTGCTTATGAAAAACATGACCTGTACTGCCTGTTCTGTATTCAGTCAGGATATCTAGTACTGGATAACAGTTCCTGTTATCCAGTACTAGAAGGAAATGGAATCAGTTTGACAAGTTTTGCTTTTGCCATGTTGGCTGCTACTCATAGTCTTGTTTCTTTTTGGTGTTTACAAGTAGATTGTATGATTTTTTTGTTCCAGTTTTTTAAAAAACTTGAAAGTAATCTGACTGGTCTGTAATTATATGGCTTGTTCTTCACCTCTCCAGCTACCAAATATCTGTACCACTCCAGGCCTTTTCCATTCTGGTATCTCGCTTGTTTAAGATTTCATCAGCTAGTGCTTTAAATACTTTTGAATACTGGAATGAAGCATATCTGACCCTGCACATTTTGAAAACCTCTCATGTTTAAGTGTTCACTGACCTGTTCCTTCTCGACTTAAAGCTTGAATCTTTGTCACTGTTATTAATTGGACTGAGCCTGACGATACTAGTAGAATTTGAGAAAGAAAATAAAAACATCAAGCATTTCAACCTTCTTGGTATCAATCACTGATAGCTTTCCCCTCTCTCTTGAGTGAAAAACTGAGTCTTTCCTTGATCATTCTCATATTACTAATGTACTTTTTGAAGTCATCTTGCTAGTTGCCTTCCAGTTTGTTCTGAGTATTCTAATTTTGTTCTTATATCTCTTTATTATCTGTAGCAACATAGTCTAATTTTTCAACTTGCTGCAGACATGCATTCTTCATCTGACTGAGCTCCATAAAGATTTAAAAAGTTGATCAAGAAGAAACCAGTATCAGTGGAACAAAGAAATATATTCACAATCCTGCAGCTAAAATCTGGAGTATTTCAAGAATTATGTAAACAGAAATTAGGATTCACTATATTATAGTTAGCTGTCATTTTTCTGTAATCATTTTTTCTGTATAAATTGTACTGATGATACACACGACTTACAGTATGGGAGGGAAGGGAGAATAAAGATTGGCATATTTGATAGAGTTGTAAATGAGATTTGGTTTTTGGACATTATTAACAGCTTTTGTAATGAGAAAAGTAAACTCCCCCCCCCCAGGCATTTTTACTCCTGAACAGCACTTACGGTTTTTGGAATTTTATAAGAAGCTTTCCACGCTGGGTTTACAGCAGGAAAATGGACATAACGACAACCAACTACAACTTCAAACTCTGGAACAGGAAAAGAAATACATTTCAGTGAGGAAGAACTGTGCTTACAATTTTCCGGTAAGTAACTTAAAGGTTAAATAATTTGTGTCATGCATATAGTTCACTAAGTAGGACTGCTTAAATGATAGAGAAGTTATTGCCAAATTGCACATTGTTAGTTAGATTCTGGCTCTCTCCTGGAAAGTTCAAGTTAATGGCTTAAAGTAGAGGTTATCCAAAAGAATTACCAGGAAAGATTCCTCTTTGCAGAGCCTCAGATTATTGGCAGGTTTCGGCTGAAAGAGTGCTGTTCTAAGAGGTCACCCGTCTCATTCTTTCCTACACATTTTCTCCAAACCCTTAGCACAAAGGCATTGAGAAAATGGCTGTGAAACAGAGTCCCCAGTTTCAAACTGCTCAAAGCTAGGTTTTTGCATTTGCTGTGTCGTGGCATTACAGGGAGTTGAAGACTGAATCTGAATGGTTAGATTCATGTTTTAGTCATGTTCCTGCTTGAATACAAAAAGTCTTTTCAAGTTTATGTGAGGTCTTCAAACTTACCACTCATGTTTCTGTAAATCTACTTTGTATTTTGACATTCTGCGTTTATATTTAAAGAAAATATGTTTGTACCAAGAGCCAGTAGACAGTTATTTTTATTCTGCCTTTTAAAGACAAGCACCATGTATATAGGTAGACATCTGTTGGTTTATTTGAGCAAAAATGAGGTATGTACACACACAATTATGTTGAAATTGAGATGCTTGCTTTGCTGCTTGCTAAAATGTACTTTGTTTTTGAAGTCTGCAGTTGCAGCTTCCACTAGTGTATCAAAACATTAACAATATTTATAAAACTAAGGTTTTATATCTTGTGTTTTTAATCTATGTCTTAAGAAAAACAGCCCGCAGCATGTCTGGAAAATATGTAAATCCAATTTAGTTCTCAACTCTAGAACTTGTCTGATGCCTGTGTTTTGACACAGCCATCAAAAATGCCACACTTCCTCTTTAAAATCACAACCTGTTATCTCCCAAGTGTCTTGCTGGTTGTAACTCAATGTTTTCATCTGATAATTTCTGATAGTGTGATCCTTTAGCTATACAGTTAATAAAAGACTTTATCTTTCCACAGGCCATGATTGTTTTTGTGGATCCAAAGAACTTCCATTTAGAACTATATTCTATATTCTTCTGCCTTTGTCATGACCCTGAAGTTCCTGTCAGATATACTATGGCCATAAGCTTCTATGAAGTAAGTCTACAAAGGTACTTTGTTAGTATTTACATTTTTTTGATTTATGTTGTGTTCTTCTTTAATTTCTGACTGTTCAACCAAAAGAAAAAGACTTGAGAAAACTTGTTGAAATTTAGTTTGTCAAAGGTGTTCAGTCCCTTCTAATATGTAAATACAGCCCATATACACACATTAGTGTTTAAGTTGTGTGACATTTGGCTGCAAGAGCCTATTGCTAGGTGAGCTTTTAAGGAGCATAAGCTGGAAGAAACTTAAACTGGTCTAGTACCACAAACATAGGCAATTATACTAATTAGAATATTTTTAAGGTTTTGAATGCTATTAGAAAATAATGAGACAAACAGGAGAAAGGAACTTGCCACTTAGAGTCTTGAAAACCTTCTTCAGAACTGTACGGTTTGCTACTATGCTGGTGTTCTGTGGAGAATATTTATATGTAGCAAATTCAAGTTAAATGCTCAAATTTAATATGAAACTACTTGGAAATTTATGCAGCTGTAAAAGCATATGATTTCTTATTATTCCATTCAGTTTACATAAGTTTAACTGTATTATTTTCATAAACCTTCAAAAATGTGCAGCTGCATAGATATTATTAGCTATATGGGGTGAATTCCAGAAATTAATATACACTCTCTCCTGATGGTTGTAACCCATATAGGGAGAACTTCAGGGTTTTCACAGTGTTTTACTGAGAATCTTGTGTTTCAGTCGAGCTAGCTTTTTATCCCATTTTGTTGCTGTGGAAATTGGGAAGTTAAGCAGCTTGCTGAAAGTATTTAAATCACTAATATAGGCATAAATGAAGCCAAAGTGGCTTTATTTCCACCATCTTAAGGAAGATGGATGGATTTCCAGTTCTCTTTACTTGTTGATGCCTTGTCTTAACAAATGATAATCCAAGGTAATTGTTGAAATGTGGTGGGTTGACCCTGGCTGGACGCCAGATGCCCACCAAAGTCGCGCTATCACTCCCCCTCCTCAGCTGGATGGGGGAGAGAAAATATAATGAAAGGCTCATGGGTCGAGATAAGGACAGGGAGAGATAATTCACCAATTACGGTCACAGGCAAACCAGATGCAATTTGGGGAAAATCAGTTTAATTTATTACCAATCGAATCAGAGTAGGATAATGAGAAATAAAACCAAATCTGAAAAAACACCTTCCCCCCACCCCTCCCTTTTTCCTGGGCTTAACCTCACACCCGATTTCTGTACCTCCTCCCCTCTGAGTGGTGCAGGGGGACGGGGAATGGGGGTTGCGGTTAGTTCATCACACGTTGTCTCTGCCGCTCCTTCCTCCTCGGGGAAGGGCTGCTCACACTCTTCCCCTGCTCCAGCGTGGGGTCCCTCACACAGGAGACAGTCCTCCATGAACTTCTCCAACGTGGGTCCTTCCCACGGGCTACAGTTCTTCACGAACTGCTCCAGCGTGGGTCCCCCACGGGGTCACAAGTGCTGCCACCAAACCTGCTCTAGCATGGGCTCCTCCCTCTCCACGGGGCCACAAGTCCTGCCAGGAGCCTGCTCCAGCGCGGGCTTCCCATGAGCTCACAGCCTCCTTCGGGCACATCTCCCTGTTCCGTTGTGGGGTCCTCCATGGGCTGCAGGGGCACAGCTGCCTCACCATGGTCTTCACCAGGGGCTGCAGGGGAATCTCTGCTGCGGTGCCTGCAGCACCTCCTCCCCCTCCTTCTCCACTGACCTTGGCGTCTGCAGGGTTGTTCCTCTCACATATTCTCAACCCTCTCCAGCAGCAGTTGTGCTGGTTTTTTTCCCCTTTCTTAAATATGTTACCACAGAGGTGCTACCACTGTTGCTGATGGGCTTGGCCTTGGCCTTGGCCAGTGGCGGGTCCATCTTGGAGCCAGCTGGCATTGGCTCTGTTGGACACAGGGGAAGCTTCTAGCAGCTTCTCACAGAAGCCACCCCTGTAGCCCCCCCCGCTACCAAAACCTTGCCACGCAAACCTAATACAGGAAATTATAAAATTAGCATATAATTCTACATAATGTTTCGTGTCAGATGTGTAACACTTTTAAGGTACTGCCTTGAATATAAGTGAAGTATTTTATCTCATTTAAAAAAACCTGTAAAGTTATACTGTGGTCTGAATATACATTTAGTGATGGTTCGTTTATTTTTAACACCATATTTTGCAACCATGTGACAGCCAGAAATGAGTAATTTATGATATTCACTGCTAGGTGGGTTATTTTTTTTTTTTTTTTTAATAAACTCTCTGTAGCCATTTCTCTAAAGCTTTACCTTGATTGAAGGTAAGGTCTTATTTTCACTTGGCTTATAGAAACAAAGAAAACCATTAAAAAGCATCATCTAAATACTCTATATGGCAAAAATCTCATTCCTCAGTTTTTTCTCGTATTTCCTATAAAACCTTTTTAACAGTGTGGAGATGGACATTTGGTGGTTTTTAGGAATTTATATGTGACTTATGAATCACAGTAAAAAACCCTAAAGAAGTAAGGAGTGAAAAATTCAGGTGGAAGGTTGGGGAAACTTAAAATCTAGAACAGACTAAGCCAATTTTTATATTTTATCTTTCGTAAATTTTATAGCTGACTGACTGTTAACTCTCCTAAAGAGCATGAAGTACAACATTTGAATATTCCAGAAGGCATTTTTCTAGCCTTGCAGTGCATTCTTAAAGAGTTTTGGTAAATGTGAAATAGAGTTAATTTGAAAAGCATATTTCATGGTTAGGTAATAGGCCTGTTTCTTGACTCATATTGTTTATATAAGCATATTTTTAATGTGATCAATGGGAAAGTACGCAGCTTTAGAAGGCTGATATTAAATTGTTCTGCCTCCCTTCTTCATGCTTGCTGTAAAGTAAGCACGTGTAATATAGTTGTACTGCCATGGAACTAACAAGTGTTTCACCTTGCTATCTTATTGTCATTTCTTAGGTTGCAAAGCTTTTAAATTCTGGTGTGTATACAATACATAAAGAACTGGTTACACTATTACAGGATGAGTCACTGGAGGTAATACAGTTTTATTGGAACTTTCTTTTGCTTGTTACATTGAGGCACATTATGTTGATGTTTAATAACTCTGCAATAAGACAGTACAGTAACTGTTTGAAACGATCAACATCTTTTACTTCTGTTTCACAGACGCTTCATAAAGATGCCAGCCTTCTGTGAATAAAAAGGAGGAAAATAGGAAGGTGTTTGAATTTAGTAAACCCATGTGGAATTTATTAGCTTTTAAAAATATTCATTCTAAATTGTTTTAATTGCTGTATGAATTATTACCTTTTAAATTCTGTGGAAAGATTTGGTTTTGACACTTCATTAAAATAATCATTGATAGCGTTCAAGGGTTTTGCTTTGGTTTATTTTCATTTATTCAATTGAAGAGGAGACGAAGAAGTTATGTATGGTTCAAAGATAAAGATGTATAGAAAGAGTTTCAGTCCAAGATCTGGTACAGAATCCGTGAGTGTTTGTGAGACATGAATCACTCAGCTGTATTACAGACAACATAGTGAGACTTTTTTGGATAGAAAAAGACAAATATTTATGTTTGAGAAAAAATCACCATTTCCTCTGATACTAGTTATTCCAATAGTTACCTTTTTTGTTTTCTCTGTCGGGTCTTTGGATATGGCATGGAAAAATGAATTTTGCTTTCAGGTGCTCCTTTTTGTTTTGGTACCCTTTGTTAGACATTTTCAAGGAAATTAAAAGTGTTCGTAGAACACCTACTTATACTTTATGAAATTCTGACCCATCTTAAAAGATTTCTCAAGTTGAACACCTGAAAGTTGAGACTCAGAAGCAGCTGGTGATTTTGAAAAATTCCGTGGTTTGATCCCTATGCAGTTATCTAAATAATAAAAAATATTTGGTCCTTTATCTTATATACCACATCAGTCAGAATTGGTGTCAACAAATATTTAATTATGTAGTTTTCTAGTCTTATTTCAAGTATTACAACATTTGCAAGTCAGGTTATTCTAGTAATATAGGCTATATATTCTATTTTCATTTATCAACTGCAGTTTTTCTTGAAGCAAGGGAAATTGCTTTTAAGATTCAACTGACAGATATAAAAAAAAAAGTTTCTTTGTGTTTGTCAAGGCTCTTAACTGTCAACGAAATACAGATCTATCTTAAGAATGACTGTTAATTTAAAAATTTCATATGCTGTGAATAGTTTAGAAAGCATTGACTGTGGTATTCACATAAATCAAAACTATAGTTTGTTTTCCTAAACTGAAACCTATAATACATATATTAGTTACTACATTAAAACATCAATTTTAAATCACAGTCCTCATCAATGCAAATGTTGGACTTTTTTTTTTAAGGTGGATGTGAGAGAGCAGTAACGTAAGAGATGTCAGTGGGGGTATGTTGGTGAGAGATAAAAATTGAGTCAAGTTAATTTACAGACCTCATTTATGCAGCCTTTCTTTAAATAGGTGTTAGATGCCCTGGTAGGTCACCTTCCCGAAATCCTTGAACTAATGACTAATGGAGGAGAAAACAGTGGATCAGAAAGCAAGGTGGGTGTTCTCATGGGTTTTTTTAATTTGCTTTCTAAATTAAGGTAGTAGCAAAGTTGTTTAGACATATATTGTATGAAGAGGCTTTCATGATTAGTTTCTGCTTTGGAGAGGTACAAAGTTTCTGTGTTTTTTTGATTGTTGACTTTATAAACTTTAAAATTAAAAAAAGGGGTTTGAAAGGTTAGACTTAATATAAAAATGAACAATTTATCCATGTTCTTTTTCTAATTAATCGCAGATTTGCTGAAATACATCAAAATTTGAAATACAGTTGTTAAGTTAAAAGCAAACTTGGTTTCATGCTAAAGGAGTGATAGCTAATACCTAATTTTTTTTTTATGTTGATGTGGCAACTGCCCATGGTTGCTGTTTTCAGACACAGTTTCTGCTAGGAGGATGCCTGTTTCCTGAGATAAAGGCACTGAATTAGGATTTAGGAGATCTGTATTCAGCTCCCAACTTTGCTAATTTAATTGTATGTGGCTCTGGGTGATGGTTTATTCAGACTTGTCACCTGTAAAATGGAACATAAAAGAGCATCTCCTGTTTCAAGATGCTGTTTTGAGCGTACTTCCTAAATGTATAGAGAAATTGAAATATTCCAGCAGTATAAGAACTCAATAAATTTATTTTCTTGTATGGACAAAAGTTGAGATTGTAATTTAAAATGTGGATTTGTCAGATGTTTACAGCTGTAAATGTATATAACATATAACAAGTGCCATGTCAAGTGTGGCAGTCTGTTTCATTTTGCTTAGTACTGAAGAGAAGTTAGCTTGGCTACTATAAAGTCTTTCCCTCCTACTGAGAAAAGGTGTATAATTCCTACTAAAATTAATTAGGGAGCTGAGAAGAATAACTGCAAAGTTTGAGAGGCTAGGAGGAAAATGGGATTTATTTGGTTTGAGAAAGAGAAGACTGGGGAGGGTTGTTGTAATGGTCTTCATATCTGTAAAAGGATATTATAAAGAGAATGGTGATTAGTTTTTCTTTGTCAGGAGGAGCAGTTGGAAATGAAAGTGTGTTTAGTTAGGTACTGGAATAGCTTTTTGACTAGTTAAGTGGAATTTACTGCTTAGGGGAGATTGTTTAATCCTGATCATTACAATTTTTTAAGATCAAGTTAGACTAATATCTACTGGAAATGGTCAGAGTATAGCTGATCCTGTCTGAGGAGAGGCATTAATTGACCCCGTAAAATCTTTCCCTTCTTACATTGTTATGATGTATTTTTTAAGCATAGTAACATGACATATAGCTAGAAGATGTAAAATTACTTTAATGTTTATATTTTTATTTCTAGTTATTGTCTATTCCTGACTTGATTCCTGCATTAACAACAGCAGAACAGAGAGCAGCAACTTCTTTGAAGTGGAGGACTCACGAGAAGTTACTACAAAAATATGCATGTCTCCCTCATATCATATCAAGTGATCAGATTTATTACCGTTTTCTTCACAGAATGTTGACAATCATTTTGACAAATGTGAGCCTGTCTCTTTCCTATTGTTTTTCATTTGCTTACTGTATTTAGAACAATTAGCACTAGATATTTGCTATGTGTAGCACTTTATATATAATATATAATCTTAAAATACTATTTCTCATTGAATTGTATATCAGGCTGTGGGGTTTTTTATATAAGAGTGAGAAATTGCTCTGAGAAATCCCGCCCCACAACCCTGGTTTGAGGAGCAAAATTTAGATCGGCAGATTGTCATGTTTTTCCTCCCACCCAAGGCTTCTTTCCTTTCCTTGTGCTCATTATCAGTTTCTTTCTAGGTAAATCAAAACTTTTTCCTCTGAGATATGCTGCCTTTTTCCTGATTCCATAGATTACATTGCATTGTGTTCCATTCTTTATGAAAGAACACTTAATTCTGGAAATGAATGATCATTTACAGCTACTGGTCTGAAATTTTATTGATTAATTCAAGAGAAAAACCACCTGTTGTGAGAGAAGATGATGTAAGGTTTTTTTTTCTAATACCCATAATACAGAAGGTACCTTCCAAACATGGAATACTTAAAGGCATTTATGAAATAGTTAAATAAACAAGTTAGGTAGAAGGGATAAAGAAGTAGGTGTCTCATAAGTTGGACAAACAAAGAAGTAGGTGTCTCATAAACTGGCCAAACTTCATTATTCTCCCTTACATTATGCCAGTTATTTCAAAATTTCACAGAATCGTAGAATCGTGGAATATCTTAAGTTGGCAAGGACCCATAAGGATCATTGAGTCCAAATCCTTGCTCCTCGCAGGACTACCTAACACTAAACCACATGACTAAAAGCATCGTCCAGACACTCCTTGAACTCTGACAGGGTTGGTGCTGTGACCGCTTCCATAGGGATCCTGTTCCAGTGACTGACCACCCTCTCAGTGAAGAACCTTTTCCTAATGTCCAATCTGAACTTCCCCCAAGCTTCATTCCATTCATTCCAGAATTTATAAAGTTAGTCTAATTTTTAGCTATTTTTTCTACTTCTAGGATTTTTATATGTTTTTAGTCATATTCCTTCAGGTATGTTTAATTGTGTTTCCTTTATTTCTTTCAAGAATGTTCTACCAGTCCAAAAAGCAGCTGCTCGAACTCTCTGCGTTTATTTGCGTTATAATCGCAAGCAAGAACAGAGGCATGAAGTTATTCAGAAACTGATTGAACGTAAGATAATTTTTCCTTGATTACTTAGAGATGCAAGTTCATTTTGACTGAAGATCTGTTTATGGTTATATTTATTCAGTGTAACTTCCTGCCATCATTGGTGGGATTACACTTAGAAGACATTCAGTTGCTCACACTATCACCAGGAAAAACATAGTGTGCATATGCGAGGAATGTATCTGAAGCTTATGCAAAGGAATTGGGAAAGAGGCAATATGGGAAATTGATAATATGCCAAGACACCTCCAACTCTACTCAAATCCAAAATGGCTTAGCTGTAGGTGCTGCAATATACAAAGCAGAGTTCCTCTATAGAAGTAAAATTCTCTAGAGGCTTCAGTGTAAGAAGTGCTGAATAAATATTCTCAGAATTTAGTTTATGAGTGAGTTAGTCACCTTAGTTGACCTTCTGGTCTATGCTGTGTGTTTTAAGGATAGGTTAGAAGGTTGAATAGTTCCCATTAGCAATCCTTAATCTTTACACAGTAATTTTGCTACACTTGTGACATGGTTTGAACAGCATACAGGGCTTTGTTCAACACAGTAGCTAGTTCCCTTACTATTTTTGCTTTTTCAAATAGTTAAAGGGACAGGTTGAATTTCTGAAAAAAAAAAATGCTCACTGGCAGAAATGGTCATTGAATTCAGAAGGTTAGGCTTTCACCAAGAGAAAGAATTGAGATAGGCTGACAAGGTGTGCCTTTGAGTGTAATGATCATCTTTGAGTCAAAAGTTAACCTTTGAAATGTTTTCTAGCTGACATTGAGAACTTAACAATCCACAGATATATCTATTATTTTTCAGAACTGGGCCAAGGAAAAAGTTACTGGAACAGACTTCGGTTTTTAGATACTTGTGAATTCATTATGGAACTGTTTTCAAAATCATTCTTCTGTAAATACTTCTTTCTGCCTGTGCTTGAACTTACACATGATCCAGTGGCAAACGTGAGGTACTGTAAGAAAAGTATGTAGCAGTGTACAGGAAATAAGCGTTAAATAATATATTAAGAAATATTGTTACAGGTTGTATGTCTTGTTTAAATAATGGGACTTGAGTAAAAAGGTACAGAGCCTTCAGAGTGACCAGTATTAAAGGTGTAGAGGACTATGGGAATAATGTTAGAAAAACACAGAAGCAGGTCAGTCTGAGTGTTTGGGGAACTGACTGAAAGTGTCAGGTTTTGGGAATGAGAAAGGAACACTGAGGCAGAGGAGCCAGCAATAGATGAGAAGAAAGTAATACACTGTTTCATGGGTGGAGAGAGGGAGAGAAGCATAACTTCACAGTCTCCATTAATTTCCATCCATTTCAACATCACGATATGTAAAGTAAATCACACAAGCAATTCTTCCAGTGGTCTGAGCTTAACAACTTAGCATGGGTTTTACCTTATGTAAAAGTTTTCTACTTCATTGTTAAAGTAAATTGAAAAAGAACAGAAAAATATAAGGGAAATTGGTATGTTATTCACTTTTATACAGTGTTTTTTCTGTTATTTTTGTAGTCAATTTTTTTCTTCACTAAACAGATAGGGAACAGGCAGTTATTACAAGTAAGAAAATAGTTCCTTTTTTTTGGTCATGTATTTTGTGTGATTTTATGCTTTTAATCTTATGTCTGATGTGTGTAATTCATGTCGTCATTAACATGTCTGAACATCTAATACTGATGCTGCATAGAGATTTACATCAGCATAATTTGCACATACATACATACATGTGTGCATTCAGTAAGTTTCACTAAGTACAGTTTATTACCAAGTGAAACTGTTTAAATAAACCTTGTGTTTAGTATAACTACCACGTCTCAATTCAGCAGGATCCCACACCTAAAAACCGAGCCATGTTGTGCATATGGAATCATAGAATCATAGAATGGTTTGGGTTGGAAGGGACCTTGCACTTGGCCTTGTTATAGAGGTTAACATTCATGTCTCATGTCCTTAAGTTAAGAGGATTATATTAAAACAATAAACTAAATTTATATATAATCTGAAGTAGCTTATTGCTTTTAACAAACACTTTAATTAAAAGCATTATTGATACAGTATTAAAATTTAATGGAAACTTGAAATAACTTACAGTCTCTTAACTGACATTAAAATTAATTTTGTCGTAATTCTTTTCTGGATTGTTCCCTAAGACTTTTTACAAAAGGAATGCACTGTCTGTGGTGGACTGAAGTTTAGAAGTCAGACATTATTGTTAGCTCATGATTTTAAAACAAACATAGGGAGATATTATTCTAGCTTTCTACACTGTGGCAACTCTTTGTAATGGGAAGTTGTGAAGGTTAAAATGTTTTGAAGGTATAAAAACAGTAAGATGAATTTGTATAAAAAAATGTTTTGAGTGTTATTAATCACAAGGTTACCATCTCTGGCACAGGCTGTCTCTGATCACAAGCCAGTGGAATCTGAGAACAGCAGAGAATATCACCATATATTGTTCTTGAGGTTTTTTTATCTATTCCTATAGATTAAAACTTTTCACTATTATATGCCATTACAGCCTGATCAAATGCAGTGATTTTTATTTTCTTAAGTGTATGAAATATTTTTTTATTTAATCTTCATTTTGGTCTTAATGATATAAAAAGCAGCGGACACTTTTTTTTTTATATAACCAGTTTAGAAACAGTATCTAGCAATCAAGGCAAATCAATTAGCACAGAATCATTTAGGTTGGAAAAGACCTTTAAGATCATCGAGTCCAACTGTTAACCTAACACTACCAAGTCCACTACTAAGCCATGTCCCTAAGTGCCACACTTACACGTCTTTTAAATACCTCCAGGGATGGGGACTCAATCACTTCCCTGGGCAGCCTG
Organism: Pelecanus crispus; assembly: GCF_030463565.1. Lineage (NCBI taxonomy): Eukaryota > Metazoa > Chordata > Aves > Pelecaniformes > Pelecanidae > Pelecanus > Pelecanus crispus. The sequence continues at coordinate 56,982,002 of NC_134648.1, forward strand.
TTCCAGTGCTTGACCACCCTTTCCGTGAAGAAATTTTTCCTAATAGCCAATCTAAACCTCTCCTGGCACAACTTGAGGCCATTTTGTCTTGTCCTATTGCTTGTAACCTGGGAAAAGAGACCGACACTCACCTTGTTACAGCCTCCTTCCATGTAATTGTAGAGAGCGGTAAGGTCTCCCCTAAGCCTCCTTTTCTCCACACTAAACAATGGCAGTTCCCTCAGCCGCTCCTCATAAGACTTGTTCTCTAGACTCTTCAGCTTCGTTGCCCTTCTTCAGATGCGCTCCAGCACCTCAATGTCTTTCTTGTATGGAGGGGCCCAAAACTGGACACACTATTCAAGCTGCGGCCTCAGCAGTGCCAAGTACAGGGGGACAATCACTTCCCTGCTCCTGCTGGCCATGCTATTCCTGATACAAGCCAGGATGCTGTTGGCCTTCTTGGCCACCTGGGCACACTGCTGGCTCATGTTCAGCCGGCTGCCGACCAGCACCCCTACGTCCTTTTCCGCCAGGCAGCTTTCCAGCCACTCCTCCCCAAGCCTGTAGTGTTGCACGGGGTTGTTGTGACCGAAGTGCAGGACCTGGCACTTGGCCTTGTTGAACCTCATACAATTGGCCTTGGCCCATTGATCCAGCTTGTCCAGGTCCCTCTGTAGAGCCTTCCTACCCTCAAGCAGATCAACACTCCCACCCAGCTTGGTGTCATCAGCAAACTTACTGAGGGTGCGCTTGATCCCCTCATCCAGATCATTGGTAAAGATTAAATATTAATATTAAACAGAACTGGCCCCAGTACTGAGCACTGGGGAACACCACTTGTGACCGGTCACCAACTAGATTTAACTCCATTCACCACCACTCTTTGGGCTTGGCCATCCAGCTGGTTTTTTACCCGGCAAAGAGTATGCCCATCCAACCCATGAACAGCCAGTTTCTCCAGGAGAATGCTGTGAGAAACAATGTCAATGCTTTACTGAAGTCCAGGTAAGCAACATCCACAGCCTTTCCCTCATCCATTAAGCGGGTCACCTTGTTATAGGAGGAGATCAGGTTAATCAAGGAGGACCTGCCTTTCATAAACCCATGCTGACTGGGCCTGATCACCTGGTTGTCCTGTACATGCCATGTGATGGCGCTCAAGGTGACCTGCTCCATAACCTTCCTTGGCACCAAGGTCAGGCTGACAGGCCTGTAGTTCGCTGGATCCTCCTTCTGGCCCTTCTTGTAGATGGGCGTCACATTTGCTAACCTCCAGTCAACTGGGACCTCCCCGCTTAGCCAGGACTGCTGATAAATGATGGAAAGTGGCTTGGTGAGCACCTCCGCCAGCTCTCTTGGTACCCTTGGGTGGATCCCATCTGGCCCCATAGACTTGTGTGTGTAGCAGGTTGCTGACCATTTCCCCTTGGATTATGGGGGCTTCATTCTGCTCCCTGTCCCCATCTTCCATCTCAGGGGGCTGGGTACCCTGAGAACTATTTCAGTCCATAGTACAGAAAATACATGGTTAAGTTCATCTAAGTACTTTGTGCCATTCAGTTTGAAAGCAGGCAAAGTTGAGATACACAGGGGCACTCTAGTAACAAAAATATATCCACATAGCGTCAGAGCAGAAAGGTATAAGTTTGAAGTTTCTGTTCTTCATTATTTTATAAGAATAATTTTTCTCCCTGAATTTACTGCATTTAAAATGGCATTATCAGCCAATAGAGCAGCTAACAGCTTCTGAAAGCATCACAGCCTGTTACTACTTTTCTTTCATCCTGATTCCTAACCACACTGTCCACCCCTTCCATTGCCTTGAGGAGCACTTATTGGACCTTTGGCTAGGCTGATTAAACCCACTAATCCATCAGAAAACTGTCCACCTTTTTCTGTTCTCCCCTTCTCAAGTAAGTTGGTTTTGTGCTATGTTAGTTGAGGGTTGGGCTGACTGAGCTGATGAAAGGTGTGGCCAGTAGCAGAGACAGCACAAGCAGGGGAGCCTCCAGACAGAAGCAGGGAGATAGAGTAGGGGGAAGAAGGGATTTCTTTTAGGAGCCACTAAATAGTTAAATCCTTTTAGTCCATCTGATGTGCCTTCATCCTTGCAGTTGTAGGGAACTGCAGTCACATGATTTTTGGTGAGACAGGCTCTGATGGACCAGATTTCCAGGGTATTTAGGTACCTGATAGAGTTAGGTGTGTAGATAATTTCAAAAGTCTAGAGGTCTGCTTATCTTTCTATGTTAAAAAAAAACCCAAACCCAAAGAAATCTTTATTGACTTTCAGATACAGGAGATCTATGATCTATGGAGAAGTTTTTGAAAATGTTACAGTAAGTCTGGAAACAACACATAAGCAACAATCATTTCTGAAAACCAAGACCTACTAACTTAATTATGTCAAATACTAGCATGCAATACAAAAATAAATAACAATTATTAAATATCTGCATCAAAAGGTGAATATTTACTTTTTTTTGTAGAATGAAGCTATGCTATTTGTTGCCAAAAGTTAAATCTACTCTGAAGATTCCCACTGATAAACATTTACTTCAGCAGCTGGAATTATGTATAAGGAAACTTCTGTGTCAAGAGAAAGACAAAGATGTCCTGACTATTGTAAAAAGAGTAAGCATTTTTCTTTTCCAGCAGCATTTTGTCTTGGGGTTATCATTAAAAGTTAAGATGATCAAAGTTATGCTTTCTGTTGATTCTCTTAATGTAAGAACAGGAGACTAAAGAATTCTATTGTCTATTATGTAATTTTGAACAATCAAGAGAAGATGTAGTATAGTGCATTCTGTCAAATTTAAGAGAGTTGGTGTTTCCTTGGTTACTTATATTGCAGTTATTTTCTAGTGACTGGGATTCAGGATTTTGGCTCCATGACCATTTGTGAAAAAATAGCAGATGACTAAAGATAGGATTAAAGGTTGACCCTAGTAAAAATGATCAAGTCTTTGAGGTAGAAATATCTTGTTAATCTATTTATTTTACAATATGCTGATAAAGGTTTTGCAGGATTTTGAAATGTTACAAATGTCTTTGTAATGTGAAAATTCACCAAAAAGTACATCTTTAGGGGATGACCATGCTTAGTCTCAAAGAAGCTGTGAAGTAGCTAAAGTAGGTGGCTTCCTTTATAGAACCAGTCTGCAGGAGAGATTGGATGAACACCTGCCTGGAGCATCCTGGCTTGTTCACAGATTCCTGAGTTGTTTTTTCAGTCTTGTTTCCTAGGTCCATGCTCCAGCCATTCATGCTTCTGTGCTTTCCTTGAGTGTATTTTGAGTTCCGTATAGACAGTCTATTGGTCCTTCATTGTGAGTCTCAGCAGGGCTCTGAGAATACTCTCTGGCAGTTTTTAACTGCATTTGTATCACAAAAATACAAGCATAGGCTTCAAATGTTGAGGAAGAAAAGGCATGTTTAATTTTGAATACCACTATTCTAAGCTTCTTATCTGGACAGTTTTTTAGTTAGAAGTGTGGCATGCTGTTGAGTAAGGATGAATAATGTTCTGATTTTCTTTATAGACAGTGTTAGAACTGGACAGAATGGAGATCTCTGTAGATGCTGTAAGTACTTACTAACTTTAATACTGACCAAATACTTTTAATTCCTATTTTCATGTAGTGATTTTTTATTTTTATTGATTTTATTTTGAAGTTTCGGAAAAGATTTTACGAAAATGATTTATTGGATCAAGAAAAAGAGAGACAAGAACATCTCCTTTTGGAAATGGTATATTTTATCAGTACAATCTGTCCTTTTTTTAATAGTTTGTAGCTAAACATTAATGAGCCAATAATTTTAAGGTAGGGGAAGCGCATATTATGGAGAGACCTGGTACGTTCATAATCTGTGTGTGGTTTTGTTTTACACTTTGTCAGTAGGGTTAAGTCCTTCAAAGTAACATACAACTTCCTTTTGTTTACTACCTTAATTTTGGTGTATCAATTAGAAAGGGTAACTGGGATTTCTCAAAAAATACTCACACTTGATGGCTCTGTAGTTCTAAAATCCCAAGCCCTTCAGTACATCTTTATGAAATCTTTTTGAGGGAGCTTAGCTATTTGTCAGGTATGTATAACATAATAAATTGAATAATGAAATGCCTCAGAATTCACATACACCCTCCATAGGCAAAGAAATTAATGTCATAATTTTTTTGTGCCAAGGAGGCTCCATGTGTTACAAGGTTTCCTGTCAGCCAGAAAAAAAGAAAGGCAGGCCATTGAAATCTGCTGCCTGGCAGGAGGGAGATATAATGCAGGTTGTATAGAGTAAAAGGAGCTACAAGTTACTTAGGATTTGGAAGAGAAGTCTGCAGAATGCTTTTCCAACTTATAAACCTATTTATCTTCAGTCATGGGTGTAAGCAAAAGCTGCAGCAGGCACTTCACCACATAGCCTACTACATCTTCACAAAGCCTAGATTAGATTACTGCAGTCCTCTGTTCTGCTGCCTCCTCTCCTGCCTGAGGTGGGAGAAGCTAAGAAGCTGATGGGATTTAGAAGAGGCCGAATTTCATTAGCACAGTTCCTCTGACTTGTAGGAATTTAACTCCTCTGTAGAGAACCAGAACAGGTTCAAGACTGTCCAAAAAATGTCACTTTTTCCTCTTTGGGACTGCTACAGAGTCTATGTTTGTGGCCCACTTTGATGTCAATAGGTACTGCAGGCCTTCTCTTGGGCAGTTGATTTTCTCAGTTTGTGATACCTGTCTCATGTACTTCTTGCCACTTCCCATTAGCTCGAGTCAAAGGTTCAAGCTTTGTTGTCAGGACCTGCATACACATATTCAAAGACTCCAACTTAGCTTTAGCAGTTTTTAGGTAGATACAATTAATGTTTTTATAGTGAAAGCATTTGGAGCTGTGGTAAAATAGCTTCCAGTGCGTTCTGTGTTATCGTGTATTGTATGGTGACATTAATTTTTACCCTGTTTCCACAGCTAGACTTTGGAAGAGCACCTGTATTTTTATGATATATCCCATTGACATGGGCATACCTTCTGTATCACAAAGGTCTCATTAAGCATTGTCTCTGAGAGGCGTGCTTTTGAGGAACTGGAGATGTACACAGTAAATTGTGACATGCTGCAGTCCCAAATAGATAAGGAGCCATTGAACCCAGTTAAATGTCTCTGACTGCTACAGATTTTAATATGTTAATGTGTCCTTAATTTTAGTAATTGACTTAGTAGAAACTATATTCCACCAACCTTGACCTGAATTAATTACCTCTTTTTTTTTCTTTTTCTTTTTTTTCTTTTTTTTTTTTTTTTTTTTTAAACTTGGGTAGTAATTAGAGTGAAATGAGAAAATAGAGTAGAACAATTACGGTTCACTTGACACTTTTTATTATGAACGTAGTACGGAAAATAAGCTAATATTGTATTGGAGTTGGAGTGATATCTGTTCACCAAGAATCCTGAAGCATGTATTGTCTTTTGAAATTATTGATGTAGCTGTGTTAACACTGTCTTCTGTCTGTGGATGTGCTCTCAAAAGGTATTCTAAGGCTACCTAATATTATGGAAATGCAAATAAATTCCATAAGCTTGAAGAATTGTAATACTTGGTTTTGTTTTGCATAAAGGCTTATCAACTGTAGATGTTAATTTTAGACCTTTAAAAAGTGTAAGCATATGTGACGCACCTTACCATTTGAGAAAAAAATTTTCATTGAATTGTATGTTTGAATTAAAAATATTGCCAGTTCTATTATCAGAGAATCTGTGTAGCACGAAAATTTTACATTGTCAGCTGCCGATTTCTGTATCTTTTTAACTAAAAAAAAAGAAGGCCAGGCATAATTTTTATAATTTATAAATGCGAACTTCAACTCTGAGATTGCTTCATAATTCAAGTCAACATTTTTTGGTGTTATTTTTATATAGGATATGTACCCTGATTTCATTCTGTACTATTTAATTGGTTCTCTGGACACTCACTAGGGGTTGTACTAATAGCAGGAGAGAAGAAATTAACTGGTATTTTGGTGATTTGGAGGAAATCCCTAACTGAAACACAGTTTATTTATTTATTTCTGAGTAATACCTAAGAAAATTATTCTTTTTTTTTTAGGAGCAATTAGAAAAAGAGAAGCAGCAAAATGAAGGAAGATCTACAAATATTAATGATAAAATGTTTGAAAAGAAGCGTAAGTTTGTTTATTTGTGTATTGTTTGTGCATGCATTATTCTTCTACAAAGGTAGAAGAGAAGGGAGCGGAAAAGAGACACTTTATACAGTAAATAGCAGATTTTTAGAAAGTGGCAATACTTTTTAATATTTCTAAAGATATTTATGAAAAATGGCCTCGTTATTTTAGAATGAAGACTTTTAGAATGAAGACTTTTGGCTTTATTAATAAAATACATGACACTTTTAGTTCTCTGGTATTTTTCATTTTGGGTTGTAATGTAAGTACTTGTCTGTGGTATTTCTGAAGTGTTACTAGCACTGGATTAGATATTATTACTGTTTACCCCAGGACTGTGATATGTTATGTTCTCTTTCTTTATTTAAAGTTAAGCTCTAAGAGAGAAGTACTTATACTAGACTTTTTCTTTAGGTAGAGACAGTAAAACATCATCAGTGTTGGCAAAAAGTATCACTCTCTCTGTTCCTGGAAGCTCTTCTGGTACATCAGCAGGTAAGAACTCCTTACAAACTCTTCTAGAATGCTTTCATCTCACATCAGCAGGTTAAAACACAGCAAAGCTGCTGTTCGCATTTGTGGGCCAGAGTTTCATCTACCACACATAGGAAAAGATTCCATTCCTAGAACTGAATGCGTTTTCTATGTTTTTTAGTATTATTTTATTCTTTAGTACATAAATAGGTGACATAAGGTTTATTTGTTGTTATTGAAGTATAGAAATCAGTTCCTTCAGCTAGCACAGGTTGACAGAAACTTATATTGAAAAGCCTTCTTAGTTACTGAGGAAATGCAATGATATCCATGTCAAAATTTTTTGCCACTTCTAATTTTAGGCAAAGAAGACAAGAAATCCAAGTTGGTTCGAAGCCAGTCTTTCAGTACTCAAGCACTACATCCGAAATACAGCAACATAGACAAGTGTCCTAAGTACCTTTATTATCTTCATTGCTTACCTCATAGGCAACTGTTTACCTAATAGACAACTGTTATGTAATTATATGCACATGAATCTATAAAAGTAGTGACGTGCTCACTGAATTGTGACCTAAATTTTCAGCTTTCTGTTTAATTGATTAAGGTATGCGGTTTTGAACTGAGGGAAGAAATACCATTTTAAGGCATGCTGAGGCCTACAAATTCTTATTAATTGCTTTTAAGTTAATGTGTGTCACCTTTTATCATATATTAAAAATACTTTTCAATATGAACTGCTAAATCTAAATTCATACATTTCTTAAAGAAATTTCAGCATAACTTTCTCATTTAATTTTTTCGTATAAACTAAGAAATAACCTCAAATATTATTAAACAGCAGGATGATAAAATTGAGAACACTTTTCTGTAATAAGCAATTTGGTTTTGTTTTGTTTGTTTTTTAAGTAAAAGCTCTGCTACAGGGTATACATCTTCAGTATCAGGAATGGGAAAGAGTTGCATGTTATCCTTTAGTGGTAAGTAGGTTATTATATTTTACATTAGTTTTTTTGTCTGGATGCTGAATCTGTGGGCCCCATTAAACAGGCATACTGTAAGATATCATACTCCTAAAGAATGTAGAATAGTAGATATGCAATATGTTTGAGCACTTAATTGCTAGTCTATTTTTCAGATTTTTTTTTTTTTGTTACACGTTCATTTAAATTTACATTTAAAAGTAGTAAAAGTAAAATGAGTTTGGCATTTCTTGGTTGGCATTTTGGATGTCATAAAAAGGTTGGTTTTGCAATTTGACTCCACCTATTTTGCGTGAGGTAAAGGATATTATGTATAACTTCTACTGAACTGGGGAGAGAAACTGCTGTCAGGAAATGCCCCTCTCTCCATTTACTGTTGAAGAGTTTGGATGATCATTAAAGATTAGAATGAGATTAATTGCTTCCTAGAGGAACCTGTATTTTTCCATTCACTACCAATAGACACTAGACAGTTAGTTTAGATGAAACAGCTAAATTTTAAGCCACTAAAGATTGGCCAGTTAAATCCCACTATTTTCATATAGTAAAAGTATTAATCTTCTCTTCCAAGATGTGTCTTCTAATTATTTTTATTTAGCATTCTTTCATAAAAATACTTGAAGAATTGTTAAGTTGAAACCATTCCCTTACAGGAAGTTAAACTTTTGGATTATTGCCATAGGAAATATGCCACTATTGCCACAGGAAAAACAGCTCATTCTGTTCACTCTTTGTGGGGATTTTTTTTGGTTTTTTTGTTTGTTTGGGGTTTTTTTCAGACAAAATTCTATGTCTAAAGTGCAACTCTTTATTTCAGATGATTCATTCCGGACTCATTCTACTGGTAATAGTGGGAATGCCTCCTTCCCTTCCAGTTCTTCTCGCAACTTATTTAACTCAGCTGACCAAAAGAACAATGGAAATAAGGAGAGTCAGTCCCGAAAAATGAGCATGTAAGTGGTTGACAAGAGGTTAAGTCAAGCTTATAGGTAACATTTTCAAAGGGTACTCCAGAGAGCCGTGTAAAATTAAGGCTATATTTATGATACTTCTACGCCCAGATTTTGAAATACTGAAATACTAAGGTAGAAATGTGATGTGTGCAATTACAAGTGTTTTTAAGATTCCATTCCCTTTTAATTAGTCTTTCACATTGTTTCTCCTGCACGTGTTTGCGTTCAGATGGTACATTAGGAGGAGGGTGGAATGGGACAAAGTGAAGGTTAGTGCATTTGATATATAATAACTACAGTCACAGTGGCTTTGCTGCCTGTAGTTGGAGAAATTGGATGTATGTATTGTTAGATGATTTAATTTTTCCTTTTCCTTCTTTTTATGTGCTTATATATGTTTATGTATTATTATGTAACAATTGCATGATGAATTTTGAGAGGTACGATGAACTGGTCCTGCTACTTGTTATTAAGACTGCCTTCTTTGCCTTACCTTAACCATTTAGATAAAAAAAATTCAACGCTAGGCATCTCCCTCAGGCCGGTTTTCTTTAAACATCAGCCTAAACTGTTCAATGTTTTGCAAGAACAAGATCAAAGATGAATTTGTTTTCTCTTGTGATAAAAGTGTAACAGTCTTAGAAAATTGCTGTGATGTGTACTTACTTGGCCAAATCTCTATAGACTCTAGCAGCTAATTCCCTGCAGATTCCTTTTACACTATAACTTGTAGTTCTAAATTACTATCATTGGACTAGCTGTAATTTTGGGTGCTCAAACTGAGATTTTTCTGTACTCTCAGAGATTTGCTTTCTTAGCTGAGGCAGAGTGGAGAAAGGAAAGGAGCCAGCAATAGCAAGAGAAGGAGGTTGTTTAGGAAAGTAGGCTTAAGTGTAATAGCAACTAGAACTAGAAGCTGAAAAGCTGGGGGAAATGCAAGCTGGGCCTTGGAAGTTTGAATAGGTGTGAGAGACCAAGAATGAAAGGATTGTCCAGAACGTGAGGCTATGACTTGCTGGTCAAAGATAATGGAGCTGAGATATGGAGCCCACACCAGACAGGAAAGAGGAAACGCCCTACACTGGTTTGCCAAGTATAAAGAGGAAACAATAATGGTAGTGATAGCTCTTGAGTGGTTCTTTCTGTTTACTTAAGTATCTGTATGAACTCTCATTTTCCACTTCCAATATTTTCAGGTTCCTTTAAAAAACAAACCAAAACAACCCACCGACCTTTACTCACAGATACAAGTTAATAAAGTTCCTAAATTGTAAAATAAAAAGCTCAAAAGTTTAACAAATGTAAAAAAGAGTTCTCTGAACAGCTTGCATTCAGCTACTTGTATACTTGTATACATTATATTATGATACAGTCTCTTGCTGTGTGATCACATAGGTTTTTTTCTATTGGAATTTTACCACCTTCACTGTACAAGATAAAGTTGTTATGGAATAAAATCAAGCTTGCATAATGATATATTGTTTTCAAAACTGCATTTTCTTTGTAGAAAAGGTTGGAAGATTAGTGAATGAAGGTGGACTGTTCATGTTGAGTCAGTGGTTTCACAGCAGAAGTACCTTAGGTGGCAAGTCAAATTGCACTCTATCCCTGACTTGCCAGAGTCTAATGCATTTTCTTAAATATTACCCACAGTACTTACTTCAGATTTTTTATAGGTGATCATTAGGTGGTCACTTATTTCAAAGTGCATGATTTCAAACTCAACAGTTAGATTAGTAGACTTGCTGACATTTTCAGCTGTCTGCAAAGTAAATGGGACATGCAAAGTAAATGGGACATGTATCTTGAGTACATAAACTGACATACAGTGCTACATACTTTCAAAAATTAGGTGTGCTCAAAAACCATGTGCTTTCACTCTCATCACTGTATACCTCTGTTCCCTCTCTTTAAAACCAGAAAATTAGTTCAAATGTTGTAAATTTATTTCAGCAACCATTGTGGAAATTCCAATTACTCATCTGTTTCACAAGGATTTGGGGAAAATAAATGGATTAATATTCATGAAGCAGGTAGATGCAAAGATTAGTTAGACGTATTTTTTACATCGCATAAAATATTTCCAAATTTCAAAGGTTTTTCTATCTGTCACTTCAAATAAAACTGATACCTTTTGTTTGCATACAAAGGGACAGAAAAAGACCCGCACAGCAGTGTGTACCTTTGTCTTTAGACAGGAAAGTGGAATGTAAGAGACTCAGCTTCAAGTCTTGATGTACCATTCCCAAGTGAATACCTTAACAGCAGACTATTTGAAAGTAGGTATCTGATCCAACACAGTGATCTGGATGCTCTGTCTCGTTCATAAAGTCCCTAAACTGCATAGTGTCAGAAGCCAAGAGGATATACTAGGGGAAGAAAAACATTTTTGGAGAAAGAAGAGCAGGCTTAGGATGACCTACATTTAGCTTAGAATAAGAGTTTTAATGTTCTGTGGTCTTATGGGAAAACACATCTCTCTCAAGTTGGTATAACATGTGCTGCACTGTAGATTCAATTTCTCTGTTGTAATCTAGCCCAATACTTAATTGTTTTAATAAAAAAATGGAGCAGCTCTATCAGGAGATATTAAGAGATACAGATACAGGAATGGCTGGTGGTAAAGCGGTCATCTGCATAACCTTGTTGACCACAGAGATGTTTAGGTGTACCTCTTTTATCTTTCTTCTGTTCAGAAAGTCAGTCCTGGTGCTAAACATACACATACTAAAATACAAAAAAGTCAGTTCCAAGGAAACATTATTTTCGGACTTAAATGATGGAAAAATTTAATATCCAAATATATAAGCAGTTGACAGAAATGACTCTGAGAGAAGAATTTGAAAATTGTACAATGAGAGTTGCAATTGAATAGATGCTCATGAATGTCACCATCTATGCACTCACTGAGGCAGGAAACTTGTGAGAAAATAATAATTTAGTATATCTTTAGACTATATTGTCATGTGAATTTACATATGTGCTGATTAAACATTGCACTGTCTGTCTTAATTCTGGCAAGCCTAGCTTTTAGTTTATTGGCTTTGCAACATGAGTAAGGTAACTTCTAATATGTTTCTTTTTCTAAGTAATTATGTGCATTTGTGAAGAATGGAAGATTGGGCAGTAATATGTTGTTTAATAATTAAAATATCAACAGATATAATTAATGAGTCTTACTTCAAAGTGATGTATGTTTGGACAAAATATTATTTAATTGCTTAAGTGTAATCTTTTCCATAAAACTGCTCTACTGAATATTGGCAAATGTTCACTTTTGACAATATAGTGCAGTTTGCAGGGATGAGGAATTTCTGATTTCATATATTCATGTTGTTCCAGGAAGTTTTCAAAACCCAAAGTTACTTTGGTGCAGAACTGAGGTCTTTACTTACCACACTCATGACTTCAAACATTTTGTTTGTCCCATTTCAGAGATAGTTATGCCAATTAAAATAGTCCCTCTTTTTTAAAAATAATGTAGATGCAAGAAAAAGAAAATCTCAGTAAATCCTGATCCAGTGCTTACAAGCAAGTGACAAGAACATGACCATTAGCTTTGGTGTCATTTGCTAGACCTTAGGTAATACTCAGACAATAGAAAATGCAAGAATTATGCTGAAGATGCACCTGTATAACTTAATGGTTGAATCACAGAAGAGATGAGTACCTGATGTTAAGCACCTTATGGAGTAGGCACTGGTTGAGTATTTCATCCCACAAGAGACCTTACTTAAGTCAATTTGCAGAGCAAGTGTGCTTTTATGATTTTCTGTTGAAGAGTTGCCAGTTAGATCATGAATCATCCTAGTGCAGAAATTGACATGATTCATAAACACTGCATTCCATCAAGTAGTCCAATCTTGTATTACTATGCTATGTAGCTTTATTGTCTTATTTTAAATGTTTTCATTTTTATGAGATAAAGATATTTTCTTTTAGGATGAGAATTGCTGTTTTGCTTGAGTTTACATTACTGTAATATGACTGATTTCAATATGCAATTGGTTAAAACCAGATACTTTCCAGAACTTCCATCAATAAAAATATCCAGCTTTATAAATAGCATTTAAGAATTTTGCATCTTGCCTATAGACATACAGATAGTGCCTGTTTTTATTACACTTTCAATTAAAACCTAATTCAAGAATGAGGGGTACAGGTTTTCCATCCTGTAAAAAGTGGGAGTAGATTTGTTGTTGCATAGAAATCAATTTCTTAATAATAAATTGACATCAGTATTTTATAAGATGTCCACAACTGACCTTTAAGACATTCACACTGGGTGTGTGACCATGTTGTAACAATTATATGCATAAGTATCTTAAAGTGGTGTCTTTCATCCAGTCATATAATTCTTTAGGAAGTTGAGTGCAAGATTAAGTAGTTCTGCCACTGATCTACTACACTTTGAGTGATTACTTACAGCTTCTAATCATGTTTTCCTTCCGCTGTTTAAGCTGGTAAGAGTTCTGAGGTCCAGTGGGGCTGGCATGTGATTTAGGTGCCATTTCTAAGACGAAGCTAGTAGATATCCTAACACTGGTGTATTACCGTGAAAGATTCCATCAGCAATTTTGGAGGGGTGAAACAGAGTATCTTGATTTGTTTGTAAATGATATTGTAAAATATGGATGCAAACATTTCCACAGAGTTCTAAAAATTAAGCCCTGTTCTTCCAAAGATCTCTGACCATTACAAACAGTTGTTAATTGACATAGCTACAACTCTGTGAAGCTGAAGAACACTATATTTAAAGATTAAAAAATTAAGGCTATGAAAAGTGCAGAAATTTCCCAAGTAACATGGTCAACAGAAGACTTAGAAATAACATTGTAAAGAGCACTAAGCTTCTCTCTCTTCCCTGTCTCCACTTTCCCCAGATTTTGTCATGGGTTGAGCTGGAGACCTCTGCAATTATTTGTAGCCATGAGTAGACTGCTTGTACTACCTTTACCATCTCACTTACAGGGATCTCTACAGGACCTGCTGTAGAAAACTTAGTGGAGAAATACACCCTTCTTGTGAAGAATGCCCTCAGAATGTGTCTATCTGGCTTTTTCAGTGGGTGCAGTAGAGCAGCTTGTAATTTTTGAAGTACAGCAGCTAAGAGTTATATTAAAAAGTTGCATGCAATAGCAGTTTATTATGTTACGTTATTTAATAATATAGCAACAACATATTATGTGTGTTTCTTCTTTTGTATGAAGAAAAAACAGAAAATCAAACTCTTAGATCTTCTGACAGAAAAAGAAGGGAACCAGAGACTGGTGGAAGCAGCGTGCTGGTGCGATAAGGTGGGAGCAGCAGATGGGACTCTAATGCCTGGAATGAATAAAATGCATCTTGCAATGTTAAAACTTTTTATCGTTTAAATAAAATCCCAAGCTGTAAAATATGTTCCGATAAGTAATGTAATGGTTGCAGAATTCTCATGTTGTAGTGAAATGTTATGAAATACAACTTCAGCTCTGTGCTCTTAACTGCTGCAGCTAAAGAGGGGATTTTGTTTTCTTCAATTATGCCTTTGTAGTTCAAATTCTTGGATTCAGAATGCACATATCCATTACTTAATTGGCTTATTTACAATTTTAGCAAGTCTTAGCACCCATGTTTTATGCAAGAAAGAGGAGGAATTGTTATGAATATGAAAAAGTAATCCCACATTTTAAAGAAACTTCAAACATAATTTAAGACCAAAGTCCAGAACCGTTGATCAGTCTATAAAAAACATAAACTTCAGTAGCATTGTGCTGTGAATTTGGAGGTAATGTACTAAGTACTAGTACTAGTGCAAGTACTAAGTAAAGTTCCTAAAAATCCTCTGTAAGTTTCAAAACAATCTAAAAGCAGATGTCTCCAGATGATATTAAAAAAAAAAGTTTTATTTCCTAAGTTTTGTTGTATAAATACTTGTTTTAATTTTTAGTATTTCAGATTGTATTTTCACTTGAATAATTTATAATGATGAATCTAGTTTTTAATCAGCTGCTATTGCAAGCTATCATGCTTCAGTGATGTCATCTGCATTTGTTTGTATTAATGCTAATGTTTTTATCAAGATTTGTTTGTGGAGAAACATGCGATTCTATTTTAAAAAGTTCTATTTATGCCAATACTTGAGAGACAGCCTATGAAGCTATTGTCAGCTTCTCTATTTCAAAATGGAAGCAGCATAAATATATTGATATCAGAAATATGTGTTTTTTAAAATTTATTGGTATATGATAAAGATGATCTGATCTGTGAATGCATATGCGTGTGTGGTTACTTTTTATAATGTAAAAATATGAATGATGATTTACTCAAAATAAAACCTAGGACAATGCTGTACATGCATGTTCTTGAAAAAAAAATTCTCAGGGCATCTTTTATAATTAAAATAAATAAAAGCATTTACCTATAGAAGGTATTTATTTTAAATAGTAATAATGCTGGATGTATGCTGCTTTGTGTGAAGTACAAAATGTGTCTTTGGATTTAGCAGTGTTTTACTGTCTGAATTCTTAAGCTTCTTACACCGCAGTTAGATTTAGGTGTATTCTCTGTCTTTAGTCACAGACATTGTTTGGATTCTGTGGAAACATTCAAGTTTTCAGTTTGTTCTGCAGCCTGGTGTAAGATCTTGTAAACTGCGGATTTCTTTAAAAGCTTCTTCAAGTATTACGATGTTCAATCTGCAATGTTGATGCAGATATACAGATGACCTATGCTGGCTCCTCCCAGTTTCTGCTTTTGTCTTTAATGAAAGCAGACACTCCCAGGTCCCCAGGGACAACTAACTCAACCTGCCAGCTACAGGTGCTCACCCACAGGCCGCAGGAGACTGCTCAGCCATTCTCAGTCTGAATTCTGCCAGGGACCAAACTCAGATCTGCAGTACCCAGCTGCAGGACAGGACTCAAAACTGTTTGACCCTCAGATGCCTTTACAAGAGCAATGCAGAACAGCCAGTAAGGTCAGAAACTTGAATCCAAGCTATTTCTCCCGTTAATAAGCATGTAATGAGTTCCGTATACAGTCTGTCATTTTTTTCTTATTGGCTGTCATTTGTCTGTCATTTTTAACTGGTTAATTTATTTAATGCTGATAACACATGCTCCACTCAATAACCCTACATGTATTAAATTCCTGCTATGTAATCTTTAAATGCTCTGTTTAGACATTTTTTGGTCTGCACATCTTCCTTGTACAAAACTCCTGCTTTTGTATATTTTCATCAGTCCTTCACACTACAGACCTCCATCCCAGCAATCTTTTTTGGGGCTGCTTACTTCTGGGTTGCTTCTGTTGGACAGCACCAATACTTTTGAACCCTTTGCAGCATTGTTTTTACCTGCAACTCAGAATAACAGCTGGAGGTCAAGTATACAGCAGTAATTGGGTGGTTCTCTATAGCAGCATTCCTCCTATTAATCATTCGGAGGCACGAAGGAGTGATTCTCTTTCTTTCTGGGTACATTCATACTGCAATGTGGAGTTAGGTTAGATGCACCTTCGTAGTCTAGTCAGATACCACAGTCTGCCTGCTAAATCCTTTTGTGAGCAGCTTACACCAGTGTCGGGGTTGCTGTGGGTAAACACTTAATGGTAAGCAAGGTGATTTTTAGAGATGTTTGCCAGCTTTACCCTGTAATGTATCTTTTTTTATCTTCTCCTGCAGATGCATCTATCTATGTGTGTGTTCCGATAGACACCTTTGAGGCTTCTATGCCAAATGATTTTGAAAACTCTTCTGCCCCCTTTTGGGCAGCTATTTTGTGAAGGCTGTATAAGCAAGTAGAGTAATGCTTAGATCTGTTATATATAGCTAGAAGTAGCTTTTTGCGTTGTTTCAAACTTTATATATAGGACTCTGCTGCTAATTAAAATTTACTAACTGTTAAAGATTTTGCTGTTCTGTTGAAATCACTGCACTACTTGGTTAAGGTGAATTGTATTTACATCATGGAAATATTTTTCTGAAACATTTTGGCAATATTCTGCTAACATTGAGGTCAGTAGGCTCTTAAGTCTCATCAGAACCGAAGATAACATTGAGGAATATCAAGCTCCAATGTTTGGGAATGAGCTTCCTGAATATTTGAATCTTTGGTTTTCATTCAGACTTATCACTAAAATGTTGAATTTTTAAAATTCACTTCTCTGGGGATTTTTTAATTTGCATAGTAGGTTTTACAAAACACATTTTTGTCACTTTGTGCCTTAGTGAATTTAGCTTGTCACTTGGGCATTAATAAAATATTTATAGGATGACCTACTGCTAGCTGGAGAGACAAAACAGGTTTTCACATTTTCATATTTCACTGTCTTTTTATTCTAATGTAAATTAATAAAATAGAAATAAAGCCTCTTACATACCCCAGAATAGAAACTGTTACCTTTATTCACATTTCTGTTGGATCAGCCACCCTACCAATGAACAGTAATGTTTTAAAAGTTTCTTCAAAAATCATAAAAAGGAACGGTCGGTCCACCTTGATGACAGGAGGCACTGTGAATGCAATTATTTCTGACCCACTGGCTGCTGTGGCCTCAGTTCCTTCTTCATCCACTTCAATTACTGCCTTTTGGACAACCTGAAATGCAATGTAGAAGTATAATGTGACAGAAATAAAATGTGACAAATAAATATTAACATGAAGAATGTTTTGCAAAGTGCAAGGCATTCAGTTGAAGTAGGCTTCTATTAAGGATTAAAATGAGTCAGTCTGTGCAATCTAGCTCTGTCTGTTAGACTGGTAGACCCATACACTGTTTACTTCAGCAGCAGACAAGTTGGTACAGTCACCGTGACCACAATACTTACAGTGTGGACACTAGTTCAGGTGTCATTGTGCTTTTCCATGTTTCTGAGTATAGGCCTCACTTAGATATTTTGTTCTTGCAGCTGGTAGCATGAAGCAACCATTGCATTTGTATAGTGCTCCTCTTTGACACCTGACTGTACAAGGGAGAGTTTCTCAAAGAGGGAGGTGTGTTTTCATCAGTCACAAACACTGACTGGATGGATACGTCATTCACAGCTGATTTTGTGAGAGCTTAGGCAAATGCACCAACCCTGTTTTTTTTCCTGTATATTTCTAATTTGTACACTTGGTAGCAGAGAGTAAACATGTACAGCAACGAGGTACAATCCTGGATTGGTTTGAGGACCTTCCCTTCCCACTGAAATCACAGCCTGCCAGGATCTGATTCTTTTCCTTTTTTGTTCTTTCAGCCTGCATGTAGCTCTGAGTGCTTCCCCTGTATTTGGGTCTATATTGGTGAACTGCTTACTCAGCTAGTGCATTCCCAACTTCCGAACTCCTAATTCTAGGAATAATTTACCTGAAGATGGTTGAAGGAGTTCAGCAGTGTTGAGGTCTCTGCTAAACATTCTTAAGTAATGAAGCTTCTAATAATGAATCATGATTCACAGGGACAGGATGCTCCTCTGGCACTTTGTAGCTGATGCACATATTGCTTTTAATATCAGTTAGCAGCTACTATTCAAGTGTAATTTTTTCATAGCAGTAGAGTTAACTTCTGAGAATCAGCATGGCATAGGTATATGATCAAAACGAAGGGAGAGAAGTGCTGCAGATTGCCATTGTATTTCCCCAAAATGAAATAGTTTATGCCAAAATGAAAATCAGTGCAATGTTATCTGTTAAATATTTATTCTTAGGATGTTACATTTTCCCAGAAGGGTTATTTTGTTAAGTCAGCACAATTTTGAAAACTGTAGTTCAGGGCCTAGAGTTTTTGAAACTTGTATAGAAGTGTTTATCACACCACCTGTTAACAGTTTTGGCAAATCACAAAGGCTTCTGTAAAGAGTTGGTGTAGGGAGACATGTAACAGCAGCACCAGTAGCTTAGAAGGATTCTTTCTGATGGGATCGAAATACTTGGAGGGAGGGTGCGATGAAGATGGAGTCAGGCTTTTTTCAGTGGTGCCCAGTGGCAGGACCAGAGGTAGTGGGCATAAACTGAAACACAGGAGGTTCCCTCTGAACATCAGGAATCACTTTTTCACTGTGAGGGTGACCAAGCACTGGCACAGGTTGCTCAGAGAGGTCGTGGAGTCTCCTTCCTCGGAGATATTCAAAAGCCACTTGGACATGGTCCTCAGCAACCGGCTCTAGGTGGCCCTGCTTGATCAGGGGGATTGGACCAGATGACCTCCAGAGGTCCCTTCCAACCTCAACCATTCTGTGGTTCTGTGAAGTCTCTCCCAGAGTTATGGTCCTAGGTTATCAACGCTATACAAGCCTATACAACTAGAAGCAGTTGCGTTATACAAATTCCTTACATAGGTTTATAAAGCTATGCTTTTAAATCCTATGTCAAATTAATCTCATTTGAGTCTTGTTTTCCTCAACTGTTTATAAATTCAGCTTGTTGCAGAAATTTTGTTACTTTAATGTATGAAATTGTACTTAGCATTAATTGCATTTCATCTTGTTCCAGACACTCTCGTTCTTGAGGTCACCAGTTTCTCTGTGTGGTATCTCTCTTATCTTCTTTGTTTGACCATGCCTCTTCATTTTCTATCATCACCAAATTGTCTTTCTATAGACTAGCTGTTTCTTCTTAATGAGACATCTCTGGTCGCATAGACCTGTTCCCTTCTTGATATTGGTGTGACTGTCAAGTCCTTTCTCTTCCATTCTTTTCTGCCTCTCTTTTCTATCACTCTTTTGAAATTCATCTTTGCTCTCCCTTAAATAGTGGTACTGAGTTATCTTCTCCTCCTCTTTTTCAGTGGAGCTGTGTTCCTCTTGGCCATTCACCACCCTTGCCTTTGCCTGTTTAAGTGTTGATCTTTAAAAGTTTTGGTGTATGAAATGGAACATTGGAATGGGTTGGAATATGATTGTGTTGTGCTGATGCTTTGCTGTGAGGTTCTGTTTTTTTCTCTGCCAAGGTATGCAGAAGGAAAGGCAGGACTGCTTCGACTTCTTTCTCACTGTGACCTTTTTGAGATTTTATTATTTGAAATTTCTGAAGTTCTTTATTTGTTAAGAAGAATACCTGTTTCTGGACTGTGTGTTGAAGGATTCCCTCTTTGGGTTCCCTTTTTGCCTTGGCTTTTGCCATTTGACTGTCATTTACAGTGTCTTTCATGTTCACAGTTTTTGTTTAATTGTATTCCTTCCCTACCAACTATATTCTTTGTGAGGCAGAGCTTTCCTCCTGTGATGGGTTAGCTTTGGAAGGTGTTGAGCACGTATGAAATGTAACCGCCCCTTACTTCTACACACCTCATACTTGAAGTGGGATCCATACTGATTAAGGTGTGCAGATTGCATATACTTGGCGGATGAGGTCCTTTCCTATTAGTATCCCTGTAAGCATATATAAATGGCCCAGCCAAAAGACTATGTCATATACTATTATAATCCAAATAGCAAATAATTTTAGAAGGCTTACCTGTGAAACTGCTACGTATCCTTGATCTGTGAGATGACTAAGATCTGCCATACGTGTAAAGAGATTTTTAATTCCAAGAGCATGAAGCAGTTTCTTCATTTTGTATTTTTGCTCTAGTTTGAACTTTGGAAATGAAATATCCACTTTTCTGTTTGGAAAAAAAAAGTTCAATGCAAACTTGGACTATACAGTAGATCACTTGACTGCTGAAATGCACGCTACTCAGGATTTAAGCTTTGCACAGAAAAAGAAGTGGCAAAAACTAAAGAGTCTCTGCTGGAATTTAGGTTGGCAGAATATCATCTCTGACCTGTTCTCTGCCGAAGATGCTAGAAATCATTTCCTTCTCTGTATGAAATACTTCTACCAGTACTTACAGTGCCCTGGTGCTAAGGTGACACACTAATTTATTGACCAGTGAAAAGAATTGTCACTTCAGGAATCACATTTCACAGGAATAACTTGGGTTTACATTTTCATATTCAAATTTATCCATTACTCTGGGTTTCCTGATAGGAAAGGGATAGGAAGGGTTTCATAAATATACTGCTTATTTAGATTTATTGTGCACTTAGCCTGGCAGTGCTAAATTGAAGGAGAGAGAAGGGAAGGCCTACGGAAGAATTTGGAAAGTCTTGGTTGACTGTGCCCTCAGAGAGACAGGCATTTCTAAATGAGACAAGCCACAGACTTGTCACCTTAGAGTAGAAGCTTGCACATGCCACTTGGGCTGTGGGTAGGCCATTAAAGGATCTCTACTCTGTAGATACCTAATGCCACACAGACACCAGCATGTGAAAAGGGTTAGGAAGACCAGCTAATCCTTTTTGTGCTTTGTTGCTTTGTTGCAATAAACATAAAAGACATAAGGCCAATGGGTGTCAAAGCAATACCTGGTTTTCATGTTTCCAAGCCAGGATTCCACAAGCTCCATAGTCAAATGGTCTTCAAGTGAAATGTAATCTCCCTCCTTTTCTGGGATGACAATCAGCATGTGGGCTTTCCCTCTGTAGGGTAGCTTTATCACAGTGCATCTTAAGTTGTCATCAAAAGTTGAATTAACTGTATCTGACTTGAACATCATGGGTACCTGTACACTTCTGTATTTGTTTATGTGGAAGGTCTCCATTTCTGTGAATTTGGAATTAAATGGATAGACCCACTTTCCTGAGGACAGAAAAAAATTAAATAATTATGTGCATTCAGACTTGTTCAGAAAAATGTTCAGGAACCCTTAAAAACCAGTATAGGATATTTTCTGTATCTAGTTGAAGTGGATTTCAGTTGTGTCTGGGATAAGTGGATGGCAATTGCAGCATATTTAGTGTATGCGCTTCAAAATTTTTTACAGCAGGAAAAGGAAGTAATCCACAAAATAAACCCCTTCTTTTGCAGGGAAAGAAGGGAAATTTTTTTCTAAGGTTGATTAGTTGCCAGTCAAGTACAGAACTGATATCTTTTTTGTTTACTGAATGCCATGTGAGCATCTGTCTTTTATTAACATCACCTTCTGTGAAATTCTCTACCAGCTGTTCAACATCCTGTTTTTAAATTAATTATACAATCTTTTGGATGGGGATTCAGCAGTGCACTTACTTGTAAGGTGCACTGGAATGTGACCTATACTAATGATTCTGAGCTCTCCCATTGCTTTAAACATAGCCACAGCTATTTTTGTCTTTTTTTCTTATTTTCTGCCAGGGAAAGTAACCTTGGCATTGGACAAACTGCACTTTTGTAAATAGGAAAAAATAAACTTAGTCTGTAGGGAGGCTGTATGGCTGAGGGGTAATTTTCTTTGTTCTCGTGTGTGCATTTATTTTAGTGGGGTTTCTGTGGATGGCATCTGCTGAGTGCTTTGGCCTGGAGTAGTGCCTGTGACTGTGGTTTCTCTTCACAGCATTCGTCTCGCGCCCTTTGTCGCCCTAGCTCTTTGTCTTTGCTTTTTACCTAACTGTGTGTCTCTGGCTTCTGTATGGCTGTTTCAGAGGAAAGGGTGGGCTATGGCTCCCTGTCATTGCCAGGACCCCCTTTTGGAGTCCCTTATCTATCTTCCAAGCCAGTGGTCAGAAAGACCTCAAAAGCAGGAAAACGAGCGTAAGATATTTGGCAGTAGAGGACCTCTACACAGAAGTCTTTGCGCATCACAGCCATTTCTTTCCCTCACCCTGTAAGGTAGTATAATGGGGTACTTCACCACTTTGGTTCCTCTGGGGAAAAAGATTCTTGACTGAAATAGAAAATTACTTTTGTTTTCGTGATTTTGTGTACTATGTAAAATCAGACAATGATTATATGCCCAGTATCCAGCATTCAAAAGACTATAATGATTAAATCTTTTTCATTTTAATTGGTGAGTGAAAATTAAATATCCTTTTTAGTCATAAAGAAGGATGATGCAGAGATGGATTGAGATAGTTTAATACAAGTCTTTTTGTTCTCTTTGAGACTCGGTTGTATGGAAGAATTGCCTGGAAGAATTGCCTAGAAGAATTTTGGGTCCCTATCATGAAAAACCATTTCACATTAAATAAATCTAATAGAAGAAAGTAAATATAGATAGAAATGTAGAGAAAACAGGACATCTGAATTCATTTAAACTTCCCCTAATGTAGCTGAAGTTAGAGTTCTGATTCTTCTAACATATAATAATTTTGCAAAATAAAAACAAGTTACCTTTAAAGATGATGTAGTCCACAAGTAGCAGTTTATTGTGGCGGTCAAGCTCTTCCAAAAACTCTGGGATTTTTCCTTTGGTCCTTTTGTTAATATTTTGATTTATGACAAATTTTGCCTGTGTAAAGTTTTGAAAGTTCACTCTCAGGAATTCCATATCAAAGTACTGCTTAGATAAGTTGAGGAAAGACTCCTTGAGTCTTAAGTCCTTTTGGATAAAAGAAAGAGTACCTTGCACAAGGAGAAGTTCTTCATTCATTGTGATGTTATCTTTCAGTTGTTTAAACAAAGCTGGTAAATGATGGTGATCCACTCTGTCCTTCAAAGCATGGAAGTTTAGACCTTTTACTATTTGTCTCTGTGTTTCCCCTTTGGCTGCCAGCATATATGCAGTCATGAGAGCTGCTACAGAAAGGGGAGAGATGATTACATTGTTATCATGTGTCACTGCAATTTTTCTGTAGAGGTTAAATCCAAAATTTGCAGTCTTTTCAGTGAAGTTGTAAAGAGTGAACTCTTCGAGACCTTGTTCTTCAAAAGGCTTAGAGATATTTTTATGATGATGCCACTCTTCAGAAATATTGACATTTTTCTTTCTTTCCAAGAAATTCTCTTTTTCCTTCTTTGGAGTTTTAGGTTTGATGCCAGCTGTGCTGATTTCAACACATATTTCGCTTAAGAGAAGTAGGTAAATTCCTGTTTTCATGTTGACATCCAGAAATGAGCTCTTCTTTTTCTAGTAAAGAAAATGGAGGGGGGAAAAAAAAAAAGTTTTAGTTTGTTGTTCTATTCACAATGCAAAAGGTCATAGATGTAGTAAGCTGGTCTTTCTGTGTTTCCAGTGTATATACTCTAAACCTAAGATCTGGTTCCTATCTGAAAGGTCAAATTTAGATCAGCAAAAGTGAGAAGTTTCCAACATCATTAAGTGAATCCAGAAGAAATACCATGATCTTCTGGTATTGGTGGTTCATGTCAGAAGTATTTCACTGATTTTTCCCTTGCTAACTTGTAATTCCTTTGCAAAATCAAACCCAGATTTCAAGTACAATATGCAGCTCAAAGATGAAAAATCAGCTTGTTGGGCCTGTGCTGCAGCTTTCGCTCCTGTGAAGTTGATGTCATCTATAAGCACAAGAATTCTAGGCAGCGTGTGGTGGAAATGACATTTTTCCTGGAGAGCTCTGACTAATTCTAGAAAATTTGGATGGCAACCCACTGAAAGCTGAGAGACCTGTAACTCCCTTTCTGCACTTCATTGGCACTGGCAGGTGTGATTGTGTTCTCCGTGGTTTGTGTCTTAATCATGGTTGCCATTCCTATTGGATCCATCTTTTCCTGGATAATGGTAGTGGCCTGACAGTTACCATCCCTTCTGTAGAAATGCTGACCCTTGATATTTGTTACCTGACGTGTTTTATATTAGTGGCATGCTGTATCAACAAGATTCAACTCCTTAGGGGAAAAAAAAAAAAACACTTGAGAAGCACAAAAAGTGTCCGATTTTTCTGGTATGATAAATGCCAACCCAGAAAACAGTCTGGTCTTGAGAGTTAGAGAATATTGTATTAAAAATTGTCTTTTTAAAACAGACACTTAAATACCTGTATGTTATACACAAAAATCAAACTACAGCCACTAGGTTTTGTTCCAGAAATGGTAACTTCCAAGAACCACACAGAAGACTATTTATTTATGTAAATATTTTTGAAATATTTCAGATGTAACTCAGAGAATGCTGGAGTTCTGCAATGCAAATTACTTTTACAAACTTTGAAAAACAGAGTTTTGCCATGTGACTTGTGCCTTGTTTTCTCAGAAAATTTTTTTAGAAGGGTGTATTTTTCTGGTTATGTAGAAAATTAAAATCAGACAAAACCAGTCTGTCTTTTAGAGACTGCCTTAAGCCAAACTCATCAGAATAAATCAGGATTAACTCTGCTGACATATAGATTGCACAAAGCTGGTCTAAGACAAGGCAGAATCTGTGCCTATGGGACTTTTACCCATTCACTCATCTAAACAAGTAAAAAACACAGTCTTGAAATAGGTAGCCATAGCGTAACAGGGAACTACAAAGTAATGACACCTGGTGAAGGTGAGCTGTTTTCACAGATGTGAAGGGAAACAAAGATCCTAATTTAATGTGGCACTACTAGCTCTTTGTCAAGCAAACATTCTTTCAGGGATACTGACTATTATTGAAAGGTTGTTGTGCTCAAAGACACCCATAGTTAAGTGCTTTTATACTGTATCTTGCTCTTTGATTCACTTATTTACCAGAAATGTTCATTTGGGAAAAAAATAAGACACAGTGCAGATTTTAATGGCATCTGTAATTATACTTCTTGCCCAGTCAGCTCTTCCCTTGATATGTTCTGCTTGTCGATTGTTGGAGAGCAGGGCTTCAGATGCTCTTATGACAAGTATAAAAACCCTTCTGTCTAGTTCATTTTTAGTATTGATAAAACATCTGGAGCTTAGTATAGAAGCAATAGGTGAAGCATTTCTACAAACGTGAAGGACTGTACTGATGTGACCCTGGAGAATCAGGAATGGTTTAGACATAGGAAATTTTTGCCAGTGAACCCGATCAGCACTCCACTGCCAAAAGCAACCTCAGAAAGTAAGTCAAAGTTTTGTGAAAACCTAGATAGGTATTGTTAAGACATACCAGGTTTTGTATGCAACATACATAGCAGTGGTCAAGGAGACATCACGGCTACTGCCTTTGTATCCCTAGGGATAACACCCTAATATATGGCTGCATCAAGAGGGCCAGCCTCTAGCTCAGCAGGAGAACAGGGTTGAAGTTCTAACCTCAGTATCTGTACAGAGCAAAGTGTTGCAGCTACTATAGTGTGTGCTTCTGTTGAGAGCCTGGTGTGTACTGTTGTTTCTAGTAAGTCAATGTGCAATTTCTGTGTTGCTGCCCATACTTACCAAGCCCTGAAAAGATTATGGGGCCCAGGACTGAACATACAATGTCATTGTGAGGAATGCTTGCCTTTCATCATTGCATTTCACTTTTCATCCTTCTGCTATAGGTTGTTTATTACTCCATTCAGGCCATTCTCCTGATCACATGCCATAGGATTTCCTGTTCTTTTATACTTCACTGTCCAGCAAATGCTGAAGCAGGTTTGTCAGTGGCGTCTCCTCCCTGAAAATACCATGTTTCAATGTCAAATAGCACAAGGATGAAACAGTTGTTCTGTGCTTAAAAATGCAGTTGTTCTATGCTTAAAAAACTTGTATTTTGCACAAGTTGTGATTTCTGAGCAAAGTTAATACAGGGTTTCTCATCTGTCCAACAAAATGTTTGGTGAGAACTAGACACATCTTACAGAAGGCCTCAGGCAAACTTTAACATCAGACATTGCTTGTGTAACTTTGCATGTGCAAACGCACTTTTCAAGCATAAAATGCAAATACACTTATCATTCATCTTTCCATCAAAGCGTTATATGAATTTCTCTCCCATACAGCAGTGTCGAATTGCACCTTATGGAGAAATCTTGAACGGTCACAATCTTTGGAGACACATTTTCCCATTGTAAATTAAACAGGATGTTCAAGACCACCAAGCCTGCACAGAATCCTTTTGTATAGCAGTGGCATGCAATGGGTAAATGAGATGAAAAGATGGATTATATGGCCCATCATTAAAGTAGTAAGTGATTCCACAATCTAGAAAACACATGGAAACTATTAACTACTCCTTTTAAGTTAAGGATCTATAACATCAAATTACGGTCATTGTATAATTTGTGATTTGGCATATGGGAAAGCTGGTTTTATTTGATTGCCATTTATTCAGAGTTCAGCTGAATTTCACAGTTGCCTGATTCAGGCTGTGGGAGTTAGTTCTGAAAAGGTATGTTGATGTGAGTACTGAGACATTTGGGTGCCAAGTCACAGGGTGCTTTTGGCAGTCAGGTGGTGTGCTATTTTCTTTTGAGATAATAGGTCACGTTCTGTACTTGGTGCAACACAGATGGGCTGTAATGACTTAATCGGGATGCAGTGAAATCCCTGAATGCTATGCCTCCTCTTGAGAGCATGGCAGCCAGGGAATGGAGTAAAATATGCAGCGTACTGTAGTTGTGAATATTTTTTCTTTATTTTTCTTGCCCATTAACTCATGCTTTATTTTCAATGAGATTCCCGGTGTCTGGATTCTGCAGAACTGGAATAGGGAAGGGAATGACTTGACTTCAGCTGCTGCCTTGCTGGACAAATGGTGCCTGTGTCTTCTACAGGGTTGGGATACTTACTCTCCCCTGACAGACTGCAAGCAGTGCTGTTAAGAGCTATTACAGTAACTGCAAGGCATTTCTGCTCCTTAGGTAGTGACCCACTTCTGTGGGAAGTAACATAAGCACTGAGGTATTACTGTTCCTGCCACAATGCTATGCCTACCCTGGCAGCAAAAAAGGAGGTCCTTTCTCCTGGGAGTCATCCCTACTTCAAAGAGGTGTCCTTGGACACTGCCGAGTCAGCTCTAGCATAGAGACAGGGATTGGAAAATTTTGCTTTTGATCATATTCAGTCACAGAGAAAGGGCTTTCTGCAACAGCAGCAGTACCTCTAAAAGAGCAGCAGGCCTAACTGCTCACTAGACATTGCAGAGCACCAGCTCTTCCCCGTCTTTTCTGGGGATAGTGCAATTCCTGTGCAACATGTGACAGGGTCAGACGTCACTGTTACGTCTGTCTCTGAGAGACTCTCTAGGACAGCACTTGGCTCACGACGGCCACCAGATCCCACCAGGAGATGTGAAGGGACTGAATGGGGAAAGCGGTGAGCTGCCTTCCAGAGGGCTCTGCCTTCCGAACACAAATGGGTTGCAGACTGAAAGGACAGGGCAAAAGCAGAAGCACTTGTTTACAGCCACGTCCCAGACCATTCAACACTGAAGAAAAGAGTCCTGCATCCTCAGGCATACATAAATGCTACTGATTTGGCTGTTAGGAACATCACAGGAGTACAGACCTCACAACTGCACTAAGCATTCACTGCAAGTTTAAGATTGCAACAATTTAAAGTTATTACAGCAGCTTTGTTGCACACCTTTAGTAACAGAAATAGAGCATGTCCTCTAGGACTAGGAAAGACAGTTCTGGCAACAATAAAATGGTATATTTGCACATTATAGGCTTGTATTTTTAGACCTGAGTGAAGCTTATTGCTAATTTTAGAGAATCCACTTTATGCAGAGTAGACAGTTAATTAATAAACATATAATTGGTAGAGCAAAGTTAATATTCTTTCCATTTTAAGAAATACTTGTTTCTAGTAGTCTCAGATATCAAATAAGTTTCTTGCTCAAACGCATTTTTCTTCTGAAGGCATTGGAGCAAGAGAAAAATCAAATATATTAGAATGCTAATTAAGATTTAGAACCATTTAAAACATCACATTTAGAGAATAGCTGATAAATATATATAATTATGTGTATATATATATATAAAAAAGGTAATAATCCTTCCCTTTACAATCTAAATGCTTCATATAAAACTTGTCTTACCTATTAGGTAGCTCCTCTGTTACTTTTCTCAATCAACTAGGTTTAAAAGCCAGATGAAGATGTCTGTCCCATATAGAAGTTTTTCAACAAATATTTGCTCTTCCAAAGAGTGATAATCTGGTCTTGTCAGTTATAAATTAACTGCTTTATAAACACCAAGTATTGTGTTTCCCATAAATGGCATAATGAGGGAGGGTTATATTCCAGTAAATACACTGTATCTTTCATGAGAAACAAGAGAACAGTAAACTCTTTGCATCCAGCCCTTCGGCACCCCGGCAGGATTTGGCCCCGCACATCCAATTGCCCATGAGAATTATTTTACAAGCAGGCTCTGAGCTACTCGGTGGTGGAAGCAGTATCCAATCCTGCTTAAAATACCCCCTTTCGTAAAAGAATATGTCACTGTTCACCAAGGCGGGGGGAACAAAAGAGAGGCAGGGAGCAGGTACAGAACATTTGTAGGGGTGTTGTCAGCTTCCTCACCCTGCAATTCAGGCATTCCTTTTAGGGGAGAGACCAGGACTTCACTCTCTGTTTCCAGAGCATGCCAGCTATTCAGTAACATATCAGTATGCCAAAATTAACTGACTGAAAAGAACTGAGTGATGTTTCTCCTATAAAACACAAAATGGGGGAAGCTGATATTCCTGCAAAAGTTGTACAGAGCTATGGGAAGTAAGAATAAACTTTTTGAATTTTCAATTGGTCTTGCTTGGACAGATTTCACAGGCCAGTTTTGGGTCTTGAGCATTATTAGTTGGGCAAAGCACATTCTTTAAGACATACAGTTTACTCAGCAATTTCTGTAGTGTGGGCATGATCTAAACTCTTCACTATTTTGATCATTGGCCAGATTCCAAATAAAATATAAATGTGGAACTCCCTATCTTCCCCTCATGCTCCTAAATTACTTTTTAAAATACTCCCAAATGAAACAGAACATTTCATTCTGATTTGGATTGTAAAAGAAAAAGAATTTGGCCTTAAAATTTGAGATAAGGGGACTAGTCTCTATTCTGTGAAAAAAATTATTATATGCAGTCTAAGTGGAAGTGTTGCCAGAGAAAAGGATGAAATTTTAGAAAGCCCATAAAGGACTTGGGCATCTAGGACTCAATGCAAAAAGGCTCTTGTTTGTTGCTGATGAGTATTACTTCTATGAAAGTGACAACAGTGTTTGCTTACAAAGTGCAAGGTTTGATTAGGAAGTACTTAAGACCTAAACGTAGCCCCTCCATGGTCTCACCAGGTTTGTATCCACATTGCAAGGACACATTACTGGAGGGCACTTGTGGGTGTTAATGCACTTAAGAAGTTTAACAGAGGGGTCATGAAGGGTCGCAGGCTCTAGGTACCTAAATTCTTCCATGGTTTAAATTCTTTTAAAATATTCTTCCTTTTAGAAACAATCCTGGTCATAATAGGCCCCAAGTATAGGCCTTGTATTAAAGAACACAGGAACATAAGACGGGGTTACTGAATGAAGGTCCTGCCCTAACATCATGCTGTCTATTCCCTAAACATAAAAAGCTCCATTGCGAATGCCCCAGTGACTCCAGAACTTCAGTTCTCTGTCCAGATGACTGGACATTTTTTTTTTGACTTCCTATATTTATTTTTGGTTAGTTCAGCTGGATTTGAATTCAAATATCTTCTCATTACATGGAAGAAATTTGCATCTGATACAGTCGAACAAAGCTGCATTACTGTGATATGCCTCTGAACCTGTGCATCTTCTGGAGACTACTGTACTATAGTTGTGGCCCAAGAAGACAATACAAGGAAAACCCGATGCACACAAAACCATATCCAGCTTTTGTGCTTGGCCAAATTAGCATTGTTATTAGCAATGATAATAGCAACCAAGCCTCCTCCTAGCCCTCGCACCAGGACCCTGACATGCATGGTCACCACTGGAAGCCCTGCCTAAGTTAAGATGCAACAATATTGATATTTAATATTCAAAAGCTGAAGTCTTGTTTGTAGATGGTAGTGAAAGGAAGGGTTTGAATATATCTTAAAGTCTTTGAATCTCTCAGTTAAATCTTTTCTGGACCACAAAACCCACATCAATCCTATTTTATCTGGAAGAAAAAGAAGGCTGCTATGAGATGTATTGGCTGTGTACAGAGATCTGAGGGAATTGTCTTCCTCTCTAGTTACTCATGAAGCCCTTGTTAGTTTTTCGTGATGGGTAACACCTTGCTGAGAGTATCCTCCACACACTATTGGGAGTAACGTATTCCTCCCACCAACTACTATTTATATTGTCAGTTGCCCCTTGGATTCAACAGAGCTTTCTGAGCAGTAAAACACTACACAACATATGGGTAACACTCTGCCAAACTATACATATTTGCAGAGTGATTTACTGGGAGAGGATTGCTGGTGTGTCACATGGGAAAAATTGCACTTTTCCACAGTTTAAGACAAAACCACCCCTGAGACCAGAACAAGCAAGGGCAATACACGTGTACTGCTGCCCAGTTGCGTCTCTGCTCGGAGCTTGTGCCAGCACAGTGCTGAGGCTGGGCAATAGGCAACTGGTATGTCAGCAGTTGAGCTAAAGACCGTCTGTTCTCTAATAGAAAGGTTTTTTTGATGCATATATAACTTTGCAAAACTTGGCAGTGATTATGTAGTCCAGGTTCTCACCAATCTGTTTGTCAAAGGCCCTGTGACTCTTAGGTACCTGGGGGTAGATACTGCAGAGGCAGGCTCAGCTGCTTGTTCCAAATATTCAGAGGATTTCTGTTATAAGCTCCTTTCATCCTTTTGCAGTTCTTCTTGTGGGGCTGGCAACTCCTCTGCTTCAGTGGCTGCTTTTCCTCTTACTTTCCCCAGTCTGGTTTAGGAAACCTTCAGTGACCATGGAGCAACCAGTCATCTAAATATTTGGTTTGTTTTGGGCTTAGGTTCCCCGTGCTAACTGTGGTTCCTTCCAATTACAAGCTCCTTGGTACAGCAATAGCGCTTACTTAGGTAATGCTTCTGTTTCATAGGCTGTGCCCCATTTTAGCAGTGTTTGTAACTCGACCACAGCTGAGCTTCAAAATGGGCTATGAGGTATGATGGGCATGCTTGCAGTACCAAGAGATCAGGTTCTGTGAAGGAAACTGGTAATTTAATTAAGTGTATCGGTACCAGGCACCCACTAAGAGATCTTTTGGAACTGAGTTTCTTGCCTTGCTCAACCAAGGTAGTAACCAAATAGATACGATTCACTCAAGGCCCCGCAAATTTCTGTCCCCAGCTAGTGGCTACCCTTTTGGTTTCTCAAGGGTAGATGCAGGGTATTTACCCCCGTCTTGATGGAGCTAGTTGAGATCAGTCAGAAACACTGTCCAGGCTGGAGTCTGATGAGAAAAATTAAGGTAAAAAGTGTTAATTTAGGAAAATATTTGGGCTGAATGTGATCTAACCTCTTCTATGTTTCTTAGACTAAACAAAATATCAGCGCACCAGGAGTAGTGCAGGAGATATGCAGAGATGATTTTCAAGGATCTGTATTTCTTCTGAAGTCTCACAGTGAAATTACTCATAACACGTAAACTAACATGCTCCAACAGTTATAAAACAGCTCTTTATACAGTTTCTTGAACATACTTAGTTTGTCAACAAGATGATTCATCAAGGTGGCTACTGCTTCTCCCACTTAAAGAGTGAGCATTATAATTGAAATCAGCTGGATGCAAACACCCTGATGCCTCCATACCTACACTGTTTATAAGACTGACCCTTTTTGTAGAGAACTAGACCTATACAATTGTTCATATGGGAGTATTCCTGTAGTGAAAGCATCTTTGCAAGGTATGTATTCCTGCGTCTTACTTGGGGTGGGTTGGGTGCCTTACTCTACCAGATGGACAAAGCAGTAAAGCTCTAGTATATTTTAACATAGGGCTGAAGTATCTCCTTTATATTTTCAACTTCACAGTCAAGCACTGCCTAATTGTCCTTGAACACACAAGTAAAATTATAATTGTCTATTAACAGGACATCTTACTATGGAAGCTTTCAAAGGGAATGCAAAAATGATGAAATACTGTAATAGTGTGTCCAGAGAAGTACTATCAATTTTCAGTAACAGGTAAGACAATCATCCGTGAGGTATGATGGAAGTAGCATGAATCCTGCCTTATTCAAGGGGATGGAGTATATGACCTTTTGAAATCACTCCCAGCCTCGTTTCCTGTGAGTCTCTGACTCACAGCAAAGGAACATTTGCATTCTCACTGATTTATTTGACCTGCGTTTGTACATAAAAGAATTCAAGAGCTGCAGCAGGGGGTGGGTGGTGTTTGCCTAGTCCCCGTGAAGCCAGCAGGTGTCATCAGAACCTTTACTTCTCTGATGGGAAGAAGGATAATTTTGTGTTTGGACATCTGTCCTCTGGGCCTTACTAAGTTTGTATTGTGAGGCAGGACTTAATCAGGCAGGAGACACAAACAACTGGCACTGGAAGACACTTCTGTTCTCATGGGAGGGCATCTCAAAGTTTCCTCAGTAGATGTGAAATGCAAATGCATTTCTATTTTAAATTCCTGAAAAAAATCAACTTTAAATTCAGGAATTACAAAGTGTTTAAGAGATTGGTATATCTAAGGGGGAAAAAAGTTATTATTGCATCTTCAAATTGGCAGAAAATAGTGATATCAGTGACTTCTGATCACCTGAACTTGGTGATGTATTTTCCCACTATTCCTTAACCAAATTCCATGTTTACATGCACTGTGCATGCATCTCCTTACTGCTGTGATAATCAAGTTCCTGTGACTTGCACGCTTTGACTGTTTGTCCTGAAGCAGTTACATGATGTAATGAAGAAATCTCTGCACTTTGGCCTCTGTAAAAGACAAGCAAAAGATGCTTGCCTGCACTTGTGGAATGTGCTGAGGTTTACTAAGTACTAAATGAGTGCAAGTTAATGTTATCCACATTGCCCAGAGTGGCTGGCAAAGAGCTCTGCATTGTGAGGTGGGGTGGTTTTGTTTGTTTGTTTTTTCCTTTTAAACATGGATATCAATACAGTAACCTGCTACAGGTCTGGTACCAGCTCTCATGGCTTGAGTGTGGGCTTCCTGTAGGCTGTACGTGGTGGGTATTCAAAAGCAACTCTTCTTCCTACAGAAAGTACGTATCTACCTGGCTGTGCTTTCACAAACTATTTAAGCCGGGGTTAGTTTTCGTACAGGACTTGGTGTCTTTGTTTAAACTGCTTCAGCACTTTACTCTACCTGGTCTTCAACAAGACAAGTCAGTATCCACATGCTTCTATTCGTTTCTGCATGCTGGTCTTGGGACCAGTCCATTCTTGAGATTTTTAAAGACAATATCTGAGTTTATCTGAAAACAATAAAACTAAAGTGGAGAAGCAAGGGCAGATTAACAAATCTTTAAGAAGACATGAACATTTTCTTCAAATACCATATGAAGCTGTCATATGGCAACAGCATAGTTCTTGTGAGTTTGAGTTAAAAGGATAATAAATTACACACTGCTACATACAAGAGACATCCATAATGATCAGTCTCAAATGTAAGACCAGAGACATTGGATACTTGTGTCTACCACTCAATCTCATATATAATATTAATTTTCAAGAAACAGACATATTATACTAACAATCCACTATCAGTTGAAGATTTGTAACTAATATTTCTGTTGTTTCCTTCCCATAAGGAAAAATATTTAGACAGTGAAATAGTTAAATGGACAGCAACCCCTGTCTATGAGCTATGTGGGGACTCAAATACGTTTTTATTTATATTTCATAAGAATATTGCATTTAATATGTGGGCAGTGCCAGATGTGAGGTGTTAATTATTCATTTCCTTGATCTAAGCGCTAATGTCACTTAGCAACATTACCCACTTTTGAAATGGAATTTTTTAAGGATGCACATACATTGCTAGTGAGAATAACATATTAGAAAAATGATTTGGGAGATGGAGGAAATGCATGAATGTCTTTCAATTCTGATGGGAACCAGGTGAAAAGTTTATAGTTCTTTTGAGAGGCTTCCTTAGAGCACTACAGCACTGGTTGCTCTTCCCAGTTCCTGACATTTTCTGGCTAACGTGCCATCCACCTTTGCTAATGTGACTCAGTGAATTTTCAGCTTATTTTTTTAAGGAAATTCAGGTTATACGTTCTCTGTCTCATTCTCTCTCTTGCCTTCTCTCCATTCCATTTTATATATTTTGAAAGTATTCCTTTTTTGCATCCAATCTGACAAAATGTAAAGGTCTGAAACATACCAAATTCATACCAAATTCATGACGTTGAATGACCTGATGTAGGACAGAGACACTTTTACAGCCTGCATTGTGGGAGGAGCTGATGAGCTTGTCTTCGCTAGGCATCAGAGAATCCACACCCGAGCGGCTGTGGAAACCAGTTTTCACTGATTTTGTAGGCCAGATAACTGTTTATATACACAAAAAATAGTGCATGGGTTTGCTTTTGGATATTTATCCTTATGCTGGTAAGTTAGGCCCATCAGTGTGTTGGAGGTGCAACCTTAATATTCACTTGCTGGATATTAAATGAACATATATATGAACAGTAGTGTGATATGTTCATGCTGAGCAGTTTTTATATAAGTATCTACACCTAGAGGGTGATAGGACAGCTGGAACGACACGAGAAGAAAAGGAAGACAGTCAAGGTAGCAGGAAGCTGAGACTTTGTTGAACCGAGCTCAGAAATAGTAACCATCCTTGGAGACACTCAAAACCTGGCCCAAGATTTCATCAGTCCATGAAGCATAACTGGCCTTTAAAGGACTGTTCCTTGGCTAGTGACAGCATTTTGCTATGTAGTTGGTGCTGGCAATGCAGTCCCTTTGGACACTGACTCACCTGGAGTAGAAAGTTGTGTTTCAGGACTTGGACCATGGGCCAACTTAAAGCACCTTCACCGTCAGGACCACTCTGAAGATTCAGCTGTAGGTTAGTCTTGCTTTTCTGTGCTACAGCCATAAGCACAATATCAGCACAGCTCTATATGCCTTTTCTTGGAAAGATTCCCGGTCTCCTACAGTCAGGATTTTGTGCCAAACTGAAGTACTTAAAAGCCTGTAATACACTGTATTATATATTCCTTTAAAGAGAGCGGTGTCTCCAGCGTGGGAGCAGTCTTACTTCAGACGCTTCCTGGGTCTGTGGCCAGATCAGAATAAGTCACTGAAGACATCCAAGACACCCTTCTTACCTCCCAGAAGGCCTCATCTAGCATCTTCAGTTGTTCCTTCTTAGTAATTTTTGATTGAAAGCACCTATTTTGCTCCCTATATAATGAAACAGTTTTTGGATCCCACTGAAGTCGCTCCATAGTGAATGATAGTAACCTTGGTCAGCATCTGATTATAGAATGAATGTGAGATTTCTGCATCATATAATTTGCCTTTGATGGGGGTATTCATTTTTCTTTTTGGCATTGTAAAAAGCATGGAAGCATTTGCATTGACAGGAGGTTTAAATTACAATTCACCGCCCATTCTTCTTCAGTGAGCAGTGGTGTCTTCAAGTTCGAGTCATTGTCCTTCTAAAGGACAGCCAGTCCTGTGGTCAGACTTCTTGTCAGCCAACATTTCTATTTAGTAGAAGATAAACGTAGGGTGAATATGATATTTCAACTACATTTTATTGAGCGAGTGGCTATATTTAACAAGACTGCTCTCTCTGACCAACAAGAAAACAAGTGCTCTTGTGAATGCCACAAATAGCATGAAATTAAGGACTCTGTATCAAGAGAGCGCTCGAGAACAGACTTTAGTCTTTAGCATCATGGTTCATACACTCACCACCCAAACTCGTATCTTCAGCTTGACCATAGTTATAGCTTAGGCACATCATATCCATAATATGCATTGGAGGATCTAAGCTTGGACACAAAGATGTTCTGCAGTCCCTTTCTATAGTAAGAATAAGTCATTGGACCTACTTTGATACTTGTGGTAGGTCAGACCCAGTGATAATCCACCTTGTCTGTACTCCATATAGGTTGGACTGTATAGGCTAATGTCTTTGCTTCTAACATGCTCCAGACATCAGGTCTCAGCTCCTTCTTAGACTTGTATAAGGGTAATGTGGACCGTATGGACAATGCGCTCAGATGCTCACACTCCAGCTGTTGTGTACCAGATCCAATTGTTCTTCCCAGGTAATGTGTTACATGATGGGCTACAGAAGTGGACGTCTGCTAGCAGACACATCACAAGCACTAGAGAGAACATGAAAAACACAGAACTGATGTTTTTCATCTGAAGAAAGAAACGTATAAGATACAGACCATTACAATAATAAAGAGAGGAAAATTAACAGTCTTTTCTGTGTGGATTGTTTTGTCATTGTTGCAGTAAAATTTAACTGACATAGGGCTGTCTACATGAGGAAATAATGCAGTGGAACTGTAATGGGAAAATGTTACTACCCTAAATCCTTGTGTGGACTTTCATTCTGGTATAAGAGTGACTTCTTGGTTGAGCTTAAACTCTTTGCCAGGTGACAAATTTAAAAGGGTTTCTTATACCAGAACAAAAGTTTCTGTACAGAAAATTTGCACTCTAGAACTATATTGCTTTAAATCAATCCTTTAGATCATAGCAGAACCTTGCTCTTGTGTGCATACAATTTTAATTTGAAGGTGGAATTATTAATCAAATATGATTTTTGGAAATCAATGCAACTGTTTCTGCCTTTTTGACCAAAATTCAACATGTGAAGCCTTTCAAAACTCATGGCTTCCACTGCTAGCTAGCACCGCAGGAGCAGATGTATTGCTTCCCTCCCCATGTCTGTGTGACCCATACTTACCTGACTTACAGAGCAGCTCTTACCCTAGGTGTGCCCAGAAGTGCCATGGTGTGATGGGTTTTGAGTTCTCACTGAGAGCTGAACCAGTGAGACACTCCCTGTAGGATCAATTATACTGGTACAGCTGTGCTTACAGCACTACAGCTTGTGCTGCTCAGGGGAAGTGGCATAAACAGTCTCCATATAAAGCAGTTGTGTAATGACATAACTGTATTACTTCACTGAGCAGGCTGTGGGTTTAACTGTCC
Organism: Pelecanus crispus; assembly: GCF_030463565.1. Taxonomy (NCBI): domain Eukaryota; kingdom Metazoa; phylum Chordata; class Aves; order Pelecaniformes; family Pelecanidae; genus Pelecanus; species Pelecanus crispus. The sequence goes on from NC_134648.1 coordinate 57,019,262, forward strand.
TTGCGCAGGCAAGGACCAGTTTAGTAATTAATTATGCACATGCTGCAGTTTATGTTGGTACAGTACATCTAGTTCAAGTAGATGGGATACATGCAGGTGTTGAGGCCAGTCTGCAGCATGATACTGAAAGCCTGCAAGCAAACAAGCTCTAACAGTTGAAGCCAGACTGGAAATTTGGTCCTAAGTAGTTATGAAATGTCAATGTCTCTTCTCGTTTTCAGTCCTGCTGAAAAGAAAAATAAGCTGTGCAATGGAGTCTTTGCCCAGAGTTTTATCTCCTAGCTTAAAATCAAGCAATAGGGCATGGGGGGTGGCAGAAGTATGCAAAGTCAGCATGCTAGCTGCAATGCAAACATGAGGGTTATCTTAAATTTACCCTGAGAGACTGGAAAACAAAGATGTAAGCTAGCAAAGCATTTTCTCATAGAATCTCCACTGTGCATTGAAGGTGTCTTAGCCACAATCTCCTATAGTCATTTGGTTTAATTATAACAACAGCGGTTAACACTTTTGTGACCCCAAAACATACAAAAAAGATGACTCTGTGTGTGCATGTGCACGTGTATGCACATTTGTGTGTGAATGCATCTGTAGGAAAGAAATACAATGACAATGAACATAGCTAAATGCCAGGACATCAAGCAAACAGGCGTAGAGCTGGCAGGACCTGGGCTGCTTCCCTTTGCCTGTTAGGTTTTGCTCAGGAATGGTGGCAAACTGCAGTCAATCTGAGAGCAGAGCTGGGGAAGGACGCTGAGAAGAAAGCATGCCTTCGTGGGGCACACTCCACTCAGGGAGGCCCTGCTGGCATGTCAAGCAGCATCAGCACTGCTCAAAGGTGAGGGGAGCAGGCAGGAGGGAGCAGAGTCCTACAAACCACCATTCCTTCTGTATCTCAAGTGTGATGCATTTGAGCTCAGGAGAAACCTCTGTTATAAACTGCTGTCATCACAGTCTCCCAGTAATCTCAAAAATGTCCAGATTTTGTGCTACCTTGTTGTATGGTCTTGCTCACTTCCCTGTCTGCATGGGGTGTGGGGCTCACCTCTTCTTGAAGCACTTAACGAGCCATTGAGATATGCCCTGTGTTGGTAAATGTAACCTGCATTGGTTACAGTATGGTACACATGGTAGGCAGAACTAAGCTGAAACAAAATGTGCTGGCTGCCTTGAAGTGTGTATTTTTGATTCTGCAATGATATGTTAATCCCAGTTGTCATACCCTAAAAATGTGGGGTTTGCTCATATCAGGTTAAAGGGGACATTTGGAAGCTGGTATTTCTCTGCGGGGAGATTGCGCCTCTGAATGTGGCAGCAAACACTTATACTCCTGACTTCAGACTTCCAGCTTCATGGAAGTCTCTTCTTTCCCCTGCCGTCCCCATCTGTGCTAGCCGGGGAAGGACAGCACAGGCAGGGGCATAGGGCAGGTGACACTGGGGCTTCGCTCTTGCATCACAGTCAGTGGCTGTCAGCTTGGCAGTGAGGCTGGCAGCCACAACCCCATGGCTCCTTCCACCCACTCTTGTTTAGGCTCAGCCCTCACCGTAGGGATACTCCTGGTTTCTCAACGCAAGTGGCCTCACACGTAGCCAGGCTCGGCCCCAGCACTGCCAGTTCTGGTGGCCGTGGGCAGAAGCAGACGAAGCTAACCTCCCATGCTAACCAGGGAGGCTGAGCTTTTCTGTAGCTGCCAGATTAAGCACACCCTTTGTTTCTTGAACTTTGCGTTTGTATTTCACTAAAGTCTGGAACCATTAGAAAGTTTTTCTTCTGTGGCCAGAGGAAGCCAACTTCATGATGAAAAATGCATATGAGACCTGTCTGTTTGGGAAGACTGCTGAGTCAGCCAGGCTTCCCTGACTGATGCTGGTGGGCTACATGGGACGGCATTACCCTTGCTGCCCAGCGTGACAGGCTGAGCTCATTTCCACCGCAAAGCCACTCCAGAAGTGTATCTTTTGCCCACTACTGTATGAGGAACTCAGGATATATTTTTAGAATATATGAAAAATAAATCCCTCTAGTATATATTGCTAAAGCTTTTGTTAAAGTTTTGGATGTTATACTAACATTAAGTCATGATAGACTTTTACCTGTGGCCAAACATGTTACGTTAGTTACACAGTTATCTCACTTGCTTTGAAGCCAGCTATTTCAACACACTAGGTAGTCTAATAATCTCTCAGCTGCATCATTTAGCAAGCAAAAATAGCTTCTCTGTGTAAAAAAAAAACACAGCAGACCCAGGGGTATAAAATAATGTATAGAACTAGAACAAGCTGTAACACAAATACTTCAAATTCATGTCTTCAGACTGCCTGGAGAGCGATCACAAACACAACCAGATTCTCATGCTGGTCTCCTACAACCAATAACCCACACAACCACATTCACACCTGGCCTGCAACAAACTGTCCTTAAAAATGCTGGCTGTCATCAATGCCCTGACAGCAATGGGGACTGCATGTTTCAACGTCAGTTCTGGTTAGAGGCTGGGCACTCTGGGAGAAGTGATTTTGACACAGGTGAAAGACCACACAGGGGTTGTGCCACAACAACTTCTGTGTAGCTGTCACAGAGGGACAGCTGCAGTCATTTACAGCTGGGAAGATTTGTTTTTAAATAGTTTTTCCACGTAAGCATGAAGAAAGCAACCTGCTAGAGTTTTTAGCTGTGATTCCACCTCCTCTCAGTGAGCTGCTGTCCCGTGCCAGTGAGTAGAGGCATGCTGACGCCTTCCACTAACCTGTAGCTGACTGGCTCAGTTACTGAAGATAAGACAGAACAAATAATGATGAAATCTTATTTCTTATGGCTATTCAGGATAAAAAAAAAGGTGCTTTTGGTCAAGTTGCTAAATATCTAGTGACAGAATAACAGTATCAGTGTATTAGATAAGATAAGGAGGCAAGGAAAAAGGAGTTGTACTGATGCCTGTTGTACTGCCTTCCTCAGTTTCCAGATTAATGAAGCAGTTTGAAATACTGTCCATGGGACAGGTCTCCCCTGACCACCTCAAAAGAGTGGAGGGGAGCCTGTTAGTCCTGGAGTGGTCACCCAGAAGGTCCCTGGGCTGCGGGTCACAGCCTCCTGCCTGGGGTTGTCCCCTTGCACCCAGAGCGAGTGGGGGCGGTCAGGGTCTCCTCCCCATGACTGCCCAGAGCTCATCCCTCCATGACGTGGCCAGCTCCATGCCAGCCTTCCCCTATGGTCTTGCTGCCCAGCTCTGGGCAAGAGCTGGAAGTCCTGTGGTCCGACACCTGGCAGGGGGCTCGATGGGAGGGCAGGCCAGGCAAAGGTCCTTGGAGGAGGACGGAGACCTGGCTGCCGCTCAGGGCTGTCTCCTTGCCTCTAACCCCTCTTCCTCCTCTTGCATCATATTGGTCCACAAGGTTTTCAGCACTCAGCAGCTGGCAGAGCTCACTGATTGACTGCAAAGCGGTGCTTTTGCGGGGGATATTTTCTTTCCAAAACATCAGTTCTTTATGTGCCATCACCTAGGCACTGGGAGAAGGGACCTCTGGGACACTGGTATCACTCTGTGTAGCTGATCTTGTGCTAAAACACTGCCTTCTGGGTAAACCCATGATGTACTCCTGCTCCTGCTACAAATACCACAAAAGCTGGCATCCAGGGCAGCTTTACCATTCCCTTACTGGAGCCAGCGTGTGGCAACATGTGAGTCTGTTGTGTATTTCATGGGTTTCTGCTCCCCTTCCCTTTTCGGTAACCTCTGGGATCATCCTCCCATGGCTGGGGCACTGCGTGCACCACGTTCTTTGTTTCCCTATGGGTGCCGGCATCCTCTGACTTACTGCTGAAATGGGAATTGTGGTGCCGCAGCCTCGGTGCGCCCTGGGGCTGCTCACCTGCTGTCTTCCTCTTTTGCCAAAGAGACTAGTTGGACAGGTCTCTTGTCACTGATACATCATTGCCTGCGGCATGTCAGCCCTTCAGGTGTTGCTTGGCAGAGGGAAGAGAAACTGTAGACAGTTATGGGGTAGCGGGTGCTGGTGCCTCCGCATTGCAAGCTCCCATTTTCCTGAACCCTGGGGTCTTGCTTGGTATCTTGAACATCCTGCCGTAATTATGATGACAGAGAGCAAGTGCGATATGAGTCATCCTTGTTCATGTCTGTGGCCTGCAACAACCCCCACCTTGAGTCTCAGTCAGGCTAGTGCTATGCTTTCTGGTAGCAGTGTCTCTTCTCAAAAGGGCAGGGCTCAGGTCACGCTCCTCCTCCCAATCCACTCATTTCAGAGATTACCTTGCACTATATGGGGTACTTTCACATTGCATATAGGAAGAAAGAAAGGAATAAGGCTGTTCTGCCCTTTGGCTTTACCCAGGTGTGCAGGGGTCTCACTGATACTACCAATTGTTTTGCATCTAAGTAACAGTGTAGGTGGCTTGAATTCCCACCAATTTCTTATACTCAAAATCCTATTATGGTGAAAAAACCTCATGCCTTGTATGCAAAGATGAGAAGTTATCAGTAGTATATTTAAAATTATAACAGTTTTACCGAAGAATTATTAGTCTGGTTAAAATAATAAGAATTACAGTTCAGATTATGTATAGTTAAAATTAATTTACACAAACTGTTTAGTGTTTTCCCCATTCTCTGCTGTTATGCTCACCCTTTCTCTGCCCCACTGGTTCCTCAGGTCAGTGGCTTCAGCCCAAAGGGAAAGGGACAACAGGATGGCCACATCCTGCATCCTTGCAAGCAGGAGTACGAAGGTGGTGGGTGCAACCTCTGAGCTCTGGGGTCTGCTTGGGGTCATTTTGATACATTTGCTTACATGCTCTACCCCTTGCTCTTTCTTCATTGGTTCACAGGTCCACATTACACCTGAGTTTACTATCTGTGCTGTGTTTTACACACACTGGGCACTCAGTCTCTGTTCTCCTAGTCATCCCCCAAACTGGTGTTCAAAAAACGGGTAGATGTGGCACTTCGGGACATGGTTTAGTCTAGTCTACCCTTGATTGGTTTAGAGTAGACTTGGTAGTGTAGGTTAATGGTTGGACTGGATGATCTTAAAGGTCTTTTCCAACCTGAATGATTCTATGATTCTACCCAGGTCCCAAGGCTGCAATCCTTTGATGACCAGGAACTGAGCGCTGGTGAGCTCTTTATAGCCCTGAGGCCTCCAGTGTCATCCTGTGCCTGTACTCCCAAGTCCCCTGCTATCATTCTGCCATACCTGTACTCCTTCATTTTTCATTCTAGGGCCATAGACACTGCACTCTATGTGGAATAAGTATTTGTTCTTAATATCTCCTAGTTAGAGAAGTATCTATATTTGTAACAATATGTAAATGTTATACCATACAACCATACAAAGCTAAGGAAAAATCTAAAAAAATTAAGTAATAGCACCTGATTGCTGGATAATTACTGTTACAAACAAAGAAGCTAAAACAAAACCCCAGGCAGGCCAGGACAAGTCCGAGCAAAGTCTGACAAGTGCAGAGACCCGAGGCCTGCACTGTTAGTTTAACACAAAGAAGGTAGCTGTGTTACAAACAGCAACACTGCTGTATTTGGAAGGCTAAAGGTTATGTTGACCCATGTCTTTCTTCATGCTGAACACGGGCTATCAGATTACACCTGCCTGAAGTGTAAATGGGGAGTTTCTTCCTTGACTCTTCTTTGTAGGACGGCTGAAGGACATGGGGTCTGAAGTGAGGGGTGTTTCAGTTCCCTTCTTCCAGGTACAGCCTTGGACGATGGTGAGAAAAGAGCAAAATATATCCCAAACACCTCCTTCCAGAAACAGTGTGTGAGACGGGGAGGCTGTTGCAGTCTTGGGATGTGGTACTTGGAGCACTTGGAGGCTGTTGGGCTACAGTCGGTGGCATGGCCCTGGTGCAGTCAATGCAGTCAATGGTGCAGGCTTTCTGCCTGGCCAGGGCACAACCAGGTCACCCAAACCTGGGATCACCACAAGAGCAGCTGTGAGTCCTGTCTCCACACCCATTAGCTGTGTCAACAGCTAATGAACCTGGTCATTAATTGCTCCTGAGATGCGCCTCTGGCTCATTTATATCCACACATTGCCCATTGCACTGAATGGGAATAGCTCAGTGGCCTGAAGCCCTGCCTTTCTGCCCAGCCTTTCCTGCTCTGCCATGAGTGCCCTCGAGGTTGTCTGTGGGAGGCAAGGAGCCCTGTTGCCTCCTGCCCTCTATTTCTTGGGAAGGAGGAGAGCAGGACCTGCTGGAGGAGCAGACGCTACAGCCAAGCCAGCAGCATCCACCTCCCGCATGAACAAACGGTGCTGGTGGGTGGGAGGGATAAAATGTTAGTCTGCAGGAGGGAGAGTGGGAGGCTGTGAAAAAGATCTGGTGCGGAGAGGAAACGCGAAGAGTGAGTGTAATAGGGAAAATCTGTTTGGTATTGCTTGCGGCGACGAGAGCAGGCTTAGCAGAGTAGGACTTGGTGGTTGGGGGCAGGGAGAAATGAGAATGGGCCATATAACAAATGGTGCAGCACAGCACGGACGTAGGCAGGGAGCAAGCTGTCTGCTGCTCTTTTGTGCTAAGTGTGGTGCCTGCCTCTTCTTCAACACTGTCTCTGGCAAATCCTGCAGTGGAAAATCACAGCACGAAGTCAATACACCAGGAGCTACTGCCTGATGAAGCAAGCCTGGCAGACGACTCCTGGACGCCGATCTTGGCATTGGCAGGAAATGCCCTGTGGGAATGGCAGACACCCCTCATCGCCTCTGCTCACTTTTTCTGTGGCTGGCACACAGGTACCAACTCACCTGCTGTGCCTGCAACCTCCCCAACACATTTTACAAACACAGAGAGATCATATAGGAGATGCAGCAAGAGGGGAAGCACAAGCTGCAGAGTGACAGTTCTGTGTGGCAGCACATTTGCCACTGCACCGCCCTCCTACAGCCTTGTGGGCTTATTTTCCTGGAATATGGGAGGAAAACAGAATTCCCACATCCTGCTTCTGAATGGGCACATGTCTGTGAGAGCACCAAGATACTGAGGGTAGGAAAGAAAGGAGTCTACTTCCCAAACTATGGATTAAAAGCCTGCAAAAGCTGATGTGAGGAATTCTCTTGATCTTCAAATTTATCCCAGAACCACATGGGGACAACCTTCCTCCTACTATGCTGTATTTTTATGTATATGTCTCCATCCACTCCAAAATGGTTTACAAGGAAGTGAGCAATATTTAGTTTTTCAGCTGCCACAGGTAACTGTGCATCTGGGACCTCTGTTTGTTCCACATTTCTTGATGTAAACTGAGGATCACTCTACTAAAATCAATTATGTCAGTTTTTCAACTGGTGCAAATCGGTGCGACTCTAGGGCATTCACAAGTTTATGGGGCCAGATGGGATCCACCCGAGAGTACTGAGGATGCTGGCAGAGGAGCTTGCCAAGCCACTTTCCATCATCTATCAGCAGTCCTGGTTAACAGGGGAGGTCCCTGATGACTGGAGGCTTCCCAATGTGACGCCCATCTACAAGAAGGGCCAGAAGGAGGACCCAGGAAACTACAGGCCTGTCAGCCTGACCTCGGTGCTGGGAAAGATTATGGAGAGGTTCATCTTGAGTGAACTCAACAGGCAAGTGCAGGTCAACCAGGGGATCAGGCCCAGCCAGCATGGGTTCATAAAAGGCAGGTCCTGCTTGACCAACCTGATCTTCTTTTATGACCTGGTGACCCGCCTGGTAGATGATGGAAAGGTGGTTGATGGAATGGTGGATGTCATTTACGTGGACTTTAGCAATGCTTTTGACACCGTCTCCCACAATATTCTCCTTGGGAAGCTGGCAGCTCATGGCTTGGACGGGCATAGTCTTCGCTGGGTAAAAAACTGGTTGGGTGGCCGAGCCCAGAGAGTAGTTGTAAATGGAGTTAAGTCCAGTTGGCAGCCGGTCACGAGCGGTGTTCCCCAGGGCTCTGTTTTGAGGCCAGCCTTGTTTAATATCTTTATTGATGATCTGGATGAGGGGATTGAGTGCACCCTCAGTAAGTTTGCAGATGACACTAAACTGGGTGGGAGTGTCGATCTGCTGGAGGGTAGGATGGCCCTGCAGAGAGACCTGGACAGGCTGGAGCGATGGGCCGAGGCCAGCTGTATGAGGTTCAACAAGGCCAAGTGCCAGGTCCTGCACTTCAGGCACAACAACCCCATGCAGCGCTACAGGCTTGGGGAGGAATGGCTGGAAAGCTGCCTGGCGGAAAAGGACGTGGGGGTGTTGGTAGACAGCCAGCTGAACATGAGCCAGCAGTGTGCCCAGGTGGCCAAGAAGGCCAACAGCATCCTGTCTTGTATCAGGAATAGTGTGGCCAGCAGGAGCAGGGAGGTGATTGTTCCCCTGCACTCGGCGCTGGTGAGGCCACACCTGGAATACTGTGTCCAGTTTTGGGCCCCTCAATACAAGAAAGACATTGAGGTGCTGGAGCGTGTCCAGAGAAGGGCAACAAGGCTGGTGAAGGGTCTAGAGAACAGGCCTTGTGAGGAGCGGCTGAGGGAACTGGGGTTGTTTAGCTTAGAGAAGAGGAGGCTGAGGGGAGACCTTATAGCTCTCTACAACTACCTGGAATGAGGTTGTAGTGAGGCGGGTGTTGGTCTCTTCTCCCATGTAGTTAGCGATAGGACGAGAGGAAATGGGCTTAAGCTGCGCCAGGGGAGGTTTAAGTTGGAAATTAGGAAAAATTTCTTTATGGAAAGGGTGGTCGAGAATTGGAACAGGCTGTCCAGAGAGGTGGTGGAGTCACCATCCCTGGAAGTGTTCAAAAAACGGGTAGATGTGGCACTTTGGGACATGGTTTAGTCTAGTCTACCCTTGATTGGCTTAGAGTGGACTTGGTAGTGTAGGTTAATGGTTGGACTGGATGATCTTAAAGGTCTTTTCCAACCTAAACGATTCTATGATTCTATGATTCAATATATAGGTAAGGATCTCACCTGTTTGAGCTCTCTCATCCCTAAAGGTTTTACGGTTGCTTTGCTGAACGCCCATTCTTTAATAGCAGTTAACAGTAGGAGTGATAACGGCTAAGACTGACCCTGTTGAAGCTGCACCATGCAGTCATATTTCAGGAAGACAAGAAACCTGTAGAGTCAGAAAGGGTGCCTTATGAATTATCACTGTGTGGATGTCAGGCCACGAAGCCACATAAACAGATGGAGGTGAGTGCAGGAAGGAGCCAGGAAGATGATGTAGCGCACATGCATCCCTTTCGCTGGGAGTCCTACCATTGATGCTTGTGAGTTGTTCATACAATTCTCTATACAGAGACTGTGTCTATTTAGTCAAAAAACACCATCACACACAATGTATGAGAGTTAACAGGAGCTTTTTACTAGGAACATAGAGCAGAAACGAGGCTTTCCTTTTGACTGTTAAAGGGGAGACAGTGCTTTGCACCAGACTGATAAAATTACACTTGCTCTTAATTTCACAGAGGGCATAAAAGACCTTGCTGAGGCTGCGTTAGCTTCTGAAGCCATTTGACTGTTCCTGTTGCAATTCCTGATGCTGTGACACCATTTGATCTCCTTCCAAAAACCACAACTGTAGAGAAGAAAGGGGCAACTATGCTCTTTCTGGTACCTGTTGCCAAGGCAGATCTGTTGAAAGTGGTTACCAACCAGCCCTCAAGCTGCCCTATGTCCTACCCGTGTGCCTGCCACCACACCCTGGGTCAGGCGATCTGCTTGTTGGGTGCTCCCTATCTACTTTGTTGGCTGTAAAAGGACAGCACGTGAAATACCTACAATTTTCTAGACCCTCTATACGTTTTCCACAAATCTCAGCTGACAGTATGCTTGTGCAGTTGCCATCCATATACCTCACCTGCCCATCCAGCTACATCCTCCTTCTGACCACTGATGGATACACATGTGAGAAGTCAGCTACTTGCACAGGCTATCTCAGTCTGTTGAATTGGCAATACGTGGTTGAAAGTCTTCAGGTTCAAGAGCAGATTTGATCCTCCCCCTCTGTTTTCTGCTGCAAGAAACTCAGGAAGATTTGCTGCTAGATTAATGCTAAAAATGATACAAGGTTTCTGGTGGAGAAAGGAGACTTCTTTCTCTGTTGAAGACAGCTTTTCACATTCCCAGTGCTGCCTCTGTTAGAAGCTTCAGTCTCCCATGACCCTGTATTGTTGATCCTACTCTTCCCATCTCTTGTTTACTTACTCATGGTAAATTACAACCACTTCTGCTTTGTTTGCAAGAGTGTTAATCATTTTATCTGCTATTCTGGCTGACAACCACCTATTAAGCAGGAGTCTTCCATTGTAATACAAATGTCTCTCTCTGAATGCTGGCAAATCTTAGGTCTTTCCTTGGCTTTCAGTCAAATAAAAAAGGCATTCTTTGCTAGCTGAATTTAAAACATTTTCGTTGCTTCCTCTTAAGCAAAGTGTCATGGTCAATACCAACAGTTTTTGATAATGGTGTAGAATGAAAACCCTTGCTAAAAAGGAAACATATACTAAGCTGGTACAAATGGAAATAAATCATGTTATACAGTTTCACATCTTCTTTAATCAGTAATAGCAACCAGAATTCATATGTCACTTCAGCTAGTAATAGTCGGGTTAACTATTTTTCCCATGAAGAGCGTACAGTTTGTATCTCTATCGAAAATCAGCATGAGGAAAGGACGGTTGAATTCAATGGTTGGAGGAACAGACATTGTCATTATTTCAGCAGCAGTTGCTCCTGCTGCCTCAGTACCTCTCTCATCAACATCCAGAGCAGCTTTATGAACAACCTAGGAAGAAAGAAAACAGTCATTCTGGGCAGACAACAGCCACCTGAGAGATGAACCCTTTTAAAGCAACCTTGCTTTGGAGGATCCACTGAGAAGTGAGTAAGGGCAGCAGAGATGTGAGCTGTGCTGTTGTAGTTGTGGCTGTTTTGAGTGAGGACCAGGACGGAGCCACGGAAATCTCCTCAAAAAAAAAAAAAAGAAAAAAAAAGTCCCAGACAAATTTTCCTCTGTCCCAAAGATTGGATGAAGGATGGAGGCTCCACCTCTAAGAGCTTGTCTGCACCTCCAAAACTGAGTCTCCTGGCTGGGAGGACAAGCTGTGGTGTGCCTGGGAGCGTTAATGGCTCCCCTCAAGAAGCCAGGGGTGTTCCTCCTGTGTTCCAGATACGCCCCCCTCCCAAGAGATCTCAGATGATACCAGTCTTGGAAAAAACAGATGTGCAGCAAACTAATCTGATCTCCACTGTCACCGAGGGCCAAATTCCTCTTGTAAGCTTGCAGGCTGAGGCCAGAGCGAGCCCAGCTGCAGGCAAGCTGGAAAGCTGGGAGCTGTATTTAGCTGGTGTTTCTGGATGCTACCACAGGCGGTTTTCCTGCATGTTTGTGAAAGAAAGGAAAGGGCTGACAGCCACAGACTTACTTTAGAAACCTTCAGCTGTGGGGCGCCAGTGATGCCAGAGAGATCTGCTTGGTCGGTGAACACATCCACAATTCCCATCTTGCTAAGGGTGTTCATTATTTCATAGCTCCCAGAAATAGAAAATTTGGGGACGTAGAGGCTCGCCAGGCTGTTAGGTAGAAGAGAAACACAGAAGGTGGTGAGAAGGATCTTTCTCTGAGGTAAATGATGGTGAGAAAGCTGTGTAGTTCCCATGAGTGTCAAACCCTAGGGGGCTGGACCAGCCCTGAGTGTACAATGAGCACTAATTCAATTGTGGTGCTTCTTCTGGTGATACAGGCTCTATCATTCATCATCATCATCATAATAGTAGCAATATCTATCTGGTGTTTTGCTTCAGCAATCTGAGAGCACTCTGCAAAGGAGGACAGTAATGAGAGCCTGTCTTTACAGCCAGAGAAGATGAGGTGCAGAGGTGGCAGCCTATGTCACTCAAACAGGTACAGACCTGAAGTGCAGCACAGACAGAGTCCGCTGGGAGAAAGTGTGGCAAACCCGAGCACTTCAAAGCAAAGCAGTGTTTTGGCATAGCTGTGGCATTTGGCATGGCTCCAGGGAAGGTCTGTGCCCAGCTGTCTGCACCTTTGGACACCTTATCCTCTAATCATCTTCCTCCCGTGGGCTGGCCGTGATGGAGTTTGCCTTTGACTGTGAGCTATCTGTAGGGCAGCTCCTGCTTAGTACACGTTCTGTTACATTTCTCTTCATGCACTGTATAGGTATCCTTGGAGCCTCCAAGTCACCTAGTGTAGTGATGACCCTTGAGGTAGTAGCTCAAGCCTTTCGCTGTCTTGCCCAGAGATAGCTTGGGTTGAACAGCAAAATGGACAGGATCCAAACCCCACTGCTGCAGCCTTCATGTGATACTGTCAAGTGAACTAGAAGATGAAGGAACCAAGTGTATGAGCACTGGCATCAACATAACAGTAGAACTGAAATTGCCATTCGGTTCTCACAGCCTCTCCCATAAAGAACTTATTCCTGTGTTGATCTTCAAGGAACTTGCACCAAGAATGCATTTACATAAGGATTTTCCTGATTTTGCAGCTGAGAATTATGCATTTTTATTTTTCATATTTAAGGTATCACATTATTAGCTCATATCCAATTTGCTACCCATTATGTTTTTATTAACTGTGCTGGCATTTCTATAATGATGCACCAAGAATCATGGGTGTGAACCGCACAGCCTTATTAGTTGTGAATCAGGGCAGAGCTTTGTAAATTAGGGATGTATTAACTTGATATTACTCATCTACTGGTGCTAAGGCTCTTTCCTCCCAGACAAACAGGGTTGTAAAACGTGTTAGCTGATGTTAGTGTCAATGGTAGGAGCTACCCATTTATAGTTTCAAAAACAAAATGCCAGAAAATCAGGACACCCACAATTAATCACTAGCCTGTTCTAACAACCACTGCATGCTGCAATGGTACTTGTAAGGAAGATATTTGTGTAGGACATATTATATAGGTAAGCATTACTACAAACTGTTTAAGTTACGGTTTATTTAAGGTTTAGACGTACGTCTGAGTCACAGTGTGTCAGTGACATATGGGAGGTAAAGCACACTAGCTGAAACTTCAGTATAGGAGATTTGCCTTAGAATTGCCACCTTCCCACTCAGTCAATGGACTGTTTTAGAAACGCCAATCTAGGCTTGCTATTCGGGACTCCTGGGAGCCCATCAGGATGGTCTCCACTCTGGTGAGGGGAGCAGCAAGCCACTCAGGCATCAACAAGAGAATAGTTAAATACCAACCAGCTGCAAGATTTTTACAGCTAGGGCACACAAGCCAAAAATAACCCACTCAGTTCCCAGAATCAGCAAGTTCATAGTGTTTGCGTTCCCAAAAAAGAAAAAAGACTATAAATCTAGGTGCCCCTGCAGCTGGCTGGCAGAAGATTACCTCTGGAAGAGATGGTCTGACCATTCCTGGATGGTTTCCTTGACCAGAGTTTGCTCTAACTGCTTCATTTTCCCTTTTGCTGGCAGAACCAGAAATGCAGTAGCACTCCCATTATAATGAAGCCGTACCACGGTGCATGACAGCTCCTTATGAAAATAGAAGTCGAATCTGCCCATCCGGTGCATCATAGGGACTTTCACGGTAGTTTCAGCATCCACAAAGAACTCCCTTTCTTCAGTATGCTCTGGTTTAAAAGGCTTTTCCCAGTTGCCTGATACAGAGAAGGATAATGCAACTGAGTATCCCATGTCCCATCCCATCATAAATTGAATTTTATATAACTAGTAATAATATTCACCTGTTCCTCCATTTGTTAAATTCAGAATTTTCAAACATAGCATTTTAAAATGTGTATCACAGTAAGGCAAGAATCTTTTACCTGGTCAAAAGAGTGTGTTAGATTCCATTTTCACTTTATTTTTCAGATGCCAGTAATGAACTAATTAGGCATTTTCTTTGTACCTACCATTACTTTTCTGTTCAGGTGATCTAAGTGGCCTTTCTGTAAGTTGTCATTTAAGGGCTTACCTGACATCATCTGTGTACTCATATACGGTATGCATTTCATTTCTATTGACTCTAATCATAAATTTCCATTTGTAGATAAAATTAATGTCGCATCTGATATCTGAATGCTGTTGTGTCAGGCTTAAGAACACATCATCTAACCCACATCAGAAATGCATCATGTTTCCACTTTGTTCCTTAAAATGTCCTCCCCTGTTCATCACTAGCTTCTTCCACATATAAATATGTTAATATATATACATAAAGGACTCTTATAGGAAAAAAAACCAGAGTATGTAGTAAATTAGGCCATTGAATCATGCATACTTTTAAAGAGAAGCTTGAAAAGGTTTAGGTCATGTGTGCTTCTCAGTGCCTTCACTGAAAATTAGAAGAACACGGGGCAATCGGAGCTACGGGTAAACCCATGAAAGCCAGCTCAGGCTGCATGGGAGGCTGAGGCTTGGATCAGAGCTCCCATGGCTGCCACAGAGAGAACCAAGCCTGTGTGGCCCCCGGCTGCCTCCCTGTGCTGAGCAGCATCCTGACACCTCTTCACCACCTTCAGTATGTCCTTACGAGCTCTTCTGGCCCAGCAAAGAGCATTTGAAATTTCTCCCAGAGCAATTTCCAAATGAGGTAGCTGACATTAGATCCATTGATAAGAACGAATAATGTGAATGCACATCCTAGAGGACTTACCTTTAAAGAAAACATAGCTAGCCAGAAGCATTACAGTCTGTGGATCCACGTCCTTGACCAAATTAGTAATTTTCCCATGTGTTTTCCTCTCTGTGTAATCATTGATCTGCTTCTCAGCCTCCATGGGATTGTTAAAGTCAGTGGTAAAAGCCTCCAGCTGATATAGAGCTTTGGCATCCTCTAAAAACTTTTTCAGAGGTTTCATCTTCTCTGTTAGAAAGACGACATTACACATGTTGAGCTGGACCCTACTCTCGGGATGTGTCAACATGTGGATAAGATTGTGGAAGCCTTCATGTATCTCTTTCTCCTGAATCTCTGTAAGGTTGAACATGAGTCCTTCCAGGATCTGAGTCTGAGTGGTTGATCTAGCCCCAAGGGCCAGCATCGCAAATGCAGTGGAGATGCTTACAGGAGAGAAGAAAATGTTCTTATTAGGTGCCTCCAATGTAATCTCTTTAAAAAATTTAAATGCAAAGTCAGCATTGTTTGGCACTAGTTTGAGGCAAGCGATCGCTTCACCTCCATGATGCATGTGGTATTTAGGTTCATTTGGATCATGTCCGGTGTGGTGGTTGGGTGGGAGCTGACCATGGGCAATAGAATGAAGCCCAGCCAGTAGCAAACTTATGTAGAATGTGGTCTTCATCTTCTTGTATTAGAGTCCTATGGAAAAAAGGAGAAGCTATTACTAAGCTAAGTAAATTAATTAAGTGGAAATAGTTATTCTGTCATTCTCACTAAATAAGAAATCTTATGTCTTTCTTTTGTCCTCAGTTTGCATGTTCTCCAACTCTTGCCAGATTTTTTTTATTTTCCCAGGCCTCCTGGCAAGTCTCCACCAACTCTTTCTGCCACCTTCACCCTAAATACCTGCAAAGACAAAATTCAGCATGGATTAGCTGAATACACAGCACCCTCAGCAGGCCAGAGAATGGAGCATATCCCATCAGAAAACACACAGGCTAATCACTGGAGGGCTGCGGTACCACTGTACTTTTGACACTAATGGACTAAGATAATTCCTGGAAAGAGCATCACAGAAGAAGTCTGGATGTTTTGTGAGTAAAGGAAGAAAGAGGAAATTCATGCAAGTGGACAGCAATCAATAGCTACATACAAACAGAATTTGAGCAAACAGGCATGAAGGAGATCTTTAAATAAACTTTTGGTCAGATTGATAAGGGACCCTATTTCAAGAGAGCACAAATGGCAGCAGCTGTTTTTCAGTAGCAAACTGAATATAAAGCCCTATGTCTCTAAGGAATAGGTGCTCTTTCTTTCTGAATAAAAATGATGTAACACTTTAAATAAGAACCTGAAGTAATGTGTTATCTCTTAATAGACAAACCAAACCTTTGGAGTGGGTTAATTTTCAGCACAGCAGAAGGAGTCAATGTCATTAACAAAAACAAGACCTTATTTTTATCAGATTCTCTACTGGTCAAAGGGCAATACATTTATCTTAACCTGTTATGCTTGGCTGTGGTATCTACATTCATTTGCAGAGCTGACACTCGGCACTGTATAAATTTTTATGAAGGGACCCTGGAAATGTAGATATGAATGTTCCTGTGGGCCTCATTTCTGAGGAGGAATCTAGGGCAAAGAAATGGTGAGAGACTTGCAAAGGATTTGGGGAGCTAACGAGCCAGATTTGCTAAAACCTCTGCAAGGAGAGGCATATTAACCCAATTGCACCTTTCTGTTCTGGAATAATTCAACTGGAGAGACTGTCGTCAGAAAGTGCTATGCTCACAGTCCTGTGTTCTCCATAACATCAGAGGAAGCAATATGTATTAGTAGTTGAATATCCAGTTACAGTTAGACCTGCATAAGAATGATGAAACATTTTTGAGTTATAGTTAAATATTCAAACATTTAGGTGTTCGATACAAGTATTTCTAAATAAACAGCTACTCTGTTACTGACAAATGGAAGAACCATAAGAGTGCTTGGTAACTACATTTTCAATTACTGTGCACAGTAGTTTTAAATTATAGTTTGGCCTCCTCCTCTGATTTTGACATTGAAATGATACTTCTCAATATATCTACCTACTTGTAACTCAATGTAAGAGCTCCAGTTCTGAATATTTAAAACCAGCTATCAGTGAGCCAATGTATTAGTCAGTCTTTGAAAAGAAATCAGCTCCCAAATAAAAGCATCAGAGCTAAGCCTAATCTATTTTCACATATCCAGCAGGCCGATTCAGAAGCTGCCTCTGGATAAATTATTCACTGTGAACTATTTACTCAGCTGCAGTCATAATTTATTAAGAATAATGAATACCAAAGAATGAAACATTTCATTTTAAACGTAAGTCACCACCTGTTCCCTATCTCATCACATTTAATATTTATTACAAAACACAGCAGATAGATGGTCTTTTCTATAAACACATTGAACTGCCAATTTCTATTTATTTGGAATGCAAAGTAGACATGGAATTTAACTGACCTGGCCCCAAAATTATGGCTAATGGGTATAGCATGGTTTTGCTGTGAGGGTACTGTAAAATATTGGTTACAGTATTCTGAAGGTTTTTTCCCATCCTGATATTATTGCTCTATGTAGCTATGATATGTTTGCATTTTGTAGTTAATGTGTGTGCTTTCATGGAATTAATTTCATTTTATTACAGCTCTGAATTCACAGATAATTAAATACAATCTGAATCTGAATCATCCATCTGTTACTCAGTACTGGCCAATCACAAACAGTCAAGATGCATGAGTCAGCCCTCACAAAAATCTTGATAATGGTTGATTTTAAAATCATAAGATTATAAAAGACTCAGAAGCTGCAGTTTGTAGAGGTCTTTTTTGTTGTTTAAGCCTTGAAGATGCAAATGGCCCACTCTATTAGGCCCTTCTTTGAAATGTAAAGGCACTTTTATAATAGAATTTGCATCCTGTAAACCTTTAGAATATCATTGGGAATTGTTACTTCATACTTGATATCTACTATTCCATTTGGTATTATTGTGGCTTCTAGGTTAGCAAGTGATCAGCCAGTGATAAACTGACAACAGAGACCCTTTCAGTATGAAGAAGATGCAGATTCTCATATGGTCTTAATGATTGAGGCATTTTCCCACCAAGCATACTTGCTAACAATTTATCAAAAAACAGACCTGAGAACCTGTGCTAAAGAGCCCTTAGGGAATTAGCCCCCTATCTGAAGGAGCTAATTTTGCAGGAAGCTTCCTATCTTAAGACCTTTCCTCATATAATCTCCAGAAAAACAGTTTTTCCATAAACATGGGAGTACAAGTGAAAAGCTCTTCAATTTTAATTCCAAATCTACACTTTGTTAAATAGCCTGGAAGGAAACCTGTTTACCTCTCTGCCTCTTTTCTTCTCTTTGGCTATGTTACACAATGACAATCCATTTGTGGTATTCAAGAAAAGGTTGCTTTCATGCAGAGCTTTCAATCAAATCAGACAATGGCATAAGAGCATGCCAACACCTGGAGTACAGTGTTCCTTTAAGCAATTTACCTGTAATAGATTTGGTGATAACACTTGTTGAATATATTACCTCTACCCTATCACAGAGTCTTCCCTACCATGCAAGCCAGAACAGCAGTACTTATTTTGGACAGTATATCCTAGAAAGAAAATGGAGAAAACTGGAATTAGCTGAAGTCACCCTAGAATAATTCCACCAGAAGACCTGGAAGTGAGCTGGACTAAGTTTTCTGACTGACAGAACTTGCTGCTTTGTGGATATAGCTAATTTGTACACTTTAGGGCTTATTTTTATCTCTGTGATTTGGAGAGACAATTCTGAAGACAATTTTCTGCCTTTAGAGTCCCATGTAATAGTCCAGAAGATGAATATTCATCCCATGCTACTCCTATAAGCAGTCCTCACCGATAATCTCATTTTAGACAACATGAAAATTTGCAGTGCTCAAAAACATATGCAGGCATGAAATAGAAAAGCTGTTTGCTCACCAGATGGTGCTGCTTCCCTCCTGATTGCTTCTAAAGGAAGAAATCTGAGAAATCTGTTTCTTGAGAGCTGCACTGTGAGGGCACCAGGCACATCAAGACATGGCCCCAACATCAGTGGTGTCTGCTGAACTAATCTCAGCTGCTTAGGGCCATATCCAATAAAAATCACCCAAGCACACAAGAAAGTCACAAAAGAAAGACTTGACTAGTCACATCTGTGTGTGAGAAAAAGACCTCAGAAACCTACTCTCCGGGACCGCCTACCCACAGGAGCACCACAAGCTCACATGTTTTCCTGGCTGGCCTGAAAGCTCCCTGCGTACCTCATTGTATATGCCTGGACATGATCAGGGACTTTTTCAGACTGATCAGCTAGACGTTTACTTCTCTTGTGATTCAGAGTTCTGATGCTTCTGTGCCTGAGGCCCCTGAGAAGATTGCAAGCAAGAACCACGGGCATTGGACTCTACAGAGAATCCAACCACTGTATTTAATTAAAAGTAATTCCTTTTGCAGCAGGGACATGGAAGACAAGTTTACACTATCTTTTAGAAATGTATGTGACTCTTCACAGGGCTGTTCCCAGTGTCATCTGTCTTCTGTAAGACAGCTTATCATTGGAGAGCTCACCTGGGAAGCACACCCTCCAAGAGTGGCATCACCCACTTCTAGGCCTTGTGTTACCTGGAAACAGGTGAACTTAAGCTCTCACTCTTCTACCAGGCCACTGTCAGTATGTGCTGTTGAACCTGAGTTACTGCACGTACTCAAGGATGAAGCATCACTGAGGCCAGAGGATAAAAAAGAAGATTAAAAAGAACCACTGCAGTGGTTAGGGCAGTCAGTTGGGGCAGAGGAGATTTTCTTCTCCCTGCAAAGCAGCAGCAGTCCCAAGAACAGATCAGACCAGGTTTCCATTTTCTACTTTCCAGTGTGCATCTGACCACTGCCTGGTCTCTGGCTCCATGAACATGCTTGCCTCACTGTGATCTTAGCTCCCCTGAGCATGTGGAGAACACCATTTTCTCTCCTTCCCTCTCAATGATCCTGTAATCCAATGATTAGAGCAATAGTAAGTCTTATCTAAAAGGGAAGCAGACCTTAGATATCCCATTCCCTAATCAAAGATATTTCTTGTAGATCTTGAATATAAAAAAATCAGCAGAATTACTTAAAAAAAGTCACCAATACATTAAAAAAAAAGCTCTAAGCACCCATCCTCAGGCTTTTGATGGAGCAGAGCCTATTTCCTCTAGCAGGAGGCACATGTGGGAAAGACATGCTTTTAGGTACTTAGGATTTGCTGGCTCCAGAGACCACCTTGCTTCCCTGCAAGGCAACTAGACACCCCACTCTGGCTTTTAGATTCTTACTCCTCCTGCCAGCCACCTGACAACGTGCAGGCAACTCCATGCCTAAATTGTGATGACTATGTCCTTTATATCCAGCTGACCCAATAAAAGCCTCTTTATCACTGGAACAATTGCTAAGACAGACTTCAATATAAGATACAACCCTAGGAAAGACTTAAAATCAATTGCATGCAACAACAGGATATGCTTTTGAAGTCTTTATACGAAACAAAAAAAAATCACTACTTACAGAAGCTTCCAAGGATCCTGCTGTCTTCACTAGGACTATCCTGCAGCTCCCTCTCTTATTTATACTGTTAAATAGCATTATGAAAGCAAAGCGTCCTCTAGAAAACATTAACCAGGACAGACAAATGTTATTACTTTAGGAGTGGTGCAGAGTAAACAGTGAAGACGATTTTGGGGGGAGGCACATGATTTTTGCTGTATATGCATGGCCAAACCCTGCCTTTGCTTACAACAGTCATAAGAGTCCTCCTGCATTTCTGCAGATCCTCCTGCTGGTAGTCCAGCCTCTCACTCTAGCAAATACTTCACATGCGTCATTAACTTCTGTAAACTTCATGAATTCATACAGTAGAAATATTGAAATGAGTAAAATTAAACACATACATAATGATAGACAAGAGCCTAAGGAAAAGACAGCTGGATGCATGCTGCAGCCAGATTTCTTCTTAGTATTATGCACAGAGATATTTTGCTTCCTCTACACCAGACTTTTAATAGCTTTTATTTGGCACATTTGTTTTAAATGATCCACTATTTCTTAATTATCTACATTGCCATTAATAAGGGCCAATTCCTGGGGACATCATTAATAAACTTAAAATCAAAGCAGTAGTACCGGTGTTTGTAGTGTCTGAGGGTTGCTATAGGGATGGCGACATGACGGCAGAGATGGGCACTCAGGAGCCCCTGGTACGCAGCGTACCCCAGCTAGATTGGTGTCACTCGGCACCTCATGCAGCAATGCATTGAAGGACAAACTGTTACCCTGTGCTCCACGAGTGTGGGCTGGCACAAAGTGCAGGAACTGCCAAAATACAAGCAAGGAAGTGTCAGGTTGGTACATCAGAGCATGCTTTCACACAGAGGTGGGCCCATGTGGTTGGACCACCTGTTTTACATGATCCCTCCTTAAAGCCAAACTCCATGCAGGAGGCTGTGTTCCTGCAGCACCCTTGGATGGGCAACCACAGGGGCTGCACTAATGTGGGTATAACTGAGGGACTGGAAAAAGCTTACAGGTCAGTGCCCAGCTGAACACCGTTCACCCAGGAGGAGCATCCCCTTGGGAGGTAGGGGATTGAAGGAGAAAAGGTGCTATACTTCATAGAATCATTTAGTTTGGAAAAGACCTTTAAGTTCATCAAGTCCAACTGTTAACCTAAGACTGCCAAGTCCACCACTAAGCCATGTCCCTAAGCGTTACATCTACATGCCTTTTAAATACCTCCAGGGAGGGGGACAACCACTTCCCTGGGCAGCCTGTTCCAGTGCTTGACAATCCTTTCTGTGAAGAAATTTTTCCTAATAGCCAATCTAAACTTCCCCTGGCACAACTTGAGGCCATTTTGTCTTGTCCTATTGCTTGTAACCTGGGAAAAGAGACCAACACTCACCTTGTTACAACCTCCTTTCAGGTAACTGTAGAGAGCAATAAGGTCTCCCCTAAGCCTCCTCTTCTCCAGACTAAACAACTCCAGTTTCCTCAGCCATTCCTCATGAGTCTTGTGTTCTAGACCCTTCACCAGTTTTTTTGCTCTTTGGACACAGTCCCGATCTTTCTTGTAGTGAAAATGTCTTTTCTTGTAGTGTACTTCAAGGGAAGAATCTTTCAGAAAGAAAAGCTTTACAATAATGGGATAACTGTTTTGGTGGGCTTTTCCTCTGGACCATTCCTCAGGGGTTAGGAGCAAATAGAAGCATTTATTTTCCTCTGTTTACCAGCATGTGTCCTTGCACATGTGAAACTACCAGTAGGTGCAGCATCAAGGGTTCCATGCACGTAAGGCTGCTGGAGCTGCTGCAAATCCTTTCTTTCCTGGCTTCTCCTCTCTTTCTCCTTGCAAAGGTAAGCAGAGCAGTCAGTATGAGTTTTGATCCAGGCTGCTAGAACATGTGTTTGAATTGTTTACCAGCTGGTAAAATAGCAGCTGGACACATACAGCCTGTTTCTCTTTAAAGTAACGAATAAAAACAGCCTCTGAAGTTACAGAGCCTTACCTAGAACATGTGCAGACTGAAGATGAATAATATGTACACCAAGAGACAAATGAGAACATAATTAAGGAAAAAAAGTGCAGCTGTGAGCAAAGTTACTGAGAAAAGTGTAAAAAAACCCCAATTGGCTTAACATGACATCATTTAAGAGCAGTTTAGTCTTGCAATTGTGAACGCCCTTTACCTGCTGAAGTTTCTATTGGAGTGCAAGAGGGAAAATGAATGAAATAAAATCTAATCCATGCCAGTCTCCAGTGTTACATGCAATGTGATACCCAATTTCTTTTCCCTCATGTATACAACAGTTTCATCCAATCATATAAAATATCCCGAAATTTGTGGAGATTCTATTTCAAAATTTGATAGCAGAATATGTTGCATATGAACTTGCAGCTCTCTTTTTGTGCAGGCAGTGGGCTTATGTAGCCACTTCTCTGATATTTTAAAAGACAGCTCGTTAGCAACAATGCTGTTAGAAATCCTTCCATTCACTCCTCTTGGTCTGGAACATTAGATGTCTCATTACTTTGAACCCCAAGTTACTTTGGGGGTTTTAAATTATTATTATTATTGCACGATCTTAATGCTATTTCATTTTCAGTAAATCAGCAACATTAACAAGACTCATCCAGCATGAATTCCCTTGGAAACTGGCTGGCTGTAGTCCAAAAAGAATTAATTATTTAAATTAGAAGAACTGTATGCTTGCTTCTCTGGCAAAGAAACACTTTCATCTTTTTTAAATATTTAACTAATTACCCTGAAAGCCACTTTAAAACATGATGGGTTGTTGGTGTCCTGATGATGACCTCTGGAGCACAGAGAGCACATAAGTCCCTCCTGCAATAGTGCTGAGATTAAATAGAGTGGAGCTGGTGAAGGCTGTATCTTTCTCTCCGCTGCTAGGCTATGTTTAATTTGTGGAGCTCTGTCTCTTGCTGTGTTTCAAGGGGAAATGCACTTGTGGTTACATAAACAGTTCAGCAGTGACCTGCTGGAACAAGTTACCCACAACACCAATACAGATCAGGTACAACTGTGTCAAGTGTCTGCTCCAGTCCTTCCAAGCAAAGATATTGCTTCTTCCTTGATTTCATGCTGTACACTAGTCTTGTCCCAGTAGGACACACAGTAGGTCCGGGCTCGCTCCAAGGGGGAGTGTCTTGCTCAGATGTTAATTCCAGCCCCGATAAGGGAATGCACATGTACCACTGGCCCCCAAGCCACCACAGTGAGTCCCTACCCTTGCTTTCACTCTAGCATCAGTTTCTTTCTGCAATGTAGTAAAGACCTTCTGGGTCCCAAGGAGACTCTTACTTTCCATCACTTCTGAAATTTGGCTTTGAGTCCTCTTCCTCCTTTTCTCAGGCTGTGGTTTTACAACTGCTTTAACCTGACCAAAGTGCAGGACGCTGCTGCCAGAGATGTCACATCTTCCTGCGTCCCTCGCATCTCTTCAGGATGGTCGGTGGCTGGAGCCCAGGACAAGTGGGGAGAGGCTGGGAGACCTGGGCTTGTTCAGCCTGGAGAAGAGAAGGCAAAAGGGAAGGCTGTATCTGCTGTCCTCCCCTACATAATGGGCTCATTAGAGAGAAGATGGAGCCAGAGGTGCACAGCGGTAGTGTGCAAGGCAGGGGATGCAAGCTGCAGCAAGGTAAATGCAAATATAAGGAAAGTAATGTCCACAGGAAGGTGAAACACAAGGGCAGGTAATCCTGTGAGGCTGAGGAATTGCTCTAATTGGAGGCACCCAAAACCTGGCTGGACACAGCCCTGAGCAACCTGAACTAGATTCCAGGCTGGTGATGCTGTGAGCAGGTGGTGGGATTGGACGACCTCCAGAGGTGCCTTACAACCTGAATTATTCTACTTTTCTAATAAAGAATGACTGTGAAACCGTGCTCTCAGGAGTCCCTATCTTCACTTGCACTGCAAGTTTGCACCTCACCCTGCAGAGAAACCTCCCTCTGCTTTTCACTGCATGACTCCAGAGGCTTTTCCATGAAACACTCAGCCCCCTGGCAAGGTGTCATCTCCCTCATCTTCTGGCATGCCCCAGCAGAGCCAACACAAGGCAAGCAGACAGCCTCCCTCCTGGCTGCCCAGACGCAGGCTCTGCCAGAGCGCAGCACACAGTATGCACACTGGGAACAAACAAATCTGGTGGACCATCTGCCATGCACCCAGCACGCCACAGCGGCGGCAGCTGGCACGTACCCCTCCGTGATGCCACCTGGGCTCAGGCTTGCAGCACTGCACAGGACTGTGCTTTTGTCCCCAGAGGAGAAAGAAAACTTTTCTCTCTCAGTAGGGATCCATGTAGGTGCCTTGATTTCTCTAGATCTGCCTGTAATTAAGACCTGCTAATGATAGCCTTTTTAAAAGCCTATGTGGGAGGGGAGAAGGAAAATGGTGAACCTTGAAACTGGCAAACTTGAAGGGGCTATTTCAAAATTATAAGTAATTTACTGCCAAAGAAACACTTGATACTGTCATTTTCCTTCACATATCTCCATTAAGATAGCAATTTTTCAGATGTGTCCTTAGTAGGGCATTCAAGCAGGTGAGATTTAACTCCATTTGCTTCCTTAGAGATGCAAGAAGCTTGACTGCAGGTGTCTCAACAGGTCCAATTCTTTGCTCTCTAGCCTCAGGACAAGATAAAGCATCTCCAAAGATGAACTTGTGTGATTGCAGTGGGGAGAGCTGTCTCTGATTATTGACAAAATCCTTTAGCACAGAAGAACAAAGTTTGGAAAATGTTCAAATGCGTGCTAATTTGGTTTGTACATTTACATTTTTTTATTATCTGAGTAGACTTGTGTTCTGCTTTCTTGTGCCATGAATAAACAATGTAAGTGAGTGGGTCTGAGAACAAATGTTGACAGTTGTCTACCTTTTATCTGGGCAAATTTCATTCTTCTCTGTGTCTGTTTGCAATTGTTCCCTCTGGAGAACTGTAGAGAAAAGGAAGATTCAGTGAACCTGTTGCTTCTATGCTCTAAAATTATGTGGTCTGAACATACTCAGTGTTAGATCTTTATTTTGATAACACTTGGTTCTTTCACCAAAGAAAATCCCTAGGTTTCTACAGGTTTAAAATATTTGCACGCCTCTTGCCCCGCGCTGTGAGACAGGTGATCCATAAGAGATAAGATCTAAACCCTGGAAGCTGCCCAGGTGGTGCCAACTTCTGCACACGCTCTGTGGCAACACTTTCTTCTTTCAAATCCCTCCTTAAAACACACATCACCTCTGCCAGGACATCTTTAGCTCTCCCTGAAATGGCTGGGAAATTGGAGACAGAAATACCTGTCCCAGCAGACTGAAAACTAGCTTATTCTTTGGCTTGATTTAAACCCCCCCAAGTCTACCATCACCTGTGTGTTAGGTTGATTGCTCTAGCATTTGCATTGTCTTCTCTTTCACCAGAATCTCTTTTTTTTGTCACATCCACCGTCTGTAGTGATTATCACATACTTAGCATACTGCATGTGATGGAATCTGGGACTCTTGGATGGGCTGTCACATGCCAGCCACCTTGGTGGGACACATAAGGTGGAAATTCCTGCAGTCAGGAAATGCCAGGATGAAGGTGGCTGTGCTGTGTTTTTTGGCCAGAGATGGGACTGCTGGAATCCTGCTCAGTTGATGCTGATTTGACGTTACATTTCTCCAGAGGCAAAACTGGAGCCCCTCTGTTCCTGTACCCAGCTGCTGCATCCTGCAGTCCCTGAGCAGTGTTCTGCCTCCTCCTCTTGTCACACCTGGTGTCTTTATACCAGTGTTAATGAAAATATTGAATCAGCCTACACCCAGAGCACACCCTTGGGAAAGCCCAAATTCTCCTTAATGCTGGATCTCTAAAACCTTTGAAAATGGTTTCCAGTCTTGCACCAATCTTGTAGTGCATATTTCTGTACCTTATGTAAGAATATGTCATGTAAGACAATAATGTCTTGCTAAACCTAAATATAACCTAGCTATTGCTTAGCTAAGCTGTACTTTAGCTCAACTATTTCCTAATGACAAGGCTTGTTACTCTGCCATTGGAGGGTATTAGGTTGGTCTGATGTGGTTTGTTTTTGACAAAACCATTTTCATTTTGTCATCTTGTTTTTTTTCTTGCTATTTATCATCTTGTTATTTTCTAGATCCTTTACTAATAATTCCAGCATTTTTCCAAGAACTGGAGTTGGGCTGAGTGACCTATAATTCCCTAAGTCTTTTTTTCTTTTTTTTAAAAAAGAAAGATAGTTTTTATCCTTTTCAAATACGCTGAAAATTTATTGCTCTTTTCTTTTTTTTTAATGTTGTCTTGCTTTCACTTAGAAGCACAAAGTCTACTCTGCCCCTTCGCAGGGGCTGGAAAGGATCTGGGGACCTCAGAGGGGCTACGGGGTGTCCGTAACTGAGGTGGGGAGCTGGGGAAAGCTGTAAATGGAAGGAGATGTATGTGAGAGTGACCCCCACAAACACACTTTTTCTCTTCAGTTCCCCAGACTACTGCTTGAGTAGGAATTACACACAAGGGTAAGGACAAAGTTGTGTTTATGTAGAACTCATTATAATCAATGCTGGCAGTGTTAACCACCCCAACTGAAGGTTTTTAATTAGTAACAGATTAACCACCGTGGAAATACACCTTAATAGCCACCTTCTGTTGTTGATGTGAACATGCTTTACTGACCCACTTTAATCAATGAATCAAAGGTAAACAGTATGTATTGTACTGCCAAGTATAGAGTTTTCTGAAGGATTTACTGTTTACCCCAGATCTAGAGTGCTGCAGGTTGGCCTATCAACAGAGAGGCGGAGGATGACAAGCTGTACCAAAGGGGGAACCGATCCTGCTCCTGCATGTATGTGAGTGTCTCCTGCAGCAACCATCATCTCTCCCATGTGGAGCACAGTCTTAGGAACAGCTTGCAGTGAAATAATGAGAAGTAATCCTCACCTTTTGAATGTTTGAATGGGTTTATGAGGAAGTACTTGTAGATATGAACTGTTTGTAAGAGCATTGTCCCCTGAACAGACAAATCATGGACACTTTTCACTGAGCAAACAGGACTGTTCTGGCATTCTTGGCACAGGAAAACCTCTCCCAGTACTGTTGTGGAAAGATGGTGGAAAGACCATGCACCATCAGGAGGTCCAAGCAGACTGGCAGGCCTGTCCTGTGCATCCACTGTCCCAACAGCTGGATAACTTAGGCATAGTGGTTTGCTCTCATCTTTAATTAAAAAAAAGTAAATTAAAATAAATCTCATTCTGGCAGTCTGTCCTTGGTCTAATCCAAGCAACCCAAGAGATGGCGCTGTGGATTGCATGGGCACAGCAGCAGGAATTGCCTTGTTGAGCTGCGCGTAGGGCTGGGGTGGGAGTTGGTGTTGACACTCACACCAAGCAGGCACAGAGAGAGAGGTCGCAGTTGTCCCTGGAGCATATGAAGGTTCTTAGCTAGGAATGGTGCATTATTAACTTATTTTTCATCAAAACAAGAAGGAATTGCTTGGGTCTGGGCTGATGAAATGTCTTGTAGGTAAGCAGACCCTTCCTAAAGTGTGTATGGGACGTAACCAGAGGTACATCCAGGCATTGCTCACCTGCTTGGAAAAGCAGTTTCACTTCCCAGTAATTCCCAACAAGCCTGGGCTGCTTTGATGAATACTTGGTCCCATTCATTTTCCTTTATTCATGACCACTAAAAGTTGCTGTTTGTATTGATAAGGAGACTGGTGGCAGTATCTGGCAGTTGTATGCATAATTAGGATAACCAAGTGAAGATTTTGGCACAAGTTTAGTTTCATTTCCTTGTGTTTATGGCATGCGTAAACCAGTATCAGCTTACACACACTACATAATCACCCATCTGCTCTAGAAATGCTGTGCAGTGAAAGTTATTAGTTCCCTACCCTCAACTTCAAGCTTAAAATATACTGTGGTGATCTGTTAAACCCACAGAAAAGTATGGAAGCACACATGGGAGAGAATGGGGAGAAAAATAGCAAGGTTCAGTCTGAAAGACGTGTAAATAATTTCAGTGAAACTTAGTATGGAAAAGATTCAGTACGAACATTGGTGATCTGCAGGAAAATCCTCTTGCTCAGGGAGTTCAGCAAAGCTTTTCTTCAGTTGGCTTCTAGCATTTGGAGCTAGAAGATAGAAGCTTATGTTTTCAGTATTTACATGTTTGTCTTAGTCTCCAAAGAGAACAAAATATCACATTTTCACACTTTCTTTCTACAATGAAAACTGAAAGAAGAGTCAGGAAATGCATATTTTGTTTTAGCAGTGTGTGCTGAAAAAAGCCATTTAATCTTTCCCAGAACAGGAAATTGAGTTTTGCTTTGCACAGACCAGGCAAGTCTTCATTTCAGCGTGAGCTGTTCACAGCTCCCTGGGAGACCATTACTCTCCATCCATGTTTTGGCTAGTCTGTGGTGCATCCTGATGCCCAGAGATAACCCGGCCTCAGGAAGGGCCAAGGGAAACCACTCTGCCCTGGCAGTGGGGTGCAGGGGGAGAAAGAGCTCATCTGGGTACCACAGGTCATGGGATGCACTGCACTTGGTCAAATGGATGCAGAAACATGCCGCCAGCTGATACCAGAGAAAACATTTTGTTTTGATTTGCCTGAGTGAAGTTTTTGTTAGTTTATACCCATAGCCATTAAAAATATACATTTTGATGTAATTATATAGGTTTTTCTGAAAAGAATGGTTGAACTTAAATCTTTTTTGCTTGTCACCTGGTATTTTTATTGGCATCTGGACTACATTTGGAGATTGCACTGTTGTATGTGGGAGGGTTACACAAGCATGAATGCTGTTTTTCTACTGGGACTTCACCCAGTAGAATTCACCCCAATCTAGTTTACTAGGGGGGTGCTTTTGTCTAGGTGCCTTTCTAGTCCTGAGGGAAAATGTTTCTTACATTTCTGTTCAGCTCGTCCTGCCATCTGTATATTCCTCTGCCACATTATCAGCTGCCTGAACAACCCGTGACTTTTGTTTTTCCAGCATGACTCTAAGTTGTGACTATAAATGGTATGAGTACAAGCTGGAAAAAAACCCACTCTGAGAACTCAGTCTCACTTCCAACCACAGATACTCATATACTTGAGATAAGCAATATCCAGCATGGCCAAAGAATGCCCAGTTGTCCTGGTTTTGGCTGGGATAGAGTTAATTTTCTTCCTAGTAGCTGGCAGAATGCTGTGATTTCAATTTAGTTTGAGGATAATGCTGATAACACACTCATGTTTTAGTTGTTGCTAAGTAGTACTGACACTAGCCAAAGACTTTTCAGCTTCCCATGCTCTGCCAGGTGCACAAGAAGCTGGGAGGGGGCACAGCCAAAATAGTTGATGCAAACTGACCAAAGGGCTATTCCGTACCATATGACATGATGCTCAGTATATAAGCTGGGGGGAGTTGGCTGGGGGGCAGCGATCACTGCTTGGGGACTGGCTGGGCATCAGTCAGTGGGTGGTGAGCAGTTGCATCACTTGGGTTTTTTTTTCCCCTAGGTTTTGGGGTTTTTTTCTCTCTCTCATTGTTCTCCTTTTGATTACAATTTTTATTACTATTATTATTACTATTATTATATTTCAATTAGTAAACTGTTCTTATCTCAACCCACGAGTTTTCTTACATTTGCCCTTCCGATTCTCTCCCTTATCCCACCAAGGGGGGAGGGTGAGTGAGCGTCTGTGTGGTGCTTGGTTGCCGACACAGGCTAAACCTCAACACCAGTGTGTGCTGATATTACCAGGCAAGAGTTACCCTATGTCTTCTGGTGAAGAGGAATGGCCTGAGATATCTCTTATTCAGTAAAAATGCGTTTTCATGCCTACTTTAGTCGTTAGCCTTGTCTTGCTTATATTGAGAAGACTTGTGTGGTTTTATTCAGCCTCCTGGCTCTATACTTTCTACCTTTCTTTGCAACAGCTCAGAAACTCACTCAGGAGAATGGTGGCCATGGAGGTGACTGGAGATGGCAGACTAAAAGGAACAGCTGGGCATCACTACTGGTGGCCCCTTTGGGCTCCTGAAGGTTTCAGTTTGTGGAAGATCTGGTGCTCAGTAGCTGTTTCTAAATTTGGCCATTTATTGCAGACATTTATGCCTGCAATTATTTCCAATGCACAGGGAGAAGGTCAGAGCAGCAGAGCTCTTTGAGTCTGTCCTGTTCTTCATGTTCCTTCTGCTGTTGAACAGTGTTATAAACCCAGACTATATCATAAACATTAACCAGACCAAAGACAGATAATCATTCCTGAGGAACAGCAAATAATGTAGTTACTGCCTGTGTTTTTTTTTTTTTCCACAAATGCTGAGGGACTTTCCACCTAAAGGAGCTCAGGTGCTCGGTGAAGAGAGAAGGGCCTACGACAGGGTGAAATCCTCCTGTCAAAACTCGTCTTCATCCAAACATGTTGTGTCGGGTTGCCCAGAGCAACTCCTGAAGCTTTTGCTGAATCTACTGAATAGTTTCTCCCCAAATAGTTTTTAGATGAAAATCTAAAGTATTTAGTTTTGACAGTTCTGAACTGGAAAAGTATTTAAAAAAGCTTCTTTCAAATCTGACTCTTATAATTCCTCCCCCAGCTCACTAATGTGCATCTTTTCAGCTGGGGTCAGACAAAACATGCTGATTGCTTGGAGAACCTTTCGGCTCATCTACTGAGAAAATGAGAAGTGGTTTTCTGACAATGTTTTTCATTCAAAGAGCAGATTTGAAACTGGTTGTTAGCACTGCTCTGGCATGGTGTTTGATTCACTTGGGGAAGATCTGGGGATGAGACTGGTGGGGATTAGGGAAGGGTGTGGAGGACTATGAACAGGCACCAGCCTGCCTCCAAGTGGAAAGGCTCCCATCCCACGCACACTCACTTCAGCAGCAGCTGAGTCCTGCTTCTGGTGACTGAAACTCCTAGATGCCATGAAAGCACAAGGAATACATGACAGAAATGATGCATGAAAAATTCCGGTAATAATCAATTACTATGAGATATTATTAATAGCATTATTCTTAAGAAACCTGTTTTGAGTTTTGCTTTTTTTCTACTTTCTTCAGGTGTGTTTGAGAAGAACAATATTGATGGGTGTGAGAGAGCAGCTGGTCCCAGGTCTGAGATGGAAATCAATCACCTCAGTCAGTCAGAGGAGGCCCTGTGTCTTTTGGACTCAAGTAGTATAAGCAGAGGAGGGTGATCTAGCAAGGTGAAATTTGCAGTTATTTGCTCAATAAATTGCATTCACATTTGCAAAAACATTGCAGAAAGAAGGCTGTGGTTCTGGCCAGGATCAAGAAGGGAAATGTCCAGTAAAATAGAAGTGGAAGAAAACCAAAAAGAAACCACAGATAGCCCATGAGATGAAGAACTGCAATGTGGAATCTGCAGGTGTCTAAAGTATGTCATTTATAGCCTCTTTTGTCCTTAGACCTGAAACGTAACACTTTGTTAAAGATCCCAACTCATCCCTGGTAGTTACCAGCTGGTACTGTTCCTGCAGTTGGTGAGTTGTGAGCAATACAGAGAGGGAAGAACCAGTGGGACTGTAGTTCATGCAGCGCTGCCTTGCCCTTGTAGCAAAAGCATGTTGGACCCCTGGTACCTTCTTACCTGGCAACCAAATAGCCAAAGAAAATGAAAAGTGGCCAGGCATTTATCACAATTAGTAGAGATAGAAGCATAGATGTCTACTGGTGATGCTATTTAGCCATCTTATACTGTTTTCTATTTTTGCCTATGCATAAAGCAAACTGTGAGGCACAGGGACTGAGTTACAGATGGTAACATTGTCTAGAGCATCTCAGTGGATGAACACCTGCAGTGGCTGCTGCACATCCCTATTCCCCGTGCTGCTGTGCGTGTCAGTCCATGCAGCAGCAGGGAGGAAGATGAAGGGAAGCGATGGGCAATGGCTGGTGGATCTTTTCCACTGAAAGAAAATGGGCAAATCCAATTTTACTACCACAGACAGTGAAGAGAAAGGCTGAGCACAGCATGTCTTTTTTTTTTTCCTCTTAAATCAAGGGTGGTGGGCCACAAGGGTTTCAGAATCGAAAGAAGGCGCTTTTAGTGAGCTGTTGTTCCAAGTGGCAGCTCATTGACACCAGGTAGGGATATCCTTCATTGCCTCAGAAGTGACTGTTATCTGAAATGATTAATAACAAGCATTTGAAATAAGGAAATGAACTGTCCCTTCAAATCCCTCTATAGCTTCTTAGGTCTCTGGTCCTCAGGATTTCCCCAGAAAGCCTTCTGGAAACCTGCACTAGAATCTTTTGGGAGGACCTAATTTCCTTTTCATTCCTGGTTCTGTCTAAGAGAAGAGCTTGTTTCCCTGAGTAGTTTCATAATTCTTGGACTCACTTCCAGCCATCCCAGGGTGACCACGTTGCTCTGGCTTGGGGTCACAGGGCTGCCTCTGTTACAAAACCCTCTTCCTCCTGTAGGTGCTGTTTGCTCACTCCGACTCGGTCCCCTGCCAGAAGCTCAAGATGTAAGGAATAACTGCTGAGTGCGACATCTTAGTAGCATTTACAAGTATTGAGGATACCACAAAGTCAACCTTTTCACCTTGAACTCCAGCATGAATTTCCATGTGTTTATTCCAGCACGTTGTGACATCAGCGAGGCCTCTCTCTGTTCTTTCCTATTTTCTCTCTGTTCTTTAATATTTGCAGATAAGCTACTCGGATCTTCCATGCATGTTTTGACCAGTCAGCATACCATTGCACAGGTGTTGGGAATAGGAGCTGCTTTAGGCAAAGGTGATCATCTTGGAGTGAAGGTCTCTGGGTCCAAATGCAGCTAATTGTTACTGCAGTAGAAGTGTTACGTGGAGTCACCCAAAATGGAAAGCTACTTATAGATGATCAGTTAACAATAGCAAAGGAAGCAGCTACCAGCACTGTCCCCATGCACAATCATAGAATCTCCTGGGACTTTTGTCTTGGCAGTGTCCTGTATGTATCGAGTGTATATACAGTCAAGTGTGCTGTATACTCTCAATTCTTCTCAGCTAGTGATCCTAAATTCAGACAGTATATGA
Source organism: Pelecanus crispus (assembly GCF_030463565.1). NCBI lineage: Eukaryota > Metazoa > Chordata > Aves > Pelecaniformes > Pelecanidae > Pelecanus > Pelecanus crispus. The sequence continues at coordinate 57,052,512 of NC_134648.1, forward strand.
AGAAAGAAATGGAGGGAGTGGAAAGTGAATGTATATATGCAAAATTCTTCCAGAAAAGTGCAGTTCTTGCTAAGCAGTTTTCCTTTTTCATCGTGAAGAGGAAAGTGCTTTAGGATGGATACTTCTGAACTAGACATGAGAAAGAAGGGAGCTGAGAGATGTGGTCAGAAGGAAGATTGATTTGGCTGGTGGGCCTGAACACAAAAAACATGTAAAAAGACCATTAAGAACAACAATGTGTGCATCAGTGTGTGTTTTTAGGCAGGTAGGCAGTGGGTGAAAGCTGCACTGTGGCAGGAGTCCTTAGCTGTAGCAGAAATATTGGGAAGGTGTACCAGGGAGTGAAACTCTCTCCTCCCTTTCCTGAGCTGCCCCTGCAGTGTCAGATGGTCTTCCTGGGAAGGGTTACATGCTCTCAGAGGTGGCAAAGCATCTCTTTCCCTTAAATGTTTCCATCTCAGTACTCTTTCAAAATTTGCCTTTTTTTTTTTTTTTTTTTAATCTCCAGGTAATCATGGATTTGATTTTCAGCCTCTGAAGTTTTCTGGAAGTTTCTAGAAATAGTGTTAGCATCACACAACCTCTGGGCGTCATCCAGAAGCTTGTGGAGCAGTGATGCTTGGTCATCAACTGCTGTCACAGTCATTCAGTAGCCGGAGGAGACACTGAAAACCTCCATGAATCTCTTGCTCCTCCAACCTTTGTGTAACTGACTCCATGTGGCCATTTTGGTCCCTGAGAGAGCATTGCAAAGACCGTGGAGAGTCTCAACGGAGAGAAGAAAATGGCATTGTCACCTGCCTCTGCCAAGGCATGCTTTTAGAATGTAATGCAAAGTCATTGTTGCTGGGGGCTGCTTGGGATAAGCCAGGTTTTCATGCCAGCCCCACCTCCATTTGGGGAACATTGCTCTTTCTGTTCCCTGTGGTGGTCAGATAGGAGCTGACATGGGGCTGCAGCATGGGGTCTGGTCAGCAGCACACCCCAAAAAAGGATTGTGCTCACTTTCTTCTGGGACCATTCGCTTCTCTGGATAATGTAAATAACATCGGATATGAGAATCTGCCTGTGTATTTTCAAAATGGCCAAGTCCTTCTGTTGCCCTGTGTTGTCATCCTCAGCATGCTTTCATCACCACTTCCTTCTTATCTTCTTACTGGTCTATTTACCCTATCCTCCTTCTTCCCCCCAGTCCCTCCCCACTGCTCAGTCACCTGCACAGAAAAGGCCCCAAGCATCCTTCTCCACATTGGCACCAATCCTTTCATGTCACTCAGATCCCTCCTCTCCCACCCCACCAACAGCCAGAGGTAGGATATCTGCTTTGGGGTCCATTCATATGAAACTGCAGATTTGCTTTTGAGTTTCCTGATTCTCTCTGCAGGTTTTCTGCTGTGAGACACCCTGAATCTATTTCTGCCTATGGGAACCTCTGCTCTGACAGTGTCTATGTGCTGAAGTACAGGGAGCCGTCATCTCTGTACCAAAGAAATAGATACCCTATTATACCCTATAATAGTTATCTATTAATGACGAGAACTAGTCCTTCCTAAAAATCCTGCAGCTTTCTTTAATTTGTGCTCAGTGATCCATGTTTTCCCCATTGCTGATTCTTTAAAAGTTTCATTCAAAAATCATTTTCCCAACAGTGAAAAAAAACCCCATCTGCCTTCTTAACTAGCTAAAGAAGAGCTTCTTTGTGCAGGGTAGATTGTCTTTGCCATCGTCAGCTGCATCAGGTGTACACGAATGAATTAATCTATTGAATGAGTTAATCTATGATGCAGATAGCTAATGTGAGCTTAATGTTCCTAGCTACTAAAATCTAACAGTATCTGCAGCACTTTCAGAAGGACCCCATCATATGCATCTGACCTTTACTGCTTTTTGCACTGTTTTTATATTGTTTGAACAGGCTTAAACAGTGAGCACACTGTTATACATTAAACAGAGCAAATAAAGTTATTATAGTAGCTGTAGAGCAAGCAGTGACAACACTGCTCTTCTGGACACAGATAAATATATGATGCATGTCAGGACAAGAAAGCAAAAGCAGCACTTACTGAGCACTCCTGGGTCCCAATGGTTCTGCTGTTTCTTGCTGCCTCCAAAGGTTCATGCCAGAAATGAAGGGTGATGGGGTATTCATACAGCTTCTCTTGGACAGCGGCTATAGTAAATAGTCTTCTTCCCCTCCTTTTTTGATTCAGAGTCTTCAGAGCAAAGCCAACAACAGTATGGCTCCAAATTCAGACATACCAAGTGAAGCTGCTTTCTTAATAAATCCTGGAAATCCTGATAAGTCATAGTGCTAGTTGCATGTGACAGATGCAACATTTTCTCCTGAGACATCTTTTCTAAATTGCATCCCACACTTGAAAAATCAACCTCTTTGTTTGAAGATAAGTGTCACTTTTATTCTCTGTCCTGTGTCTGGTTGCTAGAAAGAGGTAATATTTCAGTCAAAGAATGGAAAATTATTTACCTCCCAAACAGTTACATTTCAAAATCTAGAGAAATCTTAAGATTAATTAAAATCATAATTACAGTAAAAGTAGAAGCCAACTATATTTTATGTGGTTCTTTGAATAAACTTAATGACAGACATGAAGCTGATCACATTTATCAAATCATGCCTATTTTATTTTCTTTCCTATCTGGGTGTTTGAACAACTTTCCCTAGTTTACGGCTTTAGGATTAATTAAGCCTTTAGACCAAAGTTAGCAACATGGTATCATGAGGAGCTGTCCTTCAGTTAAGGCTAAGTAGGAAGTCTTTAAGTGGTAAATTGACAAATGAAGATGGTTAGTACCCTCGATATTGCTAGAGTTACTTAGTCTGACTGTGCCCTCTCTAAAACAGCCCTAAGAATTTTGATCCCTGTATCACATAGGGCTCAGCATGATGAATAGCTCAAGGAAATAGCCCAGAGTTCACAGAAAGTAAAACTATGTGCAAGTTTTGGTAAAAACTCTTGGAGTCCAGTCTAGGAAGACCAGTCCAGAGGAGTAGGCATGTTAACTGTTAGCCAGGATGGTACTTACTGGTTAAGAACACAGGTCATTTTAAAGAGCTTTATATCGGATACTCAGTTAGAGGAACACAGAGTTGTTAATTACAGTGAGCTCAGTATGTGACTGGGAAACCTTGGTGTCCACGTGCATGAATGATTGTGAATTCAGCTGTATTAAAAATGTAACCTAAATCGTGCTTGGGTTAGTGTCTACCCTCACACAGCCTTTATGGTTTCCAAGCCTGACCACGATGTTAATACGCTTGCTGGTTTGATACCCTCTGTGTGTCTGTGTCAACCCAGTTGGAGCCTGAGCTGGCATTGCCACCTGGAGCCAGCAACCAAGCTGTTGTGAAAATGAATAAATCAACACAACGTGAGGGGCACACATTTATTTTCTCTGGGCTTCACAACTACATATTTGCTCCTCTCAGACCCATGGCTTTGACCCTTAGAAGATTTCACTGGGTTTTCTTTGTTATTACTGCATTGGTAATTGCTTCTCTTTTGTTTCCAAGCTCTTTGCAAACTCCACCTTTTCTATCATCTCCCGTTCAGTATGAAGAGGTCAACTCCCATTTCCGATTTGCCCTTTATGATAATTTGCATTTGTACTGCCAAACAAATACTTTATTTTTCACTCCCTATCCACTGATCCACAAACCTATTTTAAGATAATCTCTCTAATCACTCCTTAAAAGTCTCCCTTGAACACAGAACCCCCAAACACTACTATTTCACCAAGAGACTGGTCCTTACAGTGTTGAAGGAGTTAAGTAGGGGGGTTTATAGTTTTCCGTACTGGAGTAGGAGTATGCAGGCTCTGATCCAGTATGAAGAGAGGGAAATAGTCTTATTTTAGTTGGGGCATGATGGCTCCTTCAACATGACTGATCTGGGGAAAATGCTAAAGGAATGATTGCCCCTGCCCCTTCCCACCAGCTGTGCCAGACACTGAAATTATCACCTGTGAGGGAACTGCAAACCTTGATGTTGCAGCCCATGGGGAGGAATATCCTTGGAAGAAAAAGCCTCCATCCCATATAGGCCACCCAGCTCTGAGTAAAACTAGGGAAGGAGCACTTCTCCCTTCTAGAGTAGACCTTTAGAGGCAAAAGGGCTCAGAAAGAAGATCTTTAGAGGCAAAAGAGTTTTTTCCAAGGAGACTGAGAAATGCACTGCCCCATTAGTACTGTACGAAAAGCAAGAGACCAAACTACACTTCCATTGTCAAGGCATAGGTTTCTGGCCTGTTCTGGCCTCAAGTGTATGTAAACATAGCAACTGATAAAAATTTGTACTCCAATGAATTTTTTTCTGTGTTTATATAGCATTTCATTCCAATGGGCCTTCTATGCCTCTTTCATTTTCCTTTCTGTAAAATAAACAACAAGATATTTACTATGTCTATGGGATTTCACCACCCAGGCAGGCAGCCACTCAGTGCTCATGAGGCTCACTATAATTTTTACTCAGTTTGGTCCTCATTTGGGCTTTAACTGATATTTTGCCATCAGGAAAAACCAAACATGATCCCGGGTCATTTTAGAATGAAATTCTTTGTTCATGAGGCTTTTGAGAAACAGTGGAAAATGAAGCTGAAAGAAGCAGAAGAGAAATCATTAGGAAATATCCAATGAATCTCTGTTTAGATAGTTAATTAATTTTTTTTTGACCACAGGAATCTTATTTCTGCAATGGCATATCTACCCTGTAACCAGATGCCTGGATTCACCAAGCAGTAACCATAATTACTGATGCTCTGAAAGTTTTACTAGCTAGTAATATTCCTGGTGAAAGGCAAATATGTGAAATGAATGGAAACTGATTTTCTTTAAATCTGCAGTTTTAGTAAAGCTAGTTTTCTAAATTGTTTTTCTAAGTTGTTTCTGTTGTTATGCTGAGGTTCTTGCATGTGTTTCAGATCAGTTCCAGATCAAACTGTTTCATTTTTAGAAACGTATAGAAATGAATAAACCCTCTGTTTCCTTGGTGCAACTGAGAATTCTTCCCCTGAACCCTTACAGCATGTGGTTCAATGGCTGAGCCAGAGGGCTGGCTCATGTTTAGCTTATATCTAAGTGGTTTTCCTTCTGTAATAGCATGGGGAATGCAGGAGATAGGGACCTAGCTGGGAAAGTGACAGGCACTCAAAGTTTTTATTTAAGATACTGTTTTTTTAGTTTAGAATTGTTGATATTATCCAACTAATTTAAAAGTTACAGGAGGACTTTCACAGGACTCACCCCTTGTCTACAACTCTTATGGACTACCAAACATCCTTACACCAAGCATCCTGCAAGATGGGAAATGAAATTGTTCAAAACTGATCCTGCCAGGGAGAGTGAATCCTGATGCTGCTTTCTCCCTTTTCCATCCATGTGCACATGTGGGCCTCAGCAGGGCTGTATAGGGGGGAGCAGGGACATTTGGGGAACCAGCATCTCAAGCTTGGTCTCATGCCATCTGTTATTTTGGGGAGGGATGTGTTTCTTCCATGTAAACTGCTTCACAAGGGTCAGCTTGACCACTTTCTGAACAGTCACAACACTTCAGCTATTGATATTTTTAGGTTTTAAGATGAATGTCCAGGGTTGCAAACTGTCTATCACAGAACAGAATAGATAGTGCTCAGTTTTGGGCAATTTGTTCTTGAATGAGACTTGAACAAAGAGCGGTGCAAAGGCATTGTGCATGCAATGAATGTCACAGACCCCACAGAGGTTTGGAAAGAATGGCTGTATTCCTTAATTAGACGGAAGTTGTGGGTTTCCATTTCCTTTTTCAGTGCCATATTTAAATGCTAAAATCAATTCCACCTGCAGTACAGACAGTCGATACATATCTACAGCTCCCATTGACTTCCACACAGCATGCAGGCATGCAAAATTTTGGTGTAAATGTGATGTACTTGCCTAAAGACTTACAGATTTAAAAATGAGGACTAATAAGTTTCATGGAAAGCATTAACAGAGCTAGCAACAGTTACAGTTTTAAAAGACTAAAACCCTGATGATGCCCCTTTGTTACAAGCTGCACCAGCATTTCCTGTACTGTCACATCTTTAAAGAAATACAGCGGTCAAGAAAATCCACTTAACTGTGCATAGAATAGCTATTGGCTAAGCCAGCAGTTTTCCCAAGGGCTCATGAGAAATTCTTTGCTCAAATTCTCTGCTCAAATTCTCAACCACCAAGGAGGTCCAAGTGTTGCTAGAAATAACTCATGCCAGGTGGGGTCCCATTGCCTGGTTCTCCAAGGTGGGTGCATTGACCTTCTCCACAGTCTTAAGGAATTCATTTAACCCATGTGGACCTGAGATCCCCAGATGCATTCCCTTCCTTGCAAGGCAGTTGTAAAGGTGATACCTTAGTAAACTGAAAGGTTCTGTAACCCTATAGAAAAGGGGGACTTGAAAAGACCTAGAACAGAAAAAGACTCCAATGTAACAAGCTGTTGTAGTACATTTTTAATATACAATTTTATGTTAGCCAAGGGCAAATCATGGGGTTTTTTTTTCTGACCCTTTCTGATTTGGTGGTTATTTATGGTTATTATTCCAATATGTGCATTTCAGAGAAATTGAGAGAGTTCACAGTAACTTTGAAGTGCAATATGTTACTTTTCAAATGTGCCAGTTTGCTCCCTACTGCTGCTCATAAACCTTAATTTTGCTGGATGCCAGGTCAGACTGTTTGGAAATAAAAAGCATGACCACTGCTCAGATAATCTCCATCCCCACTGTCGGCTGACTGTAGGCAGTGCCAGGTCAGGCTCCTTCTGACTCTGGCAACAGCATTGCTATCTCTGAGCACTTCAGTAATGCCTGTTTTCTCAGATAGGGACTTACACCAAAAGTAGCAAAGATAGGTGATTAATGAAGGCACAGAGAAACCTGTCTGTTAAAATCTATGCAAAATGGAGGTAAAACATTGTAAAGTTAATGCAGTCTAGTTTTATCCCTCATTGTACTTGCAGATACTTTGCACGCCCAATACTCCTGTATAGTAAGGGGAGATGCTACTGTTTTGGTTGACAAGGGAAGTCATCAAGGATCAAAATCCACATCCTTGTTTTTCAGCTAATTACCTGCAGGTACTGTGCTGGTGGAGGATGAGGCAAGGCTAGTCATCCCCTGCTAACGCAGGGGCACAGCTCATCAGCAGTCCATTCCGTGTGCTGGCTCCAAGTTTTCTCTCCCTTGGGTCAGTATGCCTTAAGTACGAGGAGCATCAGGATGTTGAAGTGTGGCCAAGGGTTCCTTGTCCTCTTCAGAGAGATTTTACTCTCCCACTCCTCTTCTTTCCATGTTGCTCCCAAAAATGTGAAGGTTCTGCAGTTTGCTGGTGTTATCTTGGCCTGGGGTGATATGTTTTCCTCTTGATAGGATTTCAGTTTCAGCCAAGGGTGATTCAGGATGTCTACCGCTGGGCCACTGTGTTGCCTTTGGTTTTATGGCAGGCTTTCTGAACATCTGTAAAGTTTTCACTTTTTCTGTTAAATCATCATGTTCTTGCAATACTCCCACTAGTTCCATCATGGAGCTAACATTCCTGAGCAAATCAGCTCAACACTCCAGCTTTCTTCCAACTCTTTAAGCCCCTTTCCAAAACCTATATAAATCTTCAACAAAGACTTTGAACTTAACTGCTTATTTGAGAAATCACTGGCCTGCCTCTTAAATCTTTTTTGAGTGGTTGTTCTTATTTGCAGTTGTAGGGAAGTTACAAAAGCATTGCTGGGAAACAGCCTCTCAGCTGAAATAATATTTCCACCCTCAAATAACTGCTTTTAACCCACAGGGCACCAAGCGGACTTGCACTGTTTTCCATAAGAAAATCTCACAGTTCTGATAAGAAAAGATTCAACAATTTTTACAAAGGTTTCTATTTCAGATATTCAATATTTACAACTAAGCAAAAATACTGAGATTATTTCTTATTTTCATTTTCCAGAAGTGGGCAGAGGGGGAGGGAAAAAATGAGGTAATATGAACATTTTCCTATTTACTCTCATTCTTGCTTTCCCTGTAACGTGTCCCAAATAATGCACAGTTAACTGCTCACCTAAACCTTACCGCTCCCAAAGCAGGAGAGCAATGACTGTGCAGCTGTATTAGTAGCTGTGGATAAAGACACTTGTAGTTTGGCAGCCCTGTGCAGAGCTGAAATCCTTGGCTTGGCTCCAGCAGCAAAGGTTTGCCCCTTCAGGCACTGCTGAAACAATTGATTTAATTTTACCCAAAGAGAAAATGAGTTACAGGTACAGCTGACTAGGATTTTCCATAGAGCATTTTTGAAGCATCGATGGCTTGCTTTCTTTAAAATCTGGAGACAAGGGAATGATTATAGAGAAAATATTTTGCATTAACAAATCATTAGGTCTGTGTGAATAGGTTGACTAGAGGTTGGGTTTTTTTGCCTGTAGGTCTGTGAAAAGGTCTGTGCTTGCCCACATGAAAGGTCCTATTATCTCTCACTGCAAATATGCACGCTCCATTTTTCTCCCATCCGTATGACCTGTCAGGCTTTTCCCAAGCCAAGCCACAATGGCAGAAGCATTTAGCATTTTTGACCCAGCCTAGCCAGAAGCCAAAACCTTTCAGCATTGGCAGGGAGCCCCAGGCACTCTCAGGTAAAGTTTTGACTCCTCCTCAGGTAGAAAGCAGAGCTGCAACTGGAAACGTTGGGAGGAGATGTTGTTGCTTAGCTCATGCTGCATTTCTGAAGTGTGTTGAGGCCCACCAGTTCTTGATGCTGAGATGACACAATGAAGGGATCCTAACAGCAGCTCCTGACAGTTCATTAGTGCCGTCAAAGTGTTCTAGCTATCCATTAAACATCCTTACCGCCAGTGACCTTAATGCTATCTTACTTAGGATTGCACTTCTGTGTATTGGGTGTCCGTGCCCAGGTGTTGGCTGTGGGGGGCTGCAGGGTGGCCTCTGTGAGGAGAGGTCGGGGCTGCCCAATGCCATACACATACATACAGGCTCCAGCTGGTTCCAACAGACCCACAACAGGACGCAGCTGAGCCCCTCAGTCAAGATGGTGGTGCATCTGGGAAAGCATATTTAAGAAATGGTAAAAACTGTGCAGCAGCTGTGAGAGGGAGGAGTAAAAACATGTGAGCGAAGCAGCCCCACAGCCCCGCAGGTTAGTGAAGAAGGAGGGGGAGGAGGTGCTCCAGGCACTGGAGCGGAGATTCCCCTGCAGCTCCTTGAGAAGACCATGGTGAGGCAGGCTGTGCCCCTGCAGCCCATGGAGGTTAACGGTGGAGCAGATACCCACCTGCAGCCCAGGGAGGACCCCACACCACAGCAAATGGATGTGCCCTGAAGGAAGCTGCAGCCCATGGAGACCCTGTGCTGAAGCAGGCTCCTGGCAATATCTGTGTCCCGTGGGGGTACCCACACTGGGACAGTCTGTTCCTGATAGACTGTATCCCATAGGAAAGACCCATGCTGGAGCAGTTTGTGAAGGACTGTCTCCTGTGGGAGGGACACCATGCTAGAGCAGGGGAAGAGCGTGAGGAGGAAGGAGTGGCAGAGATGAAGTGTTAGGAACCAACTGCAATCCCCATTCCCCTGCACCACTCAGGGGGAGGAGGTAGAAGAATTAGGAGTGAAATTGATCCTGGGAAGAAGGGGGAGGTGTGGGAAAGGTGTTTTTAATTATGTCTTTGTTTCTTACTATCCTACTCTATTTTTAATTTGCAATAAATTATATTAATCTGCCACAGCACATCTCTCCACATCTTGCTGCTGGTCACACCTGCTTCTGCCTACTCAATGCTCAGGAAGGTGTCCAAGTCATCTTGCTGCACCTCAAACATCAACTCAATGGGGAGGCATCTCTTGGGGGCACTCATCAGCTTGAGCTTGCAGAAGCAGGTGGAGGGCAGCATGATTAGCTGGCATTTGGACAATGGAGGCGTGACCTCCCAGGCTGTTGTCAACAGTTGCTGGAACCAGAGGGTGGTTTTTGCCACATCCAGTTCTCCTAGGGAGCCCAGGCATTACTGTATATGCATAACACCATTAAGGATGACCATTTGTGCAGTGATGTGCAGCTTTAGCTGACACAGAAGCTAAATTCTTGCCCTGCCAGAAAAGTTGGGCCCTTACTCCGGAGCAACTAATGTGGAATGGAGATGGGAGCAAGGGGTTGGGAGCTGGTAGGAGGCAGTTGTCAAGCTGGAAGGAAAAGGGTTATTCTTTACTCAGGAGCATCCACCATCTAGGACAGGAAAGGTTTCACAGGTCTATGCTTCTGTTTCTTTTCTTGGCCACTGAGCCCTGGAAGGACTTAAAAGATAAAGGAGATTTCTCTTGGGATTCACAGTGGAAAGAGAGGGAAAGAAAGGATGGTTTCTCAGCTGAAGGGCTTCTGAGCTGAGGACTCGACATGCAGGACATGGGAGACATAGGGAGATTCTTAGCCAGGAATAGGAAGGTTTATCTGCATGCAAAGGACTATGGCACCAGTGATGAGTGAGTGAGGTAGCTAAATGTCTGTTAAAGATCCCATAGCTGCCTGTTTGGCCTAGGACATTTTGTAAACATGGCCCACTCATGCTTGTCCCCAACTGTCTGTTTGTAAGTGAAGAATAACTTAATGTAATATTTATTTATTTATTTGTTTGTTTGTTAATCAGGGATCAGTTCTAGTCCCTTTTTGCAAAGAAGCACTGGGATGTGCACAAGATCTCTTCTCTGCGCTGGGGAATACAAATGCTCTCGCCTAGGCTTCCTTGGCAGCTGGGTTCACAATCTTCCCCATGAAGAGGATGCTGTGGGTGGTTTTGTCAACAATCATCATCAGGAAGGGCCTGTTGAATCTGATGTGAGGAGGAGAAGGAAACAATGCAGACAATAGTACCACTTCTATCGCAGTCGCTGCAGCAGCCTCTGTGCCATTCTCACTAACATCTACCGTGGCCTTGTGAATTGCCTGAAAGGGAAGCAAAGATTAAAATCAAGGTACAGAAGAGTGAGAACCAGCTGAGGACAAACTTGTTTGCTTTAACACTGCGAGAAGATAGTTTTTAAAAGAAAGCACAGAATGCATGTAGAACTGGTGTGAAAAAGATACTCATGTCCAGCCTTCCATGACAAGCAAAGTTTGCTCTGAGTTCAGGGAGAGTTTTCTTCAACACTCTGGCAGAGTCAAACTTGGCTGCTTGCAGAGACTGAGCAGCACGGAGAGCATTTATTGTTCTGTTGTTTCTCAGAGTAAGATTTTGTCCTTAATATTTAACACAGAAGAAGGAGGTTTTAATTTTGCATCAATTTCTGTGTATGCAAAAAAATTCTTTCTGCAAAGACACAATAGTAACAAGATTTATAGGGTGTCTTTCTGTAACACAGCCCACTGATATGACTTGACTTTACAGGACTTTCTATAGTAGGTACAGCAAATTCATGTTTCTAAATTTGTGTGATCTTATTTCCTTGTCTTTGGTCAGCCCTCCATGTTTTTTCTTCATTTTCCATAACGCATCTGAAAATTCCTCTCATGAGGTCCTGCTACCCTTCCTGTATTCACTTGTCCTATATCTGTAATCCAGGTGTCAACACATGCAATAATTCATAGTGAGGAATTCACAAAATCGTTAAATAATATAGGTTGGAAGGACCTCTACAGGTCATCCAATGCAACCAATCACCCTGCACTGAGTCAACTCTGACACTAGATAAGGTTGTTCAGGGTTTCATTCAGTCAGGACCTGAGTATTTCCAAGGATGGAAATTTCATAGCCTCTCTAAGTAACCCATTCAAGTATTTGTTCACCCTCATGTTGATTTTTTTTCATAGTATCTGATGAGAATTTCCCATTTTATATCTTGTGTGCATTGTCTCTTGTCCTGTCACTGTGCACCTGCAAGAAGAGCCTGGGTCCATCTTCTCTGCACCCTCCTAATAGCTATTTGTAGACAGCATTAAGAACCTCCCTTCACCTTCCCTTCTCCTGGCTGAACCACTCCAGGTCTCCCAGCCTCTCCTCATACATCCCATGCTCCAGGCATGCAGCCATCCTGCTCACCCTCCCCTGGACTCGCTCTGCTCCAGTATGTCCACATCTCCCTTGCACTGGGGAGCCCCAGACTGGATGCAATACTCGAGAGGTGGTCTCACAAGTGCAGAATAGAAGGGAAGGATCATTTCCCTCATGGCACAAAGCATATATTCCCTGGGACACCAGGGAAATCACTTTATTTGTCTGTGTGCCAGTTTCTTGTCTGTGAAATGGGGCTATCCCTGTCCCACAAGTCTGTTGTCTATATAAATACTGAGGTTTGCGTGGAAGGTTTTGGTAGTGGGGGGCTACAGGGGTGGCTTCTGTGAAAAGCTGCTAGAAGCTTCCCCTATGTCCAATACAGCCAATGCCAGCCAGCTCCAAGATTGACCCGCCGCTGGCCAAGGCCGAGCCAATCAGCGACGGTGGTAGCACCTCTGTGATAACATATTTAAGAAGGGGAAAAAAACAAAGGAACATAAAAAACTGCAGCTGGAGTGAGAAGTGAGAATATGTGAGAGGAACAACTCTGCAGACACCAAGGTCAGTGGAGAAGGAGGGGGAGGAGGTGCTCCAGGCACCAGAGCAGAGATTCCCCTGCAGCCCATGGTGAAGACCACGGTGAGGCAGGCTGTGCCCCTGCAGCCCGTGGAGGCCCACAGTGGAGCAGATATCCACCTGCAGCCCACAGAGGATGCCACGCAGGAGCAGGTGGATGTGCCTGAAGGAGGCTGTGACCCCATGGGAAGCCCACGCTGGAGCAGGCTCCTGGCAGGACCTGTGGCCCTGTGGAGAGAGAGGAGCCCAGGCTGGAGCAGGTTTGGTGGCAGGACTTGTGACCCCATGGGGGACCCACGCTGGAGCAGTCTGCTCCTGAAGGCCTGCACTCCGTGGAAGGGACCCACACTGGAGCAGTTCATGAAGAACTGTAGCCCGTGGGAAGGACCCACATTGGAGAAGTTCATGGAGGACTGTCTCTCATGGGTGGGACCCCACACTGAAGCAGGGGAAGAGTGTGAGCAGCCCTTCCCTGAGGAGGAAGGAGCGGCAGAGACAACGTGTGATGAACTGACCGCAACCCCCATTCCCCGTCCCCCTGCGCTGCTCAGGGGGAGGAGGAAGAGAAAATCAGGAGTGAAGTTGAGCCCAGGAAGAAGAGAGGGGTGGGGAGAAGCTATTTTAAGATTTGGTTTTATTTCTCATTACCCTACTCAGTTTTGATTGGTAATAAATTAAACTGATTTTCCCCAAGTCGAGTCTGTTTTGCCCATGAAGGTAATTGCTGAGTGATCTCCCTGTCCTTATCTTGACCCATGAGCTTTTTCATATATTTTCTCTCCCCTGTTCAGTTGAGAAGGGGATTGATAGAGTGGCTTTGGTGGGCACTTGGCATCCAGCCAGGGTCAACCCAGCACAGGTGCTCAGATAATGCAGTAATGAAAGGTGTATACATAGGATAAGAATGACTATTCCCAAACTTATGTCATAACTATGACTTTTGTCATGCATTAATTATTGTACACCAGCTTTTTGTGAATTTTTTTCCTGTTATTCTTTCCAGATGTGTTTTCTTCTTCAGAGACTTTCAAGTGAATTTGCAGGATCATTATGCAGTAAACAATTTAATGTTAAGCTGTAGGAACAACAACCATTTAAACCCTAACCTTCTCCTTCCTTTATTACTATCAGTGAGCTATAACTACACTCCAGAAGTGGGATCAGCCTATTGGCAGAGACAAAACTCACATGTAAGCAATGCAGACAAATTGATTACCTTCTCTGTTTGCATACTTACTCTGGAAACCTTCAGAAGAGCATTTTCTGCAATTCCAGAGAGATCAGCCTGGCCACTGAATACCTCTGTCACACCCATTTTCTGAAACAGGCTTTTAACATCATAGGAGCTGGAGATGGAGAATTTTGGGAGGTCCAGGTAGATATTTCTTTTCAAAAATAAACAAAAAATGTGAGTTTATTATTGCAAGATCCCTTGATGCAATAGCTGTTGTATGTACACACCCATCCCAAATACCCATGGAGCTAAGACTTGGCTTTCTAAGACAGTGATAAATCCCATGTTAGAGAAGCAGAAATTGAGGTACGTGTCCCATCAGTCACAGTGTGATCAGTAGTGCAGGGACACAGTGCTGGTTTATGAAAGTGACTGGCTGGAAAGTATCATCCAGACTGGAGAAAAAGAAATTGTATTTTCTGTTGAACTGGATTATTCCTACTCAAGGCAGGCTCCTCACAGCAACGTACCTGTGTGCAGGATCCTCACAGCTGGTAGCACTCCCACTGCTGTGACTGGGGGAGCTGAAGATAGGGTTCCCCTTAGGTACGAAATTGCCTGCTACCTTGTCTGATTTAAAGAAACTACTTGATGATTGTTCCTCAGAGCTGTGCTTAGCAACTCATTGTGGCATCCTAAGCTTTACTTTGCCTGAATGACTAGTTATGGCCTTTTTGATATTTAAACAAAGCAGCAGTTAAAAGATTACCTTTCCTCAAGTGATTGCATCCAGTTAGACACTGTTTCTTTTAGTAGAACATCCTCCACCTGACTCATTGTCCCTTCATCAGGCAGAACAAACAATGCAGAAGCATTTCCTTTGTATGGGATTTCTACTACCCAGCAAGACAATTTCTCATCCCTATGGACATTAAAGGTTTTGTGCTGATGCATCATTTTGACCTTAACAGAATTCTTGGCATCCAACAAGAAGTCTTCGTCTCTGGTGGACAAACTGTTGAAAGGTTTCTCCCAGTAGCCTTTTGACAAAAGAATGAATATAGAATGGAATAAACTGAAAAAGAGACTAATAAGGGCATGTCACATTAGTTGATGCTTAAAATACTGATTTTGAACTGTAAAGGCAACAACAAGGCTATCTCAGTTTAAGGATGCTTGTTCCCTGGCCATGAAAAGAAGCTTTATGTCATTTTAATGGCTCTAATAAAAATCACACAAGAAAAATATAGGCTGAGGGCTGCCGTAGAAAAGACCTGAGCCTTTGCCTGATAAGGCAATGGTAAAACTTCCATGGACCCTGACAATACAGGCTCCAGGCTTATTCCTTTCATACAAGTGTCATCCATGTATGACCATGTCCTGCACAGCCAAACACCTGTGCCTTTCAACAAATGCTCTTAAGTTCCCAAGCTCATCCCTTCTGAATATTTTCAGCTCTGAACCTGGCTTAAAACTGATATGACACTAATCAGTACTTCTACACGTTCTTTCTTTCTTTCTTTCTTTCTTTCTTATTCATATACAAAATGATTCTTAATATCTGGCTTTCAAATATTTACTTAATGTCATTTAAAAGTAGAAAGACATATTTTAAATTAGATGATAAAAAGGGTTCACAGTGTGAAAAAAGTTATGTTTCTTAGATCTGGATAAGACTTCCAGAGCTTATGTATATAACTGCTACCACGTTTGTCACTCACCTTTAAAGAAAACGTAGTTAATCAGAACCATCACGGTGTCTGGAGAAAGACTCTCGAGTAAACGAACAATTTTCCCATGGGTTTTTGTTTCTGTGTAGTTATTGATTTCCTTTAAAGCCGCTGGAGAATTCTGGAAGTTACTAGGAATAGCTTCAGAATAATAAAAATTTGTGACATCATCCAAAAATTTTTGGAGCAGTTTCATTCGCTTGTCTATGAAGAGGGCATTGCCCATGCTCAACTGGACTTCTCGGTGAGGGTCGTTCAGCAGCTGGAGGATATGCTGAAATCCCTCATGGATCTCCTGCTCCTCCATCTCTGTCAGGTTGAAGGCAAGGCCTTTCTGCAGCTCACTGAGTGTGTTTGATCTGGCCCCCAGGGAGAGCATTGCAAAGGCAGTGGCAATGCTCAAAGGAGAGAAAAAAATGTTCTTGTTGCCTGCCTCCTCTCTGACCTGCTTGTAAAACCTAAACGCGAACTCAGCATTGCTGGGGGCTATCTTGACATGAGCCAAGTTTTCACCTTCAGCATGGGTATGGTCTTCTGGGAAATGGAGTATTTTTTGTTCCTGCTGTTCATCATTGAGGTTGGACGTATGTTGAGCCTGGACTTGAAGCCCAAGAAGCAACAAACACAAACACAATGCAGACTTCATTTTCCTTCTGAACAGCTCTGTTAAGAAAGAATAGAGCAACTTTTAGATCTAGAGAATTTTATCTTTCCTGCACAAAAATAGTTTTTGTATTCTAGATACTGATTTGCAGATGTCAGTCTTTAGGATTACTGTTCTATTTAGAAATGCTCTTCTACTTGGCCTCCTGGGTAGTATATTTCTAGTCAGTTCTATTAGTTTCTGACCAATGAACAAAGGAAGGAAGATATTAATGTGATATCGTCAGGAAAGAATCGATGTTGTGTAGGCTTTTGTGAGGTATTATGCCTGAAATAGTTCTTGCCTCTGACCAGCATGGTCTCATCTGCCCTTTCCTGGTGAAGAACCATGAAATAGACTGGAGAAGAATGTTCTCCATAGGGCGCCTCACCTAAATTATCTCAAATGACAGAAACTCAAAAACATGAAGTATGCAGTGGCCTGCAGGAAAACAGACGATCTAAATGTTGTTCATAGCAGCTGTATACTTACGTTGGAGCATGAGATTCTGCCCCAGGGTCTGCCTCAGGCTGTGCGTCTAATGCCAGGTTTATGTCTTACATCAAACTTTTCATGGGGAGTTGTTAATTCTGGGTTTCCCCTTTTCTGGCTGCCCAGTATGCAACACTGGAGATACAAGCTGTGGAAGTGCTGACTATGGGAGCTGTGCTCAGCATGTCTAAAATGCTCGATAAAAGCATCAACTCTAAAAAGAAAAGGCATTCTAAATGGAGGTAGTTTGGTTTGGTTTGGTAAGTACTCTTTTCATAATTGCTCAAATCTGCTTTTGAGAGAGACTAATTTCTCTTCCAGACCACTTGGCTGCAAGTAGCCTAGTCTTTACTGGAGGTACAGGGACGCTACTCTCATTAGCCCTGCATCAGCCTGGAGTAGTCAGGGCATTGAGATTGCAACTAAATTTACTCCTCTGGGAGCAGAAACCTGGTTTTATTCTTCACCTTGGTATTGACTGTTGAGTACTCATTTTAGACCACATCTCCCAGCTATCCTGCCACTATAGATAGGAGCTGGATCACTGACAAAATCCTACTTTCAACATTTAGAACATGCTTCCAGAAGCTAAAATAATTTCCAATTACTGTACAAAATAAATGCATCTCAGAATTAAATATTGTGCAATAAATGGCAGCGATCACAGACAACATGAATTCAAAGACTTCTAAGAAAGTGCAATATGGTACTTACAGTGCTGGACCTCTCTTTCACAGAGCTTCTTCCCTATCCTTCATTTTGCTGGGTGGTATTAAGTTAATGTCCACTGGTAAATATTAGACAGAGCAAATAAGATTTATTTGCAAAGCAAAGACTGAGTAAGCTATTTTTTTTCCGGACATCAAACATTATAAGTCTATTTTCCCGTCATACAGGCAGAATGATGCCAGCACCCAGAGCTCTGAGGGTAGAGAAAGAGCAGGGATCTTTCTACTCTTGGGATTGAACTGAACTGTGGGCAAAAGAGCTTTGCAAGGTAGTCTGGCATACCTGTGGTAAATAAGCTTTACGAAAAAGAATATTAGAAGAACTGGAAACCTAAGATAGGGCCAAAGCAATGTCTTTTTATAAAAAGGATGCTGCGTCCCACTGAACTCTCTGCATGGGGTATCCTGATGCATGAATGCCATCTGAATACCCAAGGCAGCAGCTAGTTTGTTCAGGAATAACTCAGTGTCGTTATGTTGCCCTGCAGCACACACTGCAGGTATGCTCTAACTGGCATTATTTGAAGGGCCTATTAAATTATTACATAAAGGATAGTTGGGGCCACTGGTTAGCTTTTTGAGAGGCCTTTGATGAGTATTTTAGAAACTACTAAAATAGCAAAGTATTAGCATGGCTTGAAAAATAGCCAAAAGAAGAAAACAAATGGAAGAATGAAATGGGTAATCTTTACCATGGCAACATATTACCTGGGGAGAAGAGAGTAGATCTTCTTAACCCCTTGCTATGTACACATAGGATACACATGATTTATATACATACTATATATGACTTACACTGGGATACCTCTCAGAGGGAACTGAGAGAAACAGGCACAATTTAGCTATTTAGAACGTTATTTAAGGATGAGATGCATGGCACTCATCCTAATTAGCAATGACTAATTACTTCCATTGAATGTACATGATTTCACCCCAGGTAATCTACAATTTATCTACACATAAGAATCTATCCACCATAGTTATTGCTATGTAACTACTATCTCTTACAAGATAGCAGCAGAGTTGGTCAGAACATATTTCTGCAGAGAGGTTTTTTTTCATGATGTGTGCAAGTACCCAGAAGGTTTATTGCAGTATTATGTAAAATGACCAAGGTTTAGCAGGAGCAAATATGCTGTTGCTTAACTCTAGCAAAGGCAAGCTATTTTTCTCAAGTCTAGGCCTGCCTACATAGATAGCATGAATCTTTCAGCCCAGCCCTAATGCTTGGCTAACCATCTAAAGGATGCTCCTGTTTTCAGGGAGGAACTGCTGGGAACAGCAGAGCTTCTGCAGTGATTCTTCTATTTTCTCCCAGGACATGCAGCAACACTCAGCATGTCAAGTTGAGAGTGGAAAGTTGCTGCTGTCCCTGCTCACCACTCCCAGGCACCATCCCCTCTGACCCTGGCCCAAGTCTCTTCCTAGGCAAGGTTCAGACCAACATCAGACCTGCAAATGACCATTTTTGTCCACAAACTTCAAAGCAAACAGCTTCTTTGCAATTCCAGATAGATCAGCATGGTTAAGGAATGCATCAGTCACACCTAGTCCTTTGAAAATCTCCCTTAGGTCATAGGTGCCAGAAATAGGGACTCCTGGAAAACACGAGTCTCTCCTGTTGAATGCAGTGGAAAATGAGGGTGAATCACCACACAGGGGTATCACTGGCATACCTGCCAGATGGCAGCGTCTGTGGGAACCCTGGGAGGGGAAAGCAGTTTGTTACTTCTCTGCACATTCCTGTTGGTGCAAATGGCTGTGTCCCCAGAACAGATGTCACTGTGAAATGTGAGGCTAAACTGGAAAGTTTCTGCAGAGTTTTGCAGGAAGGAGATCCATCCAGGGGAATTTCACAGAGGAGGGTACAGAGCTCCTGGATGCTTCTAGATAGGCAGTGGCTGGGACAGAGGGACTCCTGCTCCAGGAGCCGGGGAAGTCATATAAAGGACTGACAGACATGCTTTTTCCATTGGTCTGATAATGGTCTGTATGGAAGGAATTAAGGAATAATTTAATTATCTCTTTCCCTACTGTCTGCCAGTGACTCTACTCAGTTATGCAGTATGTCTTGGTTCCTCCTCACAGGAGGAGGTTCATCCTGTGTCATTAACTTACTCCTGTTGCTGCTTGGTGATCAGATTATTATATACCAGATTTGCAAGTTATATTTCTGGGTTTTTCAGGGCAAAATATTTCTGGCTGTGGAAACAAAACATCAGCAAGATGATAAGGATTGAGCAAGAGAAATGTGCACTTTGCATGATAAATCCTCATGCAGCCATTTCTTGTTGCCTTATAAAAGATGTATCACTCAAGGTCTGTCTGCAGATGTTCATATAAATAAACTTCTTGACATAAATAACTCCATTAAAATCAGGAGGTTGGCATCATTGCACAATTGTTGTAACTAGACTAAAAATCAAGTCCTCTCTGTATTTTTATCTGTTTCTGTAAAGGGCATCCCAACTATGATCTCCATGTCTTAAAAATATTGATCCTTTTCTCCTTGGATAAGGAAAGGTCTGGCTCCATTTCAAAAAACAGCATGACTGACAGAAAGAAAAAAGCTGAAGGCTAAGCAAGAAGTCTGTGACAGAACTGGGAACAGAAACTAGACCTTTTCTGCTTTGTTTTCAGCTTCTTTCACCAATGCAATAGGAATCTCTGAACTAAAATTTCATATGAACTCATAGTTTGCTCAATGAAAGCTGTATAAACAGAATCAAATAATCTTTTTAAACTACTATTTTCTTCTGTGTTATATCTCAGAAAGAAATAAAGTTCTTTTATTACCAGGGTGTGATTCCATTTCTCATAACAGACATTTCACCACAGATGATCACTTTTATCAGTTTGCAGAAAACAGTATTTTAAGTTTTCTGCTTTGTCCGTACCTAATCTCCTAGCATGGAAAGAAAATGCATTTCCAAGAGCATACAAGCATTTAAAGCCTGATGTGTATTCCATTGGAGTCAATCAGCCAGCATTTTAATGTTCAAGATAGGCAATCTCTCACTGAGAGCTCATCTCAGGTTTTACTGATATATTTTCCATAAAGTTCCCAGATGAAGACATTGGAATTGTAGACCTGCTTGACACTGCCAAGGCTTTTCAAAACTAGTTGTTATAAGTTTGTTTTTTTTTTTTTAAATCACTAGAATAAAAAAGGGGAAAAAATAAGTAATAGTAGATAGACTGCAAGACCAACATTTTGCTCTCAAATAGCTTGAATTTCTTTTTCCAAAAGATACATCAAACTCAAGTAGTTCAGACTACAGACCAAAAACCTTAATTAAGTATAATGGTACAAGAGCTTAGAGATAGCATGTGTAACTCCCAGAATTAACATAAATGACAGTAAAGGAAAGTGGTGGATCCTCCTGAGTGTCAGTGAAGTTAAAAGTCTGCCCTTCCAGCACCTGAGCCTGGCTGGTGGCTCTGGAGCCCAGGGACAGCAGCACAAAGGCAGAAGAGATGCTGACCAGGGAGAAGAAAATGATCTTGCCAGGTTCTTGGGCAGTCACTTGCCTGTAAAACTGGAAGGAAAAGTCCATGCTGCTGGGGACCATCAATTGGTAGGACCCAAAAGGGGCTCTCTCATGGGGCTCCTCCTGTGGCACTTAGTTTTCTTATTCTGCTTGTGGCCACTGGACTGTTGACAGCTGGGGACAACAGGCTCAAGTGCAGCAAAGAAGCACTGCATGCAGTCATGGATAAAGACAAAGTAAAGCCAATTCAAGGTTTCTTGATCTAATTGTAAATAGATTTCATATCTGGGTACCATGCCAGAAACAACCCCTAAATTCATCCATCTGTCCCTTTGAGAACTTCTATAGTTATTACTCTATCAGGTTATAGCAACATTTGTCTTTCTGATCTGTCAGTGAAACCATTTCTAAAAATTTTTAGCAATCAAAAAAAAAACAAGTTTCCCTTTGGTCTGGCACTGTGTATGAAAATGAATTGATTACAGGGAATCTGGTTACATCTCTCTGATTCGGCACTAGTTTGGCAGTGGTATTATGGCAATCATGGTCTGCTTTATTTAATATCACTGTCAGATTCGAGGAGTGGGGAGCTGTGCACTTCATCACCTCCATCTCTGCCTGCCTCTGCGCAGTTGTTGGAAGGAGAGCGGCATGACATTGGCCTTGGGTTCTGAGCCTTTCTCAATGGGGAGATCCAGGTGCCCAGGGAGACTCTTCAATGGCCTTTTTCTGCCAGCTCATTCCAGTTTGCAATGTCAGGACAACACCTAGCAAGAAGCTTGCACAACCGTCAAAAAAAGGGTCAGGTCTCTGAACCAGCGACAGACTTTCTGGTTCATAACAAAACCCTTGGTTTCAAGATTTTTAAGGAGGGGGGCAGGACATGGACAATGGACAGCGGCTATGACTCCACAGTAAGTTGTATCTATCACATTTTAAACTTGTATATTTTACACTTTGTGATAGTTTCTATGTGCTCAGCTGTGAAGTGTTTCTGGTATCTGCATCATCAAAGCATTGCTGTGTCATCTGAGGACCAGCACAAATCCTTAATGGGGAGCAGCCTTTTGAAAATAAGCATGCACAGTTACTGTCACAGCAAGTGCACAGGACTCATCAGGAGAAACCACCAAAACATGTCCATAGGAAGTACATGGGAGTCTCACAGTTTGTGGCTTGCAGTGGTTTTGAAGGGTGTTTCCTGAAGTGCCTAAACTTATTCCACAGAAGGGCAAAGGGTCTCCACTTCCCTCATTTTTGGGAAGTAGCTGGTGAAGGCCTATGAGCATGACCTGGAACTTAGTGTCATTCAAAAAAGGCAGATTACCAGCAGAGGGGGAGCTTATAGGGCTGAATGACAGAGGGACAGTTTCTCACCCCTCAGTCGGTCACTCTGGCTCTCTTTGTACTAGGACATTGAGCAGTGCTGGGGCACAGGCCTGGCCATCAGCCTGCAGTCACTCATATTCTTACATTTTTAGTACAGTTTCAGACACAGGTATCACTCATGCCAGCTACGATTCTTCCAAACAAGTGCTAAGCATGTTTTTGGAGTTAGCACAGGCCAGGAGATATTTCTAATAAGCAGCCCAGATGTCTTGCAGGGTCAGAGTTAAGCAACATGGATATGACCTGTGATGAGTCAGTTGACCTCATGGCTAGAGAACAGACCTTGGAGCACTTTATTTACTAGCCATAGATGTAAATTCTGGGAATATAATTAATCTCAATGTTTGTTTTAGCCCTTCCAGGTATTCATACCCTAACCTTTCTGAACTTCTATTTGTTGATGAAACACAAGATTAAGTCTATAAAGCAATGCCAGTAGCACCTTTTGGGTGTCTAGCCAACTAAAATGTCCCCCAGCCCTGATTTAGCCACTGCTTCCACATAGGATGCTCGTGCAGAGTTTGTTACTTTAAAAGGGGACTCAAAGAAGCCAACACAATGTGGGTGGATGCCATCAGCTGTGAATGTCGTAGAGTATGGCAAAAGACTCCACCTTCAAAGGAAGTGCCTAGGCCTGATCTGAAAGTGACTGACTCCCCCAAAATGTGATTTGAAGCTATGCCTGCCTTTTTCTAGAAGCCCTACCAATGTCACATTACTTTTGCTTCAGGCACCACCCACTCAACACTGTAGTTTGCAGAGAATTAATTAAGATTTATCTGCCAAACCTATTCTCCATCCAGGGAAGGGCAGACCTGGATCTTCATCTTCCAGGCAAATATTCTTACTAGCACTCCAGGTCCAATGCTAGCTCTCTTTTAGCAGGGGTCTGCCTGACCAGCCTGGAGTTTAGGATCTTTGAGGTATGGGATCGTCTGCCTTCAGGAAAGGGAGGGATCTGAACATAAATATTCCTGCATATCCTGTACCCAAGGCAAATGCTCTAACTGCACAGACTGGTGTGGGCAGGTAACTGTTGCCTTGGAGAGGCTGGACTCTACAGAGTAGATCCTTCTAAGGTACTAATTGCTCTATTATCAGATTGACTTCATGACTCTATAGACTCAAACTTCTGATTTAAAAAATTAAACTCCTGATCACCTAACCCAGTATATTTAAAGAAAATGAATGAGGTTCAACACACTGAGAATGGTCTGGGTTTTTTTAACCTAAGTCTATGCTGCTGTACCTCTGAGCAGTGTTTAATACATTTATCACTGTTAAACACCTGCTGTTGATCCTACGGGATGGAACAGGGAGGGAGTCAGGCTGACACCTGTAAAACTTGTAAACCCAACTGACAGGCTGGTCTTACTGATTCAAATTGCATTCTTCATGCAATTATAGTTCAATGCAATTAAAATTATATCACAGTTACTAACAATTTCTTTTTCCAAAGAAATGAGGTAAGAGTGTGGTCATTCTTAAAAACACTGTTCTTGATTCCTCCTCCAGTAGAAAGTAACTGGGTTTTCTGTTGGCATGCATCCTTTTTCTTGGTGCTCCAGATCCTCTATCCTAGTTTCGGCTGGGATAGAGTTAATTTTCTTCCTAGTAGCAGGCATAGGGCTGTGTTTTGGATTTAGGATGAGAAGAATGTTGATAACACACTGATGTTTTAGGTGTTGCTAAGTACTGCTTATGCTAGTCAAGGACTTTTCAGCTTCCCATGCTCTGCCAGGTGCACAAGAAACTGGGAGGGGGCACAGCCAGAATAGTTGATGCAAACTGACCAAAGGGCTATTCCATACCATATGACATCATGCTCAGTATAGAAACTGGGGGGAGTTGGCCGGGGAGCAGCTATTGCTGCTCGGGAACTGTCTGGGTATCAGTGGGTGGTGAGCAATTGCATTGTGCATCACTTGCTTTGTATATTGTTATTATTATTATTATTATATTGTTATTATTATCATTATCATTACTATTTTACTTTATTTCAATTATTAAACCGTTCTTATCTCAACCCAGGAGTGTTTCTCACTCTTACTCCTCTAATTCTCTCCCCCATCCCATCGGGGTAGGGGGAGTGAGTGAGCAGCTGCGTGGTGCTTAGTTGCTGGCCGGGGCTAAACCACGACAGTCCTTTTTGGCGCCCAGCGTGGGGCCCGAAGGGTTTGAGATAATAACAGATTAACCAGAGTGTGTTTAGGAGTCCGTTAACAGTTGCTGGTCACAATATTAGTTCATCTGATCTGCACCATGCTCCTTTTTTTGCTGTACATGTTAAAGACTGGCGTTGATTTTTGCAGTTTGTTGTGCTCTGCAGTGATTAGTGATGTTTTGCCTGGGAGATTTGTTATTAAAACACTGACCTTGAGCACTATTTGGTATCTTGGGTTTGTACTGAAGCCATTACTGTACCTTGGGTATCACCTTATACAGAGGATCTGAAGCCTGCTATACTCCAACTGAGAAAGAGATACTGGCAGCATATGAAGGGGTTCGAGCTGCTTCAGAAGTGGTTGGTACTGAAGCACAGCTCCTGCTGGAACCCCAACTGCCGGTGCTGGGCTGGATGTTCAAAGGGAGGGTCCCCTCTACACATCATGCAACTGATGCTACGTGGAGTAAGTGGGTTGCACTAATCACACAATGGGCTCGAATAGGAAACCCCAGTCACCCAGGAATCTTGGAAGTGATCATGGACTGGCCAGAGGGCAAAAATTTTGGAATATCACCACAGGACGCGGTGACACGTGCCGATGAGGCCCCACTGTATAATAAATTGCCAGAAAATGAAAAACAATATGCCCTGTTCACTGATGGGTCCTGTCGTCTTGTGGGAAAGCATCGGAGGTGGAAAGCTGCTGTATGGAGTCCTATACGAAAAGTTGCAGAAGCTGCTGAAGCAGAAGGGGAGTCTAGTCAGTTTGCAGAGGTGAAAGCCATCCAGCTGGCTTTAGATATTGCTGAAAGAGAAAAGTGGACAATACTTTATCTCTGTACTGACTCATGGATGGTGGCAAATGCCCTGTGGGGTGGTTGCAACCATGGAAGTAGAGCAACTGGCAGTGCAGAGGCAGACCCATCTGGGCTGCTGCATTGTGGCAAGATATTGCTGCCTGGGTAGAGAACCTGGTTGTAAAAGTTGGTCACGTAGATGCTCACGTACCCAAGAGTCAGGCCACTGAAGAACATCAAAACAACCAGCAGGCGGATCAGGCTGCTAAGGTTGAAGTGGCTCAGGTGGATCTGGACTGGCAACATAAGGGTGAACTACTTATAGCTTGGTGGGCCCATGATGCCTCAGGCCATCAAGGAAGGGATGCAACGTATAAATGGGCTCGTGATCGAGGGGTGGACTTAACTATGGACAGTATTGCACAGGTTATTCATGAGTGTGAAACATGCGCTGCAATCAAGCAAGCCAAGCAGTTCAAGCCCCTTGGGTATAGTGAACGATGGCTAAAATATAAATATGGGGAGACCTGGCAGGTTGATTATATCGCACTCCCACAGACCTGCCAAGGCAAGTGCTATGTGCTCACCATGGTGGAAGCAACCACTGGATGGTTGGAAACATATCCCGTGCCCCATGCCACCGCCCGGAACACCATCCTGGGCCTTGAAAAGCAAGTCCTGTGGCGACATGGCACCCCAGAAAGAATCGAGTCAGACAATGGGACTCATTTCCGAAACAACCTCATAGACACCTGGGCCAAAGAGCACGGCATTGAGTGGGTATATCACATCCCTTACCATGCGCCAGCCTCTGGGAAAATTGAGCGATACAATGGACTGTTAAAGACTACCCTGAGAGCAATGGGTGGTGGGACATTCAAACATTGGGATACACATTTGGCAAAAGCCACCTGGTTAGTCAACACCAGGGGATCTGCCAATCGAGCTGGCCCTGCCCAATCAAAACTTTCACATACTGTAGAAGGAGATAAAGTCCCTGTAGTGCACATAAAAAATGTGCTGGGGAAGACAGTCTGGGTGACCTCCCCCTCTGGCAAAGGCAGACCCATTTGTGGGATTGCTTTTGCTCAAGGACCTGGGTGCACTTGGTGGGTGATGCGAAAGGATGGGGAAGTCCAATCTGTACCTCAAGGGAATTTGATTTTGGGTGAAAACAGTCAATGAACTGAATTGTATGATGTTAATTGCTATATAATACTGTATGTTATCTCTTAACTGTATGTTAATATAGTAATACAGTATAATGTTAATATAATAATAGAGTATGTTAATGTTAAGTATATAATACTGTATGTTATGGTTGCTATATGCCACATCAATGGTATTACAGTAAGAATTGGCCAGATTAATGAAAATGAACTTTGATGAAACCGTGTTGGAATGAGAACTGGCTTCAGCATGCAGCAATCCAACACTGCACACCACCTCTCCTGCTCGGAAAGACTGTGATGACAGATGGAACCCAAAGTCATGGGCTAAATGAACTCAATGGACATTTTAGAGAGATGGCCCATAGACAAAGGGAATGATATCTGTGTGTATATATCAAGATAGGGAAAGTGGTAGTGATTAATTAGAACACATTGGAAAGGGGAGGCCCTGTGCATGACGTAGATGGTATAGAATAAGGGGTGGATACTGTCCTGGTTTTGGCTGGGATAGAGTTAATTATCTTCCTAGTAGCAGGCATAGTGCTGTGTTTTGGATTTAGTAGGAGAAGAATGTTGATAACACACTGATGTTTTAGGTGTTGCTAAGTACTGCTTATGCTAGTCAAGGACTTTTCAGCTTCCCATGCTCTGCCAGGTGCACAAGAAACTGGGAGGGGGCACAGCCAGAATAGTTGATGCAAACTGACCAAAGGGCTATTCCATACCATATGACATCATGCTCAGTATAGAAACTGGGGGGAGTTGGCCGGGGAGCAGCTATTGCTGCTCGGGAACTGTCTGGGTATCGGTCGGCGGGTGGTGAGCAATTGCATTGTGCATCACTTGCTTTGTATATTGTTGTTATTATTATTATTATATTGTTACTATTATCATTACTATTTTACTTCATGTCAATTATTAAACTGTTCTTATCTCAACCCAGGAGTTTTTCTAACTCTTCCGATCCTCCAATTCTCTCCCCCATCCCACCGGAGCAGGGGGAGTGAGCGAGCGGCTGCGTGGTGCTTAGTTGCTGGCTGGGGCTAAACCATGACACCTCACAAGTGCCAAGCCTTGGCTCTGGATTTTGACACTGCCTTGGATCCATAAGGCTGCATTAGGAGAGAGATGTCAAACTGGCACAAACATCCTCAGAGAGGCAAGGAATCATTTTCTCATGGAAATACAACATGACCTCTCTCCATCAATGACATCCATGTGGGAGAGAAGAACTAAGATATCCCTGAGTGGTCTGCATTTGTATTTTAAATTTCCACATGTCAACCCTCCATCACCAGGACCTGGTGAGAGCTGGCAGCAGCTGGAGCAAACCTCAGCATTGTCTTTCCTTCCTACCCACAAGTTAGGAGTGGCCTCTTTATTCAAGTTTTTTTTACTTAAAATGTTTTAAACTGATTCTCTTGGCTGGATACTTACCTTGTGTTTCAAAGATGGCATACACTGGTCATTAAAAGGCTGATTTATAAAATTCTTCATAATTCACGAATAGGTGTATCTCAGTGGTTACTTTCTACTGGAGGAGAATACTGCAATCAAAGCATGTCTTAGACTGAAGACTTGCTGGTGGTTCTTCTGTGTTAAAATGTTAGCCTTTTCATCTGAAAAAGATGGCAACAAAAAGAAGATGGGAAGATGATGATCTGGAGGATGGGAAAGCAGAACATCAGTTGGGCTTTCTTGTATGATTCTGCAACACAGTCACTTCATAGGAGAGCAAGCAGCAGCGGTGCCAGCATTTTTGGGTCCAAGTTTGCATTCTCTTTCTAACCTTGAAGATTTTGTTTTTGGAATTCACACCCCGTTCCCTCTGAGGGATCTGATTGCTATGTCACAGTATTGCCACTCTTAACACATTGTGCTTGAGACAAGGGAAATGGAGACAATTAACATCAACTAGAAAATGTGTGTGTGTCATGGTTTAGCCCCAGCCAGCAATGAAGCACCACGCAGCCGCTCGCTCACTCCCCCTGCCCCACTGGGATGGGGGAGAGAATCAGAAGAGTAAGAGTTAGAAAAACTCCTGGGTTGAGACAAGAACAGTTTAATAATTGAAATGAAGTAAAATAGTAAATATAATAATAACAATATAATAATGATAATAATAATATACAAAGCAAGTGATGCACAATGCAATTGCTCACCACCCACTGATACCCAGACAGTCCCCGAGCAGTGAGTGCTGTCCCCCAGCCAACTCCCCCCAGTTTCTATACTGAGCATGATGTCATATGGTATGGAATAGCCCTTTGGTCAGTTTGCATCAACTATTCTGGCTGTGCCCCCTCCCAGTTTCTTGTGCACCTGGCAGAGCATGGGAAGCTGAAAAGTCCTTGACTAGCATAAGCAGTACTTGGCAACACCTAAAACATCAGTGTGTTATCAACATTCTTCTCCTACTAAATCCAAAACACTATCTATGCCTGCTACTAGGAAGAAAATTAACTCTATCCCAGCCGAAACCAGGACAGTGGGGAAAATAATTATGTTTCCCAGCTCACAGATCTCTTCCCTCATCACAAGGCAATGCTGATTCTAATTTTTGCTGAAAGTATCATATCATCAAATCATTTGGTCTGTCCCTATACCTATTCCATTTCTTAAATCTCCAATAAACAGCAAAGGCTAGTAACTGTAAAACCTGATCATAGTATTCAGACTTTGGATTCTGACTACCTTGAATCATCAAATCAGAATTCTGTATTTACTATCTTTCAAGTCATTTTTCCCATTTAGACACAGTGCCTTTCTCAGGGCATCTTCCAACTGTTTTATTTTTCCTTTATTGGGCAAGATAATCAATGCTGCAACATCTCCCTTGTAAAGAATCTGCACCACCTAGCAAGAGAGCTTCCTGACAGAGTATGTTTTATGAAATCCATCTCAAGTCATCATCTCCACTTCAGCTGACATCTTCACATTCACATGGAAATAATTCTTGTGAATCCCCTTAATATTGAAAGGATTTTTCCAGTAGGCTTAAAACCAAAAGAGAAAGAATGCAACTGAATGCTTATTTCAGGGAGGATATATTAATATATTCCAGACTAATGTACACCAGATAAACCCATATCTGAAGATTTACACTCATACTTGAAGATCAAAGGTATTCCAAGTCTATTAAAAATCTTGTTCCCTGTCATCTTTGCTGTGCTGTGTTTAGTAACAACTAAATATCCTAGGTTAAATTTCACATGGACTTGTACAACACCTTTCTAAGTTGGATAAATTAAATGAAGTAACTTCATCATATTGCCTTATGTTTTACTTGAAGAAAAGGAAGGCTGAGCAGGATCCAATGAGTTACTTTCTGGTTTCAGAATATTGCTTGTAAAGTAAGTTCCACAGCAGATGTCTGCCTTTAAAAGGTAGCATGTTAAGCTCCTTCCATGCTTTTTCGTATGTTCTTCATCTCGTAGCACTAAGGAAAAGCTTAGATGCAAGAACAACTAGACTAAACTAGACTAAACCATATCCTGAAGAAGACAGGTCTAGTCTACCCTTGATTGGTTTAGTGTGGACTTGGTAGTATAGGTTAACGGTTGGACTGGATGATCTTAAAGGTCTTTTCCAACCTAGACGATTCTATGATTCTATGATTCTATGTCCTGAAGTGCCATGTCTACCTGTTTTTTGAACACTTCCAGGGATGGTGACTCCACCACCTCTCTGGGCAGCCTGTTCCAATGCTTGACTACTCTTTCTGTGAAGAAATTTTTCCTAATATCCAACCTAAACCTCCCCTGGCCCAGCTTGAGCCCATTTCCTCTCATCCTATCGCTAACTACTTGGGAGAAGAGACCAACACCCGCCTCACTACACCCTCCTTTCAGGTAGTTGTAAAGAGCAATAAGGTCTCCCCTCAGCCTCCTCTTCTCCAGGCTAAACAATCCCAGTTCCCTCAGCCGCTCCACATAACGCCTGTGCTCCAGAGCCTTCACCAGCTTTGTTGCCCTTCTCTGGACACGCTCCAGCACCTCAATGTCTTTCTTGTATTGAGGGGCCCAAAACTGGACACAGTATTCCAGGTGCGGCCTCACCAGCACCGAGTACAGGGGAACAATCACCTCCCTGCTCCTGCTGGCCACACTATTCCTGATACAAGACAGGATGCTGTTGGCCTTCTTGGCCACCTGGGCACACTGCTGGCTCATGTTCAGCTGGCTGTCTACCAACACCCCCACGTCCTTTTCCGCCAGGCAGCTTTCCAGCCACTCTTCCCCAAGCCTGTAGTGCTGCATGGGGTTGTTGTGCCTGAAGTGCAGGACCTGGCACTTGGCCTTGTTAAACCTCATACAGCTGGCCTCAGCCCATTGGTCCATCCTGTCCAGGTCCTTCTGCAGGGCCATCCTACCCTCCAGCAGATCGACACTCCCACCCAGTTTAGTGTCATCTGCAAACTTACTGAGGGTGCACTCAATCCCCTCATCCAGATCATCAATAAAGATATTAAACAAGGCTGGCCTCAAAACAGAGCCCTGGGGAACACCGCTCGTGACCGGCTGCCAACTGGACTTAACTCCATTTACCACTACTCTCTGGGCTTGGCCACCCAACCAGTTTTTTACCCAGCAAAGTTTACGCCTGTCCAAGCCATGAGCTGCCAGCTTCCCAAGGAGAATATTGTGGGAGACGGTGTCAAAAGCTTTGCTAAAGTCCAGGTAAATGACATCCACAGCCTTTCCATCATCTACCAGGCGGGTCACCAGGTCATAAAAGGAGATCAGGTTGGTCAAGCAGGACCTGCCTTTCATGAACCCATGCTGGCTGGGCCTGATCCCCTGGTTGACCTGCACTTGCCTGTTGAGTTCACTCAAGATGAACCTCTCCATAATCTTTCCCGGCACTGAGGTCAGGCTGACAGGCCTGTAGTTTCCCGGGTCCTCCTTCTGGCCCTTCTTGTAGATGGGCATCATGTTGGCAAGCCTCCAGTCATCAGGGACCTCCCCTGTTAACCAGGACTGCTGATAGATGATGGAAAGTGGCTTGGCAAGCTCCTCTGCCAGCTCCCTCAATACTCTTGGGTGGATCCCATCTGGCCCCATAGACTTGTGAGTGTCCAGGTGGCATAGCAGGTCATTAACTGCTTCCTCCTGGACTATGAGGGCTCCATTCTGCTCCCCATCCCTATCCTCTAGCTCAGGGGCCTGAGTACCCTGGGGATGACCGGTCATAATAAAGTACTTGAAATAAAATCTGTTTTGCTGAAAGCTCACCTATTTCCAAACATGCCTTTCTGGGTGGTAAATTCCATGTATGTCCTGCATGCTGCTACAAATAGATATAACATCTAAAAGGAAGTTAATCACTGCCAAAGCAGTTCATCCAGAAGTGCCTCTTGGGTATGTGTAATGTGGTGACAAGCTGTAGAACATTTAGACTCCAACTCCAGAGGCACCTACCCATTTAATAGGTATGGACTGTAAGTAAATTAAAGTGTTTGGCAATTTTTGTTAATCTGCATCTTTGGAATTTATTTTTCTACTTCATACAGTGTGTGAAAACATTGTAATTTTTTAAAATAATAAGTAGGTGAAGTCTGACAGAAAAATTTACAAATGCATAAATCTATTGTGTTCTGGCAGTTCCCTAAAACTTGGAGATAAATAAAATAAAATAAATGAAATTTTATGTTTAGGAGCCTAAGCATATGCTAGAAAAATTTATATGTGGAAGAGGTTTCAAAGCATGAGAACTTTCAATGTTTCAATGTTCCTTATCATAATAGCTGAATCTTAACACTGGCCTTTCTTTTAAGAATAATTCCAAAATAATCTGGGGTATTTATTTTAGTGCAGGTGAAACTGAGGTACTGCAGTAAGTAACACTTATTTAACTTACCTTTGAAATAAATGTAGTTAACAATTGCTGTTAGAGTGTGTGGATCGAGGTCTTTAAGTATTTGGTTTATATTCCTATGGGTTTTGTTCTTTATATGATCAGTGATCTCTTTTTCAGCTTCCATGGAATTCTGGAAGTTACTAGAAACAACTTTTCCTTTGTATGGTTTTTTGATGTCCTTCAGAAACACTTTCAGTGGCTTTGGATGTCTGTCCATGAACAAGGCATTCCCTATGCTCAGTTGCACTTGGCTGCCAGGGTGGTTCACCAAGAGGAGGAGATGATGAAAGCCATTGTGTATCTCCTCCTCCCAGGTGTTGGTGAGGTGAAAGGCCAGCCCTTCCAGCACCTGAGCCTGGCTGGTGGCTCTGGAGCCCAGGGCCAGCAGGGCAAAGGCAGTGGAGATGCTGATTGGGGAAAAGAAAGTGTTCTTCCATGGTTGTTTGCCTGTAAAACTGGAAGGCAAAGTCTGTGTTGCTGGGGACTATCTGTTGGCAGGACTCAAAAGGATCTCCCTCATGAGGATGCTGCTTCTGGGAGCCCATCACCTTGGGCTCATCATTGTGGTGGTCAGGCTGTGGGCAGTGAGGTGAAGCATGGCCACCAGTAAGCACAGCAGGAGGGTGGCCTTCATCATCCTTCACAGGTACTTTGTGGACAAAGAATGAAATGGTCTTGGATGCTGGAGGTCAGCTGTGTCAACGTCTCATCTTTTATTTCTGTCTGCTGCTACCTTCAACAGCTATCTGGTAATCACTCTTATCTCCTGACCTCCTCCTTTACTATGCAAGTATTTTTTAAATCCTTGTGTTTCTGAGTTTATCTGTAATTCCCATCCATTGCTGCCTACTTCAGTTCTGCTTTACTCCAGCTACAAAAGTCGCTTGTTACTGGAGAAAGAAACATGTGCTTATTAAAGAAAAATAAGAGTCAGAGGAAGAGGACAAGTGAAAAGGTTGTTTTTTTTTGTTTTTTTTTTTTTTTGTCTCTGTGTAGATCTCTTTTGTGGTAAGGCAACACATCAGGAGCAACTCTTAGTTCTTTTATGTTTATCTCTAAGAACTCTCAGGATTATTATGCTATTAGCAATTGAATGAGGCTTACGTCAAATGACAGTGCTATGTCAACAGAAAACAATGCAAGATTGCAGCACTCAAAAGTGGTATTCTTTCTCTCGTTCCTGACTCATTGTAATACACAAAATGACTAATCACAAGAGAGCTGGGAAAAATTTTCTGCTTCAATACCTGATTAGATCAGAATATGTTGCTTTATTTTAAACAACCACTCATGTTATGCATGTCTTCCAGATGGATTCCTCTCTGTGTGTACCTGCCCCATCGCAGTCATGGGAGGGTGAGGTCACTGGTGTGGGCTTAGCCCCCCCCTCCATCTTTCCAAACTTTGTATCAGCAGGAAAGCCTCCTTTCATAAGGCAAATAGCGCCGTGGCCAGAGTAGTGCTCAGCAAAGAGCCTGGATCGTGGCATCTTGACTGTTTCTGATAACTGTGGCCATTTTATTTGTTGTTGTTTCTTTGTTTGTTTATTGCTTTCTCTTTTACAGGTTAGACCAAGAACATGTTGGGGTGATTTGTAGTGTCTAGGTTGTTTAACCTGTCAGAAAACAGGTAAGAGCTCTTCTGATTAAAAATTGTACTGATGAAACCAGAAAAGCAACTCCAAATAGCCTTTACCTAATGTCCTACTTGAAGCAGAACAGCTCTGGGGAATAAGATCACATGAGTTACCTGCTTAGTCCCCGGTCAATGGCAAGGGCACTCAGAGACACTGGTTCAGCAGATCAGATGAGATGTGTATTTGGATTTCCCCCACACTGTGTCAGCACTGTGACCACTAAGATTTGAGTGAAAAGGAGCCATCTTGTTCCTTCCACAGCTTTGCTCTGTGAGATCTGAGTAAATCAGGACTTAGAGGGTAGGTTGGCATAGCAAAATCAATTTGTGTATCCTATCTGGATCATGTTGGTGTAAATAAGACAGCTCATTCACCTTAGTTTTGGTTATCTGGTTGTAAGATTTAGGGAACATTAGTAATGATAAAAAATAAGATTGACAGTTGGGAAGTCAGAATACTTCCCCCTTGTTAATGAAACAGATTTCTTCTAGATGTGAACAAGCTATTTGGGATAAATATTCAGAGCAGAGTTATACTCTGTGGAGCTGCTGTAATGTATCCCCACAATTTGCTCTGCTGTTATTTGAGTGCTTAGCAACCAGGTTTTGCCCTTGGAAGCAGATGTACTTCATGATGTACTAGCTAAATGCCATACAGCTGCATCAAAATTGTTGAGGTAAAGGTAACTGGGTACTTGCATTACATTCAGAAGGGTCTTGCTCTTGTAAAGGTTGTGTTGTTTCTTGCTGCTTTACTTATACTGCTGTTTTCCTCTGTTAAACATTACATGGCTTCAAATACATATTACCCAGAAGGACAAAGCTGAATGCTGATGAAGCTAGTTTTCTTGGACATCATATGCATGCGTCCACATCTCTCCACTCCAAACAGAGCAAAGATCACAGGGCCCAGCTGGTCAGTAGAATGGAGTGTTACATCCCAAAGGGCATGGAACTCCTAAGCAAATATTTATTGGAAATGAGATTTTTGTGCCAAGGACGGCTACTTTGCCCTATATGCTACCTGAGATGGAGATAACTGTTCACCTGGAGACACAATTTTTCCCAGCACTGAGCTCTGAAGGCCAGGGTCAGGGCAAGCGAGCTGCAGGGAGCACTACTTGTGCTCAGCCACGCTACCCAGCCTACTGGACACCACTTAAGTGTCAACTGGACTCCACTTAAGTGTCAACATCTCATCTTTTTATTTCTACACAGCAGAGACCCCACTGTCACTATTCAGAAGCCAATGAGTCCTCTTAGCCTCATTAATGAAGGGGGGTACCTCATTCATTCATGTAAGAATGGGGAATTTTAACTGTATATTGAATAGTAATCTTGTAATCTTTCAGACAGTGTCTCCTCACAACCTAGTAATTCTCTCTGTATCTCTGTTAAGGACCACCTAATATATCAAGATCTGAATTTGTGTAGATTTTAGCACTTGAAAAAGCTGTATAAAATGTGTGCCATCACTGTGAGTGCTCAAACATGATACTGAACAAGTACAACTGTCTTAACATATATAAACAGTAAACCAAGGCACAGTCCCAAATCTCTTAAATAGCAAATAACAGAAGAGTGCAACCCAGTAATATTAACCAGTAACAAATCAAGGCAGTCTCAAACAATAAGTCTCAACCTTCTTGTAAAGATGTATTTCAATTTCCTGGCATTCTTCCAAAGGAAGATAAGTGCTGTAAAGCTGGCTGACCACCATTCACAGCTGGATGAACTGTTTAGTTGCATGGTTTGATTAGCCAGCTAGGAAAATGCCTGCTCAGCCCCTTCTATGCCTCTGCTGCACCTTGGAGGACTTGTTACCATCTGCTCAGGAAGGAGGGACACAATTCCCTGGATACTGAAGAGCCAAGGGGCTGTGTAAGTAAAACAGTGTAAACACACCTGTTCCCAGTCCCCAGCTGTGCTGCTTTCAGTGGTAATTCTTTATCTACTGGGATCCCATGGTCTTGGTCATGCAGCAAAGTTCCCTGCCCAGTGTCTCAGCCTTTTTTTTTTTTTTTTTTTTTCTTCTTCTTCATTCACAGTGTGGCTGAACTCTGCATGCTCATTTTAGATATAGCCAAAGTTTGCTGTTAAGTACTTCGGTTTTGAATTTGTAATTTTTTCTTACTAGAGTACCAGTTGCTGCTGTCTCCTGGAGTGCTTGTGTAGGTCAGGTGAGGCTTGATGGAGCAGACTCTTCTCTATTGCCAGCCACAGAACCACTGCATTTGAATTAAATGAATGTATAA
The DNA here is from genome assembly GCF_030463565.1 of Pelecanus crispus. Lineage (NCBI taxonomy): Eukaryota > Metazoa > Chordata > Aves > Pelecaniformes > Pelecanidae > Pelecanus > Pelecanus crispus. Next base: position 57,088,634 of record NC_134648.1, read on the forward strand.
GCTAGAATGCTTGATTGCACAAATACAGTCTTTCAGGAAAAAAGAGTGAGATGCTCACAGTGCTCCAAGGTAGTCAGGCTGTTGGCTGTTCTGTGCTGCTCCTTTAGATATACAGCTGAGCAGCATTAAGCATTTATGCTTCTGTTAATTTTGTTTTGATCCATGTAATGTTTATCTGAGGATGCAGATAAATGCTGATGAAATCACTTTCCATCTGCAGGTAGCCATGCAGAGAAGACAGAAGTCAGTGATTGCAGGGCCAGCTGGCTTTAATGTTTGCTGTCCCCAAACATGCATAATTGCCATAGGCAAACATGCTTTGGAGAGAAGAGGTCCATGGCCATGAGAAGCCGTTCCACCAGATATGTCTTCCTAGCTTATTGCCAGCTAATGACAGAAGTGCTAAAACATCTCATGAGGTGTGTTACGGCCTGCCTTGGGGCTTTAGTTTCCTGACCATGCAGCCTGGACCCCTGCTACAACATGCTAAACCAAGCTAACTTTCTGTTCTATGAAAAACAGAGCAGAAGGGGTAATTAATACGCAATTTTTCTTTTCCCCAAAATGAACTTAGCATCAGTTCAGAAACAGTCCCACACTTGGAGGTTTTCTTTGAGCCTTGGTTTAGTCACATCAGAAGAGGAAGCCTCGGCAGTGGAGTCCACTGTGCAGCTGCATGGCCAGCTGAAGAGGAAGGTGACAGAAGAGAGACTCAATGTTGTAAAGAAGAGTTGTATGCAAGGGTTGGGGGTAATTCTGGATTCCCTGCATGACTCTCCGGTGAACCAAAGCATACTTCTGTACAGTGAGAAGACTGTGGCAGACATGCAAATGCAAATGTTTTTCCTGTTCAGACGTTCGTCTGTATTATTCTCTTGTTGAAAGTCAATATGGATTGATTTTGAAACTCTTTCAAAATCTGCCTCTCTTAGCTTCAATTATCAGTGTTCTCATGAGGTGGTGGCCACCTTGATTTACACCTTAGTTCATTCCTGACCATGTGACTGTACTCATACTATTTTACTCCAACCATCGCTGGTACGAGCTGCCCAGCTCCTTTCATCAGCAAATGCTCAACAATCCTTGCAGCCTCAGGCAGCCCCAGCCATACCCTACTGAATGCAATGCCCACCCTCAGCATCAGTCTACATAAACATTTTCTCAGGCAGTTATGCAACTCTCCTGTTCTTTTGGGCACTCTGAAAGAAAAGCCAAGCAAAACAAAAAATGGTAATGTCTCAAGGCAGCAGAATGTCAGCCTTGGCCAAGGGAAGACTCAGACCAAGTGCTTGCAAAGCAGACACAGTCACCCCACTCCAGAAGTTCTATAATATTCACATTATATATCACATATCTGGTATAGACATGAACTACTCTGTATGAGCTGGCCCAAGGCTGTCTTCATGTCCTGTCCACAAATACAGTATATGTATCGCCAAAATTCACCATTGCTTACCCCAGCACCAAACTCTAGCTGAAAGGATGCAGTCATTTTGGAGGAGCCAGAGGGGGAATCTGGAGCAGTAGTCAGTGTTAGGTTGAAAAACCTACCTAGCGTATGTCTTGAAGACATATGTGGTTGCAGCCAGATTTTCCCATGAATTTCTGTTCTCACAAAAGGACTAAAAGGTCTGCCTGCCCCTGGCCTTCAAGTCAGCAGGGAAGGAGGATGCATGGAAGATAAGCCATACTCAGCCTGGTGGTGGTTCATGTAAGAATCTTTCCTGCATTTCTTTTTCTAAAAATATTTGTCTTAGTTCTGTTATCCAATTTGACAGATCCTGAATGCTCATTTATACTGTAGACGGAGATTAATGAGACCTCTAAGTCAGGAGCTTGTTACTCTAACGAGTCTTTAATATAACAATTTGAGAGGGAAACATATCCATTTCAAACAATGACTATGGAAGTTACAGATGATGAATGGTATTGTCAAATTATCCAGAAGGATCGTAGATCTATGATTCTCATTGAATCTAGATAGAACTGGGATTCACATGTCAGTCAAGCGTAATACAGCAGGAGTTCAGTTCCTGACTGCCATTAAAATCATAACTTTAGGGTAACAAATTTCATATTTCATAGTTTTAAAATGTATTCAAGGTTTTCCTTAGTTTCCTTTTAATATCTACCTATGTAAAAACCACTCCCAACTAGAGAAGTGCAGTGAGAAACACAACTCAGTTACAGAGATGTGCAAAATGGTTGTGTTTCCACTTTCATATTGCAAAGCCTTGAAGATAATATTTCAGCTCTAAAACCTCAGTAAAGAAATGATATGATCCCATTTTATTTCATTCATTAAATCCTCAAAAGTTTCCTGTCCATGTATAGCATTTATTGATTCAGAGAAAAACTGTAGAATTTATGTATTTTATAGAGTTTTCTGTGTTATGTGGAAAACAAACTTCTTACACTGGAATGGCTGGAAACAGATTTTCTAAATTCATGTTTATGAACCAAACCAAAAAAGTCTTAATAATCATCTGTACTTCATGCTTACATTTGGCAGATGGTTGAAAGAAATATTAAGGTGCTTGATATTTGCTGGCCAAGTCATGTTTTTATCCAGGAGCCCTGCTGTGACTTAAAGAGTGTAATTTTAAGACTCCAACTTTGAAAACTCTAGTTATGCTAGTGGAAAGTTTGTCCATGGAAAAGTCTTACTAGTCCTAAGTAGCTGTTATTTAACAGGTTTTTCTGAGAAGTCATGATTGGCTTAAAAGAGACTTTTTAAAAACAGCAGCCTAAAATCTTACATTAGACATGCAAACGTAGGTTCTGGATGCACTAAAATGTCTCTCGCTGGCTTGCTTCATTTTTCTCTTGAGCACATTTGCTAAAGAAACACAGTTTTGATCTTAGCTGTAATATAAACACAGTTTGTGTGCAAGGTTGAAGTATTGTGTCTATACTTTCATGGGAGACAACCATGTTGATTTTTGTAATTGATATTAAAGAAAACTCTAACCTCATGTTTTTGCTTGGTTAGGGCTGTAAGAATGGGTGAATTTCTGTGAACAGTTATGCAGTGGCTGTTCAATGAGCCTTGCCTAACAAACTAATAAGGTTTAATTAGCCCAACCTAATCTGACAGCTTGCTATGGCACACTATTGGTTAGTACAGCTGGCTAGTGATGCATGTATGCATATGAAATAAAGATCGCTCCTTGCAAGTTTTCTTTGCTTTTCAAGTATTGTGTGGTTGAATTCTTGCAATTTCAAGTTGTCTTCTCATACAAACTTTGCTTGCTCCCATCCAATTTAAAAACAAGTCTCAGTTAATAAGATTAACATGTTCTTCATTTTGAGTTTTGAGAAAGGCCATTTTCAAGCTAAACACTGGCAATACCTATACAAAATTTGTATTCTAGTTGTTTGGGTATGTCAAAAGTTTGGATCACGCAAGAAACCACAATCTGTATGGCCAAGCCTGTAATATCTCCAACATGTACCACTGTGTCAGGGTGCAAAAGCCCTGAGGATGGTGCAGAGCTAGGCTTCTCAAGGCAGCATTAGGCCTGCACAGAGATAGTCACAGTTTTAAGTTTACATCATCTTCATTTATACTTTAAAAATGAGACCTTTTCTTTTGCTCACATGTTGATGTTCACAGTACAAGTGCAAGATCAGGAAATTGCCTTACATGCATTTCCAAACCCAAAACTCCAAGCCAAGGTTTCCTCATTTTTTTTCTACAGACAATATAACCTACAGTCACAATCAGTGACGACTGCTGAACAGTGAGAGGACAAGAACTGAACCTACATTTAGCAGCCCTGGCTAGTGCAGCCTCCCTGTGCTTCCCAGCAAAATTCAGCAGGGCTTTGTGAACATCCTGCAAAGAAAATGGGCAAATTTCCTATGAACAGGGATTGGACAACAGAATTATGAAGGGAGGTCTCTGATGCAATGACTCCCTGGAGCAATTGCATCTGAGGAAATGCAGCCCAGGGGCTGGAAAGAGACCTAGCGGAGAGCAGAGAACTGGAAATGCCAGAAAGAGACTAAAGTAGAAAAGAGAGAGAGAGGTGTGCTGTGCTCCTCTAACAAAACACATGCATACACTCAGTAATAAAATCTTGTTCAAATTCTGTTTAGCTGTGTTGTCCAATGGTTTCTTGCAACAACCTTATAATCAATCAGTGTGGCAGAGAAATATTAAAACTTGGGGATCATAATCAGACATTAAACATTATATTTCTGAAACTGTGCCTCTGTACAACATATTTTACCTTTAAAGAAAACACAGTCAACAAGTGTGCCAGTGTGTTCTCCTCACAGGTTTTTGGCCCTGTGCAACAGAATCTTAGAATCAAAGTCTAGGTTGGAAGGAACCTCTAGAGGTTTAGTCCAACCCTCTGCTCAAAACATGCCTACTTAGATCAGGTTCTTCAGGGACATGCCTCCAAGAATGGGGATTTCATAACCTTCCTGGGCAACCTCTTCCAGTATTTAACCACTGCATGGTAAAAATATGTTCTTTATCAGGATTTTCTACATTCAAACTGTTCATTGATCTTCTCTTCAGTTTCTGCCAGCTTCAGCATCATGCATCTCTTTGTCATCATCCAGAAACTTCTGGGCTGTCATCTACAGACAGGGCATTGAATTTGCTCAGCTGAACCTTGCTTAGCAGTAATTGAAAGAAAACCTCCACAGATCTCCTGCTCCTCTGTCTCTCTCAGGAGAGGTCTTTGTGTAGCCAACTCCACATGGATGCTTTGCCCTCCCCCCCGACCCCGGAGATCATTGCAAAGGCAGTAGAAAGTCTCCAAGGAGAAAACAAGATGTTCTTGTCACCTTCCTCTGCCATGACCTGCTTATAAAACCTAAATGTGAAGTCAGCATTCCTGGTGACTACCTTGAGATGAGCCAAGTTTCAACTACATTGCTGCTTTCCAGGAGATGTCTAGGAAATTTTCAGCTCTCAAGCTCTACTGTTCACTAGGGTGAGCAGTTAGTATGAGGGAGTGAAACCTAATCACACAGTGGAGTACTTGTTTGCTAGCTGTCGTTTACAAGATAGTGAGGAACAGAATTGACATCTGAATAAGAAAGCATCATGAAAATTACCCATCTCTCCATAGAATGCCACCAATATTTGTTACAGAGGTTAATTTTATGCTAGTTCAGATCTATGGCTGAACTCAAAGACCAGCATGCAAACAATGAGAAAAAAGGGTTTTAATTAATGTCTTTGAAGTAGTTTCTAAAGAAAGACTGGAACACCCATTAAATCCACAGAGTGCCAAAAATAATTCCTTGTTTTTGCCCACAGAAATGAGATACAAGGCTTAGGTCTCAGTGGTTAGTTCAGTGTTGCCAAACTTCATGAATACTGAAGTGCTTAAAGAGGCTGTTTTCCCCTTAAACTTCTCTTGACCTTTCATCATCTTCCCCCACTGAAATTCCACTGCCATCCAAAGCACACATGTCACATCCAAGTGGAGAGCTTTGGAAAGAAAACAGAGCTGGATTTCTTGGGGGATCCTGGGAAGAACATTTTGGGGATCAATGTCAGTAAAAAAGAAACTAGATAAACATAGTCTTTACTGTTAAAAAATAGAAAGATGGGACGTATCAGACCCCTCAGTGCCTCTGAACTAATTTGTTCTTTTAATTTTGCTGTGATGAATTAAATGAATATGTGTGATGCCTTCATTTGTACACCACCACAATAACAGAAAGGATTTTTTTTAAAGAAGCAAGAATTAAAACTAAGTGTGTTTATCCCAACTGTGGTTTTGTCTTCCTCTTTTTCTTCATTTCTTTTTAGTGCAGAAAGTGAATTATTTCTTTAAGGAGCCTCCACAAGTTATACTATCCAAAAACTGGCCAAAAAATGAGTCACCTCAGATTGGAACAGGTCTGAGTTTCATTTATGATTCATAGGACTTTATTGAATGAGTTGGATGCAGACGGGTCTAAACTAAACACTGTGTTTAACTCCACTGTACCAGATCTACAAAATCAAAAAGAGAGAGGTAACCATCACCTCATTGAGCTTGACAGGGAACAGTCTTTGAGCAGATACCGAGGTGGCAATTGCTGGTAGTTAGAACAGATATAAATATGTCTCAGAAGAGAAACTCCATTTGCTTCAGTGCTCTAAAACTGCTACACAGCTTGGTGCAGGGAGAGCCCCATGTACTTCCAAAATAAGTAAGAAGGAGCAAGAAGTGATTGTGTGACATCAGCTCCAGCTCCTACACATGAGCTTGCCTTGGAGAAAAAAGTTCAGGAAACCTGCCCCAAAGACTCAAGGATATCCAAAAACTAGAGTCAAAAGCTTAAACCCAAAACCTTATATATGCCATGCAGTACATAAATAAAAGACAATGCAAATGAAAGTGTCACATAAAAATGACACAGGAGTGGAAAGTTAACAGAAGGGCAGAATCTTTGTTCTGAATGTTTCCAAGTTTTAAAGCTTTAAGGACCTTATGTGGCCAACATCTGAGATGCAAACCCCAGCCAACCTTTGGACTCCAAGCAATGGAGAAACAATAGTGCCATTGCACTTGCACGGGTCTGAACTTGTGCCCTGTAGCTAAACAACATATAACTGATGGAGGTGAAAAATTCAGTGTTAAATCTCCCCTACAATCATTTCCTTTGATTCTCTTTCCACTGGCATCACTTCATGGCTTATTTATGCCAAAAGCTTTAACATCTTCTAATTAAGTTCCAGTCAAGCCTTAGAAAGACTCCAAGACTACACTGCATGGTGGCCTGCCCAGACAGATGAGCTAATTAGCCCCAGCGTACTGCCAGGCTGCTCTCGCTTCCCTGCTTCCTTGTCTCATGGCAGCTGCAAGAGGGACCTCAGCTTGTGCCTCTGCCTCTCACAGCACAACATGGACATCTTGGCCACCTTGGTAATTCCCCTCTCCCTCCCACCTGCTCACTCCCCATGGACTTCTGCCTTTTTTCAGGGAAGAGAAGTGCTCTTCAAAACATGACATGCTTCTTCACAGAACCTCCAAGAACATTTCTGTTTTCTCACCATTTCACAAAAGCAGCTATTTTCCTGGTCCTTGCTTTGCAGAGATGCAATTCCCTTTATCACCACTGTCAAACCCACCCTTTTATACAGGTGAAATAAGAAACTGTACCATAAGTAACACAGGTAACAGGAGCTCTAATACAAGTGTTATCTCATGTTCACACCACTTGCAAGATGCCCCTTTAGCCAAGGTGTTTTCTTTTGCTCTTTGTTCTATTGCTTGCACTCCACACAGCATAAGGCAACTGGATAAGAAGGTAAAAACAATTCTGGAGGCTGTAAATCAACTTCTGAGGAAGCTCTTTGCCTTTTTCTCTTTTTTTAATGTATGCATCTAGTGGTTTAGGTGCTTTTAAAGGTATTGTGATAAAAGTCAGAGATGTATTTTTCAATTAACTCATAACAATCACTTGCAGGTACATTTAAACTGGAGAAATCTCATAAGAAATGTCAAATTCAGCTACCTGGAGGGAATGAGAGATATGAAGAATTGGATGGAAAGCCAACAGCCTCAGCTAGGGCATGCTTTTCTTATGGAGCCATCCATTTCTGATGGACAGTGCAAACCTACTTCCTTCCCAGCCCTTTTCCCCAGACGGAAATGGTTTACAACTGAAATTGTTTCTGGCTTATGGCAATCTCAGATTTCTGGACATCGAAGCATGTGCCTATTCCTGGAAAGGTGAAGTAGGAAGGGCTAGTGAGATGTTCTGACAGCTCTGTAACTTCAACCTCTGAGGCCATAACCTTGAAGCAGTTCTCAGAAATCAAACTCATCCTCAGGAAAAACATCCTGTGAATCTGGAAGAAATCTGCAGCCAAAACCTGGAACCAGGTAAACTTCAGCATGCACAGGAGGGAAGTTTCAAACAAGAAAGTAAAGGAGTGAAAGGCAACAGTACTTCCAGTGATTGACTTGCCTGTGTGCATCAACATCTAATTACCATAATACTGTACTGTTTTCATATGTATTTTCCTAATAGGAAAGAAATATCATGCTAAATGTAAGACAAAAATGACCAAACTTTCTTGTGTTTGAAGAAGAGAAATAGAACTCTTTGCCAAGCCTTTGCAGGAGTCAAATAACCACAGACCTTCCATTCTTCCCCACAGGTATTTTTTCTCCTGGCCAAATGACACAGCACAAGCCAGGAATCTCATATGTAGCAGAATTACTGAGTTAACATTATGGCTCTCTATTAAAAATAGGAAATGTTTGTGTGAAATGCATTCATTTGTTTTGGTCTGGCTTTTGTAGTCTCTTAGCAGCCAGTGGTACAATTAAATACACTCCATTCCAGAAAATATTTTCTAGATCCATTACAACAATGAAACTGTTGATGCCTTCAAGCCCCCTATTCAGAGCCCCAACCATATCAGGTGATTATGCTGCTGGTAATTCCATCTGACACATGCCAGGGGTATGCATGTGGTATTTAGGGATATTGTGAAGGATACATCTCTCACAAGCGCTTCCTGAGCCCGGGCATTAGCATGGTGATGGACACTGGTTATGTGGATTTCGGCCACAGCACCTTCATAGCGGCCAGGTTCCTGGTGACAATAGAAGCCAGTTTTTCAGCACTGAATAATCACTAAGTTCTTTGAGAAGTGAGAAATTCACATAGTATTGCCCAGGAATAGCTGTTAATTACTAATTGTGTGACAATTGCTAGACTCTGTGACTACATAATGAAATACATGACATCTGATTCTGAGAAATCAGACACCCTCAAGTGTTGGGTCTGTGACATGAATGGCACTATTTTCCTGTGAGGATAAGTATTTTCCCATTAAGATAATGATGTGGGTGCGCTGATCAATGATGGGTACCAGGAAAGGCATGCTGTCCTTAAGGGGAAACTCTTACACCACGATCCCTGAAGTATCATGGGGTCAATCCCCACCAGAACTTTATAAACCTTGTTAAAATTTTTCTTTGTCATGTCTTCTATGTCCTAAGAGTGATGTGCAAAAAGAACAGTATCATACGGTGCAAGAACATAATATGTTATTCAGTATCAAGACAAAGCTAACAAGACGTGACTATTTAGTTGTTATATATTAGAAAACAAATTAAAAGGTGATTGCTTTGCAGAGGACCTAAATCATGGTATGATTCTATGATATCTCCCGTTTGATGAGGATACATTGGCAACAGAACTGTGCACCTCAGATTTGCCAGGTATTTTTCTCATTAAGCAGCCTATGCCTTCTACCATTGTCAAATTATGGGTTCTTATTTGTGCTTACGTTTAACAGAGCATTAGTAGGTCTCTCCAGCAGAATATGTAATTTGCTTTTCAGCTCATGACCTTTAAGGCTGTTGCTTATATTATATGCCTTTAGTTTCTTCCTAGCAGATGCTGCACAGCACTGGGAACAATGACAGACCTGCGCATTGGCACTAACCACTGGCTGTTTGAAATATGTTATTTTCCTTGATTTACTTCAAGCATGTTATTTCCCTCTCTGCCCCAACACCCATACACACTTTGCTTCTTTTTGCTTGTTCCTTCTTTTACGATCATTAACACTACTCAAAATTGCCACTATTTTTCTTCCAATGTCTTTTGAACTTCATGTCATTTGTAGGTAAGGGTTAAATCTATCTTCACCATGGGTGAATCGTGGTTTCTGAGCTACTTATTTATGCTTTTAGACTTTGTTTCACTTCTGTAGATAACTCCTTCCCAGTTATGGCAACAAATACACAGTTTACTGCTATTCCCACATTTGTTTTCCTTTTCTCCTTATTTCAGAGAGCTACTCAGTGTGTGCTGTTCCAAAGCTTCTTCTGTGCTGGCAATTCTTCTTCTATGGCTGTAACCTAAAACAGCCTTTACAGAAGACTACTTTCAGGCATACCATCACAGATTTCTCTTAGGGTCCACATAGGCAGTGCTGAGGGTGCAGCTCCTGTGCGTGCATGGTTGCACACAATCCCACATCAGATTTGTGTGTAGGCTTCAGTGAAGGTTGGGTTAGAAGATGTCCTTAGCACTTTGTCCCTCAGGTGGTGCATCAGGTCAGCTCCATCCTCCAGCAATGTCACTGCATTGAAGTGGCACACCACAGTACTTTCACACAGCCCCAGAAACTCTTGACTAGCTAGGAGGAGAGTCCTTCCTCTGCTGCACTGCTTCTTGGTCATGAAATTTACCGTCAGTAAACAAACCAAGAAACAAAAATCCAGGAAAGAGGAGGCAAAAACCCAGCAGACTGAAAGAAGAAACACTGTCCTGAACAAACCATGACTGCACTGAATTTGTGACAACCTTAAGGCTGACAGTTTTGGGGGGATTGTGCAATCCTTCTGTAGTCATTATTTACCACAGAAATTTGCTGTCTGCTGTACATTTCCAATGAGGGGCATTCCCTGATTTTTGTCAAAATAGAAAGGAACCCAAGGCAAGAGACATGTATACAGTCCCTACTCCCATTTGAAGATGATTCCCTACCAGAAATACTTTCTTGATATTTTTTGGTTATCCAGTTCTTAATTCAGCTTGATTTTTCTCCACTCACTTTCAAATAAGTTAAGCAACAAAGTTACCTCTCAAAGTGGAATCTGATTGGCAAAATATCATTTAGATATTTTTTTTTCTACGAACAAATGAAGACTATTGATCTGAGGTCCATGAGGAACAACAAACATAAAGTCTCTTGGTATTCACCGACGGAGCCATTTGTCATTGCAAAGCTGGACTTTGGCATACCATCCTGAATTAGCCCTGAGGTTTGCCCAGAACTTTTAAATGATCTTCTGTAGCATCAGTTTATCTATATTACACCATAACCAAGTCCTTATATGTTTAGAGGTATGAAGCCAACTCTTTGTTACCGAATACTGAACAGACTAGATTTATGAGTAAGAAACTTCTGTCATTGGTTTACATGATTTTAAAGAGGGCTTTGAGAGTGAATGTGAAGTGTTACATGGCTGGCAGATAGACATGGAAAGGTTCTTATATTCCTTATTGGTATACTTACAGCTACAATTTACTAATATGATAGCATTAATTTAATGTCAAAGAAAATAAAGATCTCCAAACCAATCAAGATATTTACATTTTAGAAATAGTCACCATAATTTTTGAGTTATCTTTTTCACAGACATTTTAAGAGACTAAGGTCTAAAAGTTGCCATTTATATTTTACTTTTTTCTACTGGTTTAAGATATTCTGTAGCAAAAGATTTAATCGATCTGTAATTTAAATGCTTCCATTGGCTTTCTATATTTTAATAAGACATGCTAAGGATGTTGATTTAAAAAATTAAAGAAAAAATAATAAAATAATTTAAATATTTACTCATTTGTGTTTCTTCCCTTCATAACCATACAACTATCTAGTGTATTTGGTATGTTAAAAACCTACCAATGGAGTCACTATAAGACAACACAATAGCAATAAGTTAGACTCAAGAAACCTTAAATGAAAAGGTACAAATGTCAAGTCACAGTACGTTTTTTACTCTATAGCAGTAATCCACTGTTAATATTTAGAAAGGTGACTCCTCAAATATTACTGCATTATGTATGTGTGTCTGTGATAGCTTACAGCAGGTTAACAGACCCCAGGAAAGCTCTGCTGTTCCTACTGAGGAAATACAAATTCTCGGGTGTTACAATTTTTCGTTCATTCTCTTTTCTACCACAGTCTGAGAAGTCTAGCTGGAAACTGTGATAGTGAAGGCAGCACCAGTAGGAGAAAAGACAAATGACAGTGACAACAAATCCATAAAAAGGAAACTGATGTTATGTCATGGACTGCTCCACCATATTTTTATCTCAGGGCATTGGTAATAATAGCTATATTAGCAAGATAAAACAGAAAGTCTTTTTGCTGGTATGGCTTCCTTCCTTAGTAGAATAAACATTATTTGTAAAGCAAAAACAACCTTCTTGTCCTCATGAGGAAGGCTTCCACTGAGCAGGAGACAGGGAGGCATGCTAAAACAGGTGCATTCATCAACCCTTTATACTGGCGTGTCCTCCAGTGTCCTACCTAGTCACTGATCCTGCAGCTTCACACCATACTTGGTTAAAAACCAAATAAATTAGTGGAAATTCACTCCAATATTAAGGGAATCTTCATTTAAGGCTAATCATCAAATGTTAGTGGATTAAACAGGCAGGACATACATCCCACTTCCTTTTCCCCATTTCCCTTCTCCTGCTGTCCCGTACACACACCGTGAGTGTACAGCAATAGCTACATCATCTGGAGACTTTAAACCATCTCAAATACCCCATGGGAGCATGTCAGGAAGGGCTTCTTACAAAACCAGTGAAAAGTGACTTGTATTTTTTTAACACTACAAGCTATACCCAGCTGTAGACTGGGGGGAAATACCAGTGAATTTTGGACAAGGAAAAATAGGTTTTGTGTTTTAAGGGATTAATCATGTATATAAGGATAATGGCTGAAAGAGGAGCACTAGTATGTACACATAAATGTTTTGCTGGATCACAGGAATTTAGCCAGCAATGTGTGTAAGTGCATGTCCTCTGGTCAGTCATTTTTCAGAGGATTTACGATTTTCCCTATGAAGAGGACAGTGCGGGTGTATTTATCCAGAATCACAAGGAGAAAGGGCCTGTTGAATCTGACTCGAGGTGGATGAGGAAAATCACCAGATCTCCAGGTAATCTCCTCCACCATGGCCCCCGCTGCTTCAGTGCCGTTCTCGTGAACATTTAGCACTGCTCTGTGGATCACCTGCAAGGACACAAAACAAAACAACCTCCAGCTGACAACCTGGCAAGAAGAGAGCAGCCTGCCACCCTCCTCACTCTTGCCAAAGACAGCCCTGCCTAGGGCAAGACCCAGCAGCACCAGCCTCTGGGAAGGTCATCACCAGCCGCTCCCATTCCCACCACAGCACAGTCAGCCATCAGACCACTTCTGCCAGCCTCCTTCACTGCATGTGGAGAGAGTAACCCTTGAACAGCAGACAAGCCAAAGAGCGTTGAAGATGACTGATGGCAAGAAACTCTGGAAGCAAAGAAACCTGGTAATTTAGCCTAGACTTAGATTTTCCTTTGGCAGCTTCATGTATTATTGTGAATTTACCCTATCATCTAGCTGAAAAAAATAACTTTTTGAGAGCACTAGAAGGGTGGGAATAACAGCCTCTTTCCCTCTGTAGGCAGAATTAGAGGAAATTTTATCAAAGGTAATGTGCTACCTTTAGATAATTTTGTTTAGTAGCCAAAAGAACATTTAATTATATGTATATCTTCTTCCTCATCCTCGAACCATGTATGTTTAACCCCTTGTAAGTATGTTTGGCTTCAGGTTTAGGAAAGATAGGGCTTGCTTTGCCTTCAGACTGGCAGCTGTTGATGATTGAGTGATGCTTCAGAGAGACTGGGATAAGCTTTTCATGGGATATTAATGTCAGGTTCCTGGGAACAGACAAATCCTGTGGTGGCTGTGTTTCATGTGCTGACTTACTTTTGAAACCATTAGTCCAGGCTCCTCAGTAATCCCTGACAGATCAGCTTGTTCAGTGAACAGATCAATCATACCCACTTGTTTGACTATTCTTTTCACATCATAGGTACCAGAAATAGAAAATTTTGGAATGTGCAGATGTATTTTTCTGTAACAAATAACACAAATAGGGAAAAACTGTTATCTAGGTAACACTGTTCAATGGCTTCAGTATAGTGACACTTCATATTTATTTTTCTAAATGTTAAAAGTTTGCTCTCAGCGTTCAGATAGCACATCTGACCAGGTTAGCTATTTAATGTGCAGGGCTGGAGCAGAATAAGCCCATGTTATCCTCTGCCTCCACAAGGAGTAGGGTGGAAGATACAACTATAACAACTCTGTGGCAAACAGAGCTGCTACTGCCAGGTAGCAGGTTTTTTTCAAAAGACCATAGCTAGCTGTCCTAAGGCTGTTCAAATACACAACAGGGCCTGGGCCACCACAAAAATAGCTGCAGGAATGGTGAATGAATGAAATTTCTGCTTTTACATACAATGCCCTCAACATCCTAATACCCAATACCTCAGAAACAGCTACTCCATAGTTTCACAATGACCATATGAAACAAGGGTCTGTTAACTTCACCATGGTGCTAAGCAACTTGTGATTGAGCCAGGAACTCAACCCAAGATGGATCCCAAGTTCAATGCTCTGTTTGTTTACTACTCCCAGCTCTTTTTCATTTTCCAACTAAGAAAAAGGAAGTCCTGCACAGAGAGGGACCATTAAGTGAATAGAGTTCAGTAAAATAACCTGGCCTTTCATGTTTTGTCTTGGTGAGATAACCATTACTAATCTATAAAATGGTCACCTCTCACCTTAGCAAAAACACTTACCTGTCTTGGAGGAACTTTTCCCATCTAGACACAGTCCTTTTCAAGAGAGCATCTTCCACCTGCTTCATCTTCCCTTTGTCAGGCAAAACAAATAATGCTGCAGCATTTCCATTGTAAGGTATCTGAACCAGCCAACAGGACAGCTCTTCATCGAAGTAATTTCTGTAGTAACCTTTTCGATACATCATGTCAACTTTTACAGATGTTTTCTGATCCACAAAGAAATCCTCCTGTTTTGTATATGAAGTACTGAAGGGTTTCTCCCAATGGGCTTATGACAAAAAGAAAAGTAATTCAGTGGAATACAAAGAAGAATGGTCATGGTGAATAAAACAGGATCTAATTCCACATTCCTTTGATTAGAACAAATATCTTTTTCAAGTTACTGCACCCTCAGATGTTACAGCATTGCAGCTCTTCTTTATATTTTTCCAGTGCTTGAAGACAATTAAAGACAGATAATACTGAAAACACCATCTTTTACTAGAGCATGAGTCTATCAACACATTAAAGAATTTACCAAACTCAACAGAGATATTTATTAAAATAGTCCAGTCTTTCACTCAACCAGGTGAGAACAAAAACATTTATACTGACAACAAATATACATGGGTTTATAGGAATATTTTCCAGATACTGAACATGGTTTCCTTCATTTAAAATATTTAAACTACAGTTTCTTTCTCTTAGGCTAACATTCCCTGTAATAAACAGTAATCATCTAAGTTACAACCTTTGCACCCTTTGATATTTCTTACCTTTAAAGAAGACATAATTAACAAGAACCATTGCAGTGAGAGGATCAAGGTTTTCCACTAGTTTAACAATTTTCCCGTTTGTCTTTTCCTCAATATAACTGTTGATCCGGTTCTCAGCACCAGAGGAGTTGTTAAAGTCAGTAGAAAAGACTTCAGATTCATAAAAGCTTTTGACATCATCCAAGAACTTCTGTAGTGGTTTTAGTGTCTCTTCTATAAAAAGGGCATTGCCCAGGCTCAGCTGGAGCTCACTGTCTGAACGGTTCAGCATCTGGAGGAGTTGGCAAAAACCTTCATGTATTTCCTGCTCCTGAGTCTTTTTCAGGTTAAAGGCAAGCCCTTCCAGAATCTGTGTCAGCGTTGCTGACTTGGCACCAAGTGCCAGCATTGCAAAGGAAGCAGAGATGCTTATGGGTGAAAAGAAAATATTTTGATCGGTTGCTTCGGATGTAACAAGCTTGTAAAATGTAAATGCAAAGTCAGCATTGCTGGAAACCAGTTTGACAAATGTTTTGTTCTTAACTGGATAAACTCCTTCCCTATGAGAACTGCGTCCTGGGTAATATGTCCCTTTGGGATCATCCTGCCTATTGTGGTAATGAGGATGCCGATGACACTGGGCAACAGTATACAAACCAGCCAGCAATAAACACAAGGAGAAGGTGGGCTTCATTTTCCTTTCAACTGTTTCTGGAAAAGAGATAGACATACAAAAGATGGCAAGGAAATTAATTTCTTCATGCTGTGTGCTCCAGCCAAGTAAAAAGAAGCTCTCAGAACACACCTGTTCTCCAAAATCCCACACTTGGATATTTCACATTCCTGATGCATGCCAGTGATCCCCAGAAAGAATATGCTTCTGGACACACTATTTGTATAATCAACTACTCTCTCAAAAGAGGTAATTTTGATCATATGAACTTTTAAAAAATAGGATAGGACTGAATTTTTTAAAATTTGCAAATAACTGGAAGCTTATGACCTTTTCCCCAGAGTAACAGGTAGAAGTTGTGTTTTTACTCAGTACTGCAGGATGGCTACTGCAGCCCTGTTAGTCTTCCTCAATTCATCAAATAATTAGAGAATTAAATCTGTGTTAAACAAAAATGTGATATAAACACAGGCCATGCTGTCTAGGACCAAAAATACAAAATACATTTACAGTTCCTTCAAAGATAAAATATTGGATCACTGTGGTAGCAAAGTCCATACGCATCTATATTTTTTCCAAAATCAAATTTTCATTTAATTATGTGAAGCATCTTTTTCACTAGCAGCCAGTTCTTGCTGGCTTGTTCTGGCATGTTTTGATTTTTTGCATAACAGTTATATCCCTTTGTTTAAGGATGTAAAAGGCACCCTTCCCAGGCAACAACATAATCCCCCAAAATGAAATGTCCAAATGATCCAAGGGAAAACTAAAAAGGTACTTACAGTGCTACAAAAAGGATCTTGCTGTGTATATCTGCTCATCTGCTCCTTCTTTTCATCAGTACCATTGAACAGGATTAAGCAGAGCACCCCCGTTAATCATTAATTAGTTCAAATAAAAATTGCCAGAGAGGATGCACAGCAAGCAGTAATGACCCTAGATATTCTGGACAGTTTGTCCAACCCAGACACAAGCTAACAGTGCTGGGTGGTGGGGCTGCAGACGACAGGAAACAGAGCAGGGACTGTATCTCCTGCTGCTTCCATGCTTGTGGATTGACATGAGAAGCCTGCTGCTGTGGGTGCCTGGCAGGAGAGCCATACCCTTTGTGGCTGGAGCTGGACGTTGTGACTTGGTGTGAAGGCCACCCTTTGCCTAGGTCTGGCTGTGGAGGACGAAACCGCCAGGATAGCTCACCAAGGAGAGCAGCCTCCCTGCCAGACCATCCCTCTTATCTTGGTCCTGGGGGACTGATAAATGGGATGGGGACATTGACAGAGCTGTAATCTTTCTGTCAGGATTTCAAAACGGGGTAAGATATCTTTGGATTTAGAAAGCCCTTCTGCCTTACTGTATACTTCAGTCACAACCTTTGACACCATGTTTAATGGTTTGGGGTCTTTTCCTAAGGGGAGCAGACTGTATGTGATTGGTGAATGGTCTCTAGATTTCTTTAGAGAATAACATGTGACATTACCACCCTCGTGAGACATTTCCAGCTCACTCATTGCTGTTGGCCATTGCCTGTGACTGGGTATTTGGGGAGCTGGTGAAGAGTTTTCTCCTGGCTTTTTAGAAAATACACAACAAAACCACCACCACTAAGAAACAACACTTACATTGGATGGTTCCAGAGACTGACTGCGAAGAGACACATGTGGCCAGTGAACACCTTGTTTCCTTGGGTTAGTCTTCTGTATCATATGCAACTGAAAAGGACCCCAGCGGCACACAGAACAGGCTGCCAATTCACCTTTCAGCCAGTGTTAAAGAAGACACACTGGCATCACTGGATGATATTCAGGGTTGAATATCATATATGGACAGATCACTCAAGGACAAACTAAGGCAGGAAATGAATTTTTTAACAGATCTGGCTGCCCCTGTGGCACTCCTCTCCATTGTATAGGATGGTTTTGTCGTTCCACCTAGCAGTTACAGTATCATTCCCATAATGTAGATGTGAAATATACAATCTGCATCCTGTTAGTTCCACATTGCCTGAACACCCCAAGAGGTCGATGACAACAATCAGATTTTGAAGTGAGGGTAATATCCAAACTCCGTAAATCACTGAACCATTGCTGAGTAACTACAAGTGGATTATGAACTGTCAAAAAATAGCCAGCAACGCATGTGGTCAGTAGCCTATTACAGCTTATAAAACAGTGAATAAGATTTACAGGATGGAAAACAAGAACTTAAGTATTTCCAGTCTAGCAAGCTCTGTAAACTCATACCAATAATCCTGAATCTTCATGAACAGAGATCAGCTTGCCTATTAGCAGTGAGTCAGAAAGAAGGTAAATGAAAGGATGCCCTGAAGGATGACTCCTTTTTAAGTGGAGATGCATGCAAGGACACAGATACCGATACAAATGGTCTTAGCTCAGCCTGGCACTGCAATAACATTGAGAATTTTAACCTGTAGACCAAGTTCAGGACCTGTGAGTGAACTCTGAAAAGCAATCAAGAAACAGAAGCCAGCCTGTGTCTCCTTGGATTCATTCGTCTCATCATTGCATTTATCCTTGGAGCACTAGAACAAAGCTGTTCCCTGTAAGATTGCATGTTACTGAATGTCACTGGTATCCACTTCTAGAAGGATCTTTAAACTCTGCTATGCAGTTGATGATGCTTATCCACACCTAGTTTTCCATTAAGGGGAAAGACATTGGGAAGGCACCACGGCTGAGAGGGACAATGCAGGGCCTGCTGGAAATGCTCCCCTGCCATAACCAAAGCTTCAAGGAAGAAATAGTTGCAGCTCTGAGGATTAAGCAACTATCTTACAGAGTGACGGAAGGGAAAGCGGGGATGAGAGCTGGTGGGTGAGTGCCTGGAGAAGGCAATGAGGAGGAAAGAGAGGGTAGGTGTTAGTACAGGACAGAAACACAGGAACCATTAGCATGTATCCAGTCCCAGAAGTGAGACAAGAAACCAGGACTTCTGAGTGTCTCTACAGCTGTGTCATTAAATTGCTGGCAAAACATGTCATGCCTATTCCCATTTTTATAGCCATTTTTATTACATTGAGGCTGGACAGTATTAATTCTGGTATTTCCTAAAGACTGAACATTTGGCCTTATAACCACAATACTCTGCTAATCTCCTTCTTTGGGATATAACAGACAATTTTGTACCTTTAGTCTCAGTCTGTTACCAGAACTTCACAGCTGCAATGAAATGCTGTAGTATATCTTACCTTCAAAGAAAAACATAGATATACATAACCTCTGCTGAGAATCAAAGTTCTTTCTACTTTTCTCATTTCTCATTGTTATTTTTTTTCACTTTCTAACCAAAGGTATGTTTATCAGTGTCATGGTTTAGCCCCAGCCAGCAGCTAAGCACCACTCGCTCACTCCCCTTACCCTGAGGGATGGGGGAGAGAATCAGAGGAGTAAGAGTGAGAAAAACTCCTGGGTTGGGATAAGAACAGTTTAATAATTGAAATAAAGTAAAATAGTAAAGATAATAACAATACAATAATGATGATGATGATGATGATGATAATAATAATAATAATAATAATAATATACAAAGCAAGTGATGCACAATGCAATTGCTCACCACCCACCGACCGATACCCAGACAGTTCCCGTTTATGTACTGAGCATGATGTCATATGATATGGAATAGCCCTTTGGGCAGTTTGCATCAACTATTCTGGCTGTGCCCCCTCCCAGTTTCTTGTGCACCTGGCAGAGCATGGGAAGCTGAAAAGTCCTTGACTAGCATAAGCAGTACTTGGCAACAACTAAAACATCAGTGTGTTATCAACATTCTTCTCATCCTAAATCCAAAACACAGCCCTATGCCTGCTACTAGGAAGAAAATTAACTCTATTCCAGCTGAAACCAGGACAATCAGCCTCAGAGATTCTGGAAGCTGTGTCTGTTTCAAGCTACCTTCTGATGCTATCTAAAATCACATAAAGCAGGAAATGTTTATGTTGCTTGCAATAGCAAAAACATTTATTGTGGTCTACAGCTTGGACAGCATCATGGAACTATGATTTACAGCTTGGCTACATCAGGGAATAGCAATTCAGTGATGCCATGTTGCCTAGCAAGTAGCTAATCCATCCAGAAGACTTCCTTTTCCAGGTTCCACTATGCCAAAAACCTAGATATATGAAAGATATTGCACAGAATTCCTTCCTTACCCTCCATGACAGCCAATGTTTATTTGGCGTTTCTTGCTTTTGTAGCTTTACATTTTATTTCTTTTTGTTGTATAATCTTCTACCTTGCCAAGGTATTAGAGGGAGAGAAGAAAAAAAAAAAATAAAATCCCCCACTAATTAGAAATTTCAGTGTGCTGGAAAAATGGAACATACTTTCTCAGCAATTTTAAACTTTGTGTTTTTAATACTGACAACTCATATACAATTTCCTAGAATGTCATGTTGACAATAAGTTCTCCTAAAGGACTGTTGTGTTTTAACCCCAACCGGCAACTAAGCCCCACACAGCCACTTGTCCACTCCCCCCTGGTGGGATGGGAGAGAGAATTGGAAGGCTAAAAGTGTGAAAATTTGTCGGTTGAGATAAAGACAGTTTAATAGGTAAAGCAAAAGCTGCACACACGTGCAAAGCAAAATAAAGAATTTATTCACTGCTTCCCATCAGCAGGCAGGTGTTCAGCCATCTCCAGGAAGGTGGGTTCCTTCATGTGTAACGGTTACTTGGGAAGACAAACGCCATAACTCTGAACGTCCCTCACTTCCTTCTTCTTCCCCCAGCTTTGTATTGCTGAGCATGACTTCATATGGTACGCAATATCCCTTTGGTCAGCTGGGGCCAGCTGTCCCAGTTGCGTCCCCTCCCAACTTCTTGTGCACCCCCAGCCTACTCGCTGGTGGGGTGGGGTGAGAAGCAGGAAAGGCCTTGACTGTACACAGAGTCAAGCACTGCTCATCTCTGAATTACCAACACTGTTTTCAGCACAAATCTAAAACATAGCCCCATACTAGCTACTAGGAAGAAAATTAACTCTATCCCAGCCAAAACCAGGACAAGGACCAACCTAGAAGATGCTTCTCATTTTCTGTTAACTGTAACCTGCATTATAACTCACATTTCTCCATCAGGGAACCCAGATGTGATCGTTCCTCCATGCAGATTTTTCTTCATCTGTCTTCAAGAAATTAATTCTTCATGTACAAATCTTGATAATTGAATTTTAAATATAAAAGCTGAGGAAAAGTGAACACAAGATGTATTGGAATCCAAAAAGATATTGTGTGGATGTGACCTGCTCATGTGTTTGCTTTGTTACTTACTGCTGAACTATACACAGGAGAATGTCATCTGGCAGGTGTTCTTATCAAATACAAACTTCAGAAGGAATACAGTGTAAATGGTGAAGATACTAATTTTTTTTTGGACTGTATTGTTTAAGAATGTCACCATCTTCTCGGAAAAGAGCATTAGTATAGATGAGACCCTGTGCCAGAAGGGAGAACTACGGTAATAGATAGCAAAGAGCAGTGGCCAGGTCAACACACATGTCCCTCTGCAAGCTCCCAAGCATCTGGCTCCTGAGAAGGGGCCCAAGCTGTGTCAGGTGTCAAAATGCCCCACACAAGGTGTTCAACACTTCTGAATGGGAGCACACTGGTGGGGAGCTGCATTTAGGAGTCTGAAGGCAATACTGGAAAGGGAACTGCACCTTCTTCCCCTCAATTTCAAACCAAGGCTCTTGTCCCGTGGTTGTCTCATATGGCTGCATAGTCAAACAGCAAAACAGGGCAGGGCACACCATTTTCTTTTTGAACTCAGCAGTACTAATAATTTACTTACTAACCTAGTGACTGGAGCACTTGATCACTTGATCCGGATACAAGACCCTCAAGTCTTACAAACCATTTAACCTGAGATGATCAGACCCAAAACATCCACTTGGCAGAGGAATAGTTCATCTTCAGGCTGCAAGAGGCAATGAAAAAGTGAAGGGAAAGACAATTCCCACCTTCCTTCTGAGGACCTTCTGCTTAAAAATCAAATAAAATATAAAAACTACTTACGTGAGATGTGTAGAAAATTGTGTGTGGATAATTGTGTGTGTTTTCATCTGCCTTTGAAAGACATATAATATTTATGTATGTAAATACACACACCCCTATAGGTATTCATAGTACTGGAGAAATATCAACTAGTATGATGTGTAAACCTAATAATGCAAGCACAAGCCTGGGAAATAAGAAACTTAGGTTTCCCTCCAAGAACATTTCAAGTAGAAGAAGAAACAAAGGCCCTAGGAATTGTTTTTGAATATGATACCAGATTGCACAAGATGTGCAAGTGTTATTAATTCTAGTTATATGAGTAGTGTGTGAGTAGTTCTGCTAAATATAATCATTATCTTTGCTAAATCAGAACCTGTGGTAATAATTAATGCGTTATGATCTGAATTTAAAAACCCTGAAAAAATGCTATCTCAAATTAATTGTGATGTTTTGATAACATAACAGTAACTTCAAAAGACTTTTTTAAGAGCTTTGAGGAATTGCACATTTACTAGAAAATGCAGAAATTCCTACAAAGTTTTAAACCAATTTTTGCTAAAAGCTAGTAAAAATGAGGGTTTTTTTCCATCCTGATATGAAGTGATGTAAAAATATTTTATTTACTAAGATTTTTTTGAAAAACCTGAAAATCACTGTAAAGTGTAAATGAAAGGAAAAAAACATAGCATATTAAAAGTAAGGCAATGAAATAAGTTGATTAGGCTGTAAGTACCCAGGCTGAGAGACATTAACTCGTTCAGAGAATCTGTCATCAGAACAGAATGTGCTATTAGTTATCACTATTTTATTATTTTATTTTTAGTTACATGTAGACTCCTTCCAGCAAGCTGTGGTGAGGTAGAAACTACTGTCTTTACCTGGTCTTGAAGTATTATGATGGTTTAGTATCCAACACCTTTATAGGCAAACTATCCTATCATCGACTTTAGTAGCATCTAACTAATAAACTGGTCAGAAGAAATTGATGACATTAAAAACCTGAGCCTATCCCTCTGTTCTAGTCTAATGCAGATTAAGAGCACAATGTCAATGCATGGTACTGATTCACATCACACATGAAATTTGCATAGTACAAGCATCCATGAACTTTTTCTTTCAAACTGCACACCTAGAAAAAAGAAAAAAAAAAAAAACTGACTCAAAGGAAACAGTGTGGCACTCATTACACCCTGATAGAGATGAGACAAAACAAGACAAAGCAGAATATTTAACAAACTGTTCTGTAAGCAGTGGAGTTAATAAAGCCTGGTTTACTAAGGATTTATGGCTTTCCTCACCACAATAACCATAGCTTTACTCCACAGCCTCTACGATGACTCCTACCAGGCAGGAGAGCAGGGCCAGGGCCAGGGCCAGGGCCAGGGCCAGGGCCAGGGCTAGGGCCAGGGCTAGGGCCAGGGCTGGGGCTGGGGCTGGGGCTGGGGCTGGGGCTGGGGCTGGGGCTGGGGCTGGGGCTGGGGCTGGGGCTCCCTGCCACGCACTCATTGCCCTCTGCAACCAGCAGAATTTAATGCAGCTGAGTCCTGCCTGACTTCCCCACAGCAGGCACAAACTTGGATTTCACTGATTTTCACAGAGTAGCAGAATGGTTTTTCAATCTCCTGTTAAGCCTGACCGAAATTTGCCAATAAGCTGCAATGTTACAGAGAGTAGCTAAGAGAAGGCAAGTGGCTACAAACATGAAAGTTTGATGCTGTTTCCTTTGGAAACCAGACTGGTTGTTTTATTTTCTTTGCTTTTGAGGTTATATGAGTCACACTTTCTCAGTTTCCACAGTTCGTGTGACTCCATTTCTCATCAGTTATCATGAATATTTTCATCATCCTTACATTTTCTTATGAAAAACCCCCAATGTTTTATATATTACCTTTTAATAATGATGTATCTCCATTTTTATCACCTTTAGCTTTTCTTTCATGTCATCTCCAGGAAGAGCTTGTAGACAGTCTAGCACCTGGTGGAGTATAAGATGGATGAACAGTAGGTTTGGTAAATGCTAAAACTGTTTTATAACATTTTATAACCAGATTGGATCTTTCAGATCACCATATATTTCAGCTGAAATTTTGTGTCATTCATTAATATGTACCATTGGAGGAGAACTTTAAAAATTGATTTCTAAAAGCATAACACTCCTGAATCTAAGCTTTACTCTAGTTACCTGACAAAACCTACTGAAGGACCATGACAAAATTGGTTTGAGCAAATCTTCAGCTATCAAATCTGTGTAAAAGCATGGGATATAAAAGACATTTGCTTAGATGAAGTAATAGTGACTGGGAAGCATTGCTGTCTAGAATCCACCCTGGTAAAGCAGACAGGCTATACCTCCAAATGTAATCAATCTGGAGCAGGGCAGCCCAGCAGTCCTTCAAACTTAAATTATTGTCTGATTCTAAGTGAGAGACTTTGAGCCTTAAACTAGAGTCCTGCAGAAGCACTTTGGAAAGGTTTTTCCAAGTGTGGACAGTGAATTACAGAACTGGAAAATGACGAAATTATGCATCTTTGACCTGTTCTTTATTGTGTGCTTTGGACGGAAAGTGGTTTGCTTACCAAAGAAATGCAGCTGACCTAAGTTTCCACTGCTTTACACTCGGTACAAAAGCTACAGTTACGGATAGAGAGCACTAACCATT
This sequence comes from Pelecanus crispus, assembly GCF_030463565.1. NCBI lineage: Eukaryota > Metazoa > Chordata > Aves > Pelecaniformes > Pelecanidae > Pelecanus > Pelecanus crispus. The sequence goes on from NC_134648.1 coordinate 57,113,066, forward strand.
CACTTTGCCCATGCAGAAGATCAAAGGCACCTGTTGATAGGTTAGATTTATCTTGGGCCAGTGCCTATGTAATGGGAGAAGGACACAACACATTGCTTTCTGCAGCCCATAATAGGGAGTCTGGCCATCACACCTGGGTAAACACAGGTCTTTTCTGACCTTTCCTATTATATTAGCTTGCATCTTCCCTCTATAAGAAAAGCCTGAGTTTGCCAGTGCAAGAGATGGTTGAGAGCTCAAGAACTTTTATTTGGTCTCCTTGTGCTGGGGCTGAACTCTCGCCTCAGAAAGTCCTCTCAGCTCAGCTCTGTTGTGCAGGGAGCACCAGGAGGAGATTCATGAGGAACAAGTACTGGGCTGGTACACCTTTGGGGTTGCAGGATCTGCTGTGTGCAGAACCACCTCCTTTTATTGGCTTTGAGCCTGGCTCCTACATGCTTCAGGTGATGGTCTGTAGCTTTGGCACTAGAAGGATGGTAAACATTCAGTCTCCATTAATCCAATCTGTGCCACAAATAATTTTTGCCGCCTTTATGCCATCCAAGTTATCGCTTTTCCAGGCTGAAGATCTCTCAGCTCAAACAGAAGATTTTCCAGAACTTTGATTAACCTTACCACACTTTTCTAAGAATTTTGCAGTTCTCATTATCCTTTCTGTTATTACAGGACCAGAACTACATGATCTAATCCAGGTGTGGATAATCCAGAGATTTAGACAGTGGCACAATGTTCCTATCTGATTCGCTCTCTTTTTTGCCTAATAATTGCTAATATTTAATTTGACTCCTTCCCCACTACAGGGCTGATCTGTACATGAACTACCTACCATAACACCAAACCCTTATTACTGAGTGTCACCAGTCAGTTCAGGTACAGCATTTCACCAACCCTGCAGCTAAAACATAACAAGAAAATCGAAATCCCCACTGACACAGCAACAGCAAGTCAGAAAGCTTCTTTTCTTTCTGATTTCAAAATGAGACAGAATTTGTCATGTCCATTCCTTAATTTTACCAGAAGATGGTGGCACAGGGCTCCTTTTCCTATAATCCCCAGAACCTGAGACTCCATACTTACAGTTATACCCACAGAAAGTAGTGTAGCAGGACCTCACTAACAGCTTGGCTTCTTGCAAGCATCTTGCTACTCATAACTAGTATACTGAAATGATAACATTTTACTAGCAGAATTTGCCCTACAGACCTTCTTCTCTTGGTGTAAAGGAACCCTTCTTATGTAAACAACTTTTAGAGTGACAAGTTCACCAGAGAATAAAAGTTTTCATTTTGGAATGAAGTTGTCTACCCAGAGAAACCTCTTGGCATTACTATTTAAATTTAAATTTATGCTTTACATTATTTATCTTTTTGTTACAGACATGGCCTTAAACAAGCACTAAGAAAATCCCTTATGTAGATATTTTGGAATTACACTTGAAGTTTTTTGCTCCAAAGCCAAGTAGAAAGTAGTAGGGCTAAACTTTGCAAAGTGTTATCATTTGTTATTATTTAATAGATTAATATTGTTGGCCATAGCAAAGAAGCAGAAGGCATATCAGCTAGCTGAATTACTATAATCAATAAAATTAAGTTTATGATATTATTCCATTGCTCATATCCCTTTTCTTAAACAAGTCTTTGGTGCTGTAAGCTTTTGTGATGTTGAGGATTCTGACAGGTCACCAAGATGGTTTAATGCAACAATTATCTTCCCTGTTTCAACGGAGGCAAAAGAAGAGGCTGTGTGGTTGCCCTTAGCCTCTGCAGCTCACATTCTGGCAGGTTAGCACAATCCCATTTCCATCAATGACTTACATTAACATGCCTCCACAAGACACTTTGGTATTCAGGCTGTGCCTGCATAGGCTTTTTGTCATGATTGCTGCACCATTTTTCCCACCCTGCCAACCTAGAAGCAGCTAGAAGGGCTGGAGCGTATTTGCCTCTGATGCCTTTTCTCAGTCACCCTTGACACAACTGTGAATACCTCAAGACTGTGACACATAGCACAATGACAGGCATGGGCACGAGGTAGTAATCACTGGCTGGAGCAACTAGGGCCCAAGATGTCATAAAACTTCATCCATAAGATTTACCAGAGAGATAGAGCTCAGACTTGAAAGACAGAACATACAGGAACATAAAATAAATTCAAGTCGTACATTCCAGTATCTGTCCCTTCAATACGCGAGATATGGTTTGGCTTTTTTGATGGCTAAAGAATCTTCATCTGTGTGAACAGCAAATCTAAATGAGGTTTAGGCATATGCTCTCTTTTGCATTCATTTACATTTTAGGACCTACTTTTCATTATGTCTTTCATCTCCTCTGTGCACAGATGTTTTCTCTTGCTCTGAGATTCTTTCCTGGCTGCAACCAAAGTTCTTGTGATGACTACAACACTTAGTGAATTACCTTATTCTATGTTGTTTTTTCTTTTCAAACCTTTTCCTTCAGCAGACCATCTTCTATGCGGTCTGTGTTTCCTATGTGGGACATAGTAAACAATGTAGCAACTTTTTCTTAGTAAGATATCTGCACGTCAGGCAAAGTCTTCTTCAGACCTTCCATATGAGCTTCACATTGATGTTAACAGAAGTTTTCCAAACATGAAGGATACGTTCTTGTTTAGTAAAGTAAAAAAACATATTTTCTTTCCAAATGTCTTATGGAAAAGAAACGGAATACAATCAAATACAAGAGAAATAAAGACTTGTTTGAATAAATCAGGCTAATTCACTTGTAATAAATTCATCTCCAGGGGTAGGATTGAACTGAAAAGCTACTTTCATCATAGAAATTCTCTTTTACAAGAAGCCAGCAAAGTCATCTGCAACAACATCAATGCTGAGCTGTGTTTGTGTAACCAGGGTATTAATCATACTCAAGGACATTGACGTGAAATGAATGAATTATAGTTTTCATTAAAACTGTTAGTCTGAGGAAAGCACAATTACGAAGTTATTTAAAAATGGACTCTCTGTAAAACATGGGACTGGGAACTTACAAAGGATATTCCCAGATCAGTCTTTGCTGGCTAACAGTTTACATGGAATGGACGATGTCACCATTGCATACATGTGCTCAGTTTAAATCTAATGAAAGCAGCCCCGTGTGGGTAAGGGCAGGGGTGCACTACCCAGCAGGGAATGTTGGATGGGTGGGTATGATTAGGAGGATGTGTCATAGGACTCAGAGATACATAGCCTATGGTGGTCTTCATGCTCCTTTCCCAGCTGAGAATTTGCACTCATCCTAGCTCCCACTGCAGTGAATATTTAGAGTTTTCATTGAAATATGTATATTTAAAAATGCTTGTATTTCTCTTCCATTTTTTTCTACTGGGAAACTCTAGTGCCTTTGTGCTTTGAGGACAAGACTTGAATGTTGGATTAGGGAGTAGCATTACTATGAGCTCTTTTTTTTTTTAATACCTCCAAAAGTTACTTAGAGTCATGTCAAAGATGAGCTGGGTTGTGAGGCACTGACACTGCCTTGTAGCTGCCTGTCGTGGTTTAGCCCCAGCCAGCAACTAAGCACCACGCAGCCGCTCGCTCACTCCCCCTACCCCGATGGGATGGGGGAGAGAATCGGAGGAGTAAGAGTGAGAAACACTCCTGGGTTGAGATAAGAACAGTTTAATAATTGAAATAAAGTAAAATAGTAATGCTAATAGTAACAGTATAATAATGATAATAATAATAATGATACACGAAGCAAGTGATGCACAATGCAATTGCTCACCACCCGCCCACCGATACCCAGACAGTTCCCGAGCAGCGATCGCTGCTCCCTGGCCACCCCCCCCCCCCAGTTTCTATACTGAGCATGACGTCATATGGTATGGAATAGCCCTTTGGGCAGTTTGCATCAACTATTCTGGCTGTGCCCCCTCCCAGTTTCTTGTGCACCTGGCAGAGCATGGGAAGCTGAAAAAGTCCTTGACTAGCATAAGCAGTACTCAGCAACAACTAAAAACATCAGCATGTTATCAACATTCTTCTCCTACTAAATCCAAAACACAGCACTATGCCTGCTGCTAGGAAGAAAATTAACTCTATCCCAGCCGAAACCAGGACAGTATCCACCCCTTATTCTATACCATCTACATCATGCACAGGCCCTCCCCTTTCCAATGTGTTCTAATTAATCACCACCCCTTTCCCTATCTTGATATACACACAGATATCATTCCCTTTGTCTATGGCCCATCCCTCTAAAATGTCCATTGAGTTCATTTAGCCCATGACTTTGGGTTCCAGCTGTCATCACAGTCTTTCAGAGCAGGAGAGGTGGTGTGCAGTGTTGGATTGCTGCATGCTGAAGTCAGTTCTCATTCCAATATGGTTTCATGAAAGTTCATTTTCATTAATCTGGCCAATTCTTACTGTAATACCATTGATGCGGCATATAGCAATCATAATATATAGTATTATATACTTAATATTAACCTACTATATTATTATATTAACATGCAGTTAAGAGATAACATATAGTTAAGAGATAACATACAGTATTATAAAGCAATTAATATTATACAATTCAGTTCATTGGCTATTTTCACCCAAAATCAAATTCCCTTGAGGTACACATTGGGCTTCCCCATCCTTTCGCATCACCCACCAAGTGCACACAGGTCCTTGAGCAAAAGCAATCCCACGAATGGGTTTGCCTTTGCCAGAGGGGGAAGTAACCCAGACTGTCTTCCCCAGCATATTTTTCATGTGCACTACAGGAACTTTATCTCCTTCTACAGTACGTAAAAGTTTTGATTGGGCAGGGCCAGCTCGATTGGCAGATCCCCTGGTGTTGACTAACCAGGTGGCTTTTGCTAAATGCGTATCCCAATGTTTAAACGTCCCACCACCCATTGCTCTCAGGGTAGTCTTTAACAGTCCATTGTATCGCTCAATTTTCCCAGAGGCTGGTGCATGGTAAGGGATGTGATACACCCACTCAATGCCATGCTCTTTGGCCCAGGTGTCTATGAGGTTGTTTCGGAAATGAGTCCCATTGTCTGACTCAATTCTTTCTGGGGTGCCATGTCACCACAGGACTTGCTTTTCAAGGCCCAGGATGGTGTTCTGGGCGGTGGCATGGGGCACGGGATATGTTTCCAACCATCCAGTGGTTGCTTCCACCATGGTGAGCACATAGTGCTTGCCCTGGCGGGTCTGTGGGAGCGTGATGTAATCAATCTGCCAGGCCTCCCCATATTTATATTTCAGCCATCGTTCACTATACCCAAGGGGCTTGAACTGCTTGGCTTGCTTGATTGCAGCGCATGTTTCACACTCATGAATAACCTGTGCAATACTGTCCATAGTTAAGTCCACCCCTCGATCACGAGCCCATTTATACGTTGCATCCCTTCCTTGATGGCCTGAGGCATCATGGGCCCACCAAGCTATAAGTAGTTCACCCTTATGTTGCCAGTCCAGATCCACCTGAGCCACTTCAACCTTAGCAGCCTGATCCGCCTGCTGGTTGTTTTGATGTTCTTCAGTGGCCTGACTCTTAGGTACATGAGCATCTACGTGACCAACTTTTACAACCAGGTTCTCTACCCAGGCAGAAATATCTTGCCACAATGTGGCAGCCCAGATTGGTTTGCCTCTGCGCTGCCCGTTGCTCTGCTTCCATTGCTGCAACCACCCCCACAGGGCATTTGCCACCATCCATGAGTCAGTATAGAGATAAAGCACTGGCCACTTTTCTCTTTCAGCAATATCTAAAGCCAGCTGGATGGCTTTCACCTCTGCAAACTGACTAGACTCCCCTTCTCCTTCAGCAGTTTCTGTGACTTGTCGTATAGGACTCCATACGGCAGCTTTCCACCTCCGATGCTTTCCCACAAGATGACAGGACCCATCAGTGAACAGGGCATATTGCTTTTCATTTTCTGGCAATTTATTATACAGTGGGGCCTCTTCAGCACATGTCACCTCCTCCTCTGGTGATATTCTAATGTTTTTTCCTTCTGGCCAGTCCATGATCACTTCCAAGATTCCTGGGCGACTGGGGTTTCCTATTCGAGCCCGTTGTGTGATCAATGCAACCCACTTACTCCATGTAGCATCAGTTGCATGATGTGTAGAGGGGACCCTCCCTTTGAACATCCAGCTCAACACCGGCAGTCGGGGTGCCAGCAGGAGCTGTGCTTCAGTACCAACCACTTCTGAAGCAGCTCGAACCCCTTCATATGCTGCCAGTATCTCCTTCTCAGTTGGAGTATAGCGGGCTTCGGATCCTCTGTATCCCCGACTCCAAAACCCTAGGGGTCGACCTCGAGTCTCCCCTGGTGCTTTCTGCCAGAGGCTCCAGGTAGGGCCATTCTCCCCGGCTGCAGTGTAGAGCACATTTTTAATATCCCGCCCTGCCCGGACTGGCCCAAGGGCTACTGCATGAACTATCTCATGTTTAATTTGTTCAAAGGCTTGTTGTTGCTCAGGGCCCCATTTGAATTCGTTCTTCTTCCGGATCACTTGATAGAGAGGGCTTACGATCTGGCTGTAATTTGGAATATGCATTCTCCAAAAACCCACAACGCCTAAAAAAGCTTGTGTTTCCTTTTTGCTAGTTGGTGGGGACATAGCTGTTATTTTGTTGATCACATCCATTGGGATCTGACGACGTCCATCTTGCCATTTTGTTCCTAAAAACTGGATCTCCTGTGCAGGTCCCTTGACCTTACTCTGTTTTATGGCAAAACCAGCCTTCAGAAGGATTTGGACTATTTTCTTTCCCTTCTCAAAAACTTCTTCTGCTGTGTTGCCCCACACAATGATGTCATCAATGTACTACAGATGTTCTGGAGCTTCACCCTGTTCCAGTGCTGTCTGGATCAGTCCATGGCAAATGGTGGGGCTGTGCTTCCACCCCTGGGGCAGTCGGTTCCAGGTGTACTGAACACCCCTCCAGGTAAAAGCAAACTGGGGTCTGCACTCTGCTGCCAAAGGGATGGAGAAAAATGCATTAGCAATATCAATTGTGGCATACCACTTAGCTGCCTTTGACTCCAGTTCATATTGAAGTTCTAGCATGTCTGGCACGGCAGTACTCAGCGGCGGTGTAACTTCGTTCAGGCCACGATAGTCCACTGTTAGTCTCCACTCCCCATTAGACTTTCGCACTGGCCATATGGGACTGTTAAAGGGTGAGCGAGTCTTGCTGATCACTCCCTGGCTCTCCAGTCGACGAATCAGGTTATGGATGGGAATCAGGGAGTCTCGGTTGGTGCGATATTGCCACCTGTGCACAGTTGTGGTAGCAATCGGCACCTGTTGTTCCTCAACCTTCAGCAACCCTACAATCGAAGGGTCCTCTGAGAGACTGGGCAAGGTGGACAACTGTTTAATTTCCTCTGTCTCCAAAGCAGCTATACCAAAAGCCCACCAGTACCCTTTTGGGTCCTTGAAATACCCTCTCCTGAGGTAGTCTATGCCAAGGATGCACGGAGCGTCTGGGCCAGTCACAATGGGGTGCTTTTGCCACTCATTCCCAGTTAGGCTCACTTCAGCTTCCAGTACAGTGAGCTGTTGGGATCCCCCTGTCACTCCAGAAATACAAATGGGTTCTGCCCCTCTATAGTTTGATGGCATTAGCGTGCACTGTGCACCAGTGTCCACTAGAGCCTTATACTCCTGTGGGTCTGACGTTCCAGGCCATCGAATCCACACAGTCCAGTAAACCCGGTTGTCCCTTTCCTCCACCTGGCTGGAGGCAGGGCCCCTCTAACACTGGTCACAGTATTCGCTGTTCACTTCCTGTAAATGTGAATCAAAAGTCCCCTGATCAAGGTCGGAAGTAAAATTAGCCCTCTTACTCTGTCTCGGGAACTGCTCACTGGAAACTGGAGCTGCAATTTTCCTGGGAGAACCGCCTTTTCTAATAGTTTTTCCTTGCAACTCATGCACCCGTGCCTCTAAGGTTGAGGTGGGTTTTCCATCCCACTTTCTCATGTCCTCTCCATAATCACGCAGGTAAAACCACAGGGTGCCCCGTGGTGTGTATCCTCTATATCCTCTCTCTTGAGCATAGGGACGTTGACTCCTAATGGCTGAGACACTGGTCCGTGCAGGTCGGGAGTAGGACAGATCCTCTCTGAGTTGTTGGAACTCTTGGCACAGTTTTTCCACAGCCGAGACACAGGCCTGTAGGGAGGAAGAGAGCTTTTCTTTGTAGTCCCGGAGTTGTCTAGCCACTTCATCCACCGTTGGTGCCTCGTCGTCTTTCCAGGCTAGTATTGCCAACGAGTTGGAATACGATGCTGGTGCGCTCCGTACCACCTTCCGCCACATGGATTGTGTGCACCTGACTTCATCTGGGTCTTTGGTTAACTGCTCATCATTCAGGTCACTGTAAATCACCTCCAGCACGCCTAATTCCCTCAGGTACTGGATACCTTTCTCTACGGTGGTCCATTTGCTTGGGCGGTATAAAACATCCTCCTTGAAGGGATACCTTTCCTTCACGCTTGACAGAAGTCGCCTCCAGAGGCTGAGCGGTTTTGCTCCTTTTCCAATTGCTTTGTCAATGCCCCCTTCCCTGGAAAGGGATCCCAGCTGCTTGGCTTCCCTACCCTCTAAATCCAGGCTACTGGCCCCGTTATCCCAGCATTGGAGCAGCCAGGTGATGATGTGCTCGCCTGGATGACGACCAAAATCTTTTCGCATATCTCGCAGCTCACTCAGGGATAGGGATCGGGTGGTCACCATCTCATTTATGGGTTCTTCCTCCTCTGGTTCTCGTGATGGCCCTGGTTCATCTTCATCCCTTACTAAACGAACTGATTTCCTCGTGTATTTTTAATTCTGTATAGGGGCAACTGATACCGGCGCAGGTTGGTTCTCTGGTTTAGCCGCAGTGTCTGTCACTGGGGTTTGAGTAGCCGCAGTGCCCATGGCTGTGGTTTGAGTAGCCGCAGTGCTCATGGCTGTGGCTGGAGTAGCCACAGTGCCTGGGGCAGGGGTTTGAGTAGCTGCAAGGCCTGTAGTGGGGGTTGGAGTAGCCGCAGGGCCTGTAGTGGGGGTTTGAGTAGCCACAGTGCTTGTTGTTTTGTCATCAGATCCAGAGACCTTCTCTTTCTTTTGAGGGTACTGATTAGTGTTGACCACGGCTCGATAGGCATGGGCCAGTCCCCAGCATGTTGCAATGATTTGTGTCTCTCTGGAGCTACCAGGGTGACAACATACTTCTTCCAAATACTTTACTAATTCTTCAGGATTCTGCACTTGTTCAGGGGTGAAGTTCCAAAACACTGGAGGTCCCCACTGCCCTAGGTACTTGCGCATACGATCCCATACACCCTGCCACTCATAACTATCCAGCCTTGGGGTAGATCTCTGGATGGTATTTTTAAACTGCTTACTGACCTTTATCAAAACGGAAACAACATTCCCAAGAATTATCAATAGAAGTATCTTAACTGCCCAGGGGTGTTCAAGATACAGGAAAGTTGTTGTAATGAAGGAGGAAACATCATAGAAGAAAGCAGCAAAGGTGCCATTCTGTATTTCCTCCACAACAAGCCTCTCAGAGTAAGAAGTATAATTGCTAACTCTCTCTATGAGGTAGTACCCGAAGTACAGTAGTGACTTCTGTATGAAACCCAAATACCAAAGAATGCTCAAGGTCAGGGTTTTGATAAGGAACCTCCCAAGCAAAAGATCATGAATCACTGCAGAGCATAGCACACTACACAAACTGACAGCAAGCTTTAACGCGTGCTGCAAAAAAAAAGAACATGGTGCAGATCAGAAGAACTAATATCGTGACCGGCAACTGTTAACAGACTCCTTAATACACTCTGGTTAATCTGTTGTTATCTCAAACCCTTCGAGCCCCATGTTGGGCGCCAAAAAGGACTGTTGTGGTTTAGCCCCAGCCAGCAACTAAGCACCACGCAGCTGCTCCCTCACTCCCCCTACCCTGATGGGATGGGGGAGAGAATCGGAGGAGTAAGAGTGAGAAACACTCCTGGGTTGAGATAAGAACAGTTTAATAATTGAAATAAAGTAAAATAGTAATGCTAATAGTAACAGTATAATAATGATAATAATAATAATGATACACGAAGCAAGTGATGCACAATGCAATTGCTCACCACCTGCCGACCGATACCCAGACAGTTCCCGAGCAGCGATCGCTGCTCCCTGGCCACCCCCCCCAGTTTCTATACTGAGCATGACGTCATATGGTATGGAATAGCCCTTTGGGCAGTTTGCATCAACTATTCTGGCTGTGCCCCCTCCCAGTTTCTTGTGCACCTGGCAGAGCATGGGAAGCTGAAAAAGTCCTTGACTAGCATAAGCAGTACTCAGCAACAACTAAAAACATCAGCATGTTATCAACATTCTTCTCCTACTAAATCCAAAACACAGCACTATGCCTGCTGCTAGGAAGAAAATTAACTCTATCCCAGCCGAAACCAGGACACTGCCATACAGTTACTCCTGGTTCTCAGAATCCACAGGAAAAAAACACCCTGCCCAGAAAATGTCATAATCAACTGGTTTTCAAGAGCTTAGTGATTTTCTGCTTGAAATGAGTGTGAGTATAGGGGAAAAGCCTGCTGCTTTTGTTGTGCTGAATCTACTGAAACAATTAGAATAGGGTTGGCTTACATCTGGGTGAATTCCCATTTCCTTGAAATAGTAGGAGTGATCAAGGGCTGAACAGATGACATAGCTGTGGGGAGAGGGCTGGTGTTCCCATTCAAGGGCAAGTTCTCCAGATACCAGGGTTGGGGCTCAAATCGCATAGCTGGGAATAAGAAAAGGAAGTCCAAAGTACTGGTAGCGTCTGAATAGCAGAGCTTATGGTGTTTCTGTGATTCTGATTGTTTTGTGTCTTTTGCCATTGAGTCAGCTCCTTTCCTTACTGATGAAAGGTAAAACACATTGAACACAAGCATGTTGTGAAAACATACTACATGGACTCTGCCATGGGGAAAAGTAAACAAAGGTTTACTGACAGAAGCAATCCCATCAGCAAACACAGTCCCAGTGGACCATAAACAAGGTCAGACAGAACAAACTTACTGCCTCCCATATGGCTCAGAGGCTGCCAAGAGAAGTCCGGCACTCAGATCTGCTGGGGCACAGATAGGCTGCCCTTCAGGGACCCATCCCAGTGGGTCCATCTTCCCTTCCTGGGATTCTCAGCTGAGATACACTCTCTTTAGGTAAGCCCTTTTCCTCAGAGCTTCCTGTAAGTATGTCAGGTCAGGGCTAATGGACTCACGGCAGGTCATTTATCTTGGACAGTTATGATAGGGGGTCACATACTCTACTGTAAGCTGTATTGTCCCCTTCTGCCGACTGTTGCTGCAGGAAGTCAAGTGGACAACACTTCACAGGGTATAAAGAAGCTCTCATCCTCTTTCAGGGCTTAGCTTGGATCCCGCTGTCCTATAGACTGAGAGAATGCATGTGTGGGATTAACCTGTCCTAATCAGATCTAATTTTATTGTAGCGGAAGACTGAAGGGTGTTAATAAAATCTCCTACATATGGATGAAAGACACCATAAAATACATGTACTTACCACAGACAAAATGAATACACAGCACATAAAAGAAATTTTAACTTATGTCTATGAGAACCCTTCCTTTCCTTCTCCTCCATTAATACAACTAGATAGCATGAAGAGGAACATTCCCTATCACACACTAAGACAGACAAAAGCAACATGGACAAATGATGGAAGGCAGACCAACACAATTTTCCTGGAATTAGGACAAAATGTCCCCTGTCTCCACAAAAACTGCAGAATTCTCCAGTTCTTAAAGAACATCATCAGGACTATGCTGAGTAGCATCAGCCAGGTATATTTAGCCCCCTGCTCTATGGACCTCCATACTGTGAACTATAGGCATTTTTGTACCTTCCACGTATGTATGGTACAAGACTAGTTTTTTTCCTGTTCTCTCCACATCCTCCCCTTCCAGAGAGATTTGGGACAATCCCTCTTCCCACTCCAGGTCCTCCCTGCCACAGCTCAGACCAACCTTCTGGTCTGGAGTGTGAAGTTCCTCAAGTGGAGGACAACTGTGGTGATGTCCCACATCCTGGTAGGTACCTCCCAAGCCCATCCAGCATTCAAAGGTGCCCTGTTTGATACTTTTTCCAGGAGCAGTCACTCCTCACACTCTAGCATGAATACTCCTAGTGCAGCTCTTCTCCTCCAGTTCCTTGCCTCCACTCTCAAAAGCAAAGGCCTGGGAGGTAAATGGGGCAGGAAGTTGCTCCATGTGTTATTTCCAGAAGCCTCTGCTCTGTCCCTTTAGCAACAGGCCAAGAACCTGTTTTTCTGCCACCCCACTCTGATAAAAATCTCACTATCCTACCTTCTAATCAGTATTGGTGCACTGATTTATCAGGGTGGGATCTCACTGGAGCTGCTCTCAACTCTTGTTGAGTTCGTACAGCCACCTCAGAGCAGGCTGCCTCACACCACTGCAAGTTATCAAGTCATCAACTCTGTAAAAGCCGCTGCTTCACACAGAGGTGTGGTATCTCCCAATCCACTGAGTGATAGTATCTTGCCTGAGCAGAAGCAATAGCTCAGGGCTTCCACTGAGTTCTTGCTGCTTGGAGCAAAGGGACTCATACAAGGCAGCAGTCTCCAAGCCCCTCTGAGTCGGAAGCCTAGCCTGCCCATACACCATACCCATGCTACAAGCACTGATGGGTCTCAATAAAGCACCTCTGTGCAGGGTGGACCAAGTCTGGGAGAACAGGTCAGAGGACCAGAGAAATGTCAGCAGTAGGGAGCTTGTTTGTTGATTTGGGGCTTGCATTGCCTTTGCAGTGCTCACAGCACGTTGCCAGGACCACTGTAAGAAATGAGCAATCTACATTCAGCAGCATCATCTTTCCAGAGACAGGGACTAAACTCCACTTGCAAAAAACTTATCCAGGGTTTATATGCAATGGCAGGAGTCAAAGCAGTGCAGTGGGAGAGCCGCTGTCAAAGCAGGAGTCAGTCTCTCCTTGAGGCAGCAGCTGCACGATAAAGGGTTTGTTACAGACTTCAGTAAGGCTGAGCACTGGGCTCCAGTGCTCCACTGCAGTAAGAGTGGGTGATCTGCAGACCCACAATAGCAAGAGAGTGTTTATGTATTTCTTGAAAACAGGTTTTACCCAAGTAGGTACATAAGGAGAGAATGCAAAGAATCACCATCTCCATATGAGAAGAGTTGGACTCATTTAACACCCTTTAAAACATATTTTACAGACATCCTGCTATGTTAATAAGAGTGACTGAAAGTTTTTGTTGATTTTAAAGGATTTATAACAGGATAGGAAGAGACTGGAGACACTGAGAGTCAGTCCTTAAGTGATGGATTTAAATGACAGTGTTTATTTTATTCATCAGCCATAGCAATAATTTATAGATGACATTGTAGCAGGACAATTCTTTGACAGTTTATGCCTAGTGTCACTGTCTCTCAAAGTTTTTTGCTGACCCTGTGGACCGCAAAAAGACACTTACAGTAAGTGCTACAGCAGAATAAGTCTATTGTCTCAGGGATTTTCTCTTTTTTGTCAATATTTTTCTAAGACGTCCTAGGCAAAGAGTTGGAACATGTGAGAAAGAACAGATTGGTTGAGGGTAAACAACAATGACGTAGGCAGCAAAGAGCTCTGTAAGGAAGAAAGGACTCCGTAGGGACTGGCTCAAGTGAACACAGATCATCAGCAAGTCCCGGAGGAGACGTAATTGAATTGCAGGGGACTTGTTACCTGTTGGGATAAAGCTTTTGGTGGGTAACACAGAACCGAAAGCAGTCTGGGCAAAACCACTCAGCAGAGAGAACACACTTGTAAAAATAACAGCAGACTTTACAAAAAACAGTCTTCCAAGGAAAATTTGGAAAATGTGTTAATAACTTGAATTACTCAACTGGGGAAAATGTTACATTTTAAAACTGTCAGTTGCTTGTGGTTTTTTTACAGTTTTTTGCTTATTAGTTTGATAAGGAAATTCCTCATTTACTTCTGAATATCCCTCAATCAGATAGTAGTTAGTAGCACTAACTAGCCCACATGTGCAAATACTATAGCCATTATAACTCATGCCCAATAACTCAGCAATTACTTCTTAGTAGGATGAACAATTTTCCCCATGAAAAGTGTGGTGCCAGTTGCTTTGTCAGAAATCAATATAATGAAGGGTCTGTTGAATTTGATGGTAACAGAAGGGCGGAGAAGTCTGTTAAGGACTATGGCTGTGGCTCCCGAAGCCTCAGTTCCAGCCTCATGAACTTCCAGCAGGGCCTTGTGAATTGCCTGCAGGGAAAAGGAGCAAACACTGTGGTTTATATATGGGACAGCAAGCAGGGGGTGAAGATACATGCTCTTATGGAATATTTAGGAGAAGAAAGGAGTGATAAAACCCAGTGGACCAAATTTTCATGTATGGTAAATCTCCAACAGCCTGCAACAAGAGTGTTTTCCATGTCAGGACTGAACGGGGAGGGCCAAAAATAAAAGCGGACACACTGTAGATACAACCTAACCAGTGCTTAGTAGAGGGGGATAATAACAATCCATGCACTAGGTGGTTTATTTTCTTAGATGGTTTGGACTTCCATTAGCAACACTTTCTCTGTTATTCCAAGGTTAATGGAAGACTGCTATTTAAATGCTAATATATAAATACAGGGGCCACATTTGGCATCTTTACCACATTAAATCGTGACTTAAACTGACATGGTAAAATTCTGCTACTGCAAACTGGAAGGTTCCTGGAAATTTTGAGAATATTAAAAAATCAGGTACTAATCAAAACAAGTATCATAATATATGCCTAATTTATAATTTACTTAACACAATCACATGTAAACAATCATATTCCAGTGCCAAGAAATCATCTAAAATCTCATCCAACTTTTCCATGTACTTAATATCCAGCCCTTTAATAGCAATATTAAAATAGTACAAAGGTGGGACAGCAGACTCTCTCTGTAGAAAAGCACAATTACTAAGCAAGCCCCTACATGTCATTGTGAGTTTTACTTATAACTTCAGTAGGACTAGGAGGGAAAGCAAGTCTTTAAAAAACCCATATATAATTGACCAGAGCAACCAACCACCACCCTGTCACCAGCTCTGTCTGTTCACTTACTTGTGAAACCTGAAGATTACGGCTGCCACTAATTCCGGACAGATCAGCATTACCAGAGAAGACTTCAGTAATGCCCATTTCCTTGAACAGGTTTTTCACATCGTAAGACCCACTAATAGAAATCTTTGGTAACTGCAGATTTAATGTCCTGTTGAACAGAGAAAATGCAACAGCAGTGAAGCATTGCAACCTCATTTCAGCCAGCAGGCTGGATAGTATGCAATTCAGTGACACCTGAAAGCATTATTTTTATTGCTAATTTGTTTGATGGTATCATTTATATTCCCTGAGCAATTTTGGCATCCAGAGAGATGCTCCATCTTGTACCTACATTCTCTCTTTGATTTTGAAAAAAAGGACTAATTTCTTCATTGCCACTCTTTCATCCTCGTGCCTCATACACAGCTAGCAGAGTTTTGTGGCTAGAGGGCTACAGAGAGTAAGCAGACCAACTGTGGAAAGGTTAAAAGAAGGGAACAGGAGGATAAAATCTAAGACACAGTGAAGAAAATTAATTATGCTAGCCAAAAGGTAGCCAAGCAAGTCTTGAGGCAGTTGTTACAATGCTGTGTCTCCTTCTGTCAGGTCAGAGACTCTGCAGTTTCTTATCAATTATGCTCTGCTCTGACTCAGCTTAGGAATCACTTAAAACCCCACTTTTTGAAATCAGCACATTATATCCAGCAGGAGGCAATCTGAAATTAATGCTTTCTCTTAAAAATAATGATGTGTCCTCAAATATAGCAATGCATCTACCTAGAGTTACCTGGTCTCAAGTTTGTTATCCCATTTACAAACAGTTTCCTTGGAGAGAGCAGCTTCCACTTGCTTCATCTTTCCATCATCAGGCAGAATGAGCAATGCTCGTGCAGTGCCCTGGTAAGGCAGCTCTACAACCTCACAAGAGAGGTCCCGGTCATAGTAACTGTTATAGCTACTATCACGCTGCATCATGTTGACTCTAACAGATGCATTTGTGTTCACAAAAAAATCATCCTCATATGTACGCAAAGGATCAAAAGACTTTTCCCAGGCAGCTAATAGGGGAAAAGAGAAGATGTTGCACTCAAACATGTGAAGATCATAAAAAATGGCTGATATACATCAGAGCAACTTCAATGTTAGGACACTGGAGGGCTCTTTATGGGAGAAGAGGATCACTAAATCACTTCAAACTCCTGCATAACACACAATAAAGCATTTTAGCTGTGCAGTAAGTTCAGCGTAGTTAGTGTAAGTCCTGTCTTGCCGAAAAACAACCAAAGGTTGATGAGGACCAATTGAGAAAGTCCTGCTTCTATTGTAGCTATATGTTCCCATCACTTGTGCCTTTTAAGTCATTTAAATTCAACCACTTAAACATTCAGCCACAGGATCTTGTTATGCCTTTCCTGTTAGGCCATTTCTGATGCAAGCTGACTGCACTCAGCCTGCTGAGGAATTCATCAGCAGAATAAAGGATCCTGGCATTGAAGTGGGGCTCCAGAAACACAGGCCCTCAAAATGCTACATCCCAAGTTTTCATGCAGTGTACCTAGTAGATTTATGATAATACTGGGGACCCTGGAAGTGCAAGGATGTCAGTCCACTAAGTTTGACTGGCATATACAGTCAGCATGGAGATCTGGGAAACATCTTTAGTCATTATGTCCTCAGACCAGCGAGACAGCTGTCGATGAGGCAGTCCACCAGAGTGGGACATCTCTGTCCACAGCTTTCAGGCAAACTGGGCCAAAATCAAGCAATCAAAATTTTTCAACAACTGGATACCTTGCTTTTGGCCAAATCTACTTTGAAGGTCCTGCACAGTTTAGCTCTTTCCTAAATAGTCACTCTTCTAATAAATCATCAAGAGTTCCCTAGAATTTTTGTTTTGCAGCAAAATCATCTATTGGAATTTTATGTTAAATATCTTACCTTTAAAATAAATGTAGTTAACAAGAACCAATACACTACTTGCATCAAGATGACCAATTAATTCAGGAATTTTCCCCTTCGTTTTCTCCTTTACATATTTATTGATTTGCTTCTTAGCTTCTTCTGGTTTATGGAAACTGCTAGAATAAAATTCTGCATCATAAAATTGTTTGGTATTTTGTAAAAATGTCTCCTGTGGTTCATACCCAGTAGCTGTAAAAAGGGCATTCCCTATATTTAATGTGATGCTATCAGTACAGTTCAGTACTGCTAAAACTTCATGAAAACTTTCATGTATATCATGTATGCGAGTCTCAGTCAGACCATCAAAGCCCAGTCCTTGAAAAATCTGAGACAGGGTTCTTGACTTAGCACCAACAGCCAGCATGGCAAAGGCAGTGGAGATGCTCATGGGAGAAAAGAAAACATTTTTATCAGCTTCTTTTAATATAGCCTGCTTGTAAAATCTAAATACAAAATCTGCATAGTTAGAGCCTTGCTTGCCACACTTATATGCTAATAAATTTTCTGTTCCGTCGTGCAGATTAGTATTACTGACTTCATGGCACATGTCTTCATGGTGGCAATGGGTTATGGCACAAAGAACAGCAAGGAGTAAACACAGGCACAGGAGATACTTCATCTTCATTTCAAATTATTCTGTCACAAAATAAATAGTCATTAGATGAGCAGATGGTAATGATGAGCTTGGTAGTAAGAAATAATGAATAGTTTGTTAGCATAAATATTATATAGTGCAACTGTAAAGATCTAATGTACATAGGATAAAGTCTCCATGGACACAATGTCAAATGTGATTAATAAACTCAACCAAATTATAAATTAAAATGTCAGGGATAATAAAACCATAATATTCCATTGTAACTGCTCTGAAAAGACAATTCTCTTCTTCATTGGCAATGAAAGTATAGAGCCAAAGTTCATAATAGTCTCTATTAACAGTGGCATTATCTTCCCTGGATCATTGTCTCCTATAGGGTATACCTAAACAAGCAAGTTACCGTGAGGTAAGACATGGTGTGGATTTCAAAGACATTGAATACTCCACAGTACCTGCTCAAATGCAGTTTGGTAAATGAGAGGCAGCTCAATTCTTACTGGAAGTGGGATAAATTCCCTCACTTTCATCAGGGCAGCAGCACACAGACAGATGGCTATCACTGACTCTCCAGTGCTTTTTAAATTCACACCCCTGTTTACTTCATGGTTGCTTACTCATATGTCCAGTCATTTGCCACAGTGCTGGATGAAATTCATCTACAAAAACTTCAAGGCAAAATTCAAGGCAAGAGCCTGGAGCTTACTGTGCCATGGCAGCAGGGCACTCAGAGATGGGCATAGAGACACGTGGGAAGCAGCAGGTTTGCACCAGATAACGAGGTGCATGTTTGGAAAGAAGGGACCCCTCCTTTCGGGTGGCTGCAACTACTGTTTGTAACTTGTTAAATAGTCATTTGCCCCTCACTGTGGGTTAACCTGCGTGGAATGTGTGGCTCCCTCTAGGGACACAGGAAGGACCTGGGTCCAAGAGGAAAAGAGGAGCACAGATCCCATTTAGAAATCAAAGGACACTCAGATTAATCCCCTTGGAGATGACAAGTTTCTTCGTTATGCTTGTTCTCCTAATGCTGACATGATATACTTCACATGACCTCCCGCCCTCCACAGGAGCTGGAACAGTTTACTAAATTCAGTTCCCTGCTATTCTGGGGAGGCATCTCATATAAACCCTCTTCAGAAACGTAACAACCTATCTATGAAAATAAGCATTTTGCCCTCGCAGCTTCTACGTGAAAACATTTCTAGAACTTTTCTACTGTTATGGCTCTCTTATTCTAATTTCCAGCCAACACAGCCTGTTTGTAACCTTCTCTTCCAGGAATGCATTTTCCTATGTCCTGCCAAGGTGAAGTTCTCTTGGTCCTGTATTCATTCCCGAATCTGAAAGATGACTGTATCGACTATCTAAACAAGATTTAGATAGAGTTTCTGAGAGCCGCCCAAGTTCCAGGATTATTGGTGATTAACCAGTTGCTTTATTTTTTTATTGGTATGGTGGTCTCTCTTGTTTTTATAGCAAACGTATACACTAGCTGTGTGTTCTCACATTTGCTAGGATCTGAATACGCTGAGTATGTTTGAAAGCAGACAATGACGACTGCAGTGACCTGCAGTAAGAAGTGGTAATGCTAAATTTTAATTTCTTTAAACCAAAAAATGGAGTATGGCCCTAGATGGGAATATGATTCAACTATTTGCATCTCTTTCAAGCAGAACTCTCCCTCTTCCTCCCAAAAAAACCAAAACAGCCAAAAAACCCCCCTTATGTACTGCAGACAAATGAAGCAGTTGTGTGGTACAGAGGGTGTTTCAAAAGTACTTGTTGTTTAACATTTCATAGACTGTTTTTCTCTAGTTATTTGAGATGTTGCACACTTAAGTGAAAAACAGAATAATTTTTTCTGTCCATGACCACTTCCTGTGTCCAAACAGAGCTTAACCTAAATTTCAAAGAATTTCTGAAGCAAAGAATATGTTTTTTCTGCAGCAAGCATGTATTAGGCATGGCTCTGTTTTTAACCTGTACTATAACAGATCAGTTAAAAATACTTCTCTTAGTATCACAGCTCTCTGCAGAAATATTAAAGAACTACTTCTACCAGAAGCTGGAAAACACTGAATATTGTCATCAAGTTTCCCCCACATACTTCTCCCTTTAGGGATATTAAACACATTAATTTCAACATTTCGAAATTAGAAAATTTCAGCCACAAAAATTTTTTTGTTACCATTTCAAAGCTGAAGAAAGTGGAAAGGCTTTATTAAATCTGGGCTGTATTTTTTATATGCAAATTGGAAATCCAGAAAATAATTCCCTGACAAACCACAGAGTAGTTTGTCTATGGGAAAAAAAGGGGTAATTAAATTTAAATTGTGGCCTTCCACCCACCCCATACACTGACCCTAGTCCTAATTAGAGAGCCTGGCCTTAGCAGTTCAATGGTTGTTTTATACATTAAGTCACCAGAAGAGTTTATAAATTGGACCTGGTTGTTCAGTTACTAGTAGGCTTTATGCTAATTTCACATCACTGTGAAGGCTGTTTCCAACCTAAAGGTGCTTTCATCAGTATTCTGCTTTAACAACTACTCAATAAGTCTCCATGACTTTAAAAGTTATTTTATTCTAATTTCAGGCTAAGCACATTCCCCCAGAACAGCAGGTCCCACTGGTCCCTTGCCTGTTTGCTTGATTAATATTTCATGGCAACATCTGCACATAACCAAGTCACAAGCACACAAATGAAATTAACCTAACATGAAAATTCCACCAACCACAGAAAGCATCATTTGCAAGTCTCTAAGAAAAATGCACATGCAGTACTTACAAAATCAGAAGCCCTGTTGCATTCAGCTGACCATGCTGTTCTCCATGCTATTACTTATACTGCTACATCATCTTCTGCTTAAATGACACTGTTAAACATTAAACAGACCTGATAAAAATTAGAGCCAACCAAAAAAAAGGAGGAAACAGAGCAAATATTGATGAAATAGGGTTTCCAAGGATCATCTCTGCAATTCAGCCAATGGAGCTGACAATCTTCAGCCATTTGAATAGTAGCTGTGACTTTCTGCCTGTTGCCTCTGACCATGTGGAGAAACTTAGGGCAAACATTGTGTAATTAGGACCCTACTGGAAACCAGGAGGTTGTGCCTGGAACCACTGGAAATAGATGCTAACTCTTGGTGCCAGAAGTCAGTCTTTCTGTGCTGTGTTGAAGCACACATAGAGCTGACAGCTACACACCACAGCAGCTCGGCGCTCTTCCAAAGTCCGACCAGAGCCAAAACTTCTTCCTGATCCTCAGCCTGAATATGGACTTTGAACCTTCTCAATCTGACTGTAATTGCATGCCATTGAGAGGATATGTGATAGACATGTTTCCCTGATGGGTTTCCTACTCTGACTGATGTGATCTCTTCATATATCTCAGTTCTGTGTGCATCTGAGTTACTGCCTCAGGCAGGTGGTGGGAATACAAGTAGCAAGCTGTTTTCTCTACTCCCACACATGCACATGCTGCACGTGCGCACCCACTTCTCCTTCTTCTTGTCCCTCTTGCACAAATTTAAATCGTTGGAATGAAAAAAAGTACTGCTTGTTGCTATTAACTTTTCCCAATAGGAATAAAATGCTATTAGATCAAGTTGACTGAATTTTTCCAGTTAGCAACAAAGACTATGATTGAGTGGTGACATGAAATGTTTCACCATTTGTAATGACTCTTTTTCCTTTGTACTTGTTTACTCACATGTGTAATTTTGTCATTACATAGATAAACATGGAGACAGAACATAGATAAACCTTGTCTTGACACTTCCCTTCTTTGTTTTCCTCTTTGTTTCTTTTTTCCCCTTTCCTTTTTACTTGTTCTTTCTAATTCTGGCTGTAAAAGGTCACAAACACAGATTATTTTACTCATGAAAGCCTACGTGAATGACAGTTCATGGTGGTCAAAGACAAACTGTGTTACAAAATGGCTATAAGCCTCTTGTTTTCTTTTTCATTTGTGAGGCCTTGTAATTACTGCTTTGTTTTTAATAATGTTAAACTGCACTTTAACAAGGCATTTCCCTAGCACTTCATTATAGCAGCAGCAATAAGGTGCTACACCAGCTTTAAACTAAAACAATGAACAGATGCACATGTGCCAGGTGTACCACGCACTGCCATGAGCATTTACAGTCCCACCTCTCTACTGACCAGACTTTCAGCTCTAAAACTATGTCATGAAACCACTTTAACCAGATTCATACTGATCAATCATCTACTGAACTAGGTCTTGCTTCTCTACTACTTATTTTTCATAAGAATAAAAGTCCAGAATACTGAAATAACAAAACAGATGTGGTTTATTCCTTCTGATGATTAAAACCATGACAAAGCCTACATTATCGGAGTCTATGTTACTGCTGTGTACTTTACATAGGTCAGTATTTATAACACACCCTAACTCACATTTTGACTTATTTAGAACAAATAGACCCATATATAATATTTCATGCATTTAACAACATTTTGCAAACAGCTTCCTGCCAGTTTGTTTTGTTTTGAACAAGTCATTCTGAAGCAGGTTTGAAGAGATCTTAAATAACCACTGGCTGGTATATTCAATGACAACAGAACCATTCAACTTGTCCAGTGTTTTTGTTATGTTTCTATGCCTTAGGTAAGGGAATTATAGTTTCTCTGTCAACTTAGCAACAATAATAGCTGTTCTGGGATTATGGCTCACAGACACACAGGTTACTTCAAATATCAAAAAATGTTTATCCCTATAGATTGTTATATCATAAGTAACACAAAGATTTTTAAGTGTAAAGTACATAGACTACAAGTATATTGACATAGCAGCAATATGAAGGAAATGGAGTGTGGAATTTGGAAGGGAATGGACATTGCCTTCCCCTCCTTTCCCCCCTGATAGTTCTGAGTTATTAATAGTCTTTGGGAAGGATCAGGCAGTCAGAGTGCAGGCAAAATTGTTAAGATTGAAGATTTATGCATGTCTGATGAACTATGGTTCTTCTAGTCTGGATGAGGTATATAATGAAGAAAAAAGGCCCAATCTGCACACAGTGGTCATGCTGTGCTTTCAGTACTTCTTTGAGAATCTCATCCGCTGTTCTGCCAGGAAGGCAAAATTTGTTAGTTTAGAAAGGGAATGTGAAATGGGGATGAAATACAGTCTGTATATAGTGACAAGAACATTCACAAGGAGGGGGAAGTTCTGCTCACAGAACTGTTTTTCATTTGAATTAGCATCTCTAATAATATGTATGAATTAAGTAGAGAGCAGGGACTAGAATTTTAAAAAAATGTACTATACCAATGGCAATGACTGATAGTAAATACTCATCACAATTTTTCATTTGGAAAACCAATCCCAGTTACAAATTACCTACTAATGTAGCATGTGTGTTACATGTATGGTGCACCACTAACAACTAAACCTCCTACTACTGTTTCAGAATTGTGCAGGTCAACAAATATGACACAGGACCTACAGCAGACTTGAGCCCTCCTGAAAAAGGGGCAGCAGAGTAGGCAGGTTGCTCTAACATTAGAACCCTTTATTTAGACCCCAGAATCTTTCAAAAGAAGGCCTATTTTTCATTATTTCTGTATGTTACAACTTCACCATGGAGTTTCTTTTCAGACTTGAGTGTTTCTGTACTACTAATATTAGTAACAAAATAGCTTTCTGAGATTTTCATATCTGAATGATTTCCAATAGAGGTCTTGTGAAAGAATAGTGTGCATTCCATTTCCTTTTCCTTCTAACCCCCAAAATAGTTGACAAAATAACCATGTTGCAATCTTATTGACTATAAAGATCTCCAAGAATATTTTCTATTGCACAAATACTGTTCAGGATACTGGAATGACTTCAGGATGGGATGTACTGCCTGATGAGAGAACTACTGGGTGGAAAATTCAGGATGGATTGCTAGCTCTGTTGAGCAGCTGAGCTTTGACCTTGGGAACATCATTAACACTGTCTGATGGGCTTCAGTTTTCTCACCTATAAGATAAAAATGACACATCTAACTTCCTCATTGAGATAAAATGACATGAAAATAAAGTTACTTTCAATGGCCTTGAGCATCATTTCAGTTCTTTATTGAGTTTAATGAAGATAGGATCATTTTTTATCAGTTTGATAACATGGCACCTCCCTCAGTAACAGTGATACACAATTTGAAAACCTGTGATCTGCAGGAAGCAGCTTTATACAGCTTCAAAGTGAAATTGGAAATGTCCCTCTGTTGCAAGCTTCCATAAAAGTCCTCCAGACTTTACAGGAAGTGTCTTCTTTCCTGGTGTGCTTAGTACTTGCATCCAAGAGGTGCTAGCTACCTAGGTACATTACAGCTTGGGGAGAGGTGATTAAGCCCATGTAAATTGCAAGTATTAATAATCTACATGCATCACACGACACTGCCCAAGCCAAACCTTTTACCAGAATTTTTTTCTTTTGTGACTAGAAAATGCAAATATCTGTTGCCAGTGCCTACAACACAAGAGTCTTGTTCAGGAAAATAGAGAAGGATAAGATCATTGTGCTCACTAAAAAGTTTTTTTTCACCTTCCAATTTGACCAAAGCACCATGCCAGTAGGGATCATTTCACCTGAACCTCTTCATCTACTGCCAGTCCAGTGTTGTGCATTTAAAATCATACTATTTACCTATGGTAAGGCACCTGAATCCCACTCTGACTGTTTAAACAAAGAAAGGAAGCATGATCATCCTCAGTGGATAACTATAAGCAGAAAGGAAGCTAAGTTTATACAAAGTAAACTCCCACATCCCAGCCCAATGCTGTGTAACTACTGGCCCATCCTTCTTTCCTAATAATGTTCTTGCATTAAAGAAAGAAAGAAATTAATCAATTAATTATGGGTTTCCAACAGCAATATAGTACTTAAATTTGTAATAAACCTGTGTCTATACAACATGAAAATACAGTTAACAAGAACCATCCCAATGAGTAATTCAAGACTTAAGCAACTAACATTATTTTGAGAGCCTTCATTAAAAAGTTCTTCTTCACCTTCCCATTTGTCCCACTGACCCTGCTATCTGGGACCATCTCATCTGAATTGCTTTCTTTACCTCCTCTGTACTCCTGAGCGATACCAAATTGAGTGCCTACCTTTAATCATGCAGCTGACCAAGTAAGGCTGATCAAAGTGGATTGAAGTAAACAGTAATGACATTATTCTGTGACTCAGAAGCTTAGCTGCCGAAGCACACAATATGGATTTTGGCTAATGCTCAAAGAAAGGACCCAGAAAGTTGTCTTGCAAGCCACAGAGGTAATTTACCTTGTTTATTACTCCTTGTCAGTCTCTCTACTCATACAGAACAGCTCTATTGAAAATGAGGGTACAAACACAGGAATCCACCAGAGAACAAACACAGAAGGGAGGCAGATTTCAATTTTATCTTGAATGGATATAGTGTAGATTAAGTTTTGTTCTGGCCAATGCTTTAACTATGTTGGGAGAAGATATAGGCCAACACCACATAGTTTTTAAAAATCCTACTCTAGATCAATACGCAGACAAGTAAAAAAAGTAATTTTTCCACGTAATCAGCCATTACACAAACATCTCAAATTTGTTAATTTTAACAGAAAACTGTTGTAATTGTGACTATTTCAGTACAGATCAAAACTTCCCTACCCCAGACTAGTCAATATCCTGTCTAGTGTTGGCTCCTACATACTGATATCTGCTCTGACATTCTTTTCCTGCATTTCTTCACATCACCCACAGTCACTTGCAGACCACTCTCATCTCCTTGGCACACCATGCCTCTATCCCCTGCTCCTTCCATCCGCTTGGAGAGCAATGGCCAATAGAGCCTGTTGAAGAATCATGGAAGAAGGCATTCCCAAAGGAAGATCCTTCATCAAAAGTCAATCTCTGGGGACCAGGGAAAGCCCAGACTGATTTTCACAGAATACCCAGGTATCTTCTTCCATAGAGAAGCAGAGCATTATGGCACTCCTAGGGCTGGGGTCAGCAAGAACGGGGCTCAGCCGTAGAGAGCAAAAAGGTTAATCAGGTCACAAGAACTTCTAGGTGATGATGTCCTGCTCTCAGGTTCATTGATCAGCCAGTGAGAGTATTCTTTTTTCCTTGATGATGCAACCTTTTTAAATTAATGCCTTTGGTAGAACTTAGGTGGGTGGGGATTATGAAAACCAGTTTGAACTGGTCTCCAGCCTTTGTGAATGCTCCAGCTCTCATACTAATGATGATTGAATTAATCTCTTA
Organism: Pelecanus crispus; assembly: GCF_030463565.1. Classification (NCBI taxonomy): domain Eukaryota; kingdom Metazoa; phylum Chordata; class Aves; order Pelecaniformes; family Pelecanidae; genus Pelecanus; species Pelecanus crispus. The sequence goes on from NC_134648.1 coordinate 57,138,985, forward strand.
ACAAACACGTTTGTTTTTCTAATTCGCCTCCACAGTCATAATTACTATAACTCCAAACCTAACACCCAAATATTACAGCACAGATGACACTCAGCATCCCCTGCTCTTCGGAGATCTCTAAACTATTTAGGTCCCTCCTGAGGTAATTTGTGGAGCACAATGGCTAGGATCTCCTCACTGGAAACAGAACCCTGCAAGCTAGGACTAAGCCTAAAAGGATTCACTGTCTCCAAAGGAGGCATTTTTTTACCAGCACATTCTAAACACATTTCCCTTCATAGTTCACTGTAAAACCACTTATGTCTACAACAGCTCCATGGGCACTCAGTTCACAGCCAAAGCTAAGAAGTCCATAAATCCATTGAGCTGGGGGTCCCTACTTCATCTTTGATGGTAGTAGGCTTATAACTGAGCTATAACTTCAGCGTTGTATTACTTACAAACTACTTCACAAATGATTACTTCAACTTTTTTCTGCATCTGAGAAACTTTCCTAGATGGTGCAAGTACACAGATTCTTCCTGTAGCCCTTATTGTCCCCCTTAAAAATCCTTTCTCAGAGAAACTTCTTGTTGTTTGTCGTTGTTTAGCCCCAGCCAGCAACTAAGCACCACACAGCCGCTCGCTCACTCCCCCTTGTCTGCGGGAGCAATTTCCACGTAAGAAAGCAGAGTCAGAGAAATCGGAACATTTTCAGGAATGGGCTGGCTTTGTCAAGATTTTGAAACAGAAATGATGAAAATGTTCCACAGTAACTTTTAATTTATAAGTTGCTATCAATTGATAAACTTTTCTACCATTTACTAATAAAATGGAAGAAAATTTAAAAATTATTTTCAGGCAAATTGTTGAGACTTTAAATTTTTGTCATAACTTGGAATCAGCAAGAATGGGGCTCAACCATAGAGAGCAAAAAGGTTAATCAGGTCACAAGAACTTCTAGGTGATGATGTCCTGCTCTCAGGTTCATTGATCAGCCAGTGAGAGTATTCTATTTTCCTTGATGATGCAACGTTGAAAATTGAACATCTTGAAATGCGAAGATAATACCAATATGGGATTATAGACATTATCTAAAGGCTATTGTAGAAAAAGACTGACTGGAAAGAAAGTAATTGTTCACAATAAAGTTTATATGGAGCATTTATTTCTTCAAGTGGAAAAAAACTTCTGCATCAGTTGTAGGGGACCTGAACAATGAGGAAGTTGTTATTTTGCCACTCAAAGTTTTGTTCTCATTTGCCTTTTTTCATGGACTAAAAATAGATTTGTCACATACTGTGAGGTCATAGATGTAGAGGAAAAACAGTTTAGAACCAGTATACTGAGAGCTAATTCACATTAAAAAAAAACCCAAAATTAAACAGGAAAGTTTGGTGTGAATTTGATGGGAAAACCAGGCTAGTAATGAGATATTCCCATTTAAAAAATTAAATATATACTTGATAGAGAAATAAAAGAACAAACCCCAGAAACATTAAATAAGAGATATGATAGATCTGGTTAGAGTCTTTGTGAAGGTGCACTGATAAATAGCAAGGCATTCATGCAATTGTAAAAAGTATGATCAATGATTGTAAGCAGACCAAACCTGCAAATAAGCATACAAATGTAAATTCACCTACTTCAATCATTCAAAGAAGTGATAAAAAGCCCTTGTAAACTACCCAGAAAACGCACTTCTTTTTTTATGCACCGAGCATGGAGATGACATAATCAATGGCCTATCCAGCATCACAGCAAAATCTCTGTCCTGCCTAACTTAAGAGACCACCATGCCATATATAAAAAAGGGCTTCTTTCCTCATATTCTTTGCTTTGTATTTACTGGCAGAGGTTTTCCTCTGCCATTTTATCAGCCCCTCACTGAGTACCATGAGATCCTTACCCATGAACAAGGTGCGACCATCAGCAAAATACAGAATCATGTCACCTCACAATTCATTAAAGTCCCACATGATCTCTGACTTCTTTGAATAACACATGCCTGAACTTACTGCTTATAAAGGGTCTTCCCTCCCTACTAGCTTAGGCTTTTTTGGAGACCCTTCATTGAGGGATCTTATCTTTTTTCTAAACTATGTGACATATATCAATCAAACCATTGTAATCCACACACATATCAACTCTTTCAAAGAATCCTTTGGTAAAGGATTCTGGCTACTGCCACAGAATAAAATAAAAAAAATGTTTCTATAAATACATAGCAACAAAAGGCTAAGGAGAACCTTCATCCTTTATTGGAGGTGGGGGGAAACATAGTGACAAGGGATGAGGAAAAGGCTGAGGTACTTAATGCCTTCTTTGCCTCAGTCTTTAATAGTCAGACCAGATGTTCTCCAGGCAGACCCCTGAGCTGGAAGATGGGGACAAGGAACAGAATGAAGACCCTATAATCCAAGGGGAAATGGTCAGCAACCTGCTACACCACTTAGACACACACAAGTCTATGGGGCCAGATGGGATCCACCCAAGGGTACCAAGAGAGCTGGCGGAGGTGCTCACCAAGCCACTTTCCATCATTTATCAGCAGTCCTGGCTAAGCGGGGAGGTCCCAGTTGACTGGAGGTTAGCAAATGTGACGCCCATCTACAAGAAGGGCCAGAAGGAGGATCCAGCGAACTACAGGCCTGTCAGCCTGACCTTGGTGCCAAGGAAGGTTATGGAGCAGGTCACCTTGAGCGCCATCACATGGCATGTACAGGACAACCAGGTGATCAGGCCCAGTCAGCATGGGTTTACGAAAGGCAGGTCCTGCCTGACTAACCTGATCTCCTCCTATAACAAGGTGACCCGCTTAATGGATGAGGGAAAGGCTGTTCATGTTGTTTACCTGGACTTCAGCAAAGCCTTTGCCACTATTTCCCACAGCATTCTCCTGGAGAAACTGGCTGCTTATGGCTTGGATGGGTGTACTCTTTGCTGGGTAATAAAACAGCTGGGTGGCCGGTTCCAAAGAGTGGTGGTGAATGGAGTTAAATCTAGTTGGTGGCTGGTCACAAGTGGTGTTCCTCAGGGCTCAGTATTGGGGCCAGTTCTGTTTGATATCTTTATCAATGATCTGGACAAGGGGAGTGAGTGCACCCTCACTAAGTTTGCTGACGACACCAAGCTGGGCGGGCGGGCTGAGGTCAACTGAATGACATTCAACAACGCTGAGTGCCAGGTCCGGCACTTGGGTCACAACGACCCCAAGCAATGCTACAGGCATTGGGAAGAGTGGATGGAAAGCTGCCTGGCAGAAAAGGACGTGGGGGTGTTGGTAGACAGCCAGTTGTACATGAGCCAGCAGTGTGCCCAGGTGGCCAGGAAGGCCAACAGCATCCTGGCTTGTATCAGGAATAGTGTGGCCAGCAGGAGGAGTGAAGTGATTGTCCCCTGTACTTGGCACTGGTGAGGCCACACCTCAAATACTGTGTGCAGTTTTGGGCCCCTCACTACAAGAAAGACATTGAGGTGCTGGAGCATGTCCAGAGAAGGGCAACAAAGTGGTGAAGGGTCTGGAGCACAGGCCTTATGAGGAGCGGCTGAGGGAACTGGGATTGTTTAGTCTGGAGAAGAGGAGGCTGAGGGGAGACCTTATCGCTCTCTACAACTACCTGAAAGGAGGTTGTAGTGAGGTGGATGTCGGTCTCTTTTCCCAGGTAACAAGTGATAGGATGAGAGGAAATGGCCTCAAACTGCATCAGGGGAGGTTTAGATTGGATATTAGGAAAAATTTCTTCATGGAAAGGGTGGTCAAGAATTGGAAGAGGCTGCCCAAGGAAGTGGTTGAGTCCCCATCCCTCGAGGTATTTAAAAGACATGTAGATGTGATGCTTAGGGACATGGTTTATTGGTGGACTTGGAAATGCTATGTTTACAGCTGCACTCGATGATCTTAAAGGTCTTTTCCAACCTAAACGATTCTATGATTTTATGATTCTATGAAAGTCATGTTAGTTCTTCAATATTTTGTGATACTCATCCGTACAACTACAAATTCTACAGTTTCCAAAGTACCAAAGCTGGACTAACTGTTCTGCAATTCACTGCATGCTCACTTGCCTTTTTTTTAAAAACTTATGTCACATTTGTCACTTCTTATCATGCATCACAGTGGAAAGCTTAACATTCTTCTTCCTGAGATAGCTAAGAGCTCTTGCATGCATACTAAACACTCCTGGCAATTTGTTGTTACTTTCGCTTTGATTTTTTTTTGTCCTAAAATCTCTTCTGTTGTTAGTTCAACTTGAAATAGTTGCTCAGGCTCAACCACTGCAAAGGAAGTACATGTGCAATGGACTGAGCTTTTTTGTTTTGCCAGTACCCCCTTGAGCACTTCTTTTACACTTTAAACATCTACTGGCCCCTCAGGCTCTCTGGCAGGTTTCTGATGTCTTTGAAAAAGAATATATTATTATTTGCTATGACTTCTGCAAGTTTTGGTTTTTTTATTTTTTTTTTAATCAAAGTTGTCCTTGTACTAGTACATCTAGTTTTCAGTTTGGGAAATACTAAATTTATTATTCCTTATCACCCGATTTGAATGCCACACAGATGAGTTTTTCTTCACTGTGATTTTAATTTGGAAGTGGGCTCCTCTACAAAAAGCTGCTAGCTTCTAAGCACTTCTCTTGTTTTTCTGTCATAATCTATAAAAATTGTGATCTAGATGGCCCATATTTTTTTTATGGAATAACAGGAACCACAACTCAAAACACATGCCAAGACTGGTAACATAGCTATTAGAGGGAGTCGAGAGAGAGCTTTTAGAAGAGAGATGAGAGACACACATGAAGCTACACACTTGATAGAGTGGAGGCAGCACGCTGTCTATAGCCTTTGAAATAAACATCTTTGCATCAAAGAAATGCCCAACCTTCCCAAAAATTTCTCCTCCTAACAGAGATAACCTACTATGTGCTGTACAGGGATTTACTGCTCAGGCCAAAGGCAGAGGGCTTTCTGAAGCTCATTACTGGCATTACCATGCTGATCTAATGTACGTGAGCAGTATATTTGTAACTGTTTGTTGACACCAGTCAAAAAAACCTGATTGAACAATACTTTAGTCCTAACTCTGAATTACAGAAATAAAATAGCAAAATTAGAAACTTTTTAATGTCAGATTTATTCATTGTTGTTCTTCTACCATAGTACATTTGTCTGCATGTTTCAAGGCTGTACAAAGACTGGTGTTAATGCTTAATACCTATTAATAGACTAACCCATTTTAGTCAATAATTTACCCCTCCTGCAACCAGGGATCAGATATATACCATGAATGTGAGCAAAGAAATAAAATAATGATAGATGTTGTGAAAAATAGAAGAAAAAATTGATATGAAAGTAAACAAGAAAAAATAAATAAGCATGTGGCTTTTAGTATTGTGTATCTTAATAGTGAAAACAGATCTTTATAATATTGTGGCTATACTAACCATGAAGCGGATGAGAAATAGAGTACCAATGTTGTATTACTGGACAGTCTGGGAACAGAAGGGGTTATGTCAAGAGACACGGTAAGTGTCACTGCTGGCGTATAGGTGTTACTGGTAGGGTGCTTGATCCTACAAACAATACTGGAATGGTGCTTACTACCATTGGTGCTCTCCCAGGTCTAGATGGTAATGGTACAGGCACTGGCACCAGGGGAAGATGGCTTATACTTCCTGCTGCTTGGGGGCTTCTAGAAGCTGGTTAAGGTGCAGGCATAGGCTAGAAGTAGTCTTCTGGCTGCTCCAAGCTGTATATCTGATTCACAAAGGTCGTCTCCAGGGCACTGAACTGCAGAGATCTGATCTACCTCTTCTTTTCTTAGACCTTCTAACGCTTGCCCTGGAATGAGTCTGGACTATAAACTCTCACAGAAACAGTAGGCAGGCCAGTATATATCTGCAGGGCAAAAACACACCTTCTTTGTGACCCCTTTGCAGCAGCCTAGCTGGGACGACAGCTGAAAGGCAAGGATGTAATAGACTAACTGGACAACAACGGTACTATGCAAGGTAGTAAGCATTATGCATGTTAAGATCTATGCTAGGTATGAACTTCATGTTGTTACGAAAATGGGCATAAGTAGTAAAGTGCTGGAACTTGTACCCGTTTGTCAGTCAACACAAAAAAATGGTGAGAAGGCAGCTGTGAGGGAAGAAGCAGGCTTACACAACCCTCTCCACCCACATGCTCCTCATCTTCCCTGCTAGAAGATGTATCTATGCTGTCAGTATCACACAGGCCTATTTTGTCCCAGATCTAATGACAGTTCTGCCTGAATGCAACACTCTTTTAAAAAAAATAAAAAAAAAAAAAAAAAAAAAAACAAGGCCCAAACAAACATGCAACTATGACAACTTAAATTGATGAAGAGTCTCATCTACAAAAACCAGTGAATAACATCAGTTAAGAGGTGGAGAGCCCTCTGTAGCCATGCCGTACTCATCAGGTCAAACGCTTGATTTAACAGTGGTGATCAGTGCATACCTAATATGTACATCAACTTAATCTTTTTTCAGAGGGTTCACAATTTTTCCCATGAAGAGGATATTGCTCTCCATAGTTATGACCATTAGGAAGGGCCTGTCAAATGTAATGGTAACTGGAACGGACATAGGCACTATTTCCATGCCTGTGGCAGCTGCTGCTTCGGTGCCAGTCTCATCCACGTTTACCACAGCCTTATGAATAGCCTGTGAAGAAACAGACATGTTACAAGTCAAGGGGGTACAAAACTAGTCGCTTAAATAAGAACTTGAGCTAAAAGTGCCTGAAGAAGTTACTGGTAAGAAACAAGCATCATGCAGACAGGTGTGAGTCCACTGCCCAGACAGCAAAGTTGGAAAAAAAATCAGCAAGCTACATGCAGCATAGTTTTCCTAGCCCCAGAGAGGAAAAGTTCATCCCTGGTGGAGGGGCATGTCCCTGCTAGTGAAAACATTTGCTTTGTTTCTTTTCTTATTCCCTGCTCCCACTTGTGCAGATCTGTTGAGCTAGACTAAAGGTTAAGAGAGCAAGATCATATTTAACTGTCTATTCAAAGTTCGTATAGTTGAAGAATTAACATGCAGATTAGCACAATGAATAGCATCCTGAACTTATGTTTCCCACATTCCTTAATGTCTGGGAAAAAATGGGAGCAAAGGAGAAGGGCCAGAAATGAAGGTCCAGAGCAGAGAAACATGTAAGTTTTACCTTGCAAAATCAAGACATTCACAGACCCTAATTCACAAACTTCCACCTGAGGTCATGAGGGCAGTTGTTCTGTTCATATTAGACAATGACATCTGCACTGATTGTCAGCTTTAAACTAGATTTACTGAAGTATGACTTATCTGTAGCTTTTGCCTGGGCCTGGCAATAAGAGAGTCATTGTTCATAGGCTTGAAGCCAAATGTTTTTAATAACTGAATTTTCCTTTCTCCCAAACAGTTTAAAAGCAAGCAGTGTTTTTTCCTTTCCCCTCCCCTCCATAAAACACAAGCAGTGATGCATCCTACAGCTCCCTACTTGCCCACAGGCAGGCTAAAGAAGGTAGACACAGACAGAAGCAGCAACGTAATGACTGTAACAACACGCTGCAGGAGGGTACCAAGCTGTGGATAGATGATGATTTGGTCATGTCTGTTTTATAAGGTTGCACCATACAGATCAAAAAGGCCTCCTAGATTAAAAAATTATAGACTTGTAACCTGTTCCAACTCAATTGTACTGACAGCGCAAGTAACATGGGCGAAATACTCTGTATGCCAACAGCTGCCTTTTTCATGTGAAGCAAAACCTCTTTACACGAGTTTTGCATCATGAATAGTTGTAAAGAAAGTGATGTAAGTACCAGTAACCATGGGCCCATAGAACAAAAAGCAGTATGACTTACCTGGGAAACTCTATGCTGGGGCTGCCCAGTGATCCCAGACAGGTCAGCCTTATCGGTGAATACATCCATGATGCCCATTTTATATAAAATATTTTTTAGGTTATATGTCCCATAAAGAGTGAATTTCGGAAGATACAGATTTGCTGAGCTGCCAGAAAAGAAGTGCAAGAATATGGTGACGCTTTTGATCAGATATCAGTATAACACAGACTCCCAAGAGACAAACTCATTTTGCTTTCTCCCCAAAGACATTTTGCTTGCAGGCACTCTCTAGCCTACATGGGAGATGTATAGTGGCATTAATTTCGGAAGAAGAAAAGAAGGTTTATAACAATGCTGGAAGTCTGTTTGAAAGGATAGGGTTGTAGGTTGCTAACTCACAGTCTGCAGTAAGCCAACACATGAACAGTGAGATTGACCCAGTGATCATTCAGCACAACAGTACAGCTGTACCTCCCTAAGGATCTTCACCCAACATTTTCAGAAGTTAGTGATATTTTGTGCATTCTCCTGGAAGCACCTTCATCATGCCCCATCACTGAGGATGCAGAGGATTCACCTTGTGAAAAAGTGATTCTTTTAGGTGTCTCAGGCTGGGCACAAAAAATCCAACACATCCAAGTTCACTGGTTACTTTTGGAAAAAAAACAAAAAATGTTGTCCTTGTGTGTTTATCATATAAATCAGGACAGAGAAAACAAAAAGATATACCAAAGGAGCAGGACAATATGTGGTGGTGATTATATGGATGACAAAGTAAAAAACAAAAGCATGTTGACAGAATATAGTTAGTTAATAGATAATTCTTTTTCTATGTCAAGTCTATATCTGATTTATTCATTTTTTTTTTTTGAAAGTGACTAGTTTGCTGCTTTCCATACATTAATCAAAGCTCCATATTTCTGACTCACTTCTTCCTTGCTTTTTCAGTAAGGATCTAACAATTCTTTTTCAAAGGTTAAACCCAACATTTACAGCTAGAAGCAGCATAATGAGACAGAGGTTATTGATAATGCTGGCAGTAGGTACTGTTTCCTGGTGAGAAACCAGGACGACTGTCCAGGTTAGGGAGATGTGGAGCACTTAATGAAGCTGGCCAAAGAGCAAGTTATCCAGTGGACAAGTGGGAAGGAAAGGGCCCATACCTCCAGTGTAGCACAGCATCTAATGCCGAGTCTGGCTGGTACCCAAAAATGAGAGTGCTAGTGGATTGATAACAGGTTGCTGATCCCTTACTTCTGCCTAATTTCTGACTGTGCTGATTGCTGTCTCAAGTGAGGATGCAACTGTCATTGAATCATCTGTCTTGCCATTACATAAAGACACTCATTCACAAGCCCCCACTTGCTTTCAACAAGCAGGAAAGGGAAAGCCGTAGGCATACAGCAACAATGCGACCAGGCAGGAAGCACTGGGATACACTTTCCAGAAGAGAAAGTGATGTTTTCTCCACAGTTCAGCCATTAAATAGGTCTCAGCTGCCTGTACTGCCAATACTTTGGCACAATCCCCTGTTCAGCAGCCAAAAGTAATGAAAAATGTTCCTCATAATGCTTCTGCAATTTGTGTCAACATCAGTTTGCAGACAGAGAAACAGGGAGAAACGTAGCTTGCCCACAGTCCTTAAATCACTCCATATCCTACTCAAACACATCTATTAAGACCTCCCAGACACTCCAAATAATAGCAAAGGCAATCAGTTGCTTTGAAAACTAGAGGAAAAAGGAGTTTGTGTCATTGGTTTGCAGGAGACAACTGTCATGGTGAAAAATGGGGAGCTGCATGAAACAAGCTCGTCTTTGACAGTGATACCTTTTTATACCATAAGATTTACATCTCCCATTCATGGCTTTTAGATAGACTATTCCAGTTTGGGGGAGGTGAGAGAGGATGGAGAGAGGAAATATAAATCCCCTCAATTGTATTTAGTGTCTTTCTTGCTGATTTTAAAGGCAATTGTGTTTCTTTGACAAAAATTATTCATAAGTATCTTGATTCACCATCTTATTTGTCCTATAGTGATTATAAGTCACAAACCACACAGCTGTTCACAGAAGTTTTGAAACTCTGAAGGTGCACAGAGAATTAAATACTTTTTTTCTGTCTTTTTTTTAAATGAAAAAAAATTTAGATTCTTTTGGTAAGATTTAACAGTGTATCAGAGTTAAGAGCATGACACTGGTTTTGGTTTTCTGTATTAGGATGTCATTTTTGTCTTGAGAATTGCATCATCTAAAATACAATTTTCAAATGTGTATGTGTGAAGGTCTCTAACACAACACATCAGATTCATGAATGAACACGAGGGCTTGATTCTGTAAACATGTTGTGCCTAAGCTTGTACATATATTTTCTCCCATCAAAGGCGACTACTATGCATGACACTAAACAGAAGGAGCCTAAACTTGTTTTTAGAAAGCATATAACCTTTCTGCCTTCTAGTCTCAAAGTTGCCTTGAAGCAAGTGCAACTTATTCCAGTTTTGCCTTCCTCAGTCTTCAGAGAGACTGAATATAGCGACTCTGCAATGGGCCAGCCGCTCTATACCCTTATCATGGAGCTTTGCCCTGGCAATTGCCAAATGAAAGTTATTATTTCAGCATTAAATGTGCAAGAGACAAGAAAAAAGGCTGAAGGAAAGTGGTAGGAATTTTCTTGTAAATAGGAGAAGGCAGAAGACCTCCCCCCAAAAAGTGAGAAGAGGTCTTAAGAAGTGGTCTTAAGACAGAAAACCAGGGACTATGGAGAGCTGAAGATGGGAAACAAAATTTGGAAATGGCAAAAGTCCTAAAGCTGTGAAGGGTTTCACTTCATGCAGTACTGAATGTGAAAACACAGGGACACCAGGCTGTCAGATTTCAACTTTGGTCAGTAGGAATTCTTCTGTAGATTAAAACAACTAAAAATAGTAGCACAATTCTGTGTCATAGCCCAGCAGATTGAAACTGTTGTGTCTCCCTGCCTACCGTCTGAATTGAGATCTGCAGAATTTTACCTTTTTGAGACTAATGTCCTCCACCTTGACATACGTTCACAAGACAATCTTTTCTCCAGCTTCCTCATTTTTCCTGGATCAGGCAGAATAAAAAATGCTGAAGCACCTCCTTTGTAATCCATTTGCACCACAGTGGAAGACAGCTGTTCATCATAGCCATGCTTGAACAGGCCCATTCCAAACATCATCGGGACTTCAACAGCCTTGTTCCCATCCACAAAGAATTTGGTCTTTTTAGTGTATTTTGGATCGAAAGGTTTTTCCCATTCAGCTTGAAATATAAGAGACAGAGTTACAGGATATTTTGAGGACATAAAACCATAGGATATATCACCATAGGACACATTCATAGATGACAGAAACTGGTACAGCTGGATTAGCTTCAAAGACAAACCAGTTTGCAATGAGCACTTGATCTTACTGAATACTCAGAATAATTCAATAGCAACACACAGTAGGTACAGCGTGATGTAAAAACTTCCCTCAGATCTTACAGCAGGCTGCAATATCCTTCATTTAGATGATATACCAAGTGTTCTAGTGTGCACTTTTCCTCCGTGACAACAGTTTTAGGGAGCCTATAAAGCCCTCATATGATGCAGCCTTTAAATGAGAGCTCAGAAGAAAGATTCTCTCCTTTCTTTATTCCCACACCGAAACAGACTTGTGAAGGGTGACACGAGGGATAAACTCTCCAGAGAAATGAAGGGATTCAGGTTACTTGCAGAGAGAAGGGTTTTATATGCCTTTTTAGTTGATGGCCAATAAAGTCATGAAGAACTTAACCCTACCAGACTTCTGGGTTAAAATACCAAAACCCACGACAACAGAAACCTTTTGTACTGTCATGCTCACAATATTAAATTTCCAAAGGCTCATTGTTTAGTCATAGTGAAACAAACTGTCTACATTGAAACTCTGAAACTGTCTTATCCTGAGCAGAGAGGAATTTCTAAGCCAAGTTCCAGCTATCCACCTCATCCATTTCAGAGGCTGAGCAGGTTAAAAAAAAAAGGGAAAAAGCTGGGGGGGGGGGGGTGGGGGGTGTTGGGGTTTTTTTTAAAGAAAGGTGTTGCTCTGTAATAAATTTTGCCTTCTAGAACAAAACTAATTTTTTATCAAAATTAGTGGGCAAAAGTAGAGCCACAATGCTAAGTAAAATAAGTGCCATCAAGAAAACCATGAAACTAGATACAACCCCTTTTGATTTCTGTTTTCTATTCAAACAATTATTACTAGGCAGCTTGGTACAAATGAAATAATTATCGTCTGCTATTTCCACCATCTGTGAAATAGGCATAAACAGCACTTATTCAGTATTTGGAAAGAGTGAAATGAGACAGTGCATGTCTTGGGCTCTGAAAATAGAAATTGACAAGTGCCAATACTCTGAAGATGGGAAAAGTTGCTACTTCTATGTTTCTTCATTAACAGTGACTTCTTCTATCACCAGATATATAACAGGCAGGACTTCTGCCTTGATAGGCTTAAGGGGAAAAAAAAAAAGCAGAATGAATCACAGAAACATGAATGACACAAGTCCTGAAACACTCAAACAAACTTTATCTAGTTCTCAACTCAGGGAAAACACCCACTGATTTCAGAAAGAGCTTTGCTTGATTGAAAACTGAGTAGGATGTTAGGATTTAGCACACAAATTAGACAGAGGTGATATTCACTAATCCTTTCCTCCTGTTTCAGAGGAACTCTTATTCCTATGCTCTCCCCTCTATTAGGAGGCTACCTTCTAGGGATGGCACCTTTCTCAAATGCTTCACAGTGTTCAAGTGGAAAAATGACCCTCAAAGTGTGATACTTTGTGGTGACCAGCTTGGCTAGGGCATGATAAGGGACTGGTATACTGCAGTGGAATAGCATGCCCGCTGGCAGAGAGCCAGGAAAATATTGCCAGACTTTTGTCCTTAGGGAAGGACTTCCGCACTATGCTACACCACAAAAAAGGGGGAGGAGAGTCACCAGTACTATGCAAGGAAGGTTGCAATGCACAGAGAGGGGACAAGAGCCTAGAAGTATAGACTGGTTATAGAGGTACCTGAGCTTTAGAGATCCTCTCCAGATTAATCCCAGCCTCTAGATCAGTTAGCATTAACCTACTCTCAATTTCAAGATAAAAATCTTTATTATTGCTATTAATGCTATTCCATATCTATTTTCTTTAAAATTGGTGAGTTAAAACTGAATCTCCACCATCTTTAGAGGAGCTGGGAAATCATTTCAGTAATAAGAATGAACATCTAATTTTAAACAAAACTTATTTTTAGAACATGTAAAAGTTATCTGTAATACAAAGTTATCTTTAATACAAGGTTTCTCAAGCTTTTGTCCCCATTGAGTTACTAAATTTATTGCTCCTTCTTCAAAAAACTTTCAGCAAAAGAAAAATCAACAGCTTTTCTGCCTGTTTTGAAAGATGTGCCTGATGCTAAATAAAAGCCTATCTTGAAAACATTATTTGAGACAAACAAATATGTGTTCAAGAGAATTAAGGAACATCAATCATCTGTATTCCAAACAGCACCGTTTAGCTGTGGCCAAATCTCAGAGATTAACACAAGGCACAGAGACACAGAAGAAAAGCAAAACAAAACAAAAATATGGTTTTGAATTACTTTCAGGGGAAGCCTCATATTAGGGAGGAAAGTGGAAGCATCCAGGTTAACAGTTTTAAAAGAATCACTTTTCTTTTAAAAGACTAGCATTTCTAATATGTCATCTCTGTTTCAATTAAAAAGCTTAATGATATTTTTATCAGATAAATTACAGAATATTATGTTTCTGAGTACAATTGCTTTGTTTTCAGAATATGATAAAATGAGTAAGAGAGAGAAGGTTTGAAAGGCGCAATATCTGTTATTAGACCACTGATCGAGCCTTACAGCCTTGCTCCTCTTCTCATTCGATCAGCAGTCTGAAAAGGTCTGGAAAGATCTGTAGACTGTATTTAAGCAGACTGCACAAGTTAATTAAGAAAAAAAAGCTTATTGTCATTAGGCTTGTATTTGATACTGGTGGGTCCATCTCTTCACTGGAAAATATTAGAATCTGCAAATCAAAATAAAAAAAAGGATGAAAAACTATGCTGCTAGACACATCAGGACTATAGCCATACTGTCAGTAAAGGCACGGTTAGTAAAAAAAAGAAGAACATGAGTGTGAAACTAAAGCTACTGTTACACGTTTAGCTTTTGATACCTGACCATACTCAGTAACAGCAAAACTATTGAGTAAACATATTTTCTTTTAGGTAAGATGCTACGTTTTACTGTAACAGCATTCTTTGAACTTAACTCTTAACTTGCTAAACAAAAAAACAGTTAAAGCGGATTTCAAATTACTTCCTAGCCAACAAAGCATTTAAGAAAGTGCTAGATTGTATAGGACTAGATGCTTTACTGAATAGAGATGCCTTCCTCAACGTATGTTTCAATTAATCTTCAGAAGGAAAGAAATGTGTATATTAAAAGATATAGGACAATTTGCTCTAAATTTTGCTAGGAATTATCATCAGTGTCAAGGAGAATATAGAAGTGAGGACCAAAAGGAAAACAAGATATAAGTCCATCTGGAAAACCATATTGCAAAAAAGGTGATGCCAAGACTGACCTGAGGAAATAATGTATGAAGTAGGAGAATATGATATGTATATCTTACCATTAAAATAAATATAGCTAATAAGGAGAATTTCAGTAAGTGGATCAAGGTTATTTATGAGGTCCTTGATTTTCCCATTGGTTCTTCCTGCTACATATTCGTTGATCTTTATCTGGGCTTGATCAGCCCTCTTGAAGTTCATAGGATAAGCTTCTCCTTCATAGAAGTTTCTGAGATTACTTAAAAATTTATCTTGTGGCTTCAGTCGGTCAAGCACAAACAGGACATTTCCCATATTCAGCTGTAACCCCTCATTCTTTCTGTTTACCATTTGCATGAGTTGACGATAACCTTCATGTATTTCATTTTCAGAAATCTCACGTGGGTTAAAGCTAAGGACCCTAAGAATCTGTGTCAGAGTGTCTGATCTAGCACCCAGAGTCAGCATTGCAAAGGCAGTAGAGATGCTCAAAGGAGAGAAGAAAACATTCCCACTGTTTTCACGAGAAGAAATCTCTTTGTAGAAACAACATGCAAACCGACAAACACTGTTCCCTATAGTCTGCTGCAGCATGTTTTGGTTTTCTTGGCCTCTTTGGTTTTGGTTTTCTTGGCCTCTTTGGTTTTTGTTTCTTACACCTTCGTGATAAGGCTCATAGCAATAACCATTGGAATGAATCCCAACAATTAAAATACACAGGAAAAAAACCTTCTTCATGTTTCTATAACTCTGTAAAAGAAGAAAAGAAAAACTACATTTGGCTTGCAAATCTTTTTACCTTGTACTCAGCAATACATCAATCCTTCACTGTACAGAGCTGGCTTGGTACCAGTGATTCCAAGCCATCTGAATTCAGGGATACCAGCTTTCTATTTCAAGGAAGCAGATGCTGGAAGATTACTCAACCTACTGAAGAAGTTATGAAAGAATAAAAATTAAAGTCAAAGGGGATGAAGTAATACCAAAGACGCCCTCATTAAGGTTAGGCTACAATTCCTTTGAAATTGTTTTGTTTCCAGTGTTCTGTTTTTAATGTGGCTTTAAGTGATAAAAAGCTGTAAGTTAAAAGTACAAGTCTATAGAGCAGAGAGTAAGGGAGCCAGTCAAAGCTAGTCAG
Organism: Pelecanus crispus; assembly: GCF_030463565.1. Classification (NCBI taxonomy): domain Eukaryota; kingdom Metazoa; phylum Chordata; class Aves; order Pelecaniformes; family Pelecanidae; genus Pelecanus; species Pelecanus crispus. The sequence goes on from NC_134648.1 coordinate 57,154,565, forward strand.
TTAAATTTAGCAAGATGAAAAATCAAAGCAGAAGAAAGGCACAATATTCCTCCATTGTGAGAATTAAAATACTACACATTTTTAAACGTGTAAATGTATGGCCAGGCACCATAGAGAAAGTAAATGAACTTGTTAATGAGGAAGTTATGAACATTTGCAGTGATTCCATAAAGCTTGAGCAACTGAGAACCATTACAAAACAAACCTTCCACATAACTAACAAAAGAGAGAAATATGCTTTGAGGAATTAGGAAGTTATCAAGACCCTGGAAATACAGTGTTGCTTATTAAGAAAGGGAAAAATTAGTATGTACACAGAACAGCAAATGGAAACAAGTGTCCCTGCTACATGCAAAGGCATGTCCAGCCCAATGACTGAACCAAATCACCTAAAAAAAAAAAAAAAATTAGAGGAAACTCTAGAACAATCATGGTGTTTATCATCATAAAGATAGCAAAGGGTAATTTTGGCCCAGGAGGCTGTGATGGTAAAATGTGAAGATGAATGAGGGAATTCTGGAGGAGCAAAGATACTAAAAGATACCAATAAAACAGGAAAGCCTTTTCCATAGCAACATGGAAACCATCCATTCCACATCTGTGACAATACTTTTAACTCTAGAAATTCATACTGTACCACACTTGGTTCATCAACTTTTGTCAACAGACAGAAGGAAGTAAATATGTGGAATATCTGGATATCCAGAATATCCTCCTGTAGTATATGATCACTTTACCTACAGAATCTTTTATAAAATAAAGTACTCTCTAGAGGAAAACATAAGGATTTTCAAAGGGGAAAAATAACTTAGGTTTCTGATTTGCAATGAGAAATGGTATTCAGACTCTCATGTCTTGTAAAATCATTGAGTCCTTATCAGTTCCCATCATGGCCCCGCATTTGTGTTCTCCACTTTCCAGCATCTTGGTTCTCCAAAATTCAGTGAACTCAGAATGCTGATCTCTGCTTTAATAATATATGCTATAAATATTCCTTAATTCACACCCTTTGAATATCACAGTTATAGCAATACTACTATCTCTAGAAAGGGCCTGAGCCCCATGGCAAACCACTTTCAGACAGTTTACTTTCATACCTAGAGCACATTTAAATTTGAGCTCTTTGATTTGTTTGTGACTTGCTCCACCATCACTCTTAATCTAACTCTTTTAGCCTTTACTTCTTCACAGTTTCTTTTTTTCCAAACTCTCTAGACACTTTAGAAATCAATCCTTAAGTCCCCAATTCCATTTCATTTCATGCCCTACAGTTGTTGTTATTATCATCCATTTACTTCATTTAACTCAAAAATGTTGAGATGCAGGTTTCCTAAAGAGAGTTATGCTATACAAACATGCCTATCTCACAGAGGATTTATCTTTTTTTATTTAAAAACCCCAAAACATAATAAAACAATACAAAAAAATTTAAAATGCAACTTCAGTATGAACATGGTAATTTCTCAATTAATTATTCAGAAAGTGTTGTTCTGCATATAATTGACAATTTTTCCACAGAAAAAAAAATGCATTACTTACAGTACAGTCAAAAGGGTCCTGTTGTATTCACCAGGTCTGCACAGGTCCTTGCTCAGTTGTTTATGCTGCTGAACACAAAGAAGGGTATCCTCTAGTAAAGGTTAAGATCATCTAAGGGCTGTGACTCACACATTTTAATTTTAGAGATTAGGTAGCGCAAACAATGTTGAAACTAGTTTTACTGGACACCTAACTTTGCTGAATATATGTTTCACACGTGACTTTTTATTATTCATGACTATCTGATCGCCCTGGTTAGATTCAGACCAATTTTCCTCAAACTGAACCTACCATTTCTTAATATCAAACATTCATTCATACATATCTCAGTGGCCCAGATCTACTATTTTATGAACAAGAGACTCATCAGAAGTAGTAACTACAGAGAAATATCTTGAAGATAATTTCCAGTGACAATAGCATTGCTGCCACTAAGGCAGGAGGACAAGGCGCGATGTACTGGGACAATCTGAATTTTTGTGAACTAGCCTACTTGTCTCCTGCATATCCATACCTGGGCTTGATTGTCTCCAGGTGAAGCCAGTGATGATTCTAATAGGTGCAGGGCTTAAAATACTGTTTTGCTACATTAGCAAATGTTGCTGTCAATGTGCCTGACTATCCACTCCCACACGGGGAATCCGCTGGCAGCGAGCTGTGATAGCGACTCCAGGGCCACTTGCATGGCCCTGCACCCGGGTTACAAGGAATGTGGCTGGGATGCCATTGCACACAGGTGATCCCAGTTACAAGCATGGCCTGGGGACAGGGGGCGGAAGCCTAGGAACATGGGTGTTAAATAGAGCAAGTCTTTAGACCAGCTTACTATCTTGTGATCTGGGATGTGGGGAGCAGGCCCCTCTGATCTTGTGCCAAGTTCAGCTGGGTCAGATCAGACAGTCTGGTATCCTGTGCTCAGCTCTACTCGCTTCATTAAACCCCTGTGACTGCTGGGGCAAGCTGGTGGATGCAGAATGACAGAAGCATTGAAGAAGGGAACTCTGGAGACCTTGTAATCCAACCTCTTGCTCAAAGCAGGGTCAGCTACAGTGAGTTGCTCAGGATGGTGTCCAGTTGGGTTTTGACTTCCTCCGATGATGGAGACTCCACAATCTCTCTGGGCAACCTGTTTCAGCGTTTGATGACACTGACACTAAAACAGGTTTTCTGTACACTTAAATGGAACTTCTTGTATTTTAATTTGTGCTCATTGCTCCTTGTCCCGTCACTGGATGCCACTGAGAAGAAGCTATCTCTTTCTTTACTCCTCCCATCAAAACCCAGGTATTGGTAAGATCCCCACAGGCCTTTTCTTCTCTGGGCTACACAGTTCCAGCTCTCTCAGCCTCTTCTCATACATTAGATGCTGCAATCCCTCAGTCACCTTTGTGGCACTTTACTGGAGTCACTCCAGTATGCCCATGTCCTTCTTGCATTGGGGAGCCCAGCACTGGATGCAGCACTCCAGATGCATACACCAGGGATGAGTAGAGAGGATCGCTTGCCTTGACCTGCTGGTGATGTTCTTCTAATGCTGCTCAAGATGTTGGCTGCATTTCCTGCAAAAGCTTACTTCCGGCTCTTGATCAACTTGGTGTCCACCAGGAGCCACAAACATCCAAGAGCAGCATCTTATGTCTGCATTTCTAAAACTAGGATAATATTTTCTCTCATTTTCCCTTCAAAATTTAAGCATTTTCAGGGAGGGACCAACCCTTACTATACACAAAAGAGATGGAGTGCTGATCTCAATGCTATTTCTAAGCACAATTGAAATACTAACCACAACAGTAACTCAGCAACATTTTCTGGGAGGCAAAGATGGAACCAGTGAAAGTTGTTGATGATTACGACCTATCAAGCAATTCAACAGATTGCAAAAAAAAAAACCCCTCTTAAACAAGTTGCTTATGAACTAAAGCTTGAGAAATAGAAGGCTTTGATGCAGTATACTGGACTCACACATAATGTGTTCTTCACACATAGCACTCATCTGAAAGAGTACTTGAGATACAATTTTCACTGCTTCTTGTATAACTAAGAGCCAGGAATCTCACTTAGAGCTAACTTTTAATGATGGGCTGCAGTTTTCATGGTATATAAAAACTGATTTCTGATGAAGGAAGGAAGGAAGCCCAATTAAATACAGACGCCATGCTAATGACAAGGTGACAGATAAATGACTAAGCTAGATTTGAACACACCTAGACCACACCCCAGAACTCTTGCAGGAGAAAGCCTGCTACTGAACATGGAAAAGCCTGCCCTGCAATTGGAAAGAAAGCAGAGAAAATCAGTACAGGATGAATTTATATGAATAATGTGACTCTCTAGACACCATTATTAAAGAAAGTTCAAATTTGTCTTTCATGTCTTTCCAGTGTCAAGCCATGAGAGGAAGCAAGGTAAAGGAGAAGGTAACAGTTCCTGACCCAACTGCATAATTTCTGTATTTGATGGAAAAGCTTCAACAACTATAAACAATCATTTATATCATAACTATAAGCAGAATACTGATTTACAAAGAATTCAGCCATTTTCTTCAATTTTGAAGATTGGGATATTCCAGAGTAACGTTACATGTGTTGAAGGTGTGATATGGATAGTGAACAGGAAACTCCCTCACCTACACTAGGGATTTTTCTAAAAGTTCTCATGGCTCTTAACACAGCTAGCACTGAATTGTTCATATGTGCTTAAGCCCGAGCTGACAAAATTTAGTGTAAATACATCTGCTTTGAGCAAAGAGGTTGAAAGAGGTTTGTTTATGCAAGGTTCCTCCCTTTGCTATATCCAGTAACCACTGGTGGCACAAGCAGGGAATTCTACCATATAAACAAGGCCCCAGAGCCTTCCCTTAACCTGTGCTAAACCACAGATAGCAGGTATATACTTTCAAAGAGATGGAAGAACCTCTTAATTTGTTGTCGCATTGAAACTAAAGCACTTCCTCATAATTATAATTAAAAAGGGAGGCAACAGGGACTGGAAAACAAATTTATATTAAATTGTACTTTTCTGGAGATGGCAGTACTGTCTCCTGAAAATATAACAGGGAAGAGTGTACAGTCTATGTAACCTGTAAGGTGTGATCCATCTGACTTAGGACACCTGTTTCATGGCCTTTTAAAAATTGTTCAGATCTTGAAGAATTTCTCAAAAATTATTGCTCAATAGGTAGAGCACTGTTAGAGATGACCTACAGAGATAGAAAGCACTCCAAGGCATCTCTGTTTAGTTTTCAGACTTTTCACAATCCATTTAGTCCCAGGATTTCCTGCCAGTAAATCCATTACACTACGCAACAAACAGGTTGAAAAATTCACCAAACTACCAATCGTTGGGATAGCTTGGAGTGGGCATCTCCAGAAAGCATACAGCTATACAGTTTCTGGTCCCAAAACTATATGAAGCATTTATCCACCTGGAAGCATCACCATGACAGCATCATTTGGGCTAGAGTCTCACCAGCATGCAGCGTTTGAATCCAATAGAACAGATTTGCCTATATTAAGCTCCTTTTAAAAAATTATAAGGAAAAAACCCCAGACTATTGACAAAAACCACTACCCCCCCCCCCCAAAGGCTTAAGTGTTCTATTCCTTCAATGTCTCATTTTTATTTCCAAAGATCTTTCTCAACCCTCTCCTTCATCACTCAATGGAACAGGCAGCAGCCCACACATCTTATGTCCCCAGCATCCTGGTCAATGGTTCACTTAACTTTCAATCTCCTTCTTCCCCAGAGTCCCCAGATTCAACTTCACCTGAATTCCAGATTCACTTTGCCTACATTCACTCTTCAAGGACCTGTGCTAATCACAAGCAAATCAATGCACTTTACTCTTCCACATTTCCCAGATACACTTAGTGATAACCTTAACTATCACTGGAAGTGCATGCTGTATGTAAAGACATGCAACTCTCCTGTAACACCACTACAAGCTTTTCTTGAATTAGGTCACTCTTCTCAAACCCAGCAGTGTTTTCTCAGAAATGAGAACACCTTTAAGGAAAAGGGCAGAAGTGGCTGTGGCTTGGCAGCTCTCCTCCCTCCTGCCCAGCTCCCTACCGCTCTTTTCCTGGAGAGGCAGTAGGGAAGGATCACACCCAACTTCTCCTGACATCCTTTCATCTGCAGAGAATTCAGCAGAGCCATACAGTATCCCTGAGTCCTCTCTCTCCCTTTTTGGCTGTTCTCGCTTTCCTAGCCAGAAGTAAGGGTGCCAGGAAAGGAGGCGGGAAGAGTAAGGAAGAAATGTTTGATAGGACAGGCTGCCTCTGTACAATACCTCTCCTATCGAGTCAGAGACCAAATCTCACATGCAGCTCTCCCCTGAAACTCAGTGTCCTTCCAGCCCTCTTTTCTCGTGCCCCTTTAAATCCCTCACCCAGTACCACAAGCCCTCCAAGCACCAACACCATTCCGGTCACCACCGCCTCAACTGACTCAGCGCCAAGTCCCCTTCGGCTCCACTGACACCTTTTGCCCTCACCTCCAGCATCTGCTTTAGCCTCAATGTTACACAAAGGGGACAGGGAGAGGGGAGGACAAGTAGTAGGTAGCAGTTTGCCTCAAGAAAGCTGAGGAACCATCACGCTGAAGAACTGGTATTGGTGTCCTGCTCATGGCTTCTCCTCAACACCAGGGAATTGTTTCTCCCATGAAATTAGCTCCCTTCCTCCTCAGCACATCCTTCAGCTAAATATGACTTTCCTGCTACAAAGGAAATCTCCTTTCCTTTTTCTCTTCCCAAGTGGTCTGTGAATCACTGTCCCACACTTAATATCTTTTGCAATTTTAATAGCTTGCCCTTGCCAATTTTCTTTGATCTGCTGAGAAAAATCCACGTAATATTAGTTTCCTCTTAGTTTCAACAACCTCATTGTTTCACAACACTAACACCTTGATAACAGGCACCAAGGTTAGTGGCTTTCTACTGTCAGTCCTTATTACCAGATCTTGACATTTTAAATAAACAAGGAGGCAAAAACACTACAAAGAAGAACCCCCCCCCATATTCAAAATGAGATTCACAGATGACCACAAAGAGAAAAGTCTCAATATTAAATTAATAAACCATACATAGATAACCATCCCAAGAATATCTTGATTCCTTTTTCTTACTTTGTCTCTCCAGGTTTTACTTCCCTTCTGAAAGGCTTTCTCAGCATAAACAAAACTAAAGAATTTTGTGTCCTGCACAGATAATCAGACTAGTGGCAATCCCAAATTATAGTACTCTTCCATGATACTAGAAATATGCACCTGAAAAAAAAGAGTGGTTACTCAGGCACCAGACACTAGCACATTTTTCATCAATAAATCTCAAGGCGCTTCATATCATCAAAGAAACATCAACAGCTGTTTTGTAGAGAACATGCAGACAGCAGCTTACTCCATTAGCACAAACAAGAGAAACCAGGGAAGAGGATGACAGTCATCATAAGAGATCTTTTTTTTTTGGACAAGATCAAGTTCTGACATGTTTGGTTAAATGCTGAGTTATCTGAATACTGTTGAGTACCCATTATCTAAATACTGCGGAAACAGGTGTAAGAATTTAGTTACCAACTATTGCTCATTCAATATATTTGAAGTTGTTTGATCCATTAACATTTCTCATGGGAGCAGGGGGGAAATATGACAGATTAGCCTGAACTGCAGCATAAGGAGCAGGGGGGAAATATGACAGATTAGCCTGAACTGCAGCATAATATTTTCTCAAACTAATTCTGCTAGACATGCAGTGAGACCACAGAGATTACAAACTGAGGAGGGCAAGTAAGAAGCTGCATCTCAGAAAGCAAGAAGTCTGTTATCCATGTATCCATGAAACATGGAAAGGAGACTTTTCACTGTGGGATCAAAAGGAAAATAAAACTAAGAAAAGAGCTGTGAGAAAGTAGGGCTAAAAAGCAAACTTTTCCATTTTGGGAGCTAGCCCTGGAGATTGTTATGCTGTGCAACAGATCACTTGGTGGTCCCAGAACTGGAAGTAAGACAACTGAGTTAGTGATATGATGCTGAAACTGCGCAGGCCTCTAATTATGCTGATGTGTCTGGGCTATTGTTTAAACGTGACAATTGATCTCTGAGCAGCATGTTGCTTACTATATACTCACATCAGCTTATTCAGAACAAACTTAGGTGTCTAGCATGACATCACGTTGCACAAATTGAACACAAACACCAGCTCTCTCATCCAAAAAATCCTTCTGAATGGAGTTCAACACATAGAAAAGCTCAGAGAGAGATTTCTGAATGAACTGTGAATTAGCCCTAGGTAGCAGTTCCAAAATTGCCTTAAGGGAAGTTGTGTGGTCCAGAATTAATCTTGTAGACAGTACCTCACAGGCTCCATCTCTGACATGCATAAGAATCCAGAGTACTACCAAAATGGGAACTTGTCCTGGTTTCAGCTGGGAGTTAATTTTCTTCCTAGTAGCTGGCGTAGTGCTGTGATTTGGATTTAGTTTGAGAATAATGCTGATAGCAACAACTAAAACATCAGTGTGTTAAGCACTGCTTATGCTAGTCAAGGACTTTTCAGCTTCCCATGCTCTGCCAGGTGCACAAGAAGCTGGGAGGGGGCACAGCCAAGACAGTTGATGCAAACTGACCAAAGGGCTATTCCATACCATATGACATGATGTATATGACAGTATATAAGCTGGGGGGAGTTGGCTGGGGGGGCAGCAATCGCTGCTTGGGGACTGTCTGGGTATCGGTCAGCGGGTGGTGAGCAATTGCATTGTGCATCACTTGCTTTGTACATTATAATTATAATAATAATTATTATTATTACTATTATTTTGCCTTCCTTTTCTGTCCTATTAAACTGTCTTTATCTCAACCCATGAATTTTATTTTTTTTTTCCCAATTCTCTCCCCCATCCCACTGGGGAGGGGGAGAGTGAGCGAACAGCTGTGTGATGTTTAGCTGCTTGCTGGATTAAACCACAACAGTCTCCAACCAGGACACATCCTGTTTCAGAGTGCCACACTGCATGACTCCACTGCTTCTGATACCTGACCTAGCTCACCTAAGGCTCCCTCAGAAATCTCTGCAAACATCTGCTTTGCACAGAGTAGACATACTCTGGGAAGTAAGGAAATCTGGCAAGACTAGCCCGTGATACCTCCTGTGACAACCAGCCCAAGGCAATACAAATGTTACAATATGAAAAAAGAAGCAAAAATGTAATTGATTATACAACTTTGGAAAAATTTACAAGCCACAGCAGTTGTATAGCATAGTAAGGTCCTTGTCCTTTCTGACTACTAATTCAAAGGAATTTTTCATAGAAGCACTAGACAACATTGTACCAGGAGATGAATTACTGATAATTAGAAAACAGAGAAGTCATTGCTGATTGTAAATTGGATGGTGCACAGACCCATGTGATGATTAAGATTCTGAAATTGCAACTAAAAAAAAAGCCTTTAGGTAGTGGAAATCACAGAAGTGAAATTCAGAGTTTGCAGCAACAAGCTGATGCGCACTGAGGAAATATGTGAATTAAAGGTATGGATAAATAAATGGAAAGCAGGGTCTGTAAAAATGTGTTATATCCCTTGCTCTCTGGTCTCAGGGCAATGAACACACTGGAAAGGGAAATGAGACAAAACAACCAAGAAAAATCTTGAGAATAACCTTCAGCAAAGCACTCCCTGGAATGCAAATTAGATCTGAGAGGTGACCTCTCAATGGGACACACTTTGGACTTAAATGAACATACTTCTTAACAGGACACACTTCATACTTCAGCAAGAAGCAGCTTTTTCCCTTCTGGAAAGTTGCAGCTGAAGATTTATTCACACTGGTTGGAAAAATAGTATGTATTTTTTTCAAATTATTATTTTGACTCCTGTGAAATAGCCCTATGGTGAAGTAGTACAGCTGTACATATGGTTGTTCTACTGGTCCATTGCACCAACCCATTGTTCAGGAGATACACTCTTTCCAGCTATGCTATTGCAACTATTTGCAGTTGTATTCAGAAGGCTAAACTCCATTATCTCAACTCTGACAGGCTGAAAAGTTAAATTCTGATCTGGACTTTGCACTGTTTAGCAACAAACAAACAAACGAGCAAAATGTGATTTGTCATGTGCAGATATTTAATTTAGCAGAAAACAAACAATCTGAATTCCTTTTTAAGCTACAGCCAAGGGAACTGTAGGCCTGCACAACTCTGAAGAAATGATATTATTTATTTGGGATGATGTGTGCATCCATCATTTCATGATCGTGATGAAAATCACACTTATAAAAGAAATTAATGATCATAATGAGCACATGTTCAGTGGTCTATGGAGATCATCATCCAAGGACAGACATATATGTTGAGGATTAAGCAACACCTCCAAATTTTGAAAGACAGACAAAGGACATAGGACTTGCTGCTCTTCCTGAAAAGGCTTCTGTTATGCAATGTTGACAACAGCCCAAAGAAAATAAGCTCTACAACAATAAACAGTGGGAGCCAATAGTAATGGTATTGGAAGAGGGAGTTACACATCCAGAAGGCAAAGGACCTCAGAGGTGTACTGAACTTGGTTAGTCAGGGTAACTAGTAAACTGGTTCTGGGTGACTGGAACTGTTTGCAATATCATTGCATGGCTAATATGTCTGAGGTCAGAAGAAAAGGTCTAGTGATGAAAATCTTACCTATAATGGTTTAACTCAGTGAACACAGAAAATGTGGGGTGTATCACTGAAGAAGCAATGCGAGTTACAACTGTGGCACTAAATGAAAAGGGAATTGCCTTCATCATAATTGCCATGCAACACACACTGGATGGGTACACCCCAAATGATTCAGCTCAATTGTTCCACAAATGCTTTTTTTTGGCAGCAATCTATGAAAATCTTCAAAAGCTAAATATGCCTTTAAACCTGTTTGGAAGCAGAGAGATTATAACTGCATCGACACTGGTCATGGGAAAGCTGGTTGACTCAGAATGTTCTGTAGAGACGTGATGGCAGATCAGTGGCACAGCACAGCTGCTGTGCTTCCCACTTCACTGCTGGAAGGAGGATTCGGTGTCCTTACTCTGGGCATATCCGTTGCTCCACAAAGAGCATGCCCCTTTTCAGATCCTGCACGCATAGGCACCACCTCATCATGCTGGGCACCTTTCTCTGTCACCTCCTCTATCTGCCAAGCATGTGCCTGAGCCACCCAGCAAATGATCTCTCTGATGGAGTAGCATTTGGGACAAACAGTCTCCACAGAAGAGACTAACATATGTGGATACCAGCAATGTGAATTTGCTAGGAAAAATTCCAAAGCATCACAAGGGGAGAGACATACCTTCTAGAGAAAGAAAACAAAGAGAAAATCAAGTAACTTTGTTTTCCTCAGGCCATAATAAGACTGAAACCTCCCACAGACACGTGTCCCTTCTACCTCCTCAGTCAATGTACAAGCCAGTCATTGAAGAATGTATATATTACAGATCTATGTATGTATGTATTTTAGAAGTTGCTTAATAATGGGCTGTGACATGAAAGGAAAGAAAAAAGCAACAGTTGCTCAAGAGCTCTTAAGAGACACTCTGCAACAGCTACTAAAGCAGAAGGAGCTTTGGCAACAGCAGGTCAGAAAAAATATAAAGGAACTCACATTTCGGACTCATCTGATGGTGGCTGCTGCTTCCTGGAGAGGGCCTCACCCAAGCAAGCTAGTGACAACAGGAGCCCTCCTCCCTGATTTCAGCAGGGTGTGGATCAGGTCCCTGCTGCAGCACCTGCTGTGCTCCACTGGGCTTCCCAACTGTCTGCAGGGCAAACCGCGGACTCACAAATGGTTCACACGATGGCAAAAATGATGTCAAGTCTTTAAGTTTTGCCTCAGCTGTTCACAGCCTGGTACAATCTCAAGACATTATCTCTGAACTCCTGTCAATTTTGCCCATTGCCCAGAGTTTCCTGAACCTACGGGAATTAGAACAGGTTACTGCAAGATAAGCAAGGCTGGGAATTTGTAGGTGCCAGATACTCTCTGATAAGTCCCTGTATGCATGCTCAAATCCTGCAGTAAAAATGCACTAATCTACTTTTCTTTCATGTATGAACAGGTTACCTTTCATTTACTGCAGGGTAACAGTGGTCACTCAAGTGAATATATAAAGGACAGCGTCCAACGAGGCAACTCTCATACTCCAGTGTAAACAATGCAACACAGAAAAAAAGCAGTCAGCAGCTCCTGCTTTTGTTGTGAGATTGGTTTCAGGATTACTGGCTTAGTTCTTACCAGGTCCTTGAGGAAATGGGCTGTATATTACACATAAAAATGTATGACAGTGCTATTTTTCACATCAAGTCATGATTAATTTACATTTCTAAATAACTCCAAGCATTAAAAGACACATTTTGTTCTCCACTCCTGCCAGTTTTAAGGTATTTATCCAATGGGTTTGGAAGCTTAATGGGATTCACTTCATAGATCTTCTAAAAATACCATTCCAGTTTTTACACTCTTCTAAAAGAAAACCTGTGCTTGCCAAAGTACACATTCTCCAGATAGAGCAACCATTGTCAGCAGTCCCTGCAGTTTGGCTCAACATGATAAATGTTGATGGGAAGGCATAAGCTAATATTTTCAGAAATGCCATAATGTTTTCAGAGCCTATGTCCCATTTTCAAAAGTGAATCAAGTTCTAAGGAGTCAGATTTTCAAAGTAATTTAGCATACAAAGAAATCTGAGTTTTCATCAGCATATATGCGGGCTTGTAACCAATTTGAGCACTTTAGAAGCAAATGGCGGTTATTTTTATGTGCACGAACAATTTAAAAAATCCATTCCTTGGAAGCTACAGTTCCAATGCTTTAAAGAATTGGATTCTCAAATATTAAAATAATTTTACTGAGATTTTGCTGTATCTTTTAGAAGTAAAGGAGGCCAAAGTAATAAAAAGAGAAAGGAAATCAGAAATTACAAATACTGTTCTAGTAATTAGATACCCACAGAGCACAGGGTTTAATAATTAACCCATAGATACAGACATTTCAGCACTAACAACTATAGGTATGAATTTAATTGGATTTCTTTTACTGTGTTATATAATTTCACCTCTCCTGCTTGATGAACCAAACAACTTGGCAAGTGATATAAACACATTTTAAGTGAAAACAAAATGAAACCACTGAAAAGGTGAGTGGCAGCAAGTTAGAGTAAATAACAGAAAAATAAGGAAAAAGTTAGAAGAAGGAGAAACAAAAAGGAGCCAAGGGGCTTCTGAAAATCAAGTTAAATGTTAGACACACCTCATACAGTCAGTTTTATATCTATACAAAATAATATCAAACATAGTCATGTTATTTTCTTTTAAAAATTCCAATGCAGAACTTCATAAAAAGAGATTAAAATAAAATAAAAGATCACTTTCTGTTTTAGAGGCAGAAGTCCCTCAAAATCTCTCATTAATGCATGAAGTATAATATTAACTACATTCTTTGTCTTTCTGCAGTAACTGAATAAATCAATGTCTCTAACTTATGTGTAGGAAAACATTTCAGTAAAAAGTCAACATAAAATACTGTTTGGCTAAAAATCTCTTTCCAAAATACTCCTGGTGGACACTTCACCCCACAACGGAGTTTCACAATAACAAATACACTACACTACACACAAATACAAATACACTTTGCCCCTTACTAAGATGATACTGAGCACTGGGTTGGAAGTAATACCATTCTAAGCTCCCTTTCTGTTTGTGTACAACCTTTTGCTATGGTAAATGTATACCACACAAACAAGTTGCCAAGAGATAACACAGATTGTGAAATTACGGTACACTAGCAGCAACTGCTTGGATGCCCATGTGATCTTACCCCCACTGAGTGTAATGTAGTTTGCACCTCAGCGGATGGGTGGCAAAGGCCTTACATGTACCATAAAGAGAAGCCATTGGGTGGAGTAAGTAACATGCTGTAAATCCACACCCCAACTTGCCTCATAGTAATTTGTCCATGCAGGTATCCCTTGGGTTGCCTGGAGATGGATATTCTTTTCCTCTTCAAAGAAAACAAGGAAACAGTACCTGATGAAAGACAAAATGAAATGTTTATGGAAAGTGCTAGATACCCCGCCACTGCAAATAACTGAAAAGTTAAAAGCCGTATGTGAAAATGCAGCTCTAAACAGTGAGTTATTCGAAACATTGTATTATCTTCTGTTCTGTTAAAATTTAAAACAGCTTTTAAATTCTTCTAATAGAAATCCATGGTCTGATTTTCCAAAGTAAATGTTTGATTTTGAAATCTTTGTGAACTCAGATGTCCCTAGCATGGAAAAGAGCTGAGATGCGCAAGGACCGTGGTACTAACTCCCCCAGAAATGAAACAAAATTACACCCTGACTAACCTAGCACTACCCTCTGTAGTAAACTCAGTTTATGATTCTGGAACTCTGTTAACTAGGCAAACTATATAATTTCTCATTTTTGTTATGATTTGTATATATTTTTAATCACATAAATGAGCCAAATACAGAGAGGGTATTTTTTATTTGCTTGGAATTTGGGGGTTTGTTTTTGTTTTTTACTAAACTTCATTAATCTAAAAAAGGCTCTATTTTTCAAACATAGTTGTATATTTAAAAGAAGTATTACAAAATCAGCAGTCATGCACAAAAATGACTATGTTTATCAGTATATATATTCATTTATCTGTGTACTAAACTCACTTTGCAGTTGAACTTAACTGCAGACATGTTTTGTTGGCACAAGTTTTATTCAGTTGATATTTAGTTCTCAAATCATCACTCTTATTCCCATTAATGATGAAAATCCTGTGGCCAGACTTTTGACACTGTGTAGTTCCTCTTTAGATATTTACCCTTGAGACTGCAACTACCTCAGCTAAGTAAGTGTTGCAGGAATCATCTTAAATTTTAAAAGATATTTTTAGGTAGAAAAGAGAGTAGAACCACCAAGCAGAAAATCAAATGGTTTTGAGATGATGTGTTACTACGTTTTATCCACTCTTCTTACTCAATATATATATCTCAGATCAAAGACATACCCTGTATAGTATTATGCCAATTAGTAGCTAACAGGAGAAGGAAGCTAGGGAAAAAAAAAAGTAAGAGGGAGCAGAGAGGGATTAGCAGAAAAGTAAAAGAGTGTTTATTTGAATGCCTGAATCTTCCAGCCCACACAGTCTTAAACTGGCTGACTACATCACTGCCTTCACTTGCTAACTTGACTTTTTTTCCATGCTGATTAGTTTTGTATGTTCCAAGAACTCTCTCTTTTTGAGCTGGAATTTTGTGGCTTGAGAAGCAAACAAATGCCTGGTCATTCAGGAAACTTCATGACGCAACAATGCTCAACACCATAACCACTTTGAACTACATGGAGATCCATAGTATGGAAGTCTAAAGAGAACAAAACCTGCTATGACCTCAACAAAGCTACAATCACCTGCTTTGTGTCAATACAAGGGCATAAAGCAACAAGCACAGAGTCAAGTTCAAGCTTTACAGTTAGACAAGCAATCCCTACATATAGATGAAGGGCTCAGCCGTAACTCCCTCCTGATGCAGGAGTGACAGACACACCCACATCAATGACTGGAGAGAGATTTACTTAAGTGAGGCATGCAGGGCCAGTACAGCAGGATAGGTGCAACAGCACAGTATGCATCCTGCCAGACAAAACTCCATAGCTATTTGAAGAAGTTCCTATTAAACTCTTGCTTCATCCTCAGTACCACCCTGAAGGAAGGAATGTGTTTATGGCACAGGTTAACAGGCCTGCCTACACCCTCGTCATGGGGGAAGGCACGGCCCAAGGAGCATGAAAAGAGGTCAAGCCGCAAGATGAAGCCCGCAACAGAAACAAATGACAAAAATACATGCCAGTATCAACTTCAAAGTAGAAAAAGCAATGTAAGGCACAAACAATATCAGGCCCAAAGATATCATCTGATGCAGCAAATGCCCATAACTTGCCTGTTGGTATTATGGTAACAGCAGGAGTATGTTACATGCTTCCTAACATGTAGAGGAACACAGGACTGCGTGGTTCTCACAAGCAATAACTCCAGACCAATAGGACTCTGGTGGAGACCGATGTGTATCTGGAGAGACGGGGGTGCTACTCCGAAAGAACAGAAAGCAAGACTGTTCAGGTCAGTTCATAACAAGCAAACAGCTGGGGAAGCAGTGCTCCCTCTTCCTGTATGCTCCAATCTCCACCTCCTTTTATAGCATGGTCTTTCCTGACCTCCATCATATACTTCCTCATCACTTCCCTTTTACCATGCGTAACTTCTCACTCTCCCTCAGATTATTCCCTCACATGAGCTTGCTTTGACCACTCCCATTATAAAAACATCCCACCCTGAGCCAACTTGTTTCATTGGTATCGCTCAACTTTCTTTTCATTCTGAAGCTCTTTGAACACAACTTTTATAGTTTCTACCTGTGGCTTCTCTCCTTGTATGGTTCCTTCCCTTTGCAACTGAAGTTGTTTTTACCAGAATATTTAATAATACTTCTGTAGCCAAAAGGTACATCGGTAACCTGTGATTTATGGGAGAGGAGGAGGGGAATCTGTGTACAACTTACACATTCTAGCTGATGTTATACAGTTGTTACAAAACTCTTGAATCATGGAAGGCCTCATTATATGGGGAATCCACCACTTGTTTACAAAGGCTGCATCACATACCTCCCAGACAAAGCACAATAATGGGTTGTTATAACTTTAATGACAACCTATTCAAAGAGCTCTCTCACAATTAGTTGGATGAAGTCTAAAGAAACCAGCCAAATAACTACTTTGCATGAAATGCAGAGCAGAACAAAGGAAACCAGGCCTTCAAGCAAGGAAATCAGAATCAGAGGCTGGATAGAGTGACATTAGTAATGAACAGGAAACTTGGGCAGGAGTGATGGGTTCTGCATAGCTGCAGGAACTTAGCCCTAAATTAATACAAACTAAGCAAAATGCAAGGGACAGGGCATCCAAAGGCTTGATGGTAAAAAATAGTCCCGTTCTCTTTGGATTTCTGTGATTTCCTCTCGTTCTTTTCTGACCTGCTTAATTATTCCTTCAATACGTCTCTCAAAGATGACATCCTGCAATAAAGTCTGGCTGAACATCTGCTCTTGGGCTACTCACCGAACTGACAGTTGAAGTCACAAACACTTGGTCTTTGACTAAACAAATACTTGAGGAATCTAGTCAATGCATCACCCTTCAGTTTTGGGTCTTCAGGCAAACTTGTGCAATGCAGGCCATCCCCACTCTTTGTTAGCCTGTCCCAAATGTACTGTGGTGGGTTGACCATGGCTGGATGCCAGATGCCCACCAAAGCCACTCTATCACTCCCCTTCTCAACTGGACAGGGGAGAGAAAATATAACGAAAAGTTCGTGGGTTGAGATCAGGACAGGGAGAGGTCACTCAGCAAAACAGACTCGACTTGGGGAAAACCGGTTCAATTTATTACCAGTCAAAACTGAGCAGGAAAATGAGAAATAAAACCAAATCTTAAAATACCTTCTCCCCACCCCTCCCTTCCTCCTGGGCTCAACGTCATTCCCAATTTTCTCTACCTCCTTCCCCCTAACGGCACAGGGGGACGGGGAATGGGGGTTGCGGTCAGTTCATCACACGTGTCTGTCTCTCCTTCCTCCTCAAGGGGAGGGCTCCTCACACTCTTGCCCTGCTCCAGCATGGGGTCCCTCCCACGAGAGACAGTCCTCCATGAAGTTGTCCAATATGGGTCCTTCCCACAGGCTACAGTTCTTCACAAACTGCTCCAGCGTGGGTCCCTCCCACGGGGTGCAGTCCTTCAGGAGCAGACTGCTCCAGCGTGGGTCCCCCACGGGGTCACAAGTCCTGCCACCAAACCTGCTCCAGTGTGGGCTCCTCTCTCTCCATGGGGCCACAGGTCCTGCCAGGAGCCTGCTCCAGCGTGGGCTTCCCATGGGGTCATAGCCTCCTTCGGGCACATCCACCTGCTCTGGCATGGGGTCCTCCCTGGGCTGCAGGTGGATATCTGCTCCCCCATGGACCTCCATGAGCTGCAGGGGCACAGCCTGCCTCACCATGGGCTTCACCAGGGGCTGCAGGGGAATCTCTGCTCCAGTGCCTGGAGCACCTCCTCCCCCTCCTTCTCCACTGACCTTGGTGTCTGCAGGGTCATTCCTCTCACATATTCTCACTTCTCACTCCAGCTGCAGTTTTTTGTGTTCCTTTGGTTTTTTCCCCATCTTAAATATGTTATCACAGAAGCGCTATCACTGTTGCTGATTGGCTTGGCCTTGGCCAGTAGCGGGACTGTCTTGGAGCAGACTCGCATTGGCTCTATCAGACATAAGGGAAGCTTCTAGCAGCTTCTCACAGAAACCACCCCTGTAGCTCCCCCCACTAGAAAAACCTTCCACGCAAACCCAATACATGTACATAACTTTCTACTGTGAATTAAGCATACCATTTTCCAAACTCTAAGGGGTTGTACAAGCATTTGTGTTTACAGTCAAACTCCAATGGCACAAGATAGAAGTGCGCTCTTGCACATCATAGTTTTGCTTAACAAGCAAAACCCAGAGGTTACAAATCCTAAGAAAAACTTGCTAAATATAATGCCTCTTCTGCTAATTCTCACTTTCTTTGGGATACCCAGAAAGTCCATCTGTGCTCAGCAAATCTGTTTCATCTTTCTGCAGCGAGCACTTGAGCAGTTCCTCCCCTGGTCAGAACTTGTGAAAAAACAAAGAAAGCAAACAGCTCAATTTTTTTTCTTAAATTCTTTTTTTATTCATATTATCCTTGAATTTGCTTTCTCTTAAGAATCTGCAACTGACATTTTGTAAGGTTAAAGGCAACTCACTATTCTGTCTCTATGATTAGCACTAGTTCTTTAGGGATACAGCATAAGAATGAGGTCAACTAAAGGCTGACACTTCCCTCCCACCTTGTGGCAATCAATATTTTAGGGATTTCCTGAGCCAGAGGTTGCCTCCAGAATTGACTATTCCTTGACAGAAGAAAAGCATATGATCTTTTTCAAACAGTTTCTGAACCCATTTATACTTCTGGCATCCTGTCACAAGGAGTTTCACTATTTATTTCTGTGCTGCAGGAGGAACTATTTCCTTTTGCTTGTTGTAAACCTGGCACCTAGTAATTTACTTGAGCTCCCCTCAGTTCTTGCAGTAGAAAAAATGCAAAGGGAAAGAGATTCTGAGAAATATGGGTTGAGTGGAGGGAATGGGATGGCTTTCAAATTACACTACTGCCTGCCCTCCCACCTACTCAGACCTTCTCCCTCCTGTAAGAGGTTCTACATGAAAGACCTGAACCATGAAAGACATTGTTCATACCTCTTTACTCGTAACAGCTTAAAGAAATTGTCTTTATTGAGACATATTGTCACATAATTTTTAGAACTTCAAGTAGAGTATGTCAACCAAATCTATTAATCTGTGAAACATGATTCACTTATAAATAAACTATGCTGGTTCTTCCCCCATACATCATAATTATTTCTATATCCACTAATTTTATGCTTTATTACAGTGCCTAGTAACTTGCTTGGTATAAAATTTGTACTTGGTGGTGCACATTTCCCTGGATCCTCCCCTATCCAAAACCCTTTAAAGAAGACTAGGATCGCCTTTTGGACAAAGGTGTGGTGATGTTCCTATTTATTTTCCCCAACATTCCTATTTATTTTCTACATCTTCCAGATGACTCAGTGTTCTAAAATCTTTTCCTACAGCATGTTTAAGTAAATTTGTTTTCAGGAAGATTGTTCTCTTGAGAAACCAATTCTCTTTCAGAGGATCTGTTTCACTCTATAGGTCATGTGTTAATATTAACTCTGTCTAACCATCTTCTGTTACTGTGTTTGTGCCATCACCCTTAAGAATTCAACCCCATAGGAATCCAGGGAAATCACAGGAAGATCGTGGTCACCACTAAGCTCAAAATAAAGCTTGTAATCTCAGATACAAACATAGAGAGTTAGTGATGTAAATAAAATAGCTTATCCTGAACTTGCCTGTGACCTTATACTATCAGTCTTTCAATTTCTGATGGGGATTTTATAGAATACTGGCTTTGGTTTTCCTTCTCCTCTGTGCCTCATCCTGGGATTCATACTGAATCTCATGTCTGCCCCTTTTAGCGAAGCTGAAATCTTAGCCTGTCTCTCTGTTATCTCTTCATTGCCTAGATTCTACATCAAGCTCAGTGCAGCAAAAAAAACCCCAAAAAACCTCTTAAATATTCCTCAAAAGGAATTTTCACTACAGCCTACCATGGGCATATCAGAGCAGGGGCAGCTATAGTCTGAAATGTCTGCACAGCCACAAGGACATGATGCTACTGGGAGACATGGAAGCGCACACCAAACCAGCTAAAGCTAACACAGAGATTAAAACTGCCCTAGTCTTTCCTCCCAGGAAATATGTGCCTGGACACCACTACAATCTTGTTTGCTTGAAAGACTCATTGCCTGTTTCTTTTCCTCAGATCTCCTTAAGGTTTTCACTAGCAGTCTAGTTTAAGTCCTGCAGATTTTTTTTTTTTATGTAACATGTCTATATATTGTCTCATATATATATATATATTCCCCCACCTTGACACTGTTTTGAGGGGGTTCCCTATAATTATTGACACAACCATTTAGTTTTTCTTTTTAAAATCTTACTTATACTTACTTATACTTTCCTTTGTTATGGTGCTTCTACGCTAGAGAAGAGAGATTATGTTATTCATACAGTTGTGACGTTCAGTCAGTGAGAACACTGCAAATCACACTAGTCAGTAGGGTCTCACTGCTGCCACTGCTGCTCATTAGTCTGCCTAGGTTCATCTTTCCTCTCTTGTTTAATTAAACTGAAAGTTCCTAGGTACAGTCTTTTGTGTGTATTAGTGATTAGCAAAGTCAAAACCACAACAGTGATGAGATACCACTACACAGTACAAGATGCAAGGCCCAAGGAGCAAATAATTTAGAGCAAGTATGCTAAATACATATGGCACAAGAACCATGTCTGATTTCACTGAAGATAGAAAGGGAAATTAGTGATACCAATATTGCAAGATGGCATCCTTAAACACTCGAAAGCAGCAACAACATCCAGATGAGCAAGCATCTTTGTGATTCATTCCTACCTGCCTGTTGATAAAGAATATTACAGGCAGCTATTCTGATTATCACCTTCTCCGCCAAACATTGGTAAGAATTTCACCCTCACTGAGGCTTGACAGTGAGCAAAGGACATTCAAAGTAACCATGAACATGACAAGCTCTTACACTGCTGCAGTGGACCACCAAAAGACCCTGACTCCTGTGCACTTTCTCCTCCTCTGTGGTTTGCTAAATACTTTGTTTCCTATATTGCATTTTTACTATTTTCCACATTGTGCATGTAGATGGGATGTGGTAATATCCTTGTTCAACACAGTACTATTTGCCCAGTTAGATCTTTCCTGCAGCCCCACGCTTTCCATGCTATTAAAGAAAGTAAACTGAGAGAAGGAACAAGAAGTACACATGGCAAAGCTTGTTTAATACAGGGTCTTATTACATTGAGCTTCATCTCTGTATTCCTTTCAGTTCTTGTTTTTCTAATTCACTGTGGCACCTGCCTAAAATTAGGTTACAACTTCACTGGGTCAGGTATTTTGCACCTCTTTTGCCAAGTGCTTTGTGCAAATTCTGTGCAAATGGTATACATCAATCATCACCATAATACTAATAAATGCAAATTAAATGCTGCTCCAGGAGCTATTCCCTCAGAATAGTAACAGTCAGCATTTATGTAGGACTTCCCCCCCACCCCTCAGACTGCAAATACATTAGTTAATTAATTGAAGCTGAATGACAATGCCATAATTAGCCAAGCCCAGGCTGCTCTTAACAGTGATGGAGCTACCAACATAATGAAGGCATTCATGATTCCAAGAAAGCACCCATTGCCATTTCACTGGATGGAATTAAAATATTGTTTATGCACTGAATGATTTGTCTTATGACAGCATTAAGTCCATGCAGAGCTGTAAGGAACATGGGAAATGAACAGAAAGAGCTGGCATCTTCACTCAGCAGCTGGTGACCACTACATGCGATCTATAGAAACAATGTCTGAACAGTACTGGAAAGTTCAGTTGTTTTAGCCTTTCATAAATGTGGAGACAACACACAGGGATCTACAGACTGACTATTGCATGTAGTATATACATCATATGGATATGAAGTTACAGCCATTAAGGAACCATGCATCATTCAGGATATAGACTGACACTATTGTGTGCTTGGAAGCTTAGAGAAAACAGATGAGTTGTTCCCATTGTGTTAAGAACAGACTACCGATGACTACCTATGCCAGAGAAGTCCTTTCTTTTTCATGTACCCTTTCTCTTAGGCAGTTAGAGGCTAAACAACCAACGAGCTGATGAGTCTAATCACTTTTAAGAAACCAGGCTCTTGAGTTACAAAGCTGATTATGTCAAATCAGGTATATATAGCTGATTGGGCTATATCAAATAGAAATTAATTTAATCATCTACTTAGAGCACCACAGTCTCCAGAAACAATATACTCCATGACAAGAATGTGTATTGTATACTGACAGTATGCTACCTCCTGAAGTGAGTCTATGCCAATGATACATGGGACGTAACTTCTACAAATAAGGAATAATGCAAAAGTTTGGAGAAAACAGGAGTGATGCAGTCCCTGATTTCTTACCAATCCAAATGATACAGCCGGTATTAGGGAATAACATTGTCTTCGGTCATGTACATGTTCCAAGGAAGGTCATGCTACTATGCTACTGCAAAAAAAAGGTTTCATATCCAGAGATTTTTTTTCAGCCTCACAGACAAACCTACTCAGGACTGCCCATGCTCTATCAGCTATGTGCAAACCTCCCAATTACACCAATTTTGCTCAAAAATCTTGATGTGGCAGGCACAGGAATTGTATGTCTGCCCAGTAAAAGTACATGGGTGCACAAGCCATTATAGCAGCTTCTGAGTATCTCTTGCAGCTAGAGTGATCCTCTAGGATGATTAGGAGTCCTGATGCTGTTCTCATTTACCACAGCCTCAGAGAAGCTGTCAACCAAATGTCTCACATGCCTTTTCTTTTCTCCTGATATTTGTTTTTCTCCTCTCCCAGAGAACAGCGAGCTGGAAGCTGCAAGCAAGCAATGAGTGCGATCTCCAGGCTGCTCCTAATACA
This sequence comes from Pelecanus crispus, assembly GCF_030463565.1. Classification (NCBI taxonomy): domain Eukaryota; kingdom Metazoa; phylum Chordata; class Aves; order Pelecaniformes; family Pelecanidae; genus Pelecanus; species Pelecanus crispus. Next base: position 57,177,325 of record NC_134648.1, read on the forward strand.
AAGAAATATCCCCAGGTGTGCAATTTTTCAGGATCCCTACATCTGACCTGTAGTTCTGTAATTTGATCTTTCTTTCCGGTCTTTCAAATAGAAAAACATTCAGAGATTTAAAAAGTCAACGCCTTGCTGTCACTGGCTCCCAAAAATGTAACCTATTCTGTCTAGTATTTTGCCGATTGGCTGTAGAATATGTCATGATATGGGAAAAAAAAGACAATAAACACTGTTAGAGAAAAGGAGTATATTTCATGTAGGTTGAAATCTTGCATCAAATACATCAGGCAATACCACTTGGAAAAGCTTGCAATTCTCAGCATCCCCATTGCTGATATTATCATCAAAAGCCATGAAACACGTCAAGTCTAGTGATAGGAGCTATGCCCGTCACCAGTGAAGCATCATACAGTTATCAAAATCCCAAATCACTGCCATCACCAACTGATGTTTATCCTGGGCACACCAAAACTACTTAAGCAACCAGACCTTCTGAGCTAACCACCATGCACAAAATTAAGTTACATACTTTGCACGCACCTACTGGGGAAAAAAAAAAAAAATCTACTGAATACACCCTGTCTACCAAAGAAAATGAACTGATTGAATATAAACACTATGCACCACAGTTTCATTTATGCATGAAAAATGTTGAAGATTAATCTATTTGCAGTTTGTAATGTATTTGCCTCTCTCTATGCTGGTTCACTCTATTTATCATACTGCTTCACCGCTTCTCTAGCTGTAGGGATAGTAGAAATTCAGCATATCTTGGTGGCAGTTATATTCTATGGACTGTTGAGCGAGTGAGCTGTGCTGGGAGACAGCAGGAAGAAAGATGATCTGTAAGGCAGCTTCAGTGGAAACATTTGCTTTTTTTCCTTGCTCACAGTTCTTTCCTTCAGTAGGAGAAGGTATCTGGCCACTTTCCCAACAACATACCATGTTCCGAAGGTCCCTTTTGCTTCCCAAAGGATGAAAAGAGATGCAACTACGTCCAGCCACTATCAGGTGGAAGGATGATACTTGGCTCCAGCATTGTCAGCTAGGGACTGCTATGATAAGAACAACAGAGCTACATCAGTCTTCATTAGTGCAAAAAGAGATTTCCTATAATCATTTGATGCATGAACATCAAACTATAGGTGATGGAAGAAAGTACGTCAGTGGCCTAGTGAATAAACTGGCCATAATAAACAGAAGCTCAGCAAGCAATCCCATCAAAAAGTAGGCTTTTAAAGAGATGCTGAAGGACAAGAAGTAGGCTCCTCCACTCACTCCATGTGTAATACAGAGTTTTTTGCGAAACCTATATCTGATCTGGCATGAGAATTTAGACCACAACACAAATGCAGAAACAATAATGAAGATGCTTATCAGACATGTAGTTTGATTGCCATTTGGATAACCACACCATCACAGTATGAATGAACTAATCGGAGCTGGTCTGTACATGAGGAATCTTGCTTGTCACCAACAGGTCTCTCAGTTTACTCCTAACAGCCTACTAGTAAGGAGAAACGTGTGGTACCATTGGCAGATAGCTGCGCATCTACTGTTTTTGAAGTTCATGAGAGAAGGGATACACAGGGCACTCTAGAACATTTATACAGCTCTTATCACTGCAATACCTTGCCTTATGGTGCTCACAGTAAAAATTATGTTCTGGATGCTCTGTTCTCCTGCATCTTGCAACAAATGCTGGTACACAGGCACACCCATGCTGCCCACTGTTGCTCAGTTTTGCTTAAGATCTCTTGGTATCTGCCATACAGTATATGTGTGTGTGTGTGTGTGTGTGTACATGTATACATATATATACACACATACTTCCTACAGCGCTTCCTATGAATTCTGCTGAGTATTTCTGTGACATTCCCCTTCTTATTCCCTTCTGGAAACCCTTTTGTTGCATACAGCACAGAAAGGACTTCTGGATATCCTGTTCAACTGGAACCTTTGGGTGGAGCAACACTGTTGGCAGTAGTAGCTCCTGTTTTCTCTCCTCCTTTAGGCGTAGTCCCATCTCTGGTTATCTACAAGGCTTTATCACTGCTATTCCTAAACTCTGGCATTGCTCAGCTGCAGATGACTTACATACATGCCACTGCTGGTTCCTCAGTGTCCTGCTGCATGCTTCTAACCAGAAAGTCAAGCACTGTTTGACCTTGCTTCATCACTTTAGGGGTACTAGGAACCAACGTATTGCTCCCTGGATATACGTGTTGGAGAAGGACAATGCCAGGGAGGAGCCAGCTCTTGAGATACAGAAACTCTCAGTCTGATAGGCACAATCACAGGCAAGCTGGTACCAAGGGACTGAGGTGATCAGAAAATCCAAAAGGCACTTTCTGCACATCTGATTTTACAGGTTCCCTCTCTCCAGGACAGCCTGTTATCTTGTTTCAGTTCCCTGCCTGATGTTCTTCATATCTCAAGCTTCCTCAGCAAGCCCTCCTTCCATCCTCATGCACTGTTCCTCTACTCAGAATCACAGAATTGTTGAGGTCATCTTGTCCAACTGCCCTGCTCAAGCAGGGTCACCTAGAGTAGGTTGCCCAGCAATATGTCCAGATGACTTTTGAATATCTCCAATATATCTCCAGTATCTTCTTTACAGCTACCCTTCAGGTATTTATATACATTGATAAGATACCCCCTGAGTCTTCTCTTCTGCAGGCTGAACAGTCCTAGCTCTCTCAACCTTTCCTCATATGAGAGATGTTCCAGTCCCTTAATCATCTCCATGGCCCTTTGTTGGATGCTGTCCAGTATGTCCACATCCCAGAATTGGACACTGTTCTCCAGGCGTGGCCTCACCAGTGGTGAGTAGAGGGGAAGGACCATCTCCTTTCATCTCCTCTTTCTTTCTCTCCTTCTCTGTTCCACGCACTCCTTCCTATATGATCCATCTTTCTTCTGTTATCTTTGTGTCTATTCTTAAAACTGTTTGTAGAACTAGTATGCTGTTGAACAACTGCCATGCTTTTTGAAGAAAAGCTCCTCACAAACCATGTCACCTATCAGACACAAGAACCTCATATGCAACAAGTGACCTGATTTCAAGTAACCAAATGTTCTTGATGCTAGGCAATAAAAAGTTAACACCGTATTACTATGACCCTCCATCACAACCATCAGTAAAACCAAACAGAAACAAAACCATACTCAGAAGGCATACAGGCTTTTTCACATGAACAACTTCTTCCCCTTTTCCTATGTTTGAAGTTCTTCATTGGCTTTACCAAGCAAGCATTCACTCATTACTGTACTACCACTGCAATAGCACCTAGGAGGGTTCTTAGGCCAAATAACAGGCAATGAAAAAACTGTAGCCCATACCAAAAGGGTTAGAAACAAGATTATGGGAGATGACAGGTGGAGAAGACAAATAAACAAGCAGTAAGACAGCATGTCAGTTGTGCTGCCATTAGTACCAGGCAGAGTGTTATCAATTGCTTAGTCTTACATATATTTTTGGACTAGCAAACTACCTTAAAAAGCACTATATACTGCTTTTGTTATGGGTGAAATATGTAGTACCTGTATTAATTAAAAAGTATTGCACATCAAAAGAACAATATTATTAATCTCTATTAGTTATGTATAGTAAATTTAAGCACAAATCCACAGCATTTATAGCCACAGTCACTACAACATGCATGGAAATTTTCTATCCTAATTCATCCACAGGTCTTCCAAAGGAAGACTGTGATGTAAGAAACAGAGTTTTAAAATGATAAATAGAAAAATGGGTTTAAAAAATCAAATACAATTTAAGATTAGAGAGATTAAGATTAGAACATAATTAGGCAAAATTGTTTATGGAGATTAGACATCAATAACAGACCAGGTGTGTACCTAGCAGCTAAGCTATGCAGAAACATTTTGTGTGCTCACACCATGAGAACATTCAGAGCATGTCTAACACAAGATTTGTTTCACAACTTAAACTTGTGTAGTTTTAAATACACCAGTAGAGCCTTTCAATGCACCTAGCTTGGGCACAATTGTGTAAGAAGCTGTACAGATGAAATATATTTTTGTGCTGCTGTAAGCAAATTCTGATTTGGAATCTACCAGCACAAATTTTACCATTACTTATTTATTTTAAATTATACCTATAACTAGCATAGACCTAAAAATATTACATATAGATTAAACCTTAGAGCGGTAGAGATCATACAAATAAAACTAAATGTTTAAAACAAAATTTCAAGAAAATACTGCATCTGTGAAACCAATTCACTTTCACAAAAGTCTTCAGGTTTCTTTCAGAAAGGCTGTTGACTTTTCATTTTTTCTCTATCCTCCTTTTTTTCTTTCTGCTCACTGAATGCAACAAATGAGTTTTGGGTATTCATCCTTCCTTTTTCTCTTTTTAGGCCAATAGATTTTGAACGTTTTCTCAGTTCGGAAGCTTTAAAAGAAAAACCTAGGGAAAATAGAAACTAATTAAAAAAGGTGTAAGAAAACGTTGCAGAATGAGTGTGATAAAAGTACTACTCCTTCTTACTACCCTGTAGCCTTTCTTAAATCAGAAAAGCTTTTAAAGAATTCTTAAACCTCTTAGAAAGTTCCAGAAGAAGAAAACTAAAATAAAGAGAGGAATAAAGGAAAAAAAGGAAAAGGGAAAAAGGGAAAAGATGGAAAATAAGCTCACATACTTTTGACAATACTCACCTTATTACACTAAGTGACAAAAAGGAAAATACGAAGGAGACAAGATATCAAAATGCAGAGAACTCAAAGTATTTGAAAAAATATTTTGTGAAACAAACTTACAAACTTCCCATTATCTACCATTTTAAAATAGAAACATCTTCTAAATTTACATTTATTTTTCCCCTCCAATGTTTTGATCACATTTATAAACAAATACCTCCTACCAGTGTCTCAGAACGGTGTCCTGTGTTCCTTGTCTCTTCTAGGTAAATGGAGATAACTCTTTTCTAAGTGCTGTTTTCATATAAACCTCTCATTTTGATGGCCCATGAAAGAGAGAAAACATGTAGAAAACAGTACTTGAGTGTAACAGGCCCTGGTGCAGCCCAGGTTTAAAACAAATGACCATGAACAAACAAGCATAGAGTGGCTGCTGTCAGGAGATCCTGGAAAGCCATTTAGCAAGTTGCATCTCTCTCTGTTCCCAGGAAGAGCTCTGGTGGAGTTTCTCTGGTTGGTATTAGCTGGCTGGCTACTCAGGTGTGGAGAATTTCAGACCAGATATTCCATTTTGGATGAAGAAATTGGTATTTACTCTTTGACTTATATTCAAACAATAGCAACAACAAAATAACTTCACTGAAAAATCCCAGACCAGTGGTCTGTGAAAAGCACCCAGTTTGTAATGGCAGAAATCCATCCTGTCATGATCAGATAACCAGCACCTTGATCCTTAAAGTATCTTTACCAAGGTTGTCAATTACAACTACCATAAACCTGACCCAAAAACATGCAGACAGCCTTGAGTTACAAGTCTAGCAGTGCTATAAGATATTCTGCTTCTCCAGATTTGCCCTGTGGCAGAAGCCTGGACAGCAAGTATTCAGAGGCATTAAAGTACAGCTGAGACAGCACTACCTTGAAAGGCAAACTCTTGGTTACTCCTAAGAGTTTTCTAAATAGTATTTGAACTCTCAGGAGGTTCCATTTTTAATCCTTCCTTTTGACTGAAGTGTCAAAAGTGGAACCTCTCCAAAGAGTATCTTAGTACCAATCTGTTCTGGTTTCGGCTGGGATAGAGTTAATTTTCTTCCTAGTAGCAGGCACAGTGCTGTGTTTTGGATTTAGGATGAGAAGAATGTTGATAACACACTGATGTTTTAGTTGTTGCTAAGTACTGCTTATGCTAGTCAAGGACTTTTCAGCTTCCCATGCTCTGCCAGGCGCACAAGAAACTGGGAGGGGGCACAGCCAGGACAGCTGACCCAAACTGACCAAAGGGCTATTCCATACCATATGACATCATGCTCAGTATAGAAACTGGGGGGGGGTTGGCGATAGCTGCTCGGGAACTGTCTGGGTATCTGTCGGCGGGTGGTGAGCAATTGCATTGTGCATCACTTGCTTTGTATATTATTATTATCATTATTATACTGTTACTATTATCATTACTATTTTACTTCATTTCAATTATTAAACTGTTCTTATCTCAACCCAGGAGTGTTTCTCACTCTTACTCCTCCAATTCTCTCCCCCATCCCACCGGGACAGGGGGAGTGAGCGAGCAGCTGCATGGTGCTTAGTTGCTGGCTGAGGCTAAACCACAACACAGTCTCATACCACCCTCCAAAACTTGTTGCCATATTAGTATCCGGGAAAGACCAGAGTTAAGTTCATCATCACTGTAACTCCCTACACTCCTTGAAATATATCCTTGTACTAACTAGACTGCTAATATCCAGATTAACCCCATGAACATAACACTGCACAAAGGGTGCTATGAGCATAACATTAGAGCCAAGGGTGCCATGCCCTTTCATGTGTAAGGTGTGCATAAGCATGAGGAGTGTGTAAAAATGATGTGAGTGCTCAGCAGAAGATTTAAAAGGAAGTTCATACCTAGTCTGGATACCTCAGTCCGAATTTTTGGTCATGTGGAAGGGAATGAAGGTGGTACTTTTAGATATAGTCAGAAATTTTAAGAGTGATATTCATACTCCACAGCAAAAATTAGATGAGTATGCATTTGCCTGGAAAACACCAGAGGCAAGAGGGAATCTTCCAGACCCTGCACAAGTCCATCCCTGCCTACACCCCCGCGCTTAATTCCTCCTATTCTTCATTTCCATTCTTATGCCAGTGCCTCTGGCATCACTGCTTCCTCAGTAACTCCCTCTGCCTCCACTTCCCGCCTGTCCTTGTACACGAAACTCCTTCCAGCTCGTGGACAGGGAAAGGCAGACACCCTCTTTTCATCCTAATCCCTTCTAAAACACACACCGCCTTTTACTGAGCTTGCCAATGCAACCAGAAATGGTGCTACACAACTAATAAAAATAATTATAAAGCTTTGATGATCATCCAGGATGGTTTTTATATGTTTTCTCTCCCCATTTACACAGTAAGTCTCATAAGACTGAATTTAATCTTCTCTGCTTGCTATGAGCATTTAAAAAAAAATAGTCTCATCAATAAAAATATCGAAAGCTGAGCACAGAATGCCTGTTCTCATGTTTAAGCTCAGTCTCGCCCATGCAGGATTTTATGCTGTGCAGACTATGCAGTGTCACAACACTAATTAAATTTGCACAAAATCCTTCACTCCCAAAGAATCACAAGGTGCCTTTAGAGTTTAAAAGCACTGAAATACAAGCTCCAGTTTGTATGAAGGAAAAGCCATTTTCCCATCCTTAAAATCCAGTCACAAAAGTAGCGATGAGGGTGGAGATCTGTCTCGAGATATAAGCAGCCACTGTCTCCTCATACTTTCAGAACGAGCCAGGCAGGAGTCCAAGAAACCTGCCTGCACAGATGCACATCACCTCTGTGACATGAGCATGTGCTAGTGCCATCTAGCAGCTACCCAAGACACCCACGTCACCAACAACAAGCTTTTTTTGCCTCCTTGCTTTTGCAACTCCTAAAACACATCCTGCCTTCCTCTTTTATTTCAGATCTCTTTTTTAATTCAAGGTCCAATCCTCCACACCTGAGCCAAGTCAGAGTCGCCTTGAAAAAGCTGCAAAGCATCAACTCATCAGCTGCAGGCTGTTCTCATTAGTAGCATCCTCACCTCTGTGTTGTCTCTTTTGGGGCTTTTTGAGTCACTTGGGGATGAACACAGCTCCTGAGCACCTCTCCTTTGGCACCTAAGCTCCTCCCAGGACAGTGTTTCGCAGTGACACACAACTGGCAGAGTTCCTAATGCTGCTCCCTCTAGTACTTAAGAATAAAAGAGCTTTTAAGCTGGAATATAACTCAAACCTGACTTTTACATGCTGTTGGCTAAATCCTACTTTCCCCACTGACTTCCTTGGCTGAGGTGTAATGTATTCATTACATACAGAAAAGTTAAAGGAAATGGGAGAAATGCAATTATTTTGCATTTTTTCTTTCTGTTATACAACATGATGTGCCATTTTTCCTGGTAAGGAAACCTCCTCATTTAACAGCTCATAATTGGGTAAATGTCTGTCCAAGTTATATTGACTCACTACAGTTCAAAGGAGATTTTTTGTAATTCTATTTATGAGGGAAGAAAGTGGCAAGAGGTTTTATTTTTTTTTTTACCCCAACAATAATTATCTATTGATCAGACTTCCAGTTAATAAAATAAAAAATTGTTTCAACATCCTGTGTTGTTGTTCCAAGTCCTCCTACAAAAACAGCTTTTTTTTTATCCAATTACTGATGACCTTTTACAGAATAGCTAGATTGAACTGGAATTCCTTTTGTGCTGGATAACAGAATCAAATTAATCCTATAAAGCTGACAAAATCAACTTTCAAACAAGGCCAATTAACATATCCAATTTTTTTCTTTCTTGCATTCTCTCCTGTTGCAAGAAACGTCTTCAGCTAAGTCATAGAGAGGCTGCGGTCTTGTAAGGAAAAATCTACCATCCTTACAAACTCTGAAGCAAATGGGCTGTGATGGTGCCTGCAAGGAATCTACAGTGAAAAGACCTGGTAGAAGAAAAAAGAGGGACAGAGAGAAAATGGGCCATGATTCCCTGGTTGCCAGCAGGGTGGAGGCAACACCTAAGAGGACAGGGAGGTAGCTGGCTGATCTGGGACTGCCTCGTTGCTCCGTAATATGGCCCTGTTTTGTAAAGTAAGGAGCCAATCTGTTCAGTCACCAGGGCTGGGATTCCCAATGAAAAACGTGGCCTCATGGTTGGCAAGGGAGGGGTGGAGGATGAGGCAAGAGTTTTGTCAGAATCACTCCTCCACATCTCAGTGTGGTATGTGCCTTCCAAGATACAGAGCTATCCTCCAAGGTACCAAAGGCCCTGAGCTAAAATCATCCCAGTTAAAAAGAATTGGCAATTTAATGGATGAAACTCTTCACCGAGTGGTATTTAAATAGCTGGAATGAAAAATTTAGTGTGAGATTGTATGCTCCCTCAGAAGAAAAAATGAACTACCCTACTAATGAAGTAAACAAATTCAAATCTGCAGTCTGTGCAAGGCGAAGTGTCTAGAGAAAACAAGGGGATCTGCACTCATGAAATCAGGACCAGATCCAAACCCACTGACTGCCTTGACATTTCTGCTTAGGTCTGAATAGGCCAAAATAGGGTAAAAATCCCTTAAGATGCAGAGTTTAGTGCATTGGCAGATAAATTATTTTAACCAAAAAACCCACTGAGGCAATATAATGCAAAATATGAATGTTACTCTCCTGTTTATAATTTTTGCTGTCATCTAGTTACCAGAAATAGAAGAACTTTATTACAATTTCAATTCATTATTTATTCAATGAATTCTTTATACATGTTCTGAAACCAAATCAAGCTGATTTGTGCCATCTACTGGTAAAGCAAGGCTTTCCAAATCCTAAGTACTCTAAATCTACAACAGAGATAGTTTATTTTAAGTCTGTTTCAGTTTATTATTCATCTTACACAAATGTATTAGATCATTGCAAGCAGTCTCATATATCCCCTGTCTAATAAAGAAGGCTATTCACATTGTCTGAGGATGATCAACAGCATCATACAGGACAAATTAATTCATGGGCAGCTTCAATTAGATTGACATTATTGCGATTCTATTGAAAAATCTCAAAGGCACATTTTTAAATTCATGCAGTAAGCCTGGGTACTAGATAAAACCTATTTCTAAGCTTGCACTATCTTTTTGCTTATGAACTGTAATGTTCATATTGTGACAGCTGCAGACATATTCTTTCACATCTGAGTTACCAGTTTAATTTGGAACCACTATTTTGGATCAAGGTGTTCAAAGCAGAGTCAAGGCTGTGCTGCCCCTTTTGTACAAGGCACTGGTAAGATCTTACACAGGTGTACTGTGGTCAAACCTTGCTATTCATAGTCAAAAAGGCTAAATTCAAACCGTGACCAGCTTGCTCAGAAAAGGGCATCCCTGGAGAATGCAGATGCCCTTACAAGAGAAAAAACCCAAAGGACCTAGCTTGAATAGTGCAGCAGAATGAATAAATGGGACATGCTATCTCCTGCATCAAGGGATTGAAATGAAGGAGAGAGAAGAGTGGTTTTTCAGCTTCAGGACAGTGTTGGCAAAAGAACAAATGGGCGTCAGCTGGCCATGAATATATTTAGGTTGGAAATTAGAAGGCTTCTAACCATCAGAAGAGAGAGGTTCTGTGACAGCAAGCCAAGGGGAGCGGTGGGGGCAAACAACCTAACTAGTTTTAAGATAGATCTTGGTAACTTAATGAAAGGGATTATGAAACATGGATGCCTACAACAGTAGAAAACTGGACTTGATGACCCAGGCAATCCCTTCTGGTCCTCTGTTCCCACATTTCCCAGAATGTTCCTCTGCTTTGACTTCAACATGGTGCCCAATTTCTGACAGCAGTAGATTTAGCTGCCTGTCAGGAGGCTCCAAATTACCAAAGAGTTCTGTCAATCCCAAACCCTCTCATTAGTTGGGATATGATTTGGTAGGAGTGGCCAATTGCCTTTTGTCTCTAAATCCTATGTTGCATTTGTCAGATCTGCCTTCTAAAGCTTTTAAACACAGTTTGCATTCATTTTTATTGTAGGCTGCAGGCAACTGGTGAATTAAAAGTGAATTAAACAAAACCAGCCATTTTTAAGTACAATAGCCAAGGGATCAACTAAGATGTAATTATCTGTCATGTTTAACAAAATCACCACAACACAAAAAAAGGGGGTGGGGAAGTCACTGTAAGTATGATTTGTAACGTAAGTAACTTAGTAAAAGATGATGATTTATTTCTAAATGACCTCATGTTGCTTTTAATTTGGGGTATGCTTCAATACAAATGAGACACTAAAAAGGCTAATAGATCAGAGACATGACCCAGTATCTGCAGACATTGGATAGCTGCTGTTCAACACCAATGACGTGCTGTTTAAAAAGGGACTTAGGGGGACTTGGCTGAGCCCACAGACTTCCAGCAGTAATTCGCAGAAACAGCAAACACTGGATGACCTCTGAATAAAAGAAAAAAGACCTAAGTCTCTCAAACTGAGCACTCAAAATTATAAGCCCCTTTTGAAAATTCAGTTCTAAAGTAAACATACAATTAAGTCTATCAGCTGATACTGTTAAGAACAACCCTCTGCCTTTCTCTCTCTGCTTGCCATTTCACCCTCCCCAGCTGCTGCCGACACAATTTGTTCACAATAAAGTAGCCATGCAGTGCAGTGCAGTGCTCAGGAAGCAATATGGAAGTGTGCATGCCTGCGAATCCATGTACAAAGGGCAGAGGAAACGCGACACGTGCAACTCCCCAGGCACCTTGCTGGAATTCTGCACCTCCTGCTGCCTGCGATTAAGCACACAGCAAAAGGATTTTATGAGGATCCTCTGAGAACCGTTTCATTTTGTTTTCCTGAAGTAGGAAAATGTCAAAGTTCTTGAACTAGTTCATTCAGATGTCCAAGTGAATCATATTTAAATCTGAAAAAGTAGAAAAGCAAGAAAGCCAGCCTAATACACTTTCAAATTATATTTAGCTGATCTTCCCCTTTTTGGAAGGATTTGCTGTTTGGAAACATTTAGCCTGGCTGGACTCTATTCGACAGCCAGAAAATACAGAAAGAACAATCAATCAGGCATCTCACAAAAACATTCCTCTGGTGTGTCCAGCTGTACTTTCCATACAGAGTGGAATAATTTAGAAAGAAGAAAACTGGCTCTAGAGGAGGTCCTTTGTCAGTAACTCTCTATCACATGGATATGTAAACTGACTGCTTACCTGAATAAAGTAAATGGGGTCAAGAAAGTCCCACTGAGCTCAGTGGGAAAACTACTGCAAGCAGAATTTGGATCATAACGTTACCTTTTTGCCCAAAGGTGAATGACCTCCCCACAGCCATCCCAGGGCAACAGAAGGAATGAACACATTAATGCCAACCTGGTCTTAGCCTCTGGGGAACACTCCTGAGAAAGAATGCAGATATATCTTTCTCTTTTTGATTAATTAATTCATCCCTCTATTACACACACTGCAAAAAGCTTCAAAATCTCAGCATTCCTTCCAACTTCCAGCCCTTCAGACTCGACAAATGAGGTGCTGCTGGGAAATATAACGTAGGCAACAACCAGGCTGTAAGAGTGCTCCCAAATGGGTTTTCAAAAAGGTCTTGTAATTCTGCCTGTTTTCCTCCATCAATGCAGGTGTACAGTATGCCATTACCATATAGCCGTTGATTATATACAGTGTGTCCTGAAGCAAGCTCTAAACTTTTCACATTGGGCTATATCATTATCTAAATGGCAGGTAAAAATTTCTACTGGTGTACCATTCCTTCAGATGGCCTCCACAGAAAAATCAGAGCTTACTGCGATTAGTTTGGGTTGCTGACTGGTATTTTAGATAGCATCAATATAAACTGCTGCTTGGCTTTTTTTTTTAGATGATGTCATAGACCAGCTTCTGTCAAAGGTCAACAGAATCTTTAAAAAACCCTTAACACCTTTATTTAGGAATTAATAAAATCTTTTCTCCACCTTGCTCCCTACCTGTCTTAAAAATAAACAAAAAAACAACCGAGTGGGAAACACTGCAGCATGCTCGAAGTTAAATACAAACACATACAAAACTATTTCAAGACTGAGCCTAATAAGTCACATAGTTAAGATTCTGATCTTTCTGATGGCAGCAGGAGCTATGCCACTTCCTTAAACAGGTTCATAATTTCAAGCCTAAGATGTCTGATTCCCATCACTACACCCTGCAACTTTTCTCACTTGCCTGATTGCTGATTCTTCTCTTTTTCCTCCCTGAGGAATTGTTGCTTTCTCTACGAAGCATCTGTAGCATGATTTTTTAATTGAAAATACCTTTGGAGGTGAGATTCTGGAAAATACTTCACCCATTTCATTGTACTTTTCATACTGGATTTTGTGACGTTAACATCCAAGCACTTTATGATGTTGACGTCATTCCTAGCTTAATTTGATTTTTCTTCCACAGCTTAGGTGTCGCTGATACTGGGTGGTTTTCTTGGTCTTTGGTACTACAGTAACCTAGAAGACTGAGCGTGCCATTTGCAAAATGGGTTGTGCCAGCGATGCTTGCATGTGTGTAGATCTTACGATTTGCAAAATCAATAAAAGAAACATACAGCTGTGTGATCTCCCTGTATTTTGAATGCAATAATTTTAACTTAAGCCAGGGTAATTGCTAGTTAATACATATTTAAACCATTAGTTTCACTCCCGCGCTATGATCACAGTAACAGCAGCTTCCCACTTTATAACTTGCTTGCTTTTTTTACTTCCGTGGAATTGCAAAAGCTGGCAAAAGTGCGTGGGTTTTTTTTTCTTTTTGGTTGTGAAAGAAACTCAAGAAGTTGCATTCTACAGTTTTCTGATGTCTCAGATGATAACTTTGCATTTCTTTATTCCACTACTAAATCAGTTTTTACCACTAATTCAATAACATTGGTTTTCACTTCAGATATTAAGAACCTGTAATCTTGGGGTGTGGGCAAAGGATCAAAAGCAATTGGGTTATCCCAGTTTAACAACTTACCACTCGGCTATGCTACCTGATCTTGTGCTCCTAACCCTTTGCATATGTGAGGAAAAACATGGTAGCTTAAATCTCATCAACAGCAATTCTGGATACTTGCTTTTGCAGCTCTTTGCCTTAAACACAAAACAAAACACAGATTCTGGAAAATCACAAACAGAGAGCATAGACCACACAGAGAATGCTGCAATGATAAAAACAGGCTAAACTATTCGGCATTGGAAATATAGCAGGATATTCCTACAGAGAGCACCCACTTCTTTCCAGGAGACACAAACTTCCTAACACAAGGGAAGCTCTCTTCCATGTGACACGTGTTCTGACTCTTCGCCACCATAGTTTTGAATGCATCCACAGTCTTGTTTCAGAAAGAAAAAAAACCATTTTGGTGCCCAAGTGCTGAGCACAACGTAGATGCTAATGTACTTATGAACATTATGAAATACCCACTACATAATGTCAGTATTCCAGCAGGGTATTTTGAAGCTAGTTTCATGGGCAAACCCCTCTTTCAGCATTTACTTAATTTAGACAATGTCAGAACATTTCTGCATGCAGAGAGGAAAAACTCTAAATAACAGCTCCACAGATACAGGTTAAAAATTTCCTTGAACATACTCCATCTAACAGGGACAGTCTGTACTTGTGAGTACATGAAGCAGCTGGTTTATGTATATGTGAAGCAACAGTGACTGTGAGTGAGTGGAAGTCAAATGAATTCCTGTCAATAAGAGGTTTGCTTGATGGCAACTCCTATGCATTTAATTTGGACCTGAAAGCTATGAAATTCCGTAGCTTTGCATGGTCTCAAGCCGTGATTTAAATGGGCAGAAACCCAGCTGGAGTGTGGAGATGTGATGAGTCTGTTCACCACATGGAGCATCAGAACTTGACAAAGCGAGGGCCCCACTTCCAAATTCATATTGATTCAAATAATTGCATTGGGTTGAATCAACCTACTGAAGAGGTGAGTCAAAACTTCCGGATTAGGCTCCACATAATAAATTTCCAGTAATTTGGCTTGGCAAACACTGCTGATCTCTAGCCAAATACACAACCAGCACCAATTCATTGGGGGAAAAAAAAAAGCTTGAGATTCCTAATTACTCGGAGAAAGTGTTTTTATGTGAGGATCGCAGATTTACACAATGTTCAGTCAGCACCAAAGTAGAAAGCACTTGTACTGTAACGCGTAGAGTGGTGTGCTGAGCTGCAGCCACCTCCCCTATAGCCACAGTATCTGCACAGTGTTTGCAATCACCAGTTCAAAGCACATAAGGGCCCACAGAACTCCTGTCTAGACAGGCTGCAAAAACAGATACAGCTGGCAGCTTGATGACTGGGTTCTCTTCAGCAGGTTTCACCACTAGAGAAATCTTGCTGCTGCACACTTCTGCTGCATAATAAGGAACGAAACTTAGCACCTCACAAAAGCATACTCATTTTGAGTAAAAATACTTCAGTGATAATGCTGAGATCCTCATTCAGGCCAGCAAAAAATCAGTGGTGAGGAAGATAAAATGGGAATGCAAAGCTTACCTGGGAGACTAACTGCTCCAAATTCAGGAATTTTATTGACAGCATCACATTAAACAACATCGCATTACACAGTGACTTTCTTGAAGTTATACATTGATGGATGGAAAATATGACAGATTGCTTTTTGCCTGCAACAGATCTAAAACTCACAAAAAGCTGATGGAGAACTGTCTTTGTTTCTACTAGGTGCATGTGACAAGTCAACAGCAGGAATATATGAACTGTAAAAATGCTGGCATGGCATTATTTGCCTTCACTTACCTTGAAATCTATGTTTGAAAGGTGCAGTAATTTCCATCCAAACACCTGATTTTAAGGAAAGCTGTTTTTTTCCATTTATTTCCTGTTTTCTCCCATATGTACATGCATTTTGAGACCACACATGGTCCCTTTTTCCAGCATACGGACAAAATGGAAAGAAGGTAGAAACGCTTCCATCTACTGCTAATGATACATTAAATCTGACAATACTCAATGGGACTTTGGGGCAAAATTCCACTTACAGTTTCACCCAAGAAGCTACTTTTACCTTCAGAGAAGTTATGGAAATATAACTCAGAGCAAACATTGCCCACAGGTTAGCAGTGAAATTCTATTTGGGGGAGTCCTTTCCTCAGCATTCAAGACCTCCTTATGGTTTCTGGAAGAACTTGTATGGTACAGTTGTTAGACAATGACACAGAAAGTACCTGCCATGGTGGAAAACACAGTATAGCAGGTTTTTTATGAGAGTGTTTGTCAGTATGCTATGGTCAACAGAGACTATGCAAAATTTGTTACCTGTCATCCTCATTTTCTTTATTCTTAAAAATCTAGTGGCAGAAAACAGAAGGAACACTGCTCTGCCCAGAGAGAAATTTATTCCAGCAATCAGGAACTCCTGCCTAATACAGATTTTGTGCCTCCACAGCATTTCCACCTTCCCTTATATATAACTTAGGGTAATTTCCATTAAGTCATGGAAATGTTTTGAGGTATAATTCATATGCATTTCTAAGGAGCAGACAGCCATGGAGAGACTGTTTTGTGTAATGACAAATAACAGCACAGCGCAGAGCGGTGGCTGCCAGCAGGAAATGTAAGTTGACAGACTTGTACAAATGGCAGCACTTAAAAGAGGTGGCCAGTTAGTTTTGCATTTGCATTCCCTGTCCCAGGAAGGGGAGAGCAAAGTGTCTCCTGAGAAAGGGTATGAAATGCAACTGCTCACATCATGCTAGACAGGTGCAGGGCCATCAGGCTCAATTCTGTCTACACTGGCCAGACAGAAAGAATATCTCTTGGCATGCCTGGTGTACCTCCTCTAGTCATCACTAGCTACGCTAATAGTCATGGGGAACATCTGGCTTGAAGTACAAGAAAAGGTGAAGGTCTGAGACCATACTGAGGTCTCAACCGAGTACCCAAAAGCAGCCAGCATCTAGCCCATCTTTTTCATATATCCTAACCAAGCAAGAAAGGGGCACAGGACATGAATTCCAGAGAACACAGAGCTTTTATGGATGCACAATGAAAAGATGGTGTACAAGTGAAAAATGGAAGGGCAAAGGACAGCATGGATTTCTGGCATGTAAAATTTTTCTTTCAACTGTAGGTGGATCTATATGCAGTGAGAGATTATGTGGGGTTTGGAACCAAATAGATAAATATAAAGCAAATGAGCATTTGCACAACTGAAAGGTAGGTCATGATAAATTGCTTTCAGAGAAATATGTAGATCAGAAGCCCATCAGCAGCCTCCCTGCATCAGAGATCCAGAGGCTACTTAGTAGCTGCCAACAAAATGGTTGGTGGGAGCTTGCCAAAGAGAGCCACATGCTGTTGCTGGAAAAAATCTTTCACAACTGAGCTTGGCATACATGTCTGGGACTGCCAGGGAGCAAGAGAGACTAGCTAAACTGCACACTTTGCATTGACCACAATTAGTATGAATGCACTTAAAATTAGGAATGCGAACACAAGCTACCAGCAGCCCTGCACTTCATCTGTATGCACCTCTGTCTGTAGTTCAAGCACTGTCAGGGTAACACCCAAGGAAATGAACTGAGAGATATACAGCAAACTATAACTCAAGCCAAGAAGCTAGGTGACACAACAGTGCCAGATCCCCATCCTCCCTCTTTTGAGAAACATATGGTCTATGTTTCAGCTGGGAACTGGCAAATATTGTAAGGACATGCAATTGTTGCTGTGCAAGAACAGAACATTTTCTCTGCTGGTATCCAAAGAGGACACTGACTCAGACTTTGAGCCTCTGGTCATCACAGGCTTCCACAGACACAGCTGTATTTTCAGAGGTGGGCGCATGTCAGCCATCATCCAGACACCCAAGCCTCATTCTTAGTGAAGGGGCAGCCAGAGTACAGATGTCAGTAGGGGTTCCAGCCATGGACAGAGAAACACTTTTTTGTTATTATGAGATTGGCATGAAGAGTTAATTCTAGGCGTTTGAA
Source organism: Pelecanus crispus (assembly GCF_030463565.1). Classification (NCBI taxonomy): domain Eukaryota; kingdom Metazoa; phylum Chordata; class Aves; order Pelecaniformes; family Pelecanidae; genus Pelecanus; species Pelecanus crispus. Next base: position 57,194,973 of record NC_134648.1, read on the forward strand.
AGCTTGCTTTTGACTGATATATAAATAATCTCCTGAACTATGCAATAGTTTGAAATAACCCATTTTTAAATGTCTGAAATACCAAAAACATTTTACATCCCTCAGTTTTATTCCTTTGATACTATTTGAAAGAACTGTCTCCCTAGCTGACACAGGTAATATTCCTGTAGCAGCTTCTCTGTTCTCATTCCCTAACACGGGTGGAAATAAGCGTATCCAAAATACTTTTCAAATAAGCAACACAATAGCTTCAGTTATAATGAAGGCTTCTGTCCCCTGGCTACAGAGGTTTAATGGGTATCATATGATACAGATACTGCTCTAGACTTAAAATCCTTGAGATACATGTAGTCAATCATAGGTCATTTGAATGGAAGAACAGAATACTGTAGATTAGGTCATTGGGGAAAAAAATCAAAAGAAAGACCACCCACGTGAGGTGTATATACAACATTTTCAAATGAACTTGATAAAACAATCTTTTTGGCTCTGTCTCACAAGCAAAACAAATTGAAAATCTAACAGGACATTCCACTTCTTACACTTGCCATTATCCTTTGCATACTGAAAAGCTAGAATATGGTACTTTTTCTGCCTAGACAGAACAACTTCCACTATTACTAAGAGGAAACAGTCATTTCAGGTTCCCATCTCAAGAACATCAATCTCCAAAACCTTTCTCCAAAACAAATTATTCATGCATGACAGTCAATCAGCAGTACCCATTTTTCTTACCGAATGTTCCAGACGTGACTTCCAGGTCCCAGCTACCCTCTTCCTGTTGGAAAGAGCTAAAGTCTCTTTTACCTTTTGGAAAGAAATTGCTTCAGAATAGATTAGTAAATTCTGGAAATCATCTCAAAAGAGTCCTGACTGTTCTTTCCTGGTTCTTTTGACTGTACTCACAAGGAGTGCCAAGTCCTCACTCAGAAATAGCTAAAGAACACTCTCAAAGAGGGCCATAAACAATCGTTCCAGGAACCGTATGAGTACAAATCCAAGTATATTATAATACTTCAAAATAATGAAATTATTGTCATTCGTCTTTACTCATTTTCTCACTTAAAGACCTGCATAACAATCAAGATTCAGGGGGTTCCTGGCCTTAAGCTTGGATGTCTTTACAAACCAGCTTCATTTCAGCTGATTTCTATTACCAGTTATTTTAAATGATTACCATGAAATGAAGTGCCAAATGGATACCAGAAGACACTTGAGTACAATTATATACCTAATAATCCACATGCTTTACTAAGCTTGCTGAAGGTTGGAAAGTAGATACGAAAATGAGCCCATATTTTTCCTTTCAAAGTTTCCAGGGCCTTTTTTCTTCTAACTGAGCAGATATTACCACTAGAATATTTCTACTGTAATATTTGATATAAAGGAGGACAGATATACAAGAAATAGTGGAATTTGGTTAAAACCACAAATGGTAAAGGCCAGTCACAGTACAATAGGCAATGGCTTCTAGTCATCATCGTACTGAAGGAAGCATTCACATTGATGACCTCACTCTGAATTAAAATAACCAGCTCTACGAAACGCAACTTTGCATTCTGTTAAACATGCTGTTCTCATCTGGAGCATTCTAGGATGACTTAATTGCCTGGCTGAGGAATTCAGTGTGATGTTTCCCAGACCCATGCAAAGGGACTTTCTCCCCCATAAGCACTTCTATGGCTGAACTGCAAAAATCAAGCAAAGACCCTTCTCAGCAAAGTGCTTGCATACCTGCTCTAGTACTACTGATACTAGTAGGACCTAACTTCCTGCTTATACGTTTGCCTTTGGTCTAAGCTTGAAAGATTTTAAAATAAGCACAAGAATGGAACTCAGAGAGAAAAAACAAAACTTTGCGTCAATGATTACAGATCTTTAAATCCTTAAAAAGCAAAAGATAAGAGTGGTAATAACTGCATTTTTCATCTTTAAAGCATCTCATAGTGCCAACATTTTTAGCCGCTGAAACATCAGGTACAGCAGACAAAAACAGTATCATTGATATTTTGCACTTAATATAGAAGAGAGAGCTGAAAGTAATTTGAGTAACTATTTTAGCAAACCATGACTAGAATTCAGGAGCTTCCGAGACTTTACACAGCACTTGTTATTTAAGCTCCTCTGTTTTGATGCTTGTTTGCAGAGCAGCTAGTTAGAACAGTAGAAAAATATAATAGACATAAGCTGTGATACATTTTCTTTCTAGACCAAGCAATGAATCTTACTTGGCACAGTAGAAGAGAGAAGAAACAATGGTGGGCTGGGCTCCCACTTATTACACGATGATCTGGGGCAATTTCTCACAAAAACCTCTTAGGTTTCATTGTTACCTGAAATAACAATGTTAACCCAGACAATAAGCTTTATTAAACAGCAGTAATGGGGGAAAAAGAAGGGAGGTGAGATTCAAAACAAGATGGACTTAAATAATTCCATGTAGCAAAATGACTATGGTAAGAGATGTACCTATCTAATAAAACCCAAACTAACAAGAGTATTTACAAATTACAAGATTAATATTATAAAAATATGCTAACCCCTTCACAGGAACTCTACAATTAAATCCCTCACATAAAAAGGAAGTTCAGACACAATTTTTGTCACTTACCAAATGTGTTACGCAAATTGCTAAGCACACCATAGGCATAATAAATTCACAGCTGCCTTAAATTGATCTACCTGCAGGCTACTGCAAAAGGATCAGTCCCACCCTTTTCTGCAGGTCCTATTGCATTCCTGGTCCATATCTTGTTTCAGCCTAGCAATTACTCAGTTTCATTGCACATCAGATCATCTCAATGATCTGATTTAAAACATTTCTTCTTAATTTTCAGTTAAATTTCAGCTAGATAAGCAACTTCTTCCATGGCCTCATGAGTGCTAGAACTGATGTGAAGGAAGAGGCAGGAGCACATGACCAGGGCAAAGGTGGGCATGCACATTTGCAGGCAGCATGGGCTTACATCAGCCAAAGCTATTTATGAAACCCTCTGAGTATATGAAAGCAATGTGGCTACAATGAGAGGACAGACAGATATGAAATCAGGAAGATCAATTCAAAATCAGTCTTAATTGATCTTAATAGCTTCTGAGTAAATATATTTTATGCCACTGAAGTATTGATGACTGTTTGCCTATTACTATATTACAGTAGCTTTGGAACTGAGTCAAAGTGTTCAAACATTTGGTTGCTTTACACAAGAGCAGACTCCTTGAAGTCCCGTTGATGTACTTATATAAGCCACCTCCCGGCTCTACCTGCCCTGATTTTCATTTCTTCACACAGCCTTGCAAAATCATTATTAAAGTACTACTTATTTAAGGTGAAGCAGGAATTAGTTTCTAATGAGACATTCACAACAACCAGCTACCTTCTGCTGAGAAAGGTGAGAACCTTGGAGACAAAGGTATTGCAATTTGAAACAGCTGGTTTTAAGAAGATTGGGGTTTCCTAAGTTATTTAATACATATTACTTACAGTTCATATAAGACCTGAGCCACTAAGTAGAAGAGATCATAATGCTATGTATGTAAACAGTAAAGAGAGAACATAAAAAGGGATATGCACTATTTCAAAAGGAAGGTTTTAGTAAATACTTAGACAAAAAGCCCAGAAAATAAGATCAGCTTCATGTATAACTCTGAACAAAAAGGAAACAAGTCCAGAAGAGAACCAGATATGAAAAAAAAAAAGATGATGATCAATGGAGGACCTGCCAACAACAAACAACATCTGAGTCATTACCAACAAATCATCAACTGTAGCTTGCATCACTGAGATCCAGCTAGATGACATTTCAAGCCTTGTACTAACCAACATATTCTCCACCCCACACAGGCAGGACAAGCCATCTCCCAACACACTACCTGTCTTCTCCACAAACATCACATTTTAAAAGATATATCCCTTATATAAGACAAATACCACTAGATTCATTTACTTAGCAACAGAAACAAATCTAATGTAAAGTCACTTTAAGTTATAGACAAACATAAAATAAATAAAGGTGAAGTCAGTGGTGCTTTAATGGGGATACTCAAGAAAGATTTGCCATTCTGGGCAAGTTCAATACACACGTTATCAAGGACAGACATCTAAACTCCAAATTCACTTCTCCCTATCTTACTTTCAGAAGCCACCTCTAGTCCAGCTCATTAAGCCTTTCACATCTGAGTCTTTTGCCAATGCTACATCTCAAGCACAGTCTTTCATAGGCCTAACCACAGAAATGTTAGGTGAGAAGGGACCACAGGAGATCTATTTTAACTCTCAGCTATGAAAAAGGAATGAGTAAATTTCAAGCATCCCTGACACTCATCTATTTTTAAAAAAACTTCTAATGATGGAGATTCCACAACCCACAAAATCTCACCTGTCCCACTGCTAAAATATCCCACAAAAATATTTTTCTAGTATTTAATCTGGATATCCTGTGTCCATTTCAACTGATTGCCTCTGGCCTTATCTCAGCCAACACTGGTAACAGTTCACTGTTGGCCTTCTTGTCATAAATATTTAAGAATTACAATGTCTTTCATAATTTGTCTCTCTCTTAGACTTGCATAGGGTAAGATTTTAGATTAGATTTTTTTTTTTATTATTTTATTTTCATCTCTGGGCACCCTAAAAGTTTTCTAGTCATTCTCAAAGAATGATGCTCCACATCGGACAGTGCTCCAGATGAGGTCCCACCAATGCCAAATTAGGAAAATAACTATTTCCTATTCTTACATATGCCTTTATTCCAGAATTTCTTTTAGACAAATTGCAAAGACATCACACACTACACTTAAATTTAAGCTGTGAACCAGTAGTCCCAAGGTCCCCAGTTCTCCTGTTCTACTGTGGCCTATTCTGTTAAGATACTTATTATATGTCCTAAATGTAGGATTTTGCACTTTTCTCACTCATTTTCAGCATATCCTTTTCATTCTTCAAATGATGAAAATTATTTGGTATTAGAATCTTGTTTTCTCCCAGTTTTTTATTGGTGCATCAGCTTTATGCAGTTGAATGCAGCAGAGAAGAAGTCATGATGCAAGTGCTGTGAATCCAACACATGGCCTTCCTCACCTAAAAAAACAAAGTAAGGAGTCTAGTGCTAGTCAGGTCTTGAAACAGCCACGTCTGTCAGGAGAGATTTTCCTTCATCCTTCAAATGTACAATAGCCAAAGAAATGCAGAAGAAAGCATTCCCTATATGATAGTCCAGACCTTTCATTCCTAAGCAAGCTCTTAGGAAAGTAAGCCCTAGACCATATTCAACATCACTTAATTGAGATTATATCTCACATAGAGCACAATCTGGATGCAAGGCCAGGAACTGTAAATGACATTTTAGTGACAATGAGGTTTTATCTCTTCCTATAAAGGTACACAGGATTCAATATATGTGCAGCTCAATGTAAAATACTACTCAAACACCTGAGAAAGGCTAGCAGTCCAGGTAGTCCTCTTAGAGTGAATGGACTTCTCAAGTCTGAAGACACCTAATGCTAAATATCAATAAGCAGTGAATTCACCATTACAGCCATCACTTCCAAGGTCACATGAGCTGACTGTCTTTCCACTTCTCTATATTTGGTATGAAACTATAGGGTTATTTAGAAGCTCCAGCTGCATGAAATGCTACAGAACATCCTATGAACAGCACAGCTGCCATAGAAACATCACACCCATCCTCCCTTCTCTTCACTAGCTACATTAGTTTACTGCACCAAAGTTCAAAGTCTTCATCCTTTACCTTGAAAATACTCAACTTTCTAACAACGTGAAATAAAAGTTATTTCAGTTTTAATATGCACATGTAATAGGCTCTGAAATAAAACACATATTCTTTATATTTGAATTTTTTGTACTTACAGGTTTATAAATTCAAAGTGACTCTTTGCAAAAGGGGCTTTGACTCACTGTACACAATTCAACTAAATTGCAGACAAGAAGTAAGAAAGATGCTATTTTGCACAAGGACTGGGACAAAGTATACAATCTTTATAAGCAAGTACAGCAAAGTTGCATCCTAGATACGTTGAACATTTAGCTCAAAGGGTCTTGCAGAACAGACAGGTGAAGAGGGAAAGGACAAAGAGACACAGGCCTGGAAATTTAAAAGAAGAGGGCAAAGAATATGGGCAATAAGCTTGGGCCTGGAAAGCCCATGAAAAGACCTAGAAAAGACTGGGATTGCTTTATCTTTGAAAGGAGATGAACAAGCAAAAACATGATAAAGTATCAGATACCCAAGGACCTTGCGTCATGTTTTGTAACAAAAGAAAAAGTTTTTCAGTAAAATAAACAAATATTTTAAAAACATCCAGACAACAAACTGAAAATTGGAACATTCAAATACAGAAAAAGGCAATGCGTATGCATACAATCACTAATTTGGGAACTCTTTCCTACAGAAGGATAATGAGACTGAGGAGTTAGATGAAAAAGCCGCTAGGTACTTATATAGGTACTAACAGTTCCCTAACATAACACTGTGTGGAGAGTATATCAGACAATGTGCATCAGACCTTAAGCAATCTCTTAAGTGCTAGCAGATAAAATAAAGTCTAGTTACAGGGCAGACAGTGCCATTTCTGCCCACTGCATGGTGTTCCCCTTGTTCTCTGAAACATCTGGAATTCACTGCTCTCAGATCCATCCCCCTGGACCTAAAGTCTGAGCCAGTATGGCAATTCCTAAAATCATGGACAGACAGATTCATAAAAGTGTAATGCCAAGTTACAAACACATTTAATTCAGATTTACAAAAAAGGAACACCTTGGGAAGATTTTACTTGTGAAGCATAGCTGCCCTTCCTTCTGATCATGTTCAGAGATCATTCTCCTACGTATTTCCCTCCAACACTGCAACTCTTCAAAGGCTTCCTTCCACCCAAGTCAAGGTGATTTTCTGGTATTGCAGATAGTCATCTGATATATTTATACTAGGAAAGCACTTTAACTGAGGGTTAAAACACTGAATTCCCCAATCTATCTTTTTTTGGGGGCAGCTTGCCCCAAAAAGACTTTGCAACAAAACATGCAGCTCTTGATTAATTTTGAAGATGGTTTTGATGCAAAATAAATATTGGAAGAGGGAGGGGGAAATGTGCTGTTATTAAAATTTAGTAGATTAATAAAAAACATTCTATTTGTTAAAAAATAATTATAAGGGTTTTTTTAAAAAAAAAAGTGGTATTGGATATAGCATGTATAGTTTACAATTCATTCTCATCCATATGAAGTTCATTTCCAAATTCACTTTGATACTATGTCTGAACTAGAAAGAGCAGAGGTTAAATAGGAATGAAACAGGAAATGGAACAACAAATAAAAGCTATGAAACAAAACCCTATGTTTTCTGTAATCTGGTCACTAATGGCTTTATGCGGCAGGAACACTACACATGGAGGGGGACATGGAAGGCAGCAGACTGTTGTGTATCTGACTCCTGTGCCCTGCCAACTTAGCAGAAAGCTGGCTGGGGTCCAAAGGTCTAGCTAGGAAATACAAAAATGCTGTTCTAAAAAACCAACCCTTTCAAGCCCCCTGATCCACATTGCTGAGTTCTTCTTTTGGACATAATTTTTTTTTTTTTTTTTTTTTTTTGGGTGCAGAAACAGCTGCAGAAACATTCTTTTTTAATACTTCAGAAGTTTACCCCAAAACTGGATTAGAAATGACATATCTGCTTAATCTTGGACCAGAAAGCTTAGGGCAGATTCTTTATAGACATTTCTGGCTACAACTCATGCCCCCACAAACACACGATGCTCATACATGGTCTCTTGGCTGCCTTTACATATAACCATCTGTTAGGCAGAATCACCCATTCACAAACAGTTCCAGCCTGTTTCACAATAGTTTTGGACCCAAGCGAATGCTGGCTGAGAGATGCAATTGCGCTGTTGCCACTCACAGGAAATATCTTTTGTCTGACTGTAATGCCAATCGCACTGATCTCACATATTTCTGTAGATTTTGTCACACATAACAGAACTTACAGCCAAAATGAGCAATGAGTGGATAATGGGAAAAGTGCTTTATAGGCACTTGTAGGTCTGTTTTTTTGTAGTAGAAGCTGCTTAGTAATCTAAGGAAATTAGGCAAAGAAGTGGCCCCAATTTTGCTGACCAATGGGCAGTGATAGTCAGCTAATCCCACATTGAGCAACATTAGATTTTAAGTTTGAATATTTCAATCTCACATGGCTATAAGCAACATGAGAACAAGCCATGAGCTGTGTGATTGTTGACATAAGACCTCAAAATAGAAGTTGCATGCACATACAGGGTGGAGCCTTGTTAATGGAGGCACAGGAAATACAAATCAAAACTAAATGACCCAAGTGAGACCCATAATTATATTTTAGTCAAACTTGACAGCAAATCTGTGAACAAGACTAGTGTTTCCATTTCTTTGAAAGACAGGCAGATGTAACTCTAAATTTGACAGTGATGCTAAAAAAATCCTCATAGTTAACATTTATGTCTTTGCTAACATTTTCCCTTTAAGTGGTTTCTTAAACAAGAGCGGACATGTCTGATAAACATAAAACAGATCCTTCAAAAAGAAAGATTTTTTTTTATCATTTCTCTGGGAGAGATCATTCTTCCCTATTTTTGGTAGGGCAAAATTTGTAGAGTAAGTTAATGCCTTAATTAGACCAAGTGGTATAGCTGAAAAAAATGGATATGCTTTCAGCACAACTGCTGAGTACTTTCATGATCTGCCTGTAGCACATGCTAATAGTCACCAGCTGAGGTTACACTAGCTCTTTTTTACAGAAACCTCTGATTCTGGAGGCTCACTCTTGCCAGGGGTTGCCCAAATTTGGAAAAGTATTTGGGCATATGTCTGAAAACTCAGAGCACATTATACATGGAAGTCCTACTATCTTGGAAAAAAATAGTTAAGCAGGTGTTCAAGGTAGCAACTACACTCAGGTAACTGATTCTGACAGAGGCCAGAGACCCAGGATGCTCCATCAGTCTATTTTGTTCTTACAGCAATCTCAACTGCCTGTAAATCATACCTGTCTTCACTGTAGGAAAAGGTAGAGTCTTTCTATGGGACATCTCATTGATGACTTTGTCCTGTCCACTCCCTGGGATATCCTGCCTGCCCAACATCACTTCTGTAATGTCTTCGTAAGACCATATGGGAAACACAGAAAACAAACTTGAGGTTCTCTTCCCAGTTGTCTCCAAGCCTGACTTCAATGAGCTCCTATCAGTCAAAAGTATGAGTGATCAAGCCCAGCCTTCAGGCCACCCTTAAAAGACAGTGAAGACATAGCTGCTACATTTTGCTGGATTGGGGCCAAGGCATTCAGTACTTTGCAGGAATATCCAGGCCCTAAATTAACTTAGAAAATTACCCTGAACTCAAAAAACCAGACTTCATAATGTGTCTTGAAAAATGGACTGTTCTTTAGCTTATTTGGTGACATGGAAGTCAGTACTGTCATGTCTGATGTCAGAACAGTCTTAAGTCATGCCACTTAAACAGTAGAAGTTTACAATGCTGCCCCAGCTGCCAAAACTCAGATTATTTTTTTTATTGAACACAACTTTACATCTTTCAGTTGAACATACTAATAAGCATCCACTCCAATTCATTAGAAAAATGTAAAATTCCTAATTGCACACATCAGCTTGATGTTAATTTTTATTGGAGTTTTTCCTCATCTACAATATAGTCAGTCTATTCATCTGCACATCTGAAAGAACTGCACATTTCAGAGTTTGTCATCTGACTTCTTGTAAACTTCTCATTTGGCACTAAATGCAATGACCATGTTGATTAGAGCAACCGTATGACATGGGGATGGAATTGCTGTCAACTCATTACAAAAATATATAAGGTCTCACTTTTAATTACTCACTTAGTAACAGATTAGTTCTTATTGCCTGCCAACAGCATGACCTCTCTCTCTTTCAAGGTCAACATAAATCAAAAGTAATCAGATGAGCTTGAACTTGTCGTTTATTCACTTCTAACCCTTTCATAAGAAAATCTGTTTAACAAAAAAAGCAAGTCTCCTTTCAATAAAGAGACCATTATTAGGGCTAAAGAGCCAAATTTCCTGTTGTGTTTTTTTTCTGAATAGCCTCAAGTAATATTCCAAGAAAAAGGCCTTGATACTGTTTTCTTTGTGGAATAAAAAGAAAATCAGCATTAGAAACATGAGATTGCTTACAGGTTTCAAATACCAGTACGAATAAGGGTTTCCTGGTTCCATGCTTTAAGGATTAACAGTATTAAGCACTACAAAATGACATTTGTCATGTTTACTTTAGCTGTCTTGATCTGACAAACCTCTGCAAGCCTTATAAATAGGGGTTGAATGTGACTGTTTTCTGAGATTGCTGTTGAATGGTGCAAAAATATACAAAATGCATCATTTTGCTTTCAAGGAAAATCCTAAATAAATAAAAATTCTTAAATACAATGAAATGGTACTGCTTTGATGATTCATTATGACTTTGGGATATGAAAGACTTGGCTGCATCTGTCTGCATCAGTAAAAAACTCTTCAAGGTTTTTCTGTCACATGTTCTAGCACGTAGATTTTCATTAATTATAAAATTATCTTTGTGGGCCTTCTGGCCACAAAGATTGTGTTTTACTGGTCATGTAGCACAGACTTCTTTTACAAAGAGCTGTGTATTTATGCAAGTGTCCAGCTGGTTCAGATGGAGGGCAGGTGCCCAAAGGTCTGGACCTCGTGACTTTTTTGTATTGCCATAAATATTTTCAGTAGGTCTGTCATTTTATTGTTTTAACAGAAATGCTTACTCTGGCCTATTCCATAACATACATGCATTCTTATTCTGCTAGAGTTGTGTCTCATACTGCTCAAGCTGATTTCCAATACCCATAAAGGAAAAAACCACATCAACAGAAATACATGTACACCAGCTTCTTGCACTGTTTATGTGCCCCAAGGCTGGAAACACATTTGATTAACACACACAAAGCAGCCCTTACTCTCAGGACTCAGTTAGTTGGGCCAGATTGTCGATGCTCATGGAGCTAGAAGGTGAAACAGGAGCAATTTCCCACGTCTCAGTACCATTCTTCATCCACAAGACTGTATGAAGGGCAAATCTGTCTCTGCCCTAAGAAGAACATCTTCCAGACAAGTAACATTGGACGAGGTAGTTTAAATGTTAGAGATGACGTAAAGGTTATATAGTTCCTTAGTAAAGAATACAGATGATGTGCAAAAAACATTAAGGGATACATGCATATTTATTGTCTGAGATACACTAAAAAGTATTAAGGTACAATACTTTCCAAACACAGCCATCTTCAACTCTCACATTCAGATGTCAAACTATTAGTAGGCACCTGACTAATTCGGTCATCCATATATTTCTGCAGCATGATTTGTGGGTTAATTATAGCAGGAAAATCATAATGACAAATATATAGACAAAGCAATATACATTATTCATATACGCAATAAAAACATCAAATGTATTGTCATGACTTATTGCAGTGCAATGTGTATGGCCTTTTTGGCCAGATGATACACCAGATGTTTCCTTTCCTTTAGATTTGAAAAGTTCACATGCAGCAGAAGTCAGGTCCTGAGGGTAGGGGTCAGGCTTAACTATTTAAACGTGCAAACATTGACAAATAAGAAACTGTTAAAGTCGTATAATTCATTTTCTGCTTAAGTCTTATTTTTTCCTGTCCATCCCCTTAGCAGAATGCACAAACTGGTCAGACAGACTGTAGAGAAAGACTTGATTAAGGTTTTGTCTTTCACTGTCCTCTCCTCACTTTTCCTACTTTAAAATAAATTTTATTTAATTTTTAAAGCATAATAAGATAAATACATATCTGAAGTAACTATAGAATGCATTACAAGCAGGAATATATTGCTTTTATATAGCCATTTCTTTTACAAAAGAAAAAAAAGGGGTGGGGAATAAAAAGCAACACTTTATTTTACAGTATTGAAGACACATCTGCTCTCTAAATGCATTTTGCCTGTGAGCAGAGAAGTACAAACAAGGTACTGAATAGATAGAAACCTGTCCCTTAAGCCCTCTGTGCCTGGTCTTCCCCTGTATCTCCAACTGAGATGTAAAAAGAGTGTGGGCTCAGATCTACCAGGCAGAAATAGTCACACGAAGAAGGAGTCAGTGCACAAAGTACAGGTAAAGCATGAAGGAGTGTGCTGCCAGTAGAGTGGACAATGCACTCATATCATCACTGAACCATTGGACATGGCAAGAACATTGCTGAAGCTTTCACTAGAAATAAAACACTTTCCCCCCTTTTTTTTACTACTCCTGAATAAGAAAATGGCCAGACCTGCCCTCCTCGAATGAGATGGCAGCTTCTGACTGGCCCATTCCCACATTTCAACAAAACAGGCAGTAGCCACCAGTCCTCCCATTAGCTCCATAGACTTTCACTGAAAGTTTATCAGTAATCAAAGGCAATCTCCAAACCTGGGCCAGCCCCAGCAAGTGCAGAGGGACTATAAAACCCTGCAACATGTATGGATTTCACCTTTCCTTCCTGCAAAAACTGCCAACCTCTCAGGAAGGAGGCAGAACAAATCTTACACAATTCAAGATTTTAGAGTTCTGAAGGGGGCCAAGGGGGTGTAAACTGCAGCTAGACCCTGGTGTATTGTTAAATTTTAAAGAGGTAGTTCAACAGGATTCTCTGGGTCTTACAAGTGCCTGCATACAACCTTCACAGGTATCCCAAAAGGTTTGACTCTGGAGATGGGGAACAGATCAGACTGGTTTTCATTTTTTTCTGACTCCATTTGCCTATCCTGAACCGTAACAACATTAAAGCCAGGAAACAAAACAGACCACAATGGAAACTGTATTAACACTGCACTCTGCTGTATGTTATATGCTATACATCCCTTCTATAATTTCTTCTCTTCAACTCTGTTTAACCTCAGGGACTAGTTTGAACCATGGTTTGTATCATACCTGCTATACCCAAAAAAGTCATTGAGCACATGCACTTGCTTCTTTAGGTACCCAGAATATTTCTTCGCCCAACAAATGGAGGTCAATAATAGACAGTACACTGAAGAACTGTGCAAAGCAAACAACAGACCAAACCCAGCTCTTCAGAATAGCAGCTGTCCTTCAGAACTGTAGGGATTGTCCCCCATTAATCACACTCATCTGTGAAAGCATGTCTTTGAGCTTCTTCCTGCATGAAGACCATCTCTTCATTGTGTCTCTCCCGAATTCTCTGCAGCGGATAATCAGATGAAGTTGCACTTGTGTTTTTCAAACTAAGAGAAAGACTTGATTTGTATGTCCAGTGCCGTTTCATGAGAAAGAGAACTTTAAAACGCAGAGAGAAAACGAAAAAAAGAAAAAAAAAAAGGTTAACGCATCTAAAACTAAAGTAGCACTTGTAAACACTAGGTGGCAGCACAGCAAACAGTATTCCTTCCTTCCAGTAATGAAAGTCCTTGAAAATTACAGTATCATTTCAAAATCAAAGTAATATTCTGAAATCATATTACAAAAATTTGGAAATAAATGGAATAACAATATAAAAGGAGAGAAGAAAAAATAACAGGAGTTTTCTCTTTTCTTAAGAGGAATACTTTACAGCCTGCCTCTTCACAAAATTACATTGCAGCACTTTTGTCCAACTACAGACCTCCAAGATCTACGCTGGACCCATCTCTCCTTTTCACAGAGTCGACACATCGCCTCCGGATAGCGTCTGCCCGGGGCTGTTTGTTGACTGATCTGGACAACGTGGATGTCTAGAGTCTATCAGCTCTGCCTTCACCAGAAGGAAGTCGTTCAATACACAGGATAATACTAGGAGACTGGGAGGAAGTTCATAGAATCATAGAATGCTTTGGGTTGGAAGGGACCTTTAGAGGTCATCTAGTTCGTGAGTATCTACAAACTTAGGCCTGAAGAAATAAACTGCACAAATCATCTGGGACTGGATCAGAAGAAGCTGCTTTTTTACATCTTATCTTTTATGTACCTGCAGCCTTGCAGTTCCTTCGCTTTTCCTCCCCTGACTGTTCAATATATTTCTTGTGATCTCATATACTCCAGCAATATGCCAGGATTTTTCAGAAATATCTTGAATGCTTGTCCGTAAAAGCAAGCCATGATCGGTCCTGGCCCTGACTTAAAACCAGACTTCTTTGAAAATAATCGTGAACTTCAGCCTCATCCTTTGAAAAGTGCATGAGCATCCACAAACATGGATGCAGACACACACGTTTAATCTTTTGGCTGGCATTCAGTTTAGCAAATTCATTCCCCTATCCCTGTACTTTTTGTGACTCTTGACTTGGTGTTGCAGAGGGTCACAGAGCATGAACTTGACAGCAAAAAAGTCTTATGAAACTGAATGTCTGAGCAAAAGAGCAGCAAACATAGCTCAATGTCAGTATATGCAATGCAGGGAGGGGGGCAGCGAACAACTACTTACACATTCATAAAGATGGACAGAAACCCGTTGTAAAAGGTTGTCTGAAATCATTAGCTTCCTGCTTAGCAACAGTCAAAAGACAAAAAGGAAGGGGGGGGGGGGGGGGGGAGGGAAAGGAAAATAATAGAAAAAATTAGAAAATAATCATCATGACCAATCCATCCAATGACCATAGAAGATACAGCAAAATCAGAAAGTGTACAACATTGACAGAGATGATCAGGTATATGAAACTGTTTCCATTTGATGAAAGATCAATTAGACTATGTATTCCCACCTTGGAAAGGAGACAACTGAGAGAAGATATAATAGGCAGCTTAAAAATAGTAAGTGATATGGAGAATATGAACAGAAATTGATTACTCCGCATTTCTCATCCCATTTCTCATCTATGTAATTGTCAAACATCAGGTTTAAAGTGAATAAAAAGAAATACTTTTTCACACAGTAATCAACTACAGTGTAGAACTCATTGCCACAGAACATCATGGAGGCAGAAAGTAGAAAACGATGTTAAAAGGATTAGACAGCCTCATGGAAGACAGGTCCAACCATGACTGCATAACATAATGGCCCAGATGCAACCTCCATCTCATGGAGTTTATAAATCACCAATTACCAGATGCAAGGAATGTCTACTAGGGAAGGATTACTCTAAAAATCCCGCTGTTAATACTTTCCCTAAGTATCAAGGACAAGATCCTGGCCTAGACAGGCTGCTGGTACCACCCCATAAAGCTGTCCTTGAATGTTACGCTAGAGAAAACGCTACTTGCACTGCATATAAATTCTACAAACGAAAGATTACAAATATGTCTATTAAAAACAAACAAACAAACAAAAAACCCAAAACACTGAGAGCTGCACTGACCCATTTTCATTCTCTGTCATGGACTCTTGAGTCAGTCTAGAGATGTCAGTACTAGAGGTGAACATCCAGACACATAGTCAAGGGCTGATGAAAACATTCAGCCAAACACTGATCTTACTAAAGTCACTGGATACTTTTCTTATGTTGAGTATATATTTGAGACCAAAAATAAAAGCTGAATTTTTTAGTTCCTAAAATCCACAATTACAACACACAGTCTGTCCAGCCACTAAGGGAAAAGACACTTTTATTGGCTGCTTTATAGGCTCTTTTCTTCCTTCCTATTTGACCTGTTTCTCCAATTTGAATTCCAAATGGGAACTTGCTCCATAACGTTCCCGACTGTTTGAAAATTAAAACATCTCAAAGAAATATAGTAGGCTTTTTGGCTGAATCCTTGCAAATCTGGATGGTACACTGGAGCTTGAGCAGGGTATTTTAGCAATGTCACTGAAAATTCAGCTGAACATCAGATGATTAGTTTCACAGTTTATTGTCCCTGTGTCATGCCAATTAGTAAAGATCAGGGGAACTACTTTTTTTTTCAGGCTGTTTCCCTGAGCAAACAAAGCTTGCAGTTTGTATTCTTTCCATGTGCCCCACTCTTGCAAGTTTCATGAAGAGAGATGCCAAGACAGAGGCACTTTATTAATGTTTCCATGGGTGGAAAGGATGCAGAATAAGTGGAAGCAGCTTCTTACATGACAGAGAATCCACATGTGGGATCACTACAAGAATCCCGCTCACAGAACAACTTGTTCTTGCAACGCACTCACAACGTGGAAAATTTTGAAGGAAGAGGGTTAATACATAGGAGATCAGCTGTATTTCAAGGACTAGACAGGCCTGTGGTACACAATTAATTGTTCTGAAGACTAGAAGAGACTACAGTGATAATCAGGATAATCTCTTGTACACAGTAGGGAAGCAACCTTTCCTGGATTAACTGATGCCTTTGACTCCAACCTCTACAGCTGAATTACAAACATGATTTTAAGAAAAGCATCCAAATTTTGTTTTCACATTTCCAATAGTGAGGAACTTGCTAGGTTGTTCCAACATCTAATTGCCACTAAATATTTAGGTCTTGCTACATTGTTATCTGCCAGGCAGAAGAACCAGTTTAGACCCCCATTTAGATTTACTTGTATACTGAGAATAAGTCTAATTCTAAAGACTTAATTTCTTGTTTAATGAAAGAAGTAGGCTGAACTTGTTTTCAGAGTGGAAGACATATTTTCCATCCCTTCTGATCATGCTTGTAGGTTGTCTTTGAATCCTGACCAATTTTAATTATTTTTTATTGCAATTGTGGATGCCAAAATTTGGCCTCATGATCCCACCGTGATTGCAGGTACCAAACACTGAAGTAACATAGCTTCCACACAGTTATTTAATATTGTCTACTCTATACACCCAGGGTCCTTCTTGTTAGGAACTACTCTATCCATAGGCAAAGTAAGTAATTTCCAGTCTGCTGGAGGAGACAAACAACCATAGCCTTACAAATTTTACTACAACAGGGCTTTGAAGAGTCATCCTGTCATTGCTGCTAGTGCCAAGGATGGAATCATAGGTGCCACGTGGCAAGAACAGCCGGAACGAAGGCTGGCAGCTCCCAGCAGCAACTGCTGCTGTACCTCCCTTACCTTCTTCACCCTTCCTCTCCTTTCCCCTCCTCCCTGCCTGAGATAGCAAGAAAAGTAGCAAATTTCAACACTTCCAGCTAACTCTGTATCCCAGATTCACTTCTCTCTTTGCTCTGACTGGAGTTAACCCAAGCTTGGCCTAACCTTGAATCCCTGGATTGCCATTATTAATTCTGCTCCCATTTCTGATTCTGGGTTGTTTGGCTCCCCAGATACTTGCACAGAGCTAAAGATGCACCTGGGCTATCAGGATAAAAGCCACATCATGTAGATGTGGCTCAAATGCCTTTTTCCTAGACAACTGAGCCTTCAATTTGCCTTGTTTGTCTGTACCCAGGTCTGAAAGTAATCAAGATTGTATATAAAGAATGGGGAAGTGATACATGATGGAAAGGACAGAGCAATATTTACTAATTATGGTAAATCTCATCTTCCAAATCAATGATAAAAGTATGGAGTAATATATTTTTAAATTATTCAGATGCAAAGACACTAAAATAGATATAGCTAAGTTATAACAAAGAATTTACCTAGTGAAACCTTGGTTAGAAGGCTGTAATATAATAAAGAACTACTCCAGAGCTAATTCTACTTGAGGGAAAGGAAAAACAATAGAGTAAGAAAAAAGCATTTGGAAATCAGACACCACCAACTAGCAAACAGTTAAAAAATATTTTCTAAACACAATCTAATCAAGACATCTGCATATCAAGAAGCTGTTTCTTTGCAAGATGCAGCTGAGCCAGTTGTAGAAAGAGGGTGTCATGCTACTACACCACTGCTCTGGGAATTACACTGTCCATGCTGCACTGAACATAGGTGGGAGACACCACAGTCAGCTCTCATTACCTAAAAAATCTGGCCAGATCCACTGAAGGAAGAAGAGCATGCCCAAGAATGTTGCTACCTGTGCAATGAACCTCATTGCAACCTAAAGAGGAGAAATATAGGGATCTGAATACAAGGCTGCACTGCCCACGAAGATTGAAAGAGGTTTATGTTAAATGTTCCAGTTTTGGATTAACTGTGATTTCAAATGTAAGTCTAACGCACTTCATGTGACTCAGTGCATAAGGGTTCCTCCCAGTTTTGACCCAGTTGTTATTGGAGAACTAGTTTTTCAAGCTGTGAAATCCACTTTATAGTGAGGCCTTCAAACCTTGGCAATGCCTTTGAATGACAAATGCAGGCCTCCTCTGAAATACGTTTCAGCTATGTGACCCTGATTTAAGTTAAAATTCATAGACTGTTAATTAGCATGTGGAACAGGAAGTTTCTAAATGGCTCACCAGGTATGTATTTGGCAGGCAGTACACCAACAGTTGAAGTGTGGTTAAAAA
This sequence comes from Pelecanus crispus, assembly GCF_030463565.1. Classification (NCBI taxonomy): domain Eukaryota; kingdom Metazoa; phylum Chordata; class Aves; order Pelecaniformes; family Pelecanidae; genus Pelecanus; species Pelecanus crispus. The sequence continues at coordinate 57,213,288 of NC_134648.1, forward strand.
CCCCACTTTTTTACATCACTGAAAGTTTAATAAATATTTATTTCTTCAGGGACCTCCTATGTTAATGAAACCTGTCTGCTCTTGTTTGAATCTTTAAAACGCATGTGTTAAATAGTAACTCTGAGGTAGCGTCTCTGAAATTGCACCACTAACAGCAGAGCAAATACAGACCATAAGTGTTTTTGTGTCTATTTAACAGCTTTTATGTGTCCATTAAGTGCTTGTTTTCTGTTTTGTTAATCATTCTAGCTCCCATAATAATTAGACAAAAGAGGAAATCGCAATTTCAAATGCTACCGTTTCTCTGGTTCTCTAGAGTTAAAAGGAGGAAGCAGGATTAAATGGCTTTCTCAAACGATTTTTCTTTTGCTAATCATGCCAAAATCACATTTCTGTGCACATTAAATAGCCAGATAGCCCATCAAAATACTATATTTGTTTAGTATCAGGAAGCAATTCCATTTACTGTACTAAGATAACATTCAATGGCCTGAACTAGTATTTTTTCAATGCTACCATTTTCTAAGACCTTGTGCCCTATCCTCAAGGCTTGTTCAACTACTGGTTGCACAAGTTGCACATCTGCAGGTTAGCTTTCCAGCCCTGGAATGACACCACGTGGCAGTACTGCTGTGCAGCCTGGTGCCACACGTAACAGAGTGCCTTTGGTGCTTTGTGTCATGTGCCACGAGAAAGGTCACAGTCTTGCGCTGAAAGGAGTCCTGCTCAGACCATTCTCTTTACAGCAGAATTACTCTCCATCTAACACACCTCCCAACTTCAAATCATGCTTTAACTGGATCATGAATTTGCACTTCTGCATTTCAAGTCAATGTCTGCATATTTTATGTCACCGGCTTTTACCTAGATAACCTCCTGAGGTTCCTTCCAACCTCAGCTACCCTATGATCCTATGAGTGCTACTGAAAGAAAACCTGCAGCAGCTTAGCACCATGGTCATTCCTCATGCTCGTGACCAATTATATGTGTTCCTCTCATTGTGGGACCATGGAGATGCATTCATTAGGGCACAGGAAATGTAGAATTCCACTCCCATATAAAACTGACCCAGTGAAGATGACATGACTGGGTTCAGGGAGTCAAAATACTATCTTCTTTTCATTCCTAGTCCCAGCTTTGTATTAAACTACTGCAGGTTTTTTGCTTCTCTGAAAAAAAGATTTAATGCAGCAGTGGATTTCAGCCATACTGACTACAGAATAACTGAATTTCCTATAATCATATGAGGGATTTCAAATCTTGGAGATGCAGCTTCATTTATAGGGCCTGTCCTCCAAATGAAACCTGGAAGAAACACTCAACTCGCACTCCTTGCTCCATAAGAAACATTTCTCCTGGAGTTGTAAGGCTCCTGAGGCAGCTAAAGTGAGCGTGGAAGACATTCCAGCGGTGCCAATGGAGAATAAGAGAGTGCAAACAGCCACTAAGGGGAGTTTTTGTTCTAACAGTTGTACAATCCTAATTCTTGGCCAAAGCAGCTTCAAGGGATATTGGTGGTACCTCATATTCTCTGAGTAGAGAACTGCACCTTCAGGCACCTTCAGTCTGGACAAATGCATGAGCCTGGGTGGCAAGGGAGGAGGTGGTGGTGATGGTGTTCAGATTGCTGGAAATCTAGGTTCTCAATATTTATGATACACTGATACTGCAATTTGAATACCACATTCTATTATAACAGAAAGTCTGTTGTCAGTGTAAAGCTTCAGCTCAAAGCTTGGTTATCTATTGCTTTCTGAATTTTTCACCTTTATATCCTAAATGTATGTCTCAATTTATCCAGACTAGAATTACATCTGTTCAGTATTTGGCATATGAAATATTAGGAAGTACGCCCCGAAGAAATATCCAGACCAAGTTATCAGCCTATGTACAAAAAGAAATTAAACTGTAATTTAAGAACTAATTTCACCTCTCTGATCTGTCTGGCAGATCTTTTCACTATTATTCTCTTGTCTTCCCATGGTGCCAAATAGGCTTTCATATACATAAAGGCAATAAAAAGTTGGTGGTGAGATCCACCCAGCAGACACAGTACTGGTGCCAATGGTCAGCTGGCACAGAACAAAAGAGAAGGAAAATAAGACACTTTTGATGAGGTTCACCCTTCAGATGGAAGAAAAGACTTTAGCACACATCTGAAAATGACAAGTGAGAGCAGCTAATTCTGCTTCTCAACATATGATTTTCCATTTATTATCATGATTATTCCTTTTAATGCAAACCTCATCTAAATCCTGCAATCCATTTTCATTGCCCCATTACCACTAAAAATGGGCTGATATATGGCAGTACCATAGCAGCACTTTAAAGAGGACTACCAGTCCTTCCTGTGGGAAGGAGACAAAAGAGTGACACATACTGGGAATTTCCATACCAGAATGCCATAATTTCTGTTTCAAGTGCTATGCATTTCTTTCACAAAACAACGATCCTTGTTCCAAATAAATGACCTAGATATGGAATAGATGAAAAAAAACTATTGGTAGGAAAATTATAAAACAGACATTATCCTGGTGCATCAGCTTCTTCCCAATTTGACTCAATCTCATTAAAGTATTTTCCTCTAAAGCAGCACGTCATCCAAAGACTTTGTGTGCTAACCACTGAACCTAACAACCAGTCACCAACTTTCTTATCCCATTCTATAGACAAAGAATATTAGATGCAGTAATGACTTGTCCAAGTGACTGCATCACTGGCAGGACAACACATCTCTTACATACAAAATTTCAGTGTAAAATATTCCACATGCTCCACAAGTTAATCTAGTACTTTGCAAATGGATGCAGTTATAACTGCTTTAAATAAGCACCAATTATTTGGAATAATTTGGAATAAGTGATTTTAAAAGAAATGTGGCATATAAACCCAAATTTATTATAATTTTAACAGTGTTTCAGGAAAAGTTCTAAATTGTTGAACAATTATGTCAAATGTCAAACAACAATGTCAAGCCTTATTCAAACAGACTAACAAAACTTTTCTGAAGCAATCACAAAGACAAGGATCTTGTATTCTGGACCACTTGAAATGCTTGTGCTTTGAATGCGAGCATTTTGATGAGGTTGTACTGGACTGACAGAATCAGCAAGTAAATCTTCATTCCACGTTGAACCTTTTCGATGATGTCTGCTACTAAAACTATAAAGCAAAACAAACTTGAAATAATCACATACCTGAGTAATGAAGTTCATGTGAACTGTGAATTCTGGAGCTAAGGATTCCACTTGCTGCATCACATCAGGCTCTGCAGTGTGATCATGTCCTGGTTTCAGCTGGGATAGAGTTAATTTTCTTTGTAGTAGCTGGCATAGTGATGTGTTTTGGATTTAGGATGAGAATAATGCTGATAACACACTGATGTTTTAGGTGTTGCTAAGTACTGCTTATGCTAGTCAAGGACTTTTCAGCTTCCCATGCTCTGCCACGTGCACAAGAAGCTGGGAGGGGGCACAGCCAGGCCAGCTGACCCAAACTGCCCAAAGGGCTATTCCATACCATATGATGTCATGCTCAGTATATCAGCTGCGGGAAGTTGGCCAGGGAGGGCAGCAATCGCTGCTCGGGAACTGGCTGGGTGTCAGTCGGCAGGTGGTGAGCAATTGCATTGTGCATCACTTGCTTTGTATATTATTATTACTACTATTATTATATTGTTATTATTATCATTACTATTTTCCTTTATTTCAATTAGTAAACTGTTCTTATCTCAACCCAGGAGTTTTCTCACTCTTACTCCTCTGATTCTCTCCCCCATCCCAACGGAGCAGGGGGAGTGAGCCAGTGGCTGTGTGGTGCTTAGTTGCTGGCTGGGGTTAAACCACAGCAGATCAGTACACTCAATACAACTTCTTGATCCTTCATGGGGAAGAGTATCTGATTTCCAGTTTCTCTGGGCACCTTATCAAAAGCCTTTGGTTATTGACTTACAAATGTAATATTTTTTTTGTCTGAATTAACAAGTGAGCTCAAATCGCTACCTGTAATACTATTTGCAATTTGATGCTATTACTACAGAAACTAGAATTAGCTGCAACTAGCTTGAATGCTAAACAGCAAGTCATTATTTTTTTTTTATGGAATATACAGTTCTGTGTACGCTCTTCTAATTGCTGTTGTAATCTTTTACATTCTTCCTAGAGTGAGAGGGATAAAATGTAGATCTCATATCTGAATCTTTTTGAACTTCAGAAAGGCACACTACATTCTGAACCTCCACATGCAAACTTACTTTTATGGTTTTAGTTTAGAGTCAGAACCATCAGAGAGTAGAGGCTAGTTTTAAGTCTTTCTTTGGCTGACTCAAAACAAAACTCTGAAGAGCAACTGAATTTGTAAGATTTCATCATTCAAAATCTTGGGAAATCTTACCAAAAAACCTTACAGTGCCAGCAAACACAATCTCCAAATTTGACCTGTGTGCTGTGTCTAAAAACGTCATCTAACGAAACGTACTCACCAGGTTGTTATGTGGGATGTTGAAGATGATGTGATCGGCCACCCTTTATTTATTTAAGTGATATTGCTATGATCTAAGTACAAGAATAGTATTTTGTTAGGGTTTTTTCTATTGCCTTGACAGTAAATAGCATCTTTGGTTGCCCTGCAGCACAAAGAACTTAAAATGGTTATAAGCCCTGTTCTCTTATTTTCCTTTACAGATGTATTAGCTCTCTTCAGAGCAGGCTTCTTGCAGCCAGGGAAAGCAGATGCACTCTGTAAGACAAACAGAAAGCAAAGATCATGAAAGAGATGAAAGGCAGACAAAGCCATGACTGCAGTTCACACTGTGATCCAGTCAGATGTAGGTGAGTACAAGCAGAAGAATAAATCTCATCCTGAAAATGATGTGAAGTATTTTGACTCCCATTCTCCTCAAAGCAGGAGTACATCACTTACTGTACCTTTGGTTCAACATGTTCTATGGATTCACTGTGGAAAGTGCTGATATAAAAAGTGTCCTCTTTAGGTTTCGGTTTATGTTCAGAGCAGTGGTCTGCAGCCTCAGGAGGATACCACTCTGTCAGATTCATGTTCATGAATATCTCTGTACTCTATGCATCATAACATAAATTTTAGATTTTATACTGTAGCACATTTTGTGACTAAAACGTGATCTACAGCAAGCCCTAGAGTTGTAGAAATGAAGAATTCTCTGAGACTTATGGTGAAGCAGGAAGACCAAGGAAAACTCTGGCAACAAGTTAAAATGGACTTTTAAAGAGGATCTTCAACTGGTTTTGGCACTATCAGACCACACCATATAGGAAAAAGAGCTGCTGTCAAAGACTCCAAGGCCACCATAGACAGCTAGACAGCTCTGCATAACATCTCCATGTACTCAGTCATTTGCACTGACATCATACACAAGTCAAAATTAGGACTGCAGCTTTCTTCTGCTCCATATTGTATGAAAGGCTGGGCAGATAACTGAGAAAATTGCCAGTCTTGCAGATCATAAAGACAAAGAACTCACTCTGTTGTCTGGTGCCAGTACACAACCCTAATTACTTCATTCAGATTTTGAATAAGTACAAAGGTCTGTTTGGACAGAGATCTTTGCAGACAGATATCTAACAGTAAGAGCAGGAACCACATGGGGCTGTGATACTGAATAGAAAGGGTTGGTGTCAGTAAGAGGAACAATATGGCTATACAGGCTAACTGTGAGTACCACCAGTATCCAAATATCTTCAGATTAATTTTCTTTCTATAATTTTAAGAAATAACCCACCCTGATTAATGAATGTTCTGTGAGGTTAATGTCTGGGTATAGTATGTTAAATTATGTGTTTTAAGAATCATAGAATCATAGAATCGTTTAGGTTGGAAAAGACCTTTAAGATCTTTAAGATCATCCAGTCCAACCATTAACCTACACTACCAAGTCCACACTAAACCAATCAAGGGTAGACTAGACTAAACCATGTCCCGAAGTGCCATGTCTACCCGTTTTTTGAACGCCTCCAGGGATGGTGACTCCACCACCTCTCTGGGCAGCCTGTTCCAATGCTTGACTACCCTTACCATAAAGAAATTTTTCCTAATATCCAACTTAAACCTCCCCTGGTGCAGCTTGAGGCCATTTCCTCTCATCCTATCGCTAGCTACTTGGGAGAAGAGACCAACACCCACCTCACTACAACCTCCTTTCAGGTAGTTGTAGAGAGTGATAAGGTCTCCCCTCAGCCTCCTCTTCTCTAGGCTAAACAATCCCAGTTCCCTCAGCCGCTCCACATAACGCCTGTGCTCCAGACCCTTCACCAGCTTTGTTGCCCTTCTCTGGACATGCTCCAGCACCTCAATGTCTTTCTTGTATTGAGGGGCCCAAAACTGGACACAGTATTCCAAGTGCGGCCTCACCAGTGCCGAGTACAGGGGAACAATCACCTCCCTGCTCCTGCTGGCCACACTATTCCTGATACAAGCCAGGATGCTGTTGGCCTTCTTGGCCACCTGGGCACACTGCTGGCTCATGTTCAGCTGGCTGTCTACCAACACCCCCACGTCCTTTTCCGCCAGGCAGCTTTCCAGCCACTCTTCCCCAAGCCTGTAGCGTTGCATGGGGTTGTTGTGCCCGAAGTGCAGGACCCAGCACTTGGCCTTGTTAAACCTCATACAGTTGGCCTCAGCCCATCGGTCCATCCTGTCCAGGTCCTTCTGCAGGGCCATCCTACCCTCCAGCAGATCGACACTCCCACCCACTTTAGTGTCGTCTGCAAACTTACTGAGGGTGCACTCAATCCCCTCATCCAGATCATCGATAAAGATATTAAACAAGGCTAGCCCCAAAACTGAGCCCTGGGGAACACCGCTCGTGACTGGCTGCCAACTGGACTTAACTCCATTTACCACTACTCTCTGGGCTTGGCCACCCAACCAGTTTTTTACCCAGCAAAGTCTACGCCCATCCAAGCCATGAGCTGCCAGCTTCCCAAGGAGAATGTTATGGGAGACTGTGTCAAAGGCTTTGCTAAAGTCCAGGTAAATGATATCCACAGCCTTTCCATCATCTACCAGGCGGGTCATCAGGTCATAAAAGGAGATCAGGTTGGTCAACCTGACACACCTCTCTGAAATGGATGCTTTTCGAAATGAATGGGAAAATGGCAACAATCAATACTGACATTTTAAAAATAAATACATAAATAAGAGAAGGGACAAGAGACAGTGAGCCTTTTAATTTCTGCAGCCTTCAAAAAAATCACCTATGTATCTCCCCAGTAAACCACATTATATCCTCAATTTTCAATCAAAATTCCTTTTTTACAGCACAACATGGCTTTTAGATTGACCAGCTAACCTATTATTTGGGTAAGCAAATGACTACCAGTTATGATGGTAAAGATGATGGAGATCATGCCTTCAAAACAGCATCCCTTTGAGGAAAATGAGTCTTAACAGATGCTGCCTGGAGAGAGATAGACAACTAAATTTATAATTGTTTCAATGAGAAAAATGTACACAGAGGACTCAGTTCTCACCTCTTTTCTACTCCTACCACTGCAGTGACTTTAATAGCTCTGTAGAAGCACAACTATGTATGCTGTAGCCCAGTGCTGCTTCAACAGACACAGCTGTCTTCTCCACAGTGGTCCTCTGAGCTCTCTGGCAGCAAATTGCCTTTGGTTCCATATCACCAGGTGTGCCTATTCCACCACTGCTCTTGACCATTCCAGTGAAGAAAAGGTGCACAATACTTAACACAGCTTACAACGCATTCCTCTTCCAATACTGTTTTAGCTCCCTCTTCTCACATGTGGTTTTCTAGCTTCAAGTACAGCCCATTCTGGGAGTCAATGCTGCAGAGATGGCTGAGCTGACTGCCTGCCTCCCGTTCTGACTACAGGCAGTATCAGATCCTTTTCAGTCAGGGCATCTGTCCAGCTTGGCAGCCTGTCAGTATCATTGTTCAGCACACTACAGATACGGCCATGACAGAACAACACAGCTTAGCATTGTAGTGATGCGGTCACCTTCATTACTAGAAGTGTTAGGAGCCTCACAGCAATACAGCTGCTATTACAGTGAATGTTAAGCAAAGCACAGCTCATCAGTCTTTCCTAAAGGCAAGCTTCGCAGAAATCCTTAATAGTAAAAGTCAACACATAATCAAAGATAAACAGAGCTGATATCGTGTCATTTCAGTAAAATCCTGGAGCTGGTGGCATGTAGGAATACAGTTACTAGTACTGAAGAAAGATGCCAGGGGCTAAGGAATAAACAGAGTAAGATCCATCTTTCTTGGCTATACAGTGATCAGATGGGGAGCTATGCAACACCTGGGAAGTCTAGTGCAATTTCTACCCGTAGCACCATCATGGTGACAACCTAGGCATCACCAGACATAGGGTATCTTCTCCCAAGTTCATTTTATCAGAGCCTATATTTCTGATATTGAATCATCTGCTGAACAATCTAACTTAGCAGCAAAGACTTAGACAATCAGAGATGCAAATACAGGCTTGCTGTCTGGTCAGGCCAATGAGGTGCAACAGACTGTGAAGGCAGAAGAAAATTCAACTTCTACCCACCCCATGGAGGACATACCAAACCTAAATTATAGAAAACAAAGGCATAAAACTGTAAATGCTTATTGGAAATATGAGCTATATTAATCATATTGGTAGATCTATTAAAATAATAGCAGTTGCACAAAGTTCCTCAGCACTTCAGAAAATATCAAACACTTATTTGTGTGCCTAAATTTGAATTGTTCAGAAGTGATTGGTCTAATGGACAAAAGTAATGGGACAATCCAGGACTCAAATCATTACCCAAGTCTGCTCCAGTTCTCACCTCTCAAATCGCTTTCCCTCTTGATGTAATCGTCTGAAGTGCATGAGCTAAGAAAATGAAATACATAGCAATATTCAGCAGCATTTCACCGGAGCACAATGTACGTTGTTGGATTGCATGTTTTTTGTAATGAAGAACTTAATTTCAGAAGTTCTTTCCCAGTGCAAGACACAGTATCAGGTGATATAAATCTCCAAAACTCCACTCATTATGTGGATTACTTAATACAGATGGCTGATAACTGTTTGAAAATTCCCTTGTTTACTAGCCTAGGCAAGCCTCAATTCACATGTCTAAATGTATCCCTATTAAGGAAAAGTACTTAAGCATGTGTTTAATTCCCAAAGTCCCAGGCTCAAATGCTTTCCGCAGTAGAGTTGTTGTAACTGTGATCATCTAAAGAGACTGCTTTCCAGAACAGGGGTGTTTTTTCTGAATGAAGGCCACAGCTCATTTTAGAAATATGCGCCTGTCTTATTGAAATAAATGGCATACTGTTATGCTCCCATACTTGGGTGAAGTGAATACGCTTCAGCAGTGCAGTTTACCCACTGTGCTTACTCCTCACAGCACCAGCTGTGACAAGGGATCATTAGTGAATTAAGAATCTTTGGCTTTTCCATGTCATCTTGCACGATTTTGAAATGGGAAAAAAAAAATATCTACATTTTGTAGCTTTCGGACTTCTGGGGATTTTGATGATTCTGGGAAGAAGTACAATTTTATGGAGCTGCACTAGTCATTGTTAATTTAAAATGAATATAAAAACATATTTTAGAGCTAAATTACCTTTTTCAGAACAAGTGTTGCATCATTTTCTAGCCATAATTTATATAATTCCAGATTGCAGTTCAGGGACCTAGAAGCCAATTTTTTTTAACTTACAGTAAAAATTTCTGCATTAACAGCATAGTTTCTGTTCATCAAAGTTCTAATTTCCATTGGTTTTTGGGGGTTTTCAGCTCTATAAATCCTAAATGTGCCTTTCATTTAATTTTTCCACACTTTAAGTACATCTGTTCAACATTTGGTTCATGAAATACTAGGAAGTATGCTCTGAAGAAATATTCGCTTTACTTGTCAGCCTACAAAGAAAATGCAACAAATCTGTACTAAAGTTTTTCTTTTCAGTAGCTCATACTTAACCAGCTAACTCCCACACTTACTAAAAACACATCCGTGATTTAACTGACATGAGGATAGTTCTATGCCGAAAACATTTATTAAAATATAGATTCCAGTTGCTAACTCTTAGAATCATAAAAGGCAATAGAACAATATTATAATGTCTTTTATCTATCGTATGGCAAGGCATGTCAGGTTAGAATATATTTGAATAGAAACTGTGCTCACTTTTACTAGCTCTAGCTACCTCTAGCTAGCTAGCTAGCTAGCTAGCTAGCTTTTACTAGCTACCTCTCACTCTTTGCGACACCTGTAAACAACCTCTATGCTGGGAAGATGATGTTCCCACCTATTTAAAAAAGATCTTCCCCTTTTTTAAAATTAAAAAAATAAATAAATATGATCTCTTTCTTATAAATAGTGATAAAGAAACATTAAACAAAGAGCTAAACCTATCACTGTCATTTTGTTCTGTTAAACCCCAGATAATAGCAGAGCTGATGTGCTAAATGCTGGTGGAAGCCATACTAGTTTGGATGAACAAGAATGCAAAGTAGCAATAAATATATTGTACACTTCATAACACAAATCATGTCAGCTCCTCAGTGATCTACTCCAAGTTGCACAAAAAAAAAAAAAAGAAAAAAAAAGAAAAATAATTTTAACCTGTACTGGTCTAAGTTCTGATTTCAAGTGTGACATCAGTGTAAGTTTTAGTGGAGCTGCTTCTCCAGTTATGTAATGGAATAGCAAAGTTCAGTGCCTGGCCCAAGCACTGACTTTTCTGCAGGCTGATGCAAAAATATGCAAGGGTACAAAAATCGCAAACCACACCTTTGCACACCAGCCAGGCCAATAATACCTGCTGACCAACCAAATAGAATCACAGAATCATAGAATGCTTTGGGTTGGAAGGGACCTTTAGAGGTCATCTAGCCCAACCCCCTGCAGTGAGCAGGGACAGCTTTAACCAGATCAGGGTGCTCAGAGCCCCATCCAACCTGACCTTGAAGGTTTCTAGGGATGGGGCCTCCACTACCTCTCTGGGCAACCTGTTCCAGTGCTTGACCACCCTCATTGTGAAAAATTTCTTCCTTATGTCTAGTCTAAATCTATTCTTCTTTCATTTAAATCCATTATTCCTTGTCCTGTCACAACAGGCCTTGCTAAAAAGATTGCCCCCATCCTTCCTATAGGCCCCCTTTAAGTACTGAAAGGCCGCAATAAAGTCTCCTCACATCCTTCTCTTCTCCAGGCTGAACAGCCCCAACTCTCTCAGCCTGTCCTCGTAGGGGAGGTGCTCCAGCCCTTGGGTCATTTTTATGGCCCTGCCCTCCTCTGGACCTGCTCCAACAGGTCCATGTCCTTCTTGTGCTGAGGGCCCCAGAGCTGGACGCAGTACTCCAGGTGCGGTCTCACCAGAGCGGAGTAGAGGGGCAGAATCACCTCCCTCGACCTGCTGGCCACGCTTCGTTTGATGCAGCCCAGGATACAGTTGGCTTTCTGGGCTGCAAGTGCACATTGTTGGCTCATGTCCAGCTTTTCATCTACCAGTACCCCCCAAGTCCTTCTCCGCAGGGCTGCTCTCAATCCCTTCATCCCCCAGCCTGTATATCGGGGGTTGCCCCGTCCCAGGCGCAGGACCTTGCACTTGGCCTTGTGGAACCTCATGAGGTTCACACAGGCCCACCTCTCCAGCTTGTCCAGGTCCCTTTGGATGACATCTCGTCCTTCTGGCATGTCAGCCACACCACTCAGCTTGGTGCTGTCTGCAAACTTGCTGAGAGTGCACTCGATACCACTGTCTATGTCATTGATGAAGATGTTAAACAGTACCGGTCCCAGTACGGACCCCTGAGGGAGTCCACTTGTGACCGGTCCCCATGTGGACATCGAGCCATTGACCACAACCCTCTGGATGTGACCATTCAGCCAATTCCTTATCCACCAAACAGTCCACCCATCAAATCCATATCTCCCCAATTTAGAGAGAAGGATGTTGTGGGGGACCATGTCAAAGGCTTTACAGAAGTCCAAATAGATGACATCCATTGCTTTTCCCTTGTCCACTGATGCAGTCACTCCTTCAAAGAAAGCCACTAGGTTGGTCAGGCAGGACTTGCCCTTGGTGAATCCATGCTGGCTGTCTTGAATCACCTCCCTGTCAATACAGAAGAGTTTTCCCTATAAATCTTCTATACCTTTGTTAAAGCTAAATTGTAAGGCTTCTTAGATTGAAACAATAGCAATGCCTCCAAGTAATAACTTGCTAGCTGCAAGAGCCACTGAAGTTCTCAGATCACTTTTCTACTTGTCAGAGAGTGAAATAAACCCAAGTGCAAGTCTCTCCTCAGTCAACCTTTTCTTTCTCAGAGCACACCATCTTCTGGTCTCAGGCTGACTGACTACCTCCAATGGACCTTAGAAAAATTAAGATGAGGGGAAAATGGAACTGTGTATCTACTTGAAGTCTCACACAGACTTTTCAAAGGACTGTACTTACCCAGGTGCCAGACCCCAGCCTAAGACCTCAGGTTTTGTCCTGACAGGAGATTTAGGCTGAGACTGGAAGGTATCAGAGGAAGGTAGAGCACCCACCCATAAAACAACATGGAAATCCCATCTTCTCCGGAGGAACAACTGTAACCTGAACCTGCCTGCACTTGATGTTTGCAGTCTGAAGGTACAGATCCCACTAGTGAACAGTTTATAGCTCCTTCTTGTGTGAAGCCTCTCTCCTGGGTCATTGTTCTGTTTTTCATTTGTAGTGACTTACAAATAGTCGAAAACAGGGAACTATGGATTAGAAATTTTCCCAAGGATCTCCATAACAATTTGCTTTGAGACAACTGGATTCATTCCCCTTACGTTACTCTGCAGAGAAAAGTCTCTCTCTTCAGTCACCACCGTGCAGGAGGCCAAGGAAATTCTGGTTACTGCAAAAAAATAAGAGAGCATGGGTTCTTATCAAGCTTGCAGCATTTTCATCTTAGCTTTTTTAATGATGGGTGTATTATTTTGCAGGGGCCCCCATATGTAAGGGATGGCTGGATCCCTTCTGAAAGAGAGAAATGCACAGAACAAATTCTGTTCTCCTTTCTAATATGATACATTAAGTACTACCCAGTGAAATGGTTCTGTTACCAAGGTCTAAGATATGTTCTCTGGTTATATCATTTACCACTAGACACTGCTGCTTTCTTACTGGAAAACATAAACCTCACCAAGAAAACTAAAAAGAATGGCTATATGAGTACTTAGGGAAACACCATTCCCTTATTTAACAGTCCTGAATGTACTTTTCTTGATAGGAAAAAAAAAACCCAAACCAAACCCTTTCAGTTATGCCATTCTAACATCATATAAAAATAGTTAATTTTTCCCTCCTGGATGCAAAGCTGTGGTAACTGATATATATTTTTTTATTTTATTTTGATGTGCATGTGCAACTGCTCAGAGTAGTAACAGTGCATGCCTCAAGCCTGTTATTTAAAACTGCCTGCTTCCAGCATGTATCAGAAGTGGAAAGCACCAAATTGAATTCAAGTAATTCCTGCAGAGGGATTACTCGGAATTCAATCAGACTGTGACTGCTTGTCCAAAAGGTGGATTCTGGGCATCAAGATTTATTTTCTTCTTTGGATTTGGCAACATCATACACTCAACAGATTGATAATTTTCCCTGATCTCCTTTTCCAGTTTTTTTGGCTTCTTAGGGTCCCTTATTAAAAGTCCTCTATCCATTTATTAACTTATAAAAAACAGGATTGTTTTTGGATAGAACTGGTAAAAAGTGCTGGAAAGTTGGTAATCTGAACTCCCCAAGTGAAATAAAATTTTCAGACAGATATTGCTGTTATGGGAGATAATAAGGAGAATGGTTTAGATATGAAGTTATTTTTATTTTCATAATATGCCACCAGGTGCTGTATGCTCTGTATCATGGGGTACTCTGTTACTGAATTCACCCTTGGGAAGTAATGATGAAGAAAACTCTAAAAGATTCAAAGAAACTGTTCTGGAGGGGTTCCACAAAGGCTCTGGAGTCTATTCATCTGCCTCCTATTTGAAATATCTTTTTATTCTATCCCCAAAAGGTAATGCTACTGGCACACTCCCTCAAATAGCTCATCCACTCAGCTACTTTATAAGCACAATTGGCCTTATATTCATTAAGGCCTAGAGAAAAAGGTTTCTCTATCTTTTCTCATCACATTCTCTAAGCATCCACTTGGCCCCTTAGTCTATTTATATTCTTAATGAATCCCAGAATTGTTTGTACTGGCTGATGTGCCACATCATAGAAGAGCAGTAAAAGCTCACACAAACACACAAAAAAAAAAAAAAAAAAAATTAGGGCATATCTCAGGTCCATGGTTGCCTGCTTGCACGAGCCCCAGTAGAAATACTGACTGGCTTCTGAAAAAGAGAGCCACATATGCAAACTCGCTGCAATCTAGAACCTATATAGGACTGTTCAGCTGTCCTGACTGTCCTCTGAAGAAAGGTTTCTGGATGGTATGTTGTCCTAAGTAGCTCCTACTGAACTTCCATCTGATGTTGTTTCTTCCCAAGATTTCCCTTCATCCATTCCTTCCTGGTGCCATCCACAGAAGCAAGGTTGCCTAGGTGGGAGGTCCATTTAGTTTATTATTCAAACATTTAGAAAGGTACAGGTTCACTTTAGATATTTGGTGAGCCAAGTCACACCACTTTACTGAAAGTACAAACATTTTAATAGTCAATATCTAGCCCCACGAAATGTAAACCCAGTAATTTTTCAGTGTTCCTTATTGCTTTAATTTTCTGTTACCATTTAGCCCCCAATACTAAAGGTTTCTGGATTACAAATTACCTGAAAACCACAACATTTAATGACATTAGATTAAACTTACTAGATTTTTTTTTCCCTTGCAAAGCTAAACATAATATAAATTCTTTTTAAAAAATTTTATTGCACATTTTATGCTTTGAGAAGCACTGAAAGTGCATGGTTTCCACCCAGCACACGTGACTCAGAGGAATAAAAACTGCAGTTAGGCTTGTAAAAAGCATATTATTTTTAAAGCCCTAACCCAATGTAGCGGAAAAGTCTTGTATGTCT
The DNA here is from genome assembly GCF_030463565.1 of Pelecanus crispus. Taxonomy (NCBI): domain Eukaryota; kingdom Metazoa; phylum Chordata; class Aves; order Pelecaniformes; family Pelecanidae; genus Pelecanus; species Pelecanus crispus. Next base: position 57,228,337 of record NC_134648.1, read on the forward strand.
TTACCTCTTTTATAGGAGAATATTAAGTGCAACCCCAACCCTTTATAACAATGTATCATCTGTTTCAAATTGGAAGGAAATCAACTCTCTAATATGGTAAAATAACATATAAGTTAATTTTCTAATTGAACTCTCTGGTCTTGGACTGCTTGCAATAAACCTTGACAATCTGAGACCCAGGCAAGCTCTGGTATTTTGGAGAGCAGATTGAATGTTACTAATTATATATAGCTGACTATTTCCACCAGTATAAAGGAAGAGCAGTTGCCTGCATACTCAACATTCAGCGCAAAAAAACACACTAATGCCATAGTATCGTTGAGAACTGAAACCCACAATATTCAGGAAACTCTGAACCCTGGTTCTCATAGTAATTACAGCTCAGCATCCTCCTCCCATGCAGTATTATGAACCAACTAAAAACTCACCATTAACATATGCATAGGACAGGACTTTTCAGACACTTGTAGCCTTTGGGTTTTTTTCCTCCCAGACAGCGTTAATGACAAACCACGGTGGAATTCAAGTGCTTGCAATCCAGTGAGATTTTGAATGACATTCTGGAAAGGAAAAATTTCACAACACTAATTTTAGTCGTAGGGTTATATTATAGCTGTTCAAAGCCCATTCTCCTGAGCAATAAGGATATGCATGGTACCTTCCCCTGTCCTTGACTGCTTTATTACAGATTATTATTATGAAGTATGTGCACTGCACCGCAATGTGCAGTACACAAACTATGCACAAACACTATACACAAACACCAGACAGCATACAGCTTAGGAGGTTTGAAGACCCCATTTTCAGAGATATTGACACTCCAAAATTCCCCACAAATATAAAGGTTGCAGGCACGCAGCATATCTAAAAAATAGGACTGCAGTATTCAAGGTACGTGAGGAGGAAGAAAACTATATTCCTTGCTGAAAGACCATTCCATCTCCACTCAACGACCATTCCATCTCCACTCAACAGCCACCCAAGGTGTAAACGACATGACCTCACCTGATGCTCTCCTCTGTGCATTGGAATGTCTCTTCAAGAGAGCTGCCAGCAGAAACAACCCTGGCAAGCCATATCACGAAGGTAACATGGAATTAATCCTGTAACTGCTGATTAGTTATCAAACACATCTGAAAATGAAGTTCAGTTAGGAGGAGGGAAATGATATTCAAATGGTTACACAGGAAAAAATAATACAGGAATGCATGTGTGTGAGTTACTGTATCTTATGTAGAGCTGAAAAAAAAAGTTATTTTTCCTCTAGCCGGTAGAGGAAAGGCCTCTAGTCTAAGAGACAGTGGCCAAGTACACTGTTACCATTTATAAGTCCCCCAGTTAACAGGAAAGGTCTCATTAATATTGTGTATATATATTGGCTCACATTGGGCTTACTCTAGCCCAAATTTAGATGAGAAGATTTTTTTCCCTGAGATCAGTGATCTTTGGTTACATCATGGCCAAGACTTATTCCCAGTTTCCGTTCCAGCATCAATCTAACAAATCCAGACTTCAATGGTGGGTTTAAACAAGCTTGAACCATGAGAAGAATGTCTTTATTAAAATATGAATATGTAGGCTTGTAGTCTGTGCAACTTGGTTTTCCAAAACAAAACTTATTTTTTCTCTACAAAAATGAAACAGTCCCAGAACTAGTCCAAAAATAATATGAAAGGGTTCACCAATACAGCTGGTAATCTGCTTCATTCTTCTGAAGTGCCTATTGTGGTAGAAAACCATTACCTACATTTTGCAAAAGATGTAGACAAAATTTATTTCTTCTTCATCCAAATAAGGAAAGAAATAGGGGTTTTTTTTCATAGAAAAATAAAATCTTCCTGCTAAGTTATCTTCTTATAGTAGGTCTCCTGAAACCATCTTAATTTCTTGCATAGCTATGTAACAATATAGTATGATTTTAGTTGGACAGGCAAGTAAAGATATCCTGTAAAAGTGAAAAGAAGGAAAAGAGTCTTTCTTAGCACGCTACCCTGCTGAGCTCAACTGACCCATAAGTTTACACAGCAGATGGCAAAATTAATAGTCAAGATAGTCCACGCTGAGGCTTGAAATGCATAGAGGAGAATTAATCCACAGTGACAGCTTCAGAAACAAGGTGTGTGGGAAAAAGCGGACATCTGTCACATGTATAAACAATTTCTGCGGGCAGGTACTGACCTACACTATGCACTTCTTCATTTGTCCATTCAGTGATTTGTACCTCTATGTCAATGAGGCTATTCATGACTTAATTTTCCAGGTCTTCATTCATTTGGTTCTCCCCTCTCAGTCACAGTTTACCACTGGGATTTATTTAATAGGCATTGAGAGATATACTCAGCTTGCAAGCAAATAGTATAAGGCATTTAAGCAGCTCTAATACACATTCTGTGAGAGAAAAAATTAGTAAGTGAGAAACAACTCCAGCCAAATTGGACTTTACATCCCTTCCCCTTTGAAAGCTGTGGTTTTTAATACCTGGTCACAAATGCAAAAACGTCCCCAATGCTTTAATATAGCTGAGCTCAACTTGAGTCAGGGGGACCAGCTAGGTAACTTTTCGAGGTCTCTTCCACCATTACTCTCTATGATCGCTTGAAACAACAAACTTGGAGTTCTCATATCTTTAAAACAGTTCTCAGTTGAAAAGGAAAAGTTAGCCAGAAAAGTCTAAGGACTCATAGATAGTTCAATCCCTGTCAAAACAGAGAAGGCAGAAAAATATAGAAGCAACTGAATTGAAGAAACCAGGCAGAAGGGCTGCACAGCCTCGCTAACTCTCAAGCAACTTCTGTCCTAGTGATGGAGGTTACTAAACCTTCCTCTGCTGAACCTGCACATGTACTGGCTGAGCACTGTGTATGGACCTGGCAAACATGCATGATCAAGATAGCCTCAAATGAGCAATGTTCCATCATCCACGGATTTAATTCCCTAACAGAAATCCATAAATTTTTTTCTTTCTCCTTCCCCCCTCTGGAACTTCACATCATAAAATTCAACACCACAAATCGTGACAGGGTCCTCCCCTCAAAACTCAGAAGTGGCTCTGTTAATTCAAGTCTGACGCACATGGATAGGACAGTAGAGAGTACTGTACTGATGTTGCTGTCTTTACTAAAAAAAAATTGGTAATTGCAGACTACTACTGCCAACCCATTATTCTTAACAACCAACACAAGCAGCATCCTTGTTTTGCAGAATAGCCAACAATATTGCCACAGCCCCTCTAAAAAACAAACCCACACCGCACTTGCAGAAAGCATGGGAGTACAAATATTGAAGTGCCGTGCTAAAGAACTTAAAACCCATTTGCATCGTATCATTTGTAGACTTATGGTTTTCACCAGACCTATGAAAGGGCTTGGGGTGCTCAGAAAGAAGGATCTTCTTTCCAAAGCCAGAAACCTCCTCAAGTTACAAAGAAACCACAGAAAGGCCTGTTCTAATGTGCACTGAAAAGAGGCACCTAAACCAACCTCTGTTCTGTTGTTATAAAGGTAGTTTTGTCTCCAGTACCAGACCTTGTCCATCACAAGAGACAGGTGTGCACATGAAGTTATTACTGTCCTCTGCAGCTTCTCCCTCAGAGGAGCAGTATGGTCTGCAGAAAGATACATGGTCAATTTGGCTGTTCATCTTCAAGCACCGGCACACTGGATTACTAGTCTACTGGCTCTAAATTAACAGTCCTTTTACATCTAGTCATCATCAATACAGCCCTAAGAAAGCTGTAGACCTGAATTTAGCAGAGCAAAACCATCAGAAACAGTAATTACTCAAAAGTAGGGAACATTAATAGAACTGTATAGTTGAAAGAAGGAAGAAAGTGCTATATGGCTTAACATACTGACCAGCTGGAAAACAAACTTCTTTCTAATTAAGCATTATAGTCCGGGAGGCCATTTGTCTGCATGAAGATATTTTTTCTTTTTAATGGGGGAAACCAAATCTGACTCTGCAATACTCATGGCTGCAAATGCAGATAAAGTTGGGTTGTGCCAAACTGAAAGGACAAAACAGTCTAGGTGCAGAGCCAACTGTAATGCACACCAGTCATGACCTTCAGTGGAGAAATGCTGCAGTTCAAGAGATCAGCTAGAGTTTAAAATTTTATTGCAAGAGATTTTCTTTAAAAGCCCTGTTTGACTTCATGATTTTTCTTCAGTGACAAGCTTAATATCTATACTAAGACTGCTGTAGCAATAACCATATACAGAAAAGTGAATTTTGAATGCGCTTTCAATGAAAAGCAATTTACAAGGCATCTTGGGGCGAATCTTCAGTGAGCTGTACAGGGTATTAGCCACCTGACTTGCATTAGCATCAATAAGAAACAGCAGTTAAATCTCTGCACATTGAGCTAAAAATCTATCTGCTTGTATTGAATCATCACATTTTAAATATGACTTCATAACAAAAAAAAATGCTGTTACTGGAAACATGAAAGTGTGCAGTAGTTGCAAGTGATCTGAACTGAGAGGATATTGTAGCTACTTTGCATATTAGATATGTATGGATAAAGAGGTGTGCTTAGATTAATGTTCAACAGTGGCAGGTCCAAATATCTGTCAGCAGTAACCTCCACTGTTTGCGTACTCTGTGAGAATTTTCATATAAATAATTTTTGACCATGCAGTAGACCCCAGACAGGGCTAAAAGTGCCCCTGGTTGTTGTAGCTGGTATTCTGCAGTGACACCTCATTTATTCTAGAAGAACATGCCTGCACTTTCTGCAACCCAAAACCATGTTCAGACTACCCTTTTCAAAGCTGCACCATGAACAATATTTGCAAGCTACAGGTATTTTTTAAAAAAATAGAATTAAAATCTGGATAGCCCATGTCCTCTGATGTGACTATTTCTTCACATTGTAGTAGGGAAATAGAACTTATAAAATCAATATTTAAAAGCCAATATATAACCAAAACTTTAGAATGAGAACCACTGCACTCATTTTCCAGCAAAAGGTTAGGTTTGAATTTCAGCAATTAAAGGAAGTGGGCAAATATGTTACTCCAACATCACGTGTTTCCACCCAGATTAGGTATTCTCTAGAGCCAGGATGGTCAGATGGAAGGGCTTTAACTTCTATACACATATTCACCACTAAACTCTCTCTAATTCACATCTCAAGTAGAACATTGGACTAATGATTCTCCCCTTTTAACAATGTTGGAGATACACAAAATATTGAGGGTAGATTATCCTAAGGAGTTTGTGACTTTCTTAATTGATAGATGACCTCACTCACTGAGGGACTCAAAATTAGCACGTTTTGAACTGAAATCCAGTCAGCACATTGAAGGAATTGTTAGCATACAATTCATGGTGAGGAATCCAGACTTTGTAAAATACCCTCAATTAGTAACTTTGAGTCTCAGAAATATCTTTGTATCTTTCTGCCACAGCCTCCATCTATTTTGCTAGACAAAGATGTATAACAATCAAAGAGGAGCAAGTTACTGTTAAGGTTAGATTTTTCTGTGGTTTATGTTTACTTATCTTTTTAGTTTGGAATAGGAAATAAATTCTGACCTTCTTTGTGATCAGCTCACATGATTATTGCTCATTTGCATGAAGGAATGGGAGAGGGCTAAAATAACCCAGTCAAGACAAAAAGGGGTTGAAAAGGTTTAATAAGAACATATAAAGAGAGTATATAGAGAACAACAACTCTGTTGACTGCAAAGTACAGCTGATCAAGTCGATACAAGACAAAATGCTTAGGAAAACTGAAAACAGCTCATGAGACACCAGTTCTGCTACTGCTCTGCACATCCCAGCCATTCTGCAACTTGACTAATCTGCCTGCCTATAATAATGAATTAACCGTATTTCTACTTTTTGGCAACAACGTGTGTTGCACACATAGTTATAGCTGGACCAAAAAAGAAATGTCACCCCCAACTTCCCTACATGTTCGATGTTCTTTAAAGAGCCAAAGTAGTTCTTCCATTTCTTCTGTGGTATATTCATATTGTGATAAATATACAAATATTTATGTATACTGTCACAATGTAGTGCCCTCACCTTCATGCTTCTCACCACCTGAACACAAGAAACAGCCTTGTCTGTAGGCTGAGATGTGGTACCCAGCTGAGTTTAATTCCATCCAATAGAGGGCCAAGGTAGAAGTATACAGAATGCTCCTTACGCACCACACATTATTCAGTACTAACTTAAATAAAGCTCTTCTTCCCTCCTTTCAGTGCTGTGAGAGTGAAAGACAGGATTCTCCAAACAAAACAAGGCAAAGATGAAGAGAAATGAAAGTGCACTTGTTTTACCCAACTATTAGGACATTCCAGCATGTTGCTCCTGAAGACCCCTGTTACTAACTGAAAACCCCTACAACCTTGCCCCCGTCAGCAATGCCCTTTTAATGTCTCCTGAGCCTTCACTACAGCACCCCACAGTGGATGACTGCAATGAAACCAGGATTCAGAGGTGGCAAACTGAAGGTGTAATCTCTTTTCCACTCAGTGTTTCTTCTTGCATTGACACTATGCCCCCAAGTAGATAACAAACTTTTCTGGTTATATTTTACTTCCGTTAAAGCTTGACAGCCACGCACCATATGATTGCAGTACCTCACAATATGGAGAAGACCATGCAGCTTGCTACTGCTCTGACCATGCTGAAGACCTAAAGATCAGAGTGAAACAGGAATTTGAAGGCACTGTGCATCTTCTGCCTGAAAAACAGCTTCACAAGTGAAGCATGCAGCTTGCCCAGTATTAAAAATGTGGGCTCACCACTTTGTAACACTGAACATATGTATATAAACAAGATGTTAAAAGGAGCTATCTAAACAATGACATCACATTAACTATATCCTTCTCCGACTGAATTGATGAGGATTATAGATTAATCATCACTGCACAGTATTACTACCTTTAGCACATTACCCAAATGACCAGTTATTACTGAAAATATGCTTATTTTAGTTGACTGAACATATGTACCTGTTTCTCCTATCAAGATATTAATCTGGTGAGTAATTAAAATTAACAAACAATTATCAGAATTATTATTGGGGACAGCATAACTCAACCTTTGTAATGGCTTTAATGAAAGAAACAGCTGCTTTTATAGGTCTTTCTGCTCTATGTCACACAGAGATTATTGCAATGCAGCTAGAACCAAGTGCAATGCAGTATCCCAGTCAAGCCCCAAAAATGTAAAATGTTACAATTGACTAAAAAGAAAGTGACTCTAAGTAATCACCTAGTAAATAACTGTTAGGTCCCAGTGCAACCTTCACTGCCATATACCAGATCTGGCATATCGGACTTCAAATAGTAATAATTCTAGGGAAACAAAAGCACTTTATTGCTTCTTGTAGATGTGTAATTTTTTTTCTCTTCCCTACGGATTTAAGGCCAACTGAAGTCCCTTACACAACAAAAATAAGTCCATGCATTATGCATTCTATTAAAATAAATAAGAGATAATTAAGTGACAGGCTGGACATAGTACTAAATTCCTACTGTGAATGAAAATCCCATATGGCATCAGGCTTTTTGTCACACTTGAGTAAAGCTAGCTGAGAGAGAAAGCTCTTGCATAGACCAGCTATGGGCACTCTGAAAGAATAGTTGATGCCGATCAGGAATGCCAAGTGGCAGCCCTGAGGCGAGAGGTTGCCCACTACCCAGCTGTATCCAGCCTCACCAGGCCAACCACATGGCAAGCATGGCTGCATGTTGCTGTCTGGAGAGGGACAGGAAAGGGAAAGAGTACACAGATTGAGTCTGGAAGCTTTCTAAAAATCAAGTGCATAAACATGGCTGTATCTGGCCTGCCCAAAATACCTCCTTGGGAATACAGTGGCCCCTATAGAAAAGCTGGCTATCCCTGCTGTACATAGCCAATGGTGGGTCAGCCAAAAGGCTGTGGGATCTGTGGCAGCATCCCAAAAGTTTTCAAGAGTCTACAACACCAATTGTGACGTGCTGTGTTACTGCCTTGCGGCTGATCCAAAAGTTTTTGGGTGTAGAAAATTCCAGCCTAAATCTGGGGATGTGGGAATTCACCCACCATTACTTAGCTGTCTGCACAAATGCTCTGCAAAAATAACAATCCTCAAGCTTTGTTAAAAAAATGTCTCAGGGCTTACTACAGGAAAAACTCTATGCACCATTAGCAGGCCCAACCCAACATGCATTTCTGCACTTTAACAAAGCCAGTTAAGTAGATGACTATCAGATTAAGGCAGCACTCTGCTGGCAGAGAGGAGCAGATTACCCCTTTATATGGTGTTTGCTGAGCCAAACCCAAATCCTCCAGGGAGCAGGGATTGGGACTAGGGTCGATGGGTTAGGTAAAGTGCTTATTTTAACCAAATATAAGTTAGTGTGCTAACACAAACCACCTAAATTTCCCTACAAGGGTGGGAAAAGCACATATGTTATTTATTTTCAAGTTCCACACTGTAATAATCATTTATCTTCAATCAGTTTATGTGAGTATAAATTCATATGCAGATTTAACATACCTAATGTTTGAGGATGAAGACGGGAAGGCAGGGAGGTTAAGAAAGAAATAGACTATGGCTTAGGTATATGAAACAAGGTCAGAAGAGAGTACAAGAGCTGAGATGGCAACAAGACAGAAGTTAGGACAGAGGAGACTAGTGACAACCAGCATTTGAACAGGAAGGCAGAGTAACCAAAAAAATCACACATCAAGAAGCAGGACTGGGCAGACAAAAGGCAAGAACGGGAAGTAGACTTACACAACAGAAACCTGAAACGCAATCAAGAAACATGCTAAAAAATGCAAAGCATGTGGTAGGGTTCCCTTATATCCTCAAAGATAGGGCTACCACTCAGCCAGGCCCCACCTGGTCACCCTCTGCAAGCCTAGTTGCAAACACCGACTGTTTCCAGCTGCAGCTCTGATGGCCTCAAGACAGCTTGCTAGGGAGTGCCAGGGATCAGGCATTCAGCTGGAAGTGAAGATACAAGTGTTGTACTAAGGCCTCCATCATGACTGGTCTCTCTAGAAATCCAAAGTATTAATGAATAATGGGAAAGGCCCATAATATTGCTTAATAAAAGAGGTAATGTGCCTGCAATATCTTCTTTCACATGATGTCAGAATTATAATGGACAGCAGACCCTTAATTGAGTGGTTTCTTTTTTCTTTCTTTTTTCCCTAGCAGAAATACTATGAGGCAATCCAAAACAGTGTTTAATTTAGGCATTCTCACCTGACAATATAGAGCCAAATTAATGACACTGAAAATCTCAAAGCAACAAGTCAACAGTGCTAACCATGGTGACCAAGCCTGGTATTTCTTAAATTTATTTTAGAGCAAGTGCATGTGCTGGAACTCTGGATTCTGACTTTGCTATTAATTTCTGTGACATTGTCTTGTAGTTCCTGCTGCAATCTCATCAGATACGCTCTTTTTTATTAATCTTTAGGATACTTCTTTTTGCCTCTTCTTGACTGTGCACAGTACCTCTACTGTTTACAACTTCCAGCCCTACTCTCAGTCCCAAGCAGCTGAAAGTGTCATCAGTTTGATGCTGCATTAGCTTACAGGGCTTTTTTTATTGCACACGCACACACAGAGCAGGAATGTCAATAATGAATATACTCCCAAGCTGTAGTAAAAAACCACCATGATACACAAGGAATTCCAATAATACGCAGCGCATAAAGTAGTGTCTATTACTTTTCTGTTTAGAGAGCATGCTTTGCAGTTACTTAAAATCATGAAAGAAGCATATCTGCATTGCAAGGCAAACCCTACGATCTGCCCACCAGACCGATACTGTCTGCCCTACTCTCTTTGAACTGGTAAGAGATTCTCGTTAACAAAAGCAGCAGGCAGAAATCCTTCATCTCACATGATCAGTCCTGCTGAACTCAGAGAGATGATCAGCATGGGCAAGAACCGGGCAGGGTTGGCCCCACCGTGCCTTGTCCAAGATGGTCATACATACAGGGTGTTAGCTAGATCAATAATGTGTTTCGTGAGATAAGGATCATTAAAACTCACATCTGAGGTTTTTCAGTATTCTTTGTGGGCTTCAGCCCCTATTTACACCAGTGAAAAGCTGAATTAACTCCAGTTTATAAACATGAAAACGTTCTATTCTTATATGTAAAAGAGCTACAATATGCTAAAAAAGGTCAAAGCAATAATCCTCTGTAGAAAAGAAGAATGCAAACAAATATCAGCTAATCAAGGAACACATGCTGTTTTTCAAAATGCTAATATAAAGATTAATAGCTCTTCTTTGACATCCAAGAGCCTTTGGAAACTCTTCATATTAAAACAGTTTGTAAATCACTTTTAGAGAAAAAGTATTCAGGGAGCCCCATTTAATCAAATTAACTACTAGGGAACCTTGATAACATTCAATAAAACTGCATGTGCTTAGAATTCTCATCACTGTTCCTAGGATATGTAATTATTTATGCTGCTTTACACGATTTGCATTGCTGTGGAGCCTTGAGAGAGAATTAGAAACGGTCAAGAAGACTGTTCATTCCCCTTGTGTCTGCTCATCTTGGACCCAGTCCTGGTCCCAGTGAAGTCAAATGATTCCCAATGAATCCCTGGCAAAACTCCCAGAGACTGCACTAGGAGTAAGAACAGACACATAAGGCCTGATCCAAACCCCACTGAAGTTGATGTAGGACTTTCATTCTTTTCTAATAGGCTTTGGACCAGGCTCCATCTACAAAACATGTTTAGAATCACTGTTTTAAACAAGACATAAAGAGGCACAGAGCAGATTTCTGTCCTGCTACATGCTACCGACAGAGAGAGGCTTCTGCACAGCTTAGGTTGCCTGCTACAGACTGTAGGTGCAGCCTCAGTGACTGGCTTTGTCTCAGTGGGGCCATGAATGAAGTCTGTGTCTAAAACCAAGCATACAAACAGCAACCACAAGGCAGCACAGTGTGGAAGCGAGCTAAGCCCAGACGAGGCATAGCGTAAAACCCAGAGCCCACAAGAGGAGGTCTCCCATTTTCTCCGCTCCATTCTGCTAGTCTGTGCATTCTCCAGCATCAGGAGCAATGCAAACAGATGCAGGAGCCCGTCCAAACCATAGCATGGTCCCCAACCTCTCTAGCATCATTTGCTGGACATGGCTTTGACAGCATCCTCCCAAGATCTACATAAGAGTTAGCCAGAGGAACCTCAGAAAAGACCTGCTAGCTGTCTGCAGTCTGTGCTGCTGGGATGTAGAATATTTATTGCATATACAACTCAGTGTTTCTCACACACTTCCTCTACTTTATTTCCTATGACTTCAGGATTCACCCTGTAAATGACACCAAAATTGAAACTGATGCCTTATTTGAGAATATAATTAACACAAAAAGTTTGCAAATCCTTGAATCTCAATTGTTCCTAAGAATCACAGAGCTGTGGAGCCCTGAGCTGCCATAAATTTTGCCACTGACTCGTTGTAAAGTGTAAGTAGGCCTTTAGCCTCCCCGTGACTCTATTTTTCCAACCGTAAAATAGACATGTTATTACTGCATATATCAGGGAATTTTCAAGATGACTTGCAAGTTGTTTCAAGTATACAAAGCTCTACTTACAAATGCTAGGTTTCATTCTTTGGACTTATATCTGGACTGGAATTCTGAAGTCCTGGGACATGTTTATCTCTAGAGTTTTTCTTTGGCCAGGACCAAAGCTCAGGACACAGAATTAAAGTTCTGGGTTGCTGGCATCCTGCAAGAGTACATGGAAAAACACAACCAAAAACTCAGAGGGGGGAAAGGTGACAACAATATTTTACCCCATCTGCAGTTCCCACAACTGACATTAAAATATGCAGTGATGTATTCTTTACCAGTGTGCACATAATCATTTTGGGGTCTGATGTTCCTCCCACTGAAATACAAGAGAGAAATTATATATCATACATAGTGAAGATTTTGACATTTGATTCCTCCCACATATTTGAATGGGAGGAAGGCATTAAATGCCAAAACCAAAAATGAGCATACAGGACCTATCCCTCAAAACTGTAATTCATTCCAAGGCACGGCACTCATTTTACTCTTACACTGACCTCCATCCCACACAATGCAAACCCAGTGGTTGTTCTCCAATTAACAAGACAATTTTTGCTATTTCAGATGGTGCTTACAAGACTGATATTCTAGCACAGCTTCTACAAGTATGTGTAGGTTAAAAAAAAAAATCCATTATTTCAATTTCCCTCCAGCTTTAATAATTTGTTGGACTTTCTTTTATTAGTAGAATTCCTCTTTTCAGGTTTGTATTGCAGACAAGCTGAAATTACTGGAGAACCCCAGATTACAGATGAGCCACTATTAACATGGGCTCCTACCGTATGTCCAAGCACATGAGCACAAGACTTTGCATACGAGAGACTGTATGTAATTTGTGCCCTGTGTCTGTAATCTACAGGTGGAAATGTTCTTGTTTACACTATGTAAGTTCCCATCACCACCCTTTAAAACGTGCACTCTTGTTTATTACAATACGTTCTCAGGAAGTTTACCCTGTCTACTGCATGCACACATTTTAACACTAGTGTATATGGGCATTATCTTCACCATCAAAAGAGGCTGATATTTGGCTAACATCTCGATTTGAAGCTGCACTAATCAGTTTTAAGATGTTATTTTTGGGTTTTAGAAAAAAGGAAACAAAGCATACAAGCAGGCTCCATGCCAAAATTCCATCTTCTACTTTTCCTCCTGCTTTCATTCTGCTTCAGTGTTGCAGGAGCCTGACATTATCTGCTGTGATCTGCATGTGCTAGATGCTACTGTGACATAAACAGAAAACAATATCAGAGCCTCTACCATGGATCATGTCCCAGGGTTTCTCAACATCTTAAGGGTAGGGTCTCCTCATCTTAAGCTAAAAACTGTCATGGTCCCTTTACCATTTACAAAAATGTGAAAAGTAAACCAAAAATAATGTATCTGCAATATGCTTCCATAACAAACTAGTGTGTTTGCTGAGGCTGGCAAAAGCACTCTGAAGAGTAACAACATGAACAGGAACAAGGAAGTGATGATTTTGTTGGTTTCAACTCCACTGTCTTATGTGATATTCTTCTTTCCTCCCCCAGGTTTGGAATCACACAGTAAATGCAGAAATACTGTGCATGTCAGATATCCCTTCCTTTTTGCTCTCATTGCATCAGATCTTAAAAGCTACACAAAGCTGGCAGGTCAAGATTTAATCAAGAGATCTCCAGGACCTGCAGAAAGTGACAATAACCATGTAGCAGAGGATCTCTATTGGGTCAGCTCTGAGCTGACACACATGTTGATATATAACTGCTGTGACACTGCTAGAGTTTTAATGCTGTCTTTCCAAACAACCTTCAGTCCATATTAGCTCTTGGAAGGTTCTCAAAACATGCCATTATTGCAAATTCTGAGTATACAAATTGTGCACCAACTGAATGCACCATTTACAACATTAGTACCTTTACCACAGAAAGCGTTTTATGCAAGAAACTGTTTTGGTGCACCATCGACACCCACTGCCACTGCTGAAGCTTGAGAAGAATCTGACTCAAAAGGCCACCGACAGGCACGGTGTAATGCTTTAATTTGAGATGACATATAGAAATGAAGGAGTTTGACAGTCCCACTGACCTAAATGGAAGGTGTTCAGTACTTCTAAAAACCAACTCAGACTGATATTGTGACCTAACTATCAACTAAGATGATAAACCTAAGGTATCTGAATTTTAAAATTTAGCTGAAACTTAAAAAAATAGCCTACACTTGCTCCAACAAAATATATATTGCTGTGCTGTTGAATCATTATTGGGATGACATTTGTTGAATTGCTTGTCTCACCTAAAATGTTGGGGTAAGGCAAACAGTACAATTTCCCTTAAAGTATCAAAAAATATCTATGCTTGGACTGTTTGTTTTGCAAGTTAGAGTTCTGTTAAAGATCCTTCCCCATGCCCTCCAAGAAGCTTTCAAAATCCAACAAGGTTCTCAAGTACAGATGTTTACAAACGGATCACTACACCAGCATATGTATTTATACAAACACATGTTGGCAGTTGGCTTTCTGTATCTGTTCCACATCAGAAGTGGGTGAATTTCTCCACCACAGGGATAGAATATCTCGCATGAGTAAACTGAACCTCACTGAAGTGGTTTGGGACAGAAGTAATTAAATGAGCAAAGCACTGCACCAAATATGCTCTTTTAGTCCAAATCATACCCATTTCTGGAACTCCACTATCTGAGAAGAGAAAGATGTGGATTTGGACCATAGAGAAATTTGGAAGAATCTTTCAGAACATAAGTTGAGTTCTGTAACCACAGCCAACATCCTTTAAACTTCTTTTTAGGAGCAGCTATTGGAGATGTAACCAAAATGTCCCACTAAGAGAACACATGTCCTCATCTGAAACCAATACTAGATTTCCAGTACATGGAACATGTATGTACATACAACAATAAAACAGAGCTATAGAAAGACATGCCTATAAATCAGTGTAAGAATAATCATTCTGAACACATACACATACGGCTCAATTATCAGAGGAGGTAAAGTTGGTCATTATTAATTCTGTCCTTTCACTTTCAACTGTCTGGATATAAGAAAAGCTCAAACAGTAGCTAATCTTACGAGATGTATGCATCCTAAACCACTAATCACTTTTTTACTTGAAGGTCCCCTCTTCTCTTGCCAGACTTACACACAAAACAAAATTTTATAAGCTGATTTAGAGCAAACAGGTATAGCTGCAAAACAAATGGGGGGGGGGGGGGGGGAAAGCACTTTAAAGCTCTCCAGGCAGCAAAAAGTAGAGACATGCAGGAAATCGGTGACATTGCTGGAAAAGTACAAAGACTAAAGGGCTGCAAACCAGAAATTAACTTAAACATGACACAGCCCTAGCATCCAACTACACTTAGCCAGTACTGGTAATGAAGGCAGAAAGCACTCTGGGTATTCCCATTTTTCCTCTTCTTGATGAAAGGTGACATGGGCAGTCTGTATTCCACCAGGAGATGGAGATACTAAGATTTTTTTTTTTTTTTTTTCCAGTACACCCCTGCTTCCCGCCTTCCCCAATCACTTTCCCATAGCTCAGGTATACAGCCACTGGTAGCAGAAGTGAAACATTCAATACGCAGAAGATGTGTTCAAATAAAATTCTGCTATAAACTATACTCTATAAATGCACAAGAGTATTCTTTGTCAAATTGAAGCTATCCTTCTGGCCACCAAAAGATACACAAATTCAAAGAATAGATTACTCTTTCGACTGATATCAATCATGTATACAAGACTTTATGAGAAAAAGCATGCTCAAGAGATGCTGCAAACCCACACCTGAGGCACTTCAGTTACCACGCAATGGGAACACATACAGTTCTGTAGGGCACTGAGACCCTAAAGAGCAGCAGCATTTCAAGAATAAATTTCTTCATTGTATTTGGTCTGTAAGAGATTTAGGTCACTTCATAAACTTAAATAACAATAATAAGTACCACTACTATAGTAAGTCAACTTACAGTTGACTTAATATAGGCACATATTTGCATATTTTTGCATAAAAACTAATGTTTACAATTCTCATCTATAATGTTTACAATTTTTAGAACTTATCTTCTCAAGACCTAGGAAAAAAACATTAGCCAAGTAAATCTCTTTACTGTTATGGAGGAGGAGATCAGCAGTATTCTACCTACTTTTCAATCATGAGTTATAAAGTTACATCACAGCTAAAATGCAAGTTACTATGAAGCTTGTTGCAGTTTAATTACTTCCTTAGGGATTTCTCTGGCATGGGGAAGTCCCCAAGTGGAATGGGGTTGATCTCCTGCTATTACTGCAAAGGACACAGTAATGGCACGAGCAGGGTCAGCAAGCTGCAACATTTGGCCAACTCCCAACTGCTGTGTCTGGATCAAGAACCGAGCTGTTCCAGAGCACAGTTAACTGGAAGGTCACATACAGCCAGCCTTGAAAGATCCCATCCATTTCATAGAGCTGTCCTGTATTCAGTCCAAAGGGCTTAGCCCCTTTACAACCCTTTTACTCTTAGCTATTGTTTTCTTTGGGAGAAGGGAGGGGATGGGGGAAAATGTTGGTCAATAACGAACCATCCCTGCAGTAACAATCCTCTTAGCTGGATAAAATACACTGTTGATTTTGAGGCAAAGCCTCCACACTGTTCCATGTACTAATAGATCAAAACCCAATGTTCCAAATAGTTGCTTTGAGTTTGCAATAATTTTCAGCTCAGCTCAACACCTGCCATGAAGTGGTCATCCGCCTTACCACAGTGGAGCATTATGGCTTTGTAATCTATTCTGAAGGGAGCAAGTGACAAGCTAGGAAAGATTCCATCGCATTAATGAAATTACAATGTGTAATGATCACATTTAACTTGCTGTTAGTGATTACAAGCACATTTGATAACTGTGCACTATAAGATCTCTCAATGGGATGCTGACAATCCTGAAAGAAAAGCTATTCTGCTTGCAAATGCAAATATAGGCATATGCAATACAAGAACCAGTAAAAATATCACACCCAGATACTGATCAAGAAGTTGCCAAACTCATTAACCATTTTCTGCATTGCCAGGCTATGACAGATCAATCTTCTGCTCCACTCCAAATGATTAACCCTTTAGATCTAGTCTCTCTGTTTAAAAATTTGTTAGAAACAGTTCAGAAAAGAAACTGCTGCAAGCTCTCACTGTGAAAAAAACCATGGATTTACATGCCTCTATGCCCCTGCCTCCCTTACTCTTGCAATCTTTCCTTCTACAGCCTGTGCACTGTCCCTCCCCTAGAAGTGCAGAACATGTGGCAGAGGGCCAACCTATTCTTTCCTCAGTATCTCACACTTGCTCAGATGACTCCTTGATGAGATCTAAAGTTGTTTTAGCCCTCCTTCAGGATGGATTTTAAATAAGATGTCAGAGGGGAAAATGGGCTCTAGTTTAGAAACCTATTAGCCTACTGCTGGTGAGCCTTGAAGTTAAGTCAGGTTTTGCAGCATTTTCATTCTCAAGAACCTCTTTGATCTGGTATTACAAATCCATCTAAATATTTTTTTTTCCAACCTAAAACATGGCTCTATCTGTAGTGAATAGAGGAACACACTCACTCAGAAGATACCCCCATGGAGAAACGGTACTTAGTACTTGGTATCTATGGATATCATATTGAACGATTCCATTTTACAGATGGAAACATATCTGGCTCAGGGGAGACCATAGGCATCCAAGAGTTTCTAACAACAGCAAAACTACAGATAATGTCTCTTCTGTTACTTCCATACTAGAGTCCTATCCACTAGACTGTACTACTCATCCTCAGTTTGTGGTGTAAATACTACCTGTTTTTTTCATTGAAAAGTCTCTGGCTAATCTATCTCAGCAGCACTTTAGCCTGGAACACTACCCCCCTGGGCCTTGCAAGTTTTCCAAACACTTCATTGTTGTTAGTTGATCCCAATTTGTATCTGCCAAGTATGGGTTCAAACCTGCTGAAATGGGTGAGGACCTCAGTCCTTGCAAGTACAATCTGCAAGTCATGTATCGTTACCCGCAGCATGACCTTCTGTTGATTTTTGTCTGCACAAAAGACACTTCCATACCAAATTTAGATTTCAGAAGTTTTCTATTTTATAATAAGCATCATCCCATACCCTTCAGGTCTTCTGAGCTGCCTGATAATTGATTGGTCTATGTGGAACCCCATCATTTGAATGTCACACGTGCATAACCATGAGCTATCAGAAAGAACTAGGGTTTCTAAAATGGGTCAGAAGGCTGCAGTTATTTACAAGTGTAAATTTCTGTCTTCACAACTTATGCTGCAACAACAGAGGAATGACTTCCAGTAAGAGGACATAAAAATAAATAAACCAAAAGAAAAACACATGATGGTATGCAAACAAAAACACATTTCAATTTTTTGTTCCAAAAATAACCATGAAATGTATCTCATATTATTTAAAAACAATCTTAAAACATCAGTTGTACAAACATATTCTCAATCAAACCTTAAGTATTTTTAATCCTCTGCCAGAACCCTCAATAACTGTTACTGGCTATATCTGTGCACCAAATCCTCTTAGCAAGAGTCACGACCACTCATAGACACACTGAGTTTACATCTAGTGTTGACTTGGAAATGTGGGGAGGTGGCTCTTACCTGCTCTTCTTTCTTCTTGATCCAGGGCCAAGAGTGGTTTGGCAATGCAGTTTGGAAGAGTACTGCTTCCAGTTCAACATGATCTTCTTCCAGGGGTGAAGATCAAACCCTACAATCTCAAGACCACCTTTCTCCAAAATGTCCCCAGACATTTTTCTAGGACAGCTGTGTTCCTACTTTGTGCTGATCCAAAAGTGTTAAAAAAAAAATGCAAACAAAATTGAATGGCACCAATAGACTGGTTCTAAACCAGTATCTAGTTGTCATTTAAATGTCCAGTGGTTTTTAACAGAACCTAGACTTGAGACTGAGAAAAGAACAGCAAAAGCTTGCAGAAATAGGCAAGATACAAATGAATAGACCTTTAAAGACTATTTTTAACATAAGATTTAACATAAAATCTTTTCCTTTTTTTGTTTTAACTTCATAGTCATCTGACATCCATCCAGCCAAGACCAAATTTTCAGCATGCAACCGAAGAGACTGTGAAGCTGAAATGGAAACTGATTCTGTTCCTAAGACAGCTACTTCAAAGGGACTGATATTAGAAAGAATGACTCTAGTGCACCTAATGTCCTAGCTCTTAGTCCTCAAGATGAATTCTGCTTGCTCCTTAACTGCAATGTGTCTGGCGACTGGACAGTTTTCCCAGTGATCAGTCAGCCAAAACATTAAACCGTCATAAGCAATATGGCCATAATCAGTCCCTGTTTCAGTGTTTTTTTCTGATGTCAGAATAATTTAGATGCCCGGATATCTGAAGCAGCTGTGCCAATGAATACGTGAGCAGAGAAAAACACAGCTGCTTTCCAATTCAGGAACACTGTTCTGGATTTTCTTAAACATCTGGTAAATCAGATGTTCCTTTAAGGCCAAGCATGATGGGTATCAATAAACTTTCATCTTGCCTTTATGCAGGTAGAGATAAACCTCACACAAGGTCTGAGGGCCTAATGTTGACCCTAGTCAAGCCTCATTGCATGGAAAATACCTACTATGTTGAAGATATGCTTGTAAACAATATTACTGCCACTGAAAAGCAGCAGTAATTTACTCATTTAAAGTCCATGTTGTACCAGTGTAATTATTTCAGCACAGAAGCATGGCTGTTATCTTAAAAGGTAGTCCACTAAAACTTTTAACATGAATACAGATACATCCTTAAAGCTTATTCCATCAACAACAGCACTAACGGCAGTGACTTTGGTAGTACAAACCCATTTCTACCAATAAAACTACACCTGTACAAGGTAGGAAGGACCACTTCAGCTAAATGAGTCAAAGCGGAACAGTTAGAGAATTTTAAGGAGAGAAAGCTCCTCTGGGATTACTAATGATCCCTTCCTGCATGGTTCTGTCCCATAATCATTAGCCCTTTTGAGGAGGGATTAAAACCCTATCTTCATGGATCGCATTGCAAAATAACCCCATCCATTAATGTAAGTGGGAAATATTACCAGCTCAAGAAGAAAGTTTCTCATTAATTCACAAAGTCTTTGGGTCAGGCTTCCACATTATCCTTTCAACCAGGCTAAAGGAGCCACAAGTGAGTAAGTTTTGCTGTGAAGAGCTGTCGCCATAGCATTAGGACCAACTAAAAGAAAAATATGGTATGTTCGAAAAATGTGCATGATAAACACAGCATAAAACCAATGAAAAAGTAATATTAAACAAATAAGACCTAATAACTGATGTAAACGAAGCCTGAGACTTTCTATGTAATGACAGGAAGCTCCAAATAAAGGCTACTGGGTTCATGCCCTTCTAAATCATTACAGTTTCCACAGAAAATATCAGCCTCGTTGAGGCTCTTGGGTTAGGGAGATTTATAGTGATAACAATAGCAGTAGTTTATTTGAGACAGTTAATCAAAATTCTAGCACTTATAAGCCCTCTGTGGAAACTACAAATTTAAGAAGCTAAAGACTAAATATTCAAGAGTAAGCTTGCAATCTACACAAGTACAGTAAATTTCAGTTATGTGTTTCATTATACTGGTGCCTTATAGCTTTTAAGGGGTTTACAACTTGGCTGTAATTATCCACTATGGGGTAAAATTTGGCATAAGAAGAACTCTTTTCCATTCTCTCTTCTTAATAGAAAGTTACTCTCTGCTGGTACTGTGTTCCTTGCACATGCAACACTCAGCAAGAGTTTTTGGGTGTGCAAGCAAAGCAGGTCAGGGCTTTCACTTTGTGGCTTTTAAAAATACGTCTTTCATACACCAAAACCATATTGCCCCTACTTTCATTTATCTTCCATTAATTTAGCCTTCAATTTGTGTTCACTCGCATAGCAAAAGTATGTGGAATTTGTTCATGAACCAAGAGAAATTATACATACAATTACATAAAGCATAACCATGAAGGCCTTATTTTCACCAGAAAAGTCAAAATTCTACGAGGATAACAGGAAAACATGGTGATGGCATTAAAATTCACCAGTGAAAGAATGTCATCACTTCTGCTTCCCCACACTGTGCCAATGACTTCCTGCGTGTCCCCTGGAGGAAGAGGTACCTAAGCATTTCCAACAGAAGAACAGAGTAACAGTAGCTCCCCACCGCAGGATCACTCCGAAAATTCACTGCTAAGTTCTTTGACAGTTTGCCAAAAGCCCTAAATAAAGGAAATACAGTTATATTCAGGTTCTACACTCGTAACACCTTGGAGTCAAGAGGGATGCCAGCTTCAGAAGTTCTCATCCTTGTTCTCAGCAGCTCATTCCAGCACTGTAGTTTGCACCACAGACCCAATGTTTTGTGATGCTACCCTACAAACCAGATCACTGAAATGATACCATCAGAATCTGGCTCTGAATTCCTCGCATTTTTTCATAGAAAAAGAACATATTAAGTCTGCCATGTCCACAGGTCCACCCACCTTGGACAGAAAGGGGAGCAGAAGCCCTGCCTGCGGGCAGCGGCCCTGTTGAAGGAGACAGTTCAGCCCAGAGGAAGGGGGCTCCATACGCCAAAGTCATCTCTTTTGCCAGGTTGCAGTCAAGGTGAAAACCCAACACACAATTTTAGCAAAGCACTCTGCAGTCACTGTGTAGCAAACACTGAATAAATCCCCTCAAAGATAGAAAAGCATAAAGATTTATTATTATTGTACTTATATAAATAAACACAGGCAGACTCTAGTGGGGATTCGATGCTTAGTTCAGAGTTTTGGGTGAAGGCCCTTTTCCAGGACATAATGCAAAGGGACAATTATAACTCCTGCGTTGGCACATGTATTCAACATGTTTTGGGGTATACTAGTGAGGTAAAGCTCCAAATCTCCAAAGTAAGTATGCATGTTTGTCTGGACAAGGAGTAGAAAAGAAATGCAAACACCAGTATTCAGACATCATTTAGAAGACAGAGGTGAAGTAACTTCCAATGTTCAACTGCATAGGTACTTTTAAGCTATAACAAGTTTCCTGGCCTTTCTCCTGCTCTATATTATTCCATTCAGTTGTGCCTTAAGTTTTGCGATATGTCCTGAGCGATATAGTCTCTGTCTGTCTGTAAACATCTAGTCTATCCTGAAAACAAAAAGTGAAAGAAGTCTGGTTCTTCTTCTGATTTTACATCTGAATTCTCCAGCCTTGGATAGTTTCAGTACAAACCAGAATTGTAATGCAGGTTTCTACATTTAAAGTTGTCATATCCTTTACGGAGGTAGGTCACTTTAACATTTCTATGAATTGCTTACAATCTAACATATTGTAGCTACAACTGTTACCTTTGTATAACAGACTGTAATCAAACCAGGGTGAGTGACAACCCCAGAGAAAAAGAGTAATTTGACTAAACTTCTCTGTCTAGGTTTAGTCAAGACTCACCAGGTCTCTGAAGTAGGAAAACATAAAGTATAAATGGAATGAAACCCTAAGGGGGTAGAACACAAAACAAAAACTCTTTAGGTTTTTGTTCATTTATGCTCCATGGTGTATAACCCCAGAGAACCAATAAATGTAGATGGAGCACAAAAAATATGAACTCACCTTAATGTTGCATTTTTTTTATAACTTCCACTAATCCAAATGTTTGCTCCACAAGTCATGTGTAAGAAAGAGTTTGCATGGTTTATATTCCCAGGATCCCATTATGGTAAAGCTCCAAACCAGTTCACTCAAGTATTAGTAAAACTGAAAGGGAAAAAAAGAGTCCAGATTTTCAGCTGATAATAAATCATTTTATGTCAAGCAAAAAAATCTGACCTCTGTTTTCTGGTATTACTTATTACAACAAGACTACAGAAATAAATATGGTAAATAGGGTATTAAATAGAAACATAAATTTTTGCCATCTAAATGCAGATGGCACAATGAAGATGTGCATGAGATTGCTCAATCTGCCTCTACACTGCAGAAAGCTTCTGCATTGTCCCCTTACTACACATTGTTCTCACTAGCTTTCCCTTGCAAGAGAGTATCATAACCTAAACCAGCTTGTTGTCAGGACAGTCTATTTGATGTATGCTCCTTTTGTATAATTATTCAATTGTTACTTCTATAATGCATAGCATTGTCTAATTCTTCGTTACAGTGGTGAACCTCCGAAGTAGTTTACGTTTCTTCTTATAATCCTCCCCTCACCCTACTTCCCTGATGAGATCTGAAAGGAATATTATTCATTCTACAGACAGAAACTTAGAAAGAAAGAAGCCCAACATTTCATAGAAAATCAGTGTGACAGCAAGAAACAGAACTCATGTTGTAAAACCTAGATAGTACATCAGTACCATGGATCATACATCACGTTTCAGAAATAGCTAAGTAGGTTTTTCAGTCATATTAAATCTTCTGAGAACAGGTTTGCACTGAGGTGCAAGGTTGTAAATTGCAGTGGAGGAGACACAGAAAGAACAAAACAAACAAAAATTTAAAAAAAAAAAATCTCTTTTCGTCTCCTTCTTAGACAAGTATTAACAAACACAACCACAACCAGCTCTTTCAAAGCCCCTTTGTTAGAACTGAACCTGTTGGAACATAGCATGTATTCAGGTCCCTCACTTTGCCTTTCCCCTACTGCACCAACAGAAAGAGAAAATAATGAAAGTTGTTACATGACATTTGCGTTTCGGCATGTAGGAGTTCTCCTAAAATAAAAATCCAGACAAACATCTAGAGACAGATTATACCAACCAAACAGTACGAGTGACAGATGTTATTACAACTGTCCTCATGCTTTCAACCATTTAGTTTTCTACTTTCTTGATCCTTTTGATGTCGTCTTCTCACTACTTTTCAGTTATCAGACTCTTCCAGACTGCATAGGATCTGATTTTGTAGTGTAAAAAAGGGAGAAAGAAGCCTTTAGGTTTTCACCAAACACCAGTGAGAAAAAGAACGAGACAGCTACTCCTACTGTCTAACGGCAAAAATGCCGTTTTTTGTAAGTAAACTAAAGCTTTTAGGTCAAAAGTAAAATTGTGTTTCAGTTAGATCTTAAAGTGATATTATTAACTCTAATAGATCTACATCTACATGTAGTATTAAGAACAGATACCAGTGACTGCAAGATCAAGCTTATGGTAACCAAGAGTTTATAATCAACTCAAAAATTAACTCAGGCTAAGGTACAACGTAATTTTAAAGCAATCGGTGGTGACTTCATCACAATCCCATGCATAGAAAACATGTTTTGGAACACAAGGTTTCACATCCCACACTCCCACAGAACAAAAATGTCTAAATAAATCCATAAACTGGCACTTTTGGTGACCTGGAGCTTCCACGGTTCTCAAGCACCTTGCTCGCATTGGAGAAGTCTAAAAATCTCTGAAGATGTGGACTACAACCTTAAGTAACTAGTATTGGTTATCAAAAACACATTTAAAGCCCACCCCTTACAAACCCAGATCCAGTTTAACTCCCACATTGAACTATGCAGGCTAAAATCCTTAATAGTGACTTCCAAAATTACCACTCCACACACAAAAATGCAAAACAAAACAAAACGAAACCCTACCAAGCTCCCAATGTGGCAGTAAGGATATTTATACATGGGAAGTAAAGAAAATATATAAGCATTTGCAAAATTCTGGGCAATATTATGCTTAGACCTGGCTTTTATTTGCAAATCAGGTATGCACTTTAAAACCTAACAATGACTAAATACAGAGGAGATGACATTAAAATTCCACTCAGTGAGACTTCCTGCATATAATGTAACAAAAACACTTCTTTTGAAAACTAATTTTCAGTAATTTGAAAACTAATTTTCAGTGCTGCTGGGTTGTAATTCAATACAGTTTACAGAGATTGGATACACATCGTAGCAACAGGGTAGCATCTCCAAAATGCAATAGCTCTGTAGAGCCAAACTGTGATATATATCCAAGAAGAAGAAGAATCCATTGCTTTTCCCCTTCCTCCTCTGCTGTGCTAAAGAACAAAAGAGGCTAAATTTCTTCTTCTCTTCAAGAGAGCAGTAGCTATGAAACTGTAAGCCCCCTAAAGGACTGACTCATACAAAACCACACTTAATTTCTTCCACGGCAGCTGTTCCTACGTCTTGGTACGGAGAGAGATGCCACATCTATGAGGAAACATGGGTACATTAAGAAATGTTATTTGAGCAGACAGGCACTGAGATTCGCTCTATCACACTAACACCTGCAATATGCACCAAGCTACAATACCCATAAAAAGGTGGATATATCCAGAAAGGGAGGAAAAGCACAAGGACAAGCAACACGGCAGCTGACCCCTTCTAGTATCACTAGAAGCAATGGTGAGCACATTTGTATAAACCAATTTCTTGTCTAAGCTAGATGAGCTGAATAGGTACAGGTGAGTTTAGGTATTGGCCATAATTAAGGGAAATCAGCTCACTACCACTTAACTTCTGAACGAAGGGCACAGCCTGAAGATTTCCAGCCAGAGGTTATCTGCTTTGGCCGTGCATCTTCAGGTCATTTGCTTTAAATTTATAGACAGACTTTGTAGGCAAGGAGAGGGAAAGGCCTTTCTAAATGAGACGACATGGGGAAACCACGGTGGTTCTGCTCTGAAGGGACGAGCACTAAGAGTTGGGGAGTTGCAGGGAAAAAAAAGCGTAAAGAAAATGAATGAGAATTTTACAGGGGGAATAGACATCTCTTTTACGAGGCCCTCACAGAGGGAAGAGTAAAATGAGGCCAGGCTGTCGCTGCTTTCCTAATTGCAAAGGTGCTGCCTCAAAAGGGAGAAAACAGCCCTTAGCAACTTCTTGTGAAACACCCCCAAAAGCAGCACGCGAGGGCTCGTACCTCCCTTGATGCGTAATTCGTCTGATAACGGCTGACATTTATTAACAGCAATTTGAAACACCGATGTAGCGAGACAGCTTTTTCTAAACGGGGATCAAAGACCAACGCTTTGGAAACTCAGGAGGGCTTAACTGCAGCGAGAGGGGGAGAAAAGCGAGGCGAGCAGGACAGGGTAACAAGTGCGAGGCCGCGCTCGTTTGCCCGCGAACCTTTCCTCAGGGCATCGCCTCCAGCCGGAGCGGGCCCGCGGGGCGGCGGGGGCGGCGGGGCGGGGGCCGCCCGCCGGCGCTCCCCGGGGGGAGAAGCCTTCGGACGCGGGGCCTGAGAAACGGGCAGCTCGGCGTGGCCGCGGCGGCCCAGCCAGGGGCTCCGGCAGCGGCAGCGAGGTTTGCCCCCGGCCGCCGCCCCGCCACCCGCGGGGGGCCCGGCCTCAGCGGGGCTGCCCCGGGCGCTGCCGTCGGGGACGGGGCCGGCCTGGCCGGGCGTCCGCCGCTTTCCTTCGGGGTGGAAGATCCGCCACCGCTCCTCGGCCTGCGGCGGGCGGGCGAACAACGGGCCCGGCTGGCAGCGCGCTGCCCTCCGCTGGCTCCCGCGCCGGGCGAAACCTGGTTAAATAAAGGCACGGCGCCGGCAAGGCCGCCCGGGTCCCCGGGGAGCGGGCACCGCCGCTCTGCCCTGCTCTCCCCTCCTCCTCCTCCTCTCCTGTCTCCCCGCAGCGCAGGGGTGAACAGAACGCGCCGCCCGTCTACCTGTGCAACACCTCCGCAACACATTTTATTTACACGAAATCAACTCGGGGCATCGTACATTATATACAGATATTTTCCCCCTCCGACAAGGCAGAGCTTGTGCAAGATTAGTAGCATCCTCTGGAGCGTGTCCGACAGTCCATGGGAAATGTCCCCCCTGCGAGGTATCAGCTGTCGGAGTCCAAGTCACTTTTCCCGTCCTCTTGTCTCTTCTCCGGGGAGGTTTTAGACGCTTTATTCCATTTTTGTGCGTTTTCTGACTCCTCCGAGGAAGATCGTTTTTGCCTCCTCCACTTCGCCCGGCGGTTTTTGAACCAAACCTGTTGCGTTAAGGAATTAAATTATTAGGCAAGGAAAATAAAAATAACGCAAACGCGCAGGCCGACCTCCGCCCTGCCGAGCCCGGAGCCGCTGGCAGCCGCGGCGGGTACCGCGCTGGGGCGCAGGGCGGGCGGGAAAGCGGCCGCCCGGCTGGGGGAGGCTGAGCGCCTTCAGGAGGCACGACCGCCCCTCGGCTTCTGCCCGCAGCCGTGGGATCGGCTCGGCCGGCCGCCTCCAGAAGGGCGCTTGGAAATGATAATAATAATAACAACAAAAGTCTTCTGCCCCCCCCCCCAACCTGTTGCTCTCCCCTCCGCCCGCTCGCCGCGGCCGGCGCAGCCGGGCTGGGACCGCAGCGAGGTGCCTCCAGCCCCGGCGCGTTGAAATGCGAAAGGGAGAGGGTGGAAGGGGGGAAAGGAAAGCAAAATACCTCCACTTTTTCCTCTCTTAAGTGCACCCGTCTGGCCAGCTGTTCCCTGGTGCCCACGTCTGGGTATTTCGTTTCCTGGAAGAGGTTTTCCAGCGCTTCCAGCTGCTCGTCAGTGAAGATAGTCCGATGGCGCCTTTTTCGCCTGCAGTGCAGCTGGTTCAGTAACTGCAGCTCCGTCCGGGACAAAGTGCCCACGTTCATGTAGGGCAACATCTGATGGGGAACAGGGGACATCAGGACTGACCCAGTGCCCTCGTAACCTACGGACAGACAGACGAGACGACGACAGGCTTTGCATGAGTGCGCCGCTCCCCCCGCGGGCCGCCAGCTCCCCGCCGCCCCCTCCTGCCCCGCGGCCGCGGGAACAAAGAAAGCCCGTCCGCCCCGTCCCGGGCGGGGACGCCTTACCTGCGGGGGGCACGCAGGAGCACTGCTGGGCGCCCAGGGGCGGCACGGCCCCGCAGCACGAAGGGCCCACGGGGGACGCCGGCACATGCAGCTGCCCGTAGTAGTAGTTGTTGTAGCCGAGCCGAGATCCGGTGACGGCCGGCGGCAGCGCGGAGGCGGGTGCCACCGCCCGGGAGTAAAATCCGCCGTAGTCGGAGGCGCTGCCGTAGAGCGAGTCCCCGTGGAGGCTGGGGAAGACGACGGGCGCGGCGCTCGGGGGCAGCAGCACCGAGTCCTTGCAGCGAGGTCTGGCCGCCAGGATATTGTCGATGCTGAACATGCTCACAGGCATGCCCCAAACCGTGCCGGGGCAGGGCAGCGGGACCGGCCGGGGGGAGGGAGGGAGGAAGGAGGGAGGGAGGGTAGGTGGCGGTGGTTGCGGTGGAGGGGGGGGGTCGGCGGGGGGGGGGGGGGGGGGGGGGAAGGCTGGAGAGACACGAAATCGAAACTTTTCGGAGAAATTCTAAAAAGGGCTCGGAGCGAAAAAGAGCGGAGCTTTTTCCGAGGGCAGCTTGCGGGCAGAGTGTGCGTGTGTGTCTGTGCGTGTGCGTGCGTGTGCGCAGGATCCACCCCTGGAACTTTCCCCCCTCAACTCTCGCCTGTTTACTGATCTCAACCCAGAGGGCTGCTCGGAGTATAATCCATCTGAACCTCTTCCCTTTTTTATACCCAGGCGACGTCATCCTGGATTTAGTTCCTGGTAATATGCAGATGACAAACAAAACCAGATTTGATTTTTTTTTTCTCTCCCCCTTTTTGGTGGGGAAGAGGTGGGGGTTACACAAAGGAGTGAAAGGAGCCCGGGTCTGTGTATTGAGAATTAATGAAATTAACGTAATCCTTTCCATTAGCGGGCTTTTTTGAAAGGCCCCAGATTTAGGCTTGATCTCTGCTGCACCGGCTAATTGCCCAGGTTAATCTTATTAATGCCATTGTGAAGAAGTGGTTAGCAGCTCCTAGCCTTGTCTATTATGCACCTACTTTGCTCGTGTTAGTTCACATTAGTGGGTGCGATTTCCTCTGTCTGAAGCTCAGATTCATTATTTATGCTTCGAATTGGTTAAGAAGCACTTTTTTAAAAAAATAAACTGCCACACAACCATGCAGCTGCCCCCCCTCCAAGTGTTTCTGTAGCAGGGTTTGAATCTTGCGTCCCCCGGCTCGGAGAACTGAAGGGCCATCGCGGAGTACGCGTTCCTCTGATTTAAGCTTTATGCAGTGAAGCAACAACGTCTTCACTGGCTAAATGAACTTTTTTTTTTTTTTCTTCTCTTTTCCTAGATCACCTGGAGGAACTAGGACGCGTGAATGTTATAAACATTTTTTTTTAACAGGTTCAGATCCAGACAGGCATAACTTTTTATTTTTAAACAAGCCAGGAGGTGGAAATGCTAAAGACCAGTGTCATCTCAAATCCCCGGGTCTGGTAGGTGTTCCGATTTGCTTCTAATCCATCCCGGTGCCTTTTCCTTTCCTTTTCTTTTCAAGGAAGAAGCTTTCCTTTTCTAGCTCAGAAAACAAAGCCTGTAGAGTTGCAATGATACGGAGAACTTTATATTTTGCATGTTCCGTGAATTTAAAATGGAGCGGGTTTAAGTCCCTAAAACTCTTCCTATTAAGACGTTTGTCTCTCTTGGTAGCCGGCTCTTGTGATTTGCAGAATACTTCGTCTGTCACGACTGTCACTGGGAATCCACAGGAGGTGAACTGAATAAGATTAGACTATTTACCCCATCAACCCTCCATCAAAGAAGGTAGGAAATTGTACGCATGAAATGAAAACAAGCCATTAGGGTCCGTTGACGAGGAACACATTATTTTTTCCCAACAAAGAATATGCTCGTTAGCGCTTACTCGCACTTTATCTTTATCCCTCCTTTCCTCGGTATTCCAGGATTTAAAACCGCATCTGAGAATGGTCTAAACCAGACCCCTATTTCTAGCAAAAGGCTCGTATGAACGTTAAAGAAAAAGAACGCCAGGACTTAATTCTCACTTCCCTGATACATCGCCATGTGACTAATTACCAGCATCGTTTCTTTTACTTCAATTTATCTGCCGATCGATTTCTTTCCGCCTTTGGCATTCAGACCTGAGCTTCGTGCAAATTTTGCAAATTTGATCTAAAGTGAAACTATTTGACAGAGGTTTGGGGTGGGGGTTTTTTGGTTAGATTTGGGATTTTTCTGTTGTTGTTTAGGGAGGGGGTGTCTATTTTTTGATTGCTTATTTGTTTGTTTGGGGCTGAGTTTGGGGCGCAGTTTGGGGCTGGGTTGTGGGGTTGGTTTTTTTTTTTTTTTTCGGTAAGCAATTCCCCGGGCGCAGCTCGGTGCCGCTCCGCGCAGAACAGCGCGCTGCTTAATTCCGCCAGCGGGCTCCTCGTTCACCTCCGCGGCGGCTCCGCGGTAGCACCTCTCCGGTGGCCCTCCGGCAGTGGGGCGAGCCGGGCTCGGAGCCCCCGGCAGAGCCAGGCCCGAGGGGGTGCCGAGGAGCGGGGGCACGGCCAGCTGTCCCGCCGGCGAGCAGAGCAGTGCCCCCCCGGCGGGTGCCCCGGGGGCTCGGCGGGCAGCGCCCGGCCCGCGGCTCTGCGGGGCGGCGGAACGGGGCAGGGCTCCCCGCGGGGCCCGGGCCGCGGGAGGGGGGCGGGCGGCGGGGAGAGCGCCCTGCCCCCCGGCTTGCCGGCTCTCGGGGGACCGCCTAACCCCGCTGAAGTCCCGCTCATGCGGAGGCCGCGGGGGCGGTGGGGGGGGTCCCCGCCGCCAGCGCCGGTTTCTTGGGCACTTAGCGTCGCTTGCGGCAGCTTTTCGTCCCCGCGCCTGTCCGGCTTCTCCCAGGTGAAAGCAGCACCGCGGGGCAGCAGTGGGCACCGCGGGGGGCTGCGGCAGCCCCGGGGGCAGCCGCGGCTCCGGCAGGGCAGGGGCCGCCTGCGCCGAGCGAGCGCTCGCCTTCCCCAGCGAGTTTTTCGCTCGGGAAGGCTCTGCCGCAGGATGATCCACCACGCTGCAACGCTTACCTTTGTTCCTCATTTAGAGATTATTTTTTCAAATCACTTGTCACCCCCGTGGGGCAGTTCGCTTTTGTTTTGTTTTAATCTTAGAAGCTTTGCCGCGACCCCCCCCCCCCCCCCCCCCCCCGTTTTTGATACCCGCGCTTCGCGAAACCTGCTCTCGGAGTTCCTCGCTTCACACCCGCTCTTCGCTAACTTTGCAAACGCAAAATTGCGTTAAACAAACAATCAGTTGTCACACAATGTCGGGATGAAATTGTAATAACAAATGAAACGCAAGCAAATTGTGCTGCGGAGTGTTGCTAAGCAATTGTTTGTTACCGGAGGGTGGTCACAGCATGGGTTGAAAGAGAGATCTAAAGAGGAGCAAAGCACCGGGCAGAACAAGCTGTTAGGTACGAAATAAAGTAAACACTGCACTGATTCTCAATATTATTACCCAAACACGATTTCATACCAAGCAATCACCATGCGCAAGTCTATGAAAATGCGCTTGTCGAGAAACCGGCCGGCTTTTTTATTTCGAGGAATTAAGGAGTAATTCCGGGGCCGCAGAGCGCTGGCTCTGCCCGGCCCGGCGGCGGGAGCGGCACCCAGGGCTGCAGCGGGGCGCCGGGCCCCGCCGGCTGGGGCCTCCCTCCCGCCGGGGGCAGCCGCGGAGCTTCGCGCCCCGCCGCCCGGCCCCGGAGGGCAGAGCCGGGCCGAATCGCGGGCTCGGGTGGGTCGCCGGCTGCCAAACCCTCTCGGAAACGGCGCTTCGCAGCACCTCGCTCACCTACAGATGCCATCACCCTTCAGCGGTCCCCACGTTTGTTTCAAAGTGATTGCATCATGACTTCGCGCGCGCACACACACACACAATCATAGAATGCGAAATTACGGTCATTTGTTCCCAGAATAAACTTATCTTGAACTGATTAGGAAAGTCAGTCATTTGAAAACGAGGCAGAAACGCGTTTTGGGTTGGTTTTTTTGGTTTGTTTTTTTTTTTTTTTCCTAAAGTTTCCTCGAACAATATCAGCTTCTAAAGTTTTCATTCATATAAACTTTATTAATGAAGATCTTTTATTTAAATGTCATGGGGATTTGAAATTTAGAGTAAATTATGAAGCATGCATGTCTTGCCAAGTCATGGGTCAAATGCATTTGTGAAAAACTGCTAAAAGAGCATATGGTTTTGAATTTTTCTACAATGACTAGTGTTTAAATAAATTGCTTGTACTGCTTAACTTCATGTATAATTTTGACAGAAATTGGCCTATAGCCTTTTGATATGTAAACATTTCAGGCTTTTATGCGGTATAAAAAGACACTTGCTTTTTGGGATCAGCTAAAGCAGTCACCCTGTAATTCAGAAAACTGGCACCTAACATTACATTCTTGCTACATTTCAACTTTCAAGTGGCAGCATAAAGGGGAAAAAAAGAAGGGACATTTCAAAAGCAATGTCCAATTGGAATTAAAAACTGCAAATGAGGTGAGAATGTGCCACTCACTATCTGATTGAAATGGGTAAACCATAGCACTAAAGCGAATTCTCTGTCTTGTTTTCTAAAAAACAGACGAATCAGTTGGAACAGACTTCAACGTAGCGCAGACCTGACTTGCATGTCAAATTAATGCCTTAGAACAAAATCTGTCTAAAGTACAAATAGGTGTGATAAAGAAAACCCAGATATCCCTTCTGAATTCTATCAGTTGATTCTCTTTTACAGACTATCTTGGTCTGTAAAAATTAAAATGGACTTTTATATATGGAATATTACATAAAATGTATATAAATATACCATAATCCCCTGAATCACCACTTAGCTAGCTGCGTGTTCACTTGCATTTCACCAGTTCCTAAGTCTTTTGCAGTTTTTGCTGCAGCAAACATCCCATTGACTTCAATTAGGTTTCGGTTTTTTGGTGGTGGGGTTTTTTTTTTGTTTTTTTTTTTTCTTGCAA
This sequence comes from Pelecanus crispus, assembly GCF_030463565.1. Taxonomy (NCBI): domain Eukaryota; kingdom Metazoa; phylum Chordata; class Aves; order Pelecaniformes; family Pelecanidae; genus Pelecanus; species Pelecanus crispus. The sequence goes on from NC_134648.1 coordinate 57,260,656, forward strand.
AGAGGAGAATAGAACTTGTGTAGAGCTTCAGGATACAGCCCATAAAAGTAGTGGAGTCGCTCAGTTTTAAGTCTCCTTAAACTAAAATGATTTTGTACAAGTATAAATCCACCAAGCTACTGAATAAATCCATTTATTACTAATATAAGTCTCACATAAATAAACCTCCTAATGTTGATTGGATGGATAAGCCTAGCCCAGTGCTAGACAGAACAGGACCTGGATAGTTGCCTGGTGCCAGACAGCTCAATACGTTTATTTCCTGTGTGCTTTAGCTGGGACTAAGCTGAAGTTGGAAAAAGGTTTAAATGAACTATATAATTTCAATCTGTTACTGTAGTAACATTCATATTTATTGTATATGTCAGTTTGTCATACACAGAGTTCTCAAGATACACTACCTCTTTTGTTAGTGGTCGGAGGTGATTTTTTTCAGGATTGTAACGAGTCAACATAGACACTTTCTGTTGTAGACAATTCAGATGCTATAGCAATTTAAAAGCTGATATGAATTCAGTCTGATATGATGTAATCTAATGAAGAGAGTAGAATCTCTTAAAGGTTTCCACGAATGTGAACAAAGGCAAAAGAGAGGTTTTTTGCAGGTTTCATATGTATTCCAATACACAACACACTTGGCAAACAAAGACGTGTAACAGTAGTGATACAGCAGGACAAAGACTTTTGCTCTAAACAGAGGAATCTACACCTAAAGTGTGCAAATCGTCAAAAAGAAGAATCTTTTAAAATAATGCATCTTTTCAAAGGGACAGTGGGAAAACATTTTGGGTCCTTGACTACAGCTGCAGGAGTCAACAGGAGGATGCCCTGCTACTTGGTAATTTTGGTTTCCATCAAATGCAGTTTGAGTGAGATACTTTACTCAGAGTTGTTGCGATCAAATGTGTTTAAGCTCAGTAAAATGGGATGATCTGGACATCTACATTAAGAAAAAGTTTCATGCCAAGGCGTGTGCTGTAGAGGCTGACACAGCAGAAGTCTGCTGCACACACGTGACTGACCCATGTTTTAGAAGTGGCGTTCTATCGCAGTGCAGCCAACAGCCAAGATTTCTCCTGCAAATTGAACCGTGTTGTAACAGTGGGCTTACAAGCTTCCAAGGCAAGGTGGCTTCACTCTAACCCTTTAGTACTTAAATTTTTCTCTGTAAGGGTGAGTAATTCTCATCCCCCATGTTATACGCACAGTCACATATAACGGTGCATAGGTAGATATATATGTGTATCTAATCCCTACATATAATGAGCATAAACTGTGCTCATTTTAAGCATCATTATGTTATTAGATCTCTGTCTATGCCAGGTTTTATACTAATATAAGTACAGAAATTTAAAAAGCGCCAAAAGGCTGCTTTCCTGATTGACAAACATAAAGCGAACGTAAGACCTCTGTTGCTGATTTGCCTTTTTCCAATAACTGAACTAAGTTTTTGGATCACCATGTAGCACACTGGATTTTAAACCACAAGAGATCCTGAGCACACAGAGCTACAAATCAAGTCAACAGAAATTGTGTGTGGTCAGCACTTATCATTCTACACAAGTATTATTACATTGGCTAAAGCTCTTCTTTGTAGCACAAACTGTACATACTTAATGCAACCAGAACCTCTCCCCTCTCTGAAAAGGCCCTGGGAGATTACACCCAAAGTAGCTCTTTATTTGTAATGCAAAGAGCCTCAAAAGGCTTTTCTAGGGAGTTAGAGCAACAAAGTCAGCTTTAAAAATAAATAAGCCAACTGCACAAAAGACAGCTATTGCATTGTTTCCTGTAACATACACGTGATGTATTTTTGAAACTTCTGTGGGTTTTTAGGAGCTTTAGAGTTTATTAATATCACTGTAGTATAATCAAACAGTTTTTACTCTAGTGGAAATAGAACTGGGGCCCAGTCCCACACCTATGGAAGTCTGCTTGGTAATTGCCAGTGATTTTGAATCAGAACTGAAACAGAGAGAGAGATCTTCCAGCTAAAAGTCACATTATCATTCCCAAACACCATATGACTGAAACCTAACAGACTTTTCTGGAGTGAAGTTTGCCAGATACATATCATGAAGGTTTACATTTTTAAAAAATACAGGAAATCATATTAAAAATGAAGGTCAAAAGTAAAAAAAAATTGATAATTACAGTAGAGAAATATATAATGAAGGGTAATAGATTTAAAGTAAGCAAGGCAAATATGCCAGAAGGAATTACAAAATTACTACCTTGGTTAAATGATATTTTGAACTAATGAAATAAATAATATCACTATAATCAGTTTCAGTGACCAGTGGTTACATTAAACAGATAAAACAGGATCATCCAGTGAAGCAACTGAGGTAGAAGAATTATTAATGCTCTCAACCTTAATCTAGGTCTCTAGATTAAACCACACCACTGTCAGTCAACTATATCTCCATTTGAGTTCTAATTTATGCATTATGGGGAGAAAACAACAGCCTATTTACAGCATGAAGGCAAGACCCAAACCACTAAAGGACAGAAGTAAAAAGTTATGCTTATATGATATTCTAAAGCTTGAGTTTGTTTCTTTTTACTATTTCTAAAGCCATTTTAGTTTGTAATGTTGGTACATTTAAGAGTTTTGATACCTGTCTGAAAGTCATCAGAAAACTTTAAAATTAGATATGTTTATCTTGAAGTCTAGATTAATTTATGGCTATTCCCTTCCTAACGAACCATCCCCAGACCAGGACTAGATTTTTGAAGCCCTGCGATATATGGTCACCTATAGTTTATAATTTGCAGCTTATACTTTTTATACTTTGAATCTCATCTAATGAGATAAGGATTTTTTATAATTTGGGACTATATAATATTCTGGGGCAACAAGTACGTCATCTGCTCCCATGAATCAGGGATATTATGCCAGTATTTATCCATTTGCAGCTGACTTCAAGATAAGACACTTTGTCCTTTGATTTCATCTTTCCTTCTGATTCTTATGCACTCCTTCCATGCAGTCCAGTCTTCAAACTTTTGGTTTGGAAGGAAACCCTGTTCTTTTATTATAATGTAAATTCTGAGTTTTCTTGATGGATTTGTTCCAAAGTTTTACTAAGATATGCAAGATCATGGTCTGGGCCCAATGCCTGTTTCAGGAGGCTGGTGTGGTGTGCAGTTAGATATGACTCTGGACCAGGAACTGAGCTGAGAACGTTATACAGCAGCCAAAAGTCAGGGATAGTTCCTTCTGCAAAAGTTTTATCAATGACATCATCTTTGTTTATGTGCTGACATGGCATAGCATGCTTTTGAGAGTGAGGGTGAATTGTTGCATAACTTTTGCCATTGGTAAAGTATTCTCAGAGAGAGGGAATAATGACTCTTTCCCCACTCTGGCTCTTGCAGTGGATACATCAACATACACTGGCAACAGATTTGAGGATTAAATAAGCTCGAAACTTTGATGGATGGATATCTGCATTTCTTGGGGCAATTCTTCACTGTGCTTTAACCTCAGGGTAGTAAATATGCATTAGCTACCACACTGAGAAAATCCAATGGGCACAAGGCATTTTGGGACAGATCTAACCAAGAATGTTAGTGCACAAAGAATGTGAATTTATAGAGCACTCTTGGTCTACACTAAATCTGCACATGGAAAAGCTTTTTGTACTGAGAGGACTTTGAGCCTTTCAGACATCACATCACATGTACCATGAGCATCTGCACGGCTAGCTTGAAGAAGACAGTGAGTCGCAGACCTATACCCTATCTTACTGCATGCTCCTAAAGAAAGCCCATAGTTTCACAGAGCAGGCTTACCTTAAAGTAAGCTGTGGGCTTCTACCACTTCGTGTTCAGAAGTGACCTAAAGATAAGGAAATGTATGCAATTTAGCAGCAAAGGTCTTACTGAGACTCCAGGTCTCTTCAGAACTCCAACTTTTAGCCCAGTAACAGCTGTCATGGTCACTGTCTGTACTTACGTTTTGCTGCTCCAGACCTTTGAACTTCATGTTGGTTACAAAATTTGCTGTTTTGAACAGGGCATGAAGATAGATTTGAAACAGCAGTTGGTGACAGCAATGTCTACTTGTTTTCGTTGTTAATTTTGGCATCTATCTGAAAGGTTATCTGCCTGTGTAAGACATTGCAAAACCCATGATGGGTGTCATATGAAGTTCCAGTGTATATAAATTTTGTAACATACATTAGACAAAACCTCTAAAAGTTTTGGGGAACTTTCAGAACCTTTGTAACCCAAGAAATATTCCAATACATAGTCTCAGTCTGTCCAAAGCAGGTAGTGCACTGTTTTGGTTTCCTTTGATTGTAAAATATTTTCTTTACAAAGACCTCTTAAGGCATCAGTCACCAGCCGACTAATGCTTTAGTCTAGCAATTAGAGTTTAAATCCCACTAATTTTAGGTTTCCCTAACCTCAGCCTGCCCTAATTCAGCAAAAGGAGACTGGCCCATGTTGAAACATTAGCAGGATCCAGGGAAACCAGAGAACAACTTTAAATATTTTGTACAAATATTCCCTAGCCTATACTCTGGCCCTAACAACTGGATTCTTAATTCTAAGATGATTTAAACACGAAAATCAAGCTCTCAAAAGAGCTATGTTGAAAGAAATCTGACTTTCTTGTGCACAGAATGCCTTGACTTCAGAACTCGCTGTGGTTAACACAAACGTTAGCTTAGCATGCCATTTGCTTGCTCTGTTCTCAAAGAGAGAGTGATATTCAGACAGTCTTCAGATTGTGTTTTAAATTTTCTGGACTATATACCACACTTAGTTGTGTTGCATGTTGCTAAGTCTCAAAGAAGTCTCAAGGAGGAAAACCGAAGCATTCACTCTCCTCAGGCAATCCAGGAGTTAATCTACACACAGCAATTCCACGAATACATTTATTCTGAGATAATTCTTGATTGAACTGGTGTCATTTCTTTGTGAAAATCCAGAAGAGAAAATCTAGCAATTACAAATTTAACACTATTAATTCTGAACCTGCAGTTGAATTTTCTGCCTGTTTACTGAATAAGGAACAATTCAGTGTTGAGAGTGATTGCAAAAGTAAAGATGCCATTCATAAAGAGAAAGAACCATAGGACATAAAGTCACATAATGTTTGTATTTCCTTATCCTGTGGATTGCTCAAGTCACAGTAACTCCTTCAGCCTATACAACTCCCCTCTTACCCTCCCTCTGCTCTGCCAGCCTCATCGCTGTCTGCCAATCATTTGAAACTGAGGGCTGATTTCAAACACTCTGAAGCCTGACTGGTAAAACACATGCTTTCCTCTGATGTGTCATTTACAATGCTCATTTAGTGAGATTTAAATGGAGCCTTGCTCTTACAGCTTGAAGGAAAAGAAAAGTACAGGAAGAGTCTATTGTTTTGGCACTTGGTTGCATAGTGATGCATACATTGATAAGAAAAAATATGTACTACCAAAAACAGCTCTGAGGTTTTTCTATTAAAAACAGTCATTGCTATGTGGCACCGTATGAACAGGGTAGAGTAAGGGGCAGTAAAAGCTGTTCAGGACAGGGAAGAAAAACACATTTAACATTCATGCCATCCAACATAGGGCTTTAATATATAAACACATATACATAGAGAAGAGATCATTACATCTCGGGCAAGAAGCAAGTGTCAGTCCATTCAAATTTATAGCACTAACAATCAGCTCAAACAGCAACCACCGCAGACTTCTTCCTTGGATGATTCTGACTTTCTGTAATCACACTGTGCTTATAATGGACCCTGTGAATTAAGCAATTCAGAATGCCAACTGCAGAAACTTTCAGATGCAGTCAGTAATCCTCAAGGGCCACAGCGAGCGACTTGACCAGCTAAGATCACTTCCATATCATTGGTCTATAAACTCTGCACACTTTGCAAGATTAAAATGTGATTTGGTGCTCCCAGAGGCAAGTGGGGAAGTTTATGCCACTGCTTAGCAAAGGTAAGAGTTGAGCTCACCTCCTTTCCCTCGCTTCATCTTCTAGGACTGCTCTGACCCGGGTTAGATGACCCCCTGGCAGGTAAGCTGTGGGGAGGAGAAGATCAAGCCCCTAAACAAGCTACACTGGCACCAAACTGACAGCAAGAGAATTTCAGCAAATCTTCAGCACCTTTGGTTATAACAGGAGTTAGTTTAGGTTTTAATTCAGATTACATTGCAAATACCTTCCTGTGCGATAGCTGGCTAATTGCAGGGATAGATGAAAACCACAGGACCTCTGGGGTAATTAAAACTCTAGAGAAAGCAGTACTTACTCTTAGGGAAATTGTCTTCTTGTTGACACTGGGGGTAAACCACAGGTCCTCCTATTCCTCCTTCAACAGGACAGTAAATAGGTTGGCAAACATGAAAAGAGCCAAACACTTTAATACCATTACAGAAAGCTCTGCTAGACATCCTGCTGTTCAGGGTCCAAAGTGTCATTTTTGTTACTGAATTCTTGTTCTGTACTGAACTTTTAGACTATACCTACAGTTGTGGTGGTACAACATGTTTTCCAGTAATTTCTTCTACCTCAAGCAAGTTGCAGATTATCAATATAAAGTAAGTGTGATTTAATTTAGAATGTTCTTTTGAGATAGCCTTTGCACTAGCTGAGCACTATGAACCACTGACTGCTGTTTTAACTATGTTTATTTTAGCTGAGTTCAACTGAATTAAGAAAGGTTCAAATTAAATCAGAACAAGCCATTCTAGAACTGAGAGAAATAATACAGAGCCCATATAAGGATTTGCATCAATTCAATTAATCCAACATAGGAAAAAACCTAAGAATATTTTAGTAGTTGAGCAGATTGAGAAAAAGTATTTTTGATACATTTTAGAGCAAAGCTTTTGGGGATTACTTTCTGCTAATGTATCAGTGGATTATTTCTAAATGCTGAAAGTATCAGAGCTACCTTTTATGAGAAGTGGGCCAAAATTGAAAGAACAGATCTGAACTCTCAAATTTGTGGGTTGGAATGTAATTCTCACACCTATTTATCCAGCCTTGCCAGACTTATTACCATTACTTGAGCCCTAGGAGTGAACCTACTTTTACAGCTTTGTTTCCTGATCAGATGCAAAATTGCAATACGTGTATTTTATGGTATGGGACTAGGCAGAGCCAAAACCTTGTAGAGCACCATTCCGCTCAAGACCAAGTATTCTCATCAAGATCACCTAATATCCTAGGTCTTCCATTTGGAACTTCATTTTGTTGAAGACACTTGTGGGATTTTGACATGATGTAAGTGAAGCACAGCTTAATGCAGAGCCAACACCAGAATCTTCAAACTCTCTCTCTGCCTATTCCTCCCAGTAGCTGCAACCACTCTGGAAAACCAGTTGATCTAGTGCCAATTGCTCAGGCAAACAAGCAGTGTTAGCAGTATTTGGTTTCTGAGCATTTTGTTTTAAGCAAGCTATTCATCCCACACACCTTCTAGAAGTTAATTTCTAAGGCCACCAATTTTGTTTTTCCAAACTATATGCACACAAACAAAAATATTCCTTACACTCTTAAAAACATGGAAATTACAGAATGTAGGACTTTAAACTGAGCCTGCTTGAAAGACATTTGGGAAAAGAGAATACACATTTACTATGAATAAAAGTGAACTGTTAACCAATACAAACAAATGTAACGTAATCTATTTTTTTTTCAAGAACACTGGTATCCTTCGAACACTTTTGCCTCCTATTATACAATTCTGCCATAGCAATAAAATCAACTGTCTGCAACAATTTTAGTTCGTTGTATGGTTAATACCAATAATGCACTCAAAATTGATGTTTAACAGAGTGAACTGATTTGTTAGAGTGTTAACAGCCACAGACTTTAACTAATAAACAGATCATTAACTGCTGGTAATAAACAACTTGCCAGGATCATTTATTATTTAAGAACATACTTTGTCTTAAGAAAAGATGGCCCCACTTAGGTCTATGCATGACACCTTTCTGGCTGTCATTCGAAGTGGGAGGCACAGACGAAGTTACAGAGAAACCATGCCGCACACACTAGATCAAAATTCATTAAAAAAATACTGGTTTTTTTATCAGAAAGTAATCACAAGAAAAATATTATCTCCTTCCACTGTTCAATAATATAGTCAGCATTTTTACAAAGCTCTTGTTTTTAATACTGCCTCTAGTTGTAATGCGAGGAATCTAATTTCCATTTCTGATTAAATATAACTTCCTCATCCTCCTTACCAAATGGGACGTCACTGCAGCAAGCATTTCCTTCTGGAATTAGTTCTGTACGGGAGACACTCTTTGCATGCAAAGAGCTTTTGTAATGGAAGAGAAAGGAAGTTGAAGAGAAAAGCCACACAAATTTTGTTCTAGGATAGACAGGGGAAAAGTAGCTTGAAATAGTTCCTTCTCAAAAAAAAAAAAAAAAAAAAGCAGCACGATAGAGATTTCTCCTTTGTGAAACTAAGGTGCAGGAAAAAGCTAAAAAGTTGCAGATACATCATCTGATTATTCTAGATGATGACTGGAGTTTTGGAAGGAACAGAAGAGAGCCCTTGTCTCCCGATGGTCTCTAAGACATTCCATTTGTAATAAAACAAAGTCTTTCATGTAATAAGATTTTTCATGTTGGACTATTCTAATTTTGTCAATATTTGAAGTTCAACAGGACAGTGCCATTCTAGCTTTCTTTTAGTCATCACTCATGAAAGAAGTGATGCAGCACAATGCCAGTCTGACTGAAAAGCAGACACCTTCTAAGACTTATTGTTGACACTAAATTTGACCTACCAAAGCAATCAGATGAAGATGCCCTAACCTTTTCCCTGCATTACTTCATCAACCTTATTACTCAATCCCACAAATATACAACCATATGTTCTAAATAAGAGTGACTGATAAGGGCAGCTCAATGACAATTTGCTGCTATCCAGATTTAAGATTGAGAGTCATATAATAATAATTTCTTTTCTAGTATCTCCTTAGAGGCATCAGCAAAAATTATGAGATTATTTTGCTAGGTGCTGTGCAAACAAACTACACAAATGCCCCAAAGAAGTTACAGGCTGGCTGCAAACACAGTCTCAAGGCCAGAATGGCAATTCTTAACTCTAAATTCCTCCTGAGACGTACATATAGCGTATCTTGGATAGTTGAAGGATGCCTTCTTTATGCCAGATACTTTAAAAGTGAAGAAATGTCCTTTAAAGAAAAGTTTTCACTGTATTTTTTTACATCCCTGTGCAAGCCTGGGAGAAGGCATTTTAATATCATCATTAAAATAATTCTAATCTTAAACTAGTATCACAAATTGGCTATTACTTGCAGCAAGAAACAAAAACTGTATTTGCATGTTGGTTGGAAAAATGCTTCCATTTAATTGCTTGTCGAAGAAGCACTTTATTTATAGACATACTGTGCAGGAGGAAATTTGGCTCTCCTACCATATAATAAGATGCATGGCGCTCTGCCAGGACGCTGGCTATCCCAGGACATTTGGTGTTCCATATACCAAGAATGTGGAACTGCACTGCCTATAAACAGAGAAGGCTTTTTTTCCAAGGATACTTTAAGACATGCTTTTTCTTGGATGCAAAAGTGAAAAATTAATGCAACGGTTATGTAGTTGCAAAAGAAGGAACTTTCCTTAGAAACTTTATCACCAGTTGCTTTAATTAGCTAATGAGTAGCTAAAACAGATTGCTTGCCACTCTTCCTTTTCCCATTTTTGGAAGATGCTGAAAAAAACTCCTGTCTTTTATGGGTTTTGAATATAATTCTTAAAAATTAGTGTATTACTTACACAAACATTTCCACTCAGCAGGATGACTCACATAAATAAGGATTGCAAGACTGGGATTTACTAATCTGTCAGAGACAGTGCATCCAATTAATTCATCTGTTTATTTAGGTAGGAGTTTTTTGCACTTTATTATCTTCAGTCTCTTTGACCACAGGGGAGAGAAGGCCATGGGAGGGGGAGTGGAGATGGATTTTTGAAGGGGAGCCATAATTAGCTCAATTCTTGGATTGAGCTCAGGAATGTTGTTACTGCTAAATAGCTCCTTAAATGGAATATTTATAAACTAGAAGCAAAGCTGTAATATTAGAAGAGAAGAAAACCCAAACCAAAATAAATTTAGATGCACAAGCCCTAGGTTAATGCCCTGGCATGATGACATAATCCAACCCAAGGGACAGGGAATGAAGAAACGTGTTACCGACGGTAGATCAGCGCATTGCACACAGCCCTTTTGGAGCCCATGGAGGGGATTAGAATATCTCAGAGGCTGGATCCCCCCGAAGGTCCCTTAAACAGCACCTGGCTTTCACGTGGGGGCCACATAGGTCCTTCCCAGCACCCCATGTGCCTGCCCGGCTGGAGTCTGCTCTGCCCGCAGCCACAGCACTATTGGGGTTTCACCTGGCCATCCCCACTCCTCCCTTCTGCCCTCCCCTGCAACCACTCCACACACAGCTCGCCCACAAGGGATTTCTATGCAAATGGGTGGAAATGAGAAGCATTTGCCCAGGAATGGCCAGGCTGCTTTCTGCCTGGTCTTGCAGTCCTCTGGCAGCAGGCAATGGGGTTGGGGTCTACCTCAAGGTGTTGTCCGGCTACCCTGTCTGAGAATAAGAATGTATTTCACATTGCGCCCACACAGCCATGTCCTACTGTGGCCTGGACCCAGCACCGTTTATTCAAAACAGATTTAATTTTTTTATCACACACAAACTACAGGCCCCTACCAGCTCCCATGGAAGTCATTTGGACTTAAATAGGGACAAATTCAGGACCACAGCTACTTTCCAAGCAAAATAAATCATTAAGCTATGATGCAAAGGATTTGTGCCAGGCCTCCACACAAAACTGAGTTTATTTCATTGCAGATCAGGGTATTTGGGGACAACATCTATTTTGTAACTTCATAAAAAAAGAATCAAATAAGTGAACCATGGATTGCCCAAAATTTAAAATTATTTTCCACATTTAAGAATTTTTCATAGGCGAACTTTGCTTGCACTGTAATATCCCAAGGAAGCTTGTTAAATGGCTTTCCAAGGCTATATGATCTTTATTTAAAAATTATAGCACTGTCTCCTGGACACAAGGAGAAAAGGAATAATCTATTTTTCAGATCAAGCTCTTGAAGGCTTGCAGTAGTGGAAAATAAATCTTACAAATTCTCTCTCAATTTCCATTTAACATTTCCTGTTCCAAACGCAGAGACAGTTGTCTCCTGAAGGCGCTGCAGTGCATTCATAAATTGCAGCAATACTGTTTCTTGACAAATCCATTTCAAATCCAATAAAAAACTTAATGGGATTAACTGCTTGGAAATTCAGCTGAAAAGTTTAGTTTAGTAGAGCAAAATCCAATAAGTTAATATATTAAGAGTGCAAAACAAAGTAAGGGGAAATGGAAAGCAGAGAAATAGAGAGGCAATAGACATAGAGATAGAGTAGAAATAGCAGAGAAATAGAGAAGCAATTTTTGCACCTGGATGCAAGTGGCTGTGTAAGAATTTGATCCCGAAGTGTGCAAGCCATGGTCCACACAGAGCCTGCAGGCAGGACCCCAAAACAGCCCCAGGGTGCTGGAGTCCCTGAGCTCTCTGCAAGGGAGAGCCAGGATGACCCAAGGCTCTGTGGTTGAATCCCAGCACAGGGAAGAGCTTCCTCCTGGTCACACCAAACAGATAATATTAAAAAGTTTTGTCTGGCATGGCTGCAGGAGTTGGCCTGACCGGTACAAGCAGAGCCATGGTGGCCCCCCAACATACAGCACATCTTCATTTTCACCGCCGGCCAGCAGTGCTGAGAGCCCCCGACATGTCTTGCAATGTCTTAGTATAAAGGAGAGAGTGGGAATACAGAAATGCAACATAGTTTTTCTGAAATGTATTTACATACAGGGGCATGTACGTGTATATATACATACATATAAGAAAGTTTTCTCCTATTGTTTTTCCCTTGACCATTTTACTTAAGATGCAAAACTCATGGTGGGAGGAGGTAGAGGGTGGCAGGAAGCGAAAGCCTGCTTCCTAATTGGTGTTTGTGAAACTTAATGACCAGCGCAATGAACACAGTGTTTCTGACTCGTCCTGAGGAACTATTGTAATAAATACAGTAGGTAGGCCTTTGTGTGGGCCACAGAAAATGATCAAAACCCTGTAGCCAGCTCTGTTTGGTTTGGCATTGCTTACACTACAACTCCAATTTTAAAAACAAGCTATAATTATATTGGTAGAAAAACCCTAGGAGAAAAGAAGAAATGCATTTTACTTGGAGCCAATTCTACTCAGATATTTGAATTTCTCATTTTCTAGCATGAAATTGTTCTTAGACCTTTTTTTTTTTTCCAGTTCATCTGTTTGGCTTGCTTATTTCTTCAAGCAAATCACAAAAAAGTCAGAACTGCATGACTGGAATTTACCGCATAGTTGTAAAAACTTTATCTGATTCAGATACGTAAGTATAAATAGAATGTGGTGGGATCATAAGCTGAGTTAAATATTGATTGGTAAAATATAAACACATACGGATGAATAAATGTTAAAATAATAACACACTGTAGTAATTTATGAATTTTCCAATCAAAAGTTATTTCTGAACTATTTTTGTATTTGAAGACAAATACATTCCTGTATGTTTATCATTTGCAAGCTGTGCACTATTCTATGTTTCTTGTCGGTTGCCATTCGTGCTGCAGGACAAACCACCTTGGGCATATGGTGTTGGTTTTATTCTCTTATTGGAGAACAGAAAATGAGTCCTGCAGGGACAGACAATTAGATTTTTAACAAATTCATTTTTTGTAAACCCTCTCATTAATACAAATGATCCTAATCACTTTTCATAGAAAAGGAATTAAAACATTTCAAAATATCCTTCAAGTGAATCTATTATACCCATCCCCTCTCCCTACTCATTCCTTCACCATTCCCAATGCAGGTCCGCACACACAGCCAAAATTGAAAGATTTTTTTCATATCATGATACATGACTTCAGAATTTTCCTATTTTAAAAAACAAGTGCTGCAAACACAGATTATGTTCAAATTATCAGAATAATCTTATGCAATATTCTGCTCATATTTTCATATGTTATAGTCTTAGATACAGAAATACTTCATGGTATAAATCTATATTGACCATATGAACACCCTGTTCCCCTCGCTCACCTCTGTTTTTGTAGAGGCTTCCACCTTTGAAGTCAATAGTATAGGACTTAAATCTGGAGCAGCAAACATAAAGGTCTAAAAATCTGTTTTGTAGTTATAGTTATAACTATATATATGTTTTTATATATATATAAAATATATTTATAACTATATATAGTTTTATATATATAGTTAATATATTTAAATTAATTTAAACTTTTTTTAATCCATGAACTTTATAAGAGATCTACTGTCAGTCTCAAACACTCAGAAGTTCTGGGTCAGACCCAAAGACAGTTAAGTTTAACTTAAAAACTGGAATTTGAAAAATTTTTGGCCTTTACCTTTGCCTTCTAATTTTTAAATCTTTAGGGCTCAGACTTGCATGTTTTTCTCTGCAACCACAAGAGCTAAAAGCATTGCTTTTCAATGAAAGCTGAGAATCACAGGTAATGAGATGTCCCCAGGAGTTGGCATTTTAAGGAAAAACACCAAATGTCATGAGACTTGTAATAAAATCATGAGTGTTGGAAGCACTGTTATAGTCTTGCTTTCAGAATACAATGATTCTTGTAAAACACAAAATAGTGTATCTTAAACCAATTTTTTTCATATTAATGCCTCTGTATTTGGTACTTACACTGGTAGGCTGAGGGTTGTATGGCTGGTTTTTTCATACCACCAACTTACAAGGCCATGACAACAAACTTCAGTTGCTAAAAACTAAATATAAGTCAAAGATCAAGGAAGGGAAATGGACTATTTTTCTGAAATATGATTCTTGTTCCTTCTGACTATGGATTCAATCTGACTTTTCATCTTGAAGCCTCACCTTACATGACCCTTTCATGGTAGGGACCACAAAGCTGCTTCTAAATAGAGAAAAGTGCTTTGTGGGTGGCAATATTTTCTCAGAAAGGAAAAAAGTTGCAAACACTGAGTCAGGAAAGTGAAGGAAAAAACATCACACATTTGGAGCTCTGCGGGCAATAAATTTATTGTCAATAGTCAGGTTCAAATAGCATAATCTGGGGAAAAATTCCCAATAGAACCACAGCGTGGATGAGAATTTTAATCACTTGCATTCTGACATTTTCATGAATTTAATTTAAGGTGGCAAGAAGAGACCTAGTAAAATGGCTGAACGCCTACCAAAGGGAAAAAAACAAATAACCCGAAAGAAAATGAAACACTTTTTTTCAGAAGAAAGGCTTTCATGGCTGTTGATGTGTTTTTAGGTTCCAAGCTAAAAGTATTTGTAGCAACATTCCAGTAGTAGGACAATAAGAAAAAACAGTCACAGAAACATTTCAAATAGTCTGACCTGAATTACTTTTAAATGAAGGGTGACTTTGTAGACTAAACTGAGAACTAAAAAAAGTAATTGGGGCTCTCAGTTTGATAAATTTCGTTTGTGACTTTGGGCAAGTGATTTAGTATTTACCATTTTTTAAAGTCCACATTTGCAAACAGAGATAACGCTTCTGTGTAGAGAAGAGATCTGATACTTTCAGAAATGCACCCAGCTTTCTTTTCTAGAATTGCCGGTGTGTTCTTAGAGGAAGCTGTATTTTGGAAAAAATCTTGTATTTCCCTGTCCTTCCTTTTTCTCCCCTCTTCCATCGATACGTATTTAATGGGATGTTGCAGGAAGGAAAAGGTCCTAAGTGGTGTATTTGAGAAAAGGGGCACTATTTGGGCAACAGATGATAACCACACACCAGGCTATGTTAGCGAGTGCTGCGTGCAAGTCAATGGGTGTGATTATTCCTCTCCCTTAGGCCCAAGTGTGATGGCACAGAGAATGCTCTGTCCAATTTGATGCTCCTCAGTAGAGCAAGACATTGGAACTAATCCAATGGAGGGCCACCAACATGGTTAGGGAGCTGGAGTATATGATGTACAAGGAGAGGTTAAAGAAATGGATTTATTTAACCTGGAGAAAAGAAGGCTAAGAGGAGATCTAATTGCTTTCTTCAGCTTCATAGTGGGTAGTTATAAAGGAGATGGAGCCAGACTCTTCTCAGAGATGCACAGGAAAGGGCAAAAGGCAGAAAACATAAGTTCCAGCAAGGGAAATTCCAGCTAGATATAAGAAAAAATTCCTCACAGAACACTGAAATGTATTGCCCAGAAAGACTGTGGCATCTGCATACCTGGAGATCTTCAAAACTTGACAAAGAACTGAGCATCAAAATTGGCCCTACCTTGAGTGGGGAGTTAGATCAGATGTGATTATGATTAATAAAGTCTCCTTTTCACCCCCAAGATAGAGGTTTGTGGGGTTTGTGGTTTGTTGACGTTTTTGTCTTTTAATTCTATGTCATTAGAATAATCTAATTTCCACATTTTTTCTCCTTTGGAAGCATGACAGTATTTAGTCTAAGTGTAACTACTGAATTTAATGTGCTACCTTCACTGCAGTCCAGGGTGTGATGGTGGTTTCTACAGATATACATAAGTAAGCTTTAATCTACTGTACTTCAGGCTGCTAGCAGAATAGTTGCAACAACACAGAGCTATTGACCTTGTTCCTCAAATATTTGGTATCATTTATGATGCTACATTTTGCAAATGGTTTGTTTTGCATGCTACCAAGACTATGCATAGTATCTAAGCTATCTGTTTTGGGTATGTTTACATGAGTTGTAATCACACCTTTGACTGAAAGGTGCTAACAGAATTGTTATGGCACTAACCTGAATAAAGATATCCCATGTAGAGTGCCTAGCAAATGGGGTCCCTGTGTCTTTGTCCAGAAGCAGGCCCTTAGGCACTAGGAACAAATACGTAAGTGCTATTGTTATAAAGCACTGGCAGTGCAGCATCTTTCTGTGTAGTCTTGTTTTGCTTCCTAATTGCAGTGGTAATGCATGCCGGGTGCTTACCCAACAGTTGCCATCACGACACTCTGCTGTCCTGCCTTCTCTGAGGTATCAAAAGGTATCAGAGGTATTTTCTCAGGAGCCTTGGGAAGTCCAGGAGCTGTGGGCAAAGACTCAATATCCACTGAGAAACAAAGTGTGTGCGCCATTCCCTAGTTAAGCTCTTGAGATGGCCATCAGGAAGAGTATCTTTAAGGAATCAAGAAAAATAACAAAGAAAAATAAACAAAAGCACCTGGAGAACTTCAGATGCACTGACTAAGCAGCTGAAATTATTTCAGGAAGGTGGTGGGGATTGCTCTGGACTAGCCAGTTTAGCAAATTGCTGTTATTATTGCCAAAAAAATACACACCCTTTAGATATGCCAGTCCTTGGGTTTCCACTGGATGGAGCACTGGATTTGCATCTCAACAACTGCAGCAAGTGAGGTCTGAGCTGCTTTTGAGATTCTGTGTAAGCAATCAAACACATCGCTTTTGTATGAGGACATGGACCTTCCTGTGCCTTTTGTAGTGACCGCTCTTGTGTGAGGCACCACACCGTAAAAGAGGAGAGCACTGCTTCCAGTGTAAGACAGTGATTACCAGATGATGTTCAACTCCCCATCAGGAAAGAGAGGGTCTTGACATCCAGCTGAACAAGCCCCTGTGGCATCCTGTTGGGTCAGTCACCCATATATCTAAATTCATTGCTGTATGTAATTGCAAACAGGATTCCCATGTAGAATCATAGAATCATAGAATGCTTTGGGTTGGAAGGGACCTTGAGAGATCATCGAGCCCAACACCCCTGCAGTAAGCAGGGATTGAACCTGTGAACTTGGCGTTATTAGCACCATGCTCTAACCAACTGAGCTAACCCGGCTGGTCAATGTACCAATTTTGTGCATGCAAGTAGCCATCAGAAATCTTGAGCTATTGCAGACATGGGTTCAAAAAGTTTTCAGACAAACCAACTAAAAGTGTCTGGCATAGAGGAGCTATTGGTATCACTAGATGTTATTACAGGCCCATGTGAGCCAATGCTGGATCTAGGAGGGGAGCCAGGCTCCGTGGAAGACCACAGTCCAACTAGCATAATTTCACAACAATCTTACCAAAAGTGATTGTGAATTCTTGTTTTCAGTTGGGGTCCAATTTTGGGGCAAGGACTTGCAATGTATTATAAGTGTATGAGGCAGACCAAACCGTGGTAGTGCACCAAGTTTCTCTAAGTTGTAGACAAAATCTGAGTTACTGTTGATCAGACTGGATTTTGTCTGTTTTTCTGACTAGCTGTCCAGAATTTCCTGAGTGAATGAATAGCCAGCCATTTTCTCAAGTGAATAAGTCAAAGCAGATTCTGAGATGCTCCACCTCAGAAATTACTATGATCACTGGATATAAAAAACACTTTCCTTGGTAAATAGTGGCTTTTCTTAAAGGCATAATTCTGAGTATCATTTTACTCTTGGTGATGATTAAATTTTCAGATTTCGACACCTTAACAATTGACCTTGATCAAGGTTTTGAATTGCTTGTCATATGAAAAGAGTTTTAGACACCAAGCAATTATTTAGTGATAGCCATCAGGATAAATATTCACCGAAAAGAAAAACAGAATGAGAGCACATCTCAAATAGCAAGTGTAAAAAATATAATCAAAGTCAAAACTTAATTTGCATGTGTCCACAACTCTGCACTATAACTTTTCCCTCCTCAATTTCCATGTATTGGAACATATCAAAGGTAAAATTTAAGACTTCAAAATAAAATTACATCTTTTCAATAGCTAGCATGAAAAGATGAGGAGCTGAAATCTAATGTCAAATCAAATTAAAGCATATTATGGTGCAAATTCTATTTGCATTTTGCACATTTTAATACCTTGACTATTTACAAGCTAAAGAGACAACGTTCCACTGGCACCCACCATGCCCACTAAACCATGTCCCAAAGTGCCATGTCTACCCGTTTTTTGAACGCCTCCAGGGATGGTGACTCCACCACCTCTCTGGGCAGCCTGTTCCAATGCTTGACCACTCTTTCTGTGAAGAAATTTTTCCTAATATCCAATCTAAACCTCCCCTGGTGCAGTTTGAGCCCATTTCCTCTTGTCCTATCGCTAACGACATGGGAGAAGAGACCAACACCCACATCACTACAACCTCCTTTCAGGTAGTTGTAGAGAGCGATAAAGTCTCCCCTCAGCCTCTTCTTCTCCAGGCTAAACAATCCCAGTTCCCTCAGCCGCTCCTCATAAGGCCTGTGCTCCAGACCCTGCACCAGCTTCGTTGCCCTTCTCTGGACACACTCCAGCACCTCAATGTCTTTCTTGTATTGAGGGGCCCAAAACTGGACACAGTATTCCAAGTGCGGCCTCACTGGTGCTGAGTACAGGGGGACAATCACCTCCCTGCTCCTGCTGGCCACACTATTCCTGATACAAGCCAGGATGCTGTTGGCCTTCTTGGCCCCTGGGCACACTGCTGGCTCATGTTCAGCCGGCTGTCTACCAACACCCCCACGTCCTTTTCCGCCAGGCAGCTTTCCAGCCACTCTTCCCCAAGCCTGTAGCGTTGCATGGGGTTGTTGTGCCCGAAGTGCAGGACCCAGCACTTGGCCTTGTTAAACCTCATACAGTCGGCCTCAGCCCATTGGTCCATCCTGTCCAGGTCCTTCTGCAGGGCCATCCTACCCTCCAGCAGATCGACACTCCCATCCCACTTGGTGTCATCTGCAAACTTACTGAGGGCACACTCAATCCCCTCATCCAGGTCGTTGATAAAGATATTAAACAAGACTGCCCCCAAAACAGAACCCTGGGGAACACCGCTTGTGACTGGCCGCCAACTGGATTTAACTCCATTCACTACAACTCTCTGGGCTTGGCCACCCACCCAGTTTTTTACCCAGCAAAGAGTACACCTGCCTAGGCCATGAGCCACCAGCTTCCTTAGGAGAATGCTGTGGGAGATGGTGTCAAAGGCTTTACTGAAATCCAGGTAGATGACACCCACAGCCTTTCCCTCATCCACTAGGTGGGTCACCAGGTCATAGAAGGCGATCAGGTTGGTCAAGCAGGACCTGCCTTTCATGAACCCATGCTGACTGGGCCTGATCCCCTGGTTGACCTGCACATGCCTGTTGAGCATACTCAAGATGAACTGCTCCATAACCTTCCACGGCACCGAGGTCAGGCTGACAGGCCTGTAGTTCCCCAGATCCTCCTTCTGTCCCTTCTTGTAGATGGGCATCACACTGGCAAGCCTCCAGTCATCTGGGATCTCCCCTGTTAAGCAGGACTGCTGATAGATGATGGAGAGTAGCTTGGCAAGCTCCTCTGCCAGCTCAGTACTCTCAGGTGGATCCCATCGGGCCCCATAGACTTGTGAGTGTCCAGGTGGCATAGCAGGTCGTTAACTGCTTCCTCCTGGATTATGGGGGCTTCATTCTGCTCTCCGTCCCTGTCTTGCAGCTCAGGGGGCTGAATACCCTGGGGAAAACTGGTCTGGCTATTAAAGACTGAGGCAAAGAAGGCATTAAGTACCTCAGCCTTTTCCTCATCCTTGGTGGCAACGTTCCCCTCTCCATCCAACAAAGGATGGAGATTCTTCTCGGCGCTTTTTGTTGTTAATGTATTTGTAGAAACATTTTTTATTATCTCTTACAACAGTGGCCAGATTGAGTTCTAGGTGGGCTTTTGCCTTTCTAATTTCCTCTCTGGATGACCTAACAAGTTCCCTGTACTCTTCTTGAGTTGCCTGCCCCTTCTTCCAAAGGTGGTAAACTCTCCTTTTTCCCCCTAAGTCTCTCTCTCTTTCTCCCCACCCCCCTCCCCCAGTAGAAAGCAACAGTATATGGAGTTAGTTAATATTTTTGTTGTATGCTTTCTTATTAAAATATAAGAAAGGCCGTTCTCATAATATCTTCCTGAATTTCAATTTAGAAGTGCTAAATGTCTGTTTATCCGTTTCACTGTGCAGGAAGTTTAATGAGTCTAGTGCTATCTCTGAGTTGTCATTTGCAAAGTGAAAAACTCAGCACTATTTAATAAAGCATTTATACTTCTTGTGGCTGTGAGGAAAAGCTCAAGTGCATGTCTCAAGTAGTTGGTGCAGTGACACATGAGCACACAGACAGCTTAAAGAGGGATAAACACCTTGTGCCAGTGAGTTGCTGCCTGCACCCACTGACCTAACAGGAGCAACTAACATGATCAAGTGATGGACTGGGCCACAGGGTCAACCAGCATGGGTTTGTGTGCATTGCGGTTAGAGGACACCAGGTTCCCCTAGTCCCACCCCATCTGCAAGAGACCGCAGAGAAAAAAAACCCAAGCCCCACCCCTTCTGCAAGAAATCAAAAGAGCAATTATTTCATTTTATACTATGGAGTTCTCCATATTGACATAACAGCACATAGCTCCCCTTAAAGTCCATCCTCACAAGTCAGAAAAGTGAAGAACTGGGAAGCATGTACATCCATACCCATCAACATGTATATATATGCATATATTTGGGTACATATGTATGTGTTGAAGACTTCTGAGGACTCAGAATAGGGACTCTGAAGATGTCTTTTCAAGGTCTTTTTTTCTGTCCCTTAGTGTAAAGACAAGGTCAGAATGCCTACATCCTCTTGTGAAACTGTAACATCCTGACTGCAGCCTGTCATCTTGGCATTCCTGTGTCCCAGAGGTGAGCTCTTAAGCAAATATATTTTCTAGATAATATATTTTCTAGACTAATGCTTTGCTGAATTATTCTTCCTCCTCACAGTGGAGAGTCATTACTATTGTCCTTTTCTAATCCTGATACACTCTCTCACTACTCCAGATTGCTAAGAAACTTTTTCAAGGACTTCTCTGGTAATTCCACCAAAACCAAATGGTCACCATTTCTCCTTGTCACTCAAGTTACCTCTAACAGATAAACTTCCCCTTCATTTCTCTGGCCAACTCAAATAAATTCTTTTGAGTTCTTGCTTTTGGCTGGGATTCAAACAGTAGTGAAAAGCAAAATATCAGGTTGCATCTCTTTAACAAGAGGAGTGAATATAGGAATAACTTTTCCAAGTCACAAAAGTGGCTTATCTCTTCTGATACTTTTTCTGAGACCAACCAAAACTGGATGCTGCAAAGTAAGCGTGTAAACTTTGTATGACTCTCATACTGTGCTCAGAGCAATTTGTTGCTCACTGAGTTTCTGTTGACTTAAAGTTATCAACTCTCTTTGATTTTAAACCTCAGTCAATGTAACTGCAGATGCTCACCCTTTTTAGCACTTTGCAGGTGGGGGTTTCACAATCAGACCTCTGGCACACAACAGCTCTGAATACGGAGGTTTGATTTTAGTTACTTGAAGCTCAGAGAGGGTCAAGCTATGCCTCTGGGTGGTTATGCCATTGCAAAACAGTCGAAGATGCTGGGATAGTCAGCAATAAAGGATGCAGTGGTGGACATGACCAGGGCTGGCATGCTGGGAACAAGGAGGGGCACTGTCGGGAGCTCCAAAGCGCGGGTGCTGGCTGGGTCCCAAAGGTCCCAAAGTCCCCTGGAACTTTGCCAGATCTCTCCAAGGGAGAGACACAAAATCCCACTGAGATGAGGAATTCCCTTCTTCCCCTTTGGGGTCCAAATGATCTGACCAAGAACAAAAACTTATTTTGAAATGAAGGATGAGAAGGCTTCACATTAATATATTTTTTCCTAAAGCCTCACCGTAACGGGCCACATAATAAACATAACTCACGGCTTTTAGATCCCACCCAAGTTCTCCTCTTCAGCAATGTTTTGCTTGCTGTCAACTGAACTGTCCTTTGCAACAGGCCGTCTCACTTACCAGTCCCAAGCAATGAATAAAGATTTAGCAAAGGCTATCTGCAGGACAGTATACAGCCACACAACACACAAACTAATATTTATACTTCGTCCATGTTAAGGCTTATCATCTGTCTATCTTTATTCTCACTTTTCCCTATTGATTTGTTGGATTGGTAGGTTTAATCGATCTCTGTCTCAGTGTTTGTGACTATTGAATAAGGCAATGAGGGGAGGAGAACAACATGACCTGCTGCACAGTCTGTAAGGCTTATGGACAGTTCCTGATATTAGTGGGAATTTTGCTGCAGAAAAAATGGCAAGATCTGCTCGTGACACTTCTCTGGATCCTCCACTATGCTAGCAAGGCGGTCAGGTAAAACTCCATAAAGTTACACCATTACAGGAAACATTCAAGTTCAAGAATTTGTCCTCCTAAACCATTTTGTTAGAGGGTTTTTTTGTTCATTTTCCCCAGTCACAAGATTTGTTTCTAAACATTAAAAAGTATATAAACCAACTTTTAATTTAAAACACTCCTGCAGAAAAAGTGCACCAGGAAAACAGCTGTTCCATGCACAATAGTGACACAGTGACTTGCAATGACTAATTAATGAGAACACCTGGAGTATCTTTCAGAGCTAAACGGGAAACAAAATACTGGAGATTAGGTTTTCAAGCTACTGGTGGTCCTCACTAATCTCTTTCAGGTGTAAACCACAGTGTACATGGAAAGCAAAATCTGACTCATTCCTGCGAGACAGGAGGTCTTCGGGCTAATAATTGCAGCATGTAGTTTCCATAAAATTTACAAGGTTGGCTTTAAATTTTAGTAGTGGCAGGCCTGCAATAAATGCCAATGAGGTCCATCAAAATGAGTATTTGTGTGTGTCCTCATAAAAATAGATCAATCTTTTTAACAGACTCCATGCAGAGGAATTTGTATAATTACAACACATATCTACAGCTTTAGAGTCCTTTCCACACCAAAACCAACATGCTAAGTCATAAATACAGAGGAAAAATAAACACGGGAACATAATAAAAGAGATTTGGTTGGGTTAAGTCGTTCTGTCTCAGCTGCCATGTTGTAGCTAACAGAGTTTCCACTAGGGGTGGGCAAAGGGATTATTTTCCTTGTTTGTCAGCTTCCTCCTCACCTTTGCCTCTTGCACTCTTGGGGGTGGTGAGCAAGTCTGTTCACATACAGGAGAGGAAAGGGAGAATCACAAGGGAGGAAGGGTCCCACCACACATACATACATTCATTCCCAGACCATGCATTAACTCTTATCATGCTGGTCTTGATGGAAACGTTCAGCAAGGAATGAGAGACTCAAGGCAGCCCCAAAGAAAGGACAAGTTAAGTTTACATCTTCTGTGTTGTGTCCATAACTTGCCAGTTCCATGGTCACAGCTGAATTGTCAACTCCAAGTAATAAAATATGGTTTATGTATGAGATTGTCCACCATGCCAAGTCTCCACACAATTCAGCTGAAGTGGAGGGGAGGTTATGATTCACTGATTCTCTCCCCAGCCCAACCACAGCTCCCATCCTGATGAATTATCCACCAGCAGGGAAGAGCTGGAGTGTTACATGTCACATATGCTCCTCATCCAAACATACCTTTGCTGCCAGGGGCAAGAGCCATGGAGCATGGAAGCCGGGGTAGCCAGGGGGGCAGAAGGCAGGGAAAATGCTACTTGGAGAACTGGATGCATTTTAGTATAGTGCTCTCCCTAATAAGAATAAGGACAGAGTTTTATAAGTGTTTATATACCTCAAAACACAGATGGGCATTTAGTGAGATTTTAAAAAACTCCTATGACTTTTATAGCAGTTAGGAGATGTTAAAAGCTCAAGGGCCACCTCTCTACATCTTTAGATTCCTAAGTATCTTTGAAAGGTCTTGTCTGAAAATCAGCCAGTGCTTTTCAAATAGGCCTTGTTTTTGAGCAATTTGAATAGCCATAGCATTACATTGTTTTTAATGGACTTAATGGATTCCACTTTTGTGTAACAGCCAGAAAACAGAGACTAAACATGACTAATCTGACTTGTTTTAGACATCTGAAAATAAGATGTGTGAATCTCAACTAGTTGCCTGATCTTTCTATAGCCACTCTAGAGAGCAGGCACCTCTGAAATGTATGAGTCAATTTCTGAAGGTGCCTGTCACTCTTCCTTGACCACATGGGAGGGAGCATGGACAACAAGTTCAGATTAGGTGTCTAATTTGTAACAGCTGACACCAGATGAGATGAATTCTTCCTCCTCCAGTGACTTAGCCAAAGGCATACAGAAAACAATGGGAGAGCAAAACACTGAATTCAGCCTCCCAGACCTCTAGCCAGTGTTTAACTACTGAACTGAACTTCCCACTTGAGAAGAGGTGTTGAAGGCTCTTGCCAAAACAATTCCAATTGGTACACGACAGAAAACAATGAAAGTTGTGCTGACTAATAAGTACAGAGTTGGGAGCTGGAGGGAGAAAAAGGGAGATACCCAAGCTCGAAGCTTTTCCCCACAAACCAACCAATTCACAAGAAGAGCGGCACCACAGGCATGCACAGGCTGCAGCCACCCAAGGGAAGAGCACTGCTAACGGAGGACCAGGACTGCCCAGACATAGGTCCTGACAGCAGGCATCCAAAAGCAAAACCAGTTCCAGCTGCCCAGCCGTGTTAACTTTTCCCATCATGTATCTATCTCACTACCCCCATGCTAGCTTTTCCCATCCTTTATCTATCTCACTAGCCCCATGCTAGCTTTTCCCATCCTTTATCTATCTCACTACCCTGATCAAGGTCAAAAAGCACACATTTTTCCCCTAAAAATATAACTGTTAATAATAAGGAAGAATAACCAGTAACTGTTTTTAACTACTTCAAAGTCCTAGTGAAAGCTGAAGATACTCTGAAGTTCTGCAACACAGTGCAATGCTAACTCATAGTGAGGCGCATGAAGGATTAGCTCTTACAAAAAGTGTAGACAAATATTATTTGTATTAAAATTTTCTGTTTCATTTGAAGTTTTCTTTTTTTTTTTTTTTTTATTTTTTGTGATATCTTATATTTATTTCTTGTTCTGATCAGGAAACAGTTCTCCCACCAATGAACTCTGAGTCTGATGGGGAAGAGACTTTTAAACAAACTTAAGAGGAGATGTTCTTTTCTTAAAAGATTTCTTACACTGCCTTTCAGCTTTTAAATAACAAAAAGCACCCAAAAGCATGACTTCTCATTATGAAACCGGGTGATTCAAAAAGCAATTGTTTCAAAAACTAAGGTAGAAAGATGTCAACCACTTCTAATGACTATTGAAGGCAAGAGAAGCCTTTCAAAGAAAGTCTCCTAACTACACACTGTCTCCTGCTCTCAGTACGCTGCATAACTTCTTGCCATAACACTCCTCAGGCCCCTTCTCCTCCCTCATGCCTTTTAAAATGACATTTGAGAACACAAAGCTGTTGAGTATCTACAGCAGATACAAACCTTGGCCCTGGTGAAGTCACTGGCAAACCCCTTGTTGTCAGTCAGGTCAGGTCTTCACTGAGACTCTGGGCAGAGCACAAACTTTTAATTTTAAATATTTCCACACAGATGGACTACAGACGTCTTTCAAGACTGGGGTCTGGCAGCAGCTAGATGACTTAGCCAACAAATTTATTATGATCTTCTGAACACTGTGATCTCAGAGGTTCAGTACAACATGCAATTACTCTTACTCCAATCAGAAAACCAGTAACCAGCAATTTCATGTTATTTGCGTTTCAGTTTTACTTGTGCTTCTATATGGCTTTGAGCCTCTTAACACTGTTAGTGACTGCACTACCTGAACAACTCCCATTCAAGGTGCACTTGCAACTCCATGCCCCCCCCGTCCATCCTCACAAACAACTGGAAGATTTACTCATCTTTTAACTTTCTGCTGGGCAGTTTGCTACACAAAAGCTTCAGCAGAGATTGTGCTAGCTACTGTCAACACATAGAAACAGGCACTATCCCAGAGGTCTTATGAAAAATTAGACAAAAAGCTGTCAAGAAGACAAAATAGTATTTTGATTTCTGACCCAAACAGCTAAACAAAAAGTTATGGTCTTGTGGATTTTTCCATAAGAAGAAATTGGCAGTCGTCAGGTGTTTCCTTGACCTACCGACCTGAGGAAACTGTAAAGGAGCCATGCTTTGGGAGGCCAGCAGTGCAGGAGATGGCTTTCAAGACTGTTGCCCCATTAACACTTAGCTGAAAACCTTGTCCGTCTTCTCAGCTTCTCGCAGACCTGACCCTGATACTCTCTTTGTCTGACAAAGCCCTGGGCATTTATGCCTTAGGTTATTTTTCCTGCTGCTTCTTCCCAAATGCACAATCCAGTGTCAGTACCCTGGGCGCTCCTTGCCAAGCGTGGTTTCAACAACCTTTGTCCACATTCATTTCTGAATAGAACTTAACTTATGCTGCTGTAGCGTAAAATGGATTGGTATCCATTTTAATAGCTTTGTATCCAGAACAGATTGGCTTAATTAAGTAACTGTATTAAACTTTCACTTCCTTACACCAGTCTAGCCACTTGCAAGCTGCAGTGATTGCTGTACATGCAAAATCATCACATTTCAGTACAGCCACATCTTTGAGGCAAATGAGATTTTTCTTTCCAACATATTCTGAAGCTTACTGATAGCTCAATAAAACAGTTCATTATCTCTCCAGACCCTAAATTTCTTTTTTTATTTTAAATACTTCTACAAGTAACTAAATCTTTATCTGAATTTTTTATTTAAATGCTTGGTGTTTTTCAGGAGTTTTGAAAGCTTTTGAAAGGTGCTTGATGACAAACCTGACCAGAGCAAGCACATTGTGTCTGGAGAGCAGCGCAGTGAGGGCCAACTGCTTACACCACCAGGACCATGGGACAAAACAGTGTAAGGAGCAGACAAATGTCCACAACCCAGCAGTGGATTTTCCCCTACAGCCACCAATGCAGTGCCAAGCTGTATCTTCCTTTTTAGTCACACAGGCTTTGGACATGAAACAGCGTAATGGGGGAAGGAGGAGGAGAGGAGACCTGGTGTCACGTCAAACAAATTGTACACACAAAGCCATCAGCATTGGCCACTCACAGCCTGGCTGCATTTTAGCAAGTGAGCTAAAGAGGAAAGTTTTTCTGTTCCCATTGGAAATCCTCAGAGCCATCCATTCACCCTATCATATGTTCACTATCAGAAACTGCTCTTCAAAGCTGAACAAAAACTACTGTGCTGCATAAAATTGATAAAGTTAATCGTATGCAGCATGTTTCCTTTACCATAAGTATTCCCAAACACCATTTGTTTCTGGATTTCACTGTTCTCTTAACTAAAGAACAGCTACATTATTGTTTCATCTGTAGCCCAACTGTTTTCTTTACATTTTTACCACTAAATTGAATCTACTGCCAGTAATCTAATTTACATTTAAAATGCACAATATGCCAACATGACCAGACTTCAATAAAATTTTTGCTAAAACTCATAAATGCCTTGATTCTGGTGTTTATAGAAATTTTAGACTGTTCATTCCCTGAATGTTATGTTGCTAGCATCCTGAAATCATTCCCATATGAAATAAGAAACATTCTTAGATTCATGCTGCGTCAGGAAATACAAAATATATTGTCACTAGCCATTGCTCTCAAAATCAAAGATTTGTCAGCTCTCAACCAAGTGATTTGGATGGTGTGTCCAGCCTGCAATAGCATGGGATATTAGCATTACTCACCTGCTATGGTTATT
This sequence comes from Pelecanus crispus, assembly GCF_030463565.1. NCBI lineage: Eukaryota > Metazoa > Chordata > Aves > Pelecaniformes > Pelecanidae > Pelecanus > Pelecanus crispus. Next base: position 57,288,251 of record NC_134648.1, read on the forward strand.
GATGCAGCGCATCTCATTCCCTGCACTTCAGATTACAAATATTTCTTACCACCTTTGCTTCATTTATTTTTTCTTCCTGTGCACACAACTGCTTGGTTTCAAAATATTGCAAAATTCTTTAGGACTTTTACGAGCACCCTCCATCATCACCCAGAAGCATCTTTCCTGAGTAGCTACTTGACAATAACAGGAAGATCATTTGCTAGAGGATTGGATTACATTTCTCAGTTGGATACTGATTGCCAAATTTGTAATTTTAGCAAAACAAAAATTCATCAGAGATTAAAGTAAAATTGGAACAAGGTTTCAGGGTGGTCGTCTTTCTTTTTTGTTCTTTTTTTTTTTTTTTTTTTTTTTTTAATGTGCAAATGGATTATGTAGTAGATACAGCTCATTTTGTGCTTTCCAAACATTTTCTTTTTTAAAAACAATGTTTTCAGGGGATAGTAGCTAAATAGAGTTTTTAAAAGAAAAAATGAAAACAAAGAACACATTTGCTTCCTATTAAATGACTTTTTTATCTTACTTCCAAACAAAGTGGTGGGATGTGTGCAGGCATGCACATGTTCATACACAGGGAATTAGAAAGGGTTGGTCTTTTTGAGTGAAACCCTCAATTTCTTTTTTTTTGGTTTTTTTTTTTTTTTTTACTTCCGCAATCAAACCTATTATCAATTACTTCTGAAGTTCTACTCATAGCACTTATTTATATCCTTCAGCTAATCTTTGATTGTGCAAAACCATATTGCTCATATCAGAAACGCACACAAGCTACAGCAGTAGCAGGATCGATGGCCAATCTCCTCAGCGCAGTCATAGTTTCAAACAGTGTCCATATGCTGTTCTACACTGTGCATACTCTGATTCAATAAACAGCTGCTCATCCAAAGATATTTGCCTATTTAAAATTTTTTATGTAAAGTTTTGCTTTGTGATTAGGGTCAAACATGGATGCCTGCCTCCTGGTCCAAGTGGCTGAGAGAGCACACTGGGACACATATTACTTTTGAAAAATACATTTTGAAAACTCAAGCTTTATACATATATGACTCTGCAGAGGGGGAAAATGTACATCTAGAGTTTGTTGAATTTAGAGTAGCAAAAAGCCAAAGACAGATGAAGGCACAGGCTTCCTCATGTTTAGATATTGGTATTATAGTTGCTTTGGTAGAAGACAAAGTTGCAGCTGGTTCTTTCAAGGATGAATCAGATAGATACCTCTGGGTATGTCTATCTCACCTCTAAATGCACGTGATCATCTTGCAGAAAACCTTTTAGTATATTATATTGCTTTGAATTATCAGTTCAATTATGAATGTGCTTTCCTGTATTGGAGCCTAGGATTGAATTCTAAGGAATCAGTTCTGCACTTGGGTGCATGCATCTAAAGGCACAGTTTGGCTCTGAATAAAGAAAAAAGTGAAGACGTCTGGTTTTATGCACAACAGACGATTGCTCAAGCTGTGTTCTTCTCTCAGGAAATTTTAATAGGATTTTTGTGTACAATAGGATTGTTGTACTCCAGGGTGCAACTATTTATGTAAATATAATCATGCTATTTATGTAAGAAATTGAAAGGTTTACAATAAGAATCAAGAACAATTTCATTCTGAAGGAGTAATCATTTAATTGAGAATTCAGAGTTAAGGTTTAACATTTCCTTTTTTCCTTTTCCAAGTGGTTTTTGCTAGCATTCTTACTACACTCAGAGTTACATAAAGTAAATATACATTTTAGCTAAGCCAAAACTGCTGTGCCAACAGAAAGCAATACCCCGCACCTGCTGAGAAAATCTCCCTTCTCAGTGCCTGATTTTGCAGAAGCCCTTGTTGGGACATGGAAGCTCTCGGTTGTCCTGCCTGATCAGCAGGCACTACAGCCCTTGTGAAAAATGAAGCACTCTGCACACTGCTGGGAGAGCAACACCAGACACTTAAAATCATGTCTATAGCAATCCGGGAGATAGTGGGTTGGGATTTTCTGGTCAATTATTTAAACTTCAAGAGTACAGTCTTATTCATCTAGTCTACACAACAATATGGTAAACCTGATCCACTTGGACCCTGAATCACAGTGTGAACATGACACAACGTGTGTGGTCCATTCACTCAAAACTCTTCACTTGCTCTGCTAGGGTCCAAGTTGCCCTGGTGTGGTCTTTGTCCTCCCTGCAGGAGATGTCAACAATGTCCCAGTATCTTGAAATGGTACCCTGAATGGCCCAGTGACAATGTGGCATACCTGGCTATAAGACTGGAGACCATCCAGTGCTTGGGGAGAATAGTGAGGCAAAAACACTTGAGGATGTTAAACCTAAAAAAAAGTTCCATCCTAACCATCTGCAGACTTCAGTCTTGGTATAAGTTTTCCAAACAAGGTATTGAGGAAAAGGTACATTAAAATTTTTAAGAAGAAATATGATAACCCCACCAAGGGGCAGAACCAGATAATTCCTGGAAATAGAAAATTAAACTTACAGCAGGACTCACTGGATATCCAGTTACTAAGGGGTTATTGAGAGGGGACTGGGTGATAGTAAGTACTTAATGCATTTATACATTTATACAATATTGAACCAATATTTCAAGACTTTCACTGATTACTTGGGAGACCAGAAACTACTTTTTCCCACTCTTATTTTGGACAAGTTTTTTCTGGATTGTTGGGTTTTTTCCCTACCTTTGAAGCACTGAATATAGTGATAGCTAGGGACAACATACAGGCAAAGAGCACTAGTGTTCATATGAGCATTATATCAAAAGGCCATTTCTTCCTGGGATCAATATGGTAGGACTAATGGAAAATTGATTTTGCTCAATGTTCCTTTGAAGCATGGTCTGCTTCCCAGGAGCATCCAGGATCTTCAGTTCGTGTATAGTGACAAGGACCAAAGCTATTGGGGATGGTCTTTTTTTCTCCTTCTATACAACAGGTCTCAAATTTATTACAAGGTGTAGAAGCTTGTTACCTTGCAGCTCACATTGAGCAGAAGCTCTGTAGATCAGAAAGCTAGTTGTAGTTGAGGGCCTTGATTCAATGATCTGGAGGGTGCTCTGCACATCTCTAGACTAAAGGCACTGGATTAACATGCTTAATAGAAAAGAATTCTTTTTTCCAGAGGATCTAGACTCCTGCTTGGGCATTAGCACCAGTAGAAGAAGCAACTGCTAAAGATGACTCCAGCCATAATAAACTATTGGTTGATAGACAGCATGCAACAATAAAGCAAAATAAGATTGGTTTGGAATTTTTGCTCAGGCTGTGAACCCTAAAACAAACATTTCTTAAAAAAGCATACAGCAGTAGTCTAAATTTCTTGGTAAATTTAGCCTAAATGACACATTTCAGTACAGTCAGCTTGAAAGTCAGACATCTAAGCACAAAGTGGATAGGTATCATTTATGAGACTGGGAAATGGTATCTCTGAAGGGACTTGAGGAGTTTTGTGGATATTCAGATGAACATCATCTCCGCCACTGGCTCTAAAGGGCTAGTCCTTCTCTGGAGTGGGTACTGAAGGGACAACTGAATGAGAGGTTGTAAAATCCTACGCCTGGGCACTCAGACAGCTACAAAGCTGTCCAAGCTACTTCTCGTCAAGTACCCATACAGGCCACACACATATGATGACTGGCTTTGTCAGTTTTGGAGAGAAAAAATGTACAAGATCCAGCAGATGAAAGATGAATCCTGACATTTAAATCTTCAAATGAGACCCGTTTGCCTTGTGAGGGGCTGTAAACTGTGCAAGGGGACTTGGCCATGGGAATGTCACCATGCTGTGGGAGGCCCTCTGACACTGGAAGCTGGAAACCAAGATTAGAAGGTTGGGTTTGGGTTTTTTTCCTAAAATATATGCTCTAGCTCAACTGGCGTTGTTACTGGTCTTGGAACGGCAGTCAAGCAGTCAAAGTGCATTATCACAGCGGTGTCTTTTGGCTATGGAAATGTATGAAAACAAGCAAAACACAAACAACGCTCCAGAGGCTTATTTTGTTAAAAAGCAACAATTTCAATATATACATCCAATAATTAATTTGACTTCTTGTGTAGTACACCTCCTTGCCCTGCTGTCAGTCTACCCTAGGGCCAGGGGCAGAGAGGCTGGCATGCCCAGCATCCTGCTCCAGCCCAGCACACATTCCCACCTCGACAGAAGAGCTTCCAGCATCAAAGCATCAGACTGGGGCCATTTATTTGAGCCAAGGATTTTTTATTGTTGTGAATTCTGTGGCTGCTGGTTAACCTGAAGACTGAAAAGTTCACTGTGAGAGTCAGAACAAGATTCAGATTTATTCTCTGTGACCTGAAAGCCCACATCCTAAGGTGGTAGAAAAGTCCTTCGTGGTTGGTGTTAATGAACCTGACACACAACTAAGCACTACTGGCTCTATCCAGCAGAGGGAAGCAGCAAAAAGAGACCTATATTTGTTGGTTTATCATTTTAACAATAACTAGTTACTACCTAAAGAAATACAGTTATAAAAAGCAGCTACAGCCAAACTCCTGACAGGCAGATCTGTTAATTTCTACCCAGTAACTAAGACCATGCAAAAATGGGACATTTTGTTACACAGAGATGTTTCCTCTGAACCTGTCAAACACTTTAATATAACCTCAAATCCCTGCAAGCAACAAATAATCGCTGCAGCTGATACTAAACCTATGCTTTTACCTGCCCCTGTAAAATTGAATAAAAAAGTAACAGTACCACTATTGTGATTCACACATAATTGAGTATGCCAACTAATAATCTTTAATATCCACTGCTGACAGCATGGAATTAGCTGCATTTTTCCCTGTCCAACTTTCATTTTTTTCCTGTGGTGTAAGCCAGTATCTAAGCCCATCCTTATATCATTTTGGCTATATTAACTCAATTGAGGAGAAAGTACTTAGCCTAAAGCAGGTTAGGGTGAGACCTTGAAATAACAATGTTTACACAAGCTAAAGATGTCTTTTGTTGAAGCTCTCCACTGATGCTTGCCAACAAAAGCTTTTCATGCGCGAAAGAGTCAATACTGAATTATAGTTAAGCCATGTAATAATTATCCTCATTAGACGTAACCAGAGCATGGATAGGATGAATTCAGTTATAAACTCTGCTAATACTCAGGAAGCATATTCTATATGTAATTTAATAATCTTGGAAATAAATACACAATTCTTTCTGTCTTTTAGCACAAAGTCTATTAAAGCAGAGAAGCAATTCACAGTGAGAAGACTGATTTTTTTCATGATTTGTTTTTAACTTAATCTGGTGGGAGCTTTTGAATACAGTATTTAGGTGAGTCTAGCAGGAACAAGAGAGCTGGGACACGCTGACCACCCTTTCTTGGGTGTAACGTCCTGCTGGGGAGATGGACATGGGTGGGAACTTCTCTCCTGAGCGGGGAGTGCAGACCTGGGTGAGCTTTGTCCCTGTCTTCTCCTGAAGATGGTGGGAGGGGAGATGACTCCCTGTGGAAAGATACCATGGGTACACTGAAGTTTCCAGCCTCTCTGTCCCTGGTTCATGATTTCCTGTGCTTCCTGACCCACCCCTGTCAATTTTTGGAGATCCTTTGGCTGTTTTTAGCAGCCAAAGTGGTTTTAGCACAAGGATCTAACATTCAGGTCCTGGCTAGAGGCTGCCAAACCACTCCTCAGACAATTTTTGCCTGTGCTGTTGGCAACACTGGTATAAGGAACTCCTCCTCCCATTCCCGTCCCAGACCAGTTTCTCCTCCCTGCTTTCCCCAGTTCTACCATTGACTGTCTGCATGTTTGTCAGGTGGCATCGTAGGCAAGTCACCTTAAAAACATCATCTCAAAACAAATACTGAGGGAAGAGGATGGTGGAGGAGCGGGTTAAAAAAGAAAAAAAAGCCTTTTTCTTTATCTGGTTTACAGCATCTCCTCACAGCAAGCTGAGCAGAAACAGACAGGACAGAGGGATGGTGATTCTCTGGGCTGGTACTGCTTTCAGCATCCTCATATTCGCAAGCGGTGGCAACCGTGGATATCTCACTGCATTACATACCCTGTGAGACTCTCCTGATCCCACAGCGGGAAGCATGGCTGCTCTTTTCCCTGGGCTTTTCTTCGCCCAGGAGAGGAAGCCTGGCTTGGCAGCCTGAACACGGCGTCCAACCCAAGGGCAGGCTGGAGTCCCAGAGTCAGCTGGGGCTTGGTTTCTCCCTGAACAGTTCACTTGCAACGTCTGACTTTGCTGCTTCTTCTGTAATAGGGGATAACATTACTTCCCTATCACAGAATTAACCAGCTGTGTCTGAAAGCATGAAAACATCACGTTTTCCTCTTCAACATTTAAACCTGATGCCACTCTGTGAACAAAACTTTCCAGAAAATTAGCTTTTGGAGGTTGAGAAACTATGAGAAACAGGAGGCCATTTCAGTGCTGCTCCAATCAGCCCTCAGGAGACTCCAGCAGATCAAGAGGAAAGCACAGCAGATTATGGCAGCTCCCACCCATACCCTGCATTGCCTGTTCCAGCCTTGCAAGTGCCCAACACAGCAACGGGGATGTCAGTAAGGGGTCCATGGCAAAGAATGCTGGGTTGTGAGTATGTATGTGCATAAACATCTTTAAATGAGGGGCCGAACAAAACCAGCAGCCATGCACCATGTTGCTAGCAGCTACAGCATTCATCTCACTGATGGCACAGTCCGTGGGTGAAACCCTGCTGTTTTCTATAAGCCAGTCTACTCCATTTGAGGCAGTGGCAAAAATCCCATAATTACAATGAGACGAAAATCTGCTCCTTTCTAGTGGTGTAACTCTGACGTAACTATCAAAGCTGGTGGTAGTAAACTGATGTGGCAATAATGCAATTCTAACTCTACCAAGGTAAGGAAAGCAGACAGGATGTGGGAAAAAAAAAAGGTTAATGGATTTATTCTTCCAATGATTATTTATTTACTTTTGGCAAACTGTGGAGTTATTCAAAGAAGATTGATTTTTCAATATTGGCATGCCTCACAGTGATAAAGTGATCAGCATTTCTCAGAATATCATGAAAAAGGCCTATGTTCCATGGAAAATTCATATTCAAAACAACTGGTGTAAGAATGTGTTTGTGTAGTCTGAACATTTTTAAACAGTGAGGCCAAGGCACTAAATTAAATATCCCATATTTTAAGTTTTCATTGCAAAAATATTTTGTAGCTACATTCAAAGTTATCAACATTTGAGAAATGATATAAATAAGATCTAACTTCCATGCTATTAAATTAAGCTGCTGCCAGCGTTATTATTGGCAGTAAAATTACTTTGATTGCTATCAGCTATATCAGCTATAATCAAATATAGGAAAAGCCTGGAATGCTGATATCTTCCACAGTAGTATGTTCTTAAACAGTCATTAAAAAAGAAAGCTCTGACATGACATATCCATTTAAAATTCTGCTCCACAGTAGCAGATAAATAGCATAATGAATTCTTGAGTTGCTGCAGCCTATGTGTTTAAGCTCAAGTTATTATTTTATTTCCATTTGTCTGTTTCAACAGTTTAATGTTGTAAGTAAGCCACGGCTCAATATACTACATTATTCACAAGCCAGTGGAGTGCAGATGCCTAACACAGCAGTTCTGGAGAAAACTCTCCCAATGCTAGCTAGGACGTCCATGCTGAAATGGAGAGGGCAGCTCTCCAGCACCCAGATCACCCCAGTTGGTCCAAGTACTGCCCAGGGACAGGGTGAATCTCTGCTTAGAGCCTGTGGGTGGAATAATTCTTCCAATTAGGAGCCACTCAAATGCACCAGCACGGAAAGGCAGGAGCAGTTTAGAGCAGAGCAAAGTGCCGCATAGCCTGAAGGGGAGAAACGGTGTTTGAACAGACCTCTGGGGTGGCTTCTCAGTCATTCCGCAGTCAGGCTTCATGCAAAAACTGCACACAGATCTTGGGCTGAGCCTGAGGTTTGCTCCACTTGTGGCTTTCATAGAAACCGAGAGAACATGGGCTGAGGCCGTAAACACAGCTGGATACCAGGGTTTTTTTCTTCTCTGGCAGGAGCACCACAGGGCTAGTCTTCCCCTAACCCCAGGACACCCGCCTCCCCTCTTCACAAGGACATCTCCCCCAAAGACCTCTAAAGGCAGAGAGCAAGGGCCAGGTCATGCTGGGTGAGGGTGGCAGCCGGTGGGGATGTTCAAATTCAGCCCACCCTCACCCCACAAGGGAAATTACAGGGGCTGGGTCACTTCCCAGCTCCGCAAAGCCACACCACTGGAGTGAAAGGCAAAAATGAAAAAAAAAAAAAAGAAAAAGTCTTCATAAAACAAATCCTACAGGATTTCCTCGCAATAATCCTCTGCCTGGGGTAGCATACCTGCATTGCTTTAGTCACCTGCTGTTCTGAGGAGTGTAACAGCTGGAAGAGCAGGAGGGCAGACTTGCTCAGCTATTTCCCCCCCAGCATATTCTGGAAAAAAAGGGCTGCCTCCAGATACCCCACCTCAGGACAGGGTTAGAATTGGAAGCTAAAGTTCTTACTAAGGTTCATGATTTGTTTGTGAATTTCAGAAAGAAATGGAATTACTGCTGATTGCACTTGGACTGCACTACAGAGGGCTTTTTGCCCCCATAAAGCTCACTGCGAAACTGTTGCAGCAACAGCTGGGATTTTCAGAGGGGTTGCATGAGATAGTGCCATTAAGTGCCTTTGAAAATCTAAGTCTAAATGCAAACGGCAACAGATCATCCCTCCAACTAATTTGATGCTCAGCCTGTGACCCAGCTACAAACAGCAGTTGAGGACAAAACAAAGCTCTCCTTTACAAGACACGCCTGTGCCAATTATGCAATATAATCTCACCTCCAGAGGTAAAATAACTTTAGTCTCCCAGCTGATGTTCAATGTATGCCGTAAAAATTCCATCAGCTAGTGGAAATTCAATAGTCTATGAGACAACATAGATGTCAGAGGGGCCAAATTTAGTCCCAGAATAATTCTATGGCAGTTGTTAGAAATAAGCCTAGAATAAGAAAGTGCAGGTATTTTTAATAGTTAATTATTTTTAATTAGGTGTAATCAAGAGTGTTGAAAGAACAAGTGTTATTTTATATAAGCAGTAAGAGAAGTGCCAGATACCTGTTACTTCTGAATTAATTTTATCAGTTGATTCCTTTCTTCAAAATTCCAAAAGGCTGAAATATGAAGTCGCATTTCATGAACTCAGCAGGTCTTGGACACAAGGTACAGTGGGAGCAGCTGGACCTTCCTTGCCGCTACTGGTGCTGGGAGGTGCAGGGCCAGCTCCCCTGCTGCCAGTGGCGCCCGCGCAGCCCGGGCATCTCCGCGGCAGGCCCAGGTGTGGGAGAGCTCAGAAGAGGGATGGCTCCCGAGGGGGAGGTTCAACAAGCCACAGCCAGGCACAAACTTCTGCCCCTGCCCACCCCAGCTGGGCCCAGCTGATGGTCTCACTGTGTAAAACCAGCACCAAGCACCCGCTCCCACCGCTCTAAAAAATAGGTAGAAATGGAGAAGAGGTCAATAGCAACACACTCTTTGCACTAATTCATGTTAAAAGCTTTTCTTTATATTTTGAAAAGGCGGTTTATATCTGATCCTGTTGCATCAAAGACAAAATATGCCACTTTCAGTTATGTCACTGCATGCCATGTAGGAAAGCACAGACATTAACAAAGAGCCACAGCAAAGCATCGAGTGCATCTGAATTCTTTGTCTGCAGCCCAGGCTTTTCCTGCCTCACAGTGACAGGATCAGGGAAGAATTTTCTGTGACTAATTAGGTTTTAACTTGCCAGAGAGAACATGGACATTGGCAGTCTATTGTATAATAGTGAAGCAAAGTTTGAACTAGATTGAACTTAATTTCCTTTCACTGAAAGGAAAGAAAGATTAATAAAATATCCCCAAATCCATCCTGTTAGCTTTTATTAAATCAGCAAATGAAATTTAACCTCCAATTCTGTTATAAAATCTTTTCCTGTAGATTAAGTTTCTGCAAACATAAATGAAATAGACATACTCTCCTCTGCAACATTTTAGATATGAAAATTACATTACTTCAATCAACATCATTGTTACTTTAGGCAAATGCCATATTAAGAAACAATTATTTTTTGTGTTTCTTTTCACAATATTACCTAGATTTTGTTATATGCCAGAACTTTGCTAGTCATTTCTGAAAACCATTTTCTGATATTCCAACATGTCCTTGCTCTTTCTGCCAACAGTACAGAGTTAACCCTCCAGGAATACAGAGCTTTCTCTTATTAATGTTACACTTCTCATCTGAGGGACTCTAAGTCATGTTCCTCTCTCACCTTCTCTACTGCTTCTCAGTTCTAGTTATTGCATTAATGCCCTGGCTTACTTCTGCTAACCATCTCACTGAAGTCAACGGTTACATCAGGAAAACCCAGCCCCCCCCAGCCTCAGTAGATGAGGACAGGTACTCGCATTGGGCTCAATCAGTTCTCAGGTGTCCTTTATGGAGAATCAGTGAGTCAAGCTTGGTCCCTAAACTTGCTTCCAGTAGAAAGTTTGATGGATCAATGGAGGTGGGATCTGCCTGGAGCATCTGTAACTGCATGGTGAAGTCTGCACCTGGGGAGCTATTTACCTGCAAATGTTAAAACAAAAGGGTTGGGGAGCTTTGCTATTTCTCACCTGGTCAGTAAAACAGAGCTGTAAACATGAGCATAATGAGCACATCCTGCACAAGGAATGCTCCTGCCCTGCTGACTGCGGACACCTCCTGCCAGGAGGTAGGAATGAGGAGGCTCTGGGGGCTCAGCGGTGCCGCTGTGATGGGCAGAGCCCCGCAGCGCCTCACCTCCGAGGATGGGGTCCTGCTGCTCCTCCCAGGTGAGTGCTCCCACCACACTGAACGGGCCCCGCTGATGCTGAGCCTTCGGAAAGCACAGGGCACTGCAGGGGGAAAAATGTCGCTGCCATAGAAGTTAAAACATTAACACTGTTTACGTCAAACTGCCAGTGCTCAGTACTACACAAGACAATATGAAACTGTATAAAATATTTGCAACGATTGCCAAGAAAGTAGATGCTGCCAATACTCCAGAGCACATCCTCTGGAAGTGATTACTTCTAATCCTTTAGAAAATGTATAAATAAAATGATGCCAAGACTGATGGACAAGCCAGGGCACCTACTCATGTTTCTAATATATTGCTTTCCCTCCACCCCCTTCCCTTCTCTGTACAAAATACTCTTCTTTTTTAGTAACTTAAGTTGACAATCATCAAAAGAAATCAAACTGTATATAAATGAACATTCTGAAGCATGTCACAGTATGTCAGAAACTATTGAAATCTACTACAAGTCTCCAAAACAAGTATTTAAATCTTTTAGTAATGCTTTAGTAGAGTGATTATTTAACTTACTAGCAAGAATGCATTTAGCAGGAACACCAGAAGCGTTTACCCTTAGTATTAGCTACTCAATCACATAGCCTAATCCCAGAGGCCTAATCTGCGTGTTAGTGGGAACACAGCGATTATCTACATTCATTAGAAATTAGAAAGGGGGAAGGTGGAGGAGAAAACCTCAATGGGTGGATAATTAGTTTCACATACTCCCATTGTTTGCATGGGGCCAAATGCATATTGCCATTGAAGTCAAAGGAGCTTTTACCAGACAGTCCTGCCTTTTCTTGCTGTCCAGACCACCAGCTATGATCATCAGGGCTGCTTGTCTTAGCCAGGGAGACACAAGTTTGTTCTAGCCTTAAATATATTAGAATGGTCTTTCTTTCTCATAAGTGTCTAGTAAGCTAGAGTAAGTGGATTTCAATAGCCTTCTTGTTGGTAACTGCAGCTGGTGCCTGCTTTGGGTTCTTTATTTTGTGCTTAACACAATACTGCTTTAGAACAGATGGATTTAGCAAAGCCTGCTAAGATACTAAATAGGAATAGGGTGTTCTTAAAGCAGCTGGACACAAACTGAGTAAACATATAATGGAAGACCATTTCTCTCATTCTCCATTCCCTAATAAACATGTAATGATTTATCCTATAGCTGGAGAACTGACATTCCTCTCAATGGAAAGGTAGTGTTACGTCTCACTATGAGTCATTTATGTTTAATCCCAGATAAGGGAAGAGAACAGGCTACTCTTGCAGCCTTATTTCTGCAAGCTCATTATAATTACAGCTGTCCTCAAGCTGAAGAATTCAGACATATTTCATGTCTCCAAAGTTTTACTGTAGCTCTTTGTAGCAGCACATCTATGTTCATTCTCAGTCAATGCCACGGTAGTAATAAGATGTTCTGCGGTATCCTGTACTGTTATAATCCTCTTTTTCTAATGCCAGAAATTGGTGAAATCAGTGTTACTGAAGGTGTTTGGACTTGTCTGTTCAGTCCAAGTCACCAGGAATCTGTGCAAGATCCATCTACAGATACCTATCCTAAACTCAGTGTCCTTTAATGTACCAGAGATTGCTATTTAGAGATGTTCTGTCTTATTATTAACACAACATAAATATCAATATTAAGAGCTTTCTAGTATGAAAAGCTTGGGAAGTTCTTATAATTCTCTTTCCTTTGAGAAGATGCATTGAAATAAGTCTTCCTCCTAGGTCAACTGACAAAGTCTATTTACAAGCAGCAAAAAGGTGCGAATCCAACTTGAGCACAAATGATCTCTGAGTCTGAGGTGTAAAATGTGGATTCCTCCACACACGAGTTTCACGTTCTCTGCTCAGTGTAACAGTGACCTTTGCAAGGCTTCTGCTACACAAGGCTAAAGAGAAGTACTGGGATGAAAGGAGGTTAGGACAAGCAAGCAGGTTGTGATGGTTCTATACCAGTGTGTTCAAAGAATAGTTTGATGCCAGCTGCATTGTGACTGCAGAAATGACCTGAAAGTGTCTCTGAAGACATTAAGGTACTTTTGAGAGAGAGAAAGGACTTCAGTTTCTGGATCCATGCACAAATGGGCTCTCAGCTTTGGCAAAGACCAGTTACTTCAATTTTGCTAGAAGTGAAAGTCAGGAGAGGCAGAGGAAACAAAAAGTTGCAGAATGTTGTCATGCTGCACAGTTGCTAAAGGACCGCTTTTGAATGCACACCTGGGTACTGCAATGCCCAGCATGGCCCTCTGCTGTGTGACACCTTGGCAGATGTCTCATCTGCAAGTGCTTATTAACAAAAAATGTAAAATGGGAAGAACCAGAAGAAATTCTAGCCCTGAGTTCATTTTCAGAAGGAGATCAGGGATGTTTTTTTAAAACGCATGTAGGATCATAAGAGAATTTGGTTTGGAGGAGACTTCAGGAAGTTATCTAATCTAGCCTCCTAGTAGCATCCCTACTACATAGGCACAGGTACCCCCTTTTACACAGAGAAGCTCCTTGTAATGGGGAAACAAATGCTTAAAAGCATAGCATTACCCAAGAATTCCCTTTTGCTGGAGTGATGTTTCGACAGTTAAAACAGGCAGTAAAAGGCCATTCTGTGATGACAAGGAGGTGCAAAAATGCTATAGTTGAGGACTGATTTGTAATAGAGTAAATAATTTATGATGAAAAATCTGACTAATATAACTTTAGAAACTCTTTATTAGGAGGTTTCTGGAAACAGATCCACAAAGCAGGAAGATGGATTCCTTCCATGCAGCCCAAAAGGAGATAGCATTTGCATGGCAGAAAACAGAACTTGAAGATGCTTCCTGGAAAAATGTGAAGAGCTCACAGAAAGCTTCTTTCCAAGATGTGTGTTGTTGCTTCCCCACTTTCTGGGTGGTGGTGGTTCTGCTTTCTCATGTATCAACTCAGCCTCAGACACAAACTCATTATTATGTAAAATACAACATGCAAACTCAGAATCTAAAACCCTATAATCTTAAAATCCAGCATATGGAAAATGTAAATAGGCGGTATGGTGTGAGAAGCTGTTTTCATCTGCTTCTGCCAGCAGCTGATGCCCAGAAGAAAAAAAAAAAGCTTTGTGTATGTGCCATCCTTACACCAAAACAGTTTTAAAAGAGCCCTCCTCTGTCCCAAGCGAGGCCACTGATTGTTTTATTCAGAAACCTTTCAAAGCACAACTTCAGCAGTGTGAGAAAATTAAAGAATTTTATTGAAATAATTTTTTTCTTTTTATGGGCATGAAAACAAAACCACAGACACTCATCTTGTGACTACTGTTTATTCATTATCTAAGATAGGAGCTAAGTGGGGGTGGATCTGGGTTCCTTCTCCTGTTGGTGGCTCGTCCTTAGGCAAAGGCAACAGGGAAGGGTATGGCAACACTGCATTTCCTAAAACCACGCATTTGGGCAGGGCAAGGGGGTCACCACAGAAAGAGCTTTGGAGACTCAGCTAAACAACAGCCGGGAAGAGGTTCTGGGAGCAGTGCAGGTGGTCCTGCTGCACGGGACTGCACACCACGCCTCACAGAGGGACGGCAGCCTGCGGTGGGATGGAGAGGAACCTGTGGGGCCAGGGACCAGCAGCTCAGGGAGAAGGGATTTTGCAGGACAGCTGGAGAGAAGAACTTGGTCAAGACATAGCAAAGACATTCAGAGTTCAGGTAAAAGCCAGACCTCTTTTTATGGAACCTCTGTCTTTGGTTCACAAACCTGCCTTAAATACTAATACTGCAGGACAGCTATTCTTTTGAGAGGCTTTAAAATGCAGCTGCTCAACATACCTATCCAAATTCAGCTGTAAGCTTGCAAAGTAATATACTTCAAGCACGATATTTCTACCAATAGCCTGGGCCCAAGCAGCAAAGACTCTGTTGTAAGAACCAGTTAAAAGTACCCCTTAAAATAACAAATGTATGAGCCTCCAGGGTTATAGTTACAAGACACACAGTGTTAAAGGACACAGCTCAAGATTACAAATATCATTGCTACAGCTACGACCACATTTGATAATCAATCTCATTTACTGTTTAAAAATCTCTCATAGGTTTTTAATTAAACTTTAGAGGATCCAAGTGATGGTTTTTGCTGTTGCACATTATATGTTTACTATGAGATGAGTTCTGGTTGATTGATGTGCATGAACTCAAGCCAATTCAGAATATTCTGCTTACAAGGCATACAGTCTGCTTGTACTGTAGCATCCCTCAGCTACAATTAGCTGCCATGAATTTATTTTCAGGGAAGGACTACCTATCTCAATTATCTTTACATTTTAGTGCCAGGTGAACTGGTTTAGCAATTCAGACATTTCACTCAAACCTTTGTCTATTTTTTAGAAATGAACTAAGGTGGTTATTAGCCTACTTACCTAAGAAAATGAGGCTTTTGCAGTCACACTGTTTCCATGTATATCTGTGTCTGTTCATCTGTGTGTCCCTGCCTTGGAACTTTTGAACCCCTTAGCAAAGGTCAGCTGAACTTGACAAAGGTGGAAGGTCTCTAAGATACTACTTTCCTGTGTTTCCTGCAAACAGGCAATCTTCTGGAGAAGAGAATCTTTATTTTCCCCACCATGAGAAAAGCTGCCTTATTAGACACCAGAAAACCTACATAAGAAAGATAATTTAAAGACCCTCAGTCACAAGAAATATTTCGTAGGACCGTAGGGTATTTCAGGTTGGCAGGGGCCCCAGGAGGACTCTTGTCTAACACCCTTGGGCGAAGTCATGAGGCCAGACCAGGTTGCTCAGGGCTTTGTCCAGACAGCTCTGGAGAACCTCTAAGGATGGAGGCTGCACAACCTCTCCAGACAGCCTGTCCCACTGCTTACTGTCCTCACAGGGAGAAAGCATTTCCCTGTACCCAGTCTGAACCCCTCCGGTTTCAATGTACGCCTGTTGGCTCTTGTCCTCCCACTATGCAAGGCTGCGTGGAGCCTGTTCCCATCTTCTCCATGATCTCTCTGTAGGTACCAGGGGGCTGCTGTGCGGTCCCCCCAAAGCTGTCCTGGCTGAGCAAACCCTGGTCCCACAGCCTCTCCTCAGTGGGTCTGTGCCCAGCTCACCGCCTGCCACCCCTGCAGGGCCTTTTCCGCAAAGCTGCCCAGCCGGGGAGTGCCAGCCCAGATCACTGCCGGGGGTCTGCCTTCCCAGGGGCAGCGCTTTGCCTTTGCCCTTGATTGAAATGCCAGGAACCTTATGAAATACAAGCCGCTGGCCACCCTGCTGCTGGTGTCAGAGCCTGACCATGTGGGATAGTCCAGCTGTGCTAAGCTGCAGCTGGAGCCCAGTGGCTTTCCAGCACACCAAGAGCGATACAGGACATCTGCTCCCAAGCAGTGTGTTAGCTAGGCTGGCTCTCATCTCTGTGGTCAGAGCCACAGCATGGGTCTATTTTAATGTCTACTTATTTTAAACATATTTTGAAGTCAAAATTTTGCCCTCACCACTTGGCAGAAACTAGGAAGGGGACTGACACATGCTCATCTCCTGCCACCCTGCCTGTGCAGGACTGGACACGCACTAAGATACTTTTCACCAGGAGCAGCATGCATTTCCCAGAGGTGCAGACCAAGAGAAGAAAGAAGCAGGTTCCAGATTCAGAGCAAACCAAAGGAAATTGTGCTTCACACAACCTGCAGGTAAGTAACTGCCAAAAGTTAACTCAAGTTCAGACAGCAACTGGATAAAAGAGAAAACACATTCACAGATATCATGTGAGACAACCTCTGTTTCAGAAAATCCCTAAACCAAATGTCACTGGAAGATGAGATTGTATTCTGCGGAATATTTTTGCCTTGTTTTTATACATGTACTCCTTCCTAGGCTTCTATGGTTTGCTTCTACCAAAGATGAGCTACCAACCAGCATAGCTACCTAGCATTGGTCTGACATAGTATGGCTGCTGCTATGCTGAGCCAACATGCAGGATTCATGCAGTCGGGCCACCTGAATTGCCCCCCTACCACTGAAGTGCCCCTTCATGTGCTCCCATGCTGTCCGCTTTCCTCCCTGACTCCCGGGAAAGGTGACCATGCAAGCAACCTCCCAGGCCTTATCCCCCGCTCAGACACACAACACAGCACAAGATCACACCCCTATCCCTTTAACTGGGGTTAAATCTTCATTCCCATTCCAGCAGTAAAGATCCCAGAAACTGCCCAGTTTCAAATGGGACCAGAAGCCTGTCTGTTCAGAGGGCTATTTCTCACCCTATCAATGCTTTCTTTAAATACATATAATAATGACTTGCTGAAAAACTAGACTATTTGACATTGTTTTGAAGTTCAGGCTGTCTTCAAGGCCCTTACCTGCAATTCACATCTTGTAAGCCTTTCGAGTCTGGTATTAATAATAAATATTATTGCCATGCATCCTTATTTTTTGCTTAATTTAATTACAGAAAATGTAATAGCCTTATGAAAACAATATATGAGTTTTCAAACCTAATTAACATGATACAAGTGCACAGGTCACTAAAACAGTTGTTTTATCTGGAAGCCTTCCATGCAAACAGATAAAAACAAAACTACATTTAATTCAGCAACTTCAGTTGAAAGTTAAATCAAAGATGACTAGTTCTTGCCTAGGGGTGCAGCCTTCCTGGTAATGAATGCTTTCCTCTTGTCATGATTTTAGAAAAAGAGAAAGAGATATGAGAACCCTATCAAAGAGTTTAAAGTATGTCTAAGTCAGCCATGACCAAGGCTTAGCTGCTAGACCAATCCTCTATCACCAAGGAGAAAATCAACCCAGATGTATCGTGTTGTTTTATTAGCCTAACAGCAAGTTTTATGTTTAAGGTAAACTCACCCATATCTCCCCCCTCCCCACCTTGGTGTACCTACTATACCACCCCTTAACACCCTCAGACTGAAGCCACAATTGCTTTTGGGGTAATAATGTAAGTCAGCAGGAGCTCTGCATCCAGCGAGACAAAACCTGAGCCTTAACTTTTACTCTCATTTTACATTTTCTTGAATATTCTTCAAGTGTTGCCCTGAAGAGGAAAAAACAAAACCAAAAAAAACCCAAACAACCAAAAAGAAAGCTTGATAATGGCAGCAGAGCCATTTGTAATTCAGGCCTGGAGATCTGCATTCAGCAAGTGGTTTATTGCTCCCAGTACAAAGACAGGCAATTCCCTCATTTCTTGGAAATGGGAAAAAAATGACTCTGGTATCCAGGATGTCACGTGTCTGCCTACCCACAGGCATTTGTCTGTCCATCAGCCAAGGAGAAACAACTGCCCACTGACAAATAGACAACGCTGTTTGACAGACATCAAGGATGATTCATCAGAGGACTAAAGCAGACAAGAATTTTCTCTACAGCAGTTGAAGAAGTTCCTGCCTACCACAACCTTGGATGGTGATCCTGCTCCTGTACAGCTGCTCAGTGCCCCTGCAGCTCCACAGCTGACGTGTCTTCCTCACGTCTACATGCACGGCCATGCTGCCTGTCATGCTGTGGGAGGACCATGTTGGATAACCCTCACCCTCAGAGGGGATTCCCTTGGGTTTTCCATGAGTCATGTGAGAACAGGGGTGAGCCCAGGGGCAGAGGAGAAACCATGCAAAGAAAATACTCAAAGACCTGTGTCACTCGGATGCAATTTGGCAACCCAACCAGGTGAGCTCAGAAAGCCAGTCTAGCTGCTTGGGTGCCTTGGGGCTTGAAGAAACCTTAATTTTAACAACAACTTTCAGGAAACCAAAGATATCCAATAAGCTGTCCTGGTTTTGGCTGGGATAGAGTTAATTTTCTTCCTGGTAGCTGGCATAGTGCTGTGTTTTGGATTTAGGATGAGAATAATGCTGATAACACACTGATGTTTTAGTTGTTGCTAAGTACTGCTTATGCTAGTCAAGGACTTTTCAGCTTCCCATGCTCTGCCAGGTACACAAGAAACTGGGAGGGGGGCACAGCCAGAACAGTTGATCCAAACTGGCCAAAGGGCTATTCCATACCACATGACATCATGCTTATTGTATAAACTGGGGGGAGTTGGCTGGGGGGCAGCGATCACTGCTTGGGAACTGGCTGGGTATCGGTGGGTGGTGAGCAATTGCATTGTGCATCACTTGCTTTATATATTATTATTACTATTATTATTGTTATATATTGTTATTATTATTACTACTACTACTACTGTTGTACTTTATTTTGTTTCAATTATTAAACTGTTCTTATCTCAACCCAGGAGTCTTTCTCGCTCTTACTCTTCTGATTCTCTCCCCCATTCTGTCAGGATAGGGGGAGTGAGTGAGTGGCTGTGTGGTACTTAGTTTGCTGGCTGGGGTTAAGCCATGACATAAGCCCAGATGAACATCAATAAAGGTTGAGTTCTAAGCACCTGGAAAAGACAAATCCACTTGGAGTAAACAAATCAGCAGTTCCTTCACTGATGAGTACCTCCAGCTGGCAGGTTCAGTGCACACTGGCAGCACCGAGGTGAGGGCATGGCAGCCAATGGCTACTCTCAGTCAAAAACAGGGCTGGAGCAATAGGAGCCAGGCTTCCCAAAATGACTCAGTGGCTATGAAACCCACTCATGAAGCAGGAAACTTGCTCTGGAGTTCTTCCCAAGCTGAAGGTTTAGACCCACCTCTCTCCTCTAAGATCAGAAATGCCCAACCACCAGCAATGCAGTGCTTTGGGTTGAGCTCTGGAGAAACAGCAGATCTAGCTTCTGGTCTCTGTCTGCATATTTATTCATTTGAAAATACCATTGCGAAAGCTATACAGACAGAGCAGGAGGAGATGCAGGACTCCAGAACTGTTGGTAGTTTCCCCCTCACTGGTGCAGACGATCCTCCTGCTTGTGATGTTCCCTTGGCCCGGGGACTGGCTTGGCTGCCCGCGCTGGGGCTGCTTTGCTGGGGCAGGCTGCCCCATCCCAGCCTTGCCCACAGCTCCCCTGCTCCCCACAATGTCCCCTCCACGTGGCAGATATTTCTGCAACAAGCTGTAAGTGATGTGAATGTGCAACTCCACCCGCCTTCTAGGAGCTTCAGAAGATATCAAAGGGGTACATGAAGGCGTAAAATTCCGCATAGCTCTATATTCTCCATATCTCCATAATCCCCATATTCCAGTAACTTTCTCTGTGCAACAGTCCATCAGCAGATTTTTAGAAACCGGCTCACAGCTTTGTGAGTATAAAGCCAATGTCACAACCCAAAGCCTGTATCTCTCTTTAAACTAAAACATCCCATTTTCACTCAAAGAATGAGATTCAAAATTTAATGCTGTTTTTCTGCTTATTTCAAACTCTTAAAACATTGAAAGATGCTACCCACTAAAGTCATTACCTCTGCAATCCTGTCAGAAAAAAAACATTTTTTTCTATATGTTGATGTAAGGACCTTCATTATTTTTAAACTTCTCTGCAACATCTATGCCTAACTCATAACAAAATGTCTATTTTACAAGAGCCCATAACAACACAAGGACAGGTTTTGGATGAGTGCAGAATTACACAGTGAAACCAAGCAGAGTTTCCCCAAAGAAAGGCTGGTCATATGGCCAGCAGCTGTGACAGAGCAATATCCTTATGTAATGTGAAAAGTAGTAATAATTACCATTTCCTGTGCTCCCCATTTCAACAAGAAGTAAATGATAGCTTAGAAGAAACAGAAGAAAAGTAATGTTTCTTTGTAAAGATTAAAAAAAAGTGAAGATTCAGGAAATAAAAAGCCTGAAGAATGAATGAAAGGAAAAATACTTCGAATACTAAAAAGAACCTTTTGCACAGTCCTATTTCCCCAGACACACAGAGCGGCTTGCAGCCTAAAATTACTAGGGACAATTAAAAGGAAACAATAACAAATGTGTAGTCCAAAGGCGAGGCGATCCCCTTTAGTTCCCTGGTCCCTCTTTCAGCCTGCAGCTGATCCAGAGAGCATGAGGAGTTTTGTCCCCTGCAGGCAGGTAAAGCTATAAAGCATGGGAGAGAAAGTCATCACAGGTTCACACCAAAATGCATCTCAGTGCAGGTTTCCCAACGGAAGCACAGCAGGGATTTTGCCATCAGCATCAACACTGCTAAATATAGGTATTTCTCCCATCTGATCTCCCAAGGCACTCCCCTCTTGAGTCACTAGAGAAAAAGCAGCAGCCTATCCCCATCACACGCGGGAGAAAGGGTAGAAAATGTTAGGACCAATTGAACAATTAGAAGCAATAAGGAATAGTTATGAACACCCAGAGATTCCTCTGGAACAAGGAAAGAAAGACGTGACAAGAGCTACCAACTGGAAGAGGAGACAGAGAGAGTGATGACAGGACCTAAAATGGCTTGCAGTTGCTTCTGGGTTGCTACAGCTACTCTTTGCTATATTTAAAGAGCCAGTGGCCAGAACAGCCTTTTGGGAAAACATTCCTCTCACCAAGGCACTCCTGCGCTAGAGGATGTTGCTATTCATCAGAGGAAGGAGGCCTTGGGAATCTATTTCAAGCAAAAGGGCTGCTGCTATGTAATAATATATCCGGTGATGAACCCCAGCAGATTTATCTTGTCAAAACTGTTTTGAAAAACTTCCTCTAAGCAACACAGTCTGAAGGAACAGCTCCTAAATTTTGGATGCAGAGAGCTACAGAGATTATACTGTCATACATCACCAGGGGCACTCTCCCACTCCTGTCCTGTGCCAGCCCCGAGAGGTTCATATCCTTCATTCAGCACCTCTCTGTGCCCCACAAGTACTCTCTGGCAAGATCTTCATTTCCACCCAGGGCCCAAGAGCCACACGGCAGCTCCAGGAGCACACAGCTTTTAGCTCTGGAGTCCCTGAGTCAGTCCCCGCTGTGGTCACTAGGACAGGTGCTATTACATAGACACAAAGCAGGACTTCACAACAGTGCGTGAGGCAGTTTGCTCATCTATCAGGGCAAACAATCTGAGGTGAAAGCATGTGTTCCCCTGCCTATGGCACATCCCTATTTCTACTGGGAAGGTGTGAGACCAAAAATATGAACGGAGCAGGGCCACAGATTTTCTTCTCTTGTACCACTTCAGTTAGGATATGTCCCAAGGCAGCTTGGTTTTGGCAATTTCCTCTTCTCTCCACTCATTTTGCTGGCATTTCTATTTCTTTTCCTAATCAAAATCTCCAAGACCAGAACAGCAGGAAGGAGTGAGAACTGCAGCAGTCTCAAATCTCGACTAGTGATGAGGAAGCAAAGTGCAGGGTGAACGCTGTTTGCTATAATCCCTGCCTGCCCAATATCCACAAAAGTTCAAGAATTCAGGCTGTGATCTGTTCTGCTTAGATTTTAACCTGGGATGTCATGCTGAAGCAGCATGAAGGGCTTGAATTTGACAGCAAAGAAACTTTAGGAGCATTTCTTATGAAGGTTGTGCTCAAGATGGCAGAAACCTCAATATTTTGGCCCTCTTCCCAAGAGGAACTGGCTAAATTAAGGCCCATTTCAGTTGTGGATATAACCCTAAACCAAAACCACAGGGATCTGACTCAAAATCTGCCTGCCTGAAATTGAGGCAGCTGAAATTCAAAGCTGGAATTCAAAGATTTTCAAAAGGAAGGTTTGGGCTTGCAAAGGACAACCTGAATTTGTCAAACCCAAACAAACACACCTCAACAGTGAGGTCTGAGCCCATTCTCTGCCTTCAAAAGGTCCCACATTCCTCGTGTCCCTCTGAAAATGCAGAATAGTCCTGTTATCCAAGTGCCTGCTTGCATGGAGACTGGGCAGGATGGAAAGAAGTGATTGTGGGCATCATTTGGCTTTCCGGAGACCAGCACTGCCCAGGCTGTGGTTGCAGGTGAGGATGCACTGCAGCACAGCAGAGATGCACCTCAGCTTGCTCAGGCACCGGCAGCAATCATCCGCTGCTCAGAGAGCTTCACAGTGGAGCTCAGCTGCTGAACTGCTCCCCAAAGCCCAGAGGGTGTAGCATAGACAAGAAGTATCCTCACTTTCCTGAACTCTGTAAATCAACAGTGAGTTTGACCTGGGTTTCTCAGTCTTGTTCATCAGGCATAGCTGGACTAAAAAGAAAAAAAAAAAACCTTGCTGCAGCTTTGTTAAAAATGTACTTTGGAAGCAGTTTAGGAGAGGGCATGTGGCTGCCCTTACAGCCCCCTCGGGATGCCGCGCTTGTGGGAAGTGCAGCGATGTTGGACAAAGTCTGCATAGCTCTAAATCTGCTGCAAACACCCTGCTGGTTCACAGCCAGGTGAGAACAAGGACTGAGGTACAGAGCTGGAGGCCACATCTTTATATCCGTGCAGTAGGGCATGGAGTCCTCTCTTTTTTAATCTCAAACAGATGGCCCTGCCACCAAATGCACTGTACCCTTCTTTTGATAATGCCTAAACCAAACGACTTGGACTCTAGAAGGCTGAAAACACAGATCTCAGTTGTGAGTCTGCATTTTGCCCTGTGGGGACCATTTCTAACTGCAGTTAGGGATGGGCCTGCCCCAAACCTCCTGTGTGCATTTCAAACACACCCCAGACTCTCTTTTCAGAGCTGCAGATGTAAGCAGGGTGAAAATATGGGTTCAGCCTCTGTATTTCAACTTGGATTCATTCCCTGTATTTCCACTTGGATCTATTTCTAATTTTAACTACATCCATAATAACGTTTAGGGTTTGTTTTCCCTTTTCTAAAATAGCAGGGCTCTCAGCTCCACAGACAGTCTCGGCCGTGCTTGAGTTAATGTGCAAGCACATCAACGTATTTATGTCTCTGCAGACACAGGTGAAAAGGCCAAATGCAGCTGGCTGAAATTCTCACCCAAAGCGAAAACACTATGTGACATTTCAGTCACACAGTGACTTTGACGCAGGGCTGGCAGTCCAACAGCCTGTTGCATTTCTCTTTAGGCTGTCATTCTGCCAAAGTTTGATCAGAGAGGAGCACCCGGGGCAGCAGCAGTTCCTTAGGGGTACCACAAGTTTTGAGTATGCTGAGATCTGTGTGGCCAACACACAGCATCACTAAACAAACAAGCATAAGGGAACATCCCTTCTGGGGACAGGGTTATGATAGTTCCTCCTATCCAAAACCCCTAAGGCTGCAAGCTTGCGCCTATAATGATTGGCTGATTATAAAGCCTGTCTCTTTGGTTTGGTCTAAATACAAATCTGTAACAGAAATTATTTACATTATTTTCTGTTTTTAACGCATGTGTGTGCATTAAAAACATTTGACGTGCACAAGAAACTATGAAGAACTCTATATTTCTCATATTGTCCTGTGCAAAGAGTTACAGAGACTTTGCTAGGACACCTCCCAGCAATTTATAAAATAGCTAAAATACTTGTAAAAGGAAATCCCAATCCTGAATAAGAAATATGATCCATTTTTATACAGCTCAGCATTAAGTAAATGTAAAGTGTATTTATGTAAAGTGTATGTAAAGTATTAATGTACTGTCCAATAACCACTCAGACTAATATGGCCTGATTGGTCTCCTAAATTTTCTCACATCTATTGTCTCTTATCTTCTAGGACCATGTCTTTACGGCAGGGAACATGTCTTTGTTCTGTATTTTTTTAGTACCTTGTAGTTCTTGTCCACACCTGGGATGCTTAAGCACTGCAGTATTGTTACTATACAATATTGAACGATTGAACTACAGTACTGTCAATGAGCTATATAAACACAGATACTTACCTAGTTTGAAAAACATGTATTAGTACCACCCAGCCTGCAAAACTGTGTGACTCTGCTACAACTAAAATACACAATTTGCTCAAATGTAAAGCAAAGCCACAGCAAAATCCTGAAACTAGCCTCAGTTTTCTTTAATACTGCACTGACTTCTCCCTACAGCCACTGCCTGCCGATTTGAAGTTCTCATGCCTAAAACGTACATGCCTTGTCCCCTTTACTCCCTGGGGCTTCAGCTGTCATACAGAATAAGTATTGTGTCAGGAAACAAGTTCTCTTGCCAAGTTTATAATATTATAGACAAACTGAGAATTGTCCTGGGCTGAGGTCTTGTGCATTTCCACACTGGGGAAATTCAGTCTCATGTCTTAAGATGTGGTGTCTTGACCCCACGTGGTACCTGTATGTACTTCCATACATGCAGGTTGTGTACTGTTTCCTCTTAAGATAAAGGCTACAGCATTTTTGCTAGGTGCTCTGTGCGCTCCTGCTAGTGTTTGGCACATACTACGTACTCATCTGAGTCCAAGCCAACAGGCATTATCTGTCATATAGACTGGCCTGTAGGTCATCTAGAGATTATATTCTGTAGTCAAAAAAAAAATGGTATATATAAGAATTTTTTTTTAAAGGAAATGGTAGGGTCACAATCAGCAGTTTTAATGGGGTGTTCATCTCTGTCATGCCTATTGAAGAGATAGTCATAAATGTCATTGTTTTCCTTGTCTCATTAGAGGATATCATGAGGCCATGGTAAGTCATCCATGGCTGGGCTGCACTAAGCAGTGGATTTAATAATGTTTCAGTTAAAAGTTTTATAGTAAATATGTGCTGTGAGAAGTGTTGAGGATTGATTGTCTGCTGATCCAAAAATTTTGGAAAGAAAGCGGGCTGAAGCCCATCTAATGTAAAGAGCAACTATGCCTTAAGCTCAGGCTGTAGCCTCTGGGGGGACTGGGGCCATCTTTTCACTTTAAGTCTCTGTTGTGCCCAGCACAACAGAGCTGGTCATTGGCTGCTTCTTCAGTACAAATGAACAGGAATAGCAGCAAGCCGGGTCATGCGAGTGCATTCAACACAAAATCTTCACAGTAGCATTTACCATGTAGTCAACAGGACCGTGACATGGTATCCCCTTCATTCATCTGTGGAACACATGACTGTGTCTGAAATGGGAGTTTCCAAGCCATTCCAAGAGTTTAGATACACATTCAAGTTTTTTCTGTTCCAGAGAATAGAACTGGCTTGGGTACAAAAGTCTTATCCCACGACAAAGATAAAAGCATCCCTTTTAAAAGGAGTTTCTTCTTGAAGAACGTGGGACAAAGGGATTATGTCCTTCCTGAAGAGGAATTAGTGAGCTTCCACAACAGCTCTTATGCCACTGGCTGCATCTGCACCTACTGCTAAGACAGGAGTTTGGAGGAGATTAGAGACCAACTATATCTGAATTAAAATTAGCATTATAAAAGGTTTCCAAACTGATTCTGGGAGTTAGGCTGTGATCTTATTTACATGGGTATTAACCAGGATAAGCTTCAGAGGCTGCCTAGAGGATAATAATGTTCCTACAGGATTTCAAGTACTGTAATTGGGATCCAAATCTGAACTACTGGAGTTACTCCAGTTTCATACCAGTGAAACTAAGCAAATAATCTAGGCCTTCCTATCCTGATCCCCCATGGAGACCAGGAGTGTAATGCTGAGCCTAAGGAATCCACTGCATTGTATAATCCAGGAGGTGGCCAACTACACTTACACCTTTATTTCTTACTTTGTCACTTCTATTTTCATAGTTACTTTGTTTATATTCTGACCCTGCCTTTATCTGAAATGATGGTTAAAAATAGATACGTTTTTAAGCAACCGGAATATCCTCTCTAAAAAGCTGGCCCAATTTTAATTTCTTAACGTGTTGCTCTGGGAAATATTTTTGCTGTAATGTCAAAATACTTAAACACATACCGGTTCCAAATACCCTTACTTGTACTGTCTCCTTTCCCTGCTGAACGCACAAAACATTTGGGAACACATGAGGAGTTGTTGTACCCTAGTACAATGACAAAACCTAGCCTAAAGGAAGCAAACATTTTTGGACTGAAATTCAAGGTGTGGTTTAAGATCTCCTAGAGGCAACAGTTCTGTGATCAGCCCATGGAACATTTACTTTTGGGGCCAATGAATAGAAGGTATTGGCACAGTGAGGATGCTCTGATATTAGGGACAAGCAGGTACCCACTGCTGATGCATACATGATTTGCTTGGCCTCAGAAGTTTTCCAGGCTGCTGTGGATGGATATTTTACATAGGCAGGTCAGCAGTGAAGGGGGGTGCCAAAAGCTGGACTGCGAGGTGCGGAGCTGCCGTGTGGCCAGCACAAAATGGACAACTCCTCGTCTACTGCAGAGCTTCCCTTCAGAAGACGAATTTTTACAAATTATGGAAAGGTTTACTAATAAAGGAACGGGAATAAATCCATCAACCTCTCTTCTGCCTGGTTCAGCAGAGTCCTATGGCACTTGTTAAAGTTTGTGGCTGGAATGGGACCATAGGTAGGTTTTGATTTAACCTTGGCTCTGCTGAAGTAGATGGCAAAAACCTTGCCGAACTTCAGGAGGGGAAAGATTAATACATTAAACCCCTTGTCCCTTAGTGGTTCTGCTTTGCAGAAGACAAAAGTATCACCGCTCGCCTGATGCACAGGCGAACAAACTCTTGCTGGCTGCAGTTTATTTTCTAGCGTATGTAGAAATACTTGCCACTCTGTCCATTTGCCTCCTAGCTCCCCCTTAAAATTTGAAGTGAACTCACTCCACTGTGCCAAGTTTTTGCAGGAAACAGTACAGATAATGAAAAAGAAATAATTCACACTGTTCCTAACTTCTGATTAGAGCAGTCTTCCCCCTCCATCTCCCTGTGAAGGCAGCCGGGTCTAGTAGGCATCTCAAAGCTCCTGTCTTGGTAAAGCCAACCTTCATGGCCTCCCTCGGGTTGTCCCCATTTTGCAAGGCAAGCAGGGAGCAAAAAAGGTTCACATTTTTTCAGGTCATGCGGTTCATCAGCGATGGGGGAGAAGCCAAAACTGTCAGCTCACCATTTTGTGCTCTGCCATCACAGATACCAGGTCACCCAATTGCTTTTTTTTCACCAGTAACAGACTCCTTTTTAAAGAGTATTAGAAATACTTGCTAGATAAGCTGTCGTGGAATTTTGTAATATTCCATGCATCAGCTGGTATCTTTAACCCAAGGATTTTCAGGCTTTGGCATCACTAGCACTAGCATATTTTTTCAGACCTTATTTCATGATATTTGGAAAAGCTTATTTATAAGACTTGCCTTGAATGTATTGTCTTAATTCTCTATTTGGTTACAGTCCCAGTGGACAGCTTTTTCCAGTGCCTATTAAAGCATACAGAAGGGGCCAAAATGACAGTTAATTCAATAAGCTCAAAAAAACACATAGATTCTACTGAAGAACAAAATCCCATAAATTGAGTCTGTATTTTCATTGTATTCAGAAAAAAAAGATTTTTTTTTTTTTTTTTTAATATTAAAAAGTCCTGGGTTGATCAAATTGTTGCATATTTCTTTCTGGGTAAGTGGTAGTGAGTAGAGATTTCTGACAGTTGTATATTAAATGCAGGTGGCTCTGTGAATGCTATTCCTGTCTGATACACTACATTAACCATAACCTGCAATTTCTTCCAAAAGAACTGGAATGAATTAAATTGTTTAATAAAACCTTACTTACCTGGATAAACTCATTTCTAGTTTGCATTTAGGTTCCCCTAATGCATCTTTCCAGATTATTATTTGTAACATAAAAAGCTAGAAGTGTTTACTTAGAAAACCAAACATCGAGTGTAATCCTGGTAATTGTCCAAGATTTTCCTTTTTAAGACTGAACTTTCTTATATACCTTTTCTTGCCATATTCTGCATTGCTAAAGATTTAATTTAGCATGAATTGATAACTTCATTCCCACTTCACAGCTAAATTCAAGGCCCGAACACGTACTCTTCTGCATAATTTACAGTTCAGTGCACCGCTTTTGAGCCTGCCTATAAACATGAGCTCGCGCACTAAAAACATCAAGAGATTTGGGGGTCAACATATCTGGATGCGAGTTTTTTTGCTTGTTGCTGTTGTTGAGTTTAAAGCAAATCCTCAGAGTAGAGTAAAATGCAGCATCATGGATCTATACCTTAATAAGATCATCTCTCACTGAAAGGAAGGGTTTTAACACAGAAGCAATGCAAAGCAGTTAAATTTTATCAGGAGCTCAAATCAGAAAATATTATTTCACTTTGTGCATGGTGAATACAATAAACTTAAAAATTTTGCTGTTTTAAAACTTATTTTAAAAGCCAGAAGAAAGCACACTTGGGAGAAGATAACAGCTTTATCGTGTTTTCATGGTTAAAGCAAACCATAACATTCTTTGTAACTGAGAGTGGCTGGGACACAAAACGCAGCCCTGTGATTCCAAGTGTAGCATCATTTATATCCATAAGCAGATTAAATTTTAAAAGGTCTCTCAATACCACTGACCAGAGGAGCAATGTCATTGTTAGAAAACACACGCACTGGTTACCTTATAATCAAATTTTCGCTGCCCTTTCTGACAGGTTTTTAAGTTACTTAAGGGATCTATTTATATGTGGAAGCATCAACATCATGCAGTAAATCCAACCACAACTCAGTCACGTATTTTATTAAGTTTAAGTTCAGTGAAAGTGCAGAGTAAACTAGGGCCCTATGTCTCTCAGTTACATCTGATTTGCGGTTGCTATAAAAAGGCCCACATGCCGCTCTTTCAGATGTGTTTTGGATTGAAAATAGGATTAATGTGCTAAAGTGTGATTAGAATGGTTAAACACGATTAATTGGAACAGACTTGTATTGCCAAGGGAGCTCCGCTGTTACTGGCCGGCCTCCAGTTTACCAAGTGAACAAAGCAGGCCAACTGTCCAAGTTTTTCCATGTCTTTGCTTATGTGCCTTTTCCTTTGCATTTTCTCATAGCCAGCTTGTCTCAGAGCAGATTAAATACAGCTGAGAATGTTGGTCTAGGTCTGCAGCGAGGATCCTCAGGGAATAAGCAGGAACCTCAGGCCCAGACTTGGCTTCTCCAGCGCTGGTTGAAAACTGCCATGCACCTAGGGCAAGGGTCCAGGTGGATCGACTAGGGAGTGGGAGTAATTTGGGGTTTTTAAAATGATCTATTAAACCCCTGAACTTTAATCAAGCTGCTACCATACTGACAGCCGTGATTTACTCGCACATGGCTGCGAGGGGTAAAAGGGGCAAGGACTGTGCAGCACAGGCACTTGTCCCAAGCTTTAGAGACCACGCGAGGGACACACATGCAGGCACCCGCTAAATTAACCCACTGCTGTGTTTTTACCGCGGGCAAATTCATGTGTATCTGTGCCACAGAAAATCTATTTTGGTTTTGTTAGGAGATATTTGGCTGGATGCTCAGCAAATCCTGCCCCTCTTCACTAACTGCCCTCCCCTGGCTTTTCCAAGCGCAGATTAAGGATTTAAAGCTTACGTAATCAAAGCTTTAAACTGATCCTGCCTGGAGAAGTCAGAATGGTTTAGTATATTGTTCTAAAACCAGAAATACCTCAGTGGTTTGTTGCATGAAGATATTAAAGTTTGCACAAATTAAACTCAGGAGTGCAGACATTTTGAGCTAAATTCCTGGCTATAAGCAACTAAAACCTTTGCAGCAATTAAAACCATGTTTGATATTTTTTTAATAACTCCAGGCGCAATTCAAATCACAATGGGATTGCCTTTCCCAATAACTAAGTCATTGTACGGCTTGTGGAGCAATGCCGTTCTCTCTGGGAATGGGCTTGGAAAATGCACATACGTATACAAGATCTCCAAGACGGCATGCACGTGTGTACACAACAGTCTTTCAATATTTAGTAGCCTTCTTTAAAAACTGTGTAACCACTGGGGACAAAAGGGTAACCATATATTTATCTGCTGGGGTTTGAGATCCTGAACCAATTATTAGAGAAAAAAAATGGAAGATAAATTCAGGGATACTTCTTTCCGCACTCTAGTTCATTTACGTGACTGTACACAAATTTCCATTGCTCTGAACAATGGAGAGGCAAACAGCATGCGCTGTCCTTGCTCATAATTTACAAACTTGCCTTGGAGTTCATTCAGTGTTGCCTCCCCCCTCAGGGACACAGTGACAACCTCTTCACTTGCTTTCTGCTGGCTTTCCCTTCTCTGCCTTCCCACCTCCCATTCTCTCTGCCTTACATACAGCTTCTCAAAACCAGGCTTATAGCTCATGTGTTTGTGGTCAAGGAACAACTCCACTCAGCCAGCTCATTTTCTGATCAGGCTTTGCAATGAAGTCCATTGCGTTGGGTAGATGATATTGCTTCAGGTGCAAAATGGGTGTCCTTCCAGTTTCCGTTTGAAAGAATGCTTAGCACACCATGCTACACCAGAACAAAAAATGGTAAGATTCACAAGCCTTTTCATGAGGTTTTCTACCTGCCCTTCAGACAAATGCAACAATCTCCCTTTAGCGCTGTGCAGTAAGCACTGGTGATAGCAACCCCTTGCAGAGGTTGGATTTTAAGCTGCTGACACATGTGACTTAGAATCCTGAGATTTTCTTGTATAGATAGATGCTCAGCACCTTTAAAAAATTACTCCAACTCCAGAAGAAACCAATGGCAATTGCAGACATTTGAGATATTATAAGCTCTGTAGTCATCCGGGTGCTCTTGAAAAAGCCAACCTAGTGTCTCAGTGATTGCAGTGAGTGACTCATCGACATAAAGATATTCTCAGTGTTTCCTTTTGTTAGTACTGGTGAGATATTAAAACCTTTTTGGCAAGCTCAGATCATGCCTTTTACTCCAAGTAGCTCAAGGCATGCCTCTGCAGCTTACCAAGCCTGCTGCAGAGTACGTTGACAGGTACCCTCCCAGTTATGTTGTTACCCATCTTTTAACACCCACCTTGTCAAACTCATTAACCCCACACCCAGAGCACACAGCTGAGCATTCTCCAGAAGAAAAACACATCCAGTAATGAAGGCAAATCCACTCCATCAAAAATGCGCATTGAAAGCAGGTTTCCAAAGCCCTACATGTGGACAGTCCTTTGGAGTAGTCTGGTTTGTCAGTAAAACAATGAAGTAACCATCCAGATGCTTTGAAAACCTCTCATAAGGACTTCCCTTAATCCAAACATGCTCAGTTCACAATGCTGCTTTCCTTGAAGTGCAGTTTTGCAATGCACTTGCAGACTTGCAGAGGCTAGTTCTCCCTCTGTTACATCCACATGGATGAGATATGCTTCGACAAGAAGAAGAGCAACCTGTGGTTCACAAGTTCTGCCAATTCTAGTTGTGATGGATAGAGAAGTTTCTGCTCCGCACCTGGCCAGGCTATCTACCCAAGTTACGGTACCTACATGAAGGTGGGAATACAATCTATTGGGTTTGCGTGGCAAGGTTTTGGTACTGGGGGCACTACAGGGGTGGCTTCTGTGAGAAGCTGCTAGAAGCTTCCCCTATGTCCAACAGAGCCAATGCTGGCCAGCTCCAAGACGGACCCACCGCTGGCCAAGGCCGAGCCAATCAGTGATGGTGGTAGCGCCTCTGTGATAACGTATTTAAGAAGGGGGAAAAAACCCCAATCCATCCACAACTGCAGCCAGAGAGAGGAGTGAGAATATGTGAGAGGAATGACCATGCAGACACCAAGGTCAGTGAAGAAGGAGGGGGAGGAGGTGCTTCAGGTGCCAGACCGGAGATTCCCCTGCAGCCCATGGTGAAGCCCATGGTGAGGCAGGCTGTGCCCCTGCAGCCCGTGGAGGTCCATGGGGGAGCAGATATCCACCTGCAGCCCAGGGAGGACCCCATGCCAGAGCAGGTGGATGTGCCTGAAGGAGGCTGTGACCCCATGGGAAGCCCATGCTGGAGCAGGCTCCTGGCAGGACCTGTGGCCCCATGGAGAGAGAGGAGCCCACACTGGAGCAGGTTTGGTGGCAACACTTGTGACCCCGTGGGGGACCCACGCTGGAGCAGTCTGCTCCTGAAGGCCTGCACTCCATGGAAGGGACCCACGCTGGAGCAGTTTGTGAAGAACTGTAGCCTGTGGGAAGGACCCACATTGGAGAAGTTCATGGAGGACTGTCTCCCCTGGGAGGTACCCCACGCTGGAGCAGGGCAAGAGTGTGAGGAGTCCTCCCCTGAGGAGGAAGGAGCGGCAGAGACAATGTGTGATGAACTGACTGCAACCCCCATTCCCCGTCCCCCTGCGCTGCTGAGGGGGAGGAGGTAGAGAAAATTGGGAGTGAAGTTGAGCCTGGGAAGAATGGAGGTGTGGGGGGAAGGTGTTTTCAGATTTGGTTTTATTTCCCATTACCTTACTCAGTTTCGATTGTTAATAAATAATAAACTGACTTTCCCCTAGTCGAGTCTGTTTTGCCCGTGATGGTAATTGCTGAGTGATCTCTCCCTGTTCTGATCTCAACCCACGAGCTTTTCATTATATTTTCTCTCCCCTGTCCAGTTGAGAAGGGGAGTGATAGAGCTGCTTTGGTGGGCACTTGGCATCCAGCCAGGGTCAACCCACCCCAACCAGGCAGACCTGCCTGTTCAGAAGCCTTCAATGTTCACAGCCTGATATACAAACAAAAAAGATCAACATCTATTTCAAATCATGTTACTGTGCTGATCTGTGAACTAACTCAAAATCCCCATCAGGTGTAGCTGTTCTGGCTGATGAAGGCACCATCCAACTAACTTCTTCAGTCACCACAGCTTAACACAACAGCGCTTGTGAATCAGATGTCAACAACATTGTCACACAGAGATTCCCCCCAGTGATCAGAGTTGTATAGGTGTGTGGATGCCCCACCTTGTTTGAGAGCAAATATTTCAGTAGCATCTCCCAGAGAGCTACTGCATTTTTGACTTATCAAAAGACCAAATGAAAGATCAGTGTTTACATCTTTGATGTGGTACAAAGTGGAAACGTTCATTCTTTTTCAAACTACTGTTGAACCCTGCTAAAATAGGTGTTAAGAAAGGAAATCCCATTGTCAGACAGATCAGATAGTTCTTCACCATGTTCATGTGTTGGATGTGACAATTACAAAGGCATCAGACCATAACAGCACCTATACCAGGTCCAAAGGTCCAGGCAGACCTGTGTCCTGTCTTTAACACCATTCAGTTACATTTTTGATAACCCAACAGGTTAGAAAGTCACTTTTTAATTGAAAACTGTTTTTTCAGTTTGTTGTGGAGTGCACTAAGAAAGCACAAGGCACAACCTCCCCCCCTACACCACCACCATGTATTGGAAGCTGTCAGTGTTGAGAAGGAGAAAACTGCAGCTGTGCGTCCCATGGAGCCCAGTGTAAGCGATGCGACCATCCACATGTTCCATGCCTTAATTATGCATTTGGGTATCTTGCCTTAGGGGAGGTTTCTCTTTTTGCTTTTTTGTCAGATATGATCAATGCTTAATGCATGTGCAGACACATACAAGACCACTTCCAGATTTGTGTAGAACACAACCATAAATCTCTGAGAGAGGGCTGTTTGCTTTGGTACTTATGTCTGCTGTAAGCCTTACTTTAGTTACCTAACATCAGCTTTAGTGATCTAGTCTATCATCTCCTTATCAAATGTGAGATACTGCAGCAGAGAACCTGAAACTGAATTGTAAGCTACAAGAGACATAAAAGCAGCAACATGTAAATGGATGGGATGGAGTTACCGGAGTGTAGATGGAAGCAGAATTGGGACCCAGGCTATTTATAGTTCAGCAGCAATGAGTTAAGGTAATTCAGAAGTTACAATATGAGTAGGATACCTGAGTCTTTGCATGGCCATCAATTTTTTTGTGACCTATGGAAGTCACTGAGCTTCCCCTAGCTGTACATCCATAAAGCTGGGGATACGAATGTGACCTTCCACAGTGCAGTGAGAATAAATGCACAGAAGATGTAAAAGAATGATGGTAAATGCTATTGTTCAAGTAGACTGATTATAACACATTTGTTTTCTAACACTTCCCTGAAATAATACACTGACATTTATAATCTGCTTTCTTGAGCTTTTTCTTTTACATAAAGTGTAGCCTCACAAAATCCTTGCAAGTTGAGTACCATTACCTGCATTTTTACAGACAGCGAGGGAAAGAGAGAGCTGGAACAAAAACATCAAGGACTGGATCCAGTAAGGTACTGAATGCTCCAGCCCTATTCAAGGAAAACATAAGCACTGGTTACACTGAAGCCAGTGAGTCCTCCCTTTGATTTCAATACCATGCTTAAGTGTTTTGTTGGAAGGGGGCCAGAGCCCTCAGCACCTCGTAGGGCTCTGCACTCCCTGTGTTGCCCAAAGTCATGCAGGGAAGCAGCAGCAGAGCAGTCGTATCATGGGAATATCTCCTCTGGATTCCTGAACAGGATGACTGAGAAATTAAAGGCAAGAGTGAGAGTCTGTCCCGGGTTTTACACAAAGCCCTGTGCATGTAGGGAGAAGAATTTAGAGAGCAGTTACTGCTGCCTAAATACATATTCAGAGCAAAATTCTTTTCTGCATGCACCTGGTTTGCATGAATGCCACTCTTGTGCGTGCAAGGGAGGCATGTGCGTGACTGAAAAGAGGAGCCGAAATAAAAATGACCCCTAATTACATATGGCATAGCAGGGGAAAAAGGCCAGCTTTACACATACACAGGTGTATATAACTTTCTTTAGATCCAAAATCTGATATAGGACACTGAGGTCTGTATATGATATCTCTGGTTAACTGGAGTGAGGCCTTTCAACTTGAGAATGATGCTTGCCCCTTTAAGCAACACAGAAGCAATACATTGCCCACTCTGCCTGTTAAAATAGAGGGGGAAAAAAATAATCAGTCATCAATCTTTTAACATTTCTGCATTGTCCTGCTAAATCCTCCCACTTTTGGCTGAACCACACCCTTTGGGGAGGCAGAGGACTGTCATGAGGCATGCGGAAAACACGTGGAGCTGGAGAGTGGCATTTGGGGAGGAGGAGAGCCGACCCCAGGTCCAGCCAGCCCTGGGAGCCGCTGGCAGCCCCACGCAGGCATCATCTCCTCCAGGGTGCCCCAGAGCCACAGAGCAGAATAGGATCCTTGAACAGGGACCAAATGTAACGTGCAGGCACTCAGCAGCTTTTCATACATCTTTATCTCTTCTGCCGTAAAGTGCAGTGCACTGCACAGATTTATAGGAATTCTTTCCATGTTCACAACTTATAAGTATTAATAACCCGTCCAAGTTGGAAAATAATACACCATTCCTAACTCTATTAACTAAAGAAAATCTGGCTTCAGTTAAAATAAGATCCCCTTTAGCAATGCCCAATATACAATAAATATTATATATAAAAAAAGCCAGGCTGCATCTTATCTGAGGTAGGGTAACAGTAATATTTTTGCCTGAGGCACTGCAAACTTCAGACTTAAGAAGTCAAAATGACAGGGTGCAGATGATCACTGGAAAGTTATCATTTTTAACCCAAATAGTTACCTTAAAGTCTTTTTTTTATCTAATAATGATTACAGACAGGCAAATTCAGCATGCCCACAAATCTACACTGAGATATTAAAGTCATAGATAACTAATTAAAAAAATGACTTTTTACTACTTCTCTTTCTGTCACTGATCTGCAAGAAAAAATGGCATTAGCATTTCTGCTACTGCTCTACAAAAGTGGCTCTGAGTTTCCCAAACAAGCAGTTTCATCCAGTTACCAGTGGTTTTAAAACTACTTGCCTTCTAATTTAGGACTAAACCCTTCAGTCCTTACTCTGACAAAACTCCTGTTGCAGTCAGTGGAAGGTCTTTGGTTCAATTAAGACTTCAGGATTCAGGTTAAGATCTTCTAAGATATTTGAATGCCAGATTTACATGTTTTTAGTAGATGTTTGGTACTTGAATACCTAGGTCTGGGCCTTACTGGTACATGAAAATTACATCAGTGTGTTATAGTATCTCAGTATCTTTCAGGACTAAATATGCCAAGAGATGTCCTCAGGGTTACTCAGTGAATCTTCCAGTTGGAAATGCTTCAGACCAGCACAGCCTCACTGGAGCTGTAATTGCATGACTTTCACCCTTCTTTAATCTAGCAGAAGAGACTCGTGCATACTCTGCCTTAGCAGGGGTCACTTGCAAAGTCAGCTGCTAAATTTGTGCTATTGCAACCTGCTGAAGAATGCAAATGTCTTGAATTATTTACAGAGAACAG
Source organism: Pelecanus crispus (assembly GCF_030463565.1). Lineage (NCBI taxonomy): Eukaryota > Metazoa > Chordata > Aves > Pelecaniformes > Pelecanidae > Pelecanus > Pelecanus crispus. Next base: position 57,325,047 of record NC_134648.1, read on the forward strand.
CTTACCTCTGGTCTCAGAAGTTCAAATAATCTGATATCCAGTTAATTAAGATTTAAAACCTTTCTTTGTTAGAAGTTAAAACCATAGTCCCAGGTACTACTCAGATACCCCTCACCAATTCCTGTGCCTCTATAACCACATTTTATGCTTCCCCTTTGCTTGGGGAACCTCCAGTGCGGTCCCCGAAGACAGTGTTGAGGTGGTGGCCTGTCCAGGAGCTGTGTCACAGACCACATACAAAATTCTGCTCTCTAGAAAAGGATTAGTCCATCTAGCTGTGCATCTGGGCAGGGCTGAATGGGGAAGTCTGCGCTGTGACCCAACCTGGGGTGTCCACCCCTTGCCTGGACCCTCCGCTGGCCTCGGTCACCTGCAGGAAGAGCTGGGTGCAGCCAGTGCCCCCCATGACCCAGCACAGGGACACGTCTTGGACCACTTGGGGCTTTTTGTTGAGCTTTTTTTAAGTGATCACCCTGGGCATGAGACCCTCTCAGTGCCTCAACCGCATCATCTATGAAATGGGCATGATGCAATGTAGGTATTTCACTACATAGTGTGAGATCCACAGGTGAAAAAGATGAGGTGGAACCACTGCAGCCGCACACTGTGGGAAAAATCTGTGAATTTATTAATTATCATTCCACCAGTAGCTATAATTACTATTTTCTCCATTTCTGACATCTTTAGAAATTCATGGTACGCATTCATTCAAATTCTCACTTTCTTGCATTATTTTGTGGCTTAACGTTAGTCTGTAGGTTAGATGCCAGTTTAAAGAGTTCAGGACTAAAAATACCAAACATTTGCTTTTATTGGAGGGGGTGGAGGAAAGGAAACAAGCTAGTGATGCAATTCACAGCAGCTCATGGACCATCCTGCACCTACAGATGTTAAATCCAGAACATTAATTTGGTTACATCTTTGTTAATCACATTGCAATACTGGCTGGCTCAGTATCGCTTTTTTGTAGCAGTTTTTGTCTGAGCAGAGGAAGTCAGAAAATTATCTTTTTGGCAAACAAGTTCTTGTATTCATTTATTTATTGATTTAACATCTTTGTCCAAGTTACCAGTCTAGCAAGCTTAGAACGACTGAAAATCAAAGTCAATGGAGAAACTGAAAGGTTTCACATGCATACCAGAAAGAAAACTCATGTTCAGAATGAGATTTGGACAGGGTTATCTCACTCTGAACATGACCTCATGAATCTGGCAGCTCTGTTGGCTTCCACCATTCAGCAGAGTTTGAACTCTTTGGTTGATCAGAGGCTTAATCACTGACTTGCTTTTCATTCTGACAGTGAGGGGGGAAAAACCTCAATAATTTTGCAGGATTTTGCAAGTGTCAAATCACTTATTCATCAGAGTTATAAAGAGTCTGCAACTGCTGTTGTTTTTATCCAGTTAAGGTCTGTTCTTTACCTAGCTAGCTTCTGATTTTTTGTTTCTTTTTGTTGTTGTTGTTGTTGTGAGTAGAGTGAGGAATTCCTTAGGATCCCCATGAATTCTGAGAGAATGGTACTTTTACCCCAGAAACACACCCTTAGCCAGATTTCACAAGAGCTGAAATCCCCAGGGCCAGCACCTTCAGTTGAACGATGTCCGTTTGAAACATAAGTCACATCACTGACTTTAGCAGGAAGATTTCAGATTTGCACAGGTTTGAACAGGGAAGTGGGCCCCTAGTTACTGTGCTCATTGCTCCTCCAGTGATGCTGGGCTTTTCTGCTAGTCCAATCCTTTCAGACTTAACTAGAAGCAAGCATGAGACACCCTAACATGGGTTCAGACACACCTCGCTTTTCCCATATAAAATCTGGCAAAGAGAAAAGCCTCGTGATGCTGTCTTTCCACCTTTGCACGATAGAAGCCGCAGCTTGGCAAAATTGGTATTTTTCCACATGGCAAATGCCAGCTTTCCAGCAAATGCCCTAAAACTGTGGTTGGTATTGCCTCTCACAGGCATGCCAGTTGGGAAAGCGAGAAGAGCCTCTCCCAGTGTTGATGTGACATGAGGGCAGTAGGATCCCGCTCTCCCTCCTTTGTGCCCCACAGCCAGCTCTGCCACAACATGCTGGCCCCTTGCACCCTTGCAGGGCTGCAGGGCATCACAGATATATGTCCCCACACCCGCCACCACCAAGGGTCATCATTTTAACCAAGAGAGTGGGAGATCTGACGGGAAGATGCTTCCACTACAAACTGGATGTTCACTGGTGTCTTGGGAAACCGCCTGTCACCAAGCTACAGGCAGTGCTGGGGCAGATGGGTTTGAATACAGCCCGTTCTGCTCTTAAAGTATTTTGGGAAAGAAACAAAGGGATAAATAATGGGAGTCTGTCAGGGTGGGGGAAGCTCTTATTTTTATTTCCCATTATAGTTTTCATCTTTGAAAGAGGTTTGGCCAAACTCACTGCTTTCTGAGCAACAGTAGTCATACTTAGGGGAAAGATACTGTGAAAACTCTGGGAAAATTGAAAAATACATTCTTTCATAACAAATTATGAACTACAGGGCTTGCCTGGGTTTCAATATAATTGACAGAAATTTGTGAAAGACATGAAAAACAGAAAAAGGAGGAGTTTGCTTTCATCATCTGCATGGAAGGAAAGAGATCTCCAGAAGTTTGGATTTCTAAGTTATCCTATCCAGTTACAGCAGGTTTTGAAAGTCATTAAAGGCTCCTTTCACAAAAAGGGTGTGGACTGGCATTTCTTCCAAACAGCCAAAGCTTTCTTTCTCAACAAAATGAAATTTTAAAGAGTGTCTTTAATTATGACAGTTGTTGTTGTTATGGAGGCCCGACACATTTCCTGTTAAAAGTTGCAGGAAAGTTTTTTATAGGTTTCTGTTTGGGCTCAATGGTTGTACCTGCAGAGTATTTTAGGAGTAGGTCAGACCTAGGGCTAAGTCCAGTGCCTGCCTAGAGCCAAGGCTGGTGCAAGGCTGGTAGCAGAGAGACATGCTCCAGTGCAGCCCATGCCTCAAGCTCAGTGTTCAGCACAACAATATCCCACCTCCAACCCCAGGCTGACCACAAAGCGCAGGGCCCTTTCTGCAAGGGCTCGAGCATCACCTGCTCCCAGGAAAATCCATTTTGTAGGCAATGTGAGTTAAAGATTACTCCCTTCATCCTTGTCCAGTCCTGTTTTTCCCTCAGGAGCACAGAAGTTTGCTGCCTGCAGTAGCTGTCACATTAATTTTAGGGCTCAAACTAATAACACCTAACCCACATACTAGTCCCATTGAAGTGAACTGGAATTATTCACTTGTGCAGAGATTAAATCTCTTGAGAAACTGTAGAAAAAAAGAGTCATGCTCTTAATAAAGACTAGAAACATCCAGCCTCCTTAAGCACAGCCACACAGCCATTTTTAGTAATTAATTTGCTATAGATGTAGTTAGCTGATTTAAAGAGTCAGATTTATTCTGATTAAAGCATTTACTTCAATGTCAGCAGAAGGAAAATTTACTGCCTCAGGAAAACATAAATGTCAAATGTGTGCTTGGATATACAGAGTACGGTAGATATAAAGAAGACGATGTTTTCACAGGCCATGTGCTTAAAGGTCAGTCAGGTTAAAGAGTACTTTTTTGTTGTTTTAAAGCTGCCATACCTGAAGAAGGAATTGTGCAGCTGAAGGGAAAATGGCAAGAGGGAATGCGTTCTCATCTCCACGGGACAAGCACCAGCCACTCAAAAGGAGTGCATGCATATAAACAATAGCTGAATTTGGCCCAAGACCCATAAAGAAGACTTTTATACAATATTGTTCCAGTGCCAGAACTACTGCTTTTTTTTTCCGACACACATTGGCAGTTTTGGTTTTTTTCGACAACCACTGTAACCATGGGTACTCTTCTCTTCATAGACTTGCAATGTCTGAGATCCATTACACTTGTGTAAAAAGTTGCTACATCCAAACCCATTCTTATCCAGAGAGAATTCCAGCCTCCAGAAGGAACATTTCACCTGCACAAATGCAGTGGGAACATTAGAGAGAAATTACTGAAATAACTTAAAACCTACCTCTTCCACCCAGATATTCCGTTGGAACTAAAGGAGCAGTGCTGGTACCTAGCTGTAGGGTATTTAGGGACCTGAATGTCTCCCTAAGTAACTATAACGATGGGAGTTTTTAAAGCAGAAATTAGTACAGAAGCCCATGGAATCCAAGCTACCCTAGACAGAAACATGAAGGGGACAATGGCTCCCAGGGCTTGTGTGTTCTGAGGACCAGATCCCATGTTCCCACCAGCACTGCTGGCAGGGACTGAAATTCAGATCCATATTCCCAGTAACTTCAAGTCTCATCCTAAAAAAGTCAAGGCTTCTGCTGGCTGTGGTCAGTTTTGCGGCTGCTCACTCAGCACCTCAGAAGACGTGTTGCAGGATGAGGCCATTAGCCCGTATTTACATTGCCTGGTAATGCCATCAAACGTTCTACTTCTAGTCATTAGCAATCCATCCCTCCTGCCTTTCCTCTCCCTGAGGAAGTGCTCTACAAAACCTGTCTCATGGATTTCTGTTTTTTCATTATTGTTGTAGTCTCCCCAGTTTATCTTGCTCTTTCATTAAACAGCAAACCACAGATACAGTTTCAACCTAACAGCCTGTTTGCAAGAAACTAACCATTCAGGAATAGGAGGAACACATCCTTTGCACGTTCTTTAAAAATTCATTTAACATGATTCATTGCTTTATTCTTTGCTTGAAGCATGTTTCACTTACATTAATAATATTTTACCTTTCACTTATAAATTCAAACACAAAAGCAGTTGCAGTTCTCCAAATGCTCATATACGTAAAATATTACAACATTATCGCTTTCCAAAGGTCAGCTTCTCTTCTTTCCCTTAATTAGGATTCAAGATTTCCAACAATAAGTTGTTGCAGCAGATGTATAGCTCTTTTATGTTTACTAATTCACATCTCTGCTTTTTCACTTTGCGAAGAGGAAAAAGGAAATGGTTTTAAGTGGGATAAGTACACTTTTTTCTAAACAAAATAAGAAGAGGAAGTTCCAAATAGGGGGGAAACAGAAGTAATTGGTGATCTGATTCAGTAAGAATTTATACACAGAGTCCATTACTTTTTGAAAAGCTTATCAGTCAGTCCCCATAAAAGCCACACTGGAGTGAAGTGGTATCAGCATCTGACGTGCTGTCTTATGTGCCTGGATATGCAAGTCAGAGGTCCTTATTAATAGAGCTCCAGTCATGAAATGACTCTTCTCACACCTAAAATGACAATATAGTATCAATAGCTTGACTTTTAAGTCTTTTTTTTTATGTTCTTGCAGGAGTAGATCTCATTTTGTGACTGATTAAAATGAAGGGTAGGATTTCATTATGAAAATATACCCTAATTTGTCAGATAATACCTGAAATGAAATAATTCTTGTTTGGAGTGAAAAAGGTGTGTTAAATCAACCAACCTGTCTGAGAAGACAGAGATAAACATAGTGAGCAGTGTTATTTCCTGTAATATAATTTTGCTGCATTTAAATGTAAAAATCTCACATAACAGGAACCATGTCCTTTGGGTCCCACAACAAGAACCTTCCCAAGGGGGCATGGAGAAAGTTTATAAATGTGTTATTGTGAAAAATGTATGTTTCTAAAAAAATGAAATTTGAAAATGGGGAAAAGAGCAAGCAGTCCACGCACAAGGTGATGTCTTACCATTAAGAATTTTTCTTGATGCGATTCCTATTTTTCTGATTTCTGCGTATATGTTCCTGGTATTCCCTCTAACCTGGCTGTGCTACAAGGGAAGGGAACTTTTTGGTTTGGTTAGGTACCTGGAACTCAGAGTGTGGGCTGGATCCCTGCTGCTGTTGGAAACTGTCTGTGTGTCCATAAGCAGATGACACCATTCCTCCCATATCACAGCCATTTGTAGGATACTTGTATTTTCCTGCTGGATCCCTGCACTTCCCAGCTGGAGCACAACCCCTGGGCTAACGCCACTGCCACATGTGGGGACAACAGCATCTAGAAAGCGGCACCTGGACCTTGTCAGCAGTTCAAGGCACAGCAGCCCTTCAGGGTCCAGCCTTGCAGTCACCAGTGCCCTCAAAGAGCAAAGCTCCTGCTGATTAGGTGGTTGGGTGCACTTTCTTCACCTGGGTGCCAATGCTTTTCTTGGGAATCACTGATCACCTTCTTGGGATGAAGCAGCCTTCCCGGACAGTGCAATGGCATTTCAGCCCCCAGCTGCCCCTTCCAGCCCCGTGTTTTGAGGTTTCCGGCCCCGCTGCGGAGACGACTCAGCTGCCTGTGAAGCTGTATCAAAACCATGGCAGTTTACAGCCCAGCGTAAACCAGCCCTGGCTTCAATTTACCTTCGTATGACAGCCAAAAATGGTGCCGGTTCTGATGCGAGTCAGATCCCTGAGTCATCTCCTCATTAATTCCTAGATACAGGTTTTAGGTGCTTTAATCCTTCCTCATAATTCAGTTCCCCTAGATTCCCAGTCACTTTAACGTTCCCTCTTTGAAGTCCTTCCAGTTTATCTAGATCCTTTTTGGTAATAGGGTGCCCAGCAGTGAATGTAATTTTGTTTCCCTATATATTTTCTAAATCCTAGCTCTTAAAGCATTAGGGTTTTATGTGTGTATATATATTCTATTATGTATTATAGTATATCATATTATATATAATGTGAAGAATTTGCCTTCATATCAGTGATACCAATTTTATTGGGAGAGAAATATTAGCAGGATTTGATGTTGAGTCACCAGCTGTTTTTTCTTTAGGGATATTTCTTTCTTATTGGTGTCCCAGTGAACGACTAAAATGTAAACTAAGTTAAGACTTAACAAAACACTGGGATGATTCATACAGGCATAAAAATATATTGGTCCAAATTTTTCTGAAGTCTCTCCAGAATGGTTTGTGTTTACGGGACAGATTTCAGCTGCTATCACAGAAGTCCAAAACCAGACTGAACCTTCTCAAGGCTCAGATATCAGCCATATCAAAGCTGCTAGTGCCATTTCTCCTACCCAAATCCATTTGCTGCCAAGCTTGGGCAGAGGACAAACAACAGCAATGGTCACAGCACAACCTAAGGTTTCAAATACCTACGCAAACACTTTTATTCCAGGTCTGAGGCAAAGGTCAGTGATATTAATAATAGACTTCCAATTGATTGCAGTGCGAATTGGCCCTTATATACACAGAAGAGAAGTGTGTATATCAGCAGATACCCACGTAACTATGATAATGAACATACATTGATCCAGCAGCGGTTTGTGCCCCAGTAAGAAAGCTGTATCAATGTACATAAACTGGGTGGAAAGGCTTAGGAAGAGCTATTTTGGAGAGCTAAAAAAAAAAAAAAAAAAAAAAACCCAAAACCAAACCAGAAAAGTTATACATGAGATATGAACCTCTAGTTCAATTCTGAAGTCTACTACAGACTCCTTGGTGATACTGGGCAACCTGCTTAGTCTGTCCCCAGATTCTCCACCATAATGAAAGTCTTCCTTACGTCTTCCAAAGGGGAGAGCCATGAGACCCAGCCCTTGCCCACTGTGACTCTCCTGATTATGGTAATGACAGTAATTGACTTCAGTATCTTTGTTTCTGGGATTATTTTTTAGGGGGTTTTTTGTGCTTGTTTGGACAGAAATCTTTCCAGGAACTGGACGCCTTTTACTAAGTGAGATGATGGCAGAGACCCCTCACTTGCAGCCCATTGCCAGCTGGAAGGAAGGGACTCCAGACCTCCAGAGGTGGGCAAAAACCAGGGCGAAACCCCCGGGGGCACATTTTGGTTGTGGAGGAGTGGCTGGAAAGCAGACATTGTCCCTGGGCTCCATGCAGAGACAGAGAAAAAACTGGTCTCATGCCATCTCACCAGAGGGAGAGTGCTGCTCATAGCCTGGAGCTGGTATCAGCGGTGCTTTGGCGGTACCATGCAGTGAATGGTGAATCGAAACCATTCACCGCTGAATAGACCTGCGGAACTTTGCCTGTGCTGTCCAACACACCCAGAACAAGAGCAACTTGCTATAAACTTCTTACATGAACTGGAAAAGGACTTTACAAACTTAATGATGTGTTTTAAGATAGTAGTATTTAATTTTCCAATTAGCTGAAAAAAATTTCTCTGCTGTCCCACACCTTGTGAAATAGCCCACCTAAAGGCTGGGAGGTAGCAGCTTATGCTAATTTTGCACTGGTGTAAATGACAGCAGAGAGTAATAGAAAAAATCACACTGTGTACCTGGCTGAAAAACAGACAAATCTCCACTCTTCCATTAAACAACCATGACTGTAAGAGGGGATTCATATAATCTCCCCAGCCCCATAAAAAGTGCTGCATGGGGTGGGTACTGTTGTTTAGACTGAAAATCTTTGTCTCTACCAGAGATAACAGATGCTGCTAGTAACCTCCAGGAGATCAATCAGTGCTGAGCTAGGTATGTTTTTTGAATGCAGGATTTGAAGGATTTAAGCAATTACATTAAAAAATGCCTCTTTCCTTTGTAAGCTACACAGTTACATACTATTGCAACCCACTCTGAAACTATTAAGCTAAAGGCAAGAAATAGGAAAACACGAGGACTTTTGAATAGTGAGAATTTGCACAGGGAATCAAAGAGGTTTCAAGTTCACTTAGTGCAGATGTTTCTATAATTGAGATACACTAGAAAAATGCATTAATGCACAAATCAGTCTTGCCTACAGTTATCTGAACCATAAAAACCAGTCCATAGTCAGGATATAATTCCCTATTAAATCCTATAGGATACTTAAAAAAAATAACAGGTTCTTTTTCCCTATTAAATTCTTTAGGACTTTTTCAGTAGGGGAGTCCACAGGGAGCACAAACAAACCTAAAATCTGTTGACCAATTCACCCCATAACCCCTTTTCATACACTCACCCACAGATATTAAGGACCTGAATTTTAATGAGGCCAGCTAAGTGCAGCTGGTGACCTGAAAGATTTATTCAGGTCCTGATCTCACTCCCATTTAAACCAGTAAGACTTCCTTTGGAACTGGCTCGACCTCCCTTTACCGCATGTGCCCAGTCAGCCATGCAATCCAAATGCAAATTCCTGCATGCACGGGCAGGAATTGCACCTACACATATGCTGCTGATGCAAAACGTACAGCCATTTCACAGGCAGAAGGAGAACAAGGAGTCTCACTGGCTTTTGACTTCTCAAAACTGCAATGCGTGAAGCATGGACACTATTCAAAGGAAAGAAAATGTCTAGGGCAAATCTGAGGCAACCTGAAAAGAGTAACTGAGTCCTCATCTTTCTAAACATGACATAATCCTCCACTTTTACAGCCCCATAAATATAAAGAGAATTGGCATATTCTTCTCCTAAACTGTTAGCTCCCTATCCAAAAATCAGCACAGACCAGCTGTGCCCTGCTGTAGCATCCTTCAGGAAAGTTGTCTTTGCTGGAAGTCTAAACCCCCCAGGAGTCACTCCTACCTGCAGGTTGCACATCTATTCGCTCCCCAAGAACCCCTCAGGCACAGAGCCTCCTGCTGTTATACTAAATTTTAAGAAGGATCTCCTAACCCCAAATCCAGAGATTAATTAAGATTATCAGGTGCTGGCTCCCAAACATACCTGTTTACCCTGCATTGCTCCTCTAAAAGAACAGCAAACACTACTTTTTTTTTTTTTTCTCCATTGAGACCGTGATTGCCTTGATGGATCAAAATAATTATACAAACAAGAAGGAAATTGTGTCTCTGTAATCTTTATCTCAGCCCAGCAGGAGGCAGATGGATAAGTATGAATAACAAATTATCTTGCAGTGGATTCCACTAATCAGCCCCAGGGCTGGGCTGGTTTAGCATGAAGCAATTCTTAGCTTTTTGCAGTGCTAGCTTAGGACTTGGGCAGAGGACCCTACCCCCTAATTAAGAGGCTGAAACAAATTGAAAACAGCTGTGAATAATTAGACAATTTAAGTGCTGTTAAGAAGGAATAATTTTTGTAGCCATTGTAATAAATCTTACGCTGTCCGAACCCATACGTTTTACGTGAACTTTTTTCTGCTGGTGGGTTAGTGCATTACTCATAAAAGAAACAGTATCCCTTTTGTTTTGATTGGGCCTGTTTAATAACAAAAGAGCATATCACTATAAGTGGAAGTGTGATGACAAAGAGAATAGCCTTTACTTTCCTTAATTTTCAGTCGTTGTGGTTCAGATCCTATGTCAGATTCCTGGCATGTGAGTTTGGTGGAAAAAAGAGAATTCTTGATTTACACTGTAAATAATACCTGAGCCCAAGCTACTTAACATTTTTTAGATTTCTTTGGAAAAATACATGTCAGAAAAATACTTAAAAATTTAACAACCCACTCTTTAGCCTTATGCAGCAGATAAGTTCTTGAAGTATTAACTAAGACTTCAGGAAATCTATTTTTCTCTGAAATTTTCCACATTTTTTTTTAATCTTCCCACTTGTCTGGAGCTCAGTTAAAGTGTTTCACAGAAAGTAATTTACAGAAGGAAAGTTTTCATCATGCACTGCCAAACTATTCAAGGCCTGATTCAGCAACCCATAACTGGCTTTATTAGAAATTAGTTCTGTGAACACCTAAATATATATTTAATTTTTATGTTATGTATAGCTTTTCTGAAGGCAACGTATCTGCTCATGCACTTAATGGCAACGCCATTCTTAAGTCCTTGTAGGATCCAGACTTTGCTTGGGTAATGGCATTACTTGCAAACAGGTTATGGAATGAACTTTATTTTTTAGAAGCATGCTTTGGCTTTACTACTATCTTAAAATAACTTACATTCCTCTGTCATTTTGATGGGCTTACATTACATAATTCCAATCTGGACACAGATTCTGAACACTCAGTTTTTAGAGGATTCATGAGATGCTGTTTTGTTTTTCTTCCATTTCCAGAGAAAAGAAAACAGAGCTCACCATGGCAGCCATGTGTTCACAGTATTTGCAACCCAGCCAGCAGAAATGCAGCTGCGAGGAAATACCTGATGCAAAGTACCTGGTCCTGCACTCCAATGGTCTAGATTTAAGTACAGAAAAGGAAACAAAGCATCGTGCAAAGCGTCAGAAAATGAACCTGATGAAAGTGGTCTAAGTGGATGTAAGGGTTGGGATCTATCATTTCTCTGGCTCATCAAGCGGCAGGCAGTTCAGCCCTTGCTACACGCCTTTGCTGTAGGTCCTATGACACCTCTTGCTGTTCTGCATCTGCCTGCGGACGAGGTCTGTGGCAGTGGCTCCTGTACTCGAAGCTCTCCCCACCCTTGACAATATTTAGCCAAGGCTCTGTGGGCCATTTCTTCAAGTCCGAATTACCCTTTGTACGGCTTATCCCCAAAGTACCTGCTGTGTGTGACCTCATCAGGATGTTGCTATGTGGTAACTTCTCTTCTTTCCAAGCTTTCCATGACTGTACTTCTGTCCTTACATTGGCATTTGGGTATTCTGCATGTGGAATCAGTGGCCCCTGTGGGTACAAGGAGCTGAGATTTAATTTTCAGATGTTATACCACCTAGGAGCGTGAAGACTACATATAGTAATTAAAAGTCTGCTTTGTACTAAAATATATTTCAGAAGTTGTTGTCGGAAAGCCAGGATATCACACAAGCAGGGGGACAGTTCTTTGCTATGCTTTCTGTGCAGAACCAGGACAAACATTTCCATCACTGAAGTTATTTACAACATTCAAATTCCTTTAGGAAAAAGAGAAATAATGTTTTAGGTCCTAATGATACTTTAAAAAATAGTAGCAATATAAAGACACTAGCCCTACTTTTCCAGCCTTCATTTTTCATTCACCTACTTGCAAGTGCATGTATGAATGTCCTTTTTTGAGAACAAAGATTGAATGTCTTCCCCAGAAAAAAAGTGCACTGACAACGAGGAGGGACTCAATAGATTGCTCCTTCATCAAGCAAGAGCAGATGAAATGTCAGCAGAGACACACCTATCCATACACACTTCTGCTCTTCTATTCATACATACTTCTGCTCTTTCCTCTCTATCAGACTGGTGTCCTCTTCCAAGGACTAGTGTCTATTGAAGATCCCCAGAGGTTTTCTAGTTTTGGCCTAGGGTGCAACTAGAGTTTACAGTGGCCAAAAGAACAATTTGATTTTCAGTGATAAATCCTTTGGCAACCAGTTTAGGAACAAGTCATCTGTCGCATCCATGCTTGGGGCTCGCTGTTAACCCCAGGGACGATTTCTCGGTGGGTCAATGCAAGTCCTCGGGGGCCAACAGGCAGATATAGAAGGAAACAGATGCAAATCAAAACCAGCTCCTTTGGTGCTTGTTGGCCTTGATGTAGTAGCAGTAGGGGAAGGAGCAGTTTCGGCCACCAAAGGAAATGCCTGCGTGTCTGCCCACCAGCAGGCTTCTCTGGCCCTCAGCTTCTCATTCCACAAATGGGGCTAATAGTTCCTTACCCTGTACATGGCTGCAAGGCTTAATTGACAAAGGTTTATAAGGTGCTTTAGGAGCCTTGACTGCACGTTGCTGCAGACTTGCTAACTACATTATTTCAAAATAAAATAAACACATTCTATACAATCGAAAGGAAAAGAAAAAAAAAAAAATTCACCACCCTTTCCTCCCCTCCAAATCAACTTCTCAGGACTTGTCCAGCATGCATTACACTGCACTCCATACTCAAGGTTGCACGAGTAGACATAGCTGGTTGGCCAAGAGGTTTTTTTTTACCCTGGTGTTTATAATTCCAATTGGTGTAAAATTTCCTGATGGTTAACACATCCCGTTACAGACACTTTTGAATGAATGACTCATTCCCAAATAATTGACTAGCTTTGTAATTTGGGAAGTAAAAATCACATTTATGAGTCCCTGGGGGGAGGGCCTATAATGTTGTGCATAAAAAGTAGATAAATCATAAAACCTGATTTTTTTTTTTTCTTTTGTAAAAGCTTCCATTAGCCTTTGTGTGCACATTAAAGCAATGCCCTCTAAATGTGTGCAGCTGCTTTAAATCACTGGTGCACTTTAAAATCAAGTCTTTTTATATCTTGATGTTAAAATTACATGTTGGTTACTGTAATTCTGTCTTGTTTTTTGTGGGACATCCTTGGATCAGATCTGCTTCTGGAAAGACCTCTCCCTTTGCACTAGGTTTTCTAATCCCTGTAAGCAGAAGAAGCCTAGGCATTTTGCAGCCAGTGTAAATGGTATTTATCAGGTAAACAAGACAGACAAATAAAAAGGACCAGTCAGTGCCAGTGCAATTAGGATCCCATCCTCACTTAGCAAATGCATGCATTTTAGATTGAAGTTTCAAATAAATGTGCGGTGTGATTCTAATGGGATTTGACAAGGGTATTTGATGGCTGCAAGGCAAATCTATTATTATCTACAAAATATCTAGTTACAAATCTAACCCCCCCCAAAAGGTGGTACTGAAACTGCTTAATATGTAAACTCCTGAGCGAAATGGCCATGCCACTTGCCCTGCTTTTGCAGTTTAAAAGTCCCTTATACCTTTATGCTAGCAAGGCCTTTTCCCACATTTTCAGAGTACTGTAAATTAGTTTAGTATGCTTGAAAGAACCTGTAATTGTAACTGCTCTTGTTGACACATCAGCTTGATGCCACACAGAGCACGACTGGGACCATATCCCTTGGTTTTGCAGCTACAGTGCATTTCAAGCGCTTGACAGGTCCAGCGCTAAGATGTTCTGAATTAGATTTGAATTACAACCGCTAAATGCCCTTGTCAAAGCTTGTTATGCCTGAAACTAGCCATATACATTTAACTGACTATTCCTATGGAAGGTATACTGCTTAAACAAAGACATACTCCAAAGTTTCATACAGAATTGTCAAAATATAATTGAGTTAAAAAAACAACTAAAGCATAAGAAGAGCAATCTTTACTGCCTTTTTTCCCTCCTTTTCCTTCTTTGAAATAAATCCAAAGGACAATTTAGTGGAATCTTAGTATAAAATAAAAAGAGCATATGCAGTTCCCACAGAGACATTGAAATCTATACGAATACCAGATTCATCCATACATTGATCCTAGTGTCATGAAAGGCCATAGCAAAACTTTAGGATCTTGCCCTGTGAAAAAGGTTTCATATCACATTGCTGGCATTGGAGAGCATCTGGTGCTGCAGGAATACAATGAACTAAAGCTCATACACATATCAGACTTGGGATCAGGCCTTGAATTCTAGAGGACCCCAAATTTGTGCTTCATCAGATAAGGGAAGCATAATATTTATACATATAAATGCGTGTATGCATGCATATACCTCTATGCCCATATACAATATATAGTGCATATATGCAATGTTTATATCATTTAGCCACACATAATAGAAATTTCCTTCTAACTTGCAGATGCATTCATGATCATGTGCTGGTTGTACATAACTGAGGTCATAATCATACATTCTTAGGCTAGAAAATAGCAACCAAAGAGTACAAAACAGACTTAGACAGTGGTTGTCTATCAGGCCATGCCATGGAGATCTCAGCAACCCACTGGGGTTGCATTTTCCTGCTCCTTGCTAAACCCTGGGCTGCTGACATTGGCTGCATGATTGCTGGAGTGGTCTGCTGAGGCTGTCCTGGCTGGAAAAGAAAGTGCTGGTTGCAAGCACTGTTATGTGCGAAGGACCTGGCCCAAACCTGAACACTGAGAGAAAAGAGTAAGGATCTCCTGCAGACTAGCTAGCTATCTTAAGCCCTCTTTGAAGAAGCAAGACAGATTTGCTTAACCTAGACCCACAAAAACTCAGGCAGCACAGAAGAGGAGGAGCAGGCTATTGCATCCGTTGAAGACAAGACAAACACGGCCATACTTGTGTACGTGACATAGCATCATGGTCTTCTCTTCCTCCAAAATTCTCTTGCATGAATGAAACAAAACATGTTGGGCAAAAAACTGTTGCTTCACCACAGATTTTTCTGGTTGAATTTGAAAGTTAACATAATCCTGGAAGTTTTCTAGACTGGAGTGCAGGTGTACACTATGATGAGCTCCTGTGTTCACGTTCCCTGGCTGACCGAACTGGAGACATAGCCCTTGGTGCCCCCACTTACCGCCTCTCCCTCTCTTACAATGGGAACTGCAAGCACAGGAGGGTTTAGAGGGGGGTTGTTGGCATTCCCCAGTAGAGAGCCAGCACATGGCAGAGGCATATATTCAGAAGGATCCCATGTCCTGCCACCCACAGTAGATGTGGATGTAGGCTCAACATCAGTCCTTTGTTTCCAAAATAAGGATAAATGTCTTTCCTCTGTGTGCCTTGGCTTGAAGATTGCAGTTTCTTTGGGGAAGACACTATCCCTCCCTGGGAAGTGCATGAAACACCCAGCACAACAGCATGCCATTTCATCCGGGGCCTCTAGAAGGTACTGTAAGACAAACAGAGAATAATCCTGCCTTACAGATGGACAAGGGCTAGACAAAGACCAGGGCAGCTGCAGCAGGGCTGCCTTCCGGTCTCCAGTGGTGTGGCAGTGCAAACAGATTGGGAGTGCACAACTAGCATTTCTCCCATCTGAAGCTGCCTAGGCATTACCTCAAAACATGAATTCTCCAACAGCAACAATAACAAAAAGATTTCTAACCCCATTCCAAGAGCAAAATGTGGCCTGAACTGGTCAAAACCTGCTGACAGCCTTAAGCAGCATGAGAAACCTGTTTCATGATGGCAGTTGGTTATTTTAAAACTGAGCTGAAAGATTAATGGTGAGATTTTCAAAAAATGTAGGCTCCCAATGACAGGAACCGACAATTTGCTCATGCAATTTCCCATCGCTATGTGTGCAATAGGGAGAAACGGGTGGGCAAAATGACACATGGCCATTCTGTGCCTATACTTTTTCTGGAAACCTTAGCCCTAAAAAGGCAATAAGCAAATAAGCAGAGCATTTAAATGAAAGGCAGAAAGACTTAGGCTGAGAGATACATTGATATTCTTTGTTAATTTTTTTATTCAATTAAGAGGCACATGCTGATTATTTTTAGCAGTGTCCCCCTGATACAATTCAGATGTAAATCACATTTCTGTAGTCAGCTGCTGCTGTTTAAGCAGAAATATTTTGACACTATAATTATAGGGTTGAAACTATGCTTTACATTAGTGTATAAAACACTCATTAAATTAAAATTCTTCCATGAAATCATGAAAATAAACAGTCTGTCTGAACTGGCATCAACAAATTCACAGGATGCTTCTGCGTTTTCTCAGGGCTGGCCTTCAAGTGACTGTATTACAAGGCCCTTATTTAACCGTGAAGTGTTAAAGGTTCACATTCTTTTGAAGGTCTCATTCTGCTTATTTTTAAAATTATTGCTTTAATTGTTTTTACAACTTGTAAGATTTTAAAGCTATTAAGCCTCAAAGTTGTGGGAAAAATTAAAATGGTGATTATTATAACTTGCATAAGTCTGTGAGATGGCAGTGGCACTGCAGGTTTTTTTCAAGGGTGGATTAAATAAAAGGGGTCCATGGCACCATATGTGGTATGTCACACTGGTCTATTACGGCTGAGAAGCAGGATACACAGTGTATACACAGTGTCTTGTGGGATGGAAAAGAAACCAAAAGCTGAGCGTGGTAATGGTGTTAGGGGATCCTTCTTGCCCTCTCCCTTGCTCCCACCATCTTCCTGCCTTTCGTCCCCCTCCCATCCATCATGGACCTGACAGTTCTGCAGATGACAGGTCCAACTGTCTGTGCCCTGGAGCAGGCAGAAGTTTTTGGCAGGAGGTACCAGAACAAGAGCATCCCAGTGAGGTGCATCCATGTCGCAAGAGAGGGAAAGAGGACACATATCTTAGCCCTGCCCTGCCAACACAGGGATTCATTTATCAGATCTGTTTTCATTTACTCCACTCCCCAAGGATAAAAAGCTGTTCCTCATCAAACTTTCAGGTGTCCCAAACTGAGGTCACTGTCCATGGAAAGAGGCAGTCTCTCATTAGAGGGACCCACTGATGGGCAATAGCATCAACCCTGGTTCCTCCATCACCCACCATGGGCTTGAGCAAAGCTTGCTGCGTGGGACCCTGAGCCTCACCCTCCACTCCCTGGGCATGTTAGCAAACCTGCGCATGTTGGCACAATAATCCCTATAAGCCCTGATTGGGTTTTGGTTGTTTTCTCTTGTCTGTACAGTATCACTGATCTTTACAATGCACTGAGCGAGCTGTGACTGTGCTGGGCTTGGGAGCGAATGGCATGGGATCTTCAAGATGCAGATGATGTAATCACAGTGGTCTGAAACATTTTTGCTACATCTATATTCCATTGAAATCCACAATTATGGTTGACTTTTCTTTGATTGAAGATAGTCCAGAAAGATGGACTGCAATGGTAATTGCACCATTTTATCTTAAGATACGAATCTGAGAATGATCCCTCTGGTCTTATGAAATTACAGTCAACATGTTATTTTCTCCATTTGTGCATGAAACGTATATACAACAGTGGTTGCTGCAATGTATATTTAGTCTTAACTTGTCAGAACCATCAGCTAAAAAATATTCAAACCTTTCAACCATTTTATTAACCAGGATTATGCACAAGAAAGTCTGTTTCAGAGTGTAAGTTTTAGTACACATTGTAATTTAATAGTAAAGATTTTTTTTTTTAATGCTATAGTTGTCTTCCTTCAGCAGCCACATGGTTGATTTTTTGTCCAGCATTACTGGTATTATGGTTATCCTTTCTCTCCCACAGGATGACATTTTCCACACTGGATAACCTTCTTTTCACAGCCTACACACTATAGTCCAATGAATTCAATTAAAGTTTTCCTTGAAGTCAAAAGGAATAAAAATATTTTATCACTGGAAAATATTAATTTTTTATTCTAGCTTCACTTTATCATGAAACCTGTGGAGGATGTTCAGTGTGGTTATGAGAAATCCCGCTAATAACTGAGTATAAGTTACACTTTCATTTTTGTTCCAGATCATTCCACAAAATATTTTTTGTTCTTAAATTAGATAAATGGCAAATAAAATTTTTTACTTAATATGTTTATTCAAATGAATTATTGTAACTCTCTATCACTAGATTCTCAGGTCCTACACAGAATCTCATGAGGATTCTTTCAGATTTTTAAGCACTTTATACAGAAAGTTTGGTTGTTGAAATAGGAAAGAAAAGCCAGAATAGAGAAGCATTTCTTGATTAATATAGCTCCTTCAGAAGAAGAAGAAAGAATTTTTAAAAAACTAAATGTATTCTCTCTTGAAAAAAAAATTTTCAGTGCAAAAAGTATTTCTAGTGAGCAATTAGAAATATCCAACATTAAATTTATTGACCACATTACATGTTGCTGCCTCTGGATTACAAGGTAGGTTTTAAAGCACACTCTTAACGTAGTTATAGTTTCCTTTCCATTGATACTCTCTAGTGTCTGCTCAGCACTCATTTTTCCTGAAAACATCACTGTTAGCAAAGTTGCTCTCTGCAATATTCACAGAAGACAAACACAGTTGAATTGAACTCAGGACTTGGCTTAGAAAAATATTTTTCTAGAAATTATTTGCTGGGACTATCTCTTATTAAAGACATTACATATATAAAATGCAATTTAGTGACAAATAAGTGGTGACACGTTAGCGTAAGGGTAACTGTGAACTCTGAGGACAGAGTGACTTAAAACAGTACCTAGTGATGGCAACATAAACAGACATTAGTAAACACTTGCAGTGACCAATGCCCAAATAAATCAGATTACTCTGCAATATATATGTTTATACAAACAGTCATTTTGGTGAATTTAAGGCACTTCAGATATGAAGCTTACACTTCAGAGCTACATGACCTCCCGTCCATGGCAGAGGATTTAACTGCCCAGTCCTACCTCTTCTGGCAGAGCTTCTGGAATATTTTTTGAGTAATGTAAGTGCAAGCCACAAACAAAAGTCTATAGTCTTCATTTTACACCAGCTATTCTGCCTTCCCGTTTTCCCCCTGTGCCTGGAGCAGCTCTGGGGGATACTCAGTAAACACAGAGCTACTCATGGGTGAAGGAGACCGGTCACCGTCCACCAGAACTAAATACCCAGCCCCAAATGTTTCAAGAAAGGCAGTTTGACACCCATTCTGCATTCAGTTTCAGGTACCTCCAAGTACCTTCCCCTCCCTCAGGAACAACTGCATTTCTCCTACCCTATGGTAGGTTGATCCATTTGTGGCCCCTTACTTAACCAACAATGATGGAGACATATGACATCCTCTAGTGTCCAAGATCAACAGCTGACACCACCATGACTACAGACTTCATCTTCTTGCCCATACCTGCCTCACCTATGGAAGTCCAGGAGCTTGTGGCTTCCTCAGCTTCCCCATGGCCAGGAGGCACCAACATAGTCCAAACCTTTGGAAAATATTAGGGCTTCCCCTACCTTCTGCGCATTTTTCCATCTTTCCTTATATTCTCCAGAAAGAAGTTTTCTCTCCCCTACCTTCTCACATACAGGAGTTGAAAGAGTAAAATAGGGGCTAATTCCCTCTCCTTGTTAACATCCTAAAGGATGACTCCTGCTGTGGAGTGGTTCAGGCATCTGGGTCATCACCATCAGCTGGCTCTGCCACCAGCCAGTTCAAGAGGCACATAGCTGAAGTAGGCAGGATGAGGAGTTATGACCAATGAGTTGCTCATCCTCTCAGTAAAGCAGCTTTCCATAGGGAATGAAGTTTTACTTTTTTAAAGCTGGGGAAGCTGCAGCCTAAGTCCTCCAGTGGTACAGCCTCCATCCCCGGCCAGAAGGGCTTGGTAGAAGACAAAAATAGAGGTGGCCAATCAGACAGCCAGTCTTTGAAAAACATGAATGTATGACCCTCCCACCATGGTGACAAAGACTGTTAATGGACAACCAGATCACTGACTGTTAGTTTTACAAAGGGTAACAGATTTCAATTTAACACACACAATTTTCCTGAAAACCAGACAGGTGCCTCAGTCACCTCTTCTTCAGAGACTCAGGAAATATTTGGGAGGCAAAGAAGGTGACCAGATCCCTTTCTGTGCCCAGAACCTCTCCTGGACTTGCTCCAGGGTGGTTTGAAGGCCAAATTCCCGTGCAAGACCTCTGCCTGAGAAAAGTACAAGGGTCTCCTGCAACACCCAGCGGAGAGCAAAGCTTCAGTCAGAGACACAGTGTTTTACTGCTTCTCCTCTCACTTGATTAGTGACTGTGAGACAGGCATAAACACCTCAAATATTGGCTAATGAACCTTTAAGTGCCATTGTGTGCCTGAGGGGTTCAGGAGGTGCTGGGCTAGGCGCCTGCTAGCTGGTCACAAGGAAGGTGCTAGACGGTCACCCTATCCTGAGTGTGAGGGATGAAGCCTCCTGGGCAACACCTGCAAAGGGGCATCTGGCTGTCCTTCTGCCAGCAGGCGTTCAGCAACAGGGAATTAATGGCCATCGCCATCTCAGCTGACTGTCTGATGATGAGGTTAGAGCATTGACCCTCAGACTGACAAAGAAAAAAATTATGTGGAACCATTATTTGGCCTTGCTAGCAGCTAGAGCCCCTTCTCTCCACCACTTCCACCTCCCTCGCTCTCTCTCTCACACGTCCCCAGGCACACTTGCAGCCTCTGATTGCTTTATTGCTTCCAGGGGGAGAGCGTACTTGGTCTTTGCACAGATCTCTGTGCCTTCCCTTACATCTCTCTTTCTTCCCATCCCCAACTCCTGAATATGTTAGTAGTACTAAATAAGCAGCACTTCAAACGGTTTTGAAGCTTCCTCTGGCAAAACCATAAAATCTGTACTGGTAAAATATATATATATTTCTGTCCCAGATTCCCAATCTGTTTCCTTTAAATCCAATAAAATTTATATCATAGGGCTTAAGGGCAGAGGGCTTCATACAATTGAAACTGATTCAGTAAATGCAAAACATAAAAATAAAGTATTGGTATTTGATATTCCTATATTTCAATATTGCTTTGATATTCCACCATGAAACTTAAACTGGGTTGGGGTTTTATGCATTCTTTTTCCCCCCTCTTTGATTTCCCCCACTTTTTCCTTTGAATTTCGTCTCTTTAATCACTGGACCATGGATCAGAAATACTTGCAACTTGTTTGTGGAAGGCCAGTCTAAGGCAGCAGCTTGTTTAGAGAGTTATTTCACCATCTGTTCTCTCTTTTTCCATTAGATGGCTGGTTTTACATAGAGATTCATTTTATCGAGCCCTCATTCACTCTGTAGTGCATCATCTTGTTTCATTCACATACTCACACAAACACTCACCTATCTTTCTCTTTGTACACAGTACCTATTTGTACAATGATACACTGAGAGCACACATACCTCATCAGGCAATATTCTCCACTGACTTTCACCAATACCACATGTAACTCATTGGAGCCAGGGTAGGGTTTTTCTAAAATTGTGTAACAGATCCAAAGATCTGATGGCTGAAAGGAGCTTTTATGATCATCTAGTCTGACTTTTGATGTAACAAAGGCCATAAAATAACAAAGGCCAAGAAGTGATTCCTGAACCAAAGCGATACCTTCTGGTTGAGCTGGAGAAGGTTAACAGATCTCCAGTTTGGGCAATCCACTACAGCCTTGGAGAAGTTGTTCCAGCAGTCAGAGGTAACTAGCCTCTTTTTGTGAAGAAAACATCACTGCTTTGTAAAGTTTCCCTTTTCAGACACTGATTTTTATTCCCTTTGCACTGATAAAATAGAGACCTATCTGCTCTCCAAAATCTCCTCCCCACAAGGGATTTTGGATGCCCAGGTGGTCCCCAGAGCAGAGGGCATGCATCTGGGCCATCCCTTTTAGCAGCAGTGAGCTGTTGGAGTTGTTTCTCTGTCACCTGCAACTGTGCTCCAGTTTCTGTCTGACAAAATAAATAGGTTTCATTTCTTTCAATTTTCGCTATAAAATAGGTTTTGAAGACCTTATCAGCCCATACATCTCTGAATATTTCTCAGTCGTAGTCCACTAACAGTCTGGTAGGAAGTGGTGTTGCAAGTACTCTTAATGCTGGGTTGATGAAGCTTTTTCAGCATCAAGGTGAATCACTTAATTCCTGCCTATATCATAGTAACACAAGAGCTCTGCTGCCTGAAAGCAAGGCCAGGTGGCAATCTGCATAGATCATACACTTCTGATCGCTTCAAACTCTTCACCTAGCTAGGAAGATGCAGATTAGACTCTACACAATAGATGAAGTCGATCCCACCTCGGCAGAGGAAGTTGGAATAGTTAACTTCTTGAGCTTCTTTCCAGTCCTTTTTTCCATGAGTCTAAAATATATAAAATTCACAAGACTGTGCAATTAACGTTTATTTGCCTACCACCACCTGCACTGAGCGATTTAGGCATCTCCCTAGGGCTTTCCTAAGCTCTAAGCAACTTTAAACAGCCATTTTAAATACATACATACAAATACTAGAAAAATCTTTTCTTTCTTTCCTCCAAAATTTGGGATTCATATCATATCAATATGATAATTTCTTGACATATACTCTTTTCGACATCTAATGTGATTCAGTGGCACTGTTTCCATGTGTAAAAACTACCATAAGCTGAAAGGCTGGCAGCTCACAGCCTGCAGGGTGAGATGCTGGAGCCTTGCACTGCTGGAAGGATGGACAGACCTGGAGCATGGCAGGGTGAGCCAGCACTTCTTCCAGCTCTGGAACCATCCAGGGGATTAGACATTAAAATCTGAATAGTTTTAGCTTTAGAAAAGCTAATTTTGATACAGCTGTTTATTTTATTTATTACATAGTAAAAAAATTCCACCCAGAAGCGGTATTTGTCAATGAGCTTTTTTCAGAACACCTAGCCTTTAGTTTCTCAAGGAGGTCTTCATGAGGGGAAGATTTGCACTGTTCAATGCTAAAAGAAAAAAAAAGAAAAAAAGAAGAAAACAACCCAGGAAACTTCTTCATCACCTTTTTTTTCTGTTTTCTGACTAATTCTTATTTCAGGATAATCCCCTCAAATCCCTGGTCTATTTAATGTTACAAACTATTCTTGATGTCACTAAGAATAGCACCTGGACTATGATTTCCTCTTCTATGAAGGTGAAAGAATGTGTATCACCTTTCTTATCCTACTTGGTGACTGTCAGAATTTTTCAGGGTTTTATCTGTTATACAGTTAATCTCAGAAATTCATTTTTCATGTGTACACAGACATTGTACAATGGAGGTTTGAAAGGGACAGAATTCATCTGGAGTAACACGAATTCTGAACCATCCTTTTAACAGCCAAATAGCTGACATCTGATTATTGTGAAGATGCTGCGGATAATTCAGCCCGTTCTGTGGTCCCACTGTCATTTTTAAGTCATATCATGCCTGTTTCTTAGCACAAATTGCTTAACACATCCACCCATTTTAAGACAGCGAAAAATCAGTTTGACAAGCATTCATTATTCTGAAATCACATATTAAAGAGAGTAACATTTGCAAAAGTACCACAACTATTAAGGGAGAAGAAGAACTTATATGAGGTATAACCTTACTGTGCAGTGGGTAACAGAAGCATTAATAGGAAAAACCTAAGTGGAAACAGTTGACAAAATAAATTAAAGCACAGCTCTCCCCTGAAAAGTGACTAAAAATGGCATCCTAGGGTCCCATGTTTATTATGTGTTACCGACTCCAGATCAGATTTGCTCAGTATACAAATAAGGGGTGAAACTCTAGCTGGGCTGAATTCAACTGGAGCTTTGCAGATGACTTCAATGGGGCCAGGATTTCATTTTAAGAGACTTTTTTTTTTTTTCCTTTTTGAGCAGCCTGTGGAGATTTGACTTGGAGGATCACAAGGCTGATTGAAATGTAAAACAGAAAAATCCTAAAAAATTTCGAAATTGTTTCCATTCTGTAGAGTTGAAAATAGGCCAGTTTTTCACTTCTGTGTTTTATAGCTGAAGATTTTGCATATGATGTTTTTAATCAATGTTCTTATCAAGGATATCACTGACATGTTTATTAGCTTTCTTTTCTGCCAAAAACACAGAATTTGGAAAAATGAAAAATCTAAATGATCATGCTGGCATTGATCTTGATAATGCTTGTCAATAAAAATGTCAACAGAAAAAAGCAGCCAAATCATGATATGTGAAAAAGTTCGGTTTTCTCTAATGATCTTTGTCTTGAGAAAAAGTCAACTTTTCGAAGACAGGAGGAGAGAAAGGCTTTCCCAAAATGGGGACTTGCTTTCCCTAGTGTTTTGCATACCTGGACCTGTTTTATGGGTTCCTCAGGTGACTTTTTGCCCTGAAGCCCATGAGGGCTGGTAGCTGCCCACTCTGGGTGTTTTTGGCAGAGAAGCCAGCGGGGAAGGATAACCCACTGTGCTTCCCTCCTCCCTGGTGCTGATGGGGCTGGGGAAGGAAGTTTGTTTTGCCATTTCCCATGCTGTACTCTTTCTGCGGTTAAAAAGAGACTCCAGACTCCAGAGCTGTCAATCTGGCACTTTTCACTAGCACTTAAAAGCAATTTCAAAATCTATTAAAAAAATTAGATCCCAAACCTGCTGTATGTGAACAGACAACAGCAAGAGCTGTATCAAGGGCTTTGATTGTAGGCGAGGCTGGCTGCAAAGAGTCGGTGCTGTGCGGATATTACATTTTATTTTTGATAGTGCAGGACCTCTCTTGTGCTTCTGTCATGTCTAAGCTGTCTGTTTCCATCAGGGAAAGGTCTTACGAGCACAAAACACATGGGCAGCCTTTCGGCCCTGTTTCAAATTTCTGCAACACAATAAATCCGTTTGTTTTTATTTCTTCTTTCTGTAAACATTTCTCCATCTAACATAGTAACTGCTGTTTATACAGCACAGTAAAAACACAGGTCAGAGCACAATAAGATTATAGTCTTACTTCAATATGTCCAATCCATAATAAAATAAAACCTTACAAAATATCCAGAGGAACAGTTTGGGGTTCTCTTCGTATTAATGTATGTCGTATGGGAGGGTTGTTTTGGGGCATAATATTTTCCACAGCTGTCAGGACTTATTTAAAAGGCAATATCCTTTTTCTGGGATTTTATTTAGGTTCTGTTTATACCATGTGTAGGATTGTTAATCCCATGATGTATGACTCAGTGGTGTATGATTACTTGAAGGTAATATGTACAAAATGAGCTAAATATTTTGGGATAGATCCTTGGGATCTGACACGCTGGGCTCACGACTGCAGAGCGGGGGTGCAATAAGGAGGGAACAGAAAGGTAACTGCAAACTGCTTTTGTGTCGTGTGCTCGGCCCGAAGGGAAACCACGTTCATCCTGCTCTAGCGCGTTCCCCATTCTCTATGGTCCCTGTGATCCCTTCGGCAGAGAGGCACTGGACGGAGGCTCATATGCTTTGGTCTTGAATCCTTTTTTACAACTCTCTGTGTTATATCTCTGTTGTATCTCTCAGTGCTGGGGAAGGAAGAGGCATTTATCCCCCTGCCCTGGCTCTGCTCCATCCACTGGGGCATGCCTGAAGAGGCAAAAATCCCTAAAAGGCCAGCCATGTCAACTTTCATGGGTGATTGCATCATAAAGGACAGAAGTAGGCTGAAATAGCTTTGTGAGGGTTATTCGATGTGAAATATGAAACAGAGTATGTCTTCAGATTTAAACAACATGAAACATGGATTCATTTCATGGACTGTGTGAACGTGCTGAGGTGTGCTTTCTATTGGCTGCGAGTCCTTTGACATGGAATATAGAGGCATACCTAAATCCACTGAGCTAAATTTGTCCCAAGTGCAACTTCATTGGCCTTACATCGGGAATGTGTTTGGCCCAGTGACTTGATAGGTATTTATTTTTGCCTTTTAGTCAAGTTTTTTCCAAGTTCTTCTGTGGAAATGAAAGGAAGCCATTAAAAAGATGTGAAGTAGTTGTACTACTAGGTTGTTAGTTTTCTCTTAGTTACTCAGTATGTTTGGTCACCAGCTTATTTGGTTGGAGAATTTGCAGGGACACCACCAACTCCTGTGCTCTCAAACTCTGGGTTCTGCTGGAAATAGGTGAAATATGTAGAGATCAAACTTGTTAAGGTGCCAACAGGCCAGAATTTCATAAGTATTTAAATGCCTGGAGAAGCAGACAGACTCCTAAGGGGATTTTTAAAAGTGCCCATATGCCTGACTCTCCCAAGTCATGGGAGTGCGAGTGAGGAGGACAGGAAAAACTCAAACATCTGAGTAAGATGCCAGGAAGATTTAACAGCTGAGATCCTACTAAATATTTTTGCCATTTTAATGCATAATATAACCAGTTTTTGAAGGATATAAAGCAGGGCAAGTCTTTCTTGAAGCACAGGACCTGAAAAGGACTTCTCAGTTGCTGGGTACATCACCAGGAAGCACTAATGTGAAACCTTGAAACCTCTGAGAGCTTGGCACATCCCAGGCCTGCAGTTACCTTGAATGACATTTTTGAGCCCCAGACATGCCTCTGTTCTTACGCAGTTTGCAATTGCATGAAACCACTAGGAACAGCACAGTGTCCAAGGTCTCCTATGAACAAATGCATGTTGAGAGACGCCCCACCGACACAAGGCTGCACAGGAGGCAGGCAGGTGTTCTCAGCCCCAGTCACGGACAGATGAGGGCCAAAGGGGCAGCTGCAAAGGAGGGGGAGAGGAGATGGCCCCCACAGCAGGAAAGTCCTGCTTTACGTGAGGTTTAGGCACCCACCCAGATGTCTTGCGTGGGGCTGGAGGGTTACGGCACTGCCAGTCCCCCGCACTGCTGCTCGGTGCACGCTGCCAGGCCTGATGCACAGAGCAACATGGGGGGGCAGGGGAGAGCACAGATGAGAAAGGCTCATGAACCTTGTGAAATACTGGAGAGGCGCCTTTGTGGAATGGCATGGGACCAGGATGCTCAGCTGTGTTACCTCAGCATGAAGAAGACGGGAAGAATATGGCCTGTTTCAGAGAAAATAGATGGTATTGAGGCACCTTCATCACTTAAAGCCATATTCAGAAATATTTACATATCCCTAGATAGAGATATGAAACCTGACTAGAGGGGAAGATTGGAAGACACCCAACATAGCACAGCTGTGGTAGGCTATATTTGTACACACCCCAGATGAAAACTAATGTTCAAACTTTACTCTTATCCAGATAAGTTTACTCTGTTCAAGCCCAAAGCAGCCATATGGGCAGCCTTGGCAGCATAGTTGAGGGCAGGAACTGTATAAAGTGGGGAGATGAATAAAAGAGTGGGTAGGGTGGTGAAGGAATTGCTAAGCTGAACTTCGGTGATACAGTCAGCCATTCTACTGCAACATTACTGCTTACGCTTAGAGGCAGTGCTTCACCAGCAGCGCAAGCAGCAATCTCGGTTACAGTTGAACAATGACCGCTTTGACGGAAAATGGTTCTTAATGGGGTGAATTGGATAACTGCAATTTTCCTTAAAACTGTCAGTATAAGACTTACTCAGAAGGGAAACAGCTCTTAAGGAGAGTGGTAGAGCTTTTCTCACGTAGGCTGTTTAACACTGCAGGATGCTACATGGAATGTTACTGAACTGTCTGTAGGTGAGAACCCAACCAGACTGCATTGTGTTGGCCACTGGCAACCCAGGGGGTATCTGCAGGCTGCGGACACAGGCTCTCTTCCCCTCTTGTTCCCAGACGCTATGTTAAATTAAAAGAAATAAACAAAATGCAAAACTGTGCGCAACATTAGTTTCCCAATGTCAAAGTGTTTGCTGGAAAACCACAGGGAGGCAATGTGATTCCAGAGAGGGGGTAACAGGCAGTGGGTTTCATCCTCCCTGTGCAAGAACAGCAGTGCAGCCCCACAAAATCAGGACAGTAACTTAAAAATAATCTGTGTGATTGATTTACTTAAAAACGCAGGGCAACTGATGCCTGCTCTCCTGCTCTTCAATCCTGAATAGTGAGCTTGCTGCAGTTTTTAAGTTTTCTGTGTCAGCATGACATCTGAAAATGTACATTTCTTCATTCAGAGGAGAAAGAATATTGTTTGTTTAGCTTTGCTTTCTTTTTTCTTACCGACAAAGTGGGGCATTATGCAATATACTGGATATCGTGACACTGGGTAGTTTTTGGCATAGTGTCTCCATTAATGTACAGCCACAGGTAGAAAAAAATTGAGAAATCTTATGTGCACCTCATAATCCAACAGACCTATCCCATTTATCATTTCTATGGGCCAAATCCTGAAAATATTTATTAGCTATGGATATGGATATATGGATATTTTTTAGTGCAGATAAAAGACCTTGTCACAGAGCAGGACCTTCTGCTGGATGCTGTACAAGCCTTCCTTTTAATTTAGGAAAAAGAACATTTACTCAGTGTTCTCCAGGCAAATATCAGCTCACTCTGCACATGTTCAGAGCAGGCCAAAAGCAATGGGGTCATGTTAGCACAGTGCTGTATCTATGCTAATCTACTTTTCTAATAATTAATAGAGCTGCACTACCCATAACTTCTTTTCGAGACAGGCCATAGCAGAGAAAACTTGCATTTGTTCAGAACAAAGTTTAACTACTTCAGAAAATGGGCAGACGAGACTCACGTGTAGACAAACTCTACAAGTGTCTTGCAGAAGCTGTTAGTTTAAGTAGGTGAAGGATGCAGGATTTTGCACTGCAGTTTAATATTCTTTACACATGAAAGAAGCTGAAAACCTTCTGAAGCCATAAAGACCTCTGGTGAAATCCATAGAAATCAATAGAAGTTTTGTCTAATCTTTCTGTAAGCAATATTTGATGATAAAGGGAAGGCCAGAGTAGTATCTCGTGTTGATAACTCTTGTGGTTTTTACCATGAGGCCATACAGTTCTCTGGAGTTCCCTCACCACCCAGAACCCATGGTTTCTACAAAAAAAACACATTCCCATGCACCATATTCCTCTTCCAACTCTTCTCTGGAGCTGATTGACCTCTGAAGAGGAACTTGCCTGGAGAGCTGGTAGGCGAAGGCCGATAACATGACCACATGTTAGACCCAGTCAGAAGATGTAGTCTTCATTTTCTGCATTGTACAACATGGAAAGAAATTAAACTCCCATGTCTGCATTTTTGAGGCAAAGGCATTCCATGGCAAGCCTGGCATGCAAGGGCAGGGGCTTTCCTCTAATTCTCATTATTCGTGACAAGCTCTGGTTGCATGTAAATAACTCCTGCACACCATAACGTTATTATCCAGTAGTGTCTTTTTCTTGCCTTTCTATATCATTGTCAAGTTTATTTACATGGCCCCTTGCTCTTCAGTTAAGACCCTTCCAGACATACTATTTTCCTGCTCTATAATTATCAAGCCATTGTAAAGCTAAATTGGCAGACACTATATTGTAATTCTGGCACTTTTAGCCTAATTGGGGATAACCACATCAAGATAAGATGGTCAGTGACAAATGAGCTTTTTTTTCCCTGAAAGATAATAGGTAGCTGCTTCAATCACTTTTTTGACAGCTCAACATTTCTATATCTTTTTGAATATATATTTCTATATCTTTTTGAATATATATTTCTACAAGGAGAAAGCTATTACCAATACATCACACAAGAATCTCCTGTCCATAAATCTATTTTTTTATTATGGGAGAGCTTTACAATTCAAGACAGTGAGGGTGGCTTTCTGCATTAATATAAGTAGGCACATCCAGCAGGACCTGCAGCCTCTCCACCTTGTGAAGCAGTACCAAGTGCTGATAGACAGCCTGTGGACCACTAAAGGGCTCATGAAAGAGCTTAATGGACAAACCAGAGAAACCGCAGATTTTTTTCTGGGCTCAGGAGAAATGTACGACAGAAGCAATGTAAAAATCTAGGGTTGCTGTCCCTGGGATTAAAGTGGTTTTTTACACTTTGAAAAATATTTCATCTCATTTGTGACATACAAGCCTTGGAAGTCATACAAATCTTGTGGGATATTAAATACGTAATGCCATGTGGTGACAAATGTACATTGCCAAGCAAAGGGTAATGGGGGCCGTGTCCCCTGCTACATCTGTCCAGGCACATGTGTGGTGTCCCAGAGGAGAGGCTGTCACCATGCAGCCTGCCCACACCATGCTGCCCCACCAGGCAGTTGGCTGCCTTCTCTGTGGCTTCCTTATTAATTCCCCTAGCCAAAGACAAAAGCTTCGGCAAGAAGGACACTTTGGCAGGGAGGGTTATGTGAGCACAGCACTCAACGCTGGGAGGTGCTGGTGCAAACATCTACCCTGTCCTACCCAGAAGCCAAGCCACCACGGATCCCCATGGGGCTGTCAGAAGAGACTTCAGATCCTCCAGAAGCTTCCTGTGACACCACAAAGGCCACTGACATGTGAAGGAACTCCTGCCCCTCACAAATCTCCCTTCTTGCCTCAGGCCAGCTTGAAAACCCCCTCAGTCTGTGGGAAGGTACTCCAGGAACTCGAAGCAATCTCAGTGAGCCACTCTTTCTTTCACTGTTATGTTGGTATCTAGGGCAGCACAAGAATAAAAGGACTCAAACCTTTCACAGGCTTTTAATCCAAGGGTTTCAATCTACACATTTGTACCTCTCTTAAATATGTTGCTTCTCCGCCTCCAAATTTCTGCATAATCCATCCATCCATTACACCTGATACCAAATGTTTTGCCTTGTCATCTCCTTGTAAATAGAGGGTGTCAAATACATGGCCAGCTCATTGGACT
This sequence comes from Pelecanus crispus, assembly GCF_030463565.1. Lineage (NCBI taxonomy): Eukaryota > Metazoa > Chordata > Aves > Pelecaniformes > Pelecanidae > Pelecanus > Pelecanus crispus. The sequence goes on from NC_134648.1 coordinate 57,355,698, forward strand.
CAGCTAGGGAAATAGTTTAATCTTCCCAGTGGAGTAATTAAAGAAATCATCCCAACTAGCCGGTCAACTCTAGCCACACACCTAATCAGCACGGCTGGAAGCAGGAGGCTTGCAATACACATGCATTGGGAAGGGGAAGGACATGTGGGAAGTGTGGTCATACATGGAGAATTCATGTCTTTGGCAGCTGTGTTCCCAAGGATCCAACTGTGAGACTCAGTCTGAGAAAAGTGGCCCTAAATGCTGGAAATATGTTAAAAAGCCTGTGATGGGCTCTCCTGCTAACTGCTTCAGGAAAGGCAAATCCTTGAGTTCAGCTGGAATTGTGTACATTTTGTCCCCAGTTGATAAAACTGCTACCATGTTTTGGGTAGCAACCCTCCAGCTGCAGTCATGAGCAAGGAGCCTTGCCCACCTAAATGAGAGGAAAGTTATCCATGAAAGCAAGAACTACATTTTTGCAAGTATTTGTCTAGTATTGTTCAAAAAGTACTGTACTGCACTGTATCCCACCACGTGCCTGTTACAAACTCTAAGCAAAAAGGATCCGATAACCCAAAGAATGGAGATTCCTCTTTTCTTCATTTTCTTGAAGAAGTTTCTTTTTGCCCTACTTAGTTTTGCACTGCATATTAAAAAAAAAAAAAAAAATCTCCAAAACGAAATAGTCTGTTGTGACAATACTCTAACTCAGTAACAAGTCTGGAATTTAATTAAAATCTCTTATTGCAGTCCTTCCATGTACAAGCTTCTTGAACTTTTCAATCCTTGAACTTTTCATGAACTGAAAGGCTTTTCTGAGGAGCCTGGCAGTTTGGTAGAGGAAAGAATGGAGATCAGTAAACTTGAGAAGTGCAATGGCATCAGGATTCTTGCTGCTGTCTTCAATTCTTTAAGGGAAGACAAGAAAAGGAACTTGACCAACAGTGAGAGACAACACTTATTTTTGCTGTGTCCCTTGGTGGCAACACAGGAATTGTTTCTTTTCTTGCCATTTTTTTTTAGTCCTTAATGGACTTTCCTATTTTTCTTCTACATCCCCAGAGGGAAGAGTATTTCTTTTCCTTTCTGTTTTATTTCCATTTGCCTCACAAAGGAACCCTTCTTAAAAGAGGAAACTACAGCAAAATTGTTTGTCCTAATGTGCTTCAAGCATGGTTCCACATTTATAGATAAGACTTAGCTGTGCTTCTGTTACATGCCAAAGTTATGCTTTTGTTATTAAGCCAAAGTGCAAAGTCCCACCATACCAAATAGAAACCTTTGGCTTGGAAGTGTAACTGGAGCTATCAAGGGAAACAAGGAATTCAGTAGAACGAGGTAGTCAGTGCACTAATTAGTGTCCAACAGCTGCATCAGAGGTTTGAAAAAGTTAATATTGAACCTGCAGCTGAAAGGACGTGAGATGTTCTTTCCTTCATGCTCAGCCACATGTACCTGTCCCTCACTGTGTTCAGAGCAGGACTCAAGTGGGTGAGGTCAGTTGGATGAGAGAGTTGATCTAGCTGACAACTAACCCTAAGGGAAAGGACAGGAAAATGCAATACAAGCAGCATGTCTCTGGGATGAAGAGGAGGGAGCGGCTAGCTGTACAACTAGACCCAGGTATATGGAAAATAACATTTGAAAGATCTGATCTATGATTATTTAATGCTGCACATCAGCAGAATATCCTGTTAGCAGAGAATAAATTCACTCCAGAGTTCTCCTGTCTCAGTTCACCAGAAAATTTGTATTTTTAAGTTCCCAAACTCAAACACAAACATGTTTCTTTGAAGGGTAAAGTCTGCTTGGAATTTGTAATACGTGTTCTTGTATTCGGAGTTCTGATATTTATTTTAACTTTCTGGAGCACCAGAAGAAAAAGGTTCATTTATCAAACGATTTGGTGCATTTCAGCAGGAGAAAGCTGCTTCCATGGGGGTGTCTGTCTGCTGCTGTTAGGAGGAGAAGGGCAGCAGGTCTCAAAACCCAGGGAGTTTTGTCTGTTTATACTGGAGGTCTCAATTAGGTCAGTGTACCTCATTTGCCGAAACAGGCTGCAATGAGATTTCCAAGCTGACATTACTAAAATGCTGTAACAGAAAGAAAAATTATCTGACTTGTGAACTGAAATGAGGCTTTTGATAACTGCAGAACTAGAATACATCCTATTCATCAGTGACATTCAGATGGGCCACTGCGTAAAACACGTGTCTGCATCACTGATTAGACATCTGCCAGAGAAAGGCAAGCAAACCTCATAGAAGACATTCTTCAATCAGCAGGGCTCATAACGCTCCCTGTGGAAGCAGCTCCATTACAAACAGCTCTGTTTCCTCTATCGAAGGTGTGGTGGAAACATCTCATTTCTATTTAGCTGACCAGACAATCATTTCTTTGCAAACTGGAGTGTGGTAGAAAACATTCAGAATGAGGTCTTTAAGAAGTTATACATTTTCTTGGACAGTTTTTAATTTTAGACCTCTGAGTCTCGTTACTGTCCAGCCAGAGCTTGCTAGCACTTTGGGAGTGCCAGTTTCCTTAGTGTTTGAAGTGACAGCTACATGAACTGTGACATTTTAAAAGCATGATGTCTGCTGGGCATGTCTCAAAAGTTGTATGTGTTTGTTAAGTCCATAAATCTGCATGTTCACTTGTTGCATTACAGTTTTAAACTCAGATTCCAACATTTGCTTCTTTTTGCCAAAAAAATTGTATATGCCAGTGTTTAATATTTCACTGTAAATTTATTATAACTGGAAGAACTCATATAGTGTAACTCTCAGACAGAGGGGGTGTCTACACTGCAGCCTGGAGGTGTGACTGCAACATGAGCAGACAGCGGAGCTAGCTTTCAGATGCAGGCTGGCTGGGTACTGATAACAGCGCAGTCATGGCAGCAGAAGGCTGAATAACCCATCGAGAGCCATGTGCCTTGCTGTGGTCTCCAAGCACTCTGAGTTTGCTAGTTTCAAGCTAGGTTGGAGGGCTTTCATGAGCTGCAGTCCCCTTGGGTTTCTGACACAGTTAGACAAATGGACAAGGAGACTATATTAGAAAAAGGTACTTTTCAAAAAAATTATGCCAATGGCTATTATGGATGTCAGATGAATGAGTCTGGAGTTTCACAAAAAAGGTCAGAAACCAAGGGACCAAGGGTTCTTACCTGCTTTTCCTTAGACCCAGGCTCTTCAGGGATAAAGGCAAGTTCCTCTTGCAGGTTAATAAATGACCAAAATAAAAGAAATTAAAAAATTCGTGTGAAAGTGAACAGAGGAAAGGTCCCCCAAGGACTGTGAGAACCAAAACAGATGCAATCTTCTAGCCAGGAAGTTTCCAAGCCACAGACTGGCATAATACAGAAAATATATGCAGAAAATATCACAGTATAACACCTGGTTCTTTCCCTAAGCATCCACAAGCCACTATCAGAGAGACAGGGCTGTGGGCAGGATACACTTCTGGTCTGATCCAATATGGCCATAATTTCATTCTTGTGAAAAAGCTAGAAGAACCGTTTTTCATTTCCCCAGCGGAAAGAAAATACCCACAAGGAGTTGTCCCAAGGAGTTGTTACTGGAGCTGCGCTCCTTAGGCAGGCTCAAAAACTATTTAGGAAATAGAACTGGGTCTCATTGTGGTTTGTCCTCTGAAAGTATCAGCTCTGGGATTCACAGCAGTCTAAAGAGCAAACATGATCTTAGAGTTAGGAGAACACAACCACAGTGCTTGCCGCCCTGCTGTGTAAAATGCACAGTGCCTCCACGTTGTGACTCCTTAATGCTGTTTTGGCTGCCCAGTCTCTAGCAGGATACAGCAGAACTGCAAAAGGGAAAGGCAACAAGCATGTTGGAGAAAAGCCCACTGAGGGCAGTAAAAGACAAGGATGTATTGAGCTTTCCTACATGGAAGAAGTCAGCAGAAAAGGTACTTTGACTGAAAAGAAATTACTAAGTGTATTGGGGCAGAGAGGATAAGGAGATACAGTAGAAGTGTGTAAAATCACAAATGCTACAGAGCTAGTTGGTAGTGAAAGCTTAGATCTGTTGCAAGGACAAGGAGAAAAGAAGTAAAACCTACTGCTTTGGGGGACAGGGTGCAAAACAGAGATAAATATTTCCAAGCCTCCGTGTCTCTTGCTGAGTCCATCTGAGAAGAGGTGTTTCAGCTCCTCTTTGTAAGAAGGGAGTAAGGGAGAAACCAGAGCCTCTGAGACATCTCAGGATCTGCCGGATGATAAGCTGGGAGGAGGCAAGAGGCAAAAGTTATAAAAGACTCCCTGGGGGCCATAACAACTTGTGGGAATGACTGTTCACTCTTGTCCACCCCATGGGAGCAGGCCATGCAAGCTCAGAACAACCAAAAGGAGGCACCTTCTCACCCAGGGTGTAACTGCAACATTGGATGTCACTGCCACAGCATGTAGTGGAGGCCAAAATATAAAAAGGGTTCAAGAAGGAATAATTAATAGCAACTTCAGTTGTTATTAAGCCCTCTGGTGGGGACGCAGCCTCAAGCTCCAGGAGTCCACAAGACATGAAGTGCCACAATCAGATGGTCTACCAGGAAGGATAACTCTACACTTACTCCATTGCTTATATTCTTTCCTCAGACACCCATAGACCACTGCAAAGGTGCATCTTGGGCAGGGTACCCTTTCAGTCTGACCTGTTCTGACAGTTTCATGTCACACCCTTATGAAGTTCACTCCCTAAACTTGACTGGCTTCCTCCATATGTATTTTTTCATTTCTAATGAACAACTTGCCAGTGAGATGAAGTGACAATGAATCATTCAAATAATGGCAATCTACAAGGAGAGATGGATCTAGAATCAAATAAGATTTTTTTTTTTAAATCGGTTGAACAAGCAATTATTTCCTGGAGCACAGTAGGAACCAGGGTGAGTGCTGGTCTATTAGCTCTAGAGCACAACATCTGCAATACTGAATATTTAATAGGAAACATGTTCACCAGAGTGGATCAGACCAGTGTTCTATTGTCTTCATCAGTAGCTATTCCCAGAGGCTTCACAGGAAGGCACAAGACATCCCATAATAGACCACTAGGAAATAATTTATCCATAAGAAAACCATCTACTTAACTCATTTTTGTTAATGATGTCCTCCCTACTTTGAAGGCTGATACCTTTTCCACTTTGGACCTCTTATTATTCATATAAATTCCTAACCCTGCAGAGCGGTTGGCCTCAGTAATACTTCCTGGCAGAAAGTTCCACAGGTTAATTATGTGTTAATTATTTCCCAAGTTCCCTTTAAAAACCCTGCATCCAAGTCAAAGAAAATCCTCACCTCCCTTTGGTTTCAGTAGACTCAGGGGCTCTCAGACCTTGGCAGTTGGGGGTGGCATTGACAAGGTGGTAAGGAATCCAGCTATGCATGTAGTTTGCGTTAAATGGAGCATACTCCAGCTGCCCCCATTTTTGATAGAGATCTGAGAGCTGCAGAGATTTAAGGTTCCCCACAGTGATCCATCATGACTTGAGATGCAAACAGAGCTGTGTTCTGGGATGTGCAGCTCCCTGTGGAGCATTTTTCCAGGCCAACAAAGAAGCCATTGAGTGTGTGTATGTGTGTGCATGTGTGTGTGTGCGTAGCAGATGGGGAAGGAGGTGAGCAGGAATGAGCCACAGCACACAGACTGATGTCTTCCAGAAGTGTTAAGTAAACTTCTTCTATCTCACCACCGAAGTAAATTGCTAAATGCTTGCTGCGTCTGACGTGAACACGCTGAGATGGTGCTTTGATCCATGCCTCTGTGCAGGCTCGGTTTCACACCACACCTACTCTGACCCAGCCTTTGGCTGCTCCTGAGAGCAGTGGCCTGGCTCTCCCTCTCCGTCCCATCATCATCCATTTCCAGTGCTTTCTTTGTGCTGGGACTGTGTGGCCGCACACAGACACATTGGCTCATCAAATAACCTGAGCATCAGGTCAGGAGCTGGCCCTGGTCATACTCCATGGTTAGTGTGATGGAAGACACAGGTTGGGAGCACGTGGCCGGCGGTCTTGCGGCAGCTCGCAACCAGGGGAAGCGGAGACTGGTGTCAGCCCATGCTTCCCCTGCCTTCAGCAGCCCTGCCTTCTCCCTCGTGTTGATGCTGGTGCTGTTGAAGCTATGCAGTAGGTCAGATGAGGAACCTGATCCAACTGAAAGCTAATGTGACCATAAACCAGAAAAATACCCAAAGATACGCTGTGATGGGGATAGTTCCCTCACCCAGCTCAGCGTGCAGTCTGCAAACACCGCTGCTGATGCTGGGGGAGAGGCAGGAACACAGCGCTGGGAGGGCAGGGGACGGCAGGAGAGCAAGGTTGGATGTCAACCTACAGAGTGGTTGGCTTACAGGGACTGAAAAATCATAATTTTTTTCATCTTTTAGTCCTTACATTTTGGAAGCTCTAAACAAGCTTCTGACATAGCTAGCAACTTTGGGTTTGCACAGCACATTGCACACAGATGCCAGTCCATAGGTGAGGCTGAGTGCACCCCAACACATGCTGCATTACTCCCATGTGCACTCCCTGGTTGAAGGGGCAGGACATGAAGGGGAACGTGAGACACAGCAGGAGTCCAGATAAAGGGACCCTGGCAAAGAAAATGAAAACAAACAGCACAGGGTGTTTCAGGGACGTGAGATCAGAAGAGGACAAGGTGGGGTAGAAGCAGATTCATCTTCCAGGGTATGCAAGCTTTATCACAAGAGCTGTCGTCTGTTCACTGGGTCCCTCCCTCCAGGGACAATAGTTGCTAGGACATGGTGGGAGGTGACACACTATAGACTGGAGCCTCTAACCCAGGTCTGAGAGACTAGACAGATGCAATATCCCTGCCAGACAGGATGGACATTTTTTTGCAGACCAGAACACCAAAGCTATTAGCCATGCTTAATGTCACCAGTGTTTCAGTCTTATCTTAATGGATAGGAGGGCCCTATTTTTAGAATCAGTCAAGCATCTAAGAAGATCAGCTCAAACAACAGTTTACTCTAGCATTCAGATTACATTGCTCTGACTTTGAGGAAAGAGAATAAACCCAGAGACCACAATTTCAAAATAGAAACAAATGAACAGGGATATTTTAGGATATAATTTTCACAGGTCATGGGGTGCTTGATGCATGTGGCTGAACGTATGCTAGCATCAGAACTCCTGGCTCCTGACCCAGTAGCCATTTCCTTCCATATTTCCAGATACAGAATATTTTTTTTCCATAGTCTTAGTGCTATATTAAGGAGGGCAGCATGAGGACAAGGACAGCTGGCTGTGCACCTACTGGAGCTTTCCTAGGGAAAGAAGCAAGGACAAATTTACCTATTCCAGCCTCAAAGGGACAAAGTCTGAAAACTTGGCCTTCATTCTTTCCCTCTGTAAATGTTGAGGTTTTTTAGCAGGCTAACAGTTATGGCACCTAAATACTTGGGGGAGAACAGTCATTAAGAACATTATAAGCACTTCTGCTACACCTTAGCATTAGTAGTGACTGCATTGTTTTCTTTAGAAGCTTCTGAGTGGCAGAAAAGTGGATATAAAAAAGAAATAGTTAGAAATTGTACAATATTCAAGCAGACTGTAATAATGTTAAATACTATTTTAAAGCCCCTAAACTACTTTAAAAACAACAAAAAAGGGACTGATTTACAACCTGCTTCACAGCTGAAGGGTGGAGTCCAGTAGGAGTATTTGCCTTTGGATATGCTAGTAAAATAACAAACCTATATTAATCCAGCCTTGAATATAACTGCCAACATTTTGAGTGAATCTGTCTGTTAGCAGTATAGCAAAGCAGTGAAAACAGACTTTGTTTTAAAAAGGAATAAAAAGATGAAGGCACCACTAAGACAGAAGTCAGTTATTCATTATAATGCTTTTTGCAGCAGTGCTTTGTCATCAGATGGCTTGACGTGCAAGTATAGATGAGCAAGTCATATATACATATATATATATAGTGTGTATACATATATACACACATACACACACAAGATTAAATTAGTAAACTTTTTTACTTGGGGAAGAAGAACAAGGTATAGATACATGCTCCAATGAATAAAAAACAGTATTTTGGTCTTGGTTCAGGTGCACAGTGGTGGAATAAGGTCACCTACCATGTACCTCTACCATGCACCTCTTTTGACCAGCTTACCCCAATGTCATTAGTTAATGAGCATTAGGCAGGAAAGTAACAATCTTCACAATCATTGAATTTAATTAGCATGTTTGAAATACTACTTGGTGGGGTACAATCATCATAGGACAGCAAGAGAAAAAGGGGGAAAAGTTACCTAATACCAGCAGCTCCTGCATTATGCTGCCCCAAAGGAAGACGTGAACTGTAGGAACAATGCGGCTGTGAGCGACAGAATGGCTCGGCGATGTCTCTCTGCAAAGCTCAGCTGATCAGATCATAGTGCTAACAGGCTTGCTCAAAATTGCTAACAGCTTGGTGATTATTCACACCACACAGGCTATTACAGGGACTGAGCTGAGACGTCTCTTATGGAAACCATTATAGAGCAAACTGTTGGGCCCTATCTTCTCTGTGTTAATGAACAGAGCTCGACTGAGTCAGCAGAGGTTCCCCTTTTTACAAGAGCAAATCATGTGGCCCCCCTGCTTTGAACCCTCAAGCGTGCCAAAACTGTCACCTTCAAGGGCTGAGTGATCAATGTTTGCTCTTTGCATCCAAAACGATTCTTTCGGCAAGTGCTTGAATGCAGGTAAAGTAAAATAAAGTAATTGAAATATTCCAACCCATACTTAAAATTAAATAATAAAAAAGACAGATTTACGGCAAGAGAAAGGATTGTGCTTGGTTCTTGGTGCCAAAGTCTTCCTCAGTGAGAAGTTTAACTTTTGCCTATTTGGCACGTAGTTGCAGACAGCGCAGCTGGGACTCGGGTCTGCCCCAATACAAATACCTGGCAGCTCACACAAGACATGGGATAGGAGGAAAACACCTTTCCTGTAGTGTAGCGGGGTCTTGTGGATGCACATTGCTTATTGCCCCCACCATCACTACTCATTCGTGAATAAATAACAACATCCAAAGATATCGGTGATAGCTTTTCACTGTCCAGGATGCTCTATAAACATAAGTGAAAAAACTTTCCCTGCTCAGGGTAACTTATAACAAAAAGCAGAAGTCTAAGGGCATAAGCACATGCAACTATAAAATAAAAATATGTTTTATAACAAACAGCTGACCTACACACCTGTTCCAAAAAGGACTTGTTGGACATCCCTCATTGTCCATGGCAGAATAGCTACAGCTTGGGTTGAAGACAACTGCTATCACCATGCTTTTGCTTTGCTTCATAGTACAGAGAAGCAGCCTTCCACCTCAACACTGTTCTTCAGTCAGCTTTCTGCTGGTACATCCATGTCGAAGTCAGGATGACACTGGCACTCCAGCTAGCTAGCTCAGACAGCTCCAAAATGACAGTTCTCATTTTAATGAAGGAAGCTTATAATTATGTGATAACTCATTGGTGACTTTGGCTCCTGGGTGCTCTTCCCATGTAAACCAAAAAATGTGCTGGTGAGCTCCTGACAAGATTGAAGCCAGTGGGACTCTTATCATCAGCATCTCAAAGAATCAGGATTTCAATCCATGGTCTACCTCAGTCTGTATCCTCGTCTGGGCAAGTCACTTAATGAACCATTTAACAATTTATTGCTCTCAGAAGAGTTACTTATTTCCCTCTGTGTTTGTTTTCTTGTCTGACAGGGATAACACTCAGAGCTTTATAAACCATAATTAGCAAGTTTCGAAGGCACTTTGAGATCTTGAGATAACAGCACGCTACAGGTGCACAATGTATTTATTCTTAACACTTCAGGCCACCGGTCCCTGAACAAGGAGCTGCAAAGCCATAGCCTACAGAAATAGGTTGTAAATCCAGTGGAACTGCAAATGGCAAATTAGTGCTTACAAGTAGAAACCATGACAGGAACCCAGAAGTGGTATTGGGAGTGAGGTCACAAACCTGGTAGTGAAGCCAGAAGACAGGTCCATCAGCTTTGCTAGTTCCAGAATGGCTTAAAAAAGCATGCTGTGTACTGATAAATATGTTTCCACTCAAGGCTAAAATGCAAAGTCTCACAGACCTGCTTTTCTGTTGAGCTGTCCCTCAAGAACAACAACAGAAAGTTCCACCTATGCCAGTGATCTACTCAATTAGATTTTACTTCACTATGTGTTAAGAGATTGGAACAAGATTTTAAACAAATGTTGACCCCCAAAAAAGCCTTAACAGACTCAAACCTATATTCACCATGGGTATACATAATCTGAATAATAATAATAATAATAATAACAAAAACCTCTGGGACATACTGTGGACATCAGATTGGCTACACGCTTTACTGCATGGAAAACTTCCCGGCAGGTGGTTGTAATCCTTCTAGAAAGGATCAGGGCTGGATCAGCAGCACCTTGGGAAGTTAGGTGCCCATCTCTTACTGAATTTACACTGTGATAATCTAAGAACAAAACTGTTGGGTTTTGGGTTGCTTCATTAAAAAGCTGAAATTTTGGTTCGTGATGCCATGTCTAATCTAGGCACTTGTCTTGCAGTCAGTTTATTTTCTGGGTTTATCGTCAGTAAATGGCCATTGTCTTCAACTTCTACAAAGTTTACCGGTTCTTCCTGGGCATTGGACTCTCTCTTCATTGTAAAAAGCGTATTTAATTTTTCAGGAACATTATGGAAGGGCAATAAAAAAAAAAATCCCCTCCCCCCGAAGGATTTTCATGTGTCAAATAAAATTTTTGCCCACATAAGTTTCATTCCTTAAAATAAACACTGAAACCTCAGAGAAAACCTTTGTGCAGGATTTGCAAAGGAAAAAAGTGCCGCGTAAATGGGAGCGGTGGTTCGCTGCAGCCCGAGCCCCACTGGTATCCTCGGCGAGCAGAGCAGCAGACCGGGGTTTTTACTGGCCTCTGTTGTGTCTGTTGAACTGTTGCTCTGTCTTTAGTGAAATCTCAAGCAACAGAAATCCTCTATTAAAACCACCTGCGCGGCTTTGTCAGCCGAGCTCCGTGCTGTCAAGTAACTTAGCTTCTTAAGCCAATACAAGTCATTAAGAAGAAGGTGAATTAGAGATTTAGACGTTGCCGATAGTAACTATCTCTGATCAATTGATATCTTCCTCTGATAAAGCGGCGCTCCCCGGCCGACCCCCTCCTCTACCTTGTCCGCGCAGACCCCGACCACTGGATCTAATTACGGGTGAGGAACACCAGGCCCTCGTCAGCGCTGAAAGGCCATCAGTAGGCCTATCCATTAATAACTCTCCTGTGCGCTGTACATTGTAATTGTCAGACTGCAATTTACAGTAATCCTCCAATGCAAAAACTTAAATAGCTGCAGCTGATTTGAAATTCATACAACCAGTTGAAAGAGAGAAAAACAAGATGCACGGGTTAAAAGGCCAAATTGTGCAAGTGTGTGCGCTGAGTGACAGACATTTTAGTACTAGCCTGGGACCATATTTTAAAAGGTCACTGAAAACTTTTGGCTTGGGCTCTCTGACAAACAATGAACTTTCCATATATTTATTTGCCATCTCTTTGTTTTTACAGCAAGCAGAATAAATGAGTTAAATGACGTTGTGCGGGTCTGCACATTGTCAGCACAGGTTATAAGTCATTATTAAACTCCATCAAATCAGACCAAACCCGGTCTAGGCAATGAGACTAAAAGTTATTTGCATTCCTTCTGTCATAAAAAATCATATCCCCTTACCCAAGACTTTCGTTTCTTTATTAAATGCAGCCACAAGAGTATTTCAGGTCTGGCAATGTGAGCTCAGGAAAACCTACTCTGTATAACTCAGTGTAACAGCTTAGAACCGATTCCACTAAAATGTCCCAGTTGAGTGTATCTGGGCACTCAATCAAGACACACATATTACTTTTAAATAAGATTAGCCTTTATATTTTGCTGCTTAAGTTAAAACTTTTCATGTCATTCTCTCATTTTATGTAAACTCCAACATAATTCTGTTTTAGAGAATACTTCAAACAAATTAAAACCCTCAACTCGAACGTGTCTAACAAAACTTGCCTAATGGCATAGCAAGCTGTTTGGTGACACTAAAACACTTTTAAATAAGATGAATTTTCCCTGCGTTGCCCTGGCTTTGTAATTACTGCTGCTGAACAGCATACGCCTTTGGTTACAATGGCAAAAGCAGCGGCTTGCGCTCTGAAACTTATTTGACAAATAACTTACAAGTGACCTGCAACATCTGTTTAAAAAATCGTCCTTTGGTATCTGCCTCAAGTCGAGTTCAGCATTAATTATGAAATGCAAACATATCATCTGGGGCCAAGGGCAGCTTTTACACATACACAAGGCACGGCATGGGGAGGGGGGGGGCAAGCTGCAAACGCCTTCCTTACGCCAGTCAAGTGGAAAGAAATTGTTTAAGTAAACCTCCATCCAAGCTACCAGCTTGTAACATCACGCTAGTGGGAACCAGCTACACTCAACGATGGGCCTGATCCTGGTGGTGCTGAGCTCCCGGGCACTCGGGGAGGCACGAGCCGCAGTGGGACAGGGCTTGGAGAGGTGGGCGTTGGTGCCCAGCACCTACAGCCACCCTGGACGTCAGCTGGAGCGGTGGGAGGCAGCACCTCCGAAACCTGGCCCTGAGCCTCGCTCATCGGGAAGGTGCCACCAAAGGCTACAGAGGTGCGTAAGTCACGGCAAACCCCTGGAGCCGCAAACACCTGCGTGAAAAGCAAAGGGCTCCACACCCCAAAGAACATCAGCGATAGGCTTCAACAAAACTAATGACAGCCTGATTTACACTCACAAAATCCTGTAGTGATGGAGAAGATGTGTTCTTCAGTCGCTAAGTTTTAAAACCTCTACCTGGCTCTACCTCTAGATAGTTTACTGCTGCGCTGCTTGGTATAACGTCAGCTCAGGATGAGGTTCAGCTCGTAGTATAAAAGCAGATGGAAGAGTGAAATAGAGCACTTCTCTCTTCTTCAGAGAAGGGAAACGTTTTTCCAAGGTCTTATAAGTCTTTTTTATGTGGAAGTCAGTAAAAAATAAAAATAAGACATTCCAACCCTATGTAATCCTGAATTACATTATTTTGGATCTGATTTAAAAACTATCCAGCAAGGTTTGATTCAAATAACATGTGCAGTACAGATATCCCTTCACATCAATAATATTAATAGTATAACTATTGAATATAAACTTTTAGAGAACTATTTCATTATTGCAATCGAAATAAACTGCTTCTAACCTATATGGAAGCACATGTAAAATACAGTTGGACAATACCAAAACTATTGATTTCTGCAGCTTTAAAAGATATTTCCTTGTAAGAGATCAAAGACAGATCTAAAAGTTTACTTCTGCAGGTCTCTTTTCTCTGCCCTGCTTTTTTCATCTACCTTCTTATATATGAACTTAATCAGCAACCAAGCTCAGCCATCAAGTGATAACATATCTGCAGCTAATTGTAGCATATTGAAGTCTAGTAAGGAATATTATTAAAGTGTCCTATAATTCACGTTTCGTGTGAAAAACTGGGACTTGAAAAACACCTGCCCAAACAATTCATAAACACACTGCACAGCAAATACCTATGGTAATTCACTGGATTTACAACCGTCATGTTATATTAAACATACAGTATCAAAATTTATCACCCATTACACAGATTCCTGTTTTAATAATATCTTGTACTTGTACAATAGCACCTTCTCTCCCAAAGGGTCCCGAAGCACTTTAAAATCATACATACAGGAATTGCTTCATTCGCTGTGGAAATACAGCTGCCTCTGGGGTGGAGCGGGGGTTAGGGGAGGAGAGTAATTGTGCACAGTGGTTATAAACACTGACAGTCGAGAGAGATGGTTGGGGACAGGGAGTGGAGAAAATTATACCAAAGTCTCAGGAGCATAATATAAAAGGCATAACTCTAGCTGCAGGCGAGGGAGTTGCGTAGGCAGCCATGGCAGGACATGCGCTGATTTGGGGTGTCCTCGTGGTAACCATCACCAGCGAGCAGCCCCAACTGTAGGGGCCAAGCTGCAGCCTTTGGCTCCAACCCGCAGGCAGTGGGTCAGGGAATCGGATGAGCCTCCCTGTGGTGCAGCCCCTGGCTGCTAAGGGAGTCAAACCAAAGTCTCGAAGGCTCCATCTCCAGTATCGTCATGCTGCCTTGCTCTGATTCCCCAAAGATAACCCCAGCTGCGCTTCCAGAAAACCACGGAACAATAGGTGCCCACTGACCAGACACCTCTGTGGTGGGCAACTGGGTGAAATTGTCCAAAAATAATGCAGCATTAGAGAAAAAATCAGGCAGATGCATGGATTTATGGCTAGGCCATTGACCCAGTTAGAACTTGGCTGTCAAAGACTGCTGTTACCTACACCACTGAAAAATATTTGTGTTCCTCAGTTGACTGCAATCGCAGCTTCATCTGCTTCTTCGTGCTTGCCATAATTGCCAAAAGTAATCTCCCGTGGCTTCACGTCAGCCCCAAATCTCTCCAGCCTGGTCTCACTCAGGACCTTCTCAGAACCTCTTTAATCACAGTAAGGAATCAACTTCTGAACGTCAGGTTAGATTTAGCTTTAAAAGAAAATCAGTCGAAAGCTTAAAACTGTCCCCTGAAAATCACAACCGATGGGCTTACTCCTGCCTATTAGACTTCAGCCAGACAACTGAAACCCTAAGCTGCAATTGCTTCTCTCTCATTTGAGACATGTTATCTTGGTGAAGGCTCAGGGAGGAGGTGCTTTTTCAAAGAAGACAGAAGACTGTGCCAATGTTGGGGATGAGCAAATGTAGCTCTCAATGTGAGCAATCACAACAAGGTGAAAAACTGCAGGGGATTTTAAGCTGAATGACGCCAGAAGGCCACAACTCTGGTCTTATCTCTAACAGCAAAACCAGTTTCCCACCTATCAAACACAACCCTACCGCGCCTGTGGCATGGCTGGCACAGAAACTGTACCTTTACTGTTGGCACAGCAGACAGACCACAGCTCTTTGCACCACAAGCCTGCTTTGGATGCAAGGCAGAGTTTTCGCTGTTGCACTGAAGACATGGAATCCTCACAGGGGTGACATGCAAGGAGTCACAAGCTCTAAACTGTTGCAGGAGGAGGCAATGTTTCAGGGCAAGATGGCCCCTGGACCGGAGGACTTGGTTTGGACCTCAGAGGACTAAGTTCAGGGATACTTGAGGCTTAAAGGTTATTGGAAGTGGCAAAAACCGCTAAGTGACTTCTGCAGTACCTGGTGGCCAAGCTCAACCTCTGCTTCTTGTAAGGCTCTACTTCAGTTGGTCTCTTCTTCTCAGTCCCTCCCACATGTCCTGCTGTCACCTTAAAACCTGTGAACTTTGGCTCTGCCTGTTTCCACCATTGCCCAGCCCTCCTCCTTGATGCTCTCACCCCTTTCTGGGGAGCTGATTTAAGAGCCGAGTTGCCCAGGTCTGTTCCCTTTCCTCTCTATATTTGAGGTGTCTCTGAATCTTGGCATTTCTTCCAAAATATTTCCAGCCTACAACTTTCTCCATTTGTTGATACATCTCAGGTATTTATGCAGGTACGCCATCACTCCTTGCCTCAGTCACTGCAGTTTCTGGGATTTTCTGACACATCAACACACCGTACCCTACACAAAAAGCAGCTGCTATGTATCTAGCAAAGATTACGTACTCATGTTTAGTTTAGTTCCTGCAGCCCACATGCCATAGGCTCTTGCGATTTATTTAGCTGCTGCATTAAGTAACCCTTCACCTTAGCTAAACTGCCAATACACCAACATAACTTTACAAGAAATCTTCCACAGAGGTTGCTGTATTGTTACTTTACACTAATTTAGTGGCTTGCAACCAAACATTAAGTAAAATAAGGAGTAGCCTTGCAATGCACACGCACGAGGATGTGTGCTTGATTCAGCTCTGCCAGGTGGGTCAGGAAGGTCTGAATTGCCCTTCTCCTCTGCTTTGCTGTACCTGCAGCAGCACTATTTGGGAAATCAGCCCTCCACGGCAGGCAGTGCTTGGTGCTCAATGCAGGAACCCTTCTAGCTGATGGATTCCACAGAAAGGGCAACATTTTAAAGACCAGCAAAGGCATTTGGTCCAGGAAAAAAATGGTTACTAAATCTTCCACAGATCCCTTCCCATCACCACCACCAGCAACTTCAACACTGTTGTTGAGGCAGAGTCTTGGGAACTTTTGCCCTTGCTTTAAGCAAGCTTTTTGTCGCCACGGCCCTGCACAGTCACCAGTTGGCGAGACAGGGAGCACGGCTGCCTGTGCCATGCTTGTTTGTATGATGAGATCTCTTTTGCCTGGAGCACATGTACTATGTAAAGCTGGGAGGAAGGTGATGAGTGTTGCTGGCAGGAGCGTAATGCCCTGCTATTCCAGCTAGAATCACCCTGAACGCAATAATTTCTTAGCTTAAAATTGGTGCTGCAAAATACTATTAATTGCTATAGATGTGTGAGAATAGGGCAGATCTTAGCTATCAAGATACTGAGGCTTGACTGAATGCAGGGAGGGTTTTGTTCTGACACCATGGTCTTGCCTAAATTCAGGTGACTGGAGAGTGAATACATGAAAGCAAAAATGGCTGGCGTAGACAGCTGTGGTGTAAGAACATGGAAGCAGATGTCTATGCTTAACGATATGTGTGTTCACTGACACTTGTGCTAATGTTAGTAGTTGTGCAATATGCAACTCGTACAACCATAGCACTGCTCCTCTGCGTTACTCAGATTCTCATTTATAAAACAAAGTTTAAAACCTCACCCTAAAATTGATGGCAAAGTGCCACTCAAGCACTTCTGTGAAAACGACTTTCTTAAAGGAATATATAGTTGAAGACTGGAATGGTGATCCTGCAGTCCCCTCCTGGAGCTCAGTGCTTCCGAGTTAGGTAAGCGAAGCCTGTAGACTTAGCATCATTTTATTACAAATACTGGAACAGCTGCAACAGTTCATACTCACTCCCCTGCTTCAGGCCAAGTGGCAGTAAAGATGGGATCATCCTCACCTCGGCAAGAGATGAGCATGACCCTGGAGTAACTAGCGACTTGCTGGCCATGGTGCAGCTAGATGAAATCTCCTCCTTGCCCCATCGCTTTCCCTGAACGAATGCTTCCAGCTTCAAGCTATATTGTGGGATCCATCTCATCAGTTGAGTGCCAGCCCTGGGTGGGGAGGAAGCGGCCTCTCATTCAACTCGCCTCATGTTGAAAGGGTGATCTAAGGGCAGGAAAACTGAACGGTGCCCTGCAACTGCTGTCGTGGCTCCACTGAAAGCAGAAGAAATGGGTGGGAATTAGCCAGATGCAGCTGCCTGCAGAGCGCGTGCCTGAAGTTAGCTGAAGCATCCTAGATGTTAATAAAAGCTGTGAGGAAGACTACCTTCCTTCCTCCCCTCTAGATCTTGCCCACCTGGCAAAAGCAAATGGAGCAAGCCGTTGGATATTCACCGCAATAGGTGGGCTATCTCAAAAGCAGGTTGCTGCCAAACATGCCACCCTTTTTACTTCAGAGCCTCAAAAATAGAAGCAAAACAAAAGAGGCTGCCTTTGCACAACACTGCATTTCTCAACTTTTACTTGACATCTGGAATTTACACTTATTATATCTGAAGGACTTTTGCGTTAAGTTCAAATGCACACAAATTACAGAGCCCAAGTGGATGTCTTCCCAGTAACTTCAGTGGGAGCTGGACAGGAACCCAAAACTACAGGAAATTTTCAAGTTAACAGAAGAAAATTACTTCAATTTAAGAGTTAGCATGAGGCTTCCAATAAAATATATATATATAAAATGTTAAAAAAAAAAAAAGCCAGGTAAGTGGAGGTGGTTAAACTGCAAAGTAAATGATATTGTTTTCATAACATAGAAGATCCTTGGTTATTTTACTCACCAAAATGAAAGTATTTTTCAGATTCTACAATAAGGAAGGACATAATCACAACTATGACAAAAATAAACCCCAGTTAGTTACATGTCAGTACTGCCTGTGTCCACTGACACGGAGATTTCCTCTATGCAACAGATCCTGCACCCGAGATTTAGCAGAAGTGCTAAGGGAAGCCCAGCCAAGCACCAAATCTGCTCCTCTATTTCTGGACTTGAAGTTATGATTAGCTTTGTTACTACCTCTTTTCAGGGCAAGCATATTCAACAACTTATTCCCCTCAGTTTTCACTCCAATTCCTTTTTCTGTATGGTTTTACTTAAGAATAGCAGCTAACCAAATACATATCTAAGCTCTACTGATGCAATTATGAAACACATTTGTTCTTATTATAAGGAGATGAGAAACCAGTACCTGTAAACTCTTCTTCACATAGATACAGAGGTATTCTCTTTTCAGTTCCTACGGAGTGGCCACTGAGGTTTGTCAGGATGACAAATGGCAACTACCCTGAAAATTTGTGTCTTGATGTTACAGCTTTACTAAAGTTAATTATTCCTCTTTTTAAGGCAAGCCAGATGTTCCTTTGGGGGGCGGGGGTGTGGGTGTGGAAGAACCCAGTCATTGCTGCATTCTGAGCAGCTTAGGTTTAAAAACCAAAAAGGATCATTATTTTCTGTTATGCAGTTTCAACACCCTTGCTAATAAGCTGTACTCAAAATCTACTGTAAGTAGGTCATGCTCCCACACTGGCAAAAAATGCAGTCACCTGCCTTTGAAGCAGAACCTTGATTGATTTTACACTTTGTCTTTCGGGAGAACTCTGGATGCTTCACATTAATGCCCAGCAAGGGATGGACCACTTCCTAAGTTTAGATGGCCATCCCTCATCTCATTCCTCTACATCGAACAGGAAGATAATGGCAACTTCAACTAGTTTGTTTTTTGAATTATTATTTTCAGGCCTATTTTCCTGAGAAAATTTGGGGAAGGGAAGTTTTCCAGTTTGACCCACTTGCTAGAACTTGGGGGATGGGGACTGTGTTGTCATTCCCTACTAAGGCTTACTAGCCTACACATTGGAGCTTAAAGGGCCTTACCTACCAGTGCCATCACTGTCACTGTGGAACCTAGAGGGGAAAAAAAAAAAAAGAGCTGGAAAGCCAGAGAAGAGCCACAGGGTTCCTCAGGATTCTCAGCTGAGAATCGTTTGCTTCATTACAGCTGAGACAAGGAACAAACCAACACCTTTGAAAGACTTAAGGCAATTCGGCCCTCCTCCAAGTCCCAGAAAAAGGTACACCATGCTTATCAGCAGTTCAGCAGGCTTTTCGCTATAACCTAAGACAAAATGTGCAGTAGAAGCTGCCCATTGCAGATGCCAAAAAACTGGCTGCTGCACTGGGAAGTTTTCAAAAAGGAAGACTCCTGATTTTTTGACTGATGGGTCTGCCTTGTCTCTGTAAAACATAGACATGACACTGGTGTGCCAGTCAGAACACTCTGCAAACATGCTTTCAGTATTCAGGATAAGTGAAATACTAATGGAAAACAAATGGAAAAAAAATAATTAAAACCAATGCTATTAATGTTGAGCCTATTAGCTAATATTAACATGTTATTCTTAAAATATGCTGAATTGTGCAAAGCTGTTACGGAACCCTTGTGCTCTGGGGCCTCCCAGCTCCAACAGAAATTTTGCAGGTATAATGGTCAACACAGAGATCAAATTGTAGCATGTACACCATCATTTTTAACCTGAATGTCCCTTAAGAGTCTTCACATAGCTATGAAGACAGTTCATTCATCAGAGGAAGGAGACAAGCAGACTTGTCTTTAAACAAGGTCAAGAAATAATGTTTTCACAAATTATTTTTTTTATTTAGACCGAGACTGAAAAGTAATTTTTTGTAAACTCCAGAAGATTTATGGAAAGATTAGGAGGAACTAAAAACAAAAGCAAAAAGACAATACAAGGTGAACAGACCATAACTTTATTGGAGATATACTCAGCTACAATTATTACAAAAAACTATTAAAGGTAATTGTGATCCATAAGGTGCAGATTGCAAACTTCTGCAGCATGATTACAGTATGAATGAATTACATTTTATGTCCCTTAAAGACAGCTGCAGCATGTGATGGTAAGTATTTTATTGTCCATCAAATTATATATGTTATTCATTCTACTTGATTTTAACCATCTTTTCAGTCAAACTATTTACAATAAAAATGCCTGCAATTTCCAATTCTTGTTCACAAACATTTTTCTCTCCAACTTGCTGCTGCAGTAAATTCTGAGTGCATCTACAAAGCAATTAAAGTAGTCTGTGGTTGCCATTCAAATAAGAGAGGGAAAAAACCCAAGGACTTTATTGGATAAAATTTATTTTTAAGAAATGTAGTTAGCTTTGACAGAAGTTAATTTTAACTGCTAGTGGAGTATACTACAATGACCTCTAGATATTTGCTAACATAATTCAGATTGAGTTACAGTTGATATTTAGATTACATTTCATGGTCATGAACTGTAGTGTTTTAAGTTTTAAACCTAATATGAAAGTAAAGAAATTAACTTTTAACTTCTTGAAAATTAGAGCAATTGGAAAAGGATCAATGTCAGTAATAAGTACCAAAAATCAAAATCCTTCTCGCTTTACTCATGTAATAAATACAGAGATTTCCATGAGAATGTTTCTGTAGGGAACCCCACCCTAAACATACAATCCCAGAATACTGTCACATAGAGGCAAGTGTAGCACAGCAGACCACGCTGCTATTTGTCATTTTTGGATTACGTGTGCTGCTGTGACTGGCATACAAGGATTTCGCTTTCTATACGGATAAATGCACGTAGCATAGTTCTGTCCACATAACTAACCACATAAAACCCACATTTTCCAGTTCATGGTTCTGTATTTGCTTACAAGGAGGAAAACCCAAAATCTGCAACAGACATATGAGCACAAGATCTTCAGGTATGTAAAAGAATGCAGTTCCACCGAGTAAAATGATACCACATCAATTTGCACTAGCTGAGGATCTGGCACCTCATCCCTGGGCCACCACTATATTCCTCCCCAGCACAGAAATCTGTTCTTGTCCAAGTTCTGTACTCTGCAGTCACAACATACTATCGTTTAATGAGACTTAAAAATAGTAGGCTTTTTTTCTGTATGGACTTTAGCAGCATCAAGCTGAACAAACACTTCAGAAGTCGCTACTGGGCACTCAGTATTCAGAATGAGCAGAGATTTAGTTGAGGCTGACCAAATTAGTGGGGGCTGTCTTCTCACAAAAACTACATTATACGCATAATATGTTGGTTTGTTCAGAGATATTTACTGGAGTGTCAGAGGTCATTAATTACTTCACATAACAGTAAAATGATGTAGTAGAAAAACAATAGCTTTAAAATACAATCAAGAGTTGTTACACACCTTTGTTGTATTTTTGCACATACAGTAAAAATGCCACAGACATTACAAATGACCTATTTAAGTTGTGCAAGTAAATGACACATTGCAGGCATTATAATTATCTTTTTCAAATTCAGTAAATCAGAACAGCAGCAAGGCCAAACCACATTTTTACTCTCTGTTAAGCATTTTTTCCTTGAAATGAGGTAAAGCATGGTACCAAGTGCAATGCTTATTTGTGCTACATGAACAGAACAGCGCAAAAAAAGCCATAAAAATAAAAACGCAGCATAGTTAGGAGGACTGTTTAAAGTACAGTATAACAGGACTTAGATAAAAAAAAACAAGGTTCATGCCAACTAACCCCCACACTATTTATGATGAGCCTGTGTGGTTGCTTTTGAAGATGGGTTGCAACAGTCCGCTTACACTTGTGCATACAGCATGTCAAGTGATTTCTATCCCAACCTTCAAATGATCAGATTTAGGTCTTTAATAGCATACACTGTCCAATATCAAAATCATATCAACTGTAGGGTAAAACACACAGATGTATAACATGGAAACTAATATGAATTTTCTATCTCAAAGGATAAAAAATATTTCAATGAGGTCACACTGGAAAAAATTACGGCATTTAAAACGCATTTAAAAATGCATCAGCAGCAGAAACTATAGTCAGCCACTACACATTTCAGATTTCCAATTCATCGGCTTTATCTAGTAACAAAGTGGTCATTAAACTATTCTGAAACACAGAGCAAGTTCAGTTAATTTTCTTTGCATCAAAACACTCTGTAGCACTCACTACTAACAATTACCTGAAACCCCTGAGAATCTATAACCTTGTAACAATCAGTAAGAAATTTTAGGCATTCAAAGACTAACTTAAATTTTAGTTTTTCATAATGCAGTTAAAACTACTTAAGACTTTCTAGATAGTCTGATTTTATCTGTTGATTGATGTCTGGCCAGAAACACAGAATTGTTAACATTAGTGATCGTGTATTTTCTCTAAGAAACTTCACTCCTGCCACGAAGAAAGAGCTATAACTTAAATCGGTCATCGGTGACTTTTTTTTTTTTTTTAAAAATAAAACAGCTCACTCAAAGCAATTTACCTTTGAAAATTTAGACTGCATGTTTTTACTGCTCCATCTCATTTACATTTGTTTCATACACATCAAAACTTGCAGGTCTTATACTTCCCTGTTATATTTTCATGACTGAAGTACCAAACAAATGCTAGAATTTTTTATAAGCTAGTATTTTAATTCTCAGTCTGACTACTATAACAACGCTGCTTTCAAATACAAGAATGGTCCTTTTTGTAGAATGAAAAATGACTGGGATAGAAAATATACGAACTTTTGAAAACTGTATTTCAGAAAAGCTTAATATCTACCCCTTGTCACTAAGGCATTTATTTTATTTTTTTGTTAAGAAAGCAAGAGCTGACAGTTTTTGTTTTGTTTTAGTGTGCATTTGTGAGGAAAGGAATAGGATTTAAAAGCAGGAAATACAGTATTTATTTGTAATTTAATACATAAGACACAGCATCAAGTTCAAACTATTGTGCTGGAAAACGTTAAAACACCTTGCTCTGCTTTCTCAAACTTCAAGCATAATTAACAGGGCAAAATTGCAGCAAACCTCTACTGATATTGGTGGGAATACAAGACCCACAGCTTTTTTTAAAAGGTAAATTAAGAGGTATTATAGTTACAGTGCAAAAAATTAAAATTTCAAGCATAATATATAAACATAGCACCAAAACAGAAAAAAACAATGCATGCAAAAAAAGAAGGAAAAGAAAAGAAAAAAAGAACTGAGGTATTTAAGTGAAGAGTGCCTACAAAAATCTAATTAAAGAAGTATAGGCAAAGCCTAAAAAATAAAAGTATGATTTCCCCCCCACCCCCAGTAGACCAAAACACCAATGAGCTAGTTTCTCTAAATTAAGGACCTAAATCACAGATGTATCAAAAGTACGGCAGTTATATCTCAAACATCAACTTTCACGTTATTCAACAGCACAGCTTTGGTAGGTGAAATATGCAAGCAACTCTGAAAAGTACAGTAAGAAATTTACGTGGAAATATTTCTAAGTGTAAAGGTGCTCTGTTTGTTAAATACGTAACCAATTGACTATAAAATCTGCAGCATATTTTAGGTGTGATATGTCTAAAGTTATTTTGTTAGAGTGACAGTCCGCACTGTGCAATTATTCATTACTGTTTCCAGTATTGGAACTATCTAGCTTGCAGGTTTGTGTAAAACTGGAATTTTAGCCAAAGACCGTATTGTGTTTATGGTATAAAAAAAACTGTAGACTAACCACCTCCTCAGAACTGTTAAAAATAACCTAATTACATATATATGAATACAATTTCTATTATAATCCTGTAATAAGTCACAGCTATAGTAATGAGTTGTACTGTAAATATAGAGCTGTATCATTGTAAAATGCATAACAAAATGAAGGGAATGTAAAACAGTTTGTTCCAGAAAAGATCAGAAATCAAAAGATTATTAATGAGGGTTTATTTATTTTTAAGGCAAGAACCTTTTTTTATGCAAGACTGTGTGGCATAAGGAAACTGAAGTTTCATTCTACCAGTATGCCAGCCATTTCAATTAAAATCTGTCCCTAACAAATAAGTGCAATAATGATTAGGAATGCCACCTTAATGTAAAAAGATGACATTGGGGGGGGGAGGGGAGGGGAAGGGGGGCAAGAAAAAAAAAAAAAGGAGAATACTGGCACACTTATTCTTTCTTATACCCAATCATCCAGTACAGTTTATCAACTGCTTTATGACTGGCACTAGTGCACAGATTGAAGAATTTCAAGATTACTATATATAAATCTAGCAACTGCATTAGGCATAAGCTCCCTGGCCTTCTAACACTAAGCAAAGCTGTACTGACAATAAAAGTAAACCAAAAAGACCTGACAACAATTATTCTGAACACTTGCTAAATGTCATCATTAAAGCACTCTCGTGATTAAACAAAGCGGAAGTGAGGAGAAGACGACAAGATTGTGTTTGCGCAAAAAACTATAACTACAATTAGTTCCAAAATTTTATACATGTTAAATGTTTTGTTATCCATTCTGTTATCAAACAAACTTTAAATTCTGTCTTCCAATTTGTTCCTCTCAACATCAACATTTTTAAAAATTTGCTTTATCTGTATGTGGTTTCCCCCCCACCCCCCCATATTATTTATTTTTAAGAGGAGTCTCAGCTGTTTGGGACCTGAGGTTGATTTGCTTTGAGGCTTCGTAGTGCTCTTCTCGCAGCTGCAGATTTGGCAATCCTGTAGCTTCTGCCAACACCTTTAAACTTTCCCTTTCCTACAACTTCCACTGTTACTCTGACCTTTCCATCGTAAGTTCTTTCTGCAGGACTGCAAAAATATACACAAGAATTACTTACTGCCTAGGCAAGTGAATGTGAAATAAGAGACCTACATTCTCTTTTCTACAGAAGTTAAATCAGTATAGTTAAACAGAAATCATTACTTTTCTCAGAAAGTTATGGAAGGAAAAAAAAATAAAAATCATTGAACACAATGATGATGGATAGCTGCTTAGTGCAAAAGAAATTAGAAGTAATTTGTGACATTTAAAAATCCTCAGTAGTTTATGAAGCACAGCTTAAAAAAATTTTATGGCATTGTGTACCAAAGGAAGTGTATTCTTACCTAAATTTGGCTGTCTCTGGCTCCATCTCCAGCAGCTCTCGCACTGGGGAACGGGGCACATTAGCAGAAAATTTTTCTATTTGGGGAAAAAAAAAAAATTAGCTTTGTTTTCTTCATAGCAGATGGCACTTTATTATTTTTTTTTTTTCTGAAAGCTGACAATACCTATTAATGGCCTCATCATTGGATAGTACACTTGCCAAACCATTTCCAAAGACATTCCACTATCCATATAAATGGCACCAGCAAGGGACTCAAATATATCCCCCATGGCCTTTGGTACTTCAATGTCTTCCTCTTTTTCTTCATCTTCTTCAGATCTTCTGAGCTGTTTGCAATTAAAAAAAGCCAAGGGGGGGAGGGAGAGAGAAGGGGAGGGAAAAAAGAGAGAAACAATTGCTTCTTTTAAAATAAAAACAAAGATCTTCAGAAATGTAAGCTCTCTTGCATCCCATCCTGAGCTGCTTCCTTTAAGTTTTTCATTGACAACTTTTCACAATGAAATTGTTCTTTTATTCCCCAATGAAACCAAGTTGCTGGATATATCATTTTTCAAATGTGAAAAAAACCCGTCCCAAACACCATTGCATACAGAGACCTTACATGTTTTGTGAATTCCTCCTGTAATAATTCTGTAGGATTTCACCATGGGTCTATTTTTTCCAATAAGAAACAGACTTGGCTCTATCAGTTAATACTAGAAAGCTACTCATAACAAAGGAAGAGCTCATACATTAAACATCTCCTAGAAGGAGACTTTAAAATCTGTAAATATAATCTCTGGATGAAAGTCAGATATACCTTTCCTTACCCAATTTACCGCAGAAGACAAACATGAAACAAGCATTAGTAAAATAAGACATTAATAACTGATAACGAGCAGCATCAGACTGAACTAACAGGCACACTTAGGTATTTTTTAAATGCAGCAGGCAGTGTTTTCTTCTATGCTAGTAATTTAAGACAACAGTCTATTCTCATTATTAAAACTAAACTTTCAGTACATATCTTAAAGGTCCTGAGTTAATCTAATCCTTTACTAAAAATACCTTAAATACATGTAATATACAGTCACCTAAGTCCAAACAAAGTAACCTGAAAACAAAGTTTTTGACCATTACCCTCCAATGCTAGAGAAGTAAAGTTTCTGGAGGTCCTTTCCCCCAACAGCTACCCTCTCACTCCATTTGGCCCCTATTTGGGGTTTAAAACCCAGTTCAGTCCTCTTAAGAGTTGCCGTAATACTTCATAAACTAGTCCCACCCAATATTTCTACCTAAAATAAATCAAACAAGAAGTCAGACCTGATGTGTACGCACTCCAAACGGGAATTTTGATGTTAAAAAACAAATTCAACTGTTTTGAATAGCGTATTTCATACCAAGTGCAAACTGAAGCACTTTTGAGTTATACTGAAATAACAGAAGGAGAGAGAAACTAAGAGCTGTAAGGCAAGGGACAACAGATGTTTCAGGAGTGAGATTTGAAAAAAGAAAAGCAGATGACGTGGAGACACACATGGAAACCAGTCTAGCTGGCATGAACTGCAGAAACAAAGACTCTTGCATTAACTCTGATGAAATAAGAGTTTCAGTAATTCAGTGCCAGACCAAGATAGGGAGCAGGCATAGGAAGAGTGAAACAAGAATTTTATTTGAAACAGCTATCACACAATTTGCCTAGAAACTTCCACCAAAGTTGCAACCAATCTTTTTGCATACTAGCAAAAACTGAACAAAGCTAAAAGTCACTACTATGAGCTCTTAAAGTAAGTTTGTAGCCTTTTCACTCATATTATGAAGGCAACAAGACTGATAACAGAGTTTGATCCTCTGATATAAAATAACTTATATCATCTAAATTTCAGTGACAAATTTCTTAGTCAATGTTTTCTGAACCTTCCCATAAAACATATGGATTTCACTCTGCAACAGAGTGCAAGGGCTGTAAACACATATAACATGTAACTGAAGTATTTTTACTGCCAAGCTTTTAAATTGTGTATCAAAAAGAAGAAATTACTGAAGACAAAGACAACATGTTTATTTAGTGCTGGAGTATTCTCAGACAGAATATTTTCTAAGAGATTGGTCAGTTTTTCAGAAGACAAACTATTAGGGATATCTACTGGATATCACTTTTAAAGAAAGGATAATGAGAAAGTCCATCTTTTTCAGGACTCTGGTTAGAATTTGACTCTCAAGGCCCTTGCTCTCATACATTTTCTGAGCAGCTTATCTAAATGAGTTAGTCTTAGTCCATTCTCCATCAAACAGATGTTCATTATCATTAGCTTTCCTGCACAGCACAGGTATGATCTGTGTTTGCGAGTCTTCGGTTGAAAAATAGTTTAAGTGGCTTATTTGAAAGATGCATGTAATGTTTCCCTGGCTAGCAGAGATAAAGACTGTAGGAGCACGTCATGCACCCTTGAGTACAGTGCAATGACGTCTGCTCCAGCAGAAATCATCAGACGAAAAACAGTGGAAATCTCTGTCAGCGTGCTACATTAAATAATCCCAGCATTGTGCCAAGGCAATACCGTCCATGATGTTGCAGGGATATCCTATCCTGAGTCAGCATTATGCGACTTAGTAACTCTTCATGACAATTTTATGGTACAGTAATGCTTCCAGTCTGTCAGTGAAGAAAGCAAGCTAAGCGTTTCCCCCACCATGTTCTAACAACTCAAAAGCAAAATAGTGACTAAAATCAAGTGTCACAGAAAAATCTAGAGGCAAACTACTTTCAATTTAATTGTTTTCTGAATGTTCTTACTGACTTTATACTTTCTGAAGTTTTGTATTTTGCATATTGCGCACTTTATTCCTAGGAGCCTGCTTCTACGGCTGCTGTGTGCATAAAACTAAAACATCACAAAAATGCTCATCATGCTAAGATAATGGATAGTGACATGCTTCAAATCAGATACTGAACACATTTCTTCTACTTCCACTAACCTCAGAATCCATTCCTTGCATTTCATTCTTTTCCATTTGAAACTGCACAAAGTCATCAATAACGTGAAACAGTTCAGGAGAGACAGCTTTGAAGTACTTGTGGTAGTCATACTTTACAGCTAATGATGCAAAAATGGTATTGTTGACTAGAGCAGATCGTAGGTCAGTAAGAACTCCTGGAGAGTGTTGCCGTGGGTCTTCATAAAGGTGCTTGGTTATGAGGTAGTCCAAAATTGCATCTCCCAGGAATTCTAAGCGCTGGTAACAATCTTAAAGCATTGGAAATAGAAGAATGTACAACACCACAATTAAGTTTAACACACACATTCTTTCCAGGCCTTTCTGGATAGGAGGTTTGGTACACTGCCACGTAAATTCCACAAACTAACCAATGCTCAGAGAAGACAATCTGCTTTTTAGAACAGGTATTTTTTGTGTTTAAAGAGACTGTTATTTAATTATTAAAAAAAAATCAGAAATAATAATTGCGGCTAATAATAAAGCCACTTTTGAACCCTATGTTAATTTGTCAGGCTAGCAAAACACTTGTGTTTGTAATTAATTAATTAATGCTTTTACTCAAGATGTTCACATTGTGCTGAGAAATGTCAAAAAAGTAAAATCAAAAGAGATTCCACCAGCAGACTGATCTGAAAACAGTAACAAACCTCAAAAAAATTAATAAAGAAATCAATGTATTAAAAGCAGGGGGAACAGAAATCTGAGATTTTTCATCTAATCTGCCACACATTTAGACTTCTCAAAAAGCACTGAACAAAGATTCCCATTCAGAATGGGTCTTTCAAACTGGAAACTAGACTTGCCAAGCCTTGACAGGGGACCCAGGAATGGAGGTCTATTTTTAGAATATAAACAAAAGCAAAAAACCCTTTTGAAAACACACAGGGATAGAAGGGTAGAGAAGGAAGACAAAATTACTACAAAAGTAACATGAGACTGAAATGGCTAGTACTAAGTTGCTTTTATAGCAGCTGAGCCTAAGATGCTGCCCGATCTCAACCGCTAGCTACTCCTTAAGAGAAAAAATTACAGGTAATAGCAATTCACAATTGTCTTACTTGGTAAACAGAAATGGAATCAAAAGTTTCTGCTACCAACAACGTAATTTCATCTAGACACTATGCCTTAAGTTTCTGTTTGTTAGTAAATATATAAGAAGGAATCATCTACCTTCTATATGTTTTGTGAAATATTTGTAAAAAGTAAATATATGTTATGTAGGTAATATCACCTAGAATGAAAAACCAAAAGAGCATTTCAGTGTTTTGTCAGGACTGTTTCTCAATGTACTAACATTTCAAAATGACTTACTTCTTTAATTAAAGCAGAGCTTTCTTACTCCTTGAAATAAGGAACCAATTCACTATGGGGAAAAAATTCAGACTGCTGACTGCACAGGAATTTGCCGTTCACTTTCAACAGGGTTGGAATTTTACCATGGTTTGTTTTTAATTGCATATTATCATAGGAAAATATTTGAAGTTTTAGAATGAACAAATACTAAATTAATTAGTATAAGCAAAAGTAATTTAAGAAGATTACAGAAATACAAATTTGTACTGCTGTAAAATCTTTCATGAGATCATATACAGAAACATTAAGCAGTTAACCTGAATTAATATTTAGTCTGATTTAGTCAATTGCTAAAAACGTGGACTTTAAATATTTATGCAACAGAATGCCTAGACTTAAATTAAGCCTTCCAATTCACAACTTCAAATGGAAGTCTCCATATTTCGCTATCCTACAGACTGTTCAGCTAATAAAAATTGTATAGTCTACTTTTAATCTTCAGAAGTACAGACAAAGGGTAATATTTTTGGGATTAAATTATGGGACAAATTTGCTAAATATATTTGCAAAACATGATCTCTACTTCTGGAAGTACACTGCAATTTTCCAGAGTTCTACAATAACTTATGTCAGCTAAATGAGGATCTAATGTCAGTCATATACAACTAATGATACAGCGCCAGAGATGAAAAATGCTGCTCTTTCCCAAAACTTGGTTAGGCTTCAGTAAATCTATCTGTAACAAGTCAAAGTATGAATAATCATTGAGATACAGCTTCAACAAGTACCCTCCTCTAAATAAGGGGCAAGATATTCTAAGATTTTGTATTCAGAGGCTCTTGACTTCTTGAAGTACCACGTGATGTCTAAAAAAAGACTACGCATGGGAACACAACATACACTGCTTCTCTTACATTTACAAGACAGGAAAAAAAACCCTCGTTTCTTTAAGACAACTTACCAGTAATAGTATTATAATGGTATGAGGCATGAGTAAATGCCTGAAGAAGATACGCCTTGTTCTTAAAACTGTAGTTTATTTTCTTCTCAAAGTTTTCAAAACCAGAAATAAGGTGATTTAAGGTTTTTTCAGCATCTGGGTGATCAAACATACACCTTGGTGGAATCTTCAAACAGCCATACTCCAGGTCTTTATACAGAGAAGGCTCTGAATTAGCTACAGAAGCAGAAACAGAGTTTGGTGAAAGGTTTTTCTGCTCACTGTTACAATTCTCTCTGGTAGCACACAAAATGCCGTCCGAATCAGTCTTTTTAATTAGAGGGAGCACCTTCAGCCCCAATGAACACAGGAAAAGCTGAGCAGCTCTTTCACCACAGCTGGTCAGATAGCAGCCCAACAGGGCTTCTACACAGTCTGCAATGCTTTTGTCAGCAATACACTGCTCTGTATGCAAGTCATATGAGATAGACTGTTTTCCTGCATCGACACCACAGTTTTCTTCTGATGGATTCCAGAAGCCCACTACAAAATCATCCTCTTCAACAGCCTTGCTAGGATCCAGATAGCACATAGCATCCCAAGAGCTATAGTCAAAGTCATCAAAATCTGATGAAAACTGAACGTTACCCAGGGATGACTTTTTGGGTGCTTTCCATTCATAGTTTGAATCAGTGGTTGAAAAGTGTGAGAGAGAAATTTTCTTCACAAAAGCCCCTGATCCCATTAACATATTATCAATGAATTTGATATGCTCCTGATCATACTCCAGAAAATCATCTTCAAAGTCTGTTTCTTCCTTGGGTAACCTCCACATTAGGTCTTCATCCTCTTCATCATCATCATAATCATCAAGTTTACCGTTAGCCAACAAGTTCTCCTTTGTCTATGAAAGAACACAAAAAATATGGTACTGAAGAGGGAAATGAGAAACTTTTATTCCAGAACTGCCAGAAGAGTAAGATTTGAGTAGTGTCTGCTAATAACAAGACTGATTTTTAAATTAATGTTCCTAACTACACTGCTTGATCAGATGAACAATACAACCTCAATTAACACCAGCATTGTAAGACTAGACTGTCTTGAAACACACAACCTTTATTACTAACCTACAATAGCGTATGTTCTACATATAACACACACTGCATTTCATAGAAACTTGTGCTTATGCTTGAATGTGACACACATGCAATGAATTTTAAAACCACTAAACATTATATACTTGCACACCAAAGTAAACAAAATAAAGAATTCTAAATTAACAAATTTAGAGAAGTACAAGAAGCAGTATCGGTTGCATCTTTTTCTCTAGCTGCTAAGTAGGGCTACTACAAATGTTTAATCAATGTAATTTTGAAGATTCTTTCTACATCTTTTATGGCAAATACTAAGGGGCTTGCAGGGTTTACTATAGTTACAATCATGATAATCTTGGTTTTGGGACACACAATTGGAGAATGCATTCAATGACATAACGGTAAGAACTTCTTTACCCCAGTCCTTCAATAACCATCACCTGAAGCAGCAAAATACATTTATCTACGCTCTCAAACACAGTTAGCTGCAAATTAATTCAGTCTACTTGGCAAACTAGTAGAAAGTAACTTTAGTGAATCAGCGTAGGTGATTTTTACATTGCAAATCAAAAAATGAGAGTCTAGTACCAGTTAGTTGGCAAGAATCTAATGCTTATGTGGGTGACAGTCTTGACTGCACGTGTTGGGGATTCAGTAAGTGATCTTGCTGCCTACAGACATTAGATATAGGCCAGTTTTTGGTTATGTAAGAATTATTAACTCGTACTTAACAAATATGGAATCTCTCCCATTTGTCATACATTTAATATTACCAGGGTTTCAATATAACAGGTCTAAAAATGGAAAAGCAGAAAAAATGGCACACTTCTGTAATACAGGTTTTTGTTTGTTTGCTTTTAAAATGAGTATTAACATTTACATTACATCATGAAGTAGGATAATAACTCAATGCAAAGGCAACTAGTATTAATCCTATCCTTTAAACAAGTACATATTTGTTTAAAGTTTTGGGTTTTTTCAGGCTATACTTATAGCCTTAACTAATTAAAAGAAAAGTTACAGTTGTCACCAATTTTCCAATACTTACTTACATACCCACAACAGTAAAACTAATGATGTCTCATGTCTTTTCCCTGCTCATATTGAGCAAATTGGTATGGATTGATGTAAATTATAAATTGAACACAGATATGCCCAAGCTATACAATGCTGCACAATTTGCCATGGCCCCAATCCAGGAAAGCACTTAAACATATTAGCTAAATGCACAAGTAGTCTTCCTAACATCAAAAGGACTATTCACAGGCTCAACCCAGCATCACTGATGTCAGTGGGAATTCTGCCACTGAATTTGACAGGAGCAAGATCAGATTCAAAGTGCTTTTCTGGATTGGGTCCTGAAAGCCAATACCATTTTGAATCAAGTGAAACAGCCTATATCTGCCCTCAATCTATGTATGTCATATTGCAGGTCTCAGTCACTTAATCTTTCAAAACTGCGAACCAGATGGGGACCTCTCCCTTTGGGCCAAATGCACAACTCTCTAGAGGTGTGGATGTGTGGCAGCTGTAAGGTGCACTGGGCAGCACCTGAAACCACCTAAGGATCGAACAGATCACAACGTTCCGCATCAGGATGGAGCAGGCTTAGTCAGGTTTAGTAATGAGAGGAAAAAAAACGTAAGTGGCTATAGAAATTCATAGTTTATACAGTTTGCCAAAAGAATGTCTGCTGCTGTAATTACCAATCTCACATATACACAGCAGGGATTTCTGTAACTTTAATTGATCAGAGACAGCAAAATTTCATTTGAAATAGTTATTTTGGATACTAGTAGCAGTATAATGCTCCAAATAAGACTATCCCAAATAGAGCTAGTGCTGATTTTTTCTTGTTACATACCACCTGTCATATCTGTCACTGAAATGAAAATACACTCTCTGAATGAGACATGTCTACATAGACAATTCAGAACAGATTTCGGTGTCTGTTTTTGCAAAGATTTAACAAATGATAAATTTCATTTTTACTACAGTTTCATTCACAAGTTTCTTAAAATTAATTTTAATTAGCAGGACAGCTACATGTACTACCCTAACATTGTCTGCACATCACTTCTTGTATTAAAAAAAAAATAATAAAGTTCTAAGTGATGAGAAGGAACAGTAGGTAAGGAAGCCAGGAAGCATTTCTGATAGTTGATTTTTTTCATCATTAGACAGCATTTGAAAAATAAATCAACAATGAACCCCAGAAGAACAAACCTTTTCTTAAAGAATACCTGACTGATTCTGAATAAGTTATGGCCACTTACAAGCTGAAGATAAATACAAGTAAGTGCTTTTTTTTCCCCCAATGCTTTTTGGAAATCAGCTATTTGATCAAATTAACAAAGGAAGATCTTTCCCCTTAATAAAACTTGATAACATACACACACACACAAATCAACATTTGACTAGGATGTTTTAGTAATAATTTGTCATAATAATATGAGATTTCTAGCCCCAGTCATAGACCATCAGCCCATGGATGGAGAATGAAATTTATATGCAAGAAAATAAAATATCTACTTGGCACAAAAACCCAACTTCTTAGTTGCATCACTGTCTGCATTTTGGTCTGAAATTGTGTGTTTTATTCACAAATAAAGAGTGACTAGCAAAGAGGAAGAGGCCACTGAAAAGTTATGGAGAACTGAAAGCTTTTTAAAACCAATGATTAGCTCCATTCCCAATTGTGCTATTTTATTTTTAGAAAGGTATAGCAGTAAGTCCCTTTGAAATGAAGTCTTGGCACAACACAGAACCACTATAATCAGGTTGTTTTACTCTGCAATAAACATTTATTTGCACAGTACATCTACCTAACAGTCCTCTCATGTGCCCTCTGGTGGTTCTACAATCTGAGTGTGGTCTTCAGAACTGGGAAAAAGAAAAAACACCCTCCACCTCCTTCCCCCCACCTCCAAACCGGTCTCAAAGATTATGTTACTGACTGCTGTGATCAGTGACATTTCTTATACATGCACTTCTATGATCAACATACAATGAGTTCAGTCAGAAAATAATTTGAATCGTTCCTCATTAAGATTTGTCATTCTGAAGCTTTTGGTGATAGATGGTGAGGGTGTCTAAGCCAGCACTGTATTTTGGATGAGAAGTAGCTATCAGTCATACCCATGGTGTAAGCTAACAGCAAGCAATATTGAACATTTTCTCAAGCCAGTTCTAATCTTCATTCTGCCTCAGAACTACAAAAACCAGCAACTCCTTTTCATATGTTCTATAAAGGTGAACTCATTATTTACTAAAAGGCAGACAGTCTTCTGCCTATACGTATTATAGCAAAACCAGTAATGATAATTCCGTTCAACATTTCCAACAGAAATTTCAGAAAAACTCCTGAGAGCATGCTAACTACAAGTAAGAAAGTTTTTCTCCTCTGCTTTTCCGTTAATATATACAGTCAATTATTGGATGATGTTCAGAGAATTTCCTTACTTCGGCTTCCATTCAGAATCAGTTTTCCTCTTATTTTCTGTAAGTTATAGTGAAGTTTTAGAAAGGAAACAAAGATACAGATTTACTTTTTTTTGCTGAAAACACACCAAAATACCTGGGAGGTGGGAGGATGTAGGAGCGAGAGAATACTGACACGTCAATAATTATTCCTCAACACAGTTAAATAAAGTCTTACCATTTCATCTTTCTCCCACTTATCAGTGTTGCTCTTGTCCTGGTTTACTATGTAACCAGGAGGAAGCCAATTGACCGGGGGATCAAAAATTGATACCACCATACGACTAGGCAGTCCT
This sequence comes from Pelecanus crispus, assembly GCF_030463565.1. NCBI lineage: Eukaryota > Metazoa > Chordata > Aves > Pelecaniformes > Pelecanidae > Pelecanus > Pelecanus crispus. The sequence goes on from NC_134648.1 coordinate 57,390,841, forward strand.
TTCTTTTTTCCAAGGCGATACAAGTTACAGTTGCTGACCTTCAAGAAAAACATTCTGATAAACATCTGGACATACATTTACATAAAAATAGGTTAAAAATGCAAAAGATGCAAAAAGATTTTACATGTCAAACCAGATCTTGTACCACTATGCATTTTCTCTAGTTCTCAAAAGGGAGTTCAGCTTTCTAAATATAGCTCAACCAATTCACAGCAAGGTACAGATTTTTAATTTTTTTTTTTTTTTTTTTAAGGCCAGGCATATTAGGTGTATCCATTTCAGTTAAAGAAATCTGATAGATTAAATTATCTTTGCAAAACAAAATTATTGCTACTTTAAAAACAATAGTAAATAAAACCTGTACACATGTCATTAGTTATCAGTATTAACAAGCAAGATTCAGACTAGAACTGGAACGAAAAATGATTGTTATTATTGGTAGATTGACCTAAACCTTGGCAGTAGAAAGTGTTAAAACAGTTCCATATAACAAATCTTATTAAGTCATAATCCAGATGTTATTTTGATAGCCTCTCAAATTCTTTTAAATATTTTAAAGGGAAGGGGGAAAAAGCACTCTCACATACACAAACATACTTCCTTTTCCTTTTTAACTACCAACTTCTGATCTTCGTTTCTCATTTTAAACACATTTTCCATGTTGCAAGTCTTGAAATTTGAACTTGAATATTCAACCACTTCCTTTATTTGAACTGAGCAATTTATTTAGCCCTCCTTATTTTCCAAGATTAAACTACTCAATCTTTTAATTCTCAGTGATGCATTGTATTAGAGGTAGACAATCAAATCCTTAGCACTTAATTCAAGTTATCACATTATGTGGGGAAGAAACCCCAAACAAAACAAACTTTCACGATTGATTACTCCACAACTTAAAAACAGCAGCAGTAGAACCAAAGACTCTACTCACTACTGTTTACATTTACTTTAAAATATTTTCAAAAGTTTTGATGTAACAGTTCTGTAAGATTTTTTGTTGTTTAATTTTTAGTGTTCCTGTAAGATCATGCTAGAAGTTTTCAAGGAAAGTAACTTATTGAGGAAACAAAGGAAAGGTCAAATAAAGCCACAACCTAAGGCTCTGTGCTGCTAACTCTCATGCCTTCGTTCAAGCACTCCTGTTGAAGAGTTTGTACCCAATACAGCTCTAGTGTTCAGTCCACCAAACATCCTCACTAACCCAGAACTTTTAGTTCTGTTCAGTCCTGTCCTTTCTTAGGCTGGTAATCAGCTGGTTTAGATTTCAAAATGAACTGTAGAAAACAGTTTCAATCAATCACAGTTATGGCAACATTAATCCTGCAGTCCTGTATTTTTATTCCTAATATGCATGCTACCCAATGTATAATCAGTAAAGCTGTGGAATTAAATCAACCTGTTGCCATTCAATCTTCTAGCAAGTTTTTATATATATGGTTTGTTACAGCATGCCTTTACATAACATCATTAGATTGTTACTACTTACTTTCTTGCTTCTCATATATGACAGCCGTCCCTCATGAGCATCAGGGTAAGTGCAAAACAAGTATGTAGTGATGGCATGCTTTAAAAATGAATCACCAAGCATTTCTAGCCGCTCCAGATTAAATCCATCACTAGCATTTGAAAGAGTCAAAGCTTGAAGAATGAGACCAGGATTAGGACCAAGAGTTTTTGAGGAGTACCCACTGGAAGGGTTCTTTTCAGAATCTGCTCTGTCTTTTGAAAGGTTAATAGCTTTTGAAGTACTGGTGGTCACTGCCATTTTGGGGCATCCATCTGAGGTAGATCTGTTAGCATTTCCATCAAGGTATTTATTACTCAGTAGAGTACATTCATTGCTGGGCTTGGGCTGGTTCTCACTGCTGTATAAATTCTGAATGGGATATGAGGTAGTTGGTTGTACAGGTATTTCCTGCCTGCAGTAATTCAGCTGATTTCCTTGGCAAAAGTCTCTGTTAACTAAATCACAATTGCCATTGGCAAGATTTTTATTATAAGAAACACCATTAATTGCTGCAAGTTCTGCCGAGACATCAATTTGGAGTTTACCGGGTGACTCATTGAGCAATGTTCTGTAACTCACAGACATTTGGTCATGGTTTTCTGCAGAAGAGGTTCTATTAGCACCTTGATGTGCAGCATTTTCAGGGACTACAATTGTGCTGTGCTTACAGTAATTTTCATTCTCTACTAAAGAGGAGTTAGGAATAGAGATGAAGGATTTGCTGTCAATAGACTTTTTCCATCCGAAGTCCAAGTTAGGATATCTGTAAAGATACATGCTGATTTTGTTAACAAAAAAAATATTATCACAAGACAAGAAGACTCTATATGCACATACATGTTCAAAAAAAAGCCATGTTTGTCTGAGAAGAACAGTGACTGCAGCATCTAACTTCACCACTCACAATCAAGTATTTTTAAAATATGTTTCACTGAAAACTGACATGAGTTAAACGAAGGGTATCAGTTTTAAATTCATGCAGTAATGGTTAAGTTTTCACCTTGTTTTCCAATGAAGTCAGATATCATACTGAAAAATACATATTGAAAAAAAACATGCCTGAAATCTGCAGGAAGTGATTTAACCCCTACACCAGCATCAGTGGCTGTTTGAGCTCTTAGTTCCTCTGCTGTCAAAAGGCAGTGCAGGCGATAAAGTATGCTGGGGAGGCAAACTGCTTTTCTCCACAATGATGCTGGAATAGGATGGATAGCACAGAGCTCTGGAACCAGTATCTGGGGAGAGGAGAGGGAGAAGAGAAGAAGTTTACCTGTAAAGGTAGTCGTCAGACCACTGTTAAGAGAGGGGCAAGTTGAATTAGATACTTCTGTTTTACCTGCTTATTCTGCAGACTTTCCCACTTTGCTTTCCTCTTCTCAGCACTGCTTAGTGGAAGTGCTTTCCCCTTCTGATTCAAATGGCGAGGAGTCAAAAGATTAAGTCTAAAAGGCACGTGAAAATACTTTAATGTAAGTACATAATTAATGAATAGAACTTACTAGCCTAAACTTTCTAAAGTGATGACTTATTCAACCTTAATGCATTGTGAAGGGACAGCACAGTTACCTCTGGAAAAAAAATGGACTCAAGTTACAATTGTTATAAGTTAAGTACCCCTCAAGAAAAAAAAAATCAGTAATTATTTTGGAAAACACAAGCCCTCAGCTTTATCCCATACTTTTTTTTTTTTTTTTTTTTTAAAAAAAGGCACTTTATTGGCAAACTACAAACATCAGACACAAATATGACTGTTGTTACCTTGAAGATGTGTGGTCCACATCCAGCAGTGGCTGGTTGAGATTGGTCAGGTCAAGATTATACTTTGTTTTATAATATTCAGCAAAAGTTTCATATTCAGGGGAAGGGAATTTACTGAGTGGAGTAAGATCAGTGTATACATCAGCTACATAGAATCGATGAGGCTGATCAAAATTTCGATACCTAGGGGAAAAAAAAAAAAAATGTTTCGGCATATGTTATAGCCTTAGAGTAAAGCTTGTGCTAAGTTCTTCCTGTTCTCATGTGGTCAGGTAACAAACCATTAAATAGCTCACTTCAGGTTCTTGGTTGGTGGGGCTTTTGTTGTAGAAACCATTTGTTTAGCTAACTCAAGTAACTAAATGAGACATGTGCTATAAGATAAGGAAGAAAAAAAGTTGATCCATAATGTATGAATTCCCTCTACAGAAACATTTAAATTAAATGCAGGATTTATGTCTTCAGTATCTAGTACAAATCAAGCTCTGGACAACAATCTCCAAGAATAATCTGCAAATGATAACTTCTTAATTCCAAACACCTAACAATTATACTCGATAATTTGGCTTTTTAATGCCTAGTCTCCTATGTGCTACAATCAGTAGAAATGAAGTTCTTTTGCATACAAAGATTGTACTACCTTACATCTAAATTAGCATTTTAACCAAGTCATCCTCCAAAATCAAGTTAAAATACAAACCCCCAAATACCTAGTAAGGCATATTCACAAGCCTTCCAAGGACAATGCAGTTCTTGTAATACAGGCAGAATGTTAGAAAAATAAAGTCAGAATACTGCAACACCTTTACTGTGATACCGTTGTGATCACTGGATACTATGGTGATAAACATGCACAGGAAAGGAATAGTAATAATAAAAAAACCCCATGAAATCAACATTCAATATTTAGATTTGCATATTAGCTTATTTCGTACTTTGATCTGCTGCCTTTACCATTTTAAGCTTCTATTCAAATATCCAAATAGACACCACTAAATAAAATTACCACACTATTAATAAGTCTTTTTAGCATTCTTCCAAAGAGAAAAATCAAGAAAACCATATTCCCAGGCTGTCTGAACCTCTTCACTGAATAATATGCTGGTTAAAGGAGCTTTCAGGAAATCCTTTTTTCTTAGCTTATTCACAACCATGCCTATTCTGAAGAATTAAATCAGAACTGTATCAATACACACTCATTGTATTATGCTTCCCCTGAGGAGCTTACAACCAAGCAGGATAGAGAAGGACAAGCACGTTTTTCTGGAGAACCTTTGTCTATCCAGTATATAAAATGATGTAAATTTCTCCTCTAAATACCACTCTGTAGAAAGATTCTTTTAACTGGTCTTTTTCACTTGTTTATTTTTCCATCTACCAACAGCATACCTTCCTTTAGCAGGCCTTTGGTGTGAATAAGCAGTAACAAGAGAACAGGACTCCCACTCAATCTTCCAAATTAAAATTGCTTTCAGTAGGCCAGTTCTTGATGAAGTCGCAACATTTTATCAGAATATTATGTAAGTTTTGTGGTGAACTCTACTATTCCTAATAAAAAGGTAATGAGACTTGGGAGGCCTAAACACTTAAATCCTACTGCGTAAGATTAACTATTGACTAAACAAAAACCTTTAAATTATTTGAGACACCACCAGATATCTTCAGATTAATAGCATATATTTCTTACAAGCAATTCTGTTGCAGATACTAACATTCCCTTATTCAAGTTGGTTAGAGCATGGTGCTGATAACGCCAAGTTCACAGGTTCAATCCCTGCTTACAGCAGGGGGGTTGGGCTCGATCTCTCAAGGTCCCTTCCAACCCAAAGTATTCTATGATTGTATAAATACAATAGGTACATACCTGAAGTATGTATACAGTACTTACCGTGGAATGATAACCGCATCCTGGTAATCTTCTAACTTGAAAATAAAAGGCATTTCTTTTGTATATTGTGTACTGGGAATGCCTGTACGTGCCTCAGATTTCTCAATGTCTTCCATAAACTTAAAGTCAATGTCCAAAGTGCTGGAGTCATCAACTTAAAAAAGGAAAATGCATAACATAGTTATTCAGAGGAGAGTTTTCCAGGCTGAACTTTTCTGGGAAGTTGTAAATTTTTTTTTTCTTATTCTAGATACACATATTTCATTATTTCAAAAAAATTTCAAAGGAGACATATATACGATTTTAGACCTTTATGGAGTCAGCTGAAACCTACTATAAATCAAGTCACATCACGAAGTTAAAACTAATTTGGAATTGTGAAGTAGTAATAAAAATATGACAAATTTTCATACTACCACATATGGTATTATTTCTACAGCTAACACCTGAAATTTAACATAAAATTTAACAAACGTGTTGCTAAAGGAATTCAAAGTGAATATTTAAAAAACAAGAGCTCTGTTCTTACCAACATTAAGAGGTAGAACACAATAGGCTGAATCAGCTTCTGTGGGTTTGAACTCTAGTGCAGGTTTCTCAAGACGAAGAATATGTGAAAAAATGTACTGGTGGAGTCGCGTTATCAGCTCAAGCATTTGCAGAGACAGCGTAAAACCAGATTTCTTAAGCTCAATAGATATTGTAACCTCTCCAGAGCGAGTATACACAGGAAAGTGAGGAATCTAAGTAAGAAAAAAACCAAAAGAAATCAAGAGAGAAAATCCAGAGTAGGATTCCTCTATGGTGTACTGGTTGGTTAGTTCAGATGCTGAGGTAGCGCTTGCCTGACCCCATAACAAAGTGGATCAGAATTTTGACCTTTGATGACTTTCAACTATATATGAGATTTTGAAGGCTTGAAGAATGATTTTTTTTTTTTAAATAGTTCTCCTTGTGTTTTACAGCTCTTCTCTTTATAAAAGATCAAGTAAAAATGGAAGTCTTTTCCATTATGGAGGAAGAAATGTGAAAACCAGCAATATTCCTCAGCTGAATCTCATCCACAGAAAATGCCTTTCTATTAAAAATTTTCCTAAGCAAGAGGTGCCAATTTCAATTAACATGGCCTACTGTTTCTGCTACTCCAGACTCGGAATGCTGAGAGGACTTGTTACCATAGCTTTCATATAGATAAGGTAGTGCTATAGGCCATCTCTGTAGCTGACATGCCACTCCTATCACACCTCACATAAAAAAGGAGGAACACTTTTGGATTTGCCACTGCAAAATAATAAAAAATAAAATTGTAAAACAAAAGTTTGGCAAAAATAGAACAGATTGTTCCATCACTAAAGACAGAAAATGAAGTGGTGATTGGACTGGATGGATTCTCACAGCGTTGTCCTGGAAAAACTGGCTGCTCATGGCGTGGACGGGTATACTCTTCACTGCGTAAAAACCTGGCTGGGTGGCCAGGCCCAAAGAGTGGTGGTGAATGAAGTTAAATCCAATTGTCAGCCGGTCACAAGTGGTGTTCCCCAGGGCTCAGTACTGGGGCCAGTTCTGTTCAATATCTTTAGCAATGATCTGGACGAGGGGATCGAGTGCACCCTCACTAAGTTTGCTGATGACACCAAGCCGGGTGGGAGTGTTGATCTGCTTGAGGGTAGGAAGGCTCTACAGAGGGACCTGGACAGGCTGGATCAACAGGCCAAGGCCAATTGTATGACATTCAAGAAGGCTAAGTTCCAGGTCCTGCATTTGGGTCACAATAACCCCACCACGCAACGCTACAGGCTTGGGGAACAGTGGCTGGAAAGCTGCCCGGCCGAGGACCTTTCGGGTATTGGCCGACAGCTGGCTGAATATGAGCAGACAGTGTGCCCAGGTGGCCAAGGCGGCCAACAGCATCCTGGCTTGTATCAGGAATAGCACGGCCAGCAGGACTAGGGAAGTGATTGTCCGTCTGTACTCGGCACTGGTGAGGCCAGACCTTGAACGCTGTGTTCGTTTTTGGGCCCCACACTACAAGAAAGACATTGAGGTGCTGGAGTGCGTCTAAAGAAGGGCAACCAAGTGGTGAAGGGTCTAGAGAACAAGTCTTATGAGAAATGGCTGAGGGAACAGTGTTTGTCTAGCCTGGAGAAAAGGAGGCTCAGGGGAGACCTTTTCTCTCTCTACAACTACCTGAAAGGAGGTTGTAGTGAGGTGGGTGTCGGTGTCTTCTCCCAAGTAACAAGTGATAGGACAAGAGGAAATGGCCTCAAGTTGTGCCAGTGGAAGTTTAGACTGGGTATTATGAAAAATTTTTTCACCAAAAGGGTTGTCAAGCATTGGAAGAGGCTGCCCAGGGAAGTGGTTGAGTCCCCATCCCTGGAGGTATTTAAAAGGAGCGTAGATGCGGCACTTAGGGACATGGTTTAGCGGTGAACTTGGCAGTGTTAGGTTAACAGTTGGACTCGATGATCTTAAAGGTCCTTTCCAATCTAAAGGATTCTCTGATTCTATATTATTGCTTATTTTCTGGAGGTTACCTGATACAAGCAGCACTTATGGTCATTTCCAACTCTTCAGTCTGGGGGCAGGGTATAAGTAGAAAATGACAGGTTGTAAGGCATGCAGAATAGGAAAGGAGCTAGATTCGCTACCTGAGGTATAGGTTTGGCTGTCAATATGCCAAAACATCTTGTTGTATCCTCAGGAGGATATAGCTTTCGTCTCCTGAAGTTGAGCTCATCAGGTAGAGGAGTTGTTAACACCATTCCTATTACATACAGGTAACAGGGCTGATCAGGTTTGGGATAACTATCCCTTAAACATTCTGGAATCTAAAAACCAAAAAAGAAAAAAAAAATTAACATGATAAAAATCAGCAAAATTCACCTAAAGACTATTCTTTGAACAAGCCTTCATGTGTTTATTTGGAAAGGTATTGCTAAAAACTAGGAATAAAAAAATTAATCTTGACTTAAGTAATTTTGTCTTTCTTAAGCAAACATGTTTGGTCAGCAGCCTGGCCTGGCAGCCATGAGATCTGTCCAAACACTTGCATCAAGGGAGCACAATGCTCCCAGATCTTCGTATTTGCCAAGAGGCAACCTCCATTACATCCCTAAACTTCCTCTGTATCCACCCTGTGTTAGAAATGCAAGTCTAACTGTAGAATACAGACAGCACTTCACCATAAACACAACTGAAGTTTTGACGCCAATTTCCATATTCAGCCAGTAACTGTGGAGCACACTTTATGTCCAAGGTCTTTGGACCTTAACAGTAGAAGGAGAAAAAAACAAAAGAAAAGAAAAAGAAAAATGAGTGCGCACAGAGAAACGCCTAATCCCAGTAATTCAATTTTCATATAAGCTTGGCTGAACTTACAGCTTCATTAACACAGATTCTTTCCCCAGCAGAACTGTTTGAAAGTATAAAAAATGGCTTTTTATACACTTGGGACAAACAGACAACCAGAATTCGATACACTGCCCCTTTGCCCAGGTACTACAATATAGAAGTTTTCAAATAACAATTGTAGCTTGCAGATGTGAATACAACAGCCAAGAGCACTTTTAACTCTGCTGCTCGTATTTGTCATAGACCTTAAGAAACCATGCTTTATTTTAGGTAGGAGTTCATTACTTTGTAGGTCTCAAAAATGATCCTCCTGTTTATCTAAAACTAAATAGCAATACACGTAGTCCTGGATTTTAAAGTTATACTGGAGCAAAACTATGGCCTTGGCTTAATGGAAAATTACTCATAAGTTTAATAACTATATTAAGCCCAAGAGGATCTTGCAGACCTTAAATATTTGCCAAAGCTTCTTTTCCAGATGTGAAAAGTTGGGACAAAAGCAAGGGAATGTATTCTTGGCTTCTGTATTAAAGAAATAACCAAGAAAGAATGATGCATCACTTGACAAATCAACTCCTCTGAATGAGAGATACCATAATTGTGCATTTTACGAGACACCTCCAAAAATCACTAGTGAGGTAAGAGGACTGAGAAAGGCACTTGTAACAAGAAGCACCAAGAAACACTGTGCAAAGATTCAAACTGTTGTAAAGTACTGCAAGAAAAAGGTTTGCTCATCTGTCATTCCCTCTGTAATATACTCTGTGATGCCACACTATCCTTTCCTAAGCTTTCCTAATAAACAATTATTTAAACTACTAATAAAATTGGGGCATGTGGAAGATGCCAAGAATGGAATTACTTAACGGCTATCACCATAACCGAGGCTGTACGTGAATATACAACACAGCACTGCAGCCTACTACTGTGAGTGTCCATGCTGACATTCCTACATGTGACCAAAGGCTTCTTCACGGTTTCTTTGTGAAATACAAAAATTATCAGAAGCTACTAGACAATCTGTTCTGAACAAGTTACTTGTCCTATTCAAAGGACCTTAGACAGAACCTGTAGCAACTGCAAGGGAAGAAGGAAGGTCCTCATAGAGTTGTTGCAAAATACTTTGAGAAAGTTTCTTTCCTCCATTTTCCCTTACTTTTCAAGTATTTGACATTCCCCTGTAAATATTATCTAAGAAGTCCAACTCTACAAACTGATGTGGCTGAAACCTGTTGTAACAGATCTATGGGTTACTCAACAACACAGAGCTATAGTATCTTACATGACCCCCTTTAGTGTATTAATATTCAGAGCTATTTCAAAAGTAAAAAATACTTAAAGTATACTTATTTGATATTCTAAGATTTAACCAAAAATTACTAAATTCTGTGTTCGACCAGTAAAGTCACCAAACTAAACCAAGCATCTAAAAAAAAAAAATATTTCTGTGTGCAGCACCTGGCAGATAAAGCCAGTAACTCCTCCTTTGCTCTAGTATATTTACCAGAGAACTTAAAGTTTTTACAGATTATTAATGCAGAACATTTTTTCCTCTCAGTTATTTCTATACTAGGCAAATACAGTCAACAAGCTTTATAGAAAGTGTACATTCTTTGAACTACAGGCACGCTTCCAAAGCATATGGTCGCATAAGCTCATTCAGGTAGTAGTGCAAGTTGCCATAACAGTTAAAAATGCAAAATATTTCCACTGTAAATGCAAGATTTGTTGTAAAAGATTCTTATCAGATAAGATTAAGAGTTGGCAATTGTGTCTTCTTATTAGTACATAAAGCATTTGATTGGAGATGTGGACAGCAGTGAGTGATACTAACAGCTTTAGGATAGCACTGTCTTCGTTTTGTAGAGCCTGGCCTTCCTGGAACACTGGTTTCTTCTTCATCATGTAAATCAAGCTCCTCCTCATATTTAACCGTTTCTTTACCAACTGGCATCAAATGATCATCCAGTTCACCTGAATATTATGAAACAGCACAAAGAAATAGCATTATGAACGATCAAATCCTGGTTCCTTCAGATACTACGCAGTAGATGTGATTGCTCATGAAAACATCTAACCCAAGTTTTTAGAATATACTTACTACTGCAATGCTCCAAAACTGTTAACTTTGGGGAAAGATTGATAAAGGTTGAATTTTTAGCAGAAATACAGTAAAAAACCTCTGAAATTTTAATAAAAAAATTGAATTCTATAATGAAAATATCAAAGAAAAATAAACTTTTTTGCCCATAAAAACAACCAGTGACTGAAATACTCATTTAAAAATCACTCACATGGAGTTATGCCAAGAAAGAGGGAACAGTTGTATTTCTGTATCATTCTAAAAAGGGGATTATTACTGTTGAATGTGTGCTCTCAACACTGAGCTGAGCCATCATGGTGTTATTCTTGGATACATTTATTGGTATGAATTCAGTGATCAAAAGGTTTAACTCAGACAGAAAAAAGAATACAAACCCCAGACCTAGAAAATTTTTTTGCTTAAAATAAACATAAATATTTCCGTACTTCATCAAAGCACCCATAACAGGGAATTCTCTTTAAAACACTCCACAATAAAGAATATGCTCCATTATACTTACTGGAGAAAAGAGAGCCGAAATAATCCTGCAATGTCCTATTTTTGGAACATGACTTATGATACAGTAGAGAATACAATAGAGTCAGGGCTGTGTATGTCATACTTTAATTTGTTACAATTCACTTTAAAAACCAAGTTATTTTTTGGCTGCAGGATGCAGTCCCTGACCTATAATCAAAATCTTCTAGAGAACAAGATTCTTTTCCCTTTTATTAAGTATATTCAATGTCAAAATCTGTGTGTCTTGTATTAAATGTTTTGTCTTAAAACAAGAAGATTCCCCTGGAAAATTTAACTTTAGCTTACAAGGTGTAAGCTAAATTAGTAAGTACATGATCATACCACAAAACAAGGCGGGAGAAAGGAAGCTATCGCAGATGGCTATAGCAGAAATGCATGTAGATGCATAATGTCCGTATCAATTTCTCAATTATAAAATATTCTTTACCAAAGAGGTGTTGCTTTTCCAGTTCTTACCAATTTTGTGCAGTTTTTCACAGCAAATAAGAGCTACAACTCTCTCAGCCAGTCTTGCACAACTCATTGGAGGACCCTATAAACATTTAAATATTGAAAAACTTTGGTTGATTAGCACATTACTTCTTATACGCTACAAACAGTCAGTTTAATTTAACACAAACATTAGGTAAGCAAAACTTCGTAAAGTATTACATTGATGACAGTTTTGTGAAGATATTCAGGCTTATGTTGTTTTTCCACAGAAGCCAATATTACACGTTTTTGAACTCAGCATACTATTGATCAAAACCAATAAAGGATATTTTCCTACAACCCAGACATAAGTGTGTGAAAAAACAAGCCACTGTGAAGAACTTGTAAATATTTTTGCCTTTGGAATAAACAGTAACTGATGGAAAACAGATTATAGCAGATACAAACAGGGATCTAATTACAGTTACAGAGCACAATACGGGAATAGAAGAATCATGTAATTCTCATAACAAACTAATTCTAAAAAAGGCACACACACATCTATACCAACATATTCACTTATTTCTATGCTTTTCCTTCCCCAAATACCTACAACAATTGAAGCTCGAAGAGGTGAGTTGATTGGCAGGTAGAGAGTAGAGTAAAACGTATGATCAGGTAGTTCTCGGGTTTTACACTTGGGAGCTAGGTGTGTAAATGGATCACTTGGTAATCTAGCGCAGTACCTAAGTTGACAAAACATTTTACAAATCATCAAAACCTGCAAATTGAAACCTGAAGACATTTCAATGGACTCTTGCCTTACTGGTAAACATTACAGAAGATGATTTCAGGCCATACTGAGCACTGCAATGGTACACTGCTGATTGATGTTCAACTAACTGCCAAGCAGGAGACCTCCAAGTTCTTTATTACAAAGCTGGTCTCTAGAAAGGTGGCTCCAAGGTTGTAATGATGCACAGGACTATTTCATCCCAGGTAGCAGAGTTTGCATTTGTCTTTGTTTAATCTCCTGAGTCTACTGTTGTCCCATTCCTCCTATTTGTCATGGTTCCCCTCTGAATTGTAGCCTTACCTCCACGGTACTCACTGCCCCCTCTCCCAACTTGGTGTCAAATGCAGACGTGCTGATGTTAAACTGTACTGGACCTCCTAATGGCCCATGAGGAATGCCACACATAAGCAGCTGCCAGCTAGCCTTTGAATCATCTACCATTACACCCTCTGAATCTGACTCCTTTGCCAGGTTTTATTTACCAGGCAGTCCACTGAAATGGTCTGCATCTCATAATTTGGCCACTAAGGTACTACGGCAATTGCATCGAAAGCTTTACTTAAGTAAATTACATTCACTGCTTTTCTCCTGTTCATAGAGACAAGCAAGCACTTCATCACACACGAGACAAGGTTGGTGAGGCAAAAAACTGTCCTCAGTAAAACTCCTGCTGGCTGCTGCCAACCACTTTTTCCTTTATGTGCCTAGAAACAGTGTCCATGAGGACTTGGTCCATAATATTCCATATGGCTAATGTAAAATTGACCAGTCTGTAGCTTCCGGGATATTCGTCCTTTTTGAAGTGTCTAACATTTACCTTTTTGTGTCACTGAGGACCTCCTCTAATTGCCATGGCCTTACAAAGATGATACTGGCTAGCTCCCTTGGAAGCATATCATCCTGTCTTGTGGACCGGTATTATGTTCAGCTTACTTACTACTTTTTTTTTTAAACATGACAACAGATTGCTATTACAAATGTGAATGTTAGAACTGGAAGATTTTACTACCATTTTAACAAGCCACTTTTATTTTTTTTAAAGCCAAGAGAAGAAAAAAAAAATCTCACTACCTATTTTGAAAAAGAATGTTTTCAGGCAGTTTTTCATTAAACAGGAATCAGTATCACTACATTTATTACCAGAGCTAGAGCCTCTGCAGGATACAGAGAGAAAAAGCAAATTATCCCTCCAAACTGCTGTGACCACTTTCTTTAGGAGGGAAGATCTTACAAGATTCCTAAGAGGAAACGTGTACAATGCCCCAGCCTACACTTCCACGTTGCGAGACAGACCAAGAAACTTTATTTATTTAAAGACAAGAAGTAAAAAGTGAATATGCCTCTTACCTATTTATGTGTCCAATAGCAGTGTTAATAGTAACTCTTGGACTGTTCTCATCTGGCCTCAACACATAAGGCGGAAATATATCATCATCATCAACAATGGGTTCAGTTTCAGTTTCATTGGTATCGATAGATTTTGAGCATTTGTTTCTCAGGATCTTAACATTTCAAGAACAGAGCATAATGAGAAATTTTTCCTTTAAAATACTATGATAAATTTAACAAAACCAGGCACCTTCCTTTGACCTCATACCTTTTCAATTGCTTTGTATGTCTTAAGATCTTCTTCAAAACTTTTTATTTTGTCTGTATCTGCTAACATGATGTAATTGGAAATTGGTGCTCTAGCTCTTCCTTTTGACTGCACATAGGAACGGTATTCTGTGGGCAAATCAAAACGCACCACCAAGTTGCATTTTGGTATGTCAACACCCTCTTCTACAATACTAGTAGCAATAAGTAGGTTGGTCTCATGTGCACGAAATTTTCTAAGAACCTGCAAAAGTAATGAAGACAAATTTGAGAAATTAGTCCGACACCTGTTTCCATCATCACATTCATCAAAAACCAATAAAATCAAGGGGAGTGGACCACACATTCCAAAAACTTGTCCAAATATGCAGATATAAAACTATTACAAAATCTCTTTTCAGAAACACAGCAGGACTATTTATCAGAACAGGTAGATTTCTAGGAACCAAATCTGCTATGTGGAATTCCATGAGTATAAGAAGCTACTACAGCCACTAGTAATGCAGAGGATCCCACCTATCTATTTACAAATTTTTCTGCTATGGTATAAAAAAAAAAAATGTTGCTTTCAGGACAGCATCTTTTCCAACCATTTCTAAGGTTGAAACATCTCGGGGCGGGGGGGAAGCACATTCTAGAGCTAGTACTTCTGCTATTTATATTACTTACTAAACAATACTAAGGAAATGTTTGGGGCAGGGGAAGGCAGAGGTCAGAAGGACAACTCAGCCAGCAGTGAGGGGGAGGAATGAAATACATTTGCTTTTAAATACTTCACATACTTTAAGTGAGGTCAAAATCACAGGGTTTTATATTTATATCATTTAATGATTTACCAAATTCACTTTTAGCAAAGATAAATATTAAAACCAGCTTACTGTTGAAAATGTCAGGAACCTGGATTTTCTTCACAGTATTAATGTACTACTAACCCAGTGCAGAAAAATTAGATGGCTGATGATCTGACTAGACACAAACATGACTGTAGATGAAGCTTCAATTTCTGTTTGTGTAATCTGACATAGCAATGTCTCTAAACATGGGGTTTTCTGGGGGTTTTGTTTGGGGTTTTTTTTTTGGTTTTGGTTTTTTAATGAAGAACATCTGTATCTCCAGTAAATATGCACATTTGTTAAACCAAGGGTATTCCCTGAACTTCCAATGACTGTGCCCAGACCCTGTCTGTTGTTTTGTTTTCAAAGACACACATCCCCCAAAAAACTCAAAAGGTTCTGAAGGTACTGCTAGTTTCAATTATTTTTCTTGAAGTTACCTCTTCCTGTTTTCTGAATTCTACTTCCATCTGCTTGTTACGAGGCTGGTTCTTGCCAATGCCATGTCCAGTTATAAAATTGCTACTGATGTAAGCCAGTTCTGGATCTTGCTTGCCAGCTTCTTTTATTAACCTAAAAATATTACATGCATTTTTAGAAGTCACACAACACAGAAAATGAAAAACAATCTTTTGTTTGCAAGACCTACATTAAAATAAAAAAACATGGAAGCATGACAATTAAGCCATGCTAACACATAAACTGACCTTCTCTAAAAACACTAGTTCTAGTGAAAACCTCTGCAAGGATAATAAAAGACAGGCTGCATACATACACAGCATGAGTGTGCATGCATCACACGCATTTCAGACCTATCATGGTAAAACCAGGTATTTTTAAACCAATCTATTACTCTAAGGCTCCCTGTTGTTAAGGTACCCTACTCACAACTGGTTTAGTTAATCTCATTTTCTGTAAATGACGACTGATTTTAGCCGAAAGACCTGTAACTGCTCCCTCAACAAAATATGTTTGCTCAACATAAGGTGTTTATTTTTAAGTCAATATTAAGGAGAATAACAATATGTGTTTTAAAAATACATATTCTGTTCAGGCATACTAATCACAAAATGTTGACTGCTGACCTGTTTTTCTGAAGAGTGATGCTCAGCCTACCCAGTGAGATGTTTACTATTTTTGAAATTAACCCAAATGTATCTACAATTGGAGGATTTAATCCAATTTAAAAGGAACACTGAACAGAGAGATGAGGAACATCCATGCTCTCAGTTTATTCCCCTACATCCTTCTTTACATTACAGAAGCAGAAAAGGCTGGCTTCTGCAGTGTTCCAGTTTTGCAGACGAGGTAGAAGATTGCTCATATAAATAACACACTGAATCTAGAACTAGGCATTTATGGATTTAAAAGCATAATTACATTCTGCAAAGTAATTATGCTGTAGCATCCTTAGCTGATCTGTTTTCAGCATGGACAGAACCTGGGATTTCTCAACCATAACAGGTTTTTGAGCAGCAAAGCCAATAAAAATTAAGGGACTGTATACAAAAACTTACATTCCTTGAGTGTCTCACTACAGCCATCCCACTTTGATCATAGCATATCTATCACGTCCATCACCAGGTGCTCCTCATATCCAAAGGACAACCTGCCTCTGTATATCTCCAACAGTAATTCAAACCTTTCCAGTTACATCTCCAGCAGTTCTGCCTCACAAAGAGGTGCATGCTGTGCCAGTCCCCAGCTACACGCCTACCACATGCCCAGTGAGCTGCTCCCAAACCACATGGAAAATGGCAAAATCCTCCCTGCCTTTTCTACCCTTGGAAAACTACCGAGGTCTCTCCCCTTTACCTGGTCACTGTTTTAAACAAGATTTATGGGAACATAAAACACTTTAAAGATTTTCTTCCTTTGCAACCTGTTAAAACTGGAATGGACGGGGAGTATAGGCAAGAGAATGGAAGAGTGGCAAACAGCTTCGTATCCTTACGGATAGGATCCTCCATACAGGAATGCATGTGATTTGTTAGTTCAAGGCTAAACAGATCCACATTTCTGTATGCAGTCTAGGCTCTTGAGACAGACATACTAAGAAAGTACAGGTTAATAACTGGACAAAAACCTTAATTTTTTATGTTTCTTTTTCCACATGGCATTTCCGTCAAGTCATATAGCTTTAGTTTGAGTTCCTACAGCAAGAATGCTTCAGATGATTAGTATCTCACTTGTTATGGAAATGGACAATTAAAAACATCTGAATAAACATTTCACTGTGCACATCTTCGGCAAGTTCTTAAGAAACATTCAACACTTCAACCTTGTGGTCAAAAAAGTATTATTAGTGGGAGGTAACAGGTGTTGTTTTTCAAACAGATACAAAAACTTCTACTTTCAGACCCCTAAGGCAGTTGAGGGGCACCACAATGAAAATGGAAGGAAACAGGGCTTTAGAAAACATTTTCTCTTCTGAAAAGGAGCTTATAGGAACCAGAACTCAACTGTATACACCAAATAAAACAGTTAATGAGCTACTTCATCAGTTGTGTGTAATAATAATCAAAGAATAAGCTGGGGTTTGGGTTTTTTTTTTTTTCCCCTAATTTGTACTATTTGCAATAATTGCAGTGGTTGTTGCTAAAGATCTCTAAAGAAAGAGATTAGCTCTAATTACGGCTTCAGAGAAAATTCCTACCCATTTCTCCCAGAAAGTACCACACATGCCATGAATTTTGCCCTTCCTCAGTCATCATGAAATATGGACTTCATAAAATGGAATTCTAGTCTCTAACTATTACCATAATAAATATATTTTAAGAAAAATTAGATTTCTGCTTTAACTTAGTTCTGTTGAACAATCCATACTGGATTACTGGCAGCTCGAGTGGTTTTGATATACTAATTCAAATACTCATGACTTCCTTATTCAGGAGATAGTCTTTCCACCTGCATAAGTATAGCTACAATCAGCAGAGACCCTTGAACTAAATCCACTCAGCTGAAGTGAGCCTGTGGTGAGGTTCTCCACTGAAGGCTTTCAGTTTTCTGTCCAACAGCTCAGGTCTACTGATCACCCACGTATTTTGAGACCAGGTGTGTTACATGAGGTAAAGGAGCATTCTGCGACTCTCCTAGCTAACTTTCAGAAGCAGATAAAAGGTTACACACAGTTTTATTTTTTGCTGCCAACAACTTGTGCCAAAGGTGCCTAAAGCTTAAAGATGGCAGAATTTGGTTACCTATTCAATCTAGACATCATATTCTGACAGGTTCAACAGCAGTTAGGATATAGTACAGTGCATAAATCACAGCCTACAAAAACACACAGTGGAAGAGTATAATTTAAATCACATTCATAACTGAACAGAGAAGAAAAAGATTTAACAATTCTGTTCACTCCCTGTAGGATAATGAAATACTCTTTCAGCTCATCAAAAATTTATCAGAATCTGTTAATGTTATTTCTTCAGGAGCTACTAACAGAACATGTCCATTTCACCGAATAGCTTAGTTTGCATCATATTGCATATTTATGCAAACATATTTAAAAATGCAAAAAAGGCACAGAAAAAAGATGAAGTTCACAAAGAACACATAGGCAAGTCTGCAGATCAAAGAATATATTATGCACTCAAACTACTGACTCAGGCAAAAAGGTAACAGCAGACAGGTCAGATTCAGAGGTACCCAGAATGCAATAAACAAATTGCACAGGACATTAGCACACTATCAAAAAAAAAAAAAAAAACCAAAACAAACCAAACAAAGCCCAAACCCAACACAACCTACCAAAACCCAAAAAATCTGGTGAATAAATCAGATGTCATTCATGGTTTGTGGCAAATAGCATTTGACAATTAAGCGTTATGTGCAACTAACAAGGATCACATTCAGGAATAAGAACTGATAAGGAACTAGAGCATTGCAAAGTATATCCTGGCAAATACTTCAGGGTTCATATTTTTCGTGGTAAAGATTGTGAGAAAGTGCATAGTGTTTAAGTGAATAGGTGTTTTATAAGCACCAACTGTTAAATTAGTACCGGTGAATCTTGAGATATTTGTACAAGGGCAAATTTGATTTTCTGTAGACTTGGATCATATAATAATCTGATTTCGTAAGGTAATGGTAAAATTGCTAGAAGTACTGCATTCAGGAGGCTAGAGAAGTTTCTAGCATCCACTGCAAATATAAATTTAAAGACTGATTAAGACAAATCAGTGTATGGCTATTTTACAGGTTAAGTACAGTATTTAACATTTTGCCTTCTAAAGAAATCAGATTACAAACTCAGGTCCAAAACAAACCCTTGAGTACAATCTTCGAAGACACATGCTCTTCCAATCCACCCTATATATGCACAGCCTGATTTTTTTTTTTTTTTGGTTATTCTTTACACAGATCCAGTATGATCTCCTAAACCAACTTTAAAATAGAGTTCTGAAAATACAAGACAATCCCGTACATATTCATAATATTAACATCCATGTACTGGCAGCTGAGACTGCCTTTTTTTTTTTTTTTTTTAAATCATTTAAAAAAAGGAAAATTTACCTATTTAGAACAACTGCTGTGTATCTTCTTTCCACAAAAATAATTCCACATAAAATATTAGTAAAGGGAGATGGGAAATTAGTCTCTGGCTTCTCCTTTTCCTCTATTTCTTCATCCTCATCATCATCTTCAGAATCACTCCAAGATACGTAATTATCCTGATTCCTATTGTTATACCATTCAACACTTTCAAACTGCTGCCGTTCATACGGTTTATATTTGCGCAAGATTTCAAGCAGCTTTATTACTTTTGGGGTTACAAATTTCAGGTCAAGTGAGGCAGGCGAGAAGTGCTCTTCACAGAGTGCATGTATTTTCCTTAGGAAAGTGTCTGTAAACAATAAAAATTTCCTGTGCAGCTCCTCTTGTTCGTGTTTGATATACTTCTGTAGCTCTCTCACCATCATCCCAGCTACCTTATCTGCACACCAGGGTCCCAGAACAACCAACACAGCTCGACAGTCTGACAATATCTACAACAAATGAATTCAAATATCAGTTCAAAGAGTACATTCATGAACTATTCATTTAAGACTGGGATCTTGTTTCCCATACAGCACAATCTTTGTGAGGATTATGACAATTGTTCTATTATAAAAATATTTAGAAGTCTGCTTTTGTTACTTAGTTGACCTTGGGAACTTTGCTGTTTCTAATGGAGCAAGTTTCCCCCTCCCCCCTAAATTACAACTAAACTTCGAACTTTGTACATTTCTGAATCTCAAAAACCCAAGTTTAAAAAATATGTTACAATTTTGTAGAACTGTAATTTGACATTTACCTTAAGATAATTATACTAAAAAGGAGAATACTTCTTGAGGCAGCTAGATAAACAAAGCAGAAATTACTACCTTTTATATTTAACATAGATCTAATAAAATAAACACTTTACTGGACATTTTTACTTTATTTGTTACCGATACTTGTCATGGTTACGAAAGTATCTAACCAGAGAGTTGCACAGTGGCCTTAGGGTAATCTTAGCAAGCCTAGCCTCTCAAAAGAAAAAAAAAATTAGCGGTTTGTATGTGTGGATGGAATACGAAAACCAGAGAGAACTACACCCTACTCGGAGTACAGCATAGGTACTTGAGTACCATCAACACCTTATCTGATGGCAAGTTGCTCCTCCTGAAGAGTCAGATGGGTCAAACAATAAACTAGGAATCCAGAAGTGGGGTACACTGACAATACTATTAAAAGGACTCATTATTTGGATGTACTATTACAACATAAGAACCACAACAGAACTGTAACAAGTCAGGATGATACAGTTTTCAGTTGCTGCTTTAATTTCTATTCCTTCTTCCCTTCTGTGAGGCAGTAAAGAACAGGTTATCATCTTCTTTACACTATCCTCCCTGAAGTTTGTTAGCTCTAAGACTTAATTAAGGGCAAAATTTATCTAAACTAATTGTAACTGCACATAGAGGACTGATGCTCTCCGGAGCCAAGACAAAAGGCACCTCAGGCTGAAAACTCTTTCTTTTTAATACGGGTGACTCCATCTTCTTGGAGAGCTACCAGATCAGAAAACCAGCACAAAGGGTTACATGCATTAGAAGCATAGCGGTTAATCCACTCTTCCAGACTATGCAAAACCTGGGCACTGCCCCCAGCTGCCAGCATTCCTTCTATATTTTAGCCTATTACATTTTAAGTTTAGCACAAAAGTAACCAGGACTTCCTTTTCCCATGCAGCCGTGATAGGCTGCCTTATGTATCATCCTTCCCTCTAGCCCAAATAATCTTTTTCTGGACAGCATCAGAGCGCTGGGTTTCTAAGAATGGTAAAGGAAACTGGAATATTTTGGGCTGAACAAAGAGATACGTTCTCCACCTTCCTCATGGGCTATTATAAAAGTGTGACTCCTTACTGACTTCTTGTTAAACAAAGACTTACATACCTACATACTTGTACCTGAGGAGGCAATTCCAAACCACAGAGCTGCCTGGACCCTGGACCCCACGTGTGACAGGTCCCTGCTCAATACATCATGCCTTCTGGGCTCTACTCTGCCATCTCGCATGACAACATAGGGGCAAACACAGAGAAAGGTAGGGGCAAGCTTGAGGTTCAAATTCCATTCCAGCAAGGTGTGGCACTAGTCCAATATTGTTCTAAGATAAACTGTAGAAATTGTAGATTTATGGCTGGAATTTTTGCCTGAATTCTTACTTCATCATCTTTTAATACACCTGGGTATAGTTTTTCCAACTACTTCCTGAGGCATTACTTCCTCTTCTGTACTGAATTATTCAAAGGTCATGGGAGATCACGAAGATGTCAAATTCTCGACTTCAGAAATAAGGACCCACAACATCAGGATGCAGAATTATTCTACTGCCTTAAGCAAATCTGAATACAAGACTCTCTAACCAGATAAAGTTCTAATCAATGGTTGACATTGAAACCCCACTCATTTATGAAAAGACTTGCACTGTTACTGAGTACAAAAATCAGAAGTCTTGCTCAGGTACTCTAGCCTGGCTAGCTTAGAAAGCTTTAGTAATGTAACATACATGGCAAAGAAAAACACTAGTAAAACTTCTATTCCCCAGGTTTTTCACATAGCTTCATGTCCTTACCTGCTTAGAAATTAATGTAGAATCTCTTTCTTTTGAATGTACAGATATGTTGCAGTCATTTAGAAAAGTAAGTGCTTCATCCAATTCCTTTAATAATCTTCCATACAACCCACTTTTGTCAGTATATGGTCCACAGTCTACAACAATCTCACACGGCTGAGAAGTATATCTTAATTGAGGGCAAAGATCAAGTTAAACACAGCTTCTGAAAGTCAGAGCTATTTCAGCCTGTTAAGGTTATACAGCAAATAGCAACAGCAACATGAAGCGTATTCAAGTACATTTCTTTCCCCACCATGAATTAGTAATGAATAGTTACACACCTAAATACTTTAAAATACAAAATCTCCACCACCCCAAATACTAAAATTCTTCATTCTAAAATACTTTCCTTTCTAATACACTCCCTAAAAAGGAGATTAATATCACTATCTTCATTTCAAATACTGGAAAATTTAAGGCAAAGCAATTTGCCTTAATTTACTTGCCTTGAATTTACTTGACCACTTTTGGTTTTCTAAAGTGTACTCTTTTGATACGCCAAACAAATATGATCCATGTAATGTAAATTTAGGTCTATATATACACTTACACAAGTAAAGTAATTACTGTTCTTGAATGGCAGAGCTATGACTGAGAAATTCTTAAAAGCAAATGGTTCACACAAGTTCAGAAAAATGCATTTAAAAACCACGCCCACAAAACACCTGTTCCAGAACATGAAATAGCCATCTTTGTCTGAAACTCAGTTCACACAACGCAGTGCAGCTAGTGCAAGAAAACATGCTACATATGAAGCATTTCACACTAGTTTTCCTCTACAAATCATCACATTATCACCACCTTTATTTTAAACAACATTCACAAGATTCTACATTTTGTAAGAACATAAAGGAAAACACCCACTTGCTCTGCTATTTAAATAATTTTTACTACTTTCTCTCATCTCGCTCTGTCTTTCATCAGCCTCTAAATCCAGGCTACTCATTTTAAAAAAAAAAAAAACCACCATGCAACTTTTCTGGCATTAAGAACATCTCGTACTGTGGATGTTGCAACATTTTTTTGAATTAAATAGCAACATTATGGCATACACCAAACATGAACCAGTTACTCTGCAAACGTAAGAGTGCATTTTACAAGTTTAGAAATGTGTTGTGGAATGTGAATTTTCTAGGTTGCTGGTATGTTGGGTTTGGTTGGTTGGGATTTTTGGTTTGTTAGGGGGTTTTTTTAGTTGTTTTTGTTGGGTCTTTTTTGTTTTGTTTTTTTAAAAACTACAGAAAATCTCTGAATAACAAGGCCCATCAGCCTTTGTACTTAACTTTAAGGAAAGACTTACTTCAACACTGGTTATGCAAAAAGCAATTTAACATTCCCTCCCCACCCCAAACAGAAGTAATGGTGTCGCATATACACAAACTTTCCTAAAACTTGAGAGGAAATATTTCTACTGGTTTATTCCTCTATCCAAAATGAAAACACAGGCATCAATTTAACAGCCATAATTGTACAACATACCTGTCTAAGACCACCAAATCAGTTGCAGTTTCAGCATTGCTCTTTAAAATTTTCTCCAGTTTCTGGATCTTCTCCTCCAACTCAGCAGGATCACATTTCCCATTTAAAATGGAAGCTGTTAATCCCAAGATTCGAGGACATGATGGATAATCCTCACAGATCTGTGAAGTAAGAGAATGAAATACCTTAGGACAGTTATCCTGCAAACGTACCATCAAGTTAGCAGACTGCAAACTTAAGACGCTTTGTTGGAAACTAGTATTTCAATAGCAGGTGTTGGAAAAGGAACCAAACATTGCATGAGTATTTCCTGTTCTATTGAGTGGAAGTTAAACTACAGATTGAATAACACTTAACAGCAATCATTTTTAAATGTAAATATTTACAATGTGGAAAAATATAAAGAAATAAACAGTTAGCATTGCACAGAATATCCTTGCCACATTTACAACACATATATCATAATACTTCCACACCATGTAAAAACTAAGTATCACCTAAAACAAATAAAAGACACATGCTCTGGTTAAACTTGAGGAGAGATTTAGAAAGACATCTATTAAACACTGTATAAACCAAATACCACATGGAGACAAGAATATCCTGAAAAAGCCCTACAAACACCTTTAGAAATCAGTATTTTAAAACTAGTAAACACTGATTAGTACATCCCATTCCCAAAGGCAAATATTTATTTAATCAATGAATTTACAAAATTCCCCTGAATTCCCTAAATTTAGCTTCTCTTCTCTGTTAGTGCCAGATTTTTCTTTAGTCCCCACTGTAAAATACAGTAAATACACCATTTTTCTATCTCATAATATCACTGAACTCTTAATTCATTAATTTCACAGTCCCAGAACATGCTAAAATACGGTTCTACTGCTCTTTTTCCTTGGTAGCAAAAGCTGCCTTAAATGGTTCACACTTCTCCAGCCCTCCCACCTGACTCCTCCTCCTCAACCAAGTATTAAAACATTCATGCAATGGAAACCCACCTTCATAATTTCACGGTATGGGTGATCCTGGATTGCAAGATGGCACTCATCAAACACCAGAAGATTAATATTCGACAGGGATAAATACTCATTTTTCAAAACAGTCAAAGCAACATGACATGTCATAACCAGAACCTAGATTGAAAGGAAAAGTGTCAGTATAAGAGAAGTGAAAGCTTCTGATCAAGCCTAACTTACTGTAGGCTCTGCTTATGTTTATAGTTTATACTTAATACATTACCTGATGCTTAGAGAATTCCTGACTCCATTTCTCTTTTGTCCATGATTCAGTTGTCTCTAAACTTGAATACTCTCCCACTTTAAGATCTGAATGTGTCCTGACAGCTGACACTTGTTGCGCAACTTGATTTGCTTATGAAAAAAAATATTAGAAAGTCTCAATCACATAGGTCTTTTCATACACTAATTTTCAAGATGTATGTCATATTACCTAGCACCATGTTTCATAACATAGCTTAGACTAATGTTAAACCAGGTGTACATGGCAACTGCCACCATGTAAAAACCACAGCAAGGAAACAGATTGGTAACTAAATTGCACTTCAGACTCAATGTCTTGATTTTAAACCAGGAAATAGAAGATGCCATAAACAGGTTGTATTAAAAGGATTATAAGCAAAAGATGAAAGGTTATCACATTCTTTAATCAGTTTAACATCCTTGCTGTTGAAGGCTTCATGCAAGTGTTTCTCCCAACTTTGCTTTCACACACATTCTATTAAGGAATATTCCATGGAAATATTAGCAGCATGTTTAGGAACTCAGTATACTTTTCCTCTTACCTGAGTTGACCAAGAACACAGTTCTTTTTCCATTTTTGTTGAAATCTCCCCTGATCTGATAGGACAGCTCTTTAGTGAGTAGTACTGCAATAAAAGTCTTCCCTGAGCCAGTGTTTAAGCAGACTATTGTATTATGATCCAAAGCTGCTTCAAGCAGTTCAACCTAGGTTTAAAAAATAATAATGTCCTCACTTGCAGCAATGCAGTGAAAAAGCTGACAAAAAAAATAACACAAGTGGTAAATAAACTACAGACAAGTCAGTACTATCTCTAGAGATCTTTCCAGTGCCATAGAATTAATGTCTCTTTCATAACAATGTACTGTCACAGTCTTTCAAAAAATAGCAATACACAGTATATATAGTCTAGCTTCTAAATCTAAAATCCTTTAGTATCACAATTTGCTGCTATTTTAAGTAGCTTTCTAACTGTATCTTTTAATAGATGATTCTGTTGCTACACACATTGTGTGAAAAAAGCTAGAGCTTTTAAATCTAACTGTATACAACACTTCAGCCAAATAAGCAAGTGTATTAGCTCAAGGTGATCTAAGCTTTTCAGTAATACTAACCAAATGTTAGCTTTCAAGCACCTCTGCAGGGCAAAGAGAACTGAAATTCTAGAACTCAGAAATAGCTTTCCTTAACAAAATGAAAATCAGAGTGCCCTCATGGGGTTTCTGACATTATTGAGCTGCTTGGACCAGTATATGAACCAAAAATTAATACTTACCATGTAGAAGACAGAAGGTCAGAGGGGGGAAGGAGACATGATTGTATGCATACAATTGAGCTGTACAGTGTAATGTTTACTGTATTTGTCCCTAACAGCATTTTGCAGAAAGCAGCAAGAGAATACTCAGCTTAAAAGTTGTTCTGCTCGTCAGAGCGAACTGTGATGATGGCATGGGTGATATCACAAATGTAGAACACAGCCAAGCTAACGAGAAAGAGACACAATTAACTCCAAACAGGTGGAGCTGTGAGAGACATGCCTAGACTGCATGCAACACTGCACATTCTCCAGCTGCTCTGGTTCTTCTTCTATTAAGTTAATGGATTTAATTGCACTTTTTTCTGATATTACTGTATTAGTATTATCACTAGTACCTGATATTTTCTTGGCGTGTAAATGTTATCATGAATTGCTTCTTGTTGCCATGGTAGTCCAAAAAATGGACCCATTGGGGAGGAAGCAGGGGTCATGAGCTGCAGTCCCGCCATGCTGAGGGATTGCAAAGCAGGTCTTTTCATTCATTCATCCAGTGTTTCTTTCATTGCATTTTTGTTCCAGCACAACCTACTATGAGAATAAAAAGAAACAGTATTAGATACAGTCACAATATAAAGCCAGAAGAGAAAATTTATTCTAAGGACATTACTTGATTTTAGTTCCAGTAAGTGCTAAATGTCATACTATTTTCAGCAGAAAATGTTAATTTTAAATTTATAGGCACTCTTCCACCTAGAGATGTGTGTTTATCAAAGTACCAAAGAAATTCAAAAGGCACTGTACTTCACAGGGCAAAGTTCATTCTAGGCATTTACACACGTACATTTCGGAATAAAGTCCCATGTATGTTCTGACAGAATCCCACTTGAAATAATACTTCAGAACAAATTTTAAAAAATAAAGCTGTTTTAGCTTTACTTGAAGAAAGAAAAAGATTGATTTTCT
This sequence comes from Pelecanus crispus, assembly GCF_030463565.1. NCBI lineage: Eukaryota > Metazoa > Chordata > Aves > Pelecaniformes > Pelecanidae > Pelecanus > Pelecanus crispus. Next base: position 57,417,707 of record NC_134648.1, read on the forward strand.
AGAGCACAGGCATAAATAATTATCACATTTTCCATTTATCTTTCCAACCAGAACTCCCCATGACCAGGTAAAGCTTTACATACACACACAGAACAGGAACTTTATTCTAATCAGCGGGAAAAGAACAGGAACTACACAAGAACCTCAGCATTTTCAAATCAGCAGATTCTGACAAGGTTATCTATTTAAGGAACTGGCAGAAGCATTATAAATAATTGCTCGTGACTCTGATAAGGACTAATGGGAAAGGAACCCTTATCAGGTTAACCACCAATTTCCAGAAAGATATTCTAATTGATAAACAAACAAACCATTCACAACTTGATGACAATTACACACTGGGAAACACTTTCCTACTAAGGCTATGAAGTCCTCATCACTGGGATTTTTTAAAAATGTTTGTTATCTGTCAGGAATGATCAAGGTTAAAAAAAAAAAAAAGAAAGAAAAAAAGAGTTCTACCTTGCCTAGGGAAACTAATTACGGCCTGACAATATAGAAAAATACTGCTGAAGTACAATACAAACACACTGCATCAAATCTAAGACATTTTGACTACTTACCCCCCCTTCAAATCAGATATATACCCTATTCAAAAAAACAGTATTTTCAAAAGTTAGTTTTCCTCAAAATTCCTAGATGCTCTATATTCATTTTAGCATCAATCTCAAAATGAGAAATGCATAAAATTGACAATGCTTTCAAATTTAATCATTCATTAGAAATACATGAGGAAAAGGTAATTATCATCCTATTGCATAGATATGTCCTTGCTTTTCTATATAACAGGAAAGTTGGTTAAGTTTTGCAAATGTGCAGGAGGGAAAAAAACCCCCGAGAAAAGTATGATATGGTATCTAACAGAAAATATTAATCAGTAATATTATGAGAAATAACTGCTTTGAGATATTACAAATAAAGCAGTACAAGAAAAAGTATTCATTTACTTTTGTACCAAGATGAAATTTTATTTTATTTACCACAGTCTTCAATTAATAAAACATTGTAGCTCTTTCTCATATATTCACATTTTTAAGTTAAATATTATAATTTGGGCCATGTCTGAACACTGATTTATATTCTAACTTAACTAATATTAAATAACTACAGGAAGCTCTGACAAAAGACATCAAACTGATTCTCTCTAGTTTTCCATCTTGGGTATATCTTGTAAAGTAAAGAGAAGGCAATACATTGAATTACATGACCGCTCCTCTTGCAGGTTCATGCAGAAGTAATGCCACTTTATAGAAAGTAGTCAGAGATAAAGCTTTGTCTCAGCTTTTTCCAAAGGGGTAGGGGGAGTCCTGAAAGACAGTGTGGTTAAGTTGAAGTAACACTGTTCTGTTTTGTTATAAAGAATTATTTCTCTTTTGAAGACAAACATTCAGTAGTAAATGCTACGTAGTGAAAGAGGGTAAATGTAACTTCTCGGTCTTTGGCTCAGCAATCATCGTACTTCCCCCTCCAACAAAAACAGTATTTCTTTACTAAGAGAACTGTGTTGATATTGCTGGAGTCTTGTCTGATATTTTAATTTTAGCCTCACAGAAACTGTCAGTGTGAGAAGACTCCAGAAAGAAAAGATGTATTCAAATGCTTTAAAAAAAAAAAAACAGCCAAACAAAAAGGAATGTACATTTTCACAGGACATACTAAAGAATGCCCTTGACGTTTTATCTGGGTTTTTTTCCCAGTTGCTTTTGAATGAATCTCCAAACTCATGAAATCTTCTCATTTACTTTTCAGTCCCGTAACCTAAGCTACTGTTTCATCCTGAGACTTTCAGATTATCTAGATAAAATGGATCAATAAGCTATTGCTTTATTTAGCTGCAAATAGAAAACAACAGTCTGTCTACACACATCATAAAATCAGTAATACATCATTATTAATTCAGTTATAAGACAAAAAGACTCCTGTAGATTTTTAAATCATTTTTATACTTTTCAAACAACGCATACAAGCCCATGCAGATTCTGTTCTAACAATTCAACTAGTAACTTTATAGAGCATTCAAAACTGGCACAACTAAAAGATGTTTTGGTTCAATCCCTCTTTGGAACTAGTGGCTTCATGGCTGTTCCTCCACTGGGGAGGGGGAGCTCTGGGTCATGGGAGACAACCAGGAGGAAAGGTGTGCACGTGCTATACAGTTGCATATAGCAAAGATGATCATCCTTGACATTCTGATCTGCTGAGAATTTGCACATCAAATGCACTGACGTTAATCACTATGTGACTAATCAAATTAAATCAGTCATGTGGCAAGGACAGTAGCATGATACACAATCTTCCCCAGCCACTGGTAGAAAGCATCCGGAAACTCTGGGTACTGCTAACCTAAGTGAAGCTTTTGTATGAAATGACAGCTTAGGTGCATGAGAGCAGGGGAGAAAGGAGAAAATGTCAGGAAAGCTGTGTCATCCCTGACACCCCCCCCCAAACTCATAGCTGAAGCTCCCCTTTAATATATCTAGCATCTCTTTTTATATTCCAATGAGTAACATGCTAGTCAGTAACACATTCAAAAAAAATCCTTTTAAGAACACAAAACTCTTTATCATGACTACAACGCTTCATTGAAATGGTCTCAGGCATGTTTCTCTACTTATAACAACTCACGTGGAAACACAATTAGTGTTTGCTTTGTTTAAAATGAGACCTGGTCACAGCCATCATACATTGCTCAAGGCTAGATGGGACCAGGAAAAAACAAACCTTTTGCATAATAAAAGCTAAGGCTGATACCCCAATCATTCTTGTATCTAAGCCCAGCCACTTCAGTTTTATAAATCACTTCAGATCAGCATTGTCTCCTCTTTGTTTACTATTCCACCTATTTTGTGTTTCTTTTCCAAATCCTAAGCACAACCTTGGGAACATATAAAATATCTGTATCACATCACCAGGAGGGAATTAAGGAAAGAAAACCAAAGTTATTTGAGAAGGCTGCTAATAAAAAATAAGCATAAGATCTAATATTTACAAACAAGCATCTCCTTTGCTACATGACAGTGACACTAGGTTAGCTACCCCACTGCAAGAAGCAAGGGGATTTACACTTATGCATGGTTCCAGCTTGATCTGGAAGAGCTGTAAACAGCACAGACTCTGAACTACAATCTGGGTTTCTGTGTATCTTCATGAAAGACCTGCCCTAAAGTACAATCATCTAATTGAGATCAAAAAGCATTCTCAAAAAAACCTTTGAAGTGCAAAGGAAGAAGCTCATGCACATTTGTAACCTGAAAAGTAAGCACAAGCAAAACAGCATTGCCTGACACTGTTAATCATACCATTATTACCCTGTAATCTGACAAAAAAAGATATAATTCAGCTATGATGAACTGTACAGTTAACTAGCAAAATAACAGAGTTAAGCTCGCATGAGGCAGAATGCACTTGAAATAGCTTAAATTCTCTCCCACTGTATGCTAACTTGGGTAAAAAGTTTTCCTCCCTAAACCATCAATGCTACTTCCTGCTGTGCTAAAGTTTCCTAGTCATAGCCTTCCTTTGTATTATTTGTATTGGATGTATATAAGATCTGACAAGATCAATGTCAACGTTATTAAGGGAGTAAGCCAGAATAATGAAGTAATTGTAATTCTAAGTCTCTGTTTCAATAGCAAGGAAAAATATCAAGTTCTTCAATAAAAGAAAAGCAGTACAGGACCATCTAGAAAAAGGGAAAAAACACATCTACTTAAAGAACAGGTTTTAAATTGAAAACATTTGAGATGTAAGTACATGTGTTCAGAATTTGTGGACAGAAGTCAACTGAACCTAGCTAACTGAAACGAGCTTACAGGGAAGCAGAAAAAAACCCAAACCAGTCCTGCTCAGCCAGTGTGAGTAATAGATACCTGCTTAGATGTTCCATCTTTATCCACTGCGTTATTTTGAAAACTGATGGAACAAAAAAACTGTAAGAACTTGCTGAAGCCAAATTTGGAAGGAGAAACACAGGAAACAAGTCGTACTTCCTGTCGCTTTAGACTAGGTTACAGAAGCTGGACGAAGCACCACAGTGCCCAAGCTTATTCTACTAAAATAATACTGAAAGGTCCAGTTTTATGGCCATCAATCTTGATAGTTTTAAGAGCAAAATCCACAACCTGATGTCCTTACTTCAACGCACATTTATATGAATAGACAGTGAACTACAGAGCTAAAACTAACCCCTTGTACTACCATTTAAAGAACTTTATTTCAGAAGGGCACAAGGTTGGGAATGAACACCCAGCAACACTTAATAGCAGTTTCTTCCAGTTTACAGTAATTCTGGAACCGTGGTGTAGGTTTTTAGTCACAGAACTAAATCCAAGTTGAAGCAGTCCCTTGGTGCACAAAAAAATGTCAAGGTTTACTGCGCTAAGGAATACAAGCCAAACCAAGTAGGGCACTCACCTGGAATATGACATCCTGGATCTATTCCTGCTCGAAAGACTGTTTAACACATTCATGGAATGATACTCTGAAGTAAACAGAGAGGAGACTAGAGCCCTGGGGACGTATCTTTCAAGTCTTTACCACCATGTGCATGCACCTGGTATTCATACCAAGTTAATGCAAAACTACAACTATCTCCTATTAACAACAAAAATTTATTACTGCCATACACAATGTATTTCATCTGCTTTCTTCACTAACATTGATTTGTAAATTTGTACCAAATATAATCCTTGTGATACAAAAATTATTTCTAATGCTGTAGGCTTCATCTTTGTCCAGGGCTGCCTAATTTATTCAGTAAAACCACTCTCAGCATCAGCCAAAAAAAAAAAGTTAGCCTCAAGGGGTGGAAAAAAACCCCCCCACTTTAACTCTAAAGTAAATAAAACACAATCCATTAAAAAAAAAAAAAAGAATCTTGCTGCTTGAATATTCTCTTACACAAACACCTAAAGAGTCTGAATATTGCATTCTTTATAGTAAGTTTTATGTCCGAATGCTACATGAAACATGAACTTGCTGAAAGATCTAACACAGAAAATTCTTACTCGGGAAATGGAGGAACAAATAAAACTGTACAATATTACAAATATAAAATACAGAGTAGAAAATGAACGTAAAAATTTATAAAATGTAAAATAGTCACTGAGGATGTTCCTTACCAACTACTGCAGAAGTCTGCAGTAGAGCGACTTCTACTTACACTATAAACATTCAGTGGCAAGAATTGTTTTTGCTCAAGTGAAGGTCAACATGCAAGATTCCACCATCATCTAATTTCTAAACCTGCTTTTAGAAGTACACTTTTTAAAAGGATTTGACTTTTCTTGTGATAGTGCAAAACCAGTACAAAAGCATATTTTGTGAATATTATTCTTGTAACTTCAGTTTTCTTAGAACTTAAAAAAACCCAAAACAAACACACCCAGTTTTTATTTGGGGGGAAAAAAGCACCCAATACACAAACATCTCAGAAACAAGTGAAAAAGTTTCATTTTCATGGGAAAAGGGTTTTTTTCCCTTTCATTTAGCAGCCGGTATCTAGGATACTTTGAAAATTAAGCACTGAGATTTCTGCTCCCAACTCAAAATTCAAAGTTTCTAAATAACATGATTCAGCCCAGAAGGTCTAAAGTAAGGAAACACTGTTAAACAATATTATTCCATCAGATAAGTCAGAAATCTCTTTTATATTATGCTATCTTTAACATACAACACAGCCGCAAGAGACACTCCTTATCTGTTATCCTTCAAAGACCTTCACCACATGCCTTGCCTAACAGCAGTTTTTATATTTGGTCTTACGGGGTGAGATGGGGGGGAATCGTATTTCTGATCTGTTCCCTTTCAAGAAGGGCAAACACAATATATACATGCTTACACAGCTCAAACGTAAGCATTCCTATAAGAACCAGCTTCATTGGTTTCCCTAGCACAATCATCCATATTCATCGTGAATGTTCATCTTGAACTGGAAGAATTTTATTTGTTCTATTTTTCTGATACAGAACCAGTCTAACAGCACAAGCAGAACGTTGGTGTCTAATAGCACACCAAGATATACCAAAGCAGCAAAGGCTGCTTTCTGTTGTTCAGAAAAGTTTCATTAAAGAGCTTATTAAATGAAGATTACACTGAAGCTCTACATTTGAATGAGCTGCTTCTGAAGCATTTCTACAAGCAATACAGTATAGTTAACAGCTGGAATTCCTGGCAGACTCCTCCTAAAAGTCTGCATACAGGAGAGAAATGGAGTACAACATGACACTTAGCAGACTCAGAAAAATGCACAACCCCTGAAGTCCTTCATCTAGGGTTCAGTCACCAGTATGGCCAAACCTGGATTTGAGGCAAAAGCCTAATAAACACTTTCTGTTGGAATTATTCTAGCTGTATCAGAGCCAGCAAGACACAGATCACACCAAAGCTATGCTGCTGTACATTTTAACAGTCTCTAAAGCAAAAGGATTATACCACTATATATCAGCATAACATACATGGGCTGTACAGCATTTACCAGTACAGAAATAAAATGTGAAAACAAAAATCAGGTTTCTAGCATATCTATAGTGACACCAGTACATGAGGCATTCAGAATAGAAGTTTAGAAAGGGAATGTTTCTCGTTTAACAAATACAGACATGCAGCCAGATTCTGGAACAAACTGTTTCTTTTTTTTAAAACGATGTGTACAAGTCCCTGGTGTAGGCCCAGTCCTAACTGTAGTTGCTTAATCAGTGGTGCAAAACTGGTGCTAGGCAGATTCCTCTTCTTTCACCTCAACACAGAGGACAAAAGATAAAATGTGAAGTGTATGGCACCTAAGATGCAAGGCGAGGTGAGAACCACTGAAACTAGATACATTTCTGTATTCACTATGCTAATCAAACTACACATCAACTTTTCTTCTACATAGCTTTAACTGGAGAGTCTCTTTTCCTTTTTTTGCTGAAATCGTAATTCAAACTGAAGCATACTACTGAAACTAAGGCCTTAACAATTTACCTGCCATTTACTGTCCTCACCATTTACTTTTTATCTCTTATCTGGAACAACACATAAATTCAATTCTAATTCCAACCCTTTGTATCACCCCTCTTCCAACTTTTCTTTTAGTTGATTTTATTTCACCAACGCAACCACATTTGAATATAAAATCCACAAGAAATATTTAAACACACACACCCCCTTTTAAAAAAACTGTATACATTTCTAATCATATTCAGCTTCATAAGAAATATCAAAGCATGTGTTTCATGACAAACATCTTTTTTTATCTATGCCATTGCTGTATCTAACCATCTATGGATAAAATAAAGTAGCTACTTTCATTATTCTTTCCAAAGAAATTCACAGTAAATTTCTATAACCTCACAGTTATAGAATGGAAGTTACTTTACTGTATGGTTCTGAAGAAGCTTTAAATATAAAATAGGAGAATACAGTGAAGTGACACATAAAAACCTGCTTCTCCCATACTACAAAGCATAGTCTTACCGTTTTAATTTCCGCAGTCTCTGTGTTTATGCTTCCCGAACTGCATTTTGACATCATGATATCAGCCTGTAGATTAATCACATAATTTGCAAGCTTCGGCTCTTAAAAACAACAACAAAACCTATGAACTATAAAAGTGGTTTGAAAAGGGAACTACAATAGCAGAGTTAATTTGGCAATTCAGTTGCTTATAAGCATTTAAATATGTCAACCCAACCCTACACTGTAACTTGCTGACAGAAAATGAACTCTCTAAGTCCATCCTGAACATGAATTGTTTCAGTTTAGTATTAGAAACAAAAATTTAAAAGAGTGATTTAAAAGCTAATTTTTGGTAGTTTAAATGTGCAAGTAAAGCATACTTCCCTAATCCTATTTAGCAGGTTACTATGTTTAATGTTAATAACCGGTTTATGTAAGAAATACAGTAACAGTATGTTCTACATAATTTTACTATTTCTCTATAATAGTACTGCTTTTTCCATGCACATGTATTTTCATTTCACTTGAGTTAAACGTTAAAAAGAACCCTAAAATCAGAATTCAAACTTCTTTAAAGTATTTCAATTTGAAGCAGCAAATAATACAGTAAACTCATGAAAAAAGCAACAACCATTTCTTCCTATGTACATTGACACGTTTTTTAATGAAAGTAAAAATATTGTGCAATTATGATGGTGATTTGCATAAAAATACATTGAACTATAGAAGTAAAGATAGGAAAGATAGCAATTCATGACGAAGAATTTCACAGATAAATTAGCCATTCTATAAAACAACTTAAAACAAAAATACCTCATCTAAGCAGTCTACAATGTTCTCAAAGCTCTAAAATAAAAAATTTACACAATATGTTCACCTAAAGTATGAGTTTTCCCAGACCTAAAAAGAGAGATTCTGAAGTCAATTTTTTAAACATCAATACTGAAAACTTAAATGCAAAATGGATCTTGATGAAAATTTCTACTCCAATCAGTTTCATAAAGTTAACAAGAAGGACACTCCCAAGATTACTTCAGTATGTTCATTTTTACCTCAAATGCTGATGCTGAGCTTTTCCAGAGTCTCCAAGCCTGTAATTTTGTTTCACCCTAGGTAACCTAAAAGGCAATATAAAGAGAGAGCATTTTAACATGAACTGCCATAAAAATCAATTGTGCCATGTGGTAGTCTGCTTTCTTGCATTTTAATATTTAGCTCTGTAGCAACAGCACATGGTCCTTCAAAATCTAATTATCATATGTCCTTTTTTGGCTAGGGATACAGACAGTCAGTGTCTGAAAGATCAGCCTTGGAGTGCTCAGGAGATATTTGCATATTTTGTTTTATCTGCTAAAGTAATTGCTAGCTGAGTCCAACTAGATTTACAGTTCTCCTCTCCTGTGCTCCCTCTATGCATGTTTCACCTAATAGAGTACTGAAATCTTGAAGAAACCTATCATTCAACACATTTTAAAAAAAAATCTTAAAGAATGAATGTTTCAAGAAAACAAAATAAACAGTTGTTTTATTTTACAACAAGAATATGTAGGGAGTGCAGCACAGAAAATCTGATGAGTACTGCATTCATGTACAAAACAGACCTACAAAAATTTTATTCCCAGGGCTGCTTTTAAATTCGTGTTTGCACCATACACACATCCTTTTTTTCTGCACAAAATACAGCAAATTGCTGCTAAGACAAAGCAACTCGAACTTAAATTTAGTATAACATGTCCCTGTTATGCCTAGGTTATTCGTTTATTCACTGCCTCCAAAATGTGAACCAGAATATGTATTCCACTGAACCAGAAAATAGCCTAACAACAGACAACTGTCACATCTCCTGTAAAAATACAGAAATATACACCACTTTGTATTTGCAAGAAAAGCAGACAGGAACAATATAGCATTTAGTTAAAAAAAGGTTCAACTCTGTCAGTAAAGCTAATGTCATATATGGCTTCACATAGCAAATTTACTTTATTCCCTAATCATTGATGGCAAACAAAACCAATATCAGCAGGTAAGATCTGGGAGAACCACAAAAAGTATGTAATTCTCCACCAGCTCCAACAATTTCCTTCGGCACATCAAAGCCGTAAGCCAGAAGATTGCAGCTTTAATCGATTGGCAGACATGAATTACAGTAGGCCCTTTAATGCCGAAGCCAACATAAAACCAGACAGGCCACATTCCTGAGACGCAGTCAAGTTCTAGTACAAAACAGCGAGCTTATATCACATTAGCATCTAAATGATGTTGGTGCACCCACTTAGACAAAAGCCTGTTGCAGTAGATGGCCAATCCTTCCCCCTGCAAGCCAAAGGCGCCCGCTGCTTGCCAGCCATCCCAGCTGAACAATGGACACGGCGAGGGCTCACCACAGCGAGTACCATAACCAGCCCCTCCGGCATTTATTAACTGTAACAGGGGAGTCCAATCTGGTAAGATTTTTTTTTACCACATAATTTTTTTTATATGTATATAATTTTACTCTACAGTGACTCGGGAGCTTGTTAAAAGAAAGCAAAAGGGACAAAAAGGACAGATTAGTGACACTGACATTGCTAAAAATAAGACTTCTAGAATGTCTTCTATTGAACAGTAACACCACCATTTTTTTTTTTAAAAAGTTTCTATGAAGAGCGCAACATTCACATATTCTATCTAAAGGTAGAAGGTGAGAGTTCCAAGACAATTAACTCCAAATGTGTCTAACTCAAATACTCAGAGAATAAAGCAGCAACATGAAAAAAAATCAGTTCCTATAAAAACATCAAGAGAAGCATCCAAGAAGTGACACACCAGTCACTTCTGCAAATCTCCAGTGCTCCAGCAATCTGCAAGCGACCACTCGTTACTTCTGCAAATCTCAGCCAAGACCTTTAAGTATCTTGGCTATTTGCTACTTAAACGTTTGCTAATACAAAAACCAAGTCTCCAAATATATCGAAGATATACAGAAGAATGTATCAACAAGTTTTATTTTTATTTCCTGGTTTTGTAATTCAGTATTTGAAAATAATCATGTGATACCTAATCGTCGCTATTAAAAAAGATTGTTAGAAAAAGGACTGAAATGTTAGAAGTGAAAGACCTACTGACACACTACAGGCAACAGGCTGAATCTGAAACACAGACTATCACATTCTTGCTCTTCAACATCTTCTGCAGTTGAAATTGAACTATTCTCTCCATCCCAGTAATGATGTTAATATTTAACTAAACCATTATTGAAACTGTTAACAACCTGAAAATGAAGTTCTTGTCTTGCGAGAAGATCTATGCAATTGGACTCTTAAACTCACAACAGAGCTATGATGAAGTGAATCATCTTCATGCAAATACAAGTCAATTCCAGCGTGAATCAAAGTCCTGTAGCACCAGAGGGGGTAAGGTAAAAACTACCATTACGATCAGAAGAAAAAGTCTGTCTGGGCTGGCATCCCATCTCTCTGTAATTACAGCTGGTCGCAGATGTTGGAGGGGCGAGGGGGTGACTATAAAACAGGACTCATCTGTCACGACCCAAACTGGGCTGCCCAGAGAGGATCGTGGAGGTTCTGTGATTCCCTTGGGCTAAATTAAGGTGAAATGAGACCAAACAATCGAGTAAACTCTTTATTGACGGTCAACAGCAACCTGAACTTGGAAAGCATAACAGTAGGCAACCCGAGCCAGGAAAGCGCAACGACAGGCAACGTGGGTTCCAGTTCAAATACTCGTATGAGGAAAGGGAGAGGGAGGACGAGAGTGAGGGGCCACGGCCGCCCACCCCGCCATGTGGGGGTGACCGCGGCAGCGCCCCTGGCAGCGGGGGCCGGCACGGAGCAGCAGCACGCACGGGGCCCTGGGAGCTGTGTCTGTCACAGGCCAGGCCCCGCCTCCAGTCTCGCCCCCCTCGAGGCTCGTTCCAGAACGTTCTTCACCTTCTGCAGTGGCGCCATTGGGGGGGGGGGGGTGGGCGCGAGGGACCTTTCGGGTGGTGGTGGCCCCTTCCTCAGATGAACTCCACGACGGCGGAGCTGCGCATCCCTCCCCCCTCCCCAGACAGGCCTCCCGGCTCCAGCTTCTCACCTGTGGTGCTGTGCAGACCCCGACTTACCGCTATGGAGACCTTAACTTGCCTCACCACAACGTTTGAGACATTAACTCTTTCAGTCTCTCACACTACCCTGTGGCTCAAACATTGGCTGTATCATCTTCATCCAGGGTGGTGATTCTCACATAGAGAGGATAGAGAAGATACAAGTCGCGAGATCCTACATTTTACAACTGCAGGGCCGATCATCAAGAACAAGAACCCACAGCCCAACACTATATCAATACTTAAAAGAATCAAAATAACTTCCCTCTACAGGTGATCCCCACCAGGATATGTTATTACAGGAAATGTGTCCACCATAAAGCCACTCAGAGGTCTTTGTCGTCAGCAGACTTTGTGGTACACTGGTCTTCAAAATTTCACAAGATGCATTCCATGGGTTTTCCCATGTAGATCTGTTCAGGATTTGATACGAGGCCCCTCTACTGTCTTCCCATGTGGGGTCTGGATTTGATACATTTCAATTTTTGAGTGCCTCATCTAGTATTTTTGTAAGATTGATGTTAGTCATTGCAAATTTAAATCCTTCCTCCACTGACCCAGGCAGGGCAACACAGAATTCCCTGATCGGTTTGATCCCAAATGTGCACAAACTCTTCTATCAATTCCCAGGCCAAATTGGCAGATTTTCCCCATGTTCCCACTATCCTAAAAACAAGCAAAATAAGGCAAACCTTACCAGCCATAATGTTAGCACACTTCCTATGAACTCAAAATAGCCATACCAATTCCCCCCACACAACCGCAAAAAGAGTAAGGTCAACCCCTTTACCCCAGCAGTGGTAGAGAAGAAACACATTTTCCAATCCACCTTTCCCCAACGCAAAACCAGGCCTAACTGGAGCAGGCAACCAATGCAAGCAATGACCCGCTCAGGAACCGACAACGTAAGTCCCATGGTGGGTTTCTGGCAACCTGTGAAACGTATACATGAAGATGAACAATTAAAAGGATGGCACAGTCCACCAGGTACAAATTCAGTGATCTCTCCCGTGTGCATCAGTGGCTACCCAGCTTCATGAGGTTTCAGAGTTTGCTTCAGGAGCCCACTGGTACGTTCAACAACGCCATTCGCCCAGGGGTAGTATAGAGTGTGAAAAATCCATTGGATCCCTTCATCCCGTGCCCACTCTGAACCACCCCAGCAGTAAAGTGGCTTCCGCTATCCGATTGGATTGATTGGAAGTTTGGTAGGTAACTAAACCATAGCTTCAACCCTTTCACCGTGTTGTCCCCTGTTGCCTGTCATACTGCTTCTGCTTGAGTTAGTCCTGACACCACTGCAACCCCTATAGTACATACTGTTTCCCGTCAGAGTTCCGAAATGGACCGATGCAGTCCACTTGCCCAGTTTCCCAGAGGCCCCTTCTACTCCGTAAATGGAGAGGGGGTTCTTGCAAGGGATGTCTTCCCAGCTGGGTATGACACCGACTACAGGCAGAAATGATGGGGCTGCCCAGCCCCTGCGACCGGCTTCTTTGGAAAGGTCTTTAACCCCTGAATGACCACGCTTCAAGTGTAACCACTCTAAACAGATACTCCCACTTTCTTCCTCAGCTTCTGCTGCCATTATAGCTAAGCGGGTTAGCCAATCTACTTGATTATTCCAAATGCGGGCTGGGTGATCCCCCTTTTGATGTGCAGCTAGCTACCCATCCCACCAAAAAGGTCCTGTGTTTAGCAATGTTTAAGATTTCTTCCCATTTTTTGGCTTCTCACCTGTGGTGCTATGCATACCCCAATTCATTGCTATGGAGACACCACAATGTTTGAGACATTAACTCTTTGAGTCTCTCACACTTATCCTTCTCTTTCATGTGTTATTCCAGCAACCTTGTATTTCAAATATTTTTCTTTGGTTTATTATGATACAAACAATAACATTAGTCAGAAACCACAGTATAAACTCCCTACTACCACAGATTAACTCCAAAACAAAAAACTCCTAGCATCCAAAGAATTAAGCCTTCTCCATGGAAGTCAGGGGAAAAAAAACACCCCACCCACAACAAACCACCTACACTCAGGACACATCTCTCTAAATAAAAAATCTGAGCTATATGAACACTCTGAAACACATTTAATAGATTTAACAGCAATTATAATTAAATTATTCCACATAGTATTTGATTCATTTTTTTTCCAAGCTCCTGCTTGAAAACTAACCCACAGAAAAATCACAGCTAAGTTTATAGATCCTAATTTATGTAGGTAACTATACTATTATATATCTATATCACAAGAAGGGATAACTGACCATCTCTGTGAATTTATTTATCATTTGGTCCTTTACTTGGATACCAAATTATTTGCTTGTGATTATTTAGTTTATTTAAAGGTTATGTTCAAGCCTTTCAGGCATCTATGTCTTTCGACAGGAAGGCAATTAAGCAGACATTAGGGCAGGGATTTCTCTTTTCCCCAATCCGGGGGCAAGCTGTGAGGCAAGTACAGTTCCAAAGCACCAATTATTCTTGCTTATGATAAGTAAAAGCAGCAGCTGCCCCCTGAATATAACCCCATGTGGGGATTTCAGTCCCATTATTTGCACAAACATAAATCCTTTCTCTCCATGTGGCAAAATGTCAAGTTCCCCAAAACATGGGTATTCTACAGTTTTCTGTTATCTCTGTGCCAGAACATCCAAAATTACTATGAGTCCTACATTACAAAAGGCTTTCTCTGAAGTCATTAATTGCATGATGCAAGACCTACAGATATCTGGGTTTTAAGTCACCCTCTAGAATTTCCACCAAGTCTGAAATAAGAGTTCAAATCTCCTGTAGTTGGTCATAATATCAATTTATGTATCACCCAAGAATCAGCGTACAAACATTTGGCTTATTTTCAAAAAATAATGTATTTATTAACGGTGCATCAAACTAACTCATCCTAATGCAGCCTTAAAATATGGAAGAATTATGTACTGGTTAGCACATTATTTACTCCAATTACATTTTGGGCTTTGTAGTTTTTAATCTGTCTTCCTAAAAAAAGAAAGGCTTCTCACCAGTTACACTACATGTCTGCACATGTTCTCTCCCTGCAAAGAACTTGCAGGCACACTACTGGAATTTTCTTTTATGTGAAGCTGGGATGAAGTCTATATTAAGTTCATAAAACTATGTAGCATAAAGAGACTATTTTTGCTTTCAAATTCCAAAGGCATTCAAAGCTGCTCAGATGCCACAGAATCCAATCTCCAGAGAGAACACGAGGGGGGGGGGGTGGGGGGGGGGGTGGGTGTGCACACGCGCTGTGTGGTGGTAATTAATTGATTCTTTCATTTTATTGAAGAAAAAAAAAGAAGAAAAAATCATTGGTAAGACACTTCCACAGGCCCACCAATTTTTTCCTCAGAATATGTAGGAATGTCTAAAGGTGTAGATGAAAATGCTCTGTGGAATACAGTGTTGCAAGGGCTCTCACTCGAGATCTGAACAGAATTTCCCATGCTGCAATTGCAAGAAAAGAATACATGTCCCTGATTGTAAAATGATCCAAATTAATTCCAAAATGAAAAATGTCATTAGATAAGGAAATTCTTAGTATCTTAACCTCCATATCTGGCTAACCAACTTACTGTGCAGAGCAGCCAGAAAAGGCTTTTATGTTGAGCCATTTCTTGTTTTAAGAGCTGAGAGTCAACCAGGCCAGTGTTGATTATCTGTGTGATGATAATCTCAAATCAACAAGTGCAGTGCGTTCTGCAACATTAATGGGCCAATGCTACAAAACTTTGCACACCGTGAAGCGCTTTACATAGATTCCAGGTATTTTGAATTTTCTATTTATAAAAATAACCTTTAACTTAACAGTAGTAATTAATACTTCCTATTTGAGTCAAACTAAAAAGAACGGCAATCTTTAACACAGAGGCTTTTATGTCCTCAGCATAGAAGCAGGTACTTAGATCATATATACCTAGTTGAATACAATGAACATCACACTAAAAAGCTGCAGCATTTTATAGATACTGTTATCTCCCTCCATGTAAATATATGCATTTAGAATAGAACATGATCATTCCTTTACATTCTTCACAGTTAAACAAACTAATATAAGGCTTCAGCAGGTCGTATCAGTTAACAATTTTTATTTAATGCAATCGATCTTCACTTTTCAGTATTGTCCAAAAAAGCACAAACATTTGCATGCTGACTGGGGTTTAAAACTGGTGAGACGCCATAAACATTACCTTTTAACAGTATAAAGCTAGAAGCTTCATGTAGTATTTTCATATCACAGGTTATTTGTAGCATTGTTGACCTTCAAGAACAACTGACATGATACTTGTCGTGGTTTAGCCCCAGCCAGCAACTAAGCACCACGCAGCCACTCGCTCACTCCCCCTGCTCCGGTGGGATGGGGGAGAGAATTGGAGGAGTAAGAGTGAGAAACACTCCTGGGTTGAGATAAGAACAGTTTAATAATTGAAATAAAGTAAAATAGTAATGATAATAATAACAATATACAAAGCAAGTGATGCACAATGCAATTGCTCACCACCCGCCGACCGATACCCAGACAGTCCCCGAGCAGCGATCGCTGCTCCCCGGCCAACCCCCCTCCCCCCCCCCAGTTTATATACTGAGCATGACATCACATGGTATGGAATAGCCCTTTGGCCAGTTTGCATCAACTCTTCTGGCTGTGCCCCCTCCCAGTTTCTTGTGCACCTGGCAGAGCATGGGAAGCTGAAAAGTCCTTGACTAGCATAAGCAGTACTTAGCAACAACTAAAACATCAGCATGTTATCAACATTCTTCTCCTACTAAATCCAAAACACAGCCCTATGCCTGCTACTAGGAAGAAAATTAACTCTATCCCAGCCAAAACCAGGACATACTGAAACTGACTCAGATATATTCAAGAATTTATTTGGGGAAAAGGTAGCAACAGGAAGAGATGAAGTCCTTATCTGAGGTAAAGTGGCAAAAAATAACATTATGCAATGAGACATACTTGTTTCGTGTATTCTCAGTCCTGAACTACAGGTAAGAGAAACTGGAACCGTTAGCAAAGATTTGAGGACTTCATCTTGTGCTGCATAACTTAAAGTTTTCATTGAAGAAAAAAAACCTTTATTTTTAACAGATGCCTCAAATGGAAGTCTCAGGTATAACAGTAAATACTGAATCATGAATGACTTTAAAAAATAGAAATACTCAAGATCTACAAAATACAACTGGAACAGCCTCCTCTCCCCAATATGCAGGATCACAGGTGTCTACATTGACTGAGAAGCTTTACATTTCAAAGCTTTTCTATTCTCCTTTGAAAGCTTTTCACATTCTGATCAACTATGAAAGACAGCACAAGGTCAAACAGATAAACAGCGTACCATGTTAGAGTTGTAAAGTAACCCATTCATAAGGGTCCCTTAGCTCCAATACTGATGCAAGTACGCACCAGTAACATTTTCAGCAGACAGACACAAATCAAAAAACAGACCCATTCCCAATTCAACCATCTGTCAATCTTCCACAGTAGCAGAATGAACACAAGATGAAAAAGAATAACTGCAGATAAAATAGGTATCCTTGAAAGATTTCTCTGAATGTATATTAATAGGTATCTTTGCCTAATGCCAAGTCTACATTACAGTTAAGAATCTTTTCAGCGCAGTGCAGCATTAGTACAATTTTTCACATTAACTCTGCACATTACATATACAGTAATGGATGCTCATACTATGTGGCTAAAAAAAAGTATTCAAATTACTACTCCTTATTGAATGATAAAAAGCTTCAAAAACTGAAATGAGCTGTTCTGCTACAGCCACCATTAAAAAAAAGGGGGGGGGGGGGGGGAAGCTAAATTTTTACGCTTCATTTCTCAGAATGGAGTGAAAGCTATTTCTGCATATAAGCAAAAGCATTCACAGCTATGCAAATGAAACGATAGTTCCAGACATCAAAGCAGTTGTGGTTTACTGAATACTGCATCACATTTAATGATTACTGAGGCAGGTTAGAAGGAAAGATAAAGAAATACTGCTGAACAATTCCACTTTTTCTATATTATTATCTAAAACCACTCAGGGCTGAGAAATAATGTTTTAAAGGAGTTA
This sequence comes from Pelecanus crispus, assembly GCF_030463565.1. Lineage (NCBI taxonomy): Eukaryota > Metazoa > Chordata > Aves > Pelecaniformes > Pelecanidae > Pelecanus > Pelecanus crispus. The sequence continues at coordinate 57,435,322 of NC_134648.1, forward strand.
AATCCCTGTAAATGGTGCAGTTGAGGGTTTCTGACACTAGCTTTGGTTCTGGAAACAATACAATGAAATTAATATAGTACTGCACCTGCCAATTAACTCTTCTGCTGAGCACAACTCAGAATTAATATATTCCTATGGCTCATTCAATTCCAGACCATGTCTGAATAACTGGCACAATATTGCGCTGGGAAGACAGACGTACCTACAGGATCCTGGTCCATAGCCGTCAGCGGAAGGGAGTTCCTCTCCTTCTGTAACACTAAAATATAGTCCTGTAATTCAATCAGTTGTGAACTGCATTTTCAGGACAGAACACAAATATACTAGTTTCAGTAGAGCCTCTTTTCCAAAAAGTATCACTGTAGATTTTGCTTTACCTGAATTACCAGCTCCACAGCACTGGTTATGAAATCACAGTAGTATCAGAAAATATGAAGCACAAGAAAGAATTCTGTCCTGTTCTTACCACATCAGTTGTAGTTTCCACGGAAGTTGTCTAACCACCTATTATTATGCCTAATATCATCTAATTACCAGAAGTATAATAGCAGACATTTTACAGGTTGCTTGGTTGCAGCAACATTAAGCAGCCAATATCAAGCAACCATCAGCAAACACTCTGAGGTGTTTTACTATTTCATTAGTTCTGAGTTTTCAGGAAAAAAAATGTAGCCAAATTCTGTGAGGTCTACCTGACAGCTGCATCAGCAGAGCCTGGACTACCTCCCCTTTCTGCTCGTGTCCTAAGCTTCTGCTCTGGATAAATGAGGACCTACAAATAAGAAAAAGTGACAGCCTAGCAGGTACATTCACTGCAGAAATCCTGGTGACGGACAAGAAAACACCGGAAGATGACAGGAGAATCAGATAACTAGTTGAACACATCTCTACCATTTTGAATTTGGGAAAATAAAATACAGATTCACACATGATCTTCTGCAGTTATCACCATATCATTCTTCCAAACTGGGTTAATTTGAGAAAATCCAGGCTTCCACAGCTTATGATTCTTTCCAGGGCAGGCACATTGTGGAAACATTCCTTGACGCCTTTTTGTTGGGCAGCTCTGCAAATACTTCAATACTTTCACTTAGTGATGAGCACTGGATTAAGGAGTACTTTCTTGCCCTCATTTATCGTCGCAGTACCCTGCAAACGACCAACTGCAGCAGGTCAGACTGACTGACTATGTAGTTTTCCAGAGGGCAATCAAATCCAGACTCTTTGAAGGCATCCATGAAGCAGCACAGAAGGGGATGGAGAGCAGAGTAGCTGTAATGAACACGTAACCTTTTAGGCAGGATCAGAAGAAACACTGCCAGCATTTAAATGACGAAGAACTCAATCTAGTTACGAGGGGATAAAAGGAAAGGAGCAAGTTTCTAGAAGCAAACCAGAAAAAAGTGAATGCAATCGAAGTCTTGGAAAAGTAGATACTTGTGCTTAAAAAACCCTCACACTTCACTAGAAGTCCTAAGATACCAAATAATTTGGTTTAAAAGAAGGGGAATAATCAAGCATTTTAAGGTTAATTACTCCACCATAACATCCCAATACATTAAGTCTGATTTAATCAAAAGCATTAACACCCCTTAATTTAATCTTGATTTATGCTGGGGAAACCTTACATATAAGGTTTCTTATGTAACTAACCTTTCTATCAGAACTTATTTCGGGTTTGTGTTTTTCTTTAGAAACAAGTGCTTCCATATTGATATTATTTACCTTGATTTGCAGCTATCAAATACATACATCTGATTTATTAGGAGGGCAGTGTCACAGCCATTATTAACATTCAAGGAATTACATCATTTAGCTTATTAATTGGTATATTCCATTATGTAGAACAATTTTTCCCCCGCCTATTATGCATATTACAGTGTATTTGGAAAGAATTTAAAACTCAATTAATGCAAACATACCTTTAATTTATAATAAATAAAACTTTCTATTATTGAAAATAAATATTTAAATACAACTGGCTTTCAATTTCATTGACTAATCATTTGCTTTTATCAGCTATAGTTAATGAGCTGATTTATTTGAGTAGACATAAACAGATGCACTAAGATGCCTAAAGAGGCAGATAATTGATTGGTATGACTTTCAGAATGATTTAAGCAGATTACATACCTAACTTTCACTGGAGATTTGAAAGATTTCCCACTTCTTCCTCAGCATTGCTTTCTCAACCCTGGACAAGAGGAAATCTCTAACTTCTCTTTAGTTAGCAGATTAATTACAACACTTCTCTTGCACAACAAAGATCAAAAGTACTATTATTTGGAAAAACGCATAGTTAGCTTTCACCATTTTAAAAAGTGAATAGACAGATACTGAAGGTAGAATACAATTCCGACACTCAAAAACTTTACTTTTCTCCATAGCTACCTATAATTCACTAAAAACCAGACATTTCATCATTTGCAATGCAAGCTACTTCAGCATCTTTCAAACACATACTAAAACTGGTGAAAAAAACCAAAACAAAAAAAAAATCCCAGGCTGTAGGTCTGAACCTTTAAGACTTGCAATACAAAAACAGTTTTGAAATGAAATTTTAAAGGTATAGTTTTTAAAAGTTTGACTTTGCTGCACAGACAAGAACTTTGAGAAACTGAGACTAATCAACTAAGGCAATGAAGTTCATTCAAAAAGTAAAAGTGCATTAAGCCCTTATGGGCAAGCTGTCGCTGAGAAGAGTGACCTTATTATTCCTTGTCTAGTAGGATTAAACACAGAGCATATGCAGAGTTTTAACATACCATAATTTCACCAGATGGGTATTTCATTTTAGCTTTCTCAAATATGCTCATAAAAATATGTGTCTGGTTGTATAGTCAAACCTTTCTAAAACAATCACAGAAGAAATATGGTATCTCCAGTGTACCAGAAAGTCACTTGGTATTTTATCACTTCTCTTTCCTTTTCACGCAGCAGTGAGACAAAATGCTGTATGACAAAGGCTCCCAGATCACATCTTAACACGCATTTAATATGGCACTGCTACACATACAAGAGCATAACTCAGTTACTCACTCTTTAACCTACATGCTGCCTCCAACCCCCTCTTATGCTGGCACAACCGTTTCCAGATAATTTGTGACCACATCTAGAGACAGACTGTAACAGAATAAAGAAATCTCATAGAATAAAATTGTTTCGTAGATTAATTAATCTCCTTAATCCACTTTACCATACAGCTTCAGAAATGCTTAACAAATAATACCACTAACTGGGGACACAGGTATTGTCTTTCCAGGCAAAAATGCCATCTAAAATCCATGTCAAACTACAGTCTGAGATAAAGTTTTTGCACCTCAGATGCCTATCAGGGAAAAGGATTTACTGTTTTGAGTAGTACCTCCATGATTATATATGCCCTAATTAGAGTGCAAACTTTTAAAGATATGAATATTTTATATTAAACTTTTCTGCTTTTGTCTTTTTAATTAACCTTCTAAACAGTATCATAACATCAATTGCAAATACTCCTGCATTAAGTATTGGTTACTATTTCATATGGAAATTATACATACAGTCAATTAATATTCTTAGAAGTATACCTATAAATTGAAACCTGTAAATATTGTTTATCTTATAAATCCAACAGAATACAGACATTTAGCCCACACTTTAAGTGCTGAACTACTAACATTGAAAGGCACATTGTTTATACGTTGGATATTCTTGCTCAAAGATTTAATGTATCTTAACTGTACTATCACCATTCAATTACATGTTTTAACAAAAACTGCAGTCAATTTTCACCATAAACCCAAGTTTAGCCTATTGGAAAAGAAAAACCCCACAGTCCGGAAAATTTGTATAGCCTAACCCCACCCCCAGTTCTACTCTGAAAGCAAATTTATGGGGTGGGGAGAAATAGAACCTTACTCAAGTTGGGGAAAAAAAGAAAAAACAGAAAGTTTTCCTGATTTACAAAGGTGACTTGCCTCTCTCAACTAGTCCCACTTGTTACTTTTGAACTTCCCACATAGTTATTTAAAGACTTTTGTTGTGGATAGTGTGGGGTCCTAAAGCTATGATTTCAAATTAAGGATTACAAATCTCTGCCATGTTGGTGGTAAACAAACTAGGGAGTTGTTTGTTTGTTTCAGGTTTTGTTTTGGGGGAGGGCGGAGGGAAAGGTTTGGTTGGTTTTGGCAGGAGGTGGGTTTTTTTAAAATCAGGACAATGATTTGCCTTTCCCTCACTGAAGCCTAACCACTCTGTTTTCAACAGCTTTTAAAGCTAATCAAAGTATGCCTGAGAATTTGAACACACTATTACCAAAAAACCCACCCCATCACTTTCAGAAGAATGGAAAACTGGATAGTGGAAAACACTCATTTTTTAGGTTATTAAGCATTGATTTGTACTTGATTATATTACTATCTTGGAATACATAATCACTACATTTGAGGAAAACTGGAAAAGATGTCCTAAAATTTTAAGCAGTGTCTTGCACAGCTCCCCGGTTATGGATTCACAACTACAAGTTACCACTAGATAAAAATGAGAGGTTTTAAACTAGGCATAGCTTCAGATCTGAATTTCCCAAGCTAATTGCTAGAGCCTAGGTGTTCCATCTTGATTACTGCACTCTCTGTTGGTTGATACCTTTGTTAAAAAGCTGTTAAAGCCTCAGAATGTTACTCTCTAAAGAAATGTAACACACCATAAGCTTTTCCCCCCACTTTGGTTCATATCCTGGATTTACCACAGATGATTTTCATATAAAACACTCACAAAGTGTCTGTAATAATACACCTGTTTATAACAGCAGCTGTTAACAATAAATAAGAAAGTGGAAGGTTGAGAAAAATATTAAACAATTATTTTAATTAATAGGTGAGAAATCAATATTCATAGATTAAGGAAGACAATCAAGCGGAAGGTAGTATTTTGGGATTAGACTTCACGAGACTGCAGATCCAATCCCATGGCAACCTAGTGCTAGATGAAGCAACCCCACTCTCACTGCTCCTTCCTTCTCTAAACAGCTAAACATTTGCATGACTCTGGGAGAAAAATAGTTCAGCACACTAACCAAGTAATTTTTTTTTTCTCTTGACCTAGGCAAGTTTTCTGCTGGTTCAGCAAGCTGAATTAAGTAGTTGATGGGGATCAGATGAGTATTACAGCTGGCACGAGGAGACAGTCGTCATCCATTTTAACAGCCACTAGACCGTCTATATTACAGAAAACAAATTGGATTCAACAGGTTTTTGACTGTGACTCAAAACCAGACACCAGCTTCTCTTCTCTATTGCCAACTGTTGCTGAACTGTGTTACACTAGTGACAAGAACCCCCAAAATTCCAGAAACAAAACTTCTTGCTGTCTAGTCCAGAACTAATTGAATGCAGCAAAAGGAAACACCTAGTGGCAGCAGCTAGCAATGACAGGATGAACCGATAGGATTTTAACAACTGTTAATAGTTGGCAGTCAACATATACATTAGTAGCATTATTGGCATGCTACTAAAAATGCTTGCCAGAAATCGGCACCTGCTTCATCATTATGCCAGTCACTACATGCCCTAAAATCACCCAGTAATTCCTTGTAGACCCTCATCCACTGAGATAATAACCAGTCAGTAGATAGTTTTAACAAATCATGAATTTTGTCACTGAAAACTCACCCTCTATTCAGTTTAGGTAACACAGTCTTGAGAAGACCATTTTCCAGACAATTCAGTATTAATCAAGGCAGGTTTCACTTCTCAATTCTACACAGCAAAGCATTAACTATGCAAAGATTACCATAGGGAAAATTACTCATCTCCTGGAAGTTGATCGTATGTCTTTCAAAGACCCAGGGAGCTCATAAACATTTTTGGCATTCTCCCAGTCCTTTTTCAATGAACTACTTCAAAGTAAAAATGCAGGCCTATGTTGCCCATTACCTTAATAAAACTCACACCTCCTCCTCCAGAGCGTTGTCACCTGTCACAGCTCAAACTCTTTCCTCTCAAATCCCAGGACAAATTCCTCAGTACATGGTACAGTCACACTTCTTCAGAGGAAGATTTCACTAAATCATAACCCTTCTGATTACACAGTAAAATCAACTGATCTATTCAGCATGTAAACCTATGGACTTGAATACCTGGGTACACATTCCTTAATTTTTTTATCTATAATCTTTGAAAGTATACAAACAGACCTTCTTCTTGCCCTATCAGTTACAGCTTGCTATGTTTCTTTAATGTCAAAATAAGTCAACTCAGGAGGCTGATGCTGACTGAGTTCAATATTCTTTGGAAACAATGAAGAAAAAACTTCCCCCACCACTTCTTTTTTTCTTCCCAAGTAGTAAAAAATTATAAGGCAGTCCATGGGATTTTGTTTAATTTGCATAAGCTAACAGAAAATGAACACCTTGCTTACAAGAACTGTAGAAATAGTGAGAAAGAGAGAAGGATAACCCCATGGCTCTTAGTAACATGCTTCTGTCACTTTCCTCTTACAGTCTCTGCCATTCATGCTGACTCTGTTCATCGTACTGGTAGAAACTATTCATTTCCTAGGGTCAACTTTCCTCTTATTTTGCCTCACAGAAACAGGAAAGCATAAGTAGCAAGAAGAATAAAAGAACACATCTTCCTGGGGACTCATAGAACATACAGCAGAAACAGAGGTTCAAATCACTTTTTGGTTTTCTGGTGGGCTGTTGGTTGGTTGGTTTGGTTTTTGGTGGGTTTTTTTTTTTTTTTTTAGAAGTAGTCTACTTTTTCATGTCCATTATCCACCCCAAAGAGTCATGTGGTTTCTAAGGTCTTGGAGATCATTGAGACAGCACTATGTTAGACAGCAAGAGTAATTAAAACTGATTTTCAGTAACCTGGGAGCAGGCATGGTTTTTTTTTTCCCCAAAAAAATTTTCACAGACCTCATATCATTTCTTAATAACTTTACATAGCAAATTGACAATATAGGCATTTAACTTTAATGGAAAGATAGCAAAAGTTTGTGGGTCACTGAAAAAAATGAGAGACCAAAGCTTTTAGTTGTATTGTCAGCACTTTCTTTCATTTTATGTCCTCTTCCAAAAAGGAAACCCTGCTAGTCACTGACCATGAAGATACCAAGGCAAACAGGTTTGTCTGCTCAGAAATACAAAGCTTAAGAGAGAAACTAAAAGTCTCATTCGAGATTGATCCCAGGCACTAATATCCTGATTAAAGATGATCAAATATAATTGATGAACATTATGAACTCATAAAGCCACAATAAGTCAGCTTAAAAATATCTAAATGTCTTGATGTACAGAGGCAGAATATAAACATCTAAAAACTGGTTTTGATTTAAGCACTTGAAAGTTAAACTCAAAGGGGGGGGTGAAAAGAGAGATACCTGAATTAACTTGCCAGAAGTGAGAGTCCATGAGAGAAGTTAGGTCTTCTGAATCCTAGACAATGTCCTAACCACTAGATCACTTCTACAAGTTTTTACTATAAACTATGAAGCAACTTCACCTTTAGGTAGGTAAGCCTTGTTCATTTCTTCTTGAACAAGAAAGTATACAGCCAAAGTCGTCATGAAGAGCCAGTAACAGTTGCAAGAAAGCTGTAAGAAACCTGATCTAGATCAGAACCAAAGCAGACTTTGCAAATGAAAGAGAAGCATGAACTGCAAAGTTAGCCAGCCCAGACATGCCTGCATAGCCAAACCATCTCAATGGAGTCAAACAAATTAACTTTAAAAAGCATGCTGTATGTGCCTCACTTCCTAAGCACAGGAAATTTATGCTACCAGTTAAGTGGGCAGGTCTAAAACTCCAAACCAGATTCCGAAAATAAAAGATTTTTGAAAAAAAAAAACTAAATTCTTAAGTTTTCAAGCAGACCCTTTTTTTTTTACCACTACCCAGCTACTTATTAGCATCTCTGCTGAGGAAAAGGCTGCTACATGGCTTGACAATTTATCAGGAATCAGAGTCCAAAAGGGGAGACAGGCACTGGAAACCAGGGTTTAATAATTAACAGTCAGAGGCTTGTTTGGGGTTTTTTTTTGTGTGTGTACAAATGAAAAAAACCACACAAGGATACTGGTGAGCAATTTAAAACAAAACAACAAAAATCCCAATGCCTGCTAAAATAGTCCCAACCTGACCACCTTTGTTTCCAGCAACCAATCCCTCAAGTTAGCAGCTCCTCTGCTGCATCTCAGGTATAAATTCACACTTATTTGGTGAACCCAAAGGAACTGATCCTTTATGAAGAGTAATAGAAGATGCAAAACATAGGCAGAAACTGAACATGCCAGCTTACATAGCATAAACACTGAGCCATGGACATAAAGAGAAAAAAAGCACAGCAAAACAAGTTTTTCTACAATACTATCATGAATTAGCAAGGATCAAGAGAGAACACTTTTGGTTCTTTTGTCTTGGTAAGAAGGGACACAAAAGTAACACCCGTGCCAACCAAAACAAGGATCACAGATTCATGACGGTGTTGCACTTAAGTAAAAGCCACAACAAAAGGTAGTAAAGTCTCTTGGATTCAGGAGTATCTTGTGCAAGAAGTTGGAGAATATTGGTCTTCCTTCTTTTCCCACCAGAGAAGGACATTTCAACACCTCCAGCTGTTCAACAATGCAAGTAAATTCCTTGATACTAGTTTCAGTTTTCTGCTTCATGACTTCAAAAGCTGCAGGAATTTGAAGGTGACAAATGTCATGGAAAATTTACTTAACTAATGCAGTCTGCAATATACAGCAGAAATAACACGGGAATTTGAGATATACCACTCAACGTTCAAACTTGAAAGATGATGACATTACTAGGTAAGGCGTGCAAGAACTACCAAAACCAGGAGTTCACCTAATATAATATCATGGCATACATTAAAGCAGGCACTGCTTTGTCCTGTAGATTAAGTCTTTTAGAATGGTTATTTTAATGACATTCCTACATCTGTCTGTCCCCCCAAACGATCAACAGTTTGAACACCAAACCTTCAAATCCCAACCAAAGACTGCAGTAACTTCAGCTAAAAAAATGAAGTTTTAATTTTTACTATGTATCAGTTCTCTTCTGGTTTATCACAATACATATGGAAGTTATGAAAGGCTAAAGGATGAAGAAAGATGTCTGGATGGTGTAAAGAAAAATCTCCTCTACTCTAACCATTCTTAGCCTGCAGGGTAGAGTGTTCTAAAAGCACATTGCATACAGTTATATAGAGGCTCTGTTCTACACAATACTATAATTATACTTTCACTTTCTTTAAAGGGAGCCACTTCCTGGGGAAAAAAAAAAAAATAACCCAGAAAAAAAAAATCCAACTTCTGTGTTATCAGTCTGAAGAAATTACTGTTGAACATATGAAGGTGATGGGATACAGATGGTCAGTGGTTACACAGCTAGGCATTAGGAGAGGAGGGAAGTGGAACATAGGAACCATCTCGCTGTTCTGCCAACAACCTATCAAGCTCCATATACTCCTTAGTTTGTACCACCTACATGAGAGAAAAAAAACCCAACTGGATTTCCTCACAGAGAATTACGGAATAATGGAACAACCCATCTCAAAGAATGTTTTGATGTTCTGCCTGCTGCCTGATAGACTAGATTATGCCCTGAAATAAAACTCCTCTCTGTAGTCTTAGCACTCACTATAATGCTCATCATCCCTAAAGCATACAATCCTTTTCAGAATCTTCCTGAACCCTTGCCCTCACTTATATTCTACAGCTTATCCAAAGAGAAATCAGAGTATTTCAACTCCAAGTTAAGTAAAATGTACATTTTACTAAATGGCTCCTTGCTCTTCTAAGAAGGATACACATGGTTTAGTATTTGTTTTTACCAGCAATTTCCATTCAGTTAGAGATCAATGCACATTTAGTCAGTTCATACTTAAATTGAGCATGGGTGAAGTAGATACTCAGACTCTAATCAGCTGTGCTAAAGCAACTTTGTGCAATCCATTAACTTTTCTGAAAAACAGGAAAAGTACTTTAGAAATTTTGAAATGGGAAATGAGAAACATCTATGGAGCACACAAAAACGATGACAACAGTTTTTTCTGAACTGCAGGTTCTCTTTTTTTTTTGTCTTGTAGGCTAAAGATCAAGGTATTTATCAAAAAAAAGTATAACTTCCATAAAAATGTTAGCATAATACTATGTCAGACAAAATAGCTTTCTAGCTCGTTGGCTTCCTTCTACCAGTAACCAATGGAGGACATGTATGAAGGAGTATAGTAGCAGGGCAAGCAGGAATACCTTCCACTGCCCAGTCACCTTGATGTTTGCCGAGTCTGAGAACGTACTTCTGTTTTTGATAGTTTCTGATGATTTTCCCTACAAATTAATAGTTTCAACTTCCTTGTAAACTTTTGGCATTCCCAATATCCTGCTGCAGCAGGTATTGTAGTTACACATGGTGTAAAGGAGTATCTCATTTGTTCTGAATCCACAGGATACAAACATCTTTCAGAAACAGGGGAAACAATAACAACAACAAAAACCCAGCTCCCTATCTACTTTCTTCGTGACTAAGTTTCATAATGTCTCTTATCCCTCCACTGGTATCTCTTTCCCTGGGTGAAAAGCCCTAGTCAATTTTTCGATCTACCTTCCCTCTTCGCCCAATACAACCTTTTTGAGATACAAGAGAGATAAAGAGAAAACACCTAAACTGCATTTAGTATTAAATATATGGCCTCAAAAAGGATTTATACAACGGCATACTGATGCCAGTTTCTTTTCAATTAATTCTCAATTAATTGTTAATTCTAGCATTATTCACCCTTTGATTGCCCAGTACTGAGCTGCCACTTTCACAGAACTGTATCACCAAGATGTTTTCATGAACAGCACTGGTACTTCAGAGTTCAGCACTTCTGAATAAATACAGATATATTTTTTTAATCCTATGGATAAATAAATAATGAAGTAACAATCCAATGATTATACATGTAAAAGCACCTTCCAGCTGAAAACTTCTAGTAGCATTTCCAAAGCTTTTAAATAGGCTGCAAGGTACCTTGTAGACACAGACAATGGGAAAGACTCTCTTAAGAGAAGGATTTAGGACAATAATTGTGGCATAACAGAAATCAATTTCAGTTTGTGTCTGCAACAACCTGTTAAAATAAACACCACCACACAACTTACTAAACATACATATGCAGTTTGCACTTCAACAGAGCATCCAAAATGGCTTATAAGCAATAAAACTTAACATAGTGTAAACTGAGTGTCTGAAAAGGTAATTCTGTTTTGATTTTCCATTTTGTCTTGTTTCCCTAAAAGTAGTTATCACTTCCCAGCCTACACACTTTCACCACTTGAGCCCACCACGTAAGTTGAAGTTCAAAACCTTAACATCAAAAATACTCATAACTAATCACCTGAAGTACCAAACATCCTCCAGACTTTTAGCAGTTGAAGTTAACTGAACCACTACGAGATTCACTTTTTGGAAACAGTAATTTCTGCTTAATGATAATACACAAAAAATAGCCCTTTTTTTCAGATGTCAGTACCACGATCCATTTTCTACTCGTTCCGGCTTTTTTTAGATTACCTAACACAGCAACAAACTCCAGTGCAAAAGTAATTGGTTTTTTAACCTCTTGTTTTTCAACTTAGGACCACACAGCACAAAGTCTGCCTTAATCACGCTGCCCCTACGTTTTTTCACTCCATGTGCTGCCTTCATTTAAACTGGGAGAGGACGGAAAGGAAGCAAAGCGCTAAGAATTTCTTATACCGCCTTTACCATGAGCACTTCCGAGTGGAAACTCCTCCACGATCCTACACTGCTGTCCCCCAGCCCATCGCAACACGGCAGAAGGGCCGCAGAAGCTCCCAGCCGGGGAGGCAGAGCGCAGGCCCCCCGGCGCCCACCTCGGCAGGCCTCCAGCGCGGCTGCCCGGGGGGCGCGGAGCCAGAGGAGACAAAGCCGAGAGGGGCCGGAGCGCGGCCCCCGCCGTGCGGGCCCTGCCGCCGCCCCACACGCGGGGCCCGGGCCCTGCCGGCGTCGGGGCCCGCGGGAAGTTGCCGAGGCCGATCCCGGGGCCCAGAGGTCGGTGCTGGCGGCCCCGCGACCGGCGGGGCCCCGCGGGGACAGGGACGGCCGCTGGGACGGAGGTGGGGCGGACCTCACCGGGCCCCAGCGGCGGGCGGGCGGGGAAGGAGCTACCGCCGCCATCCCACCCCGCTGGGCGGCGGCGCCGGGGCTGCGGGAGCTCAGGCCAGCGCGGGCGGCGGGCGCCGACACCCGTGCTCGGCCGCCATGCAGCTCCCGGGGCGAGGGGCAGGCGCGCCCGGGCCGCCATCTCCTACCTGCTCGGACGGGACCCAGCCTGGCGCTTCCCCCCACTACAGGCCGCGTCTCATTGTGCTGCCTCCGCCATTTCCCCGCCGCCGCCGCCTCGCTCCCCCCAACTGTCAGGTTCCTCCATTCACCTGGGCCCGGGACAGCCTCCGCCTCCTCCCCCTCCCTTCCCCCTGCGCTGCCGGCCCTACGCAATCGGAGTACCTCCCCCACCCCTCCCGCCCATACCAAGGGGGCCGCCCAACGCCCGCAACGCAAGCCCGCTCCGAGAATTCCACCCTGCGCAGCTCACACGCTCCGCATCCCCACGCTGTGAAAGGAGCCGGACGATTGGCGGCGAAAGCCGGGTAAAAGGTGAAAGGTTCACAAGGCAGCCAATGCGATAGCGGGATACAGCAAGTGCCGGGGAGCCGCCGGGTGGTCCAGGGGGCTCACGTGTGCGCGCGCTCCCCTCCCCCCGCCGGGGGGCCGCGAGGCGCTCGGCCCGCGCACGCGCGCGAGGCGGCGGGCAGCAGCGCTGAGGCGAGGGCAGCACCCGCCATCTTGGGGGGTAGGCCGGCGGGGGCGGCGGGGAGTGCAGCTGCCGAGGCCGCCTCCAGGCCACCGCTTTTCCCTCTGAGGCAGGGCCGGTCACGGGGAGATGGGGCAGAGGGAGTGGGGTTGTCCTGTCCTACGGCTCCAGGCGGGCGCCGGGAGAAAGGCGATCCCTTCGGCAGCAATAGGGAGTGCTGGGTGGCTTTGGCCAGTGTCTGGGCAGAGCGGCGCTGAGCTCTCTGGCCGCTGTGTAGCGAAATCCCACCTTTCCATACGCTCAGACCGTCATTTGCGCGGGGAGCGTCCTTCCTTCCAAAGGCAAAGTGCTGCTTTTGCACCAGGCAGCTGGCGCCCTAAGCCCTTGCTGGTGCTGGGTCCAGAAGGTGGAAGAAAGGACCACTGGAGGTGGTTGGATTTATGTGTACTCCCAAAGCAGCGTCTTTTTTTTGCCATTGCTTAAGGCAGATCGTTGACTAGCTGGACCACTGGTCTCCAGTTTCTTGTCAAGGCTCATTTGCTTGAGTGATGTTACTAGCTACTGCTAAATTTTTTTAAAAGTGCCCTGAAATTTCTTGGATTAAACAGCTGATGTAGGGTAACCTTTCCACCATCAAAACCCTTCAGCCACAGATGAAGAATGGAAGGGAAATGTGTGGTGCTGAAACAGAGGAACACAATTTCTCTTGCGCCTCACATGCTGCTGTTTTCCAGCTTTTATTGTCATTACTGTTGACATAAAAACCTGAAAGCTGTGTCCTTGGAAAACTGGGTGGAAATGTGAGACAATGAAAAAGCTCTGAACAAATTATCTACCTAAACTGGGCTATAGCGCAAGACTGCCATACAATGCCTGATGTAGGAGATGGTTCAGTTGTAAATGCAAATTTACACTAAGGGAGGACATAAGACTGGAGTGAATCAGTTTATGAGAACTAGCACATTTGGTGCTACCTTGCAGTTTATCTTAACTCCAATCTCAGTTAATTTTAATTGGTTTGTTCCCACCTCCTATGGCATTGCCTGCCAACACTCTTCTCTTTGCAACTGCTAAGAAGACCAAACCCTCCTCACAGAGATGTAGCCGATAACCAAACCTCCAGGTTTGATTACCGCATGACTTAGGTCCATAGCCACAACCTGGACCAGACAGATGCTTAAGACAAGTAATGAAACGGGTAACTCTTGTAAATCCAAATTTGGAGTTTGAAAGTCCCTTGGCCTAGTGTAAGTCCTGATGGATCATCAGAGAGCTGAACTGCAATAATCACATCACGCTTGCATCTGGTCACATCCCCAAATAAATGGCAGTCTTATGGAAGCAGAGAGGAATTGTCCTGCTGAATTATCTAGTCATCGGTTACAATAGTGGTAGAGCACAAAATTGCTGCTTCGCTCCTGAAGAGCTATGTCTGGAAGTGACTGTGAAAAAGCTGAGCCTGGCTCAAATCACCCTACCTGTTCTTCAACGCATTGTGCTCATCTGCAATGTCAGTGAATGTTTGTCAGTGTCAATATTCAGTTGTAAGATTATCCTGTTAGTCTCCATGGGTTAATAGCTTATCCTTTTTACCTTGAGGCCCTTCTTCTCAGGGTTTCATTTACTTTATGGAAAAATGAAATTGCTGACCAACAAGAAAGGGTTTGGTTGCCGGTCGGTTTTGTTGTGGGTTTTTTTCTGTGCATGGAAGAAAGAACTGTGCCAAAAGATGGACATAAGTGGTGAAAATCTTTACTGTTAGGGACCACAGTTTGCTTTGGTGTCATTTTGACTGGTACACGCACAGTTCAGTTTTCAAGCTGAACTCTTCCTTCCTGTCCTTCACTCACACACATGTCCAGAAGCTCTGTTACTTTTCAGTAGTTGTATACTTTTTGTGCAAGAAAAAAAAAATACTATATTTTACCATAATTTACTGTCTTGATGGGATATACGCACTTAAACTCAGAAGAACAGGCCTACCTAAAGTGCTAATGAGTGGTCAGATCTACGGACTGACTGCTCATACAAACCACCGCACCAAAAATATAAAGGTATAGCCACATGTGGGCAATGTGGTCGCTGTTGTGGAAGGAAATCTTTAAATAACGTAACTATACATTGCTGGCCCCATTCTGCCTCCTCCTGTCACCTCCTTTCCACAGTGGATGGGTTCGGTTGTGTGCTGTATTTCACTGATCCCGTTTGCCCTGTGGCAAAACCCTGCAAGATGTGCCAGGTGCGCAGGTACAGCACCAGTTATACTTGCATTAGGACAGGCGGCCAAGGTAGGAGTCTCCTAAGATCACATATACTTACAGAAGGACTGGAGATCATTCTTGTTGCCTAATGAAGAAGATGACCATAAATGCTATGCAAAGCTGCTTCTGGACAGCCACTCCCCTTTTAAGTTGTGCTGAAGGCAGTGGGTATGCAATGGAAGATCTGTCGCCGGAGGTCCAGCCTCCCTCATTCCATCTGCACTCTGTCAGGGACTTACCATCTTCCTTAATATAACTGTGCCTACAAAATCAGTATGAGAAGATAAAGCTAACTGGAGCACTCTAAGGTTCATTTAAACCAACCTTAGTAAAATTATTGCAGATTAAAAGTGATACGGAGACCTAGGGTATTATCAAATTAAGTGCTTTCTTGGCTCAAACTTCTGTTGCTGTTTAGACCATGTCTTCTGTAATGCCCATGTTGTTAAATATTACATTATTAGGTATTTTTATAGCATTGAATGGGCATCCTTCTGGTTTTTATGGATGAAAGAATAATTATATCCTGTGACAAAAGCTTAGGAAGAGGAGCAGCTGTTCAGTCTTCTCCAGTGGGAGCTGTCAGAACATATGGGTCTATTTTTCCAATTTTAGCCGAAGTACCGAAGGAAACTGGCATTCTTGATTATTTCTAACGTAAAATAGAGCAGAAAGAAACCCTCCTTAATCCTCTGCAGGCAATGATTAAATAATGAATTTTATCCAATTCAAGTAGGTTCAAAGAGAAGGCAAGCAGAATACTTAAAGCACAGAAAACAAAACACACAAATGCCAGGAGAATTCTGGAAGTTATTTGCATATAAAGAAAAGGGTGTCTTTCTTCACAGTTACTTCCTCCTTGAGCCTGCTGGCTGGCAGAGGTTTTTGATTTAAAAGCACGTTTAGGATAACATTTGTGCTATTCCTTATTATTCTATCACCATTATCCTCTCTCCTTTGTAAGAAATGGGTATTTTATGTCATATGCTTGTATAATGACAGCTAACCTTCAGAGTTTAAGCTCAAATAAAAAATTGACTTTTATGTTGATTTCACAAATTTTTTACAAAGATTTTTAAAGAAAAGTAAGATGAAGTCATCACTGTGATACACAGCTCTAAAAAAATTCCACATATTTCAAACTGCTTGGCAGTCAATGTTTGGTAGAAATGACACAACCAACCATAAAGCCAAAGCAAACAGGCCATTGGACAAAAAGAATAGAATAGCCTCACTAATTAAAATCCAAAACAGAATAAGTAATAATGTACTGAATTACAGCTTCCCCTGTGTCTTTAGTACTGGAAATACTGATGTTTTACTCTATGGGATAACTTTTAAGACAACAAGAAAACAGAGGCATTTATCTCCCCCTTTTAAAAAAATCGTATCAGCAAGGGATGGTGGGGGGGTGTGTTTCTGTTTTTTCCCTGTTGGGTTAAGAGTAAGAAAAAATCGTGTTTGGGTTAGAAAAGAGGAAAGTTCCAATGTTAAAAAAAAATCACTGTGTCACCAGTAATTGTCTTTGTTCATGCTACAGAACTGTGTAATCACGCCAGTGGAAACCAGGCTTTGTGCTTTTGGCTCTACCGCGTCTCATCAGTTTCTGAAATGGACTCTGGGGAGAGTCCTTCCCACGAGACAATGGTGACCTCTGTTGTTCCCTCCATATAGCCATGATGCTATTTTGTCATTGCATCACACACTGTTTCAGTAATGCACTTTGAAACAAGCTGGCAGTTATCGAGAAAATACGGGCAGAAGTGTTGCATTCAAGTTTCTGACCAAGAAAGGATGTGTCCATTCTGCACCCCGCTTGAGAAAATCTAGCTTGAGACTTTCCTCTTAAACGGCCCCTAGTCTGGCTACCAGGTTTTTCAGTTCTTAGCTGTGAATCACTGCAGAAAAGAGCAGTTGCAAACATTTTAAACCACAGTGCTAATAAAAACATCTGCAGTGTAGTATGAGAAAAAGCTGCAGGTATGATTATGGAGAAGGCAGTTGGAAGAAAGAAAGAATGAACCTGTTTTGAACAGAGTCCATTCCTAAAACCGGAGCTGAGATTTTAAAAAGGTGTTGGGTTGCAGAGACTTTTTGTTCCCCCCTAAGATGCTATTTAAAAAAAATTTTTGGCGTGCTTTTGCACTTCTGTGACCCAGACTTCATAACGCTAAGTAAGGATTTTTTCCCTAGTGCGAGAGAAACTTCAATATTTTTAACTGTTTAGTGTCTTTTTTGACCTCTTTAAACTGCTGGTCTGCCTTTTTAAATCAGTATAAAAAACAGGATATCAACTCATTCAGTCTTCTTTGCAGGGACTCAGCACTGATGACTACTGCCTAAAAAAAAATGTTGCTGTTCCTGACTGTGGAAAGCCATTGCTTAGGAGCAGCATAACTGGGAATCTCTTCTCATCCATCACTGACTTAAGCAATTTCTGCATTTCACAAGCAGTTGCAATGACACAGTATGAAAGATCTATCATACAATAATTAACAGAAGTTCCTAATGTCCTTGAAATACAGATTTTTGTGCTCCTTTTTGCCTGAGAACTGAGAAATATCATTTCACAATGTATAAATACACTTAGCTGCTGTATTTATGCTGATTCTTGCTAACATGCAGAAAATATGTATCAGCAAAGTGATAAATCAGTTCCCCAGGGTACAGATCAGCCATAAAAAAGTAATGCAAAAATAATCAATTCAAAGTATTAACAGCAGATGGAGCTATACATTTTGCTTTGATCATATGTTACATGATATTCCCAGGTAAAGTGTATAGTTTGGCAAGGACGGAGAACTGCCAGTGGTATCATCTACCCAAGAGGTGGAGTTAGTCATTAGAAGGCATTTCATCAATTATTGCAATTAACTCTCCTGGAAATAATCCTTGTAACATCAATAGAAATAGCAACTCAAGAAAAGGTTATTGCTGTATATTGGTGTCTTAACAGAAATCACAGCTCAAGTCTAAGGCTTTGTTGTATCTGCCCAGCAGTTTGAAGGTACTCCTGCCCCTGCTGGCTTCTGTTTACCAATCAGGTAACATAAGCACTGAAGAGAGAGCAAAGGGTTTAGTACACACTAGCCACCAGAATATATGCATGACATCCACAGGTTATCCTTAGGAGGTCTGGGTTCCTACACAGCCAAAGTGTGCGTACTCCGTATGCGTACCTGCATACGGTTCCTTCTCTGAAATCAGCCCTGTGCTTGTCTTTATTGCTGCCATGATCCAGATGGGTGTGTTTCCTATGCTGCACTTGCATCTTCTTTAAGCTACAAAAATTGTGTTTACACAGCAATGATAAGGGACATTATTTTTGCAGTTGCTATCAGAATTACTTTTATCCCAGAGCAGTGAAAAGAAATCAAGTCCAACAATTCCTATTCTTACTGTGTTTGAGTTCTGAACTAGAGTTTGGATCCCATACTCACGTAAAAACTTTACTCCCACATTCTGAGCTGACTCATCATCTTGCATATTTGAATTTCATCACCCCCAGTCCACTTGCAAATTCCTAATCACAGTGTCAGTTGCAAAAAAAAACCCAAAAAACCCAAACCAATTAAAAAAAAATTACAGATTTTTTATTCTCCACTTAAGCATCATTCATGACACCAATAAAAGCTACTGGTCTCAAACTGTATCTGGGGATTTTAAAGTTACGATAGTGAAGTCAGCACTGCTAACAGGACTGACGACTTCTGAAATATCCCAAATTCTCAACAGCATTATGAATATTCTCTTACTACCTACAAGCATTACGTGTGGGGGATGATGGTCCAACAGAGAGGTACCAGCAACTGCAGGGGTGGTGAGAAGCACATTTGATTTTGTAGAAAAACAGAGGAACATTTACAATTCCCAGAGTGTGATACCCACCAAACTTTAATCAGAGAAGCAGCACTCCTGCTCCATTCCCCATATACTGTTTTCTTTCTCTGTGTTTATCCAGTTTAGACATCTTTTCCAGGAGACAGATCACGGGGCTGATTCTGAACTGTATTGCATCTCTGTCATACTTTTATTTGCCTTTTCTCATATACTGTAAAGGAAGTTCAGGTGTAGGGGGAGGAACATGGTAAATACAAATCAGTACTGCACCTAGTAATTTACTAATCCACAAGTCTAAACATTTACGTAGAAACAGGCCAGATAAACTGATCTGTAAAAACAGTATATAATTCAGCACAACTGTTTTTGTAAGCTTCCCCATGGCTTGCCTTTATAATGCCAATTTCTATGCATTAATAAATTCCTAATCTTCACCTGTATAAAAAATTAAAATCCATTCTGTTTGTTGACTAGAAGTTTAGATTCTTCCTCTAAAATTAAAAGTAACATTTTGGGTAGGGGGTTGAAACAATGCACTTTATGAATTTGCTTTGTTTACTGAGGTCTTCCCTGCTAAAAAGTGAGTATCGTTTCTGGACGTGAAAATGAATTAATAAATAAAAATCATATATAATAATTTATATATTAGATATAATATAAATATATAAATTATATCGTAATGAGTAAGTAAATACAATCAGAACAAAATGGTGATCTCTCCTGAACGGAGATGTTTGAAGATATTTTCTCAGGAGGAAAAGGACAAACCCACAGATTAACAGATTATATACAGGAAGCCTGTCCATTTATTTCAAAATTGGAGATTTTATAAAATAAAGTGGAACTATTCGCTAGTAAATACTATTCTTATTACAGTGTAACAGTTTCTAAAAACATTTTCTTTTCTAGTATACCAACTATACACAAGAAGATATTTCTTTCTCACAAAAATTAGCTTTGAGTAACAAGTGCAAACATTCAATACAAACCACTGATTGAAAGCATTCAGAAGAAATGTATTTGAAGTACACAAAAATGCATCTCCTTCAGTATATCTTTTGATACCACTCAAATCCTCCCAGCATTTGTTCTTGTTTAAATAAGCATCATTCCCCACTACTCGCCAGAGAAAAATCTATTTTAAATATTACATTCCTTACTTAGAAATTATTTCTTCAGCTTAGAAGTTCCTCATTAACTCTTCAGCAAACTAGCACTTTACAGATTACAGTTTAAACTGCAGAACTTTAACAAGGAGGGTAAAGCAGTGTCTTCAGGTTTCTACACAGAAGAATACAATAGCACAAAGTGGTATGCCTACTAAAATATATTTTGTTCAAGGCAAAAGCAGAAGTTGAATTTTTTTTTATTACAATAAAAATAGACTTATTTGACTTGTGTAAGTTATTTGGCATTAAAAAATGACTGCATTAGTTCTCTCAAAAAATAAGCAGCATATTTTAAAATTGAAAGTTACGTGATTTAAATGGAATCAGTCATTTCTATCTAAACACTGGTGATTTTCTATTACAGTCTAATAACGGCTGTGCATTGGGGCCCCCCTGTACGAATTGGTCCTTGGACACAGAGCAAATCTATTCTGTGGATCAAAGAGATTCCAGGAAGGCCCAGTGAAAGTAATGAAACTACTTTTGGAATAAAATATTACCTGACCTGAACACAGCAGTGAAGGCCAGGATCTAGCCTTTCTTGGAATGGTAGGTTTTAGTATTTCTCACCAAGGTAAAATTAATTATTCTTATTGCCCCTTCTAACCTTTTCATGAAGAAAGAAGTACATTAATCACCCAGGGGCCAATTTTATGTTCCAGAGACGTAAACTTAGACATTCCCCTCATGGTGAGAAAATAACACAGGTCTCATTTTCCAATGTCAGCAGAAGCAGCTGCCTGGAAGGGAGTCATCAAAAGTCCCACTGAGGTGGAAGGAAGTTTTCCATGTCTCAGATTTAGAGGAGGAAAGAAATACTTTGGTGTTCCACAACTGCAGTTAAGATAATCCTGAAATGGACATGACACTTGGAAATAAAAGGGTTAATTTTTCACCCTTTGTGAGCTCTAGAGTTGTGTCAACCAATGGCCAGAGTAAGCGCACTATCCCATTCAGAATATGACTTTTCCGTATCATTTAATGTGCATTACCTCCCATCCTCCTGCAGGAATAGCTTCACGATCTTGGGGCGGTGTGGGAGGGAACAAGCCATACTGCAAGTCCTGTTTAGATACAAACCTGGAATGTGAACAATCGTAAGTTGGGCAGCTGTAAATTAGTGTTATCACTGGTATGCCAAGGGGAAGAATTAGATGTTATTTACTTGACAAAAAAACGCACAATGTGGAAATACACAAAGTTTTTTTACCTGCATTCAGATTCACTACCTATTAGCTCAATGGAAAACAGCGGGCAACCTATGGTCATGTGAAAGCTTTCAGCTGTAGCAGTCTGGAACTTTCACAGCCACATTCCAGCCTGTAACCTCACCCTCATCTTGCAGCCATTCATTCCCCGCTGCTGTTCTCTTAATCAAAAATGGAAGTAGATGTTAACTTCCTAAAAGAAAGAGAGGATTGATCCTGCAGAATTTAGGCAAACAAATGCTATGCCTACAACAGGGTTAACTGAAGTCAGTGGCATTGTTTGTGTACATTGGATTTGAGGGGATCCAGCGCTAAGGGCAATGCATAGGCTTCAGCTATGTCCTGCCTATGTGATTAACGTCAATTTAAGTCCCCGCAGGGCCAGATCCTGTAGTGTGTGCTTAGCACACAGATGTGTTGCGTTGACTTCCACAGAAGTAGAGGAGCTGAACACATCACTGGATGCATTCAAGTTTGCGCTTGGCAAGAAGGGACTCCAAGTACTTAAAGCTAACGTAAGTGATAATGCACTATTTTAACTATTATCTTGTTAGATGGCTGAATATGATACTACATACACGGGCCAAATTAATCTTCTAAAGCTCTGAGTATGTGGGGATTGGTGCAGAAAACCCTAAAAAACCCTACTGGTTGCACGGTACCCCCATAAACTCAATGGAACACTACTTGGTTAAAGAAGTTACAGTCATACTGAGCTGGAGTAAATTGAGAGTCTCCAGAAGATGTAGAGGATTTAAGTGTGTTTAGACACCAAATATCAACATGTAGAAATTTCAGCCTCAGGAAGTTTTAATGGAAGAAAGCAGCTTAATCACTCGGTATATTTTGCAACTTTAGCTGAAAGTTTAACATCACAAAATGACATATTGCTATGCAGCTTTAAGAATCACACAATTGTATTCAATCATTTCCCATGTTTTTCAAGTCTACCGCTCATTAAAAACTCTTCTCCTGTTTGCAGTTTTCAAGTGGATGACACAACCGATGCATAGCTTAATGTTCATTCTCATGAGTCATAATTAATAAATAATCATATCACATACATATAATTTTACAGGTACTCTTAAAGTGGTTTTACAGTTCTATTAAATATATATAGATAAAATAATCACTGCTATATAAAAAATCATTTCAAAACAGCTGAACTCTCAAGCTTTGCATAAAATTCTGTAGACACATTCATTACAATCTAGAAACGCAATAAAAATACATTTTAGAGCTCAATCCATCAAAAATATTCATGGCATTGAAAAGTGATTGTCATTTTTTTACTGTAATCTGTGCTTGCCCTATCTTTGCGCTGATCATTTCCTACAATTTGGCAAAGGCTATATTCAATTCAGTTTGTAGATCATGTGACTGTTTAACTCATTTCTTCAACTCTAAGAGGTCTGCCCCATAAATGTTTAGTGGGGTTCTGTCTTTAATAGCATATCTTTCCTTGCACTTCCTATAAAATCACAGTGAAACACTTTGCAGTTAAGTTACATGACTACAATAACATTGAACCATCCTATTACAGTTGTTTCTCAGTCTTTAATGGTGCTTCTGTGAACACCAAACATCCTTCATCCAGCGACCCTCAAGCACTTCCTGACACACTTCACAATACTCTGCTACCCACGCATTTGCTCAACAACAATGGGTTTTAGAAATGGTCTTAACAGATCAGTACCCTTGTGTATCTGAATTCTGCTGCTAAATCAAAATATCAAATGCGGTCAGTTCAAGCTTAGCATTTTTCAAAAACCCAGGCAAAAATTCAGGAAAAACTTCCTTATTCAGACAGTGCACGTATCTGTTGGAAAATGGATAGATGATAGGTTGCCCACCAGCCTTTAAAGCCTCCACTACCTCAAACCAGTCCTCTAGCCAGCAAGTTAAAACAGGCTTTGCCATAGTGAATGCTTCACAATCAGGCTTTTAGACTGTAAGCTCAGAATAGGACACAAAGTCTAACAACAAGCAGTGTTTTCAGAATAGGGCACTTGCATTGAGGGATTGAATCTTGCACTGTGGAAGAAGAGATGCAGGCTTACAAGGCAATTTAAGTGGGGGAAGCTGCTGCTTATGCAGATGTCATTTTTTGCAGTTCCAAGTAATGGCAAAACTCCTGAAGAGTTCAGTCTCTTTTCAGGCACGGTTGACCATACCAGTAATCACTCTTAACTCTTTACCCATGTCTTCTTACCCATAACATGGCTGAGTAAGGTACACTGCCAAACAAACCCAAATATGGAAAGCAACTTAATACCAAGTATCACGGACTAATTTAGTATTTTTTCCATCTATTTTGCATGGAAGAAACAATCTCTATCTCTTAATGGGATAGGCTGGAAAGCGTACATCAGTTTAAACACTGGCTGAGATGATCAAGACAATTGCTGGATGCTGTTGGACATTTAAACTGCTCATTTCACTGTTCCAGTCACTGTTCATCAGTGGGAGGTAAGAAAGAAAACCCTGAGTTTTCCCCCTCTTGGAAGAAAATACTGTGTAATGAAATTGCCAGCATCAGTGCATTCTCATTCACTTTTCCATTCTTTATGGATGTCAGTTGTTCAGATGAGACATCCAAAGACCTCCTCATTCTGATTAATTTTCTTAGGAGAGAAGACAGAAGGGAGCTTACTTCACTTGATTGAACTTTGATAGCTGTAAAGTTCTATGAAGAGACTGTAATCCAACTACAGATAATCTCTGCTGAAGACAAAGAAACATGGAAGAACCAGAGAGTAAGATACAAAGGCTCAGAAAATGTTGTCATAAACCAAAGGAGCCTACAAAGAGTGGCACATAATGAAGAGCTGTCAACGCTTTTGCTCCAAACTAATGTACGTTGCTACTTGCTGCTATTAAATAGCTGCCATACCCAGCCTGGTATTCACTGGTTTTCAGGATAAGGATATAAAGTTTATTGTATTAAGTTTTATTCTTTCAGAGCCCTTCAATGTTATATTTTAGCCTACTTCAAGAAAGCATCTTCAAAAATTCTAATTTAGGTTTTATTTTGGAAGAAAGTATCAGTCTTCATCAACAAGCACAAACAGGTTCATGCATCACAAAATCCGATGACTCAAAATGCTGAACATTTTCATCAGCGAGATGAACAACTATTCTTTTTACTTATGTTGAATTAAGTTGAGAAGTTTGGATCTGTTCCTGACCAAGCACAAAGGATCTTATTTTTAGGTTCATGGGGTATATCCAGCTCTAGTCAATGGTGACAGGACAGAATAGGAAAGATTTCAGCTTTCTGTTGACTGAAAACAGGTTCAGAATTTTACCTTCAATGTTTAAGAGCTCCTGTGTGCACTGCTGCTATTGAATTCTAACTGCAGCTTGGAAGAGAAATGCCAGGAAAACAAAAAGCTTATAAAGAAGAATGAAGTGTGATGGATGGTTAGGATTACCCCAGCAGATAACATGACTACAAACAGGTTTTAAATACCTGCAAATAAATTGCTATATATTCTGATGTGTCCTGATCCCAGGTACTATTAGTTCAGCTGAAAACTAAGCTAGGGCAGAGATACACCTTATGCTAAAACAAAATATGTAAAACTTATAGCCACATGTTGTAACTTTCACTCAATGTAAATTATGAAACCCCTCATTTTATGAAGCACATTGCAGTCAACCTTACAAATTTTCATGTGGAAGCAGCAACATGACGTAGTCTCATAAAGCATACTATGAAACTAAAAATGTAGCGATGAAAAATAGTGACTTCACTAAAAGTCACACAGAGAAAAGTTACTGCTATTAAATTGAATTCGGAGACTTCTTTTTCGTCCTGTAACGCACAGGTACACCATCTCTGGCAAAAATCCTAAATCAAATATCCTAAAGTGATCACTGATGTGGACAAAAATTACAAGATGCAGAAGTGGCTCCACTGTGTCTATGGAAAAGCCACAGGAGTCTCTTCAGTTGCACTAGTAAGTCAATACCAGCTGTCAAGATTTCTCTGTATTTAGTTTTACATCTGTCATTTCTTTCTGTATTGATTTGGGCACTTAAAGGATATTTCTAATCCTTTTACCTTGCACTTGTGCCTTAACAGTAGTCTCAGCAAATTAGGTTACCTATTATTTTTTGTATCTTCAAAAAAGAGAAGTCTTCACACGATCTGGTAAGCAAAAACAGCAGAGAAAAGGAAGCAGAAGCAGCATCAGAAGCAGTGAGGTACTTCTCTAAAAAAAATACAAAACCAAAACCATGGTATCTGTTCCTGATACCATTATTAAGCTTCTTGAACATCTTTTCAAAGATGGCCACCATCTGTAATGTACAAAAAGTGTATTTCTTCAGGCATCCTCTACAGAAGTTTCTAGGCTAAGATTTCCTGTATGATCTCTCCTAAGAAGCAGCTAGCATCTATGTTCTTCACACTTCTCCACACCCAATTTATTCCTGCAAATTAAACATAACAAAAGGTGCAGGATAAAAATTAATTTAAATCCTAAAAAACCACACTCCCCTACCCAAATAAACCTGCAATATGATTTTGTTGCTCCACTGGATTGCCATTGGAATTGTAGTCAATACCAGGGGACAGCATGTTCCACCACCTGCAGCTCTGCTCTGCCTCCAGCTCTCTCAAAGAATTCCATGGAAAATGTGAAAAAGCATTTCTAGCCTTGTCCTTGCAGGTGGGCCAGATTCATGGGTAAGTCAACACCACCCCTCTTCCACAGCTGTCAGGCCCTACATAAGTAAATGAAGCCATAAGAATAATTTTTGAAGACTAGAGCTCTGAATTGTTCATATTTCTACTGATAATTATCTGGTTTTATTTAGCATCTTATAAAGCAAGGCACAAATGTACAAAATTGCATCTACTAAATCAGGTCATTTTTATATATATTTACACAGTTATCATAATATAAAATGTGCTTAGACACTGTCATAGCACAACAGTAGAGGAATTGAGGACACCCTGATAATAAACACAAATACCAGGTCCTACATTTCTGTTTGTGCTTCACCTGAAGGAACATATTCATATGCAGATACACAAAGCAATCCAGCCACCGTCCTTTATTTTTCCACACCTCACAGAGATCAAACTTTGTTCCTAAAAAGCTGTGGAAGGAGTAAAAGGCAGTAGACCAGCACCCAGAAGAAAATGATGAAGTAGAATAGCTGTGGCTGCTCAACAATCGTGATCTCATGAGTTGGTGCTGGAGTCTCACTTGCTTCCAAGTCCTTCTTCTTCCTGAAAACAGGAGAGAATTTGATAAGAGGCAGGAAGAAGAAGAAAAAACCCTCACTGTTAATATTTACTGTAAAGATCATAGGGCAGACTAAAAGATAGCAGTTTAATGAACCATTTCAATCTAGTCCGTTGGAGTCCAAGCTAGACTATGAGATGCATAATGGGCTTTAGCAGTGTGTTCCCTTAGGGGCCAATGTACATAGCAATCAATCCTCTGAAAACTCTGGACAAATTCTCAGGTACTTTAAATATATGCCATTACACTACAGTCCTTTGATGTAAGGTGATTTCCATCAGTCAAAAAGATGCCCTTTTATATTCAGAACAGTAAACATAGCCCTGGGCAACACATATCACACTTTCACAATTTCACTTATACACTGTATCTGACTTGATATACTTTCCCCAAATCATCTGCTTTCAGAGCTTCTCAAGTCAGACATCAGAACATTAAACAGAAGAAGCCCAAGTCTTCCAGAAACCAACTAGCAGATGGGGTTTTGTAGGCCAACTCCAAAACTCCAGCTTTCCAAAATTGC
Source organism: Pelecanus crispus (assembly GCF_030463565.1). Classification (NCBI taxonomy): domain Eukaryota; kingdom Metazoa; phylum Chordata; class Aves; order Pelecaniformes; family Pelecanidae; genus Pelecanus; species Pelecanus crispus. The sequence continues at coordinate 57,462,390 of NC_134648.1, forward strand.
ACCTGCGTTCATAAGGGCAAAGCCCGATGGACTCTGCCAGCCCCACTGAGCACTCACAAAGACAAGAAAAGGTCTTATTTAAAAAGGCACAAGATGGTACACTCATTTTATAATTTTATACTACTATATGAATCACCCTCTGGTAGACTTTTTTAAATCTACTTTTGGAGAAAACTGTTTTCTGGCCTGTTTTAATGAGTCCTTTTTCTGGCTTGGGGCATCCTACTTGCTCAGGTATTACACTAGATATATACCCGAGTATTACACAAAACTTGCTGATTATCAGCAGTCTGCAAACAGGCATAACTGTGACAGCTATTCGTGTATTTTTTTTAACAGAAGTGAGACCAGGACACTGGATCCCAATAATATTTTGTGTGTTTTCTCCATTTAAATGCAATCATAATTTTAACCAGAAGTTCTGGAAGGTACTATTCAGTACCAACTGAGAAGGAAAACCTAAAGCAATCCTTCTTTCTTATAGATATGTGGACCCTAATATCAAACAGATACACACTCTGCGTTCAGAATCCATCACCCTAAGTCCGAACTAAACAGACATAAAAATTATAAAAACTCATGGCTGCTCTAATAGAGGCCAGAACTCCACTGAAGTATCGTCTTTTCCTAGAGCTGACCACACTAAAAAGTGTGGTCATTGACACATTGACAGTCTTACAAACCTGGAAAGAGACATCACTGCCAGAGGGCCTTGTATTTGAAGCCCTCCCACTCTTTTCTTGGTCTGAAATATCCACCATGTGGGGAAAGTGCTCACAATCTTGCTTAGGCAGCTGAGTCTTTCAAGTCAAGAAAAAGCATTTTAGTCAAGGGGGAGATCAAGCAATAAAGAAGTTTTGTATCTTACACCTATGGGAAATGTGGACTCCGAGCCATTACACAAGACATCCAGTCAGTCTCTATCGTTATAGTTAGTTTTCATTTCCTTTTGTAACATTGTTAGAAGCACCTAGGAGTTATGGATTCCTTGCAAAAGGCTTTGACTGAATAAGAACGACTCACCTGATGATTAATGGAGTTTCACCCGTATCTGTCATCTTCTGCTCATTTACACCATAGGTTTCCTTAAACAAACCAAGAATAGATTATATAAAAACATAAAATTCAGTGTCTCACAAAGAAGGTAATTCTGTGTGTATTTTATGCAGAGTATGTCTAACATTTGCTCAAATAAAATGAAAGTGTGCTTATAAATTTATTCCCTGCCAGCACATCCACCACTGCAGTCTGGTACACACACAGAAAAGGAAAAAAATTGTGAAAAAAGGAGATATTTTTGCTTTCAACTGCTTTCATTCAGTTGAATAAAGCTCCCCTCATTGATATATATTTCTAGTAGCTCTGACAGTGTTGCAAAACTAAAGCATCTGTGTGAAACCTCAGTTTCATTGAACACTGGTGACAGCATTTCTTTAAAACTCCAAGACAGTCAGAATTTTATTTTGTGCTGAAAAGAGCCATATTCCTATACTTGCTCAGTGTGCCCAGATTGCAGATGCTGTCCGTTCCTTCTGACTTAAAAAACAAAAATCCAGAGCTCAGTTGTATAGTGTGCTCTCAAGAAACCAATATGAATTTAATCTGCCATTAAGGATGCTGTTTCACTAAAAATTCTTTTAGTGTTAGCTGCTGCTATTGAGATAATACAATACACTGCTACTATGAAGGAGAGGGAAAGAGCCCAATCTTTCATAAAAAGTGCACTTCAAGAGACACCCAGCATTTTTGCAGGGCTGTGACCAGGACACCAACATATATACAGAGAATTCACAAACTAAAATAAACTGGAGCAGCAAATAAAGGCATCTTCAAAGCAGCGAAATGTTGCAGCTATACAGTTACGACAAAGTAAGCCTCAAAGTTACAATGCATTTAACTGTAGTATTAGGTACTCCTTTGTGGGTTTGTCCAAGGTTCAATAAGGTTCAGTTCCATGTATTTAGGAGAGTTCAGTAAAGCTTTCAGCTATGCCTGGTTTTGGCACTAAAATTATTAGAAGTCACAGGGCTTTTTTTGTATTACCACAGAGCTTTATATATAATAGAGTAGACCCTTTTACAGTATGGGAACTTTTGGAGTTTAGGAGAAATAGGGAGACAGTGACAGGTAAATTTCCACATACTTACCTCTTCAGAAGCATTAGGAGATCTTTTTCGGAGATAAATGTTGGAAACACTGTCACTGGTTCTGAAATGTATGTAAAAGCAAAGGTTTTAAATTCATAAAGCTAAGTTTTGTTTTGACTTCAAAGAGAGCCACTGCAACTGCATGTGCTAGTTTTAAGCTATGCAAAACTACAAATATGCATTTTTGCATGTATTAGAATATGGACTTGAATTTACCAGTAACATTATAAAAAAATGCTTTGGGAAAACCTGACCCACGATAAAAAATCCATATGCTCAAATTAGAATCTTTTCTGAAAAATCGTATCTGGTAGGGTTTTTGCACCTTTGACATCACTGACATTTAAGAGTCATTAAGAGAGGGCATACCCCAGGTTTTATGGCTGTCTATATAGGTAAAAAACATGACAGACCTTGCAGGGAACAGAAAGCTTGAGGGAGACAATGGGTTTTTCTAAGCAAACTCTTTCAAATTCATTAGAGTGCTATAGTGATAAGCACCAACAAATTACAGTTCATGTCCCACTCAAATACATTGCCTAAGAACTAAATTAGAACATAAAAGGGAACAGAAGCAAATGGAGTAAAATTAGCTGAGTGTCTCTGTACTGGGTCTGGCTGGGGTGCAGTTAACTTACCCTACAGCAGCCCCTGTAGTTCTGTGCTTTGTATTTGTAGCTAAAACGGTGCTGATAACACACCAACGCTGCGGCCATTGCTGAGCAGCGCTCGCACAGCACCAAGGCTGTCTCTCCAACCCTCCCGCAAATTCCCATAGGCTGGGGGTGGGCAAGAGGTTGGGAGGGGACACAGCTGGGAAAACTGACCCAAACTGACCAAAGGGATATTCCATACCATATGATATGGTGCTCAGCAGTAAAACCCAAGAGAAAGGAGGAAGCTGGCAGAGGGACACACACATACACACACTCATTATTAAGGCATTTGTCTTCTGAAGCAACCACTACGCCTACTGAGGCCCTGCTTTCCAGGAAGTGGCTGGACATCGCCTGCTGATGGGAAGAACACAGTATTTCTTTTTTTTTTTGGTCTTCTTTTGCTTTGTTTCCACATGTGGGCTTTGTTTTTTTTCATTAAACTGCCTTTTCCTCGACCCATGAGCTTTTCATCTTATTTTCTCCCCCCATCCTGCTGAGGATGGGGAGTGAATGAGTGGCTTGGTGGGCACCTGGTGGCCAGCCAAGGTCAACATACCACAATCTGGTTCACTTGTTCAGAGACATCAAAAAAGGCTGAGAAATACCTGTTGGAGTGAAGCAGCGTCATGCTTCCACATAATGTCACAATGCACATGAATTAGTTCATCTACATTACAAAACACTGTTGGAAAAACAGTTATAGCACTGCCATGTTCAAAATGCACTGGGGTTCCAGTTGGGTTTTGCATAGCAAAGTTTGTATAGCAAAGTCAAATCAAGTCCCATTGGCGCTGAATCACTCGACATGTTTAAGATAAACACAGGAAGAAGCCGATGAGTCCCAACACACTGCTCCTAAAAGAAGGCTACAAGAAACATCCAGTGGACAGGGCATACTTCAAAATACCAGGCATTCATACCAGTAAGGTGTATTTAAGACAAAGTTAATGTGAAATACCTGGCAAATTCCTGACAATCAGCAATTTCTTCCAGTTTATCCTGTGACAGAGCAGTAGTGGCAACTTCTGAGATCTGCAAGTCTTCTGTTTTGATCATATTTTTCCCTTCTTCCTCCCTATTACTACTTTCTTCTGGTCTCTTTATGGCTACTGATAAATCCTCTAGATGTTCTACTATGGCCTGTTGAAATTAAGAAACATTTTGCATTAGACAACAAGACTGTTTCCCTGCCCTTCTAAATATCTTAGTGGTGTAGCCTGCTCAGATGCTAAATTGCATATAGTACAAGACTGCAAGTCTCACTAAAGAGAACAAAAAGCAATTCATTTCTTGAAAATCATTTTAGATACATTGAGCTATAAAGTATCATCAGTTCAACATACACACAATTAGTTGTCAGTTCTTTTTATATAAGAAGTCATGACATGACATGGCTCTTTGAAGTACTAAGACTTTTTTTAATCTATCCCCAATTAGTCTTTGAAGCTAACAGCAAATTGACTTCATTACTCTAGTAAGTGTCAGGACCAAAACATGTCCAAGCAACTTGTCTAAACAACATGTGGAGTAACATTAAATGGACACTCATTCCTGAAAAACACTGTCTAAAATTACTGTGCTGGAAAACATGTAAGACAATTCAAAATCAGTGTCTGTAAGAAGAGATGCAGTAGCAAATTGCCTAAATCCAATACACAGAATAATTACCAAAAATCCCCCCCCCCCTCCTCCTCCTCCAGTGTAGACAAGCTTTCATTTTACCCACATAACTTACCCTACTCAAACTGGTTTAAGTTTTTGTAGGCAAATTTATTTGAATTCAGACAAAAATTACCTTTGCCTGTATGCTTTCTATACCAGCAATACTACTTTCTGTTCGTCTTATTAATAATTATTAAAAATACTCTCTGTGATATCTTTTATGCCTAAGGATTATACAGGAGCCTCAAACTAATTTAAAACATAATTAAAATTCACAATTTTGCAGTACTATTAGTATTAGGGCTTATTCTCTCTTTGAATGTTAGATCTTCTTAGGGATCTGCAATTCCACTCATTCCAGTAGAGGGCTGTGGCAAACAGCATTACCAGACAGGAAACCAAGTACATTTTACATATTTCTCCAAAGCATTGTAAAATGAAAGCAAATGAAAACCATTGAGGTCAGATGCTAATCCTCCATATATACACAAAGGAGTGCTGGTAATAAAATAATAAAATACCTCAGGATGTTGTGGAATAGTGGAATCTTGATGGTTGGTGACCTTTTTGCCATCTTTTTCAATTTCTAACTCTTCTCCTGCTAGTAATGGCACTTCTTTTTCATCAGGAGAATTCATGTGATTGTTAATATCTGTTGTTTCCTCCTCACCATTCTCAGTATCCATTTCTGATGGAGGGACACCTAGCTTATTCCCTAAGTCTGGCTCTGGAGCATCTTCCTCATAGTTCTGTTCTGGTGAGCCCTTCTCATGTAAAACACGTGTTACTGTTTCAGAAGAAGCTTTGTCATTTCCAGTATCATATCCTTCAATACACGGCTCAAGGTAAGCGTCCAAAACTGCTGATATGGGAACATTATAATGTGGATAGTAAAAGAGATCATGGGGTATTACAGATACTTTCGAAGACCCGGGTAGCACTTCAGCTGAAGATTCAACTTCATCACAGCTGTCCAGGTCCTCTGGATTTTTAGGTACATCTGAGAGAGAGTCATCAGATGCTTCATGCTGTGTAGATTGTTCTTGGCTTTTGAGATTAGAACCATTCAGTGAACAATGGTCAGTTTCTATTGTCTCAAAGACAGGTGATTGCTTTGTATGTTCATTTTGTGGAAGTTTCAGTATTTCCTCATTTAGTAGATGAAGAACATACTTATGCGTATCTTCTTGTTTTGAGGTATCTTCTGGTAAAATAATTGAAGCTTGGGGTTTGTTCTCTTCTACTTTATTTATAGATTCATCTGTAAGTATACCTGAAGTCCAGGATAATGGACTTAAAGAAGAAGTATTGGCTGAAAGGCTCTTAGTTTCGTTGTCATATTCAGTAGAGGTTTCTTTAGTTAATTCTTCAGAATAGTCTTCAAAAGAGTCAACAGAATTTTTCTGATCTGTCAGAACAGCTGGAGAAAAGTCATCATTCTGTTTCAGTAGATCATCAGATATGCCCCCATCACCTGGCATGAATTTATCACTTAGAACCTCCCAAGAGGAATTGGATTCAAAACTGACAGATCCTGTAATTTTCAGTGAGGTAGGCCTCTGAGGCTCCTCTTCAGATGTTTCCTGTGCATCACCTAACACCTGACTCAATTTCCCATTACATTTTTCAGGAATGGTTTTTGATGGGATTCTCTCAGGTGTGTCATGAATATGAACCTTTGGAGGAGCAGGATGACTCCTTTCATGATTAACAGTGTACAAGTTTTCTTCACTTTCACTTAAAATGAAGATTTTGCCTTCCTTTTCTGAAGGTGTGTCTTTGATGTGGACATATGTGGACTCAATTGGAAGCTCCTTGTCAGGATCTGTAAAGTCTTCCTGTAAGTGATGATACACCATTAAAAGACAAATCATACCTCAGATACCATTTTACTTTTCCCAAACACTACAGAAAGAGTAACTACCTAGCCTATCGCCTCATTACCTTGTGAATGGCCAATTAATGACTCACTTATTTTGAAAGTAGGAAAACCAATTTGGCAAGTCAAGTGAGTTGAACAAAGCTCAACATCAAGAAGCCACTCATACAGGAAGATTAGAATGCAGACAAGCCTACTCCTCAGTTGTTAATGTATTCATCTCTCCCTTCTGCACCTGTGGAGACAACTGACTTGGCTTTTTGACACAATCCCAAACCCCAGGAATAAAATAAATATAACAAGTTCACTAAATCCACTGTGAAATACATTGATGTACTAGATTATTCCATTCCAACAGACTGTATTTAAAAGTGGGCTTTTTCTTTGTCCATTAAAATGTCCAGAAGTTGTAATGCCAACAAATCTTAATGCTCATCTAATCTAATAATCATAATTAGATTATTAAAATAATTTTAATTCCAGTGACTTTAGTAACACCCACCAATTTTATAAGCTACAAAATACGTATCAACTGGAACATTCAGTCCAGAAATGAGAGGAAATGCCTTTTGTGGAGGAGTCATTATTTATGTGCACGTACTGTAGCACAAGAACTTACCCAGATACCTGAGGGACACTGAGTCCCTTGGGAACCCTTTCAAACCAAAAAGACTGTGTTGAACTAGGTTTGTCTTGAAGTATAAGCGGCCTCCAGAACAGTTTTTCAACTTACACACACACATGCCTTCTCCAGTTGCTGGGACTTCCCATTTTCCCTTGAGTTTTCTGTCTCCTATCCTTCAATTCCTCTAGAAGTTTATCCTCTGTTTCTTCAAAAGACCTTTGTCGGTCCCTGACACTGTCAGTTTCTGCTTGCTCATCAATGCTTTATTTTTTATAAAGTCTGCATTAAAGTCCTGGTCCTTTAAGCTGCAGTTTAATTTGTGCTTACAATGTGTGCTTTTGACTGCTGCATCAACAAGATTCAGCCTCTGGTATCTTGTGTCTGATACCTGCTAAATTCAGATTGATTGTGGCCCTCAAACTTGAGAAGATAGAAGTCAAAATGAAATTCAAAGTCCAATGAATGATCATAGAAGAAGGGATAAATTTCAGCCTTATTCTGAGCAAAGTAGTAGAGCCCTATGTAACCAGTTCTAACCTCTGAAAATTATAATTGGATGCAAATGCTTAAAAGCACAATTCTACCTAAAGCATTTTAGCCATCGCCAATGAAAGCCCATTTGACTGGATTTAACAAAAATGTGAAAAATTAAAACTGTGGTTTATTTTAAATAGTTTAGAAAGAAACCTAGAAGATAAATACAGCAATATCTGACTTATTATTAAGTATGCCAAAGCAAATTAAAAGAATGATGTGACGTAGGAGTAAACACATACCCCTTCCAGCTCCGGGAAGTGTTCCAGGAATTGTGCCACATATGTCACAATTGACTGTTCATCAGGTGATTCCACCATGATATCTATGGAGACAGACACAAGGGGCTTGAGCACACACAGCTTTGAAACGCTCTTGCAGAGGAACAGATCATCAGACATTTATCCTGGCTCTATGATGAGAGAAATAAATGCTTTTCTTCTTCTAACAGATCAGAGAGGGTGGAATCCTTTTCACTGTTGATGGTACTCGAAAGAGTTCTCAACGTCTTACATTAATTTTTTCCTATTTCCAAACACATACCGAACTCTGATCAGGGTCCCTTTTCATCCACCTTCATACTGTCATTAGGCAGTGATCTTGTTGAGTGACAGGACAGAGGTTTATTTTTAGCAGGATGGCCCAGTCTTCGAACAGGTGACCCATGAAAGCACAAATAAGCAATCTGTGCTTTCAATCATAAAATCAAGGCCCAATACCTGTCTAGTACAGTTCAGTAAAAAAGACTGCAGGAAGAAGCTCCATTTATATACACATATATGCTTATGTTTACATATATAAATATATGTAAGTGTATATATGCATTGTAAAGGAAAAACTGGGAGATGCAAATACATTTGAATAGGTATCTACCCATTTTCCTGGTATAGCAGACTCGCACACTTCATCCTGGAGTGACATTTAGTCTCTGCAGACTATAGGCATTACGAAGTGGTGCTAGTGCATTGAGACACCTCTCAGCACAACAGGGTGCTGATTAATGCCTGCTACTAATGCAGATGTCACATAGCATTGAAACATTAACCAGGACCAGTGTACATAGCTAAAACGGTGGTAAGATCTCTGCCCCCAAGGAGCTTACAAATATGACTGGAAGCATAGAAGCTACAAGCCAGTGACCAGTTCATTTTTATTTTTCTTATCAATCAGCCCAACACACTGATTACATCAACAGCTTAATCACTGGGAGGTTTTTGGTAGGTATCACAATGTGATATTCATGAATTCGTTATAGTCTGAATGTTACCCAACAAAGTTGATGTAGGCGTTTTACCTTCTGGTTCTAAGAGCCGAGGAACACCCAGCTTGTTTTGTGCTATGCTGAAAGCATCCTCCAGGTTTTCTCGAGCTGATTTCTCCAGTGCTTGCTTCATGTCTACCAAAGTAGAATCTATTGCTTTTATGACGGCTAAGAAAGCAAGGCCACTCCTCCAACTGCTGGCAAAGTCCTGAACTGCAACACCGTACCTGAACAGAAATTACAGTTTACATGGGTGGTTGTGTTACAAAATCCAAAGTAAAGGCATCATCATTTTCAAAGACTCCTGAAACTTAAAAGTAAGGTTGCTGAGTTGCATTAGTCACATTTGAGATCTTTTTGGATTTCAAAGTGCACAAAATATGTCCATAAAACACAAGGATTCACAAACTGCATTGGTGTGGCTAACAGCTGTCATCAGCCTGCTTGTAGGAAGTACTAAAAACAAAGCCCTCAAGAACTCAGCAACCACATTTAACATTCACAAAACCAAATGTCTCTGTGATTCTTGTTTCTGTTGCTCTTCAGCATTTTAATGCCATAGCTTGGGAAGGCTGCCAGCACTTAAGTATTTAAAAACATAAGCATAAATGATTCACATTCCTGTGTACTTGGCCTTCTATAGCAGAAAATTGTGCTTTGCCAAATGCAAATAGTGTCAGTATATGTATAAACCACAAGTCTGTTAGATGCCCAAAGTTTTGGAGGAAAAAGCAACCATCAGAATTGCAATGAAATACAGCCCCAGAATAGAAATTCTGCACAGGTCATTGGATAACAGGATTATAATGATGCTACTATGTTTTTAAAGTGCAGTTGCAAGATCAGTTTTCTCCTATTAGGTGTTTTCAATTTGAACTCTCTGACTGGACTGAAAAGTCTATGGCCTTTACTTCTCTGGTCCTCACTTTCCTTGTACTACCTCCCTATTAATGACATTATCACCCTTATTTTGGGACTAAAACCGTACTTCCTCTATGATTTGCACTGGCAGCAGTGAACTACGGATCTCAATGGGACAAGTTTGTCTACATAACAAGCACCCTTAGCTTTGCTGGAGATAACGAAGGGATGATGTGGCCCACAGGACCAGGTATTTAAGATGTAAATTTTTTTTCTTCAACACTAGACACAGAACATTTGTGTTCACAGGCAGATTTGGATCTATAAATCCATCAACAGACAAAAACGACAAATATTCAGCTACCCAGCTTGTGTAAGTTTGACCCATGCCCTCTTTAAGTCTCTGGCAGTCATCGTTTCAGATAACAATATATGTAAAATACACTTCAAGCATTTACACATGCACTAGACAACTTACACTAAAGTTTTTTAACCTGACAGTAACTCTGCCAGGTTAAAGCATTACTGGACAAAATGCTTTGGCAAAACAACTGCTTTCTTATTAAAGAGGAGAGAGATGTGTTGAGCAACGGAAATGGACCCAAGTGTTACGAGTTCATGAGAAGTGACCTAAGATTCACCCCCTCCCCTCTTTAATTCTGAGGAAAGAGGGACTCTAATACAGGCTCTGTCCTTCAAGGCACTCTGCAGCACACAGAGAAGCTCCCTCAGGGCTGCTGCTTAATTTAAGAGGCTGTTCCTCAAGTCTTGCAATACATTTAGTTTTTCAGTTCACCCCTTGTTTATGCCTACCTTTTAATTAGCAAAAGATATCAAATACACTGCACAAAAGCCAGGGGGTGGGGAGGAAGGAATGATCCTGTTTTAAACAGTGCCAAGCAGATTAGTGCAAGTTAACATTTAACACTCAAATCATGAAGCCAGCAACGCACATGGCTTCAAGGTCAGACGGCCGCTGTAGACACATGGCCGCAGTGATATACCCCACTGCAGAGAATGTGCGCCTGCAAACTTCGAAAGCAGAAGAAGCCACAGCGCATGGTAGCACGCATACGGGGCATGAGAGAGAAAAGTTTCAGCTTCAAAAGTGCAGGCGGCAAAGCACAGTTTTCCACAAGGGTTTCTTGGCTTACTTTCTGGTTTTCCTCTGAACCCAGATTAAAAGGGCTCTGATGGCTTTCCGCTGATCCTTCACTGTAACAGACACATTCCTCTCTACGCTGGGAGTGCTGGGGTGGGACGTGTCTGACTCGGGACCACTCGGCCCAGAGGACAGGCTGGAGGAGGAGGAGTTCCTGTTGAGGTTGCCTGTCAGCTCCTTAATCTGTAAAAAAAGGCAAAACACAGAGTGCTGTGGTTTAACACCGGCTGCACAGAGAACTCAGTGCTTGTTTTCATACAAACTTTAAAGACAGCAGCACCATAACTGAATTTTAAGAGGTAATTATAGGCCTGTCCATCATAACTCTCAACTTGTATTGCACAGGCATGACTGCCAGCAGCAGCCCAGCTGGCAAACCCAGGAAACAGACAGGGCGAGGTATCAGTTAAGGCTGAATTCGGCAAATTTGTATTAAACAAAAAGCAAAGAAACATGTCCTTGAAAGAAAAGTTAGTTTAACTAAAATTGTTCTTTCTCTTCACAGGACTTGCTTGAGTGAAATATTTTTAGTCAAGAAATGGTAACCTGCAGCAGCACTCCTGTCCTTGGCCAGCATTGATATTTGAGTCGAAATTATCCACTCTGCTGCTTTTAGGTCCCCCATGCCCTTGCTGCCGGGCTGAGAGATTCTGGTCACACCATCTCTGCCTGCAAGTCCCTCTGGCCAAACTGGTGCTGTGCACCACTGTTCAGCTTGAGGAGGTCAGCCAGGGAGAGAAACCCCAGTGCAACTTCGAGATTATTTTTTAAATTTGTAGCCATTTTAGAAATGAGTCCAAGAGAATGAAAGAACTACAAGAGTTGCAGAAACCCTCCCTCCGTCTCTCTCTGTTCATTAGAATTTGTTGTTGTCTAGAAGGACATTTTCAAAATGTGGGTAGATTAGAGAGCAGTTTAATCTAAGCCTGGGGCTAAATCAATTTTCAGGCTCAAATCAGTTTTATCAGTTCTAGGCCCTTCAAGATCTTTCATTTGCCCCTCTAGATCAGTTGCGAATTTTTGCCATGTTGATTAAGTCTCTGGAGATCAGTGATTCTGCATGGAATTTCCCACCACGTTGGATCAAATCCAGAAAAAGTTTTTGAGAATAAACTGTGACCTGGAACCAAACACGAGACATTGGTTCAGGTCCAGGGAATCTGGAGCAGATCCCTGAGAAGGCACGGGAGAGAAGAGAAAGTAGTAATCTTAAATTCTAATTCTGGTCCACGTCAAACAAGGGCTTAAATTGTCCCCTATTTACACCAAAATAGGTCCAATGAAGTAAAATGAAAGCAGCTGCAGGTATAAAATTAGTGTATATTAAGAGGGAAAAGCTCAGGTTTAGCATGCTTAATTATGTTCTTTAGGATTAAAAATCAATTTAAAAATCAGTATTCAGCTGGCATAGATTGATACCATGAAGACTGTTCACTTATGATTAAAGTATTCAAGTTTTATTACCTGAAAAAACAAGATTATATTCCATATTAGTCCAAGTACCAGAGAGGAATTTCCGTCTGCTATTTCTGCTGCATCGATGCTAACAAGCTTTACCTGTAGAAGAGATCATAAATTCAGAGCCGAATTCAAAGAAGCAAGGCAAATGGAAAAAATGCACTGAGATTACTGGGTATGTCCAGAACACTTCTACCATTGACTGACCAGCCAAAAAGCAAGACTGAAATCTTGTGTTAATGATAATTTGCCCTGATCACAACCACCCTGCTCACTGAACTCTTATCTCAATCCCCCAGCACAGTCTGCAGAACAGAAGTGAGGCCAGTTCTGCATCCTCAGGACCACAAATGTGTTTCCTCCATACAAAAATGGAACAAGACGGTGCACCCTCCAGTGGATACTATTGTTAAAAAGTAGAGTCACTTCTCATACAAAAATTTAAATCCTAGTAAGATCTGCTTACTTCTGTTTCACTATGCATCTCCTTTCTCCTTGCTTATCTCACCTTACACAGCTTGTCACAGAGTTCTGGTTCAATCAGTTAGCAAAGGATAGAGTTGCCTAATCCAAGAAAAGTCAACTTTCCCACACTGAGCTTTCTTCTACCTGGTAACACCAGGATGTTATTCTCTTAGACAACACAGACTTGGTTTTGGCAAAGGTCATGGAAGAGGGAGGAAGCAAGGAAGCTATCAGTACTGCACATGGCACCCAGACTGAGTTAAAGCCCACCATACAGCCCATTTATCACTTAGAAATCCTGTGCATGATGAATCACTTAGCAGCACTTTACCCTGCTGCCCCAGTTCCACAGAAGCGTACGCTGATGGGTTCCACCCACTGTGGTTTAATATCTAACCCTGAAGCTCTTGGCAGCCAAGGAATTTTGCCAACACTTTCATCACCACCCTTTACTAACTGGTTTGGTTAAACTGAAACAAAGAAAGCAAAATAACTTTTTATCTAGTGGTCCACACAACAGTTTTTAATCGTAGCAAGAAGACACCTTTAGCTGTCATATTTCAAGGCTCAGATTTCTTCCTAGCTCCAAGGTACTTGGCACGGGAAAACCTTTAAGACCTAGTACATTTTAATAGCAGTTTCTCCAAAATGGGGAGCAAGTGGCATTTAACATTATACTGCTCTCAAGGTCAGCTCTGTTGTCTTACTGCTGCTTGTGTTTGTCACCCAGCCCAGAAGAGATATCCGGCTATAAGATACTGGCTGCTTACTCTTAAGGAAACAAGAAATCCATAGAAAACTAGGTGTTTTAGCACTACTAATTAAAAGGCCGCCTGTGTCCAAGGCACCTCCTGTCTGGCCTTGCTCATTGAGTTTCTAGGTTGTCCCTTAGCAAGGTCCGGGCAACCAGACATGCTTCAGCTGCAGCTCTGCAATGTGTTGATATCAGCAGAGAGAAAAAAATCTCAAGCCGGATTTGGGTAGAAAGCATCAACTGGGAAACTGTTAAGAACTCTGAGAACTTGAAAAATATTTCATAGCAGTTCTATAGCAGGACATGTAGACATACACATTTAGGGCCAGAGCAGCCCCTACTGGTGGAGTTTCCAAAAGGAGACTGGAACACCTGGAAGTTATTGGACAACTTCTTGACCTTTCACATACTCTCCTGGGGAAAAAGGCAAAGGAGGTTAAACCTCCCACATCTACCAGGTCGTAAGAGATCCACTAAGGCCTCACGTCATGCCCATTCCTGCGCTGGGGTTGCAGTCACTCTCCTGCATGACTAGCACTGCTGCAGGATCTCTGGAGCAAGAGCTAAGCTCATGCAGGGAAGCAGCAAAGTGACATCAGTTGTTGCGGCATTCCACACAAGGCAGGGGTTTGCCCCTGCGCACACACCGGATCCCTCCTCACCCATAAAGTTTAAACCCTATAGAGTACTTGCACCCTGGAGTCAGTAGGATCATCAATTACATTTTCTTCCCAGATGGTATAGTGGAGAAGTTGCAAAACTTTATTTCAGATACTATATAAAAAGATCTGTCAGTACAGCAAGAATGCTGCAGTCCTTTATGGGACATAGTTTTCTCTTTCTGAAAGATCTGGGTGTACCAGGTGTATGAGTTGTGATATGGCTGGGACTTCTCTTGACAGCATTACTTCTCAACACTTTTTAAGAGCAGAGAGTTTTCAAGACACAGGCCATGTCCACAGGGCTTTGGAATAAAGCCCTAATGGAAAAAATCAAAAAAGAAAAAAAGGATTGAATAATTTCAAGCTATTGGGTCTAATCTTGCTTAGTCACTTACAACTTTAGGAAGTGATGTTGCAGTAGTGCCACACTGACTACAAGGGAAGTTATATCCTTATAAGGTTTTGATTCCCGGACTTATGCATTTATGTCATGTTCCCAGATTTAATTTTCTCTTGCCTTTGACTCATGATCAGCTGCTGCAGCAGTTTACTAGATAAATACTTGCTTTTTAATACTGAAAGTATTTCTGATGAAAGGAAGGAAAGTTATCTACCTTCAGCATAACTGAAGTAATGCCACTAAGACCCAGTTCATAAAGATTACTTGCATTTCTTTTTATTCTCTTTTAATATTGGGTTCCTGATCCTTTAATCCTGTTGAACTTTTACATTATAAAATGAACAAATAATCCTTATTTTAGACTCTGCAGGTGTTCTCGTTGTGCATTTTTATGTGGCTTTTCAGCCTTGCTGCTAAGGTAAGTCACGGTGCTTTTAAGCAGTGCATTATGTACATGCAGCGCATCAGACTAGTTACAATTTACAATTTGCAACATACAACAAGAGGAGCTATTAAGACCAGCCTTTGGAAATACTCACATTACTGTCCTCCAAGAACTTAAGTGCTTTGGCTATGTTATTCAAACGAAAAATGCGATGGGTTGAAGATTTGTATTCGTGCATCTAGAAAAAATAAGAGCCATACTGTTTTTAAAAATGGTGGAATTATTCACCACGCCTTACAAAGCTTAAAAAACCTACAGACACAGAGGCAAAATAAAGCTAAGGAAATCTACCTATATAAAATTATTGCCATCTTTTCTGATCAGTAAAGTGCTTCAACTACACGATCTGCCCTTGCTGTAGCAAAACAGGGTTAGCAAACAGCCTTCCTGCTCTCCAGATGTTATCACTCTCTTGGACCTGCCACGTTGATTATTTATGTAAACTCTCCCCAACCATGTTCAGTCACAGGATCAATTTTACCTGAAAATTCATAACAGATTTTTTTTCTTGAAATAAATTAAATGATCCTAATTAGGAAGTGTGAGCAGTTTTCATAGCAAGCACAGGCAGGTGGGAGGTAGAAGCCTTCGTTTTGGCAGAAATGAAACAGATTTGCCTGTCTCCCTGCAATTCCCCTTCGGCACACTGTTTTTATCACACGTGTGCAGGAACACCTAACTGCCAGCACAAGAAGCTTGGCCAGCTGACCTTACCTCCTTCCTTGCCCTTCTGCCTGACCTCCTGGGGCATAGCCTAGAGTTTACCATGATATGTTTCCCCCTTCAATTCCTTTCCAGCCTGGCTCTCAATGCAATCTGCGTGAATGCACACAGCGACAGCGGTGTTTCTGCTACAGCTTCTCAAAATGGCAAGAATATTAAAAAATAGGTGGTTCTGTGTGTGTGACCATAGTGGCCATTCATGCTGCAGTATGCAGATGGTTCAGTCACTATAGAGCATCACCAGGTGACTGCAAGTGCATCTGCAGTGGTGAGGCAGCTGCAGAACAGGTCTCTTAACACAAGTGTGATACCCACACAGAAGAGGGTACTTGCTGACGAGATTGATGTAGAAAGAAAACACTAAAGTCAACTGTAAACAGTCATTTATCTTTGCACTGGGTGTTTCCATTTCTGGCGTGTGGAACTTTATACAGCTCTTACAAAAAAAGGAGGAGAGAAAAAGATTCTGATAAGTGAAACTTTGCCCTTCTGATTGAGACCATATCAGTAAGACTAATGAAACCTGAGCCAGGACATCAGAACTAAACTCATAACTACATCAAGCATCAGCAGACCTATTAAGTGTCATAATGATCTTAGACAAAATAGAAACAGAATTTATGGATTAAAAAATAATACAGCAAATATATCTTTTCTTGGTAAATGTGACTTGGGTGATCTCCAGAGTATGTGAGCATTAATGTATTAAAGCCTTAAAAAACCTGAGGGGTAGGAACATTTACGCTGATCGCACACCATTTGCGCCATAGTTATATATTTCCTTGAAATCTAAGTTACAACTCAGGACACCAGCCTGTAACATAAGGAAATTATAATGAAGTTGCTGAAATGCTTATTACTATACCCAAGACATGGGATCAAGTTCACCCTTATTCCTTGGATGTCCATATGCTGTTGCTTGTAACATATAGAGCTCCATACCTATGGAGGTTTCTCCCTCTCGTATACATACCAGCTTTTGTCCTGACAGGACTTCCAGTAGTGCCATCAAGATTTTGCCATCTTGTATATCAATAAACAAGTCTTTCACTTTCAGAGGAGGCTTGCGCTGTGAAGAAAAGAAACCTGTTAGCTTCTAAAGCAGTACTGCTTGGTACGTCAACATGTTTTCAGAGAGTAAAAAGGAGAATTTTACAAGACAGAGATACTAGAAATAAATCCTGGCCTGCAGGAAGAAAGGGACAACTTTTCTTCACATCAGTGGCAATTCTGTCCTAAGAATGTCTGAGCTAAAACTGAGATATAGTACTCATGTAATTGAGATCAGACAAGGACTTATTCCAGATTTCCCGTAACAGAATCTCACCTTAAATGCTCTGCCTAGGAAGCAACCACCCGAGGGTTGGGTGCTGATCCCTCAGACTAAGACAAGTCCAGCAGAAACGAATCCCACTTTATGCCCAAAATAAGCCCAAGATCCAGCCAGCCCAATGTCCTGTCTCCTCTGTAAGGTTTCTGGTGGTGCCATTCTGTTCCCTGGTATTTTCCGAGTACTTTAAATAGCAACTTCTTGTACTGTGTCTCTCTCTTCTCAGCAAACTCCTCCAAAGGTGACCATCTCCTCACTTCACTGAGGTGTCTGATGATGTGTGCGCTGTGAGGCACACAGCCAAGTCAGCTCAGCCCTTAGGGGTAGTCACCTGCAACAGTTATGCTCTGTTCAGGTGTCACTCACTCACGTGTCCCTGAAGAGCCAAATCTTTTTATCTTTAGTTGGGCAATGCGCTATTGTTCGATTAAGCACTGCTTCTGGCAAACTGGGACCATACATTTTTGTTACTAGTCTTTGATCTAGCCAAGAGTACTAAACAATGCTCCATACTGAAAGAAAGGTCTCATTCATTTCAAGATTAAATAACCTATCTAAAAGCCTCAAACCAAAACCTTTTTTATTCTTTCATTACTTAAGACAAGAACCACCAGAACTCGGAAGATGCAGATTACTCCCAACTATCCCATCACCAGCAGAGCCAGCTCCTCTCAAAAGATGACCCAAATGGGATGGTCTGCTCCAAAAGGGGACACACCACACCATAAGTTTCTTGAAGAAGTACCAGAAGACGACTTCACTACTGCCCTTGAAAGAATGAAGCCACTCTGCAAGAAGTGCTTCTTTGAGGATAAAGGCAGAAGCCACCTTTCTCTGTGGGTGTCCTCAGGGAATCACGTGTAATTAGAGAGAGCTTTAATGAAGCTCTCATTATTTACAGGGATATGTTTATTACGCCACTTCCAGGAAAAACATTAATATAGAAGCAGACTTTTGCCGTTTCTTCAGAAAAAGCATTTTTCTTTGTTGAATCAGAGAGGAAAAAAATTTGTATGTACTCCAGAGAAAACAGTTCACCTGCCCAAAGTTTCTAAGACTTCATATGCTTGGCAGAATTAACAGCACCCTACAGCCTTTTTCATGATCTAATTCCTTCTGTAAATCAAAGACCTTCTCCACAGTCATATATTTGACAACCCTTTTTGACAACTTCCAAAATTGCAGTTAGTTCAAAGCCCTAGAGCCTGATTCACAAAGGAATCAGGTAACACTGTCTTCTTTCTGAGAGACCTTTGGGAGCAATTGCTAGTCAAAACATTTCCAGCTAGCCTTATTCTGATTTTCCAGTGAGATTTAAGAGGATCCCTTTATTCCTTCAGCAACACTCACTTCAGAGTAGTGGACTTAAGCAACTATATATGTGATGCCTTTCTTCTAAAACCCCTTTGCTTTACTATGTCTGAAATGCAATCACTTTCCAAGAACTACAGGAGCTAGACTGAGTCAGCTTGTAGCCCAAACTTCATCCCAATCTGTACTTTATGAAATTTAGCCACAGACACTAAAAGCACTGTGAAGCCCCAACTCCAGTCCAACTTAGGACTGTTGGTCTAGGTTAGGAAGCTGATCTCATTCCTTGATCCTGCACCAAGCATTGCTGCTGTCTCAGTAATACTAAGAATTTCTTTTCTCCTTTCATCCCCAACATCAGGAAAATCATTCTCTGGACAGCAGACGGCTCAGGAGAGTTAGTACTTATCTACTATCACTAAGAACAGTAAATTAGGTTTAATAGCCAAATTATGGTATGATTAAGAAACAATTACATCTTAAAAATATGAAGTGATGTCCGAAAATTAGTTCTCTAACGTAAGTGGATATGTAAAGATCCCATCATATAGCCCCCCCAAAACACGACTGACAAGGAATTGACATTTTCCATCTGCAGACCTGGGATGAAGCCAGGTTCTGAGGAACATCTGTCTTTGGCCATGATGCCTCAGATGTTGGAACTTCCAGTCCAGGGAATAACACAGTTATCATCACTTCAGAGCAGCCTAAACCACATTGGATTTTATGTGGGTACATTCTGTGG
Organism: Pelecanus crispus; assembly: GCF_030463565.1. Classification (NCBI taxonomy): domain Eukaryota; kingdom Metazoa; phylum Chordata; class Aves; order Pelecaniformes; family Pelecanidae; genus Pelecanus; species Pelecanus crispus. Next base: position 57,481,473 of record NC_134648.1, read on the forward strand.
GAAAATTCTAGCCTCATGACAACAGTCAGTAGCATTAAAAACTTAAATGCACCTGAGATCAACTAAAGCCAGACAAGCATTCATTGTACATGAAAAACAATTTTCATTTACCCAGAAACTTGCTTTCACCTTTCCCTCATTCTCCTCCAAACCTCCCCATATGAAGAGAAGTCAACTTTGTTTCCAAATTTTAGCTACTTTAAAATGAATTAACTGCAGTCCATCTATGGTTGTGTCCTTGTATCGCGATATCGAGACTGTTTGTCAGTCTTACCTTTCCCAAATGTAGGTTTATCCATCTGGTAAAGGTCCTCTTCTGTACATTTTCCCGTTCCACTAGAAATACCAGAAACAAAAAACAGCACTGAAGTTTCCAGAAGAGGGAAAACTGGTAGGAAATTTCAAGAACTGCTGCACATAAAAGTCAGAATTCATGACAGGCCTATGAATAAAACAAATATATTCCAGATCGGGAGATACAAGGTTAAGCTATGGTGTTTTATTCAACTTCTTTGCCCAGACATGAGCTACACATTTGTAGATGCATTCTAAAGGACGTAGGAAGAAGTCTCTCTTAGTTTTGCAATCTTCAATGTAGCTTTTGAGAGGTGAACATTTATGTGTTGTGCACAGCTCTGCAGTGATGTTAGACTCTGAGCAGGCAGCTTGACCCTTCTGTGTCAATTTATAGGATCACTCCTCTGACACCCTCATGCAAATTAGGCTAGCGTGAATTCCAATGTACTTACTTGCATGTACGAGGAAACACGAACGCATTAGCCAACACAACAATTTTGTCTTCATTCTTTATGAATGGAAAAGCCTCATCAAATCTCATCTTCCCAATCTCCTAACTAGAGCATTTAAAATCAAAATTCCAAGTCCCTATGGTGAAGAATCATTTTATTAATATTGCAATAAGATGAGGAGTGCTTGTTCCTTGCCAGAAGTGCTGTATGCTAGGTGCTGTACAAACAGGTCTTGGGCCAGCTGAAGAGCTTTTAATCACATCTGCCATTTCCTGAATCCATTTCCATAACGAACTACGGCAAAAGTGTAAGGGGAATCATATTACTGACCAACTTCCATTTACCTTCTAATATAAAAACGTAAACCATGTATTTAATATAAATTAAGTAGACTGACAAAGTAATATTTCATTTTAGAGACAATTATTCTCAAGTGGTTCTCAAATTTCTCTTGAATTAAGAAAATCTGGCAATTTATGAACAAAAAACATTAAAACTAGTTATATGCTGTATTTCAATTTACTCACAGAGCATATCAAATGTATTTTAAAACCATTTTGTGTTTCTTTAGCCCTACAAAAATAGCTAACCTATCTACTGGGAAATCACATTCTGTAGAAGTCTGGTTTGTTTTTATTGGTCAGACTAATTATAGGCTAAGTAGCAGCTTCCGTAAATCAAATTTTAATTTTGTTCTTTTTGATCATTTTAACTGAAGGGTCAGCAGCCTCTAATCATATGTATAATTGTTTTCCTTATTTTGATGTATTGGAATTGAGCTTTCAGCATGAATTACATCTGTCACTGACCACCCTTCAGGCCTTTTAAGTCCTCTTATTCCTGTAAAACCTGATTTTATGTAAGATTGGTTAAAAAAAGTCATTACCCCTTAAGTGCTTTAGAAAACATGGAAAATGCCAAACTAATTATTGCTGTTGGCCTTTTCTTTTAAAATATCTTAGAAGAATGTGCACAGATTTGAAACAGCTCTCTACAAATGAAACTGTAAATTATATTAGGGTTCCAGAATATCTGTAAAAAACACGCATTTACCACCTACAAATCTCAAAGTACAATAAACTAAGAGACGTGTCACATCTTTCTTGGGCTTCACCTCCTTCAGCACCTCGACCCCAGAACTGGCTTTTCCATGCACTCACACATCCACGGCTGAGCAGCAGAAGTGCTATGTGTCACCTAGGGTATAATTTCCACAATCGATCTGTTAAAATTAACTTTTGAGGGTGGGTGGAGGCTACTGTTCCCAGATACACTTCTTTTTGTTCAAATACACATATTGGTGCAAAGGGGAAGGCAGAATGGGCGCAGGAGCTAGTGGCAGGCAACAGGGCCACCTCTTTCTTAACGCTTGTCTGAAAGGCTCAGGAACGCTCAGATGGGCAGTGCCAGGTTTTGGGGAGGACAGGAGACCTTATCAAACGGGCTGGTTCTACAGACTTCCAATGTCAACCAGAATCAAAGAGAAAACACAGAAGGGTACACAGAAGCAAGTGCTTTCCGATTTCATCAGAGCCTGGTTTCTTGGGTTTGGGTCCTATTTTTCACCAGTCACTTTGGCAACCTTCATTTTCAGGGTAAATAAGGATGCAAAAGAGAGCTGTGTTTATTTACAGATCATCCATAAAACTGAGCACACATTGGCTCCTAATTTTGCTGCAGAGATTCTGCCATCGATGCAAATTAGAGTTGCACATATGCCTGAAAGGATAGGCGAGCCAAGCTGGTATTACCGCTTCCGGAAGTTCACACACCAAAAAAAAAAATCCAGGCACATTCAGGAAAGCACTTGCATATATACACAGGCGTCTGACACTACTCACTGAATGTTTCTACAGCAAACGGACTCTTACCAGTAAGAATGATGACCCCAGAATGGACACTATTTGATTCTGTAATAGTCTAAAGTAATAGTAACTGGATGGGGAAGAGGAAAGGGGAGGAAATGTGTTTATAAAATCCCTAAGGCAGACAGACCCCTAATGCAGTCCATATGCTCGCTGGCAGAGTTAATGGGAAAAGTTCAGCACAGGTATTTACTGATGTGTGCCTTTAACTGTTATTCTTCTCCAGCTTTGTGGACCCCCCAGTTTTGGTACAACCCCTCTTCTCCACAACCTTTTCATTTGAGATGATTGTAGAGACTCTATAAACTTTATATAGTTTCTATAAACTAAATGGAATCTTTTTTCCTCCTTCGCACCTACTATTGTATAAAAGTGAAGAAAATCATTCGGGTCTAAAGTTCCTATGCTGATGTATATAGCTTACTGAAACTGCACTGGGTTTACTGGGCAGCTAGAGAGCAATAATGCCATTATAAAATAATAATTACACACACCATATGGCTGGCCTGCATACAAATCCTGTGCTGGAAAAGAAGGATGCCTGCTGTGAGGGTTGGATTCAAAGATGTAATGCTGGAAGGTAGTAAAAGGTTAGAAATTGCCATTTGGGTTCAGCTCAGCTCAGACCTTGACATAAGAGAAAAAAAATATAAAAAGAAATTTTGACCACCACACAGAAGCTAGGTCTTCCATACTCTTCCAATAAGTTCAACAGCAACATGCTTTCACAGTAGGGTCTAAGATGTTGCAGAGACACAGTATTCATATCAAAGTACACAGGTAAGGCACTGACAGTCATTAGCTGCAATAATTTAGAGGGGGAAAAAAACCTAGAGAAGGAAAAAAGTGTATTGGTAGGATGATGAGCCTATTGTAACACATGCAGTTCTTTGCCCCACAACTGTGCTCTAGAGGACTGCACAATTTGGCTCAGACACAATATCGGCACCCTAGTCAGTTTGAGAATAAGTACTGAAAAAGATATATATTCTGGTTTGTCAAATCTTATGGCAAAGGCAACTAATTTGTCACGGAGTAAAACTAAGGTAGTTCAAAAGCCACTTGGGCACATTCCAGGTTAAGCTGTTATGGACAAGAGAGTTTGGCTGCTTCCCTTTGGGGCGCTAGTTCCTTCCGCACCAGCCTAGAAATTCCTCAGTCATTTACTGCTAATGCTGTTTCTTCCTCCTTCAAATCTCCTCAAAGGTCACTACTGTTGCAATACCTACAAGAAGCCAATCCCTGAACAGCCTCTACATTCAACAACAAATTGGAGATAGCAACTATTGATTTGCGTTTAAATACTATTTATTCTGTTGTTGTAGAACCAGTTACAAATAATCCTCTGAGGCACACCAACACGGGGCTGGGCACATGAAGGAACTATGAAACACGGAAGTTGATTTGAGTGGAACACTTGCCAGTGTGTAATTACCTAGCTTCAGAAAACTGCTTGATTTGCACGTATGGATATTACTCCCAAAGCAAAGCAGAAGGTTACTTAAATTTGTTTCCAAACCTATTAGCATTTCATCCAGGATATCATCATCAGATGATGTTAAAACCTTCACAACAGGCTAAGCTGGCTTTTAGATCCACTTGCAACTTACCTTCAAGACATCTTGTTAACTACTAGTTTTATAACATGCACAAAAGCCACCTTCCTCATTTCTACCACAGGTTATAACCTCTGTAGATACAAGATATACCTGTTATTAACATTAAGCAAGTTTTCAAGACAGAAATGGTGGTGTTGGCCACCTAACTGTGAAAGAGGATGCTTTGACTGCCCTTGGCTTCAGAGGCAATAACTTGCCAGGAGAGTTATTCCCATATCCACTTCATCAGTAACCAATGGACACCACAGAACCAGCTCGTAACCTGTATGGCTCTGGAGGTATCCGAGCATCTGCCACAGTCTTAGATCAGGAGAAAATGGCACTTCTTATTAAAAAAAAAAACTATATGGGCAAATGTGTGATATTCAAATACTACAGCCTGGCTCCAAAATGAAACTTGTGGTTCAGAGACCCTAAGTCTTGGGAAATGCAAGTTCCTCTCCTTCCGCCTTCCTCACCCCAAAATCCCAGCTTATACAGCCAAGCAATCAATCAGTCTCTAATGAACACACATTGAATAATCTACTTTTGAACTATCCAAACTCCAGGCCACTAAATAAAATGAGAACTGGATTTTAAACTGGCTTCATGGTGTTACTGTGACTCAGCCTAGGTATTTCTGATTATTAGTCATCATACTATCAAGTTTGAATACTCTTTCTCTGCAAACTTAATGTTTATGAGGGAAGCCACACTGACATCTTAGAACATGGATTTTTACCTCAAGTTGCTCATTTGCTGCCCACAATATTCCAAGCTTGTGCTACTATCTCTCAAACACTGAAGAGTGTGCTTCCAGACATGAAAGCTCGTGTTGTTTTTATCCATCATGACGAGGTTGGCAGCAATACCATTAGCTAAAGAGAACTTCTTAGGTTTTCATTTTAATTAGGTGGTTATATCTTTGCACAGACCCAGGCTGATGGCACTGAGTAGCCAGGTTGAACGTTGGTGTCAAACCAGCAAAAAGAGGGTGATGTCTGACTAAGACCTGCCTCAATAAGCTTCTGTATACAATACAGCTGGGACACATGAATCCTAGCATGCTGTTTGACCCTTTTTGCCTATACAGATGCAAGTAATTGCATATGCCATATGAGCAAATAAAGGCCATGCCATTAGTCACAATAAGCAGTCAGACATGAGATACAGGATGTTGATGTTAGGTACAGGATATTGACAGCTGTAAGGAAGCACAGACCCTTGTCCAGGAGACTTTTTAGTGTTCAAACACAACATGTGGGACAAAGTTCAGATGCAAAGACAAAAGACAGGGCACATGCAAGCAACACATTTGACATGGGAAGGGTGATTAGTGGTAAGCTGTAACAAAAAAAAAAGGGGGGTGAGAAAGGGAGGCTGGGTGGGGGTTAGCAACTGACAGCAAAATAAATGGAGAATTTAATCTTAAATGTGTGAAGCAGGGCAGGGAAAAGCACAATTGAATTTTCTACTTTTGCTTCATCTCAACACAGAGTTACATTAAACACATTTAACTATGAACCCTCAGAGACTTAACCTCTATTATATATTTTTGCAAGAGGCTGAAAAAATAGCTCACAACATAAGACAACGTGTAGGAAACACATTCCTCTCAAGTCTGTATGGTGTGGTCCAGCTACACTGCTCAGTGAGTACTCAGTACTTACAAGAAAATCCCCATATTTGTAGGAGTGTGAATTTTAATGGCATAACCAAAGAATAAGGAGTAATTTTATCCAAACTGCCCACAAAATTCATTTTATAAGCTTTTGAATTCCTGGGAATTGTTTATTTTCCTTGTGCTTAAGAAACCTCCAAACAGCTTAGGAGATTAATACAAATTTTCTTTTTGATCTATACAGGGGTTGAAGGCTTTGTTGTGTACCAAATGCCAATTTGATGTAATCTGGAGCACATGAAATATAAAATCTTAAAATACCTGTTTTTTTAAAGGAAACATTAACTGCATTATATAACATGAGACTGCTCTCAAGTTACCTCCTATGAAATAGGGCCTCTAAGCCTTCCAGATGAAGTTGTGAAGTTAATTGTTTGTTGAAACTGACCCATTTATTAGGGTCCTTATTAAATTTCTACGGCAGGTGTTGAAAGCTTGAGGCTTTTTCATTCCATCAAAGTTGCAGAGTCTGAGTCTCACTGGTTCAAAATTTTTTAAAACTGTGGGCTGGTGCTGCAGAACACAAACGTCGCAGGATCACAGGCATTACATTTTCATTAGCTGCAGCTAAACAGGTTTCTTCTGGAGTTCAGTGTCAGGTTATAGCAAAATATTTACTGCTGCAATTGGTATATTAGGATTATGTACACCAGACAAATATTGCAGGATGAATATGAGATTTCTAAAAAACTCTTAGTGCTTCAATCCTCACAATGTCTGAGACAGATGTTCCTATTACCAAAGCATTAGAAAGATGCATTTACTTCTAAATTCTGTTGGGCTCTGGAAGAGAAATCCTACATAAAATATTACTATTAGAGCTGATCAAAATAGCTTCCAATGAGAGGGATTTATTTTTCCCCCTTGAAAAGTAATTTGGTAGAGACAGATGGTAAAGATTCCCCTCCCTGTACCCTTCAATCACAAAGCAAACATCTATGTTCTCATGACTTTTTATACACATGGAAAATGTTATTGAACAGATTAACAAAATTTCTCATTTACATACCAGGAATGTTCTTATGAAACAAAATTTGACAATTTTAGAAAAGAGAAATACAGTTCTGTTCTGAACACTTTGAATGAAACAAACATCAGTGTTTACTGGGAATGCTACTGGACCCAACAAAGTAGTAATTAGGTTAAATTCAATGGCTTTGGAATTAATCACAGTTTTCAGACTGTGCACACTACCTCTCGTGGTATATTACATGCTGTACAAGGAGCTTAATACCTCGTTCTGTACATGAAAATAAACAGGATTTGCTATTACCAGCAATGGCCATTAGGAGCAATGCACATTTACAACATCTTGATTCAAGAGCTGCTCCTAGCCCAGGGTTCTCTGTGTTCCAATGCTGTTTGCTGCACTAGTACTGGTTTCTACAAACAGTTCACTGCCTGGGACTGCTGACGTTTTCCTTGGGGGTATTTAGGTCCCCAGCTCTGCACTGGGCAAAATGTCCAACCCTTGCCGTTGCTGGAGTGCTGAACTCGCTTCAAAGGGCAATGCTTAACTTCAATTTCAACCTCTTCTTGTACTCTTTCTACCTACTTGAGTATATCAGGTCTGATTCTCTTCACTTGCTCAAAAATAAAATCAGGAGTCCCCTTCTGAAAATAACAAAATTGTAATCACTGCATTCAGCCAGGTACCAGTTAGTCCTATCTTCTTGTGAGTTAGAGGAATGGCTCTTGAATCAACTTCACACCAACATGGTTTTACCAGCACTAGCGTAGCCCTTTCCCTCCCACTGACATGGAGAAGAATGCCTCGTACCTATACCAATATCTGCACGAATATCTATATCCCACTCCTAACTGAAGATCTCCGTGCTCATCCTGTAGCATCTAAGAAGAAAAGAACAACATCTTCCAGAAGCCATCCTACCCCAGCCAAGCAAGGGCTAGTCACAAAGTCCAGTCCGTTTCATCTCCATTGCTCTGCATTTACCCTTATTTGCTGTGGCAAACCTAGAAAGCCTAGACTGTGAAACATTCCTTATTCTTTATGTTTTTTCCTTCCAGAGAGGAACGCTGGTTAATTTTGTTGAGACATCAAAAGCTGAAATGCAACAAGATATTCTGCTTTACGTCAGTTCTGACAACAGTGCTAAAGCCTGAATAATTTGAGATGAGCAAAGAAGCCCAACAAAACCCACACTATGTGTCAGGGTTATTTCTTGGCATTCAGAGTCAGATGAGAACTAGTATGTGCCCAGATTCCCACTGCTTCCTATATTCATCAGTTAATGTTAATAGGTTGGTGGTTAACTGTACTTTCGTGCATTTGAAACCATTGTAAGTGAATTTGTGAGTAGAAGGAAGAAAATGGTGCAGGAGACCGACAACACATCCACTTCCAAACAGAAGTCCCAGGCAGCTTCCTTAGCGTCTTTACAGGAGTCAGTCTTTAACGCAAAATTTGAACTCTTGCGATTAGTAACCAGGACCTTCAAAGAACTACAGGATGGTACAGAAGGGCTGAGGAGACAACTGCCAGAGACATATAATCTTCTTTAGAATTTGCCTTTACCTATGGGAAACCTGTTCTTAGAAGTAGTTTCATTTTCTAAAATCAGGTAAGGAAAGGCAACCACAAATGTGCTGTGACACAGAACTACCTTGCAGAAGCCACGAAATCACAACAAATTGCCTGTTGGGGTGCCTGTGGCTTCTGGATTTCTCTTTTTTGCTTCCTCCATTGTCCCCAAACAACTTGGGGACATTACTCAGCCAGTACATTATCCAAACTAAGAAATGCTTATGAAGCCTTCTGAACAGGACACTGCAGCACTAGAAGAGGTTCAGAAGTAAAACTTAATTATACATATGCGGTACTGCAAAAACAGTATTAAAAGCCAGAAAGAATAACCCACTGCCTGGACTACCAAAACCTACTGGTATGCTCAAGAAAGGAAGGGGCCTCAGATGTGTCTCCCTACTGAAAAATATACAGAATCACACTGCGTTCTACCTCTCTCCCATTTATCCATCCCTTTAATGTCTCTTATCAAAGCCACTAAGCAGCACAGGAGAAATAGAGTGAGGAGCATGGTAGTCAGATGAATATTAGAAACACACAGAAACAAATGCAACTCTAAAAGCAAAAGATTGAAGAGATTTACGGAGATTAATATTAGCTAGCACAAAATCCTGTGGCTTTGGAGGAACAAGCAGATGCTTTGTCCATTGTGGGCCAGACACGTGACCTGAAGTAGAGGGTATGAGACCATTCCTGGAGGTATGGAGAAGAAAACAAAACCAAAAACACAGTGTAAGAGATGGGAGCTATGCTGTAAGGTGCTGTGTTGCAGAGCCAGACAACTGCTATTCAAAAACGGATGAAGGCAGAGTGTAAGTTCCCAAGGTCAGATTAAAATGGCTAAAAAGCTGAACTACAGTAGAGGTCCTTTTTAACATACATTACAAAATGCAAGAGTCTATCAGGGACCAGCGGATACCCCTGAGGAGATGCCATTTGTCTGAATGACCTTCTAGGAGGTACGCTTCAAGGGTCTTACGCCTGCTTTTCTGAGGGAAGGGTAGCTGCCGCAGAAGTTGTTACAGGCAGATCAAGAACGGCAAACTTCTGAGCGTTCAGCTAAGTCAATCATGTAGCCTCCCCAACGAGACTCTGACCCTAACTCTGCCTCCCTCTAACTCTAACACAGGCTTCATGGGCAGCACCGAAGGAAGCCTGGTCCCCTCTGCACGCTGGTGAGCACTGCTTTAGGTAGCGCAGGGAACCATGGGTTGGAAGTCCTGGGCATTGTTCTGGGTGATGCTATCCAGCTGCCAAAAGTTAGCAGAGAAATTATTTTTCTGAAGTCAGCAGCAGCCTTTCTTTTGCTCCGGCAGGCTTTGAAACCAGGCTGTAATGTGTGAAGATTGTTCAGAAATAGCATTGGCACAGCTTACCAATTAATCAAAACTAGAAGGTGTCAGGCAAAACCTTAGACTGGGCTTGGACTGAGGCCTGCTGTAACACTCAGGATCCCAGTTCTTCCTAAGGGTCTCCCAGAATGTGACAATGCAGCCCTCAAGTTACTGGCTGTAGCTCTTGATGGAGCTTCACATTTTTTTGGTGTACGCCTGAAGGCAGGTTTCAGCAAATCTGCCAGGATGAAAATCCAAGGAAAATACATGTGTGTACAGGTTCTCTTGTTCTGAGGATCCAACAGTAAAATAGTACCATTTTATGGCATTAAATCAATGCCATCAAAAGACCAGAGCACAATGAGCTGTAGACACTGCATGCACCTTCAGCACTGACACTGTCATGCCTCCTGACTCTGTCATTAAATAGGTCATCTGTAAGCTCCAGGACAACAACCACCTTCCTACTTGCCTATGTTTTTTCCAAAATTCAAATGAACATGGCAGGAACCGTGAAAACTCACCCTTTCTCCTCCATGGCCCACAGGGAATATCCACCCGGAAGAAAAAGCAAACATAAAAGAATTTAGACTTAAGTGCCAAGCAAATATTTGTGTTATTTATGGACATTTCCAGAAACAAAATTTAGCAGAGAGGCATTCCTGATGTACAGTATTACTCATAACAAGGCAATCTTCTTTCAAGCAAGAACCTGTTACTACATAGCTCTACTCTGTCTTTGCACAGTATCTTCAGCCTGATGAGCTCTACGATCCTCCTTATCAGACTTTCACATCCTTGGGGACAAAAGATATACCACAGTCTCCTGTTACAAAGGAGAAAATGGAAGCACCAAGAACTTCAGGGACTACTTATGCAAGCAACAAGCCCTTCCTTTAATACACTCAATGGTGCTCATATGGTATCACATCTTTCCAAAAGGCAAGTTTAAAAAAAAAAAAAAAAAAAAAGCTTACGGAAAGAACACGTATTTTGTTGCTTTGAACTGTGTTCAACATGCATAACGAACCCTTCTGAGATGGACTTAAAAGATATACTTCAAAATGGGATGTAAGCCATTTTATTTGCTATGTTAGCTTGTACTCAGACAAATGGTAATCAAACATTCCAGAGACAGGTGGACCTAAATATATGTCATAGTCCATAGCACAAGAGGAATAAAGGTACTTTGGAAAGAGAGGGAGCTTCTGTCAGAGGGTCTGGTTTCTACAGCCCTTTGAATCAGTTCTCTGGTTTTGTTTTTCTTTTAATGCCAATTAAAATGATTTTTTTCCAAGCTTCCTGGTGCTCTTGGCCACTCCCCAAGACTATTAGACAGACAAAGAGAAGGAACCATTCAGTCACTGCAGCCTGCTTGGTGGGACTTCAAAGCTGCGCTATGGAGAAGTGTAGTTTCACATACCCTTTAACCCAGTACAGATCCACCCTGCCACTAAAAGGCTTAGCAAACACTTCGGCCAGCACAAGGAAGGGTGTCCAACAGTGTTTTGGCAGCAGAGCTGGCCTACTGTGTACATCAACCCTTGGCCTGAGAGCACTCCTACGTCTAAACATTATCAGATTAGCTCACTCTCCCTGCCTCATGTTGCTTTTGCACTGCCTTGCCTCTCCCGCCTCAAGCCCAAATGACAGGATTCTGGTTAATGTGTGTTCCTCGCATTTTTTATCCATTTGCCACATCAAACCATGAACGTTGTGCAATGGGAATAATGCAGAGCATGAGGACCGACAGCATTCCTACTTCCATAGGAGTCAGAAGACCTCTAATCAGTCAGCTCCTGTTCTGCCTCTTTTTCTCACTGTCATAGGCACACTTGCCATTTTCACCACAGAGGACCACTGGTATGTGCTGGATATGGTTAATAGATGATACATCCACCTTCTTTAAGCCTGCAGGTACTTAACAGAGCTGGAATGTGCATGCTCTTGAACAGAAAAATCACTATTTGGGTTCCATTTTACTTCATCTGTAGGATGTGAGATGGGTGGATGAGCAATGGAAGAAGACAGTGAGGCCACTACTGCTTTCAGGACTACACACTCCAGTTCCTTATGGCAACTCAGCTGGACAATCCAGTAAAATAGGAAAAGACACCAAAAGCACCAGTAAGGCTGCCCTGCATGCAGCCTGTGATGTCAGCAACACCTTCTTGTCAACAACATCGCGATCATCTGAGCTAGTACAACCACGGACACTGAATTTTGGGTGACAGAGGATGACGAGACATTCTCTTCACTAAGGCCGTATGCCTCGTCCTAGAGACTTTAAGCTGAGAAGCTTTTGCAGATGGTAAAGGTCCTGCTCAGCAATCAGTGTCTTGCCTTGCTCACACCATTCAGCAACCACTTAGTTTTGAGAGCCTGGTTTTAAGGGAGAAGCTTAACTCTTGCTGTATGAAATGACCTAAGGCAAACCACACATTTCAGGAATACGAGACCTGTGGGTTTCAAGAGCCATATATCCCCAGTGTCTGTCATTCTGGGATCATGGAAAGACATTATTAAGTATTCCAAGGACTCTGGCAGGCTTGAAGTGTGCATGGCAATGAGATTCATCAAAGCACTCACAGCACGCAGGGTACAAGCAAAGTCAGACCAGAGAATTGAGTAATCATGACTAAAACATGATCGTACGTACAGTCAGTTCCCCTCAGGACTAGGAACAATGAAACCTTCATCGGGAAAAAAAAATAATCAGGAACGCAACTACCTGATTGCAGCCTCTTGCATGGCAACAGGCTTAACAGTAAGTCTTTAAGCAAAAGATGCTACTTTGAAACTGAGGTATTATTAAAAAAAATAAAAGGACTCTGAATGCCAAACAGCATTTAGACTCTGCTACAACATACTGCTAGGAAGGGCATGGATACGAGAGTATGAACTCTACTAAAAGTATTATGTAGAAGATGGCAAGGAGAAGGTTCGAAGTCTTAAATGTCTGAAGGAATCCCCTTCAGACCTTGGGCAAACTTCCACAATCTCTGTGCTTCTCAAATTTAACAGTGGAATCATTCATGCTTTGAAAGGATCTTGAAATTAAACCCACAAGCACTGACCACAAGGGCAGTCAGATACTACAGTGACAGCTACACAGTCAGGCCCTGATGCTTAGAAAATAAGCAGTTCATAAGATGATTTCTATGATGCATCTATCTAACAATATCACAACTGCTGGTCGATCACATCATTTACCCCGCCAAGAAAGGAATGCCAACAGGACTTGATAAAACAGTGTGCCACTCCTGTGCTAGTTTTGTTTGCACCCATATAAAACTCGATCCCAGTGCAGTAAAGTTGTAAAGACAGCAAAACCTTTTACCTACTAACCCTATGATACTGGAAGTAACTGAGAGAAAAAAATACGACTGAACTCCATCAGCAGACCATTCTTCCCTTGCTCACCAAGATTACATTCACAAGCAAGGCACCAGAAAAGTCAGGATGGGAATTTTGTTTGGTGTAACTTCACTTGGAAGAAGACAGTGAAACTTTTCATGATTATCTTTTAGTTTATTTCATAATAATGACTGCAATTTAGCTGTAAGAATGGCTTTGAAAATATACCTTCTCTATTTCAATTTATTTCTACAGCTGCAGAATTACATTGTTTAACTTTTCTTTCTTAAGTGGATTTCCTTTGGCTTTGGCTCCCATTTAATAAAGTGACGAGTTTACTGAAAACAGCCTTTGCAGTTTCAGTGGATTAGTATGGTAAAGCCTAACTTGATTGAAAAATAACTTCACTCCATGTTGCTTTACTGCCAGTCAGCTCACACTATTGACTACAGCTGCGTCTGGCCGCCAGACCAGTTATTTCACTTTTTGTTTGTTTTCAAATGGTCAGCAATAGCAATACCAATAACATGCACACTCTTCATTTTCACTTTCGGTGGTGTGTGCAGAGTAGGTGGGAACCATCTGAGTGGAGACACGTTGTCAGAAGAGGGGTTTTCCTGCTTTGCTGGAGATCAGCAGGTGATAAAAGCAAAGAAAGCAACTATGGACCAAAGACAGCAATATAATTACTTACAATTCTATGCCAGATGAAACATGTGGGTGGCAATTAAGTAGGAAAAGCTTGTCAGAAATCTCTAAGCACATAATTTAATCAGGATTTGATGCTATGACACCACAACATGCTGCACACCTCTAAGGTCTGGAGAGCCTTCATGCCCACTCATCTCACATCCTGCAGCGCTCTGGGCACAGCCGTGTCCCACAGAGACTCTTCCTTGACAGTACCCACAGCTAGAGATAGCCATCAGGATTTAGCTTTTATTTGTCTGCTAAAACAAACAGATTTTAATCCATAGTCCATTTTATTATGACATAAATAATAGTTACTCTGTTCTTTCAACTCTGAAAAGGTTTAATTTTATAGCTGTTTTACAGATGTTGACGTTAAACCTCACACGTGAGCAAACAAAGGCTCTGACATTAACAGATGAGAAGCAAGGACCATGGGCCTTTCAAAGTCACAAGACCAACTTTATCTGCCCTCTCCTACATTGGCCAGAAAACTAAAAGTGGAGACTGCTGACTTTCACAAATGCCAGTATCGTCTCATATGTCTCTGTTGGAAAAATGATAACCAATTGATTTAATTCTGTGTCCACCGAACATAGGATTTTAAAGCTCAATTATGTAATTCCTTCCACTTACATACTTCCAGACCACTCTCTCCATTAAAAACCAAAAACAATTAAAAATTATACAATCTAGTATAGAAGTACTATATAAGTATGGTATATGTATATACATATATATATGTATACTTTGCAGTATACAGCAAAGGACATATTTTTGTCACAGACAACATGCAGGCAAGAAAACACTTTGAGTTTCTGAATAAGTAAATTACAATTTACAAAATAATGACAAAAAGTATTTATACAAGTTCATAGTATTTGCAATTTCAACAGAAACCTCCTTGGTATAAAGAACATAAACTTTGCTCACTAAGTGACAGCCAACAGTCTTCTAGAGAACTTGCCTGGAAAGGAAGCTGCCAAGGGGTGAAGAGATGAAACTCATTTCTAGAGGAAGAGCTAGTCAAAGAAAAACTTTCAGCCAGTATAAAATGGCCCTTTTTCTTTGGATTTCTAGAAGCTTAATAAATTGATCCTTGCAATTTTGGGGGCAAAGGTACGAAATTATCACTACTCTGATTTTACAAACAAGTTACAGTTAATTGACTTGTCTAATGTCACACGAGAAGCCAAGTTACATCTTGAGCCTTGCTCCTGAAGTCGCACGTTGCATGGTATGCAAGGATATGCTTAGAAAGTGCTGCTTTGATTTAAGTTGCTATGCAAGTGACAGATCTTTAAACTGCAGCTTGTGTGGGCCCTTTTCTTAATGAAATCCACCGAGATACTGAAATCCACAGTTAAAATAGGTTTTACCATACAGGTCTTAAGTGAATAAATCTGGAGCAGAATGTACTTGCTATAAAAAGAAGGGGGGGGGGGGGGGGGGGGGAAGTCTTCAAACTTACATTTGTCCCAGGAGTCGCATAAAATTTCATGTCTCAGGGTTGTCTTCCAGAGAAACTAATGTTTCCCTGGAAACATGTTTCTAAATACAGTTGCTCCACTCATATCTTGTACTAACAGTTTGTTCCTGAAGTACAGAGAAGGGCTAATCAGTGCTGAGTTAGTATCCCTGAAACTTGCCTGCTGTAGTCAAATCTCATAATTTCTCAGGATTCATCTGTTTTTAATAACTGAGAGAGCAACAACAGTAACCTGTGGTCCAAGTTATTTCCAAAAGTCAGTGGATGCAAGTCCTTATGCATTAGGAGGAGCCCTAATGCATTTTTGACCTCTAGTGTAGAGATAGAGATGCACTACTGCTAAACACTCTTCAAATCTGAGACAGCTGGTGCCTAAGCAGGCACCGCTGGCACTCCAGGAAAGGGACTGTACCCTGACTTTGTACCATGCCTGGCACACTGGAGCACCAATCACTTATAAAAGAAGGATCCAAAGCTGCCCCAGCTAAGCTAGGATAAAATACACGTTTCTGAGGAGCTCCTGGGAACCAGTGGAGCAAATCTGTGCACTCACCATGGTGCTTCGTTTCAGGAGATGAGTTCTCTCCTTCCCAGGCACTAGTGTAAGCATTAGTCTTAGTTTCTCCAAGGAAAAAGCATAAATGCTGGCGAATACTTTACTGTGAGAGTACAAGAAAAAGAAGGAGCTGCGTATTTCCAGCATCCCTTCTGGTTACCCTGCACTGAACTTCTTGCCAATATCCACCTACAACTACGAGGCAGCACTGGTCCTGGCATGTTTCCTAACAAGATCTCCAAGTTGCATTGGGTTTGGCAGAATGTTTGCTGTTTTGTGTCTCTGCCTAGGAAGAGCTGGCTCTGAAAAGAAGTGGGTGGGTGATACCAGCCTTTGCCCTGTCTTCTTTATGCTTTACCAGAACAGAGGTGCTGAAATACATCACACTAATCTCTTGTGACTACCTACCTGGCAGATGGATTTTTTTTGGTGACAAACAATTCTTTTATCTTTTGATACAAGAGAGGTGGCAAGAGAAAGATTATTTGATCTGAAGAAAAGACGACTTAAGATTTGTCAGGAGATTTTTTTCTCTTTGTGCAAGGTCTGTAACATCACGAGTGGCACCAAGAGACTAATTTGTTGTTGTCTCTCCTAGCAAAAGAACTAGGGAACATCAAATGAAAACATCAGGACACAGGTTTAAAAACAAAATTAAGGGAATTGCCTCTTGACACACAACATAGCTGCGTTGTGGAAGTCCTCATAGCTGGACACTGTGGATTCAACACATTTAGTGAGGGCTTAAGGGGAGGCACATTCACAGAAGGGAAATCCATCCATGCTTATTAACTACAATGAACTCCCTTCTGGTTCTGGAAGTCCCTGGTTTGCAAATGGTTGCAGACTACATGAAGAAACTGTGAAAACTGCTTGCCATGTTCTTATACTAGGTACGCCCTTTTGGCCACTGTCAGAGAAAGACACTTAGCTAGACGGACCTTCAGTGTGACTATATGGCCTCGAGTACATTCTTCTATCAGGTATTATGGTGGACAAGTCTCAGCTGCGGGACAAGCCAGAGAGAACCTGTCCTGAAAGCACTCTGTCATATTGCCAGGCTGAAACAAAAGATCAGTTTGGATAAAAGGCCCTGGGAGGTTGAGAAGAAGTGAGAAACATTTGTAGTTTCATGCTCATATAGCAATGCATGGCTCATGGGAAGGTGAGAGGTTTGGGCTTGGTTTTCTTTTTTTTCTATTGCCCACTCTGTCTAATCTACAGTAGAACTTCCACGACTGCAGATAAGTAAATGACTGTTACAATAGTTGGCAGCAATTTACAGTCGTCTTTAAATGATCTTGGATGGTCCCACCCTTAGATGGACAGAAACATTAAAAAAAAAGCGGGAAGGGGGAAGGACCTGGATAAGACAACCCTTCTGGCTACTGGCTCCAAGAGCTTTTCACTCACTTTCACTGGTAAAAAGTAACACCCCTTGTTAAAGCCAACTGCTTTAACAAATTACTTTATTAATTTAAAATGTATTACCCTACTTATAAAACAGCTGGCCTTGTTAAACCAGCCATCTGTTAATAAAACAGCCATGAAAAATTTCCGCAGTGTGTGTCTTACAGGGCGTAGCTATCACTGAGCCCACGGGTGGGAGAGAAGTATTGGCATCTGAAGTTGGACACACACAAAAAACCCCCTACAGTAAGCATAAGAACCAAATTAAATAAATAGGTCTCCTGTCACAACCCAAAGGTTGCCACCATCCAGCACTTGCCAAGGAAAGCACATTCCAGATACAGGGCCCTTCCTTGTCGAGACAGGACTGCCACAATCACTCCCAGAAACAAGTCTAATCCATCAGACTCCAGATCTCTATGGGAAATCAAAAGCCAGAAATAAAGTCAGGAAAGTGATACAAAATATTCTCAGACAGGTCACCACAGAGAATATTTTTAGACCAGAAACAATCTGCTTGATGTGGACTAGAATGCAAAGAGCAGTTACTTTATCTTACCCACATAGCAAGCACTATTTCACTGATGCCAACACCTTCCAGAGATTTATTTCTCCATCCCCTTGCATATCGATTTAGTTCAGCCTGCCCTTTAATTGCATCCCAGAGATCGGAAAATGCCACTTTTGCCTGCTTTGCCTTGGGCTGACTAAGCTATATGACACCCCTCTTCTTCCTCTACTTTCATCAGGAAAGATTCTTGTACTAGTGTAGGTTTGCTGAACGGCTTAGGGATATGGAAAATGCTGCTATTAAAGGTTTTCCCTAACAATGTAATTCCTTGACAGACAAGGTCACCATTGTATTTACTTACTTTAAAAAGGAAACATTACAATATCAACTGAGTGTTTTTAAAGAAATCTGCACCTTCCAGGAGTGCTGGCACCTACTGTCCAATGTACTTGCTGTTGGCCCATAAAAGCATTCTGGGACTTTGGAATAAGCTCTGAGCAGAGAAGTTATCAGTCAAATACCAAGCTAAGAATTTGACTCTGGTGCTGTATGAGAATGCTCTTTTCTCTTACAAAGCATCTCATTGCTGCCTCTGTTCTTTTCTGATGAAAAAAAGAAGTATTTCTTAACTGGTGTTTTTTCAGGAATTGCACCTGGAGCAAAAGAGAACTCCACACTTATCAAAAAGGACTCTGTGTTCTTACTGAGGAAGCAGTTCAGTCCCCAAGCACTGCAACTACCCATCTCATGACCTACACATAAGGTGCACATCCAAGCACTTTTTCCACAAAGCCACCTGTGCTGCGCTCCCAAGGACATGTCCCCTTCAGTGTATCTGCCACTACTTGCAGCTTCTGGGCAGGAACTTCTCACTCTGCACCCCTTAAACTTCAAATGATTTGCATTGGTCTGGACACACTCATCAGCAGTTTCTTATGGCTTTGAGACTCCGTGCCCACTTCAGACATGTAGCTGAGAAGGTAGAATTGTTCCACACCAAGGAACACTGTCAGCAATCCACACATTTTGGAGAAAACATTTCCTCAATGGCTTATAGCTTCTCAGGCTGTAACATGGATCAATGGGAGTTCAATAGCCAGTATGGCACACCTGAATTTTCACCTTCAGTTTGGAAGCACCAGCTCAAGCTTTTCCCCTAGATGCTCTTCTAGTGCTTGCTTCAAATTGTACCAAAACATCCATGAAACCAAGCTAATGTCTGCAGTTGTCTGTAGTCAAGAGATTTGTAAGTGACATGAGGTGTTTCAGTGTGATGGTTTTGGCTGGCATAGAGTGAAGTTTCTTCACAGTAGCTAGTATGAGGCTATGTTTTGGATTTGTACTGGAAACAGTCTTGATAACACAGGGATGTTTTAGTTACTGCTGAGCAGTGCTTACACAGGGTCAAGGCCTTTTCTGCTTCTCACACCACCCCACCAGTGAGTAGGCTGGGGGTGCGCAAGAAGTTGGGAGGGGACCCAGCCAGGACAGCTGGCCCCAGCTGACCAAAGGGATATCCCATACCATATGATGTCATGCTCAGCAATAAAAAGCCAGGGGAAGAAGAAGGAAGGGGGGGGACGTTCAGGGTTATGGTGTTTGTCTTCCCAAGTAACCATTATACATGATGGAGCCCTGCTTTCCTGGAGATGGCTGAACAGCTGCCTGCCGATGGGAAGCAGTGAACGAATTCCTTGTTTTGCTTTGCTTGCATGCACAGCTTTTGCTTTACCTATTAAACTGTCTTTATCTCAACCCATGAGTTTTCTCACTTTTACTCTTCTGATTCTCTCCCCGATCCCACCAGGAAGGAGTGAGCGAGTGGCTGTGTGGGGCTTAGTTGCCAGCTGGGTTAAACCACAACATTCAGCCAGCTTGGCAAACCCGTATACTCATTCCTGGTTTAAAACAAGGAGACCCTCTGCCCTGGATATAGTTGGTGGTATGAGTAGCATCAGGCATATCTGTCCTTGGAAATGGATAATTTCTGTCCTCTACTCAGTCATTTTAGACAGAAAAAGGAGTTTCTTTCTCATTATCAAGTTACAGACCCAGTGAGGCCTAATTCAACTATGCATGTCCGCTGGGTGCCCGTTCGTAGACACATGCCCTTGTGCTCCACGTCATTACCATCAGTGTCCCAGATCACCGTCCCAGATTTGCACCCGCCTTCTAATTCTTCTAAAAACTGCAGAGGAACTCACTGCTAACCCAGTTCTGTCGAAACGATCCCCGTTTGCTAAACCACCTGTGCAGCCACAGAGGCCAAGCCGCGCCCGGAGGTGCCACGCGCAGAGGCGGGCGGGCGGGCCGCCGGGAGCGGCCATGCCGCGGCTGGAGCACCACGCGTGCCCAGAGCTGGCTTCCCCAGACCCTGCAGACAACTGGCGCTGGCCGGCGGGGATTCCGGACAGCCTGGGACATGCGGGTGCTGTCCTCCCTCCCTCCCTCGCCCCAACCTGCAACGACGAGTTTTACTTCGCACTTTGTGTGCCACTGTCTAAAATACGCACAGTGGTTAAGATGCTACTTCTTCTGTCTTTGTTAGTCTCTTCAAGCTCCTCTAATTGCAGCCTGGAAGCTTTTTCCACACTAGTGGCTGCTATTATTTTATTCTGTCCCTGAAGAGTTCAGCCTTTGCTATTTACAGGCATTTCTCTAGGGTTGAATCTCAATTTTTCCTGGGATAGAGAGTCACATGTTCCACAGATTATCCCACCATCCATCCCTCTTCTGCTATTTGAATCAAGTCAGAAAAGAAAAAACAGCCTGCATACTTCTCTCTCCCCAAAAAGTACATTCTATCCCATTAAAAATTGATGCAACATATACTTCAAACAGCAGAAAGAAATACTGCAGATTCACCAGCCTGTCCTCTGCTCCAGCATTCTACCACTAGACAATAAAATTAAGTAAGGCTTTTTAATTTATTTTTTTTTCCTGCTATGGTTCTCTCTGTACTCAGGCTCTGCTCCTGCTTCCACGTGCACGCAAGCATTTTTTGCCAAGAAGCCCCTTTTTCTAGGTCGTTTCTGCTGGATGTACAGTCTTTCTAGTTATTGTTACTCTGCTTTCCCTTTCTATTCTTTATTTGCTAAATTGATGAATTCAACTCTATTACACATACCAAGTACCAGAAAATACAACATTTCAGAAAAGATCAGAAAAGGCTGGTTTTGGAAAGACCTGGGCTAATCCCAAGACCAGCTCGTGGAGGCACTGCAAGGATAGCTTGTATCTCTCTAGGTGCACACAGACTCTTGTTGGTGCTCTCCAAATTCCTCCCCTCTGTAACCTGTGTTTCTTCCTTGAAGTTGAATGCAAATGCTCTATCTTGCTTTTTAGCAGTTCTTGTGGTTCCTCATAGACATACTACTTATCTGGCTCTTTCTCCAGGTTTGGTAATGTGACCTCCAGTAGGAATGTCCCTTTACACCATGGTGACAAAAAATCAGCTCCTTTTATTCAAGGGCAAGGAAAAAACGTGGATGCAAACCACAAGTATTTTATATTTCAATTTTTCTGCATACGTATGAAAAGCAGATAGAAAAGCAAGCACAGCAGACCAGCATTGTAAATAATTCAGGGTCATGAAAGGTTCCTCTACAGAAGCATCTACAGAAGCATCATTATGTTTTAAACTGCTTTCACTTTAAATGTTTTCAGTAATTAGAAAACAGCTAAGTCTGCCACTTCCTCTTAAAAGCATCACTCTCATCAGTAAGTATATTATTCCTCAGCTATTTATTAGGATTTCCAAAAGGACCACTGACTCCTGTTGTATAATTTGGGTACGACTCCTTAATAAGATTAATCAGCAGCTCAGAGCTTGTGGAAAGTGTGCAAGTGTGATGCAGCAAAAAGAGCCATGCAATTGCAAAGTGATGGAAAATAACACTTTCCATGCGAAAAGGATTCTGGGTGAAAGGAAGGAAGAGAGAAAAGGAAGGATTTATGCACATTATTAAGTATATACCAGTCTCTAGATTTTATCTTTGTATCAGTATCTCATGTATTTTTGTAGCTCCAAAGAAGGACTATCCAATCCAACTGCAATTTACTGAAGCATTAAGTTTCTGTAAGTTATACTGCATTGCTGATTTTTTTTTTTAAATGCAAAGTGTACTGAGTTTTATTAAATCATAGGGAATGAAAAGATCTGTTGAATTTTTAACTAGTTTATTCTCTCTACCTATCAGAAGGAACGTTTTTATTCCAAAACCCAAAATCTAATCCTGCTAGTTGCAAAATATCTTTAAACTGTGAATAGGATATAAACCCTGCAGCCACGTTTGCAGACAGACACCTTAGACTCCTCTCCTGGCACAGAAGCAGGAAAAGAACGAGATAAGAAGGTGCCACAGGGAGACTGGTGGCGTTCATGGGAAAAGACAGATATCCTGGTGCACCTCCGGAGCCCAAAGCATTATTTGGAGATTTCAGGTCACCTACATGTTTGGAGCCCAAACAATATACCTGTTGTTTAACAAACTGTTGAAATGACTCACTGGATATTTCTTTAGCAAGCTACCAGTGTTTTCTTGACATTTTTTTTTTTAATAGGATTACTTCCATCATCTTTTATTCCTTTGCCAGCTTAGTTTTTATGCTGCATTCTGAAACAGCTGAAGTATTTGCGTAATGCGTTGAGAAAAATGCACCCCTACCCTTACAAAAAATGTCTTTTTTTTAATAACATTTATTGATGTTCCAAGACACATGACAAGAAAAGCAATTAGAGACAGTGTGATTTTTCCCCATATGCCTTCAATTTCTCTATTTCCCGCAGTAATTTGGGTCCCAAATGTAGGTTTTATCATTTTTCCAGAAAATCATTCAAAAAGATACTCTTAACACTGGGTTGAGTCTGGTTTCCCTAGCCAAGAGTTTGCCTCCTAAAAAGCTTTGCAAAGCAAAGTCAGTTTTGAGTTCATTTTCATTATCTTCAGAGATAAACATAGTAACATAATAGGATAAGCAGCAAAGAACAACACAGTAGTTCAACAGTACAGTAAATCCATCCCAAAGCTTGTAGAACCAGATTTTTTTTTTAAAACCCACATCATACAAAATGCTGAACTAATATAAACTTAACCTAGCAGCTTTATTACTTAAAACAAGTTGCAAGTTAACTTTGTACCACCAAGTTTTAGACCACATCAGTTATTATCTGGTCTCCTGCAGCTGGCATGTAAGCATAGAGCTGCCAAACTCTTCATTGCACATTCTGGTGACTTCAACAGAGAAGTAACTGTGAGCCCACGTGTGATCTTGATCACCTCTGTGTTGCTCTACGTTTGCAATGTATCTTCAATATTAACAGCTATGGGCTAGGTAGTGTTAAAATAACCCCTGGTTTTAATGAGCTGGGGCACTAGGAAATGCTTCCTTCAGGAGTTAACGCTGTCACCCATTAGCCTGTGCGCCACATCCTGGCATCAAACAGAAGGAGGGAAAAAATTAGTGTCAAGTTTGCTCTTGGTTCATCTTGTATTTTAGCACAGCCAGTTCCAGTCCAACCCAGGACAGCCTCAGACTTCCTTTTATACCCACTGAAGGTATCTGAATGCAGAGCAAGAAGAGCAGATTCTGCCTGTCCCACTTTGCCCTCAGTTCCTTGCCAATGAAGGTCTGGAAGCAAACTAAAGCCCTTATACCTGTAAAATATACTGGCTGGGGAGAGCCTGGATCAGAGTTTATTCGCAAGGAAAGGGATACTGTCACGGAAGGTAGTGAGGGACAGTCTTTAAAAGCAAAGAAGTTTTATTTACTACTTTTAAGATGAATATCATATTTGAATAGGTTTATAACCCAATCACGTCATTCGTTATTAACTGGTCTTGGAAACAGTGGTTGCAACTAAAACAGTCAACTATCTCTCTAACTTAGAAATGTTAATGTAGACGGATTCAAATCTTCATCCTGGGAAGCAATCAAAAGCAGAAAAGAAGAAATGGAGAAATAACTGCCTACAACAGGCTTCATCAGCCACATAATATGCATCTCATTTCACAACTGCAAGTCTGCAATACCAATCAGGTGTCTCATCAGGAAGAAAAGACCCAACAGAATGACGACTCTCTTTTTTGTCCTTCAGTGCTACATGACTTAACGCATAGTGCCACATCTGGTTTTCCCTACCTTTATCATGGATTCACAGTTTACATACCTGACAAGGGCATGCAGATAGCCCTTGCACAAAGATTTGCTTCATGCTCTCCTGCAGTTCACAAACTCAAATGGCCTGCATAAAGTAGGAGACAGGGAAGAGCAGTCTAAATCCTTCTGTGATTCTATGGGAAACCAGATGCAGGATTTGATGCCAGCTAAAATTAACCTGGTGGACAAAAGGGTTTATTTTAACTTGGTCACTCAATCCAATTCACTGCACAGTCACACAAACACTTGTGTCTGTACGAGCCAAGGGGGAAAAGGGTGTGTTATAGCTCTGCCTGTCTTGGCAGCAGCACTGGCTTATTTCTATTTAAACTGTATGTAAAAGTATGTCTTAATAGCCCTTGAGCCATTTTATTTAGTCTCCTGAGTCACACATACATCACACAGATTTTTGCTGCTGTCCAGACTGGAGACACTTCATAAACAAAGCACAAGTCCTCACACAGGATGGAAAATTATGATATGTCTAATCAAATATTCAGTGATCTGATGGCTGTATCTAATGGTTGTATTTTCAGAAATATTTGTAGTCCAGTAGTTAGAGCAGAGGACTGCTGAGATAGGGTACCAACATGAGAGAAGCAAGCAAACGAATTCATCTCCATGCCCCAGTGTCACCACCTTTCGTAAGTGCTTTGTAAGGTCTCAGGATGAGAGCTAATCTTTTGATTGCATATCTAGGAAAAAATAACTGACAAAAACTTAAGATTCTTAAAAGCATTAAAAATGCAGCATAGAGCTGTGATACAAACCAAATAAGTGTAATGTATGTTAACAGGGTGGCTGTCCATTCTCTCCTGTGTATTTGCAGGGCTGCTAAGGTACACCATGCCTGCACTACGAGAGAAGTCCTTATCTTAAGAGTTCATTCATTTTCTCTCTCCCTTCTGTCCCTAATACTTACCTCTACCTATCCTGTGAGAGACCACAGAATACAGTATACGTACTGTTGACTTAGAACAGTTAAATTACACATTTTGTTAGCTGCTCATCTGAATCCTACTCCTAATGATGTAAATGGCAGAACTTGTTTTTCACAAGTGGCTGAAGACATAAGGATCAAGAACCACCCTCCTCCTTGACTTCTTTGCATTTATGTTTCCCACACCCCTGTTTTGCTGGTGCTGATTTACCCATTCAGTCTTTGATCTTGTCTGTAATCTTGGTACAGAGTTATCTGTTGCTCTTCCCTTCTCTCTTCATTCTTTCCCTCTCACAGCAGATAAAGTGGCACAGATCTACAAAGGTAGTTCCCTTCCTTATCAGACAACAATTTAGAAAGCCAGAAGGATCCATAACCCATTTCTCATGCTGCTCTGAGATAGCTGTGGCTAGAGGAGCGTTACACACACCTGGTCACTCCAGCTATAACATTTCAGGTCAGGACAAAATGAACAAAATGCCCCTCAGGCATCTATGCATTACGCTGCCCAAAGGCAGCAGCTGATGCACCATCTCAGGAGGCCTAATAGCAGGATTCAGTCCCTGCTCATGCATTAAATATCAGAATCACAAGGGGCTGCTACCTTTTAAATCCAGCTAACCATTAAAGGATCCTCTGTATTGCTTATTTCATATCTGAAGGAATGAATAATTAAAAGGCAGTAGGTTTTCTGTACAAGAATTAAATCTTTAGTTAGGAGCAGAACATCATCTAATGGATCAAGAGTTTCATATATAAGAAGCAGCTTAGAAGAGTCAAAGATCATCACTCAGATGTATGCAGAGCAGGCTGGCAGTGGAGGTCTGATGTGCAAAACTCACACCCGCTGGTCCTGAGTCACTCTGGCTCTCAGCCGGGTAACGTGTTCATCGCACAGGCATGTCCCCGCCTTGCACAGGACTCGCACAGCTGTCCTGTTTTCCCCACGGTGGTGGCATGTTACAGGCAGATGAAGATTCCCTCTTTTTCAGTTTAATTTTACAAGCTGCTCCAGGATGAAACGTGCCATGTGGTTAAACAAGAGCTGCACTCGGGCTGTGGATTTGACTTTCATTAGCAGCAAGATGCCACGTCGGTGGAAACGAAACAATAAACTTACCTTGTTCCAATGACTTAATGCTGCACAAACAGAAGCTGGCTAAATATAGACCATGCCTGCAAAATCACTTTCCATAGGTGAAGCCTACTAAAATCGCTGCTCTCACTGGAGCTGCAAAGCTTGCTGCTAGCTGCCGTCCCTGGCAGCTCCTCCAAAGGGGCTCAGTGCTGCCAGCTCTGCTGGGGCTCACTGAGATCGGCTGGGCACACACAGCACGACCCACACCTACCCAGGCAGGACGAGAGGTGGACCAAATGCTTCTCCGCTCCGAAATCTTTGTGTTACAGCCCGGCGATGGAGGCTGGCTCTGCTGCCCTCAGACACGTGCAAAGTCCGTAGTAGAGCTGGCAGCTGCACCTTCCTCCTTAACAGCCTGACAGCTTTGAAGTGCCAGTGGCACAGTCAGAAGTCCTCTCATCCTTATTAGTGGGAGGAAAAGTACTACAGATATACCTCAGGCTAAGAGCTGCATCTATAATTTCATAGAATCATAGAATCATGGGTTGGAAGGGACCCTTAGAGGTCACCTAGCCCACCCCCCCTGCAGTGAGCAGGGACAGCTTTAACCAGATCAGGGTGCTCAGAGCCCCGTCCAACCTGACCTTGAATGTTGCCAGGGATGGGGCATCCACCACCTCTCTGGGCAACCTGTGCCAGTGCTTCACCACCCTCATTGTAAAAAACTTCTTTCTTATGTCTAGTCCAAATCTATTCTTCTTTAGTTTAAATCCATTATTCCTTGTCCTGTCACAACAGGCAAGGATGTGAAAACAAGAAAAATCAGAGAACAGCTTTTGAAGACAAAGTCCCTTTGAATACTCAGCTTACTAAACTGAACTAAAACACCTGAAGAGAGATCATGGAAGAGTCCTCTGTCTGCCTCCACTTACGAATGCATCCTTGCTACCGTAGGATGAAGTGTTTCAGCATCAGTCACAAGCAATATTCTCCGAGGAGCGATCACATTGCAGTTGGCATTTGCCGGCTGTGGGAATGGCAGCCCGAAGGGCAGCGTAAAGAGTGGGCATTGGGCTCAGGTGCAGGTCTTGGGGTCTGGAAGGAAATTCCTGAGCACTTGCAACACCGCATTTCTTCTAAACAGGGCAGGCGGTTCTGCAACATCACTAAGATTAGGTGGCATAAAAATCACTTCTATTTCCTCCTTCAGTTCTTTTTAAAAGCTGGGCTATTTTAGACAAAGAAAAGCCATTGTTTTAATGATTGGTAATTACCCATTAATATTTTTCCTGCCTTAGCATATTAGTATTTTTTCAGGTCTCCTTTGGAACTGCAAACAGGCAGAGTTCAAGAAGAACAGTGTGAAAACACAGACCATGCAAACGCATACTGGGTCACTCCTCAATGCCGTCACAGGAATGCTGGGTGGAACAGACCTCTGGAAGCCAGTATCCCGCAATATGTTTTCCTAGGATGTGCTCTACTGATCCTACCATCTTTGTAGTCCCCCACTGGACCCTCTCCACATGCCTCTTGACCTGGGGGTGGCCAAAACTGGACACAGCACTCTTAACTGTGGCCTCCCCAGGAACCAAGTAGAGGGGCATTGTAACTTCCCACAACCTGCTGGCCGTGAGCTTCTCAATGTAGCCTAGTAGAGGGTTTGCCTTATTCGCAACCAGGGTGCACTGTTGGGTTGTTTGCAACTTTCCTATCTACTGGCATCTTTTGGCATCCATGGTAATACCCACGTCCATATCAGCTGGGCTGCAAGTCATACAGTCACTTCCCAGCCTCTACCAATGCAAGAGGTTGTTCTGGCTGAGGTGCAAACCATTTTGCTTTTTCTTACCAAACTCCACAAACTTCATATGTTGGCCTTGTCCCCAGGTTTATCCCTCTGGATTTAGGTTTTCCCATTTGCTATGTAAATTGCTCCTCCGAATTTAGTGCCATCAGCACATCTGGGGAAGGCACACTCTGTGTCTTCACCAGCCTGCTGATGAAAACATCGAGCAACATGGACCCCAGCATCGAGCCCCGAGTACTCTGCTCACTACTTGGTGCCAGCTGGATGTGAGCCCTTTGATCTCCTGGAGCCCAGTCAAAGGTGGTCCCATCAGTTTTCAACCTACCTAACAATCTGTTCCACCAGATTGTATTTGCAGTATCAGAAAGGCCATTTCCCACTGGCAGAATTTGGCAGCTTTGAATCTTTCCTACACTGGCAAGGATGAAAATACGCAGATGGAAAGAGAAGCCATGATATCTCTAAATTAAATCTTTAAAGTCCGAAACAATCAGAGACCTAGGATTGCAGAGGTCAGCATTGAACCGTACCATGAATTTATCAGCACAAGAACAGCAGTCTGTGTGGCCTTTAGCTTACTGAAAAAGCATGATGTTGTTCACAGATGAAATCGAGATCCAACAGAAATTCAGGTGCATTTTAGGCACAACTTGCAAGAATGAAGTTGAGTAATTCCCAATGTCAACGACTGCCATTTAAGCTTTACCTCCAAAACCAAAGAACGTCTCTTTACTGTGGCCTCATTAACAGTTAACAAGGTCACGCTTTCAAGAAGATCACAGCACTTGTAGGAGATTTTGTAGCTTTCAGAGAAGCTAATAAAAAGAATAACTATCATGCAATCCAAACTTGAAGTAAAAAATGGTAGCAAAAACACATTAACTGACTCCAGTGAGAACTGGGTGTTCAGATGAAGAGATTACCATTTTGGGTGTACGTACACAAATTAGCAATTAGGGGTAATTGCTTTCAGCTGCATTTTGCTGTTAAAAAAAAAAATAATGACTTCTAATTAACACTAATTTAAGGACAGATGAAAGCCCATGTTGGTGCTGAGAGGAGACACGCCTGACAGAAAACAGCTACATCAAATGCAACTCCGGTGGTGTCAGCTAGAATATTTCTGCCATGTTCCCAAACCAAAATTACAACAGCTTTAATCTCACTGTCTTCTCAGGCACTTCCTACCCATTAATCTTTCCCTTTGCCCATGGTCAGATCCTCAACAAACGTACAAGAGAGGAAGAAACTCATTGTGCTTCCTAGTACTCTGCACACGCTGCCAGATACCAGCTACGCACCACTCCTTGGTATCTACACATAGCCTCACGCGATGGCACAGGACCTGCCATGCTGATAGTAGTTACACAACTGAACTCGGAGCGGAAGCCTGTGAACCACACTGCCCTGCGATGCACGCTTTTCTATGGTTACGTGAAAACAGATAAACATATCCAGACCCAAGATTAAAATGAGTTTGCTGGAAGGTTTCCTGGCCATTTCACATAATCTGCCCTGACAACATTTCCTGCCTTGAAACAAAAACCATCCAGCTCCAGGCAGCCCTGGTTGCGTTCCTCCGTGTATCCCCATGCGAGGTGGGCAGGGCGGCTGTTTGGTCGGTGATGTCTAGTTGAAGCTCCAGTTGCATTACAAGAAGGCAAACCAGCAAAGTGCCAGGGCGATGCCGGGCGGGGAGGGGGGAAGAAGCTGCTTGGCCAATACAGAATCGTGGCTCTGTGGCTCTCCTGGGATCAGTGAGGAGGGACACGGGATGAGGCGCCGTGCCTGGTCAGCACTTTAGCCAAAGGCACATCCACCTCACGAGTACACTCCCCACAGGTTACAACTCAAAATGCAAAGCGCTTTGAAGCAATATTGTCAAAAGTTTACCTACTCCAATACTCCATGCTGTAAAAGTGCATGCCTGTTACAGGCTTAAATGCATCAGGCTTCTTGACTTACACTAAAGAAATGTGCTCCCAGCATCTGGTTAACCAAGCTATAAAACCCTCATGCAGGGTGGTTTAGTGTGCATTTCTCTGTACAGTGATAAGGCTGGATCAGACCTAAATGTCCACGTGACCCAAAATCTCATCTGCTGATAGCGCATGTTTGTCAACACACAGGACAAAGGACAACAGGGACCGGTTCTCAGTTGAGCTTCAGCTTATCAACCACCAAGCAAGTCAAAAATCCCAAACCCCGAGTCAGTGATGCATCTGTCCTACATGGCCAAGGCATGCCCATTTCTCTTAACTATATTCCCTCCTGTTGACTACCATTGTATTGCTTCAGGTTTTTTTTCCCCCAGTCTAACCAGCATTTATATTTGGTCAAATGCACAGCCTTCAGCAAGAAAGAAACACATCCCTGGACCCTTAGGAGCATTTCTCAAGTTCTCCAGCCCCGCTTCACTGAGCAGGCGTTGAGGTTCCCTGCTGGGGCTGGAGCCGGGACTCGGGTTAATTGCCCGGTTTCACGCACCATTCCAGCACACCTCTGGGTTCACCACACATCACCTTCACTAGTGGAGCTGAGCAGATTTAGGTCCCTGCAGTATAACTGCTTGTGCATTGTTCATGTGGCTTCCTTAAAAAAAGGTCTAATAATTGTTATTCTGGAGCCCCAACCAGGCATCCACATTCTTTAGATGGTGGAAAAGCTCAGAGATCTCATTTGATCTCTATTTTCTCTAACTCTTATTTCTACAGTCTCAAGCTCAGGAATCTTTTATTAATAAAAGGCTAGTCCCTTATAGTCACTCCAAGGGGCTCAAACAGACTCAAACTGGAATTCAGTCATTTTTATCACCAAAATGTAACAGCAAACAGAGGCTTCACTGTAAACAGGATTTGCAATCCATTATTCAGACATTCTTGTGCTTTTGGGAGCAGAGGAAGCCCCCACTTGTGACTGTGATTTTCAATTTAGCCCTGGGTAAAACATTTAAACTTTTCACACTCCCCCTATTCTACTGATTTTTTCAGTGAACATCCCCTTACCTGTTACAAACCAGTACCAAAGCTCCCTTTTTATGCTTCCTCGCCCTCCCCCATGACATTTGGAAAAACTCTGAAAAGCTGTAACCATCCTTGGACTCCACCACCCCGAGCCCCCGGGTCCCAGGAGCTGGAGACCGCCAAGAGGAAGGTGTCCTCTGCCGCAGCTGAGCAGAGGTGCAGGAAAACAGGAATTCCCCTTTAGGGACTGGCTGCAGAGAATTACCTGGTTGCTTAGAAACATGGGATTAACTACAGCTCAGTTTTCCCCTTCCTTCGCACAGGCACTTAAGGAGAGATGGTAAATTGGCTTCTTGGGAGACTCAGGACAGCCCATCTGCAGGGTCACTGCGCTGGGTCAGGCAGCAGGCAGGGGGCGAAGATGAGTTTTCTGCTCCCCTTCCCCCTTCCCAGGCAGCGCAAGCTCGCTTTCGTTTGCAATGAAAAGTTTCTCCGCAGAGTTTCAGCCACCAGAACGAGAGTCAATCATGCAGCTCCACAGCCGAATCGCCTGTGCCAGGATTCTGGCTCTGATGACAAGCAGTTGAGGGGACACAGCTAGGGCAAAGGAAATAAGCATCCAACCAGAAAGAGCAGCTGATATTTAAAGCAGATGATATTTTAAGCAAAAATTACGTTAATTTCTGCACCTCTTAGTAATGTTTTCTATGTGAACTACCATAATTGATCGGCAGCAATAAACATGCTTGCTGCCTGTTTACAGCTCCCATACCTCAAGGAGTCGGAGAGAAAGAGTGATTAGAAACACAAAGAGCCAACTACTGCTTTGCTTACTGACCCTCACATAACATGGAAGTAGGAAAAAATTATCTAGATAAAACAGATGTGGACTTAATCTCGCAGTTTATGGTCAAACCAGTTTAACATGAAAAAGCACCATGACTAATACAAACATGAGAGCATAGCCCACAATGTGTGTTCAAGAACTTTAATGAAGTCTCTGCAAGAAGAATGTTTCCCAAGCCTGACGTAACAGGTCAAAGGACAGACGAACTGAGATCTGCTTGGGAAGTAACAGAGTTCGGAAAAAGATACTGGAAAGCATCCCTAATTTAGATGATTTCACGCTCATTCACATTCACAGACATCAGCTCTCAGAGGCAGGGTGGAAGGGGTATGCTGTGTAGCATGTACCTAATAACCTTGTGGACAAGAGTCAGCAGTGTGGTCATCATTATGCTGCATAGTTATTACAAGCTGAGGGTTAATTATTAGCAGAGCTTAAAATCAAAGAGAGTCTGATCCAGACTGCATAGCTACACACACAAAGCTACTACCCTGAAGCACTTCCAGTCTCTTTGCAGACAAGTTCAACATAGTTCAGACATGTACAAGGTGGCAGTGACAAGGAGACCACAGCCAGGTGGCTCTTGAGAAGAGCTAGCACCTCTATGATGGGTGTTGTGGGGACTTTCCACTGGTTTTTTTTTGCAATACCACTTCAATCGTCGTTTAAAAACAGTTAACATCAGTAGAACAAAGTTACGTTTTGAGTATTATTTTTCTGCACACAAAAATTCTCTTTGAGCTGGGGAAGATTTTTTTCGAAGGGGAAGGACTAGAGTTGCCTTCTGCTCCACACCGCATGTTTTGCTATGAAAAGCAATGAGCTCTGCAAGGACAGGTTTGCAGCCATCAGAGCTCCAGTCTTCTTAGAAGTTATTTAATGGTATTTTATGACTTCAGGCTGGTGGGATGGGGAAGAAGAGGCCAAAGGAACAAAACTAACAACATGGAAAGAAGACCAAAAACTGAAATCACTTGACAAGGTGGGGTTTTTTTAAGATTAACAGAAACTCAGATTTGGTAGAGTTTATTCTTTTCCACGACAAAATGCTCTTTGGGCCTACATGGAACATGATGGATCTCTGCCAAGTAAGCCAGAGCACCCTGCCTTGCTCCAGAGACGAACATCCCAACCACATCCAGGGTTTTTTTCACTCAGTTGTCCTGATTGACCTGATTGACTCCATGCTAACAAACACAGTTTTTCCTGTGCATAAGCACTTGATATTCAATCTGCATTAGGAAAAAAAAAACCAAGGAATGTGGGAAAGATAAGGCTGAATTCAGAACACGCAGCAGCAGGGGGGAATTGACTCTTGCTGGTAACATCACGGTCTTCACCCAGGGCAGTGCAGATGTGCAAACCTGGAGGTTTCCAAGGCAGACACAGCAAGCAAGGACCACATGCAACTAATAGATGGACCACACTCTTCTATAAACACCACAGGAAAAAAAGGAAAGGGGGTTGTGCAGACAAAATGAAATAAAAATGACTAGGCAAGCTGCCTAAACAAGGTGGCGTTTATATAGGATGGGGGTCCTCAGCTGAGAACACTCTGCTCTTTTATTTGCTCTCGTATGGTGTGTGGTGCATAAACACCGGCTGACGTGACCGCGGGCTCCCCGCGAGCGAGTGGGGTAACTTCCCTTTGGCAGAGAAGGATTAGTGTGTGCTGACTCTGTCAAAAGGAAATCGGGGCGACCTCTGCTTCCCCCCCGCTGCTCCTGCCATCCCGGTGGCAGCAGGGCTTACGCTGTAGCTTGCAGTGTTTACATTGCTGGCCCCAGATCTCTTTCTGTGTCTGCAGAGCTACAGCAGAGGCAGAAATTGAGCCTAATTCTCTCACAGCAAATGAGAGTCCTTTCCTCTTCACAGCATTTAGCGTTTCACATTCTCATGTACTGCAAACAACCACTGAAGACAGGGGAAAATTACAGCTCCAGAGGAAGTCTGCACGATTAGCTGAGGGGATCCAACTTCCAGACAGCTAGGGCTTAACAGAGAGAAATGCCACCCATTAAGCCAAAATCGTAAAGAGTGTCCCAGGGGTCTTACGAGACAGGCCAGCTAGGCTCAGGAATCGCATCCAGCCAGTGCAAAGTGCCACGACTCAAGGTGTTTGTCATTAAGAGTCACAGCTATGAGAAACGCACAGATTTACTGAGGACTAAGTCAACACAAGGGACGTTCCAGGCGTGTAACACCAGCAGTTATGGTGGCTACAGACAGGAGTAGACTGTAGTTGCATCAAGGAAACATTTGCCAAAATAGTTTTGAAGCGAGCAGTCCAAACAACCTCCCTACTGTTTACACCAGCGCTCTCCCAAATGTGGCTCCTTCGTTAGTAAATCGAATCTTGCTTTAATAAATTAAAGCACATTTCCACTTTGTTCTGCTAGCCATCGCAAGAACAGAAAAGGTGAATTCAGTGCTGTGGCTCCTCCCGGGAATGTCCGATCCTGGAACAACATCGACAACCTGGCGAGGGCTTGGGAAACACTCAGGCATCATCTCCCAGCCTTCACTTGTACACCCTCCCTGGAGTACTCCTCAAGTGCTTTCCATGCATAAATAAACTAAGGTAGGATGAACTTCAAATAGGCCTCGCCCTATGCAGTCAAATAAGCTAGGGAAAATGTATGCTTGATTTGTAATATTTACATTTCAAGCAATGAAATTTTTTGTTTTGATACATGCTGGAATTACTAACAAGACTGCAAACTGGCTAGGTGCATTTTATACATTGCTTTGTAGCATGAAACACTGCTGGGTGACTTTATTCAGGGACCAGACAGGCCCTAGAAAACTCAGGTTATGGCAGCATAGCTAAAAAATGTTCTCCCACCTACCAGTTTAGTTTAATCCATCCACTTGCTACCTATCAAGGCCAAAGATTCACATTTTGGAACTGCAGTCGGGCTAGGCCCTGGCTATGCTTTTTGGTTACTTGTCATTCTCAGTCAGTCACTGCTGTAATCTTATTTATTTGCAGTCGTGCTATTGAAGCAATGATGTATTTTCAAGAGATTACTATGTACAAATGAAAGAACGTGGGGTTTTTTTTCCTCAATGGTCACCAATTAGAGAACAAAAGTGACATATGCAAGGCAATAAATAATCTGTATTTATACAAATTAACCTTGAATTTGTTTGTTTCATAGTTTGCAGTCTGGAAACATGACCACTTGCAGTAGGCTAACTTCATTGATTTCTGTTACTCAGATAAGCACGCCACAAAAAAAGTCTGAGGTGAGGTAGTAGCTTTTATTAGGCCAACAAACAGGAGTCGGAAAAACAACAAAGCAACTTATCAGCCAGCCTAATAAAAGACATTACCTCTCCTGCAAACCCTGCATTACCTCCCATTACAAACCCTGCCTTGCTTATATCACGGCAGCAGCTTCACTGCCCAAATCTTTCTCATCCTAACAATTACATTTTACATTTGCTGGAAGTCAGAGACTTCCAGCCTCAGTTTATAATTGACTTTTGTAACTAAACAGGATTTTCAGTGCAGAAGGGCAAAGAAAGCACAGGAACACCAGTACTGGAAACAAAGCTTGTGTAATTTTGCCAGCGTGGGCATTGGATCTGCAAGTTCCTCCACCCCCACATGCTGCAATCCCGGCATCTGCGGAGAATCCCCAGCAGCAGAACGATGGGCCTTGGGACCAAATTACCTCCCAGCTGACACTGCCCAGAATTACCATCGCTAGTGTGGGTGGGTCTGTATCCCAAATAACTGATCCGAGAGACGAGCTGGCTCCCTTGCAGGCGCACAGGATTCCTCAGGGACTCCTGAGAGGCGGCAGCAGCAGCAAGCTCCTGAAGTGGCTGAAAGCCATTTTTCATTCCACATTCACTGTCAGGGCACTGAATTAGGGGAGCGTTTTCTGCAAGGCTGGACGAATAATTGTATCCCATGGATCACCAGACGAACAGGTAATGTATAGCCATGGGGCAGTGTAGGGATACCCAGGAGAGTTTAGGGAAGCAGAAGTTTCCCTGGAGCATCCTGAAGTCTGGAGAGGACTAATAAACTGCTTCCAGGAAACAAGCACATTGAGGTGTGCAACTCTGCCTTGTTAACTGCACCGTAAACCTACCCACACGCACAGACATCCGGCCCTTTCTAAGCACCCTTGTTGTTAAGAGGAGCTCAGGCATCCCCAGTGAGCTTCTTGTTGAGACAGAAATGCAGGGAAATACTCATTAATTTCTTTTCTAGCCTATTTTTGTTTAGAGTAGCCACACAACTCCTCCTCACTGCCTCAAGGCGATGACAAAAGCCAAAGCCAGAATTACACACAAATTAGGCTCAGCCTCACCCCTCCGGCAGGACAGGGCTCTGCGTTCAGCCTTTCCAGCTAAACCGCTCCCCTGCCTGCCTCTCCCAGCACAGCCTCCAGCGCCGGGGCTGCGACTGAGCCCAGCTCCACATGTGTCGATCCTGGTGCAAAGCACACGCTTGGCCCAACAGTCCGAACTTGGGGGTCAGGGTCCTCTCCTCTGCCACCCTCACTGCTTGCTCTGCATCCACCTCCGCTGCCAGGACTTTGGTTGACTTCCAACAGGCAGCGACGGACCCGAACCACCAACAGCTGGGAGCCTGTCTCAAGGAAAACACTAGCAGAGGTAATCCACCCCTGGAAAAAAGCATCCTTAATTCAGTTTAACCACAAACAGCTGACATAGAGCCACCGTCATTCTGCAGAGGAACCATCACGCCGGCAACCAGGGTGGTTTGGCTGATTGACTTTCAGGAAAGTTAATTTGGATTCACTTTTGTGTGTACTCATGTAGACGCACTCTATGCTATTCTTTAGCTACACCACAACAGAGTGGCAGCGGCCAGGTTCATTGCTCCATGGTACTGTAAATAAATGCTAAATTTGTGTTTTAATAGTATCAGGCAGGCAGCAGCTGCTGTTGAATGTGCAGCAGATTGCTATTGCTCTCAGGGCTCTCATCAGGGAAGGTACTGGATAGCCTTACGATATTATTGTCTGGCAACAAGCATTTTCTTTCATAAACACCACCTAAAAAAAGAAAAAAAAAAAAAACAAACAAGTTTTATGTTGCAAAGAGATGACAAAAAGGCTTTCCTGTACCCCTGCTCTGGGCACCAGGCTATCAAATTTTTATGTGAGGGGAAAATAAGACATTACACTATCTTCTGAAAGAGCATGTTAGAGAAATGGAAGGCAGGATACAGAAATAAATGTATAATTCGTGGCTTGTGAGAGCCTTGAGGCAAGATCTTTCGGACTTGCTAATTGCTTTGCTGAGAAGCAGGCCAGAAGCCATAATAATGCCTCCTACACCTAGGCAAATACATGCATAAAGCTGGTGTAACATCCACCTAGGGGCTTCCACATCACCCCTAGTGCACAGATATGCTGCTGGTCCACCTGACAACATGCCAACCAAGGAAAACTGCATGGAATATCAAGCTGATCTGAGGATCTGGATCTAATTCTGGTATGTATTTCTGTATATTCAGGTTTTTGGATTGCAGGCAGGTATATTTATATAAACTGCCTGCAGCCATACTTGGAGGCCATAGCCCTTGGAAGACCCTCGCCACGTGCTCAGAGCCTTAGCACGCAACTCTGTGCACGTGAGACTGGCAGAGATGAGCAGCCCCTCCGCTGCAGCAGCCTGACTTAGCCTCACTGAGCTCAACAGCAAAAAATTCAGTGGGTGCAAGATCAGATCCCAGTTGCAGACAAAGATATTAATATGACAAGTAGGGAGGATGAAGGCAAGCGTAACAGCTTATAGTTACAGAGGTTTGTGCATGTGTATAATTTGGTGGATCTAAGTCATGAACAAAGCAGGAAAATATCTTTTAGCTTCCTATGCCGTAACCACCTCCTCCTCCCTGTCCCCAGAGAACACCCTTGGATTTTCTCATCCCAGCAGGCAAAATCATAGGCTTTTATCTACCTACATGTTCAAGGCTCCCTGATTCACATTCTCTAGTTTCAGAAAACGCTATTCCAGCCAACTCTCTGATAATATCCTGCTGACCGCCGCCAGCCACTGCTGCTTCCACCTCGTTAGACCCCACCAAAAGTTAGCCTCAAGGAGCTAAGAAAGGCTTCCCTATTGCTGTTTCCAATTTGCTACTGAATCCAGTTAGAGTCATTCACTGTGTCTGAAGAGAGATGGACTTGCCTCTAAAGCAGAGGGATCAGTCGCCTTCCTGCTTCGCCAGCTTCTCCAGCTCCAGCCCCTCTGGAGCAGTCTTCCTCTTGCTGTCCTGTTGTGACCATCTTCTCCTGCAGCGTCCTTAGAGAAGTCTAACCCCTCGACTGATACTCTGCATCCCTTTCACAACACATCAGAAAGAATCTCTTTTTAAGCTCGCTATTTCCCTTTGGTATTGTTTACTGATATATCAAAATTACCTTAAAAAAATCTTTAATAAAATGCAGATCACTATCTTCCAGAAAGCAGCGTATCTCCATGAGGTTGCAGAAGTACAACTACTGAAAGTGTAAGAAAACAGAATCTGTCGCTTAATTGTACTGTGCTGTCATACTACATTCATGAACATACTGAAGCAGATTAAATTTTTACTGTTAATATTCTTATTTACTTACTTAAAGATGTTCCATCTATTTCTCAAGGTCAAGAATCTGAAAAAGCAGAAGGACTTGAGAGAGATTAAGAAAAAATAAGATGGTTAAAGGTCCCTGGGTTTGATCAGCTTAATCTGGAAACCATCAGTACTGGCTTGTGAAACTCAGTAGTATAAATGAAGTTACCAATTATATGATAGGGGAATAAAATTTCAGAGCAAGGAAAACAGCCTTCTTGTGATATTTCAAATCACATGATGGTGAAGAGACAGACTGCTTTGCAACACCTTCTATATAAGAATCTTAACTATTTATCTGTAAATATAAAAGGCCTTACAATGAAGGCAGAAGAATTTAAAGAGCAATTCAAACATCGGTGGAGAAGTACAATGAAGATGAGGATCCCCAGACTTAGTCCAGACTCAAAATTCCAATGCCTAGCTCTGAAGGTGAATAACCTCTAAGCTACTTTATAATTGAGAAGCAACATGACTCAAACCAAGCTGCAGCCCATTCAATGGGCAACTCTCACCTATACCACTTTAAATCTACCTATACCATTTTAATTCTAGCAATGTTCTGTCCTTTATACACTCTCTGATTTAGGTTTTGATGTCTGCAAGGGGCATACAAGGAATTCACAATTTCCCCAAGACCAGGGGTTTACAGTTCAAATAAGCAAACTAAAGCCAAAGCATAGGAAAGGGAAAGTGAGAACAACAGAAAAAGGTCACTTAATCTTGTGAGTTCCACCTTTAATAAATTTTGATAGCTCCCACATTGGAAGCAAGGTAAATAAGCATTAGCAATAAGTACTGTTTGGTGTTGATTTATTTTGTTCTGTGACCTACCCATTTAGTCCAAGAGAGAGAAGTCATTAAAAACAGAATGGGTCTATTGCAATTGCAACACAAAGGGCAGTCTTTCACTTCATACAAAGAATACTAGCACAGATGGTGAATCAACATTTTGCAGGA
The DNA here is from genome assembly GCF_030463565.1 of Pelecanus crispus. Lineage (NCBI taxonomy): Eukaryota > Metazoa > Chordata > Aves > Pelecaniformes > Pelecanidae > Pelecanus > Pelecanus crispus. Next base: position 57,520,619 of record NC_134648.1, read on the forward strand.
AAATCCATGTGCTTCCACATTAATGAGACACGGGTTAGCAGAACACAGTATTATACGCTGTCGTCATTATGTCAGAAGTGATTTGTTGTCCAAGCTTAGGTATCCAGATGGTACCAAAAATACTCCAAACTTTCTATAAGCACAAAGCTTTCACTATAATTAAAAAATTGTTTCAGAAAATATACTGGTTTCTCTGAGTATTCCCAGTTCACTTTTAACTGCTGAATATGCCCTGTCTTTTGCTTGCAGTGGTTTAACAAGGAGGATGCACATGCACCAGAAAACCTCAAAAGGCAGAGCTGGGGAGTGATAGCACAGGAGAGGGGAGCTGTGCAGGACCATCACATTCCCAAAGTGCAAAGAAGAAGGAACAGGGAAGCCAAGAGCTATGTGGTGCTTCCCTGGTGAATACGTCAGCAAGGTCTTCAGAAAGGACCTGGTCTCTGGAAAGCATGTCCACACACCTGCATGCAGGATGTCACCGAAGCAAAACTAGGGAACTACGTGAGCCATGTTCATAGTGTTAAAAATAGCTCGAGCTAGGAGTGGTGACTGCTTCTGATTCAGATCAGGTTCAACCCCCACCCTCCGTGACAGGGTTTATCCATATCAGAGCCAAAGCAATTGGACTTTATAACTAAATCCCATTATTAACACACTTTCACTTCTGATAGGAGCCTCAAAAATCTTCATAAAAAGCTCACAGTGAAATAATTGCTTTCTTTTCACTTCACCCTAGCAGACTCCCACAGGTTTGACTGTATTTTTTCTCTTCCAAGTAAATTGTACAGCCTCTCTTAAAAGGCTCACCTTTAAAAAGCAGCCTAGAAAATACCAGGCTAAATTTGACATGTTTTTCCCTATGTTTCAAAGCCAGGGAAGGATTCTTCTGGAAGAAGATGACACCTTTTCTACTCAAGTAGATTGAAAATCTGCTGCATAAAAAAATGGGGGGGAAACAAGAAAGAGAGAAGGAAAGAAAGAAAAAATAAAGGAATAAACTGCTGGGAGAGTATGTGGGTGGCAGGATTCAGTCTTTAATCTGACAGGTGTATGTCAGCACTTCTCCACAAATATACCTATAAGGAAGGGATCTCATTGTTTTCCTCTTTGCATTGCTATAGGTTTGTACTGTTTTTCTAATGATACCTCTTATTTTTAGGTTAGCTTCCTGCCAGTCGCTTTGCCTGATGTCCAAAAAGCTAACAGGTTAACAAAGCAAGAAAAGTTAACACCTTTCTTCATCAATGCATTTGACCTTCTAAGTGTCTCAAGCAGATCTGTCTTGAAATTAAAAATCATATTGTCAACCATGCAACAGGCAACGCGGTCAAAAGAGAGATTTACAGGCTGGTAACTAGGGAGCAGGCAGAGGAGGCGGCTGCTCAGCTGATGGATATAAATAGTAAAATCCTAGTCGACAGGATATTATTGTTCTTTGGGGTTCCCAAAGAAGCCTTAAGCAATGGATCAGCTCCTACGCACATGCTGATCACAAGTCAGCACCCGTGTGCAGTGGGGAGGGAACTTCCCCTGCCCAGGGAAGTCTCGAGGCTATTTCATAAGTTACCAGGTCTCGGCACTTCCCATGCTCCAGTGGGAAGAGAGATTGAGAAAGCGGGGGGAAAGGGCTCAGCAAAGCACCTGTCATCTATTCATTCCTTTACATATTAATAACTCATCTCTAAGAATCATGAGACTAAATAGCAATGCTCTCCTCTGCCGATGCCATGAAGCCAAGCCTAGATGGAGATCACCAGACAAAGAGCTTGAGAAACTGGGAAAAGAAAACAAAGAAGAAAAAGAGTCTTCCAGGAGCAGGTCTGAATGGCTTATTTATCAAGCTGTAACTCCACAAGACACCGGATGCAACTGGCTTCAAGTCAAGACAGCTTACACTCTCAGGTATCGCAGAGCTTCCATTATAAACCACATTTCAAGGTGAGGCAATTAATTGCCTCATTCCTCTATGACCTTTGCAGAAAGGAAAAACAGAATGTGATTGCTCTCCTATTTCTAATTTTGTTTCTGTTAACTCTCTGACTTCCTTCTCTGGCAGAACATATCCTTATAACCACCCAGGGCAGACAGACATCTTCAGGAAGATATCTCTCTACATTCATGCAGGATTAATGTGTCTCATCGCTGCTGTAAGCAAGCTCTCCCTTGGTCTTCCTCTCTACCCCGCTGAGCTCTTTCAGACCCATGCACAAGGGAGACAGAGTTTCAGAACAGAAGATATAGCACTGCTCTCTGTTAAAATAACATTTGGGTGATTCTAAGAACTGAAGAGTATGATTTGACAGCAAGTTCAGCCTGGGATAAAATTTAATCTGATTCATTTATGCATGTAAATGGAAAGCTTTTATTAGCATACATTCCTCAAAGAAAACAAATTATAGTTCCTGGACATGTTCACCATGAATTACCCTCTTCCAGCTTCTCGTAGCAAGTTTTCTTCCTTCCCCAGCTCCACTTTATCTTCCTTCTAGCAACATACTCAAACCAAAGCAAACAAAACTCCTGGAACAAACTCAGTGAACTGAAAGCATAGTAAGAAGAGGCAGAGGGAGCACAGCTGATTTGGATCTTGACTAATTCCAAAGCACTTGGAGAAAAAAAGGTTTTACCTGAAGATGGTAAAACAGTAACTCATAAAGATGATCAACATGAGACTTCAAAAATACATCCTCACAAATAGGGAGAAGTAGATAAAAGCAGGCTGATTCCATTCCACAAACATTTTGTTCTTTGTGCATTAAAAAAAAAAAAACCTAAACGAAGCTAAAATGAAATCTGATTGCACTCAGTTAGCCTTCACACCAGCTGTGGTGCACTGGAGAGAACACCAACAAGCACGAGCAAACCCAGAGGGAAGCTGCCTGCCGCCAAACACGGGAACACCACATGCTGGGACGAAAGATGGGTTGGTAGCTTCACGTGAATTATCAAGTTGTAAAAGTTTACGATAGATAAGGCAGCATATATGTATTACAGTTCATGTGAATTGTTAGATGACATTGTTAGCTTTTGCTGTCAGATGGTGAAGGAGGGGAAAAGAAGGTGTGAAGAGAAGAATTTGGTCAGGTAGTTACAATCATCACCTTGGAAAGAGAAGACCAAGGTTCAAGGCCTGCTCCACCAAAACTTTCCATGTTCACACGCAGAAAAGTATCTCATTAGGCTGTCTGGATAACTTTGAAATAAATCCTCTGGCTTTCATGTGCCAGATCCCCAACTCTAACATAGGGGTGTCATCTAGAGAAACACATCAAAACCATGAGACACTCAAATACTCAAAGAATAGAAATAAATCCCTGCTAGAATGTGGTAAGAACACATTTCAATTTTAGTCAACGCAAACACAAAGCAGTGGGAAAGAAAGCCTACGTGCATCAATATTATCTGAGTACCAGAACTCAAGCTTGAGCCCTCTCTGTAAAACCACAGTTATTAAATGCTATTTCCACATCCAGAGCAGCCCCATCCTTCCGTAAGGATGCAGCGTGCAAGAACATACACGTGTAGCAGGACCAGCGAGCTAAAATGAAGTGGGCAGCCCACGCCAATCTTTTTGTCATGTGGACATCACGTTAGCACATTAAGCTTTGTTTTCCATGCAGCTCCTGAGAGGCAGCCTGTGTTTAGGCTCCAAAACTGATCATTAGTGTGATAAATGAAATGAACGGAAACTTTGGCTCGTTCAGCCTGAACTGCAGCAGCTCTGCCGTCAGTCACTCTTCGTAAGTTTCGGTTCATTAGTGAAATGAGAATGTAAGACGTCAAGTGAACATTCAGTTCATAATTAAGTGCCTGAGTGACAAAGCTGTCTGCTGGCTTGCGTGACGCAACATAGGGGTCTCATCTGAGCTTGCTGTAGGCATCCAGACCACCTCTGCAACTGGCTTTCACCATCAGTCTCAGCATACAAGTGAAAGACTCAACATGCACGAAAAAAATTTGCTCTAGAGCCAGCTGTGGGATAGATAATGAAAACATGCTTAGCTCCCCCTCCCCGCCATTAAAGTCAAGGATTTGAAAGGTACCCAAGATCTGGCCAGCTGAAACAAACACTGAATTTAACTGGCTGCGTTCATCGGTTTCAAAATAGTCTTGAGAGACAGATGGGTATCAGCTTTCCAGAGCTCAGCGGCTACATCTGGATCTCTCGGCACCTGAGGACAGCCCCTCTCGGTGAGGCCCGGGACTGGACGGGGCGGGAAGCCTGCGCTGCCCTTCTCCTGCAGGCACAGGCCACCGTCACCAGGGTCACAACCGCTTCCTGGCCTCCGACTAGTCACGACGGTGCAACCTTCAAGTGCTTAAAATAAACTCATGATGAGTGATACTGTCAACTGCAGCATTACAGACAAAGGATTTCATAGCATCCCTTAGCTGTATTAGCAACCAAAACACGGTGCTTCCTCTTGATACACACAGTTTGTGAAGACAATTAAACCTCCTATCTTCTTTGACCCTTCTGATAAACACGCACGTTTTAAAGTTTTCAAAGGCTAACACTGAATACATCAAAAAGACTGCCTACCTTCAAGAGAAGAAATGCAGCTTAGCCAGCAAAAATTCATACTCTGTCTTCTTTCAGCCAAGGCCAATAATTGTATTAACTTCTGGAAGAAGGCTGAGCACAAGTTCTTTTTAACTAACGTTAGGTCCCTTGAAAACAGAAACAGAAGACTCATGCAAGAGTCCCTATAACTTCAAATCACTCCTTGTCTGTATCCATGGAGATCTTTAAAAAAAAAAAAGACAAAAAAAACCTGACAGTAACAGGAACTCAATGTTGTTCAGTGGCATTAATCATCAGGGCTGGGATGTCCCCTACCCAGCGTGGAACCTGAGAACACGGACAGGGACCGAATGCTTCCCAGCTACTCTGAAGAGTACCTGCTGGAATCACTCAGGATTTGTACCAGAAATAGGCCTACCGAGTACCTCGTCAAAAAGGGAGAGTCAGTGGGAATTTTGTCTCTGAAAGCTTGCCTTCTCATTTGGGCAGGATTTTTATGATTCACCAATTTTAAGCATCACATGAAGGTGCTGGCCGCAGTCCCTCCTGCGCTATCATTAGGTTTCCGAGGACCACGCTCTTCCCCATTTGCCTACTTCTGTTTGCATTGTTACTCTCCCTGGGCAAACAGCCCAGACAGATTTATGTTTCTTTCCTTACATATATCCCAGACAATAAGTCTGAAGTGGACATTTCATACTACGTTATTTATAAATACTGTATCTTTATTAAGTTATAACTGCAGCTCATGTTTATCTTATCTTGAACATCAGCAAGAGCCAGAAAGCTTTAATCACGTGTCCAGACACAGTCTCATGAAGGGTCAGTTTTTAACAAAGTTATCTTCGTTGGCATTGCTCTCATTTGTCACGGTGCCAAGACTCTCTTGCCCTTCCCATTTCTCACTGAGCCAAGAGATAACCTGCCCTTAGTTGTGAACTACTCTGACTGCATAGGAAAACGCCTATTGACATACATTAGAGGGTTCTTTGCAAAGACTGAAACTAAATGGCAAAGTACTTCTATCATTAGTGCGCAACAGAAGGACAGCCCGTGCATGCAACCAGTCCCTGTGCTTTGGCAGCAACTCAGAGCTTCAGCTGGAGTCCCATGAAATGGAGAGTTCAGGCTGTGATACAGCTCTCACAACATATGAATAATGCATGGACGCCTGATCATTGAGGGATTTATTGTACTGTTATTTGGATTTCTTTAAGAAAACATAGGAAAACCAGGATGGAAGAATAAAAATGTAGCTTACCATAAACTTGAGAGTTATGAGGCACTAGCAACATTAGTGCATGTCAGAGACCTTTCACAGGTTTCAGAAGGACTAATGAATTACCTGGAGGGCCAGGTCCAAAACAGTTAAGACCTACCATGTTACCATTAACGGTGATGGGAAGCTGGGTGGGGAGGGAAAAAAATGCATGTAGACAATTTATTTGAAGTTCATTTTCTCCCCTGTCTTCCTGGTGCAACATAAAAAAATGCTTTCTTTTAAGGGCTCTTTGTTAACCTGGAGCCTGCAACTGCTGTGCCACTGTGGGCAACCACTGCTTGAGAGAGTTTCAGTCCCTCCGAGGGACCATCCCAGGTGCAAGACCTAGATCTGAGCTTCCACGTAAGTCTGGCTAAAACATGGAGCACCTGCACTGGGGGTCCCAGTATAAGAACAGGAGTACTGTGATGGAGGTTAATTAGACACTTGAGACTTGTTTCACAAGCAGGTAACTACAAGAGTCTCCAACCCAACCCAAACATGAAACAGAAAACTGAGAAGTCCAGTTGCTGAAAAAGCCATAAACCAGCAGTACAGACAACCAGAATATGGTTTACTGCCTTCAGACAAGATTTGGTCTTCTACTTAAAATCCCCGTGCACATGAAGGCACTGGTGCTGCAATCTGATCCAGCTGGGCCATTTGTTGCGTATGAGTAGAGCATCCCTGACTTTAGCAGGGCTCTGGATGGACTTAGATGTACGGAGCATCACCAGAGTGAGCAAGGCAGCACCGCAGCCTGCGCGATCTGCGCTGCAGGGCTGGGGTCTGGCCCGTGTGTAAATCTAAACACGCCACTAAACAGCTGTGTTTCCTGGTAATGGACACTGCGCAAGAGCAGAGGCTTCTTTACCCAGCTTGGGACGCTACAAAATGCACTCATCCCCGGTCTTAACTAGGATAGGATGAAGATCCAAAGGGATACATGCATTAAAGACAACAAGGACTGCAATATAAATGTTTCTGTTTTAAATTAATCCTGTGGCACATATTTAGTGAGCATTTATTTTGTAAACAACTAGAATTATACTACCAAAAGAGAAAAACATTGACATTTCTGTAATGAAGCAATCAACAACACTGGTCTAGAAAGGTCTCATTTCTGACTAGAAATAGCAAAAGATGCTAACATAGAAAGTATAAAAAATAGGGTAACTCATTGTTCATAGATTCACTGGATCTGAATTACACTGATATATATCAGAAGTAACTTTCAAGATACTACAGCATAAAATATGTTTTTATATATGTCTGAATTTGTGGAAAATAACAGAATCCCTCGAAGTATTACACTATTTCGAACAAATATGTCTTGAATCATGCCACTGAATTAAGTAATGAGCATAGAGATGAGTGTTATCTTTTAAGTTTTTGATAACATCTTTTCAGATTCAGTGGGATTTCTGGTTTTAGAAAGAAATCCTCTCTGCTTGCAGGTCACACGTCCACAGGCATTCGTAGACATCCAGGCTGTTGCTAATACGAGCCTCCTTAGAAGATGCCAATTTAAATTTGTGTTTGTGGCTATAAAGCCTCAAACTACAGCTAAAACACAGCCCAGGCGTTTGCACAGAAATATGCAGCAATTATAATGAAGTAAAATCCATCCTGCAATCCTCCACCTACAATGCCTGTATTTAACTGGTTGGGGAGAGATAAAAATAGAACAGCAGGTAAAGAGACATGTAGAAAAAGACACTAAAAGGTACTGTGATGCCCTTCACCACCCCAGCACTGACACAGATGTGACTACTTATCTGGTAATTTCTTCTCCTGAATACATAATTTTGAGAAGCTTTTTGACTTCTACACGACAAGACAGATAACATTTGGCTCTTCCCCTTCAGATATATGCCCTTAACAATCATTCTGCGATAACAGTAAGTTTAAACAGCACAGGACACAAACAAATAATGTTTAAATGGACACTGACAAGCCAAAATTCCCAAAGTTGCTTCTTCTAGTCTAACAGAAAGCTGTCTTTAAAACCGAAAAAGGAAACAAAGTCATTACTTCGTAATGTTTTCAAAGTAAATGCTACAAATACGTCAGGATGCAGGTAACATAACCTTGAAATTGTCTTTAGGAGAAAGAACATTTTTTGAATTTCTGTCCAAGCTGAGCGGACAAAACAAAAAAAACAAGCAGGAGAAACTATGAGAAGTACATTGTATTTTTAAATTGGCATTAGCTTTAAGACAGTGTTTTGAAGAGTGTCATTTTTAAACTCATGCCATTCAACTTCAGGCAAGTGATACGGTCTGAGATGTCACCAGCTCTCCCAACACTGAGGCTAGTCAGTGCTTTAACAGCTCGCCAGGGAAAGAAAGAGGTGATGTGGGCGAGCGACAGCAGATCAACCCCATGCCTTGAGTCAGGTCCATGCTTGGATGTCAAACACAAACAGTCTCTTATGATGAAGTGTTAATACGCGGGTGTAAGAGTTCATTTGACTGCGGAGCTACTGGGCATGATTTGAATTTGGTGTAATTTCATCCATGCAATGGGACAGAGAGCCCAGACTTCTAATTTGTTAAGAGAAATTAGACATTGACCTTGTTAAAACTGCATGCTGAAACATGCAGTCTGTACTTTGTCTTACCTGTCATTGCTCCTTTATTTCACTGCCAGGGTTTCCTACATCTGGAGCAGGTAAGTCTTCCTTCCACCACTGACAAATACTGTCAGGTATGAGTGCCCCTGTGGAGACCATCTCCACCAGAAGACTTGTGTTTCCAGCATGATCTTTGGTTTCTTATACCTGGATCTGAATCTTTATTTTGGGGATTCGCATTTATAACTCTCAGGCCTATTTAACTTCACTTTTATATGGCATAGGATCGCTTCATGGTTCTACAGGGCTTTGTCTAAGGTTCTCCAGGCAACGTAATCTTTCCAAATGTCACCTTAATCTACAAGGAACCCCACTGAAATGAACATGTCTACAGGCAGAATGAAATCCTGCTGAATATGGGGACAAATTATGGAAGAGTTAAAGTCATGAACAGTTACAGCACCTTACCGTTTGTCAGAACAAATGGATACATTAAAAAAGGTTGCCTTCCATTTATAAAATTTCCATGAGTTTGAAAGGCACGTCAAACTATAGCAAACAGGCTGAATGCTGCTGTAACTTGTAATTAAAAAAAGAATGACTACTCTCTGTAGTTCAGTGCAACAGTCATAAGAATTATGCTTCATACATAAATGGATAAACAAAAATACAGAGAGAAAAAATTTCAGGAGTTCCTGACTGACTATGAGCACCTGCCTTTGGATGTCCATCAGAGTTGCATAAGCCCCCCAAAGTAAAGATATGAAGATACTCTCACTGACAGAGTTAACTATTATTAGTTAAGGACCCATACTACCTCTTAAGACATAGACTTCAGGATCTGTTATCTCAGAGGAAGCTGAGGTTCCTATCAGTAACAACTATAGTTACCACCGTCTAAAGTTTATAAAAGTCTAGGTCTTAACAATCCAAACGGGACGACAAGCAAAATCAGAGAGCACTGTGAGTTTATGACTCCGTGATTCACCCAAAGGTACAAAGTAGGGCACGGATGGGGAGCCAGTGGGTCTGGTATTGCTCAGTTTCTTTCTTTCAGCCTGTCATCACTAGTTTTTGCATTATTTCTGACAACACTACAGTATATTACCGTGTAGCCCTCCAAATACGTTTGAAGGCCATGCAACCCTCAGCAGAGCAAGCCTGCGACTCAGGAAAGTATTTAAATCTACTAAAATCAAGGAATAAACATCTATGGATTTCTGTGGCTGTGACCCTGGGTGAGTAGTGAAATGACGAGTACCAGGACTTTGGGCTGCCTGTCTAGTCCTCAGATAGAAGAATGGTAGACTTCTACCATCCCAGCCCATGTGTTCTATTTTATACATATATATGAAATGAACTTTCAAATCATAATTATTTTAAAATGGTGGTAGCAGCACTTGCTTGCCAGAGATGGACAAAACATTTGACTGCACAAGTATTCATCTCCAGATATTTCATTCCACGGAATGTAAGGAAAGATACGTACTACTAAATATACGCTCAGAGTACTGCAAAGCACAGGACCAAAATATCATCCAAAAGAGAATAATTCCTGCTGAGGAGGTTGCCTCTTTCTAGTGAGTGCAATTCACCACATAAGAGAATATATTTTTGATTATCCTAAATCAAACTTCCAGTAGGGAAGATTTTAAAATATTCTTGTGTTGTAACAAAATGTTCCCGCTGGTGTTGTAATGAAAGAAAGAGGAAAAAAAAAAAAAACATCTCCTGGCAGGAAATTAATTATTAAGCATTCCTTTGGTTGATGATGTGCTCCTACATTCTGTGTGGGCTTTCCATTTTTCTCTTTCGGTACGAGGAGAAATTCACTATGAGAGTATACAAACAGAACAAAGAGCAAAAGAATATTAGTTTATTAAATGCATTTAGAAACTGAACAGACCTGGAGTGAGGAACTCGATTTGTGCATCACCACACCTGGTGCTTATTCTCTCTTCACATTCCCCTCGCCTCGTCTCCATCAGATTGTCACTTTTGCTTCTGTTCTCTGAAATTACCTCTGTTGAGAACGGAAGCAGTGCGCCTGGCTTTTAGCATCACTTACCTGCAACAGCTTTGAACTATCACTTCCTTCATTGAAAAAATAAGATTGAAAATCTCAGATCTTGATGGAAAGGGAAAATAAAAACCCATCATCCTATGCCTATGTCTAAATATCCAGACGTAATTCCGTTTTTAAAACCACCCTTTTTTTTCCCCCATGTCCCGTCAGTTTAGCAAATTTCAGCCCTGGCTGCCAGTTTTAGTCTCCCTGAGAAAAAGCCAAAAACCCCACGCATGCCGTAATTTTACCCATCAGTTACATGACAGAATATACAGTTCGGAGGCTACCTCTGCATCCCACACGTGCACCTAGAACAACTCCTGAATTCGGTTGGATCATACCACTGCAAAAGCACCCCTGTGAGAGCAGACACTTCCCAGTAACCAGCATCCTGGATCCCTCCTGGATGTGGAGCTACCGATCTAGAGAGGGAAGATGCAACAGACTGAAACAGCATATGCCATCTTCAAATAGTATTTTACGTCAGCAGTGCTCTGTAGCTTAGCTAAGACATAACGACGAACTTTCAAGAGAAATGAAGAATTTTAGCTTTTAAAAAAGGAGGCAGAAAGGGTATGGAAAACTGCTATACAGCAGATGGCTATATGATGCCTGCAGAAACTTTTATACCAGGTGTGCTGTTCAGGTGGTAGTGGTACCATTTCTCATGGTCATCACCACTTGGGCTCATCTCCTTGGGCTCTTCCATCAGCTGCTGGGCAGGATGGCTCACACGCAGCACGACTGTAATGCCTCTATCTGCCTTCCAGACCTGAAAGACCTCGTATTTGGCTGGCTCTGTGTATCAAGCAGAAGGTGGTCAGTCCCCATCTCTGCACGCAGACATGCCAGTGTTTTCATGTGTTGTTCATATCTGGAAATATTTAGCTGCTGCCTCCTGTCCGCTCCTTACAACGTACTCCCTCTTGGGTCTATATTCATATCATGGGGTCCCCAGAGACCAGGAAGCACCTTCACACATGTAAAATGTCTCATTGAAAGGAAGCATTCTGGAACAAGGCAGACCATCAGCTTCATAGCACCTACCCTAAACGCAGCTGGTCTTGCAAGACAGCGCTGCAGGAGCGGAAGACGCGGCAGCAGGCGGGGACCCTCGCCCCCCGAGGTCCTTCACGTGGCCCTGAGCAGCGGGGCCCTGCAGGAGCTCTGCTGGCGCTGCTGGAAACTCTGCATCATCCTCTGCTAGTTTTTCATCCTAGACTCATGACCATCTAGCACATCAAAACTGTTATTGATTCTGCAGCTTAGATACAATGATACCAGCAGTGATTCAGATAGCATTGTTTTGTGAGGAGAGAATGAATTTTGAATTCTAAAGTGGGAGCAGGTTTAATTACTACATATGAACACAGAGCATATGCTGCCATTTTACAAGAAACTATCCTGAAGAGAAGCAACATGCTTTGCCACTGAGCTCCTGAGTGACAAAAATCACACTCTCCCGAGTATCAGACTTGCAATCTGCAAAATGTTTTTCATCTCCAGAAGATAATGTGAGAACTATGTGTTACAAATCATATATACCGTAAGTCATAGATAAAATCACTTGCTTTGGAGCAGCACCTTAGAACAAATGCCTTTTCTCCCCTCTAACAGCCCACACCAGGCATAAAACTTCTTAAAACCCTATTTAGTAGTGCAAGCAAGGTGACAATACATCTCTCAAAATTCCTCTTGTATAGTAAGAAGGGAACAGGCGGGTTTTTTAATGAACATAATGTTATTCAAAGGAATTTGCCCTGTAGGATGACATTCTCCTACAGGACTATAGGAATTTTAGAGAAGGCTGTGTGCATCTGTATACATGCATTTTAAGTTCCAGAAAGGGAAATGAGTTTAACTCCTTCTTACACAAACGATTGAGAGGCAAAATTAGAAACGTTATTCTTTTTAAGAACCGATTTCTTTTCTATTCCTTCTCAAAAAATGTCCATGAATTAACAGTTAAACCTGGTTTAATCGCTACAGTTTTGAGCAACAAGAGATCAGATGCAGGCCATCCGTGCTAACACACAGAAGCAAGAGAGACAGGCCCAGGAGTCAGAAATGTAGAATTACACTGTAATGAGAGACTATCAAAACCCAAGGGAGCTCAACCTGGAATCAACAGCCTTAGCTGTACTCAAAAAGTGAATTTCAGAGGTTAGGATGACGCAGGTCAAAACGTTGTGAGGTGACCTCATCAGCAGCCACCTGCATTAATACAACATCAGAGCTAAAAAAATTAGCTAATTTGGGTCTCTTTCCTGACAAATTATACATCTTGTATAATCAAGCCAAACCAAAACTAATTCCCAGCAACTGCACTGCCTCTGCCAGTACACCATGCTTTGATATCATTATGCATAAACAGGAAGAGATAATGACCTATAATTCAAGTCTATTAATTTACGGAACATGAAGATACATGGCAGTATAATGCAAGCTGTCGCTTAAGAATGGTATGTTACATTAAACGAATTGTTCTCCCATAAGCCACTACTGCTTCTCCTTCTTTCATCAGTTCTTGCTGCCCTTGCCAATCACGAAGAGTTAGCTGGCGAGGAGCAAACGCAACTCTGGAGGAGCTGCTACGCCGATACCGAACTACATTCGAACCTAGGTATTTGCACGCTTTCTGCCAGCACAGCCTGTGGCGGAACAGGAGAGCATCTCGCGGATGATTTATCCCAAAGCCCTGCCCATGTTTATTCAAGAGTAGCTTACGAGAAGGTAGATTAAATGGAGCGCTCCGACAGCCATCGGCTTTCCTTCAGAGCGTGCTGATGCGGCCCTAGAGCCGTGCCCGACGCGGCCGAGCACCGCCAGCTCTGCAGGTGGGAGCGGAGGGCGGGCTCTGCCCCGCAGCGTGCGGGGCCTTTGCGGCCCCCCGGGGAGAGCCCAAGCCCCCGCCACCCGCAGGCGCAGGGCGAGAGCCCCGGCACCGCTCGCTCCGCGCCGCCCGGCCGGCGAGGGCCACCCGAGGGGCGGCGAGGTGAGCCGGAGCCCGCAGCCCCCTCCCCGCCGGCCCTCAGGCGGGGCAGTGGTCCCGGGGCGGGGACGCCGGCTGTGCCGCCCCCCGCCCCCCAGCGCCCGCGGAGCCCCCGCGCCCCGTCCCGCCCGCGGGGCCCGGTGCCGCTCGGGGGAAGCTCGGGGGAAAAGCTCTGGGGAAGCTCTGGCCCCGCCGTCCCCCGCCTGGGCTGCCCCCGCCCCGGGGAGCCGGGGGAGCCGGCAGCGGGCGGCCCGGGGGGCGGGCGGGGGAGCCCGCGGCAGCCCCGCGCCGGGGCACGGGGAGAGGCGGAGGAGGAAGGACCGGCACAGGGAGGAAGGGGAGGAAGGGGAGCGGGGCGGAGGGAGGGGTGTCTCCGGGGGTGCTGGTTTACCTTGCAGGTTCTGCACTCGGATGTCGCTGATGTGCCCGATGAGCTCCTCCCGCTGGAACCAGTCCCACTCCTGCCCGGCCATGGGGGCCGGGGCCGGGGCGCGGTGAGGGGGGGGGCGGCGGCGGGAGCCGGCGGCACCGCCACCACCACCACCGCCGCCTTCACCGGCACCGACGGCGGGCGCGGAGCGGAGCGGAGCGGGGGGGCGGCCCCTCTCCGCGCCGCGCTGCGCCCCGCCCCGCGGCCCTCCCCTCCCCTCCCCTCCCCTCCCGCCCGGCCGCCTCCCTCCGCCCGGCCGGGGGCGGCGGGGCCCTGGCGCGCAGCGGGGCGGAGCGGGGCGCGGGCCGGGCCGTGCCCCCCGCCCGCTTCTCCCCTCCCCTCCCCTCCCCTCCCCTCCCCGGCAGCGGGGCTCCCGCACCGCCTGCCCGGAGAGCGGCGTGGGCGGCAGCACCCCCCCGCTGCGGCCGCCCCCCCCCGGGCGCAGGCGGGTCCGGCCCCGCCGCCGCGGAGCCCCCCGCCACCCCGGCCCGGCCCGGCGGCAGCGCCTGCCCCGCCGCACCGCGCCCGTCCCGCCGGGGCGGCCGGTGGGCGCTCTGAACAAACGCGGGTCGCTTGCCAGGGCGGCAAGGGGGGCTGCAGCCAGCGCCGAGCTGTTGCCCGCTTTCTCTGTGCTGAGCCTGGGCACGGGAGGAGCGTCCTCCCCTGGGGCGAATGTCAGGCGTCCCCGGCAGGAAAGGAAGCAGAAAGTAGGGACGGCAGAGGGGTTTTCCTCGTGGAGATGAAATAAGCGCCACTATAAATTAAAACACTAATACGCCGTTTGCGCACTCATTTAGCCTGCTCCTGCTAGTCTATTTAGCCTGTCAGATTTCCTTGCTGGTGAATTTTCACATGGAATATCTTCATTTGCACCATTTTCCATCAAAATCAGGCCGTAATTGTTACCAAGGCTCTTCAGTATCACCAAGATCTGCGCTCTACAAAGCTGGTGAACAGCATGAGCGTTTCTTTCACGTACAAGGCATTTCATTACAATATACCACTATTTGTACTTTTGTGCCTGTTTTCTTTTCAAAGCATGAAGACTCTATAATGTAAACAGCAAATTTTGACATGATCCAGTCAGACCAGTATAGCATCATTAGTTAGACTAGCAAAAGAGACAAACCAAGATCCACGAAGTTCAATATAAACAAACTGGGATCTAGAGATTGTGGCTCTTTCAAGTTGGAAGTGTTTATGTGATCCCAAGTAAACGCTTACTCCACACAACCAGTTGTTTCACCCAGCTCAGGAATGCAGCGCTCTTCCCACAGCCCGCTCCAGCGATTTCTCTATTACGACTCAAAATCAGATGGAGATGGTGAGAACGCAAAGTCATCCATAAAGCATCTAACAGGTGAACTATTTGTCACCGCTATGACACACTATCCCAAAATCTGGTCTCCAAGAGTCTGGGGCGGTCTTCAGCTGTTTACATACCAAGGTTTGAAAGTTTTGCACAAATGTGAAGACATGAATGCCATGACGAAGAGTTTATAAACCTGAATGCAAGGAGCAGAAGAAACAGCTTGTGAAAAGGAAAATGCCTCTGAACTCAGGCAGATTTGCACAAATCGCAATGCAGGGCTTTGGCTTCGTTTTCGGCTGGGAGGACCTGTTTTTTCCAGGAGTTATCCGAGTGGGCTGAATGCATCAGTGCCACATTTAGCGGTGGAGCTGGAAACTGAGCCGGTGTAGCTGTAGGAAACGCAGGTGAACGACTTCACAGCAGCGGTGAAATATTGTCTGCAAGGGACAGCTGGAGGTCCCTAGTCCGTGCTGCTGCTCGAAGCAGGGCTACTGCCAATGGCTGGGGACCACTGAGGCTTTGTCTCATCATGTGTGGGCACCCTCCAGGAGCTGGTGTTTTGTCAGCTCTCTGGATACCCTGTCCCAGTCTGCACTGGCCTGCTCGTGAGACCTCCCAGTGGCCGCTTGCTACGGTCAGTGTGCCAGCTGGGGAAAGGGAGTTGGTATGAGATGCAGGTAAATGAACAAGGAGAAGTGGAACAATCTGCAACCTTCAGCAGCAGAATCATAGAATCATTTAGGTTGGAAAAGACCTTTAAGATCATCGTGTCCAACCATTAACCTAACACTGCCAAGTCCAGCATTAAACGATGTCCTTAAGTACCACATCTACACGTCTTTTATATACCTCCAGGGATGGGACTCAACCACTTCCCTGGGCAGCCTGTTCCAATGCTTGACAACCCTTTCCATGAAGAAATTTTTCCTAATAGCCAATCTAAACCTCCCCTGATGCAGTTTGAGGCCATTTCCTCTCATCCTATCACTTGTTACCTGGGAGAAGAGACCAACACCCACCTCGCTACAACCTCCTTTCAGGTAGTTGTAGAGAGCGATAAGGTCTCCGCTCAGCCTCCTCTTCTCCAGACTAAACAACCCCAGTTCCCTCAGCTGCTCCTCATAAGGCCTGTGCTCCAGACCCTTCACCAGCTTTTTTGCCCTTCTCTGGACATGCTCCAGCACCTCAATGCCTTTCTTGTATTGAGGGGCCCAAAACTGGACGCAGTATTCCAGGTGTGGCCTCACCAGGGCCGAGTACAGGGGGACAATCACCTCCCTGCTCCTGCTGGCCACACTATTCCTGATACAGAAGGTGGACACTGAGGTGCAGCAGAAGGAGCAAAGGTCAGAGGAAGCAATCCTGTAACTCCTCGCTGCCAGCCCCACAAGACACGTGATGTTACAGCTGTGATTCATTGCTCTCTGCACATTTCTCTGGGGCCGATTACTGCCATCATCTTGCTCCTCACCCCTGTGCGAGAGGTGCTCAGCTCCGCTATCATGGTGGCTGAGGGTGCAGCCCTGGTGCCTCCGACATCTCCGGGTCTGCCGAGTAGCTGCATTTGACCTGCACAGTCTGGGTTTCAGGGTTAGGCTGGGTTTAAGGTGTTGTAAATTATTAACATTGTGGGCACAGGGAAGTTAAAACTTCCACTTAGGGAGAGGAGAAAGGCATCAAACCAGGAAAGCACCTGCTCTGTGCAGCCCCGTCCTCTGAAGGCAAAATGGCACTGGCTCGTGTGGTCCAGCACGCAGCACAGGCTGGGACTGCCCGCTCTCCCTGTGCCGATGGGAGGCGAGAGCATCAACGCTGCAGGCTGCCCTTCTCCTGCCGGTCAGTCAGGCGGGACCTCAGCCTTGTCCTGGGGTCCAGGCCCATCTGGCATGTTTGGCCACTCCAGTTTCTAGCCCAGGCACATCAATATAAGCTGATCAACCTCATCTTACATTAATGTGCTGGGCTGTGAGCTACTGTGAATGAAAACTCTGGTCCAGTTTCACAGCAGGTGTGCAGCTCTATCCAGGGAGGCAGCAGCCGTGTCGCCTGTGTTTGTCCATCCGAGACTTTCAGATAGCTCTTCAGCACCTTCCCCAAACCAACTTTGTGGTTAGCAGAAGCCCTCATAGGTACGACCTCCTCTGAGATGGTTGTAAAAGAAGTTGCAATATATGCAGAACTAAGTGCTCCAAAATGAAAAGCTAAGCCTCTAAAATTGTTAGGACACTAAAAAATACTGAGATCAAAAGGGGCATCCTTTATAAAAGTTTTTCTTTAAGTTTTTATGTTCTTCCCTGCAACCATGTGGTCTATGAATCAGCTCAAGAAGAAAGTATGAAATCTGAGATTCTCACATAAAGCCAGAACTCCAAACGTTATGTTACTTGTCATAAAATCTGTAAATGTTTGTGGGAAATTATCTGTGAAAATAATATATGCCTTCTAAGAAGTAACTGATTATATACAGTGAGGAGTAAAGAACTTCTCTTAAACAAAAAGTGACTTCAGATTTTATTATTAAAGTTGACTTGCCTTTTGATGTTTCTATTCCTTGATAGAAGAACAATTCTATAAATGAAAAAGCAGGTTACATTTAATTAAGTCCCTTGGCTCAGACTTGTTACTTAGGGCAACGCTGTAAACACTTGGCAGAGACTCTGAACTATAATAACAGGTTTATTAAAAAAAGATTTTCGTCACATATGAGAAGGCAGGGAGTCTAATAGGAAGTTCATGGGGAACTTACCACTGTTCTACATCACCTTCATCTTTTGCTTTTTAGTGTGTGCAGAATAAAGATGTTTAAAAGCTTTTAGTTTACCATCCCTTGCAGATCTTACCTGTGAGTGATTTAATGAGTTCAAGTCTCAGTTTGAGAAGAAAATTTATACTTGATGATTGTCTGATAGTAGCATCAAAACCCTCAAATCCTACAGCTAGGCTTTGTGCCTGTCCAGATGGAGGGTGTCTTGTGGCTTCTGCTGAAATGGCAAGGGAAGGGGTCTGACACAAAGGAAGCTATTTATGGAATTAAGGAAGATATTTATGCCATTGTAGCTAAATTGCTTTGGCTTTATAAACAGAGTTCCCCATATGAACAGTCATTCCAGGAATGGATTATTTTCTGGCTTTGTTTAAACCAGTTCCAGACCAATGGTAACCAGAAAAAGATGTTGTCTATCTTGTAACAGGTACGTCCATGTGAGGACATCGTGTATATTCAAACCAAACCTTGGAGAAGTGTAATTTCCTACCCAGGCATGCCTTAGCCATCCCTGGCTTCTCTGGTCAAAGAGCCACAAAAATAACTCCACAATGATCCCTGCTAGACCTCCCTCTGCCCACATTCCCAAAACATCCTTGTTGAATGCCACAGGCCTGCAAGGTGCTCCTCTGCCCGTGACAAATAGTGTTTCTGGAAAGGTGGTGGGCATTTGGGTCCTGCCCCTACACTACTGGCGTAGCCCTCGAGCCTTTGCATGCTCTTCTGGCTCATTAAAGGGGCTACAGAGAAGGTGAGGGTCTCGCTCAATTTTTAAGCTGTTTAGTTTTTCTGAAGTCTTGATGGAAGAGGACTGAAAATGGAGGCTTTCTTACCCTATAGCTGAATGAGGAAAAGGGAGGAAAGTTAAAGTCTGTAACACAGGAAAGTAATCCAAATTCTTATTTAACTCTCATATTTCACAGATAAAGTACAACCTGACCTGAGTGGTGACTCCGTTTCAAGGCAATAATCATGCCACTGTAGGTCTCATCAACACTTCTTTTTCCTTGTTTAGCCCATATCTGAAACACCAAGGAGTGCCAACCATGAGAAAAGATTCATTAGCTGTGCCAGATGAATAGCTAAGCAAAGATTTCGTTTCTATTACCCTGCCCGACAGCAGCCAGCCCTTAGTCTGGCTCCTCTGCCCACACACATGTAAACAATGGGAGGGGTACCATGTAAAACAGACTTTCAAAGCAAAATACAGGATAAGTCAGGATTAAAAAGGCAGTCTAATTCAACCAAGTAAACAGGAGACACTCAGGAAAAGGTGCAAAAGGAATGAGAGATATTGTAATAAGAGGATTAAGCAACTGGAGGAAGTGAGATCATGCACAAAAAATTAAATAAGCTAGAAAATGTAAGTGCTTTATGAGTTTTTCTTTACAGTCAAGGGATAGTATACTAAAATGTGTGTTCCGCTTCTCCAACCAAAGTTCAATAACAAGCAATGAATTAATTGGTAAAATTGATATAATCCATAAAATAAATACCAGCTTAGAAACAAGAGTGCTGTGCCCCATTAAACCAGTCCTCCTCTTGGTCCCTTTCAGATGCTAACAGAGGAAGAGGTGTGGTGACTGTTGGCCCTGCCTCAATGTACCACTGAGCAACATTCAAACTCTGGATATCAACCAGCCTCCCTTCTTCTACTCCGTTGTGTCTTCTCCTTCACTGACTCCCAGAAGTCCACCACTTAGGCCATACTTATGAGCCACACTGATTCACACCACCTGTTGCCACATAATGGCAATAAGTACACTGTGGGACTTGCTAGAAGGTCTCTATGTGCTGTAAATAAGTTTCACCACACAGTCTCCAAAAAAAGCCAGGAGTTCCAGTGGCTTCTAACTTGGATATGTTCAGCTGAATTTATTTTATGTGCCTGCTACAAAGGTGAAGTTTGTACCAACAGTAGCAAAATGCACTTCCCAGTGAGCAGTGGTATTTTCAAGACTGAGTCTTTTGGGGTGATGGTGTCACATCAGGGAGAGCTTCCACGTGTGAGAGCTGTGCAGGTGATGTCCTTGTGATTCTTCACCAGGGCATCTAGTGTGGTAGGAGGAGGGTTGTGTGGGTCACTCTAGTCCTTCCTCTGTTGTTTTTTCATTTGCTTTGGTGAATGTGGTTTATTTTAAGGTGTGATTTATTGAGAACATGCATGCTTTATATGGCAGAGGCAATGGGAAATGTCCTTCTCTGGCCTGCAGGCTGGTTTTCTTACATTCAGTTTGGTTTTCTGCCATTCTTTCATGCAGTCTGAAGGTTGGAAGAAAAGGAGGGTAGTTATGTAAAACTCATTTGAATATTACGGACTTGTGGAGCTGATTTGCTTCTGTTGCCATGGGCCTTTTGTTCAAAATCTCCCCCTTTACTAGGGCAAAACCATGCCTTGATTCAGAGAAGACACAGTAAAAAGTCCCTCTAGTTTTTGGAAACTTGTTTGTTATTTTTCTCTTTTTTCCCCTTCCTATTCTTCCTCTGTTTCTGACAGATGCAGGATGCAGTTAAGTCTCATCCATGTGACAGTATTGTGTAATTCTTCCCCTTTGACCCTGACTTGCTCTCAGCTGTGTGTGACCAGCTCAGTTCAGGACCTTCAGATTCTCTTCTGTATGCTCCAGCATGCTGTGAAGTTTTGTTGCCCCAGTAGGTACTGAACAAAAGTTGCAATGTGTAGCAGTGAGGGGAGCATTTTTCCAGGTATAGATGTTGTGTAGCACGCTAAAGGCCAGGAAAAAGACCCATGAAGTAAGGCTTTCATCTTGAGAGCATCTGAGTGTCTCCTAGGAGTTTCCAACTCTTCCACAACCCAGTCCTGTAATATGAGTTTCACTGTTTCATCCTATCTGATCTCAGTGCAAAGGTAGAGATGCCAGCCTGGTGCAAGCAGCAGCTTAAACAGTGACCAAAGAAACGGAGGAGCCTATGCCATGTAGGGGCTTACTTCATGGAAGGAGAGAGGCACAACAGAGCAGTTGATTTGGTATGGTGGATATTTCTGTAGATGATTATGCCTGATGGTAAGATCCTGTAGAGCTAAATAAGGTGGTGAAGTTGTGTAGGAAGAAACAATCCAGCCACAGCTGAACTTTGCTCAGGGCAGGCCAACTCACTCTGCTGCACAATGTTCAGCTTCAGGTGACCCTAGCTAGCCAGGTTACCTTCTTCTGCCTGAATTACCTTGATGAGGGAAACTTGGGGTACTTTCACAGTATATACAACAGATACAAGTCAAGGCATCTGCAGTAATATTCACTGGGAAAGACTGTTTCTGGACATAACTACAAATATTTAATGCAGTGCAGATTATAAATCAACTGTCTCCAACACCAACCAGAAGTGAATGCTTCAAGTAGAAAATGGAGATTGCATGGTCTATTTTTCACCCTGTGAATGCTACGACTAGAAGCGGGGAAGCAGGTAGTTATTACAGCGTTTAAGCACTGCAGTTGCAGATGCTATAAAAATAATGATAACTTTGCTGGCTTTTATATGCAGCTTTCCATCTGCAGATCTCAAATCTCTTATATATTGCAATTTTCTGTAATTTCCTGGCTTAACCTGCCTGAAACAAAATCTACAAGCCCTGAAATAATATTTTATATTATAGAAAACAACCTGCATATTTTTTCAATAAAATGCTTGTGGAAGAATGAATTATGTGTGATCTATGCTGTGTACTTCATCATAATAACAAAATGAATTAGTTTCTTAGAAGCAAGCAAGCAAGAACACTCCTTTTGAACTGCCTGACTTCTTTCACACCACTGGAGATGTCAACTGTTCTCCAAATGCAACATTCAGCTAAACTGCCTGTCGATGCAACTCCCTTCAGAAGTAATTCAACCTTTCTCCTATTTGTTTGTTTCTATTTGAAGAAGTGGTTTCAATTTTACATCCAATGTCAAGTCAGCTTGACTGTGAAAGAGATGTGAGAAGAGATTCCTTCCCCAGTCTTCCCAAACAACATTAGCTTTGCAAGTAACAGAAATACATTAACGTTTCAAATGCAGGGGCAGTTCCCTGTAGCTGATAAATAAGCTGATCATTTTTTGAGGTAAAAAGTGGATGACTCTGATGCATAACCTGCCAGGCGGAGGCTTTTGCAGTATGAGATGCACTAATGGTTCCAGGCTCTTTCGGAGCAGGCATTTTCAAACCTTACTTGTATTTCACTGAATATTTAATGTCAGAGTTCTGCCAGAAGCCTCTGAAAATAGGGAGAATTAAAACCCAGCCATGATTCCTTAGCAGAAGGAGGTTGATGATTTTGAAAGTTTCTCTTCACCATGTTTCAAAGTGTGACCTTGAGGACTGCTACCAATGTCAGACACAACCTTGTGGCTGCTGTAGATGGCAGTTTAGAAGTCATGGTTGGTGGTACTTCACCTGACCACAGTTAACTGCAAGCACCTATCAGGGTTTATCAACCTCTAACCAATATGACATTAAAGACTAATCACTTTAAAAGTCATGTTAGAGAACACACAGTGGAGGCTTTGCTTAAGCAAATTTTGACGTCCCTGTTTTGCTGGGGTCAGCAGGGCCATTGGTGTTGGGTTGGAGAGCAGCACCCCAGTAAGAATGTGTTTCTAGTGAGAGGTGGCTGCCTGCTTCCTGTCATTGTGCATTTGGTGAAGGGGGATGAGAACAGATGAGAATCAAGCTCTGGCTTTCAAACACAATCTTTAAACAGAAAAATCTGGAGAGAAAACAAGCAGCGGTATTTGCAGGGTGTGGGGCACCAAAAAAACTTCCAGCGCTCAGTTTGTAGGTATTTGTGTGCATGAGCAGAGAAATGCAGGCTGAAGTGATAACTTGCCAATGGTTCAGCATGGGGTTTTCCTTAAAGTTGCCTCTCCCCATGTCCAACCTCCCCCTGCATCACCCAGTCACACCTGGATTGCAGAGATGACTGTTGAGGGCCTAAGAAACTGATGGATTTGTATGTATTTATGCATTGTTTTCCCTGGTTTAGTAACTTCTTTGCAAAAAGAATGACAGTTAAGGAGGAAGACAAGAGTATGAGGCATCATCACTTGGCAAATATTCTTAAGTCAGTTTTGATGGAAATGTTTGTACTTCACTTCTGAGAAAGGCTCAGGAATACATCCATTTATGTTACAACTCCCTTGAATTGGCAGATGATATCATAGTACAAAATTCAACTGGTGTAATTTAAAAAGAAAGTTTGGGGATGGAAAACACTCTGTAATTCTCCCCTTAGAAGAAGTGGTAAAAAAAAAAAAGACATGCGGTGCAATCTCCTACCTGCCAAAACCAACACAGTAGTGAGTGATGGGTTTGAATTGAAGTCCCAACAGCAAGAACTGTTTCCAAGACTGCCAGTAGAGCTGTAGAGCTGCCAGTGTAAAAATCTACCAGATCTCCTAGCTTTGGTAAGATCTGGTAAGGCTGCCCAATTGCCCACAGCTTGAACAGTCAAGGATTTTCTTTGTTATATCTCATGTGGTTTTATACAAGTCAATAGCTTATCCCATTTGATTCAAACAAACATTTATGGGACCTCTTCCAGATTCCAGGATGAGATGAAAGCGTGACCACATGCCATCATGCTGGAGAGTTTTGCCTTTTGTATTCAAGAGTGATTTTTCCTGTTTTTACACATCTTGTTGCATTTTATTGCACAATTGATTAAAAAAATATGTATCTGTCCAGGAGCTCTTTCTTATGATTATTGCTGACATACCATTGAAGTCTTTCATGAAGAGGCAAAAGTGTTCAGGGCTCTTTATGCATATAGTTAATTTTCTTCTTGAGAAGAAAACACTGGGCATTAAGGGGTTTTTAAATGCACTGGGGACAAGAAAGACAAAAACCAATGGCCAGAAGCTGAAGCCAAGATGAATCCAAATGAGGAGATTTTAATAGTGAGTCAGTCATCCAAAGAAATGACTATTTGCCAACTCTTACTGTCTTCAGAGAGAGAGAGCACGCCTTTCTAGAAGATGTGCCATACTCAAACACAGCACAGTTTATTCAAAAGTGGGTTGTGTGAAGTGTAATGGCCTGTAATACAAAAGCTAGATCAGAGGATCTGTCTAATGGTCCTTTGCCTTTAGTTTTGTAAGGTATATCTTAAAAGGGTATTCTTTTTCTTTTCATTTTTCCAGCTTTTACACAGACTAGGTTGAAGAGTTTTAATTCCATTCCTTGCAGATTTCTACCCTGGAAAATGAAGCCATTGAGTAAAGCAAAAGTAGTAACAGCAACTGCGAAGTGACAACAGTTTGCAGTTAGTGCTCAGCCAGTGGGAACTAATTCACTCATTCACAAAGCTACAAAGCTGCCATCAGACGGCATTTTTTTTGTCACTATCAAACAGATTGTGATTAGGTCTATTGACAAAGGTGAATGGTTTGATAGTCATAATTTAATCCTCTGCTATCAATTCAGCAAGACAGTCACTAAAACACACAGTCCATTTTTTGCAAGATTATCCTGCATTTTTAGACAAAACCATTGCACTACATTTGAAATCACATGTTGCTAGATCATTGTTGTAGCAGAGTTCATACATGTGTATGTATGTAGCCTGTATGTCCTCTCTGCCATGGGTGTGTATAAAATCATATATGTATGTACATATACATACACGTATAAATGGAATTAATGAATATGGGAGTAAACAGAAGTGTTGCTGGTGGAACACTGTCGCGGTTTAACTCCAGACGGCAACTAAGCCCCACAGAGCCGCTCGCTCACTCCTGCCTGGTGGGATCGGGGAGAGAATTGGAAGAGTAAAAGTAAGAAAACTTGTGGGCTGAGATAAAGACAGTTTAATAGGTAAAGCAAAAGCTGTGCATGCAAGCAAAGCAAAACAAGGAATTCGTTCACTACTTCCCATCGGCAGGCAGCTGTTCAGCCATCTCCAGGAAAGCAGGGCTCCATCATGTATAATGGTTACTTGGGAAGACAAATGCCATAACCCTGAATGTCCCCCCTTCCTTCTTCTTCCCCTGGCTTTTTATTGCTGAGCATGACATCATATGGTATGGGATATCCCTTTGGTCAGCTGGGGCCAGCTGTCCTGGCTGGGTCCCCTCCCAGCTTCTTGTGCACCCCCAGCCTACTCACTGGTGGGGTGGTGTGAGAAGCAGAAAAGGCCTTGACCCTGTGTAAGCACTGCTCAGCAGTAACTAAAACATCCCTGTGTTATCAAGACTGTTTCCAGTACAAATCCAAAACATAGCCCTACACTAGCTACTAGGAAGAAAATTAGCTCTACCCTGGCCAAAACCACCACAAACATGAATATGTGAATATGTCTGCATTCGTTCAGCAGCATCTCTGCCAGTTGTACATACCCGTGCACAAGGAGCCACTGCCTCATGCGCCTCTCATGCAACTTCACAAAGACTCATAACATTCACATGATATCTGCAGAGAGAGGATCAGATAGTCAGTGAGTGCCCTGGTACTGGGTGACACTTTTCAACAGCTCCTTTTCCCTGTTTAGATATGTTCTGAGAGTTAAAACACAAATAGTACACACCTAGAGGAAGTTATTATCATCATTCACTGAATTCAGAGCACCTGAATTTGGAGAATCTGGATATTAGTTTGGCTTTGGCTTAGGGCATACATGATCATACGTAAGTCAGTTAACTTCTCTGAATTCATATTTTCTCATTTACAAGACTGGATGCTGTTTGCTTACCATGCCCTACTTCTCCCAGCTCTTGTGAGCTGCTACACTCACATGTCTTCATGTGGAGGAAGTTTCAGGAAAGCCATGTGTTTTTATTATTACCTGTGTAAAAAGAAAGCAACTGCTGTATTTTGACTGGTAGAAGTGAAGCAACAGCGATCAGAGTTTTTAGTCAAGCACATTTTAAGGTAGGGTGTCAGATATTCCCATGTTCAACTCTTTCTTATATCCTCTTTTAGAGCAACCCAGTTGGTACTGCATGTGCTTAACCCCTCTACTCTCACAACGAATGGTTTGAAAGGTCCTAACTGAAGGCCATCGGTGCAGGGAAATGGTGTAACCTCCCCACATTATGGAAGGGGTTACAAACCTAGTACCAAAAATCCTCACTGTTTTCTTCTCACTGCTGTTGCAAATGATACTTGGTTAAAAGTTCATTTTCCTGCTAGGAAGAGAATTTGGGGGGTGGGGGTGGTGAAGTATGTTTTTGGCTTCAGCAGTAGTGGAAGAAACCTAAGAAAACATGCTTCCGTTGTATCCGAAAGGTGAAAGGGCCAAAATGGAGGGGGAAAAAATTAAAAAAAAGAATAAAAAGAAAAAAAAGTAGTGCTTACTGTTTTGAGAAGTCTCATGACATCTGAGTTGATTTCAATGATCTTTGAGCAGCTGCAAGCGCAGGTACGCTCTGCCTTTTCTGCACAGCAGAACAGATGATATATCAGTTTTAAATCAGTTCTCAGCTGATAACGAAAGGATTACAGTCTGTTTAATAGCACCTTTGCCTCAGACAAGTAGACATAATTTCTGAAGGAAAAATACAGGGTATGCAGCTAATTTCCTGAGACCGAAGGAGACAGGCCTGCAGCCATCAGTTGTATTCAGGAGCACCATAGCGTGTGTGTGGATTACACCCCACAGCAGTGGCCTTAAGTGCACAACCACAACCAGTGTCAAATCTCACCTAATGCATTTTATGTACTGTAAAAGCCACAGCTTTATTCCCACCACCCTGGTCCTCGACTTCCGACAGCTCCGTCTTTCTCAGAGAGCTGGAGCAGCAGCGCACAATGCACAATATAAAGCTCTCTGGCTGTTTTTTCCCACAAACCAGCCATTGAGCACTGGTCAGGAGCCATTAGCACCCAGTTCAAACGCAATGTAAATTCTATGAGAACTCATTGTTTTTATAAAGATCACATGCAATTTGTTGCCAAGCAGCCTACACAAATATTTAAAGCCTGCCTCTTTCTCCACACAATTTAAAAAAAAAACAAAACAAAAATAACAGGAGCTTTTACTTTGTGCCATAAAGGCTGAGAGGGAATTAACCTCTTCCTGCACAGGTCCCAGACACTGGGGTGATGGAATTATTGCCATGTGTATGCATTTCTTGGGGATGGTGCTGGAGAGGACTTGACTTGGACGCTGGCTATGTATTTATTGGCTTGGTTTTAGATTGTCATATGTTCTGCCAATGCCATGTGGGTCTTCCTGCTTCCTGCTCCTCTTGAGAGGTGATCTTTTCTGGCTAATCCTGATGTAATTACCTGATTTCTAATGACCCCCTCCTCATCCCAAGATACCTCCAGGGTCCAGGCCCACCTAGGAAGAACTGCTATATTTGATCATGTTTTTCTCCCTCCCTTCATCCCTGCTGTCATTCATATCTAAGTACATGCTTAGCTGCTTTGCTGAATCATCAGACAGGAACAATGTCCCGTCTGTTAAAATGAGGTAAGAGTACCAGCTCTAGATTTTTGTGTAGAAACTTGGAAGTAGACACATTTTAAAAAATACTTGTAATTAATTTTACTTCTACCAGACTTCAGTTTCACCAATATGAGTTATCAGGCTAGGTTTTTCTGTCTGTGGAAACAGTCTCCAGGCATGGGGCTGTCTAGTCACCCAAGAATTATCATCGGTATCACACAGGATAGACCTCTTATGAAAAACAGACCAAGTATAAATATAAGCAATGGCTTGAATCCCAGCTGCATTTTTCCATAGGAACAGGCCTTCATACAGTATGTACCTTTGTGTCTGCAACTGCAGTACTCAGGAGTCATTTCCCAGCCAAAAGAAGGCTTGATGCCCTGGATCAGTGACCCAAGGGTCTGATTGCAAGGAGACACCTACGACCTGTGAGGAGTGAGGATTATGAAAGTAATGAGGATGGCCCTAAGAACTGCTTTGCAAGTTCACCATTCATTTCCCATACATACATACCTATAGCATAAGAGAAAGCCTGTTTTCAGGACACCTCTCTCTCACATTTGATTTCTCAGGTTCAGGTATTATTTTGCTTTTTGAAATCAAAGTTTCATGCTCAGAGCAGAATCATGTAAGTACAATCCGAGTTCCCTGAGGTTGTAATTTATATGATACATCTCATGTAAGTTTTAAAACAGTTCCTCCAAACTGATTTCAGAATTGCCTGGAACCATACTGCGGACACCATTTACGGTGGCCTAACCTACTTTTTGCCAGACAAATTTTAAAAGTGGTTGGAAAGTATCCCCATTTTAGCAATGAGCTTGTTATTTATAATCAGGTCTTGATCCTATAATATCTATTAATTATAATAATTTTCCTCAAAATGCCATTTATCTACATGTTCATGAGGATGTAATATCCTCCATAACAGAGGTAGAACTGAAAAAACTTATCGTGGCTTCTGGTTCTATAAAAATGCAAATACCTACAGCAAATGTGCCATGATGGGATTGTCATGGTGGTAACTTTAATTACGTGCATAACTGTTTTCTGGATCAAGATATTAGTGTGTAAAAGCATAAACAATTTTGGAGATTTATCTTACTTTTAACTATATTTACTGGCTGTGATTTTCTGTATTTCCTTCAGTGAGCCCTGGAAGCACAGACTAATAGGTTTTTCTTTTGTTTCCAGTTTGCTTCCCCTGTGGTTCTCATGCATTGCCGATGAGATCTGCAGTACACCCAAATGAAAAGGATCATTTAAATTCACAAAAAGCAACAGAAAGTAACCAATAAACACTATTTAAAAAAAAAACATACATGGCACGTCTTCTTCACTATGGAAAACAGGAGCACAGGGTTGGTCAGACAGGGTCAGCCACGAGGGGCATCTTGTCTGGTGTCCTGTCCTGGAACCATGACTAGCACTGGGAGAATCAAAAGACTCAAGAACCTCTTGCTAAGCAGGCATGAATTAGCCTGTCCCGTGTTGGAAGCCTTCCTGGTTCCTTAAACAGAGATTGGCATAAAAGAAGACACATTATGTTTAATGTTGCTTCTGATTTTTTGGTCAATGTTAACTAATGCAGTTACGGGTATTAGCGTTACCTATGCACAGATCTGATAACAGATTAATTTGGGCAACGGAGAACTTTTCAGTTTGTCCCAGGAACAGCTTTTGTGCTGCCTGGTTGCGTGAAGAGGAATGACTGATTTGATTTCCCCACCGTCACTTTTCAGGCAAGGCCCTCTTTTCTGATGTTACAAGATGGGGGAAACCACAGTTCCGGCAACAGCCCTGATCTGTAGATACCTTTGTTATGTCCGCCTCGTAATGCTTTGGCTGCCAGCCTGGTAGTTTTTCTGGGAGGGTGGCCTCCATGCTGGCTAAAGGTCACTTTTCTTCCCCTTCCCTCCTCCGGTGCTCCTTTCCGTGCTCCGTGCACGCACGTGCATCCGCAGGGCAGGAAGGGCCAGCCCAAGCCGGGGGGAGCCCTCCGGGGCCTAGAGGAGAGGCTGGCAGAGGAGGACCCCTCCTTCCCGCTGCGCACCCACCGCGCTCTGTGTCACAAACGCGCAGGCACGGCGACGCAAGGCCCGTTTCAGACGGGCCTGGGACGGGGCGACCCCCGGTACCAGTGCAGGTTGGGGGATGAAGGGATTGAGAGCAGCCCTGCGGAGAAGGGCTTGGGGGTACTGGTGGATGAAAAGCTGGACATGAGCCGGCAATGTGCGCTGGCAGCCCAGAAAGCCAACAAAACCCTGGGCTGCATCAAAAGCAGCGTGGCCAGCAGGTCGAGGGAGGTGATTCTGCCCCTCTGCTCTGCTCTGGTGAGACCCCACCTGGAGCACTGCGTCCAGCTCTGGGGCCCTCAGCACAGGAAGGACATGGACCTGCTGGAGCGGGTCCAGAGGAGGGCCACAAAAATGATCCGAGGGCTGGAACACCTCTCCTGTGAAGAAAGGCTGAGAGAGTTGGGGCTGTTCAGCCTGGAGAAGAGAAGGATGTGAGGAGACCTTATTGCGGCCTTTCAGCACTTAAAGCGGGCCTGTAGGAACGATGGGGACAATCTTTTTAGCAAGGCCTGTTGTGACAGGACAAGGAATAATGGATTTAAACTAAAGAAGAATAGATTTAGACTAGACATTTGAAAGAAATTTTTTACAGTGAGGGTGGTCAAGCACTGGAACAGGTTGCCCAGAGAGGCAGTGGAGGCCCCATCCCTGGCAACATTCAAGGTCAGGTTGGACGGGGCTCTGAGCACCCTGATCTGGCTAAAGCTGTCCCTGCTCACTGCAGGGGGGTTGGGCTAGATGACCTCTAAAGGTCCCTTCCAACCCAAAGCATTCTGTGATTCTGTGATTCTATGATGTCTCACTCCGAAGGTCCCTCCTGGCGCTAAAACCTGCCACTCCCTGAGGAACTGCCCGTGCTGCAGTCGGGCGACGGCAAGGCGGGTTTCCGTACGTCCGACGGTTAAGGCACCATCCGGCCGCCAAAGGCGACCGGGAAGCGCAGCCAGCACCAAACCCGTAGTCCCCGGGGGCTGATGCGGCGCAGCCCCCGCCACGCCCGCGCGCGTGCCGCCCCCCGCTTCGAGGCAGGGCGGGCCGCGGCGGCGGCGCGCGGGCCCTGGGCAGCGCTGCCCCCTGCTGGCGCCTGCCCGCACCGCGCCGCGCCGCGCGCCGCCGCCCCCGCCCCCGGCCCGCGCGTGTGGCGGCGCTGAGGCCGCGCCACGGGGGTGCGGGCGGCGCGACCCAAAAAAGAGTTGGGGGGGGGTCCCTGGCTGTAACCCAGCGTACCCATTGAGCCATCGCTGAAGAGGAGCGGGGTTGAAGGTCAGTAGGCAAAGGCCGCGGCAATTCTCAGACAGTTTCCAGCCCGCGTTAGGGGGCCCGGGCCCACCCGTGCGCCCCTCCCCGCCCTCCTGCCTGGCCCACCACCGCCCTGGTGCCCGGAGCCTGCTGTCCCACACCGGGGAGAGCAGTTAATGGGAGAGCTTTTTCATTAGCCAAACCCCCTAATTTAGGGGTTGTGTAAAGCGTTTTCCCATCCCTGTAGTTAACCCGAAACCTCTCAGGCAGCGCACTGCCCGTCTCGGTGGAAAACGGATGAAATGCTGAGTGTCGCAGTGTTCCACTGAGACCTTGGGGAGAACTTGTCAGCCCAGGACCACAGAGAGACACAGGGTCTTTTCCTTATTTCCACCTTGAGCAGTCACCTGTGACAGTGTCCAGGCAGCGTAAAGCTCCGCTGCCCGCACTTCCCGGCCACTTTGCATGGCTGCCTTTGCCTGCATGAGGGGCAGGGGACTGGTGAGCAGAGTGCTGCCGGTCATCCCTCTGCTCATCCTCTGAAGAGCAGGACACTGATTTTAACCGCATCTCTCCCTTTTCTCGTCAGTCTCTGTTTCTGGGGAACTCCTGAGAGAGCAAGAACGCTGCAAAACACTCGGCAACTTCTCTCCAGCCAAGCCCGTTTTCAAGGCTCCTGCCCTGCTTGGGGCACCTTTGCCTTGCGATACCGGGGCGGGGAGAGAGAGGAAAGTCCTTCACACCTGGCTCCAGCCTGGGGTCGTTCCACAGGAAGAGGAGCAGCCAGTGCAGTTGAGAAAGATCAGAGGAGAGGGGGAGAAAAGTCCCGAGCGTGGTACACTGCTCTTTGAGAGCATCTCACAGCCCTAACCTGTTGAGTGGTAAAAGAAATTTTCTCTGTTCTCTCTATTTTTGTTTTCCCTCTCAAAGAACTTCACGTAGCTGCAGGAGGAAAAGAAAAATAACCTTCTTAGATATTATTTCAGTACTTTATTTCAAAGAATCCAATTTATTAAGCAGCAGTACCTGAGATTACACGCACCAAGCAAATTCTCAAAGGAAGCCTCACCATCTAGGTGTATTTTTCATTACACAATAAACTCTGAACTCCACCAAAGGTGTTTTCTCGTAATGTTAAATTCAGTGCCTGACAATTATTGTCCAGCTCCATTTGGTGCCAGAAGTGCATTCAGTGGAGAAGCAATAAATCCTTTCATGCTGTTTAATAAAACAAGAAAATGTGTTGCTCACACTTGGATGCTAGACTTTATTACACAAACACAGCTAAAAAAATAAATGGAGTATTTCCTGTTTAGAAGTGCCTACAAGTCACATGATGTTGATTTTCTCCAGGTGTTGCAGTTCTAAATGAAATTTTCACTTAAGTTATTCTTAAAGAAGTGAGTGAGTTATTTCAAAACGCAATAATCAACATGTTGTTAAAGGTGCAAAAACCATTGTAAAAAACCCCAAAGCATTCAATGTGCTGTAATGAAATTAGATGTGGAACATGGAGGTTGCCAAATTATACAAGATATTTGTGAGACACTTTGCCATCCGCTTGAGTGCTTTTCTGAGTTTCCAACTGAGTTAAAAAAAAGCAAAGAAAAATCCTATGAGGTGGGAGAAACCCTTTCAACTCATCAGTTGATTTTGTCTCTTTGTAGGGAGCTGGGGTGTTCTCTACTCTGGTGGCCTGGTCTTGGTTAGAGGTGCCACCACTATTGTAAAATAAATGCTTGAAAAAAATAGATGTCTTCAGTGAGGTGCTCAGCAGTAAGCAGAAACAGGTCCTTAAGCAGGATTGTCTGTTCCTTCATTTTCACTAGCTTAAATGAAGGAAAAAGTCAGCCACACATTGTCTTTTAATAGATAAATCCTGTGGTTTTGGTTCTGTTCTATGCTGCTTATACTTGCACGGCCCGTGTGAACCTCATCCAGTGATGCTACAAAGGACACGATGAATATCTGTCATACATGCTTCATTCCTTCTCTCACCTGCTCTCTGTTGACAGGCTTTTGTGGGCTGGTCTCTCCCATATGGTGACTCGGTGGGGGCCCTTTAGAAGTGCCCAAGAGTCTCTATTTCTGTGGGAGACAACAAGGTTAAAAAGTGCTCCTAACATTTGGAGCAAGAAGCACTGAGGGTTAGGATGGGCCTTACATCTTGCTGGAGTTTCTCCCACAGCTTCTGAACAACCACCACCATTGAGACTTCTGCCCAGAGCAGCTCCACCTGCACCATAAAACCTCCGTAAACCTGAGAAGAATGGATCTCAGCCCAAAACTTTGGAGATGCCTAGACAAATTCTGGGCTCCAAACAATCTGTTCTCTCCATCCATGATAATTTTAGGATATGCCAAAACATGAACTTGCACCTCTGGGGCTAATGACTCCTCTTGATGTTTCTTTTAGAAAAAATTAGATCTCTACCACTGGTGGCTCACAACTTTTCTGCAGAGACTACTTATAGCCCATATAGCCGTAGGAAGCACTGGTGCTGCACCTCTGTGAATCTCAAAGAACATTATGTCCTTAGATATCCTCCAAAAATCTCTTCCGCCTGAAAGAATGACTCGAAGAGCCATGATTTCACATGCAATAGAACAGATCGGAAGAGACTGCAAAGACTTTCCAAATGACACGAACTTTGTAACAGCCCCTCAGGGCACATGAGGTTTCCTTATCAGCTTGACCAGCTGAAGACTCTGCAGCCACCAGAAGAGGTGGGATCACCCCTGCCCCCCCACTCCTCTCTCACAGGCTAGCGCCTGCAGTTGCTAGGCCACACAGTTAGATCAATCGGAGAACACACCAATCTGAAAATCATTGGGTTTTTTGTAGGATTGTTTTCTGTCCAGATCAATTTGCTGATTCACTTGGCCAAGCAACCTGGACGATTGCTGTACTGGGGAAGCATGCCAGGGGGAAGAGGTGGGGCATGCCTTTTTAATAACAGTGCAATCATCAGATGGCTGAAAGTGCTTGTTAAACCATCTCCGAGGGTTTTGCAAGCCCAGTGCTGTGTGCATCTCCCTGGGTCCTTTCGTCCCAGAGACCCCAGTTCGACAGTGCATTTAAATGACTGAATTTCGAGCTTATGAGTAATTCCCATGGCATTTCATATTTAATTTCAATTTAATTATATTCTTAAATTTAATGATAAGAATAGCTTTACTTGCATGTGCAGAGTTAGGTATGCGTTCATGTTCTTCGCTGAACTGAGAGCATTTCTCAGGAGGAGTATCACAATTGCGTGTATAGAAAGGCATTGATTTTTCCTAATGGGTGAGTTAGTAAGAATGCAGCTTCCAGTTATGAATTTATTTGTCTCATTAGTGGAGAGCTGATTTATTCACTCTTTCTCTTTACTGACAGTAGCAGGTTTCCTTCCACCTGGGTGTAACTCCAGGACTCAAAACTTTCCAGTTAACTTCATCTGCAGATTTAGTGAAACGCTCCCTTATCACAGTTGGTCTTACAAGAGGGCTATTGTTGCTTAAAATTTTCCAAACTCAGCAGGCTCAAATTTAGGCTTTTAAATCTGCATTTGAGCTCCTCGGTACACTTCGGGGATTGTGAGCTTCGCAAGTCATTTCCAATGAGAGCGAAAAAAGAAAAGCTATGAGTCTCTCCCTGTGACTGCGGGGACCAGGAGGGCCAGAGCGTGTTTCTCAGCGTGCCTTCCTCCCCATCGGGCAGCAGGGTTGCGGCACGACACGGAGAACACCTCCATACCCTTGCAGGGTCAGATGAGCACAAGTGAGGCAGGGAGTGATGATAATAATAGAAAAAGAAAGGTGAAAATACTTGGGATTTAAGAGGGATTTCAAAGACACTCCAGGAATACTAAATATTGGGTATTACGCAATTAAGTGAAACCTTCTGCTGGTATAAAACATACTAAAAAAAAATCGGTCTGTCTGAGTTGAAGTGTGATGCCATGCTGCTTACATTATATATGAATAGTAATTGGAAACAGGACATCTGCAGAAATTAACCATTAACTGTTGAGCACTAAAATCTTTAATTGAGTTTGTAAGCCCTTAATGGCACAGTTAACCTTAAACATAGCTCAGTGCACACACTACCTGGTTAACACTGTTTAATAACTCTAACAGCTGATAATATTTCACACCCACGAGAGCACCAGATTAGCAAGAGACTTGGTGGAATGAGCTCAGCTCGCCACTTTTTTGGACCACAGACATAACAGCTTAACCTTTTCGCTGTAACTGGTCTTTTCAGGTTTTCTCCCTTCCAGACCTGCGTGTGATGAGAGCACCCCTGCACGTATGGCTTTGTGAACTGCAGACACTGCCGTGTCCTCCGAGCACTTTGTGGCATAGCAGCAGATGAAAGCTACGTGGGTAGTGCCAGATAAAGCCACGTAAGGTGGCCTGACAACTGGAAGAAGGGGCTATAACTTGAAGTGTCCTTGGCAGGGAGTGACTCTGGGAATAACCTGAGGAGGGCAAAATCCACCCCAAGGTATTGATGGGAGCTGGAGAGATCTAGGCTGTGAGGAACAGCCTGCTACCTGCTCGGCTGAAAAGTCATTCAGAAATCTTAAAAATACCATCCTCTATCATTAAACCATGTGCCCAGCAAACCCTAGGACCGTTGCAACCCAGGAAGCCCAGTTCAGGAAGGACATTTGCAGGAGTGTAGGTGGTTTGGAGGGATTGGTGCAAGGAACAGAGCTGACAAACAGGTGGAAGGAGAGCTATTGGAAAAGCACATACTTCTTTGCCCGCAATGTAAAATAAAACTTGACAAGTGGATTCATGGATCTAACTTAGCACCGTCAGTGTTAGGTTTCCTAGTTCAGAGGCTTGTAAACAAAAAAAATACTTTGTTACTGCCAAGTTCTAACACATTTTTAAGCATATGAACTCTGTGGTTGTTCCAGGAGAAGTATATATATTTTAAAAAAAGAAAAAAGCAAAACCTCTGGGCATGGGTTGAATGAATTTTTGAAGAGACTCAGAGATCCCAGCTGCAGAGCTGTGTTACTCGTAGCATGAGTGTGTGCCACAGCTCCTCCAAGGCTGGCATTTATCTGGAGAAAATCAGGTGACACCTGCACCTTGGGTTGTCCTGAGGGCATCCTTGCCCCAACGCAGGCAGAACTGACATATGCTGCCGTCGCTCACTGATGGTAAAACCAGGGGGAGCAATGAGAAACATCTATGGCAGACCTACCTATATAGAAATATCTCTCTGCAGCAAGGCACGCTACATTGCTGTCAGCCAGGAGGATGTGCTGCTGAGATGCCAGCCTAGACCTGCCCTGTCCGTGCACGCTTTCTGTTAGCAGCGCAGGGGTCCAGGCAGCAGCGCAGCCCAAGAATGCGGGCCCTTGCCTTGCGACAGGCAACCGCTCTTTTATGGCCATGACCTGCAGCGTGTGACTGAAGCCAGGAAATGAAAATCACCTTCTTTCTCAATTTACTCATTTGCCTTAATAAAATATCTTTCTTATTCCTACAAACCATTATTTTATGTCATTTTCATTAACAGTACTTAACATGACAATGACTTCGACGGTAAATAATTGCCTGTTTTTCTGGCTGCTTTAACGGTACATGAAAATTCACAATAAGGCGGTACAGATTGAACCTTTTGAGCCAACAGATGTCTCTGAAACCAATTTCTCCTATGCATTTGTAATAGAAAGCCTCTAGCATCTTTTTGTACCTACTGAAAAGTTTTGCTGATCAAGATAAATAAAACAAAAATCGCAGCTCCATGCAATGTGGGTGTTTGCAATTAATGTAATCTGTCTCCAATGCAGAGATTTAGCCCCTCCGAGGCCACCGTTTTGTCACCTTTTACAGGTTTGTCTCCTAGGCACCCTCAGAGTTTACTGCAGCTGACATGGCTTCCTGTGGACTTTCGCCTACGCGCTGCCTTTAGGTACCTGCAGGAGTCGATCACTTTGCAGCCATTATTCTTTTCCTATTTTCCCATGTGTTTTTATGGCAACTTGTGCTGATTTTCTAGACTAGCTGGGGTATCTGGGGCTTCTTTGTGTCTTTGTTAGATGTTTTGTTTTTCTTTCTTTTTCCCCAATGGCAGTCATTTTATTACATCCCAGCCTGTGTCTCCAGGCCTCGTGCTCTGGGATTCTTGTTTGGTTTTCTCATGGAGCAGCCCTTTTCCCTTACCATTTCCCTGATGCCTTGTATTGCATTTTTATTACAGCAGAGGCTGTGTCTACAGGTCCTTCAGGCTATTTGTTCTGAGACTTTTATTGGATTCTCAATAAATATGTTTGCCATTGGGGGTCCTTAGCTGGTTTCCTTACCTATTTTATTGAAGCTGTGCTTCCAGACAAAATGTTAACCAGCTATTTCAACAGCAATCTGGTTTCTCTTCTGAGCCCTTGCACAGTTTCTTACATGTTTGCATTGGCTGAGCTACATCTCCTGCCTTTTTTTTTTTTTTGATGTTTCCCTCACGTTTAGGGCCTTTTGTTGAAGCAGTCTGGGTGCTTTTCTGCAGCCGTCTCCGTTTTGCATGGCAGCACAACTACACCTTTGTGGCAGGCGGCAGGTGGAATGGAAACAGTTCTTTGCAAAACCAACAAATCCTTGCTTTGGGTAGACAAAGAAAAGCGGGTCACATGCCTGCAAAAGGCTACTCTCTGATAAACTGACCAGATGTTTTTTGCTTGGGTAAGCCATGCTCCACCGGGGTACATCAGAGTACATCATCTCCATTAAGAGAGATGGATTTGGTGTCTTACAGGCTGGTGGGTTTGTTGTCCTGGGGAAGGTCCTATGGGGAAGGAGTGGCATACCCTCATAGGCTTGTCAGCAAGGTACTGATGCTGGAGGCTCCCGGCTCCACTGTGGGGATTTTGATCCAAATTTTGACAGAAATTCCCATCTGAGTCTTGGCTTAATCCTATTTCCATGGTTATTTGTGATATCAAAATATGTAAGTTAGGGGGCAGTGGCATTCCCTGGAGAGGCTCATGTAGAAGGGATGATTTGGCAACCCAGCTACGCAGGGTAGGACCAGCAGCTTTTCCTCCCCAAATGCAACAATTGCATATGTGTGCTAGTCCTTCAGGTCATGAGGTTGTGGTACAACCGCCCAGTGTTCACATCACAGAAATCACTGCCGAGGCCAGGTTACCCTGCACCCCATAGGCCAGACAGCAAAATACTTATGATTAATACTGGAGATGAAAAAAAGTGTCTCCAGCCCAAATTTCATATTTTAAAGTAATTTTGGGGTATTTCATTGGTTTTCTACTTTTAGCTTGGATAAAAAGGCTTATGCAATCACACTCTGTGTGTTTGTGTGTCTCTATCTGCCCTTGCAGTAATAACTTTTGAACTCATGGTCCCGTTTCAACCAGATTTGATTGAGGAGTAGAAATCACGAAGATAGGATGCTCCTGCAATTTCTATGTTAAATAAGCAGCCAGGTAGAGGAGAGAGACGTCAGAGAATCCACACAGGAAAGAGCCATTCTAAATACTTTAAATGCAGGAAAAGTTTAGATCATGGTTAATGCTTTATTAGACATAAAAATCCACCCAGCATTCAAGCTGTCTTTCCCAGATGAAGAACATATCCTGTGTGTAATAAAAGGTAATTCTGATGGAGCTTTTTCCGGTGCTAAGGACATTCATAAAGTCCTGTCTCTTCTAACAAACACATGCTGCAGCTTTAGCCTAACCGAGTTAAAAAAAAATAAACTACAAGTTGCAAATTCA
This sequence comes from Pelecanus crispus, assembly GCF_030463565.1. NCBI lineage: Eukaryota > Metazoa > Chordata > Aves > Pelecaniformes > Pelecanidae > Pelecanus > Pelecanus crispus. Next base: position 57,558,990 of record NC_134648.1, read on the forward strand.
CTTGAAACCAGGATCTGCTGCTTCTGATGCTGATAGATGTAAATATTTGCTTAGAGCTAGTTATAAAGCTGTTCTATGGCATTTATTTTATGAGTAGTCTCAAAAAAATCTATTTTTTTTCCATTTAATGTGCCACACATTAATATCTTATTTATGAGAGGGAAAACTTGTATTTTGGGACAGGGGATTTGTCCCAGATCACATAAGAAATTGATGGCAGAGCAAAGAAGACAGTCCATATCAAACAAGTCCACTGCCTTACCTGGAAGACCATTTCTCCTTCAGCATGAAGCTGTTTTCCAGGGATAAAGAAAGGTGGAACTATCTAATGCTACACTGTAATTTATCTCAGAAAGGGAAAACTAGAGCAGAGTGAGACTGATAGCCTTGACTTGCCTAGAGTCTATAGGTGATCTGACTGAGCCATTCCCAGGTCAGCAGCAAGATTGGAAGGATCCAGGAGTCACATCCACCCAGATGAAGCTACTGGGACACTACCAGTATGGAAAAAGCTAATTCAAAAGAATTCACCTGCCTGTTGCAAACAAGAAGAAAAAAATGAACTGATAAACAGAAGCTGTAAATACTTAATTTTTATCTGCTCTATTCAGATCGGCGTAGAGAACTTTGTGATGAGCTGCTAGAGACTGCTTGGCCTGATAAATCAGTGACTCTTGAACATTTCGCCAGAAGCCCCATTACTGCAGAAGCGATGGGGGTTGCCCCTTGCTTCCTTCAAGCTAGGCAGAAAGCAGGTTTGTTTTGCCTGTGGCTGGGGAGCTGTGGACTCCAGCACAGCACAGAAGCCAGGAAGGTTCGGTATCCAGGCACCATCCCAGGCATCTCTCTCCCTACAGCATGAACTGCACAGCTCTGTTGGGCGACATTTGCGCAAGGGGGATGCTGGGATCAGGAAAAGCTCTCCCACCCCCAAAACTGTATTTCTTGTGAAGGACCCATCACACCATCCTGAGGCCCTCACCAGGTAACCCTGTGCAAGGCAGCCTGCAGCTCCCCCTTGTCCCTCTGTAAGCAGGGACAACAACATGAACCTTGAAGGGGATCTTCTCTCAAGTATTATTATTTCCAGGAACATAATGAGCTAGGTATGGGTCACTCCAGATCCTGCAAAAGAGCTTTCTGGCCCCATCTACCATGAGGAGTTAAGAGTAGCCATAACTGTGCCAAAGCCAAAGTATTTGCTGCTGCAGTGGACTATTCATCCACCTCAAGCTTCATTTGTCTAGCCTGTTGAGCAACAGCTTGGACTTGTGCTAAAGCATGCTCAGATGTTGCCCTCTTTCCGTGTGTCAAGAGGATGGGTGGGAGATGAGACTGGAGTTGGGGAGAGCCATGAACCTCAGCCTGGTGATGACGCGTACTTCTTATGCTGAGAAAGCCTGAAATATTTAATGTGTGTACATACAGAACAGAGCAAGTCCGTCTTGCTTCGCACCAGAATTCAGGGAAACCGCAAAATGACAGAGATAATGTGCCTTCCTCTGGGTGCATGGAGCACATGGGACAGCCATTAATGACCCTGGTGTGAATATGGGACACTGCATGTTTCAGCATGGCTGGGGAGGCTATCATAACTGACAGGTCCTAACAAGAAACATCTTTAAAAAAAATCAGAACAATTTTCTGCATTTCTGGGACTCATTTATTGCAACCCCCCTTTTTTTTCTTTTGTGGCAAACCTGCACTTAGAAGATGCATCACACACAGACGGCTGGTGTTTTATCCCCCCATGGGACTGAAATACCCAAATGCTTTACAATAACAATAAAAGCCCAAGTACTATTATGGTTGACTAAAATGTGGGACACGGTAACAATAGCAATTTTAATTTTTCTTAAATGAAAGTGAGTAGCTATATTCTTAAGGGCATAACTCCCATTTATGAGTTATTGTGAGCAAACAAAAGGCTCACTCTCTAAGCCAAAAATAGTGGTTATTTTTTCACTCTTAACGAAGTATCATCTTTTATTATTGTGGCAATTTATCACGAAGCAAAGCACTGAAATCCAGGTTTCTGCATTAGAGGCCAACGTGCTTACCTGTACTTGGGACTCTAAGCTGCATTTATAGTGCTACTTTTCACAGTGACCATTCCCACTGCGTGGTCATCTCTGTGGTTAACCTGTTGGGATGGTCCATGGCCAGGTTGCAGCTGATGCTGACTAGCATGGTCCTGAGCTGCTGCACGACTGTGCCCTGAAGGCACTGGGGTGCAGCTGCCCCGTTTCAGATGGCTTCTAGTGTTTGGGGTTTTCTGTTTATCATGAATTATTGTTGTCTAACTTCTATCTAAAGTTATTCCCTATCAGAGACCCAGGTTTGGTGATATGCAAGTTGTGTAGCAATACAGCCAGTCGGGTTAATTTAAACTATGATGAATTTTAAAATTCTGCAGACCCACTTCCATAGTTGTTTCTAACTTTTTGAAGTGCTTGTCCCAAAAGCTGATTTTATTTTTGCTGCTGATTTCTTGCAGAAAGGCACTTCAGATGGTGCGAATTAGCGTAGCTCTAAAGCGACTTGCTCTCGAGAAATATTTTTTTGTGCCTTCGTGGCCTCCATGAAATCAGTAGCAATCCTCAAACATATTTTAGTGAAAGAAGGAGCAAGCCCAACACCTCCCTCACTGGGGAACAGGAAAGCAACTCTCAAAGAACTCTAAGTTTTGCTTACTGAAGTAAATTTGACATGAACTACTGAATAAGCAGAGTCCCATGACTAAAGGCATCCTGAAATGTGATAAGGGAGTCAGAAGAGAACTTACTGCTTTTCAAAAGAGCACACTGGAGCTACACAAGCAGAAAATGTATTACTTGATAATGGATACGCTTTTTGGCAGGAATATCTAGCGAGTCTACAAGGTCATTTATGTTCTGCAATAGTTGCTTTATAATGGAGGGGAGAAAAAAAGAGTAATTAGATCCCCATGCTTCAGGAAGGCAACAGATCCCTCTTTACTGGCAGATTTCAGATTCTTTTATCCTCCTGTGAGTCTCTCAAATCCTCACATTTCTTTTATATTAAGATTCTTCTCTTCATCCCTTCCTCCTTTTTTTCTTACAGGAAAACGCACACAGAACTTTTATCTGCTTTTGTCTGAGCTGAGCAACTTGATTTCATTTTTTGTACTACCGACAGCTGTGCGTGATACTCGGTGGTTTCGGAGTGCATGGAAAATGAGGACTCCATCCCACAGATTATCTGTGACACTTAAGAGAATTAAAGTAAACACTGTTTTGGTTCACTATTTCAAACAAAAGAAGAAATAGCAGCTGGTTTTGGCCAGTTGAAACAGAAGAGGTTTTGCATGATGTGATGGAATTTAAACACAAATGTTTCAGGCCGTGGTATGAACGGGACAGAGGAAATGGAGCCTGCCCCCTTCCCTTGAGAGGCATGCAGAGCCTTGTGTGTGTGTGTGCACACATGTGCCCTCAAAAGAGCTTCCCATAGCAACAGTGCAAATTGGAGATATAAACTAGGAACTTGATTGCATCTGAAGTCAGCACATGGGCTCTCCAAGGAGGGTCGTATCAGCCAAGTCCTCAAAAAATAAAAGCAAATAAATAAATCAGATAATCTCTTATGCTGCACATCATAGTTCAGTCCCAGGCACTCTCATCTGGCACCTTTCTAGTGGGTGAGTGTCCAGCACTATGGGAATGCACCTTTCTGTGAGGGTCCTGGGCTCCTGGGCAGGTGGCCCTGACCCACAGACCTCGTGGACTTCTTTGCTTCTGCAACTGCCCAGCTTTTCTTGCTGCCGCCTGGGCACCCAGACTCCTCACAGGTAAGATGCTGACACAAATAGGTTTAAAAATAAAAGTGATCCTTTTTTTCCCTGCTGCTGGCACTTCTGCCTGTGCTCATCTGAGCAGAGAGTGAGCAGCCCGGCATGCACACCTGACTGTGTTTTTTGTTAGGTGTTAGATACTTGATAGATGCCAGTAGAAATGTTCTGGTTTTCTCCTCTCTCTAATAGCAATGGATTTGCACAAATGCAAGCAAGAGCTGCCTGTGCCCTAACACAATTAGTTTCAATTTTTATTGAACCCAAGTTTTTCCCCAAGTTTAGGCAAAGACGGCCAGAGCAATGCGACATCCAGCTCCAGATGCTAATAGCATGAACCCTGTATTCACAGTAGCGTCTGCTACCTTCGATTACCAGCTTGATGCAACACAGCTCTCCAGGACGTTGACTTCCATTTTCAGAGGCTGGGAACAAAGTGGCACCAAAGGAAACGCTTACATTTTTCTTCCTCCTGCTTAACATGAATCTTCTTTTCTTGACCCTCTTTAATAAGAAATTAAACACCTTTTTGCTGTCCTGGAGGAATCTCCCAGCAATGCACATATTGGCCATTCCCATCTGCCATTACCCCTGCCAACTCACATCTCTGCTGCATCAGGCGGGTATGGGACAGGACTGCGAAACACACCACAAAATCTTGTGGCACGGTGCCAGTTCATTCTAATTGCTGCATTTAGCTCTTCCCACAGAAAAACCAAGGTGGATGACTAGTGGTTAAAATACCATAAAAATAACTCACACAAGGCAAGGCTTCCATCAAGGACAAACATGAACCACTCATCTCCATTAGAAAGGTCACTGTGTACAAGAGCAGGAACACATCTTCTCAAAATTTGGCCCCAGAAAGACAAAAGCGGCCAGGCTTGCTTGTCCTGGGATGAAACCTCAGCTTTTGGGGCTACTCTGAAGTGAAAGGAGATACCCAGACTCACTGGCTGCCCTTCCAGCATGGCAGGCAGGCACTAGCAGAGATTGACTGCGTTCATGCAGAAATTTAACCTTACTCTCCAAGAAATCTTTCCCTCTAGCTTTTCTCAAGCTTTGCTAGGTGACCTCTGGAGAGGACCATGCTGCTGATGGGCAGCCATGCTGCCCCTCACCAGCACCCCATGGCGGGGGCTGAAGGAAGGGCTGGGACCATCCAAGGCAGCTGGAGACAGCTCAGGAGGCAAGGATGCAGCTTGTGGATGCCGTGTGGCAAACAACATGGTCAGAAGCCAATTTCTGTTGTCCTCAGCCTTGCGGTACAACAGTGTCAAGGTGGCTTTGGAGGAAAAATGGAGCCATTAGAAAACTGCTGGTTATAAGGGTCCTGTAGGTATGGTTAGCTCCGCCAGACATCTGATGGAGCCCAGCCTCGCTGGTTCCCTGCCAGCCTGCCTGCCAGCGGCAAGCAAGGCCAGGGCCGGCTGCTATGCAGCCTCCAGCTCCTCTGGGGATGACTGGGCATCCCCCTGCGCCAGGAGCACTCTTCCTCCCGGCTGTTTGTCAAAAGAGAGCTGGAGAGCCCAACACAGCAAGACAGCAACCATGTGGAAGAATCATAGAATCATAGAATCATTTAGGTTGGAAAAGACCTTTAAGATCATCCAGTCCAACCATTCACCCACACTACCAAGTCTACTCTAAGCCAATCAAGGGTAGACTAGACTAAACCAGGTCCCAAAGTGCCATGTCTACCCGTTTTTTAAACACTTCCAGGGATGGTGATGCCACCACCTCTCTGGGCAGCCTGTTCCAATTCTTGACCACCCTTTCCGTAAAGAAATTTTTCCTAATTTCCAACCTAAACCTCCCCTGGCGCAGCTTAAGCCCATTTCCTCTCGTCCTATCGCTAACTACATGGGAGAAGAGACCAACACCCACCTCACTACAACCTCCTTTCAGGGAGTTGTAGAGAGCGATAAGGTCTCCCCTCAGCCTCCTCTTCTCCAGACTAAACAACCCCAGTTCCCTCAGCCGCTCCTCATAAGGCCTGTGCTCCAGACCCTTCACCAGCTTCGTTGCCCTTCTCTGGACACGCTCCAGCACCTCAATGTCTTTCTTGTATTGAGGGGCCCAAAACTGGACACAGTATTCCAGGTGTGGCCTCACCAGCGCCGAGTACAGTTTGGAATGTCTTATCAGGAACAACGTGACTCCTGATTGGAAATGTTATTAAAAAGTATCTCTAGACATGATTTTTAGCAGAAGGCATTTTGCTTTTCTGCTCGGCTCCAGGGGAACAGGCTGAAGCGCAGGCAGCGGATCCCCGGCGTGGCCGTGCCCCGCCAGCCCAGGCTGGAGCCTGACTGCCCGGGATTCTGCCCTGCTGCCTCCTCTCCCTTTGGGAAACCCAGTGCTGCTTCAGGGCAGGTGTCTGGGGCCCAAATTTTGTCAGACCCATAGGAAGCACTGCAGAGCCCTGTTTTTCTCCTTTTTCTGGATTGGCTCCTGGAGGTCTCACCGCACCTCCACTGTCCGGGGTGGATGGGAGGTGGCACCGGCATCCCCTGGCAGCAGCAGGATGCGGCTCCCATGCCCAGCGGGGCACACGGTTGTGCCTGAGACTGTGCCGTCGCTCCGACCCCGAGCCCTGCATCTTGTGGGTGTCCTGCAGGTCAGTTATCCACAGCTGGTCGTGGAAAACATCGAGCCTCCCCCAATTCCCTTCCACTTTTTGCGAGCCAGATTCCCAAAGCGTGAAATCACCATTGCACTGTGAAATCAATGAAAACCAAGGGGAGTTTTGGCAGTGATTTCCCGGGGACGGCAGGATTTCACCCCGGTCCCCCCAGTGACCAGAGGACACCCATGACCCAGCTGGAGGCAGAACAGAGATCTCAGCCCCGTCCGCTGCCTCCGCAAAATGCCCATCGTGGCATTAAGCGGTTACCTCTGTGTCACCCTCCCGCAGGGCCAGCCCCGCGCCCGGCGTCGTCTGTAGCCCCCTCCTTCCTGCCCACTCCTGCTCCCACTCCCACTCCCTGCCAGGTCCCTCCTTTCCCCCGCCCCGGCACAGCATTTCCATCTGCAGCTCGCCCTGCTTTCCTCTTCCCTTTGTTAGAAAGCTGTCACTTCATTTGTCATTTACCCTTTTTATTTTCCGAACATAAATGCTATTATTCTTTTTTTTTTTTTTTTTAACCTTGCTGCTGCATCTTTCCTTTATTTCCATTTTCTCTGGTTTGCCTTGGACAGTTCGGGTTTTGAATGATTTTTTTTCTCTGAATTTGATTTTAGTTTTCTGGGACCAAATTGCCACCCTGTGTAAATTAAGTGATAATGCCAAAGCGGTCACGTTTCTCATCGTCTTCCCCAGTTTTTGAAGAGTAATGAGCAGAGCTGAGACAGAGAGGAGCCTAAACTGCTTTTACTTACTAACCTTTTGCCTGGTGTCTGCGTTCACTAAGTCAAGCCCTATACTACAAATGCTGCTGAACATGAGTATCATGATGTGTATATATATATATAGGCATGTAAAAAAAAGCCTGTTGCATAGATACAGTTGTACCAGTAAAAACATATTTCTGCCAATATGTCTCAGTTCTCCACTGGAAAAATAAATAATGTTGTTAAAAAGATGCAGCTTTGCTGGTGTAAACCATGTCCTGTCATGGAATGTTTTGCCAGTATTGTATAATTCCAGTCAAAAAGCTGCACTCAGCTTTATGGGCACTCTGTGAAGCATTTTATCTGCTATAGATGTGAAGGCACAAGCAAAAAAAAAACTACAGTCTGCAGCTACTTTGTCCTTAATGGGCTGTGATGGTCATGTTGAAAGCAGTAATGTAGCAGTATTAGCAGTATTAGGCTACATTCAGCCCCCAAGCAAGCACACTTGGCTTGCTTTGCACGACTGAAGAGCTGCGAATCCTTCTCCAGAGGCTGGAAGCTGGGCTGTGAACGCTCAGCCGTCCCTGCTCTTCCCAGCCCTCCTCAGTTTATGCCCCACAGCAGTGGCGTGAGTTAGGTGAGATTGACTGCGTTTGCAGTCCTTTGAAGAGGAGGGAAAGGAAAGCGGTTGAGTGTGTCTTCTTCACTTGTGCACTGGCTGAGAAGAAAGATATTTCAGGGCCTGATGCGTCGGGAGGACAAAGTTGACGCTGGCACCTGCAAGTGCCAGGGGCTGCGGGCAAAAGGCTCTGTGCAGCACCGTTCATTGATTTCAGACTGACACCAAGCTAAATTGCTCCTCCTGGGTGTTGCTCCTTCTCTTGCCTTCCTTTCCACCCCTCTCTGCTCAGATACAGCCCCCTAATCACTGTGTGGAAGAGACAATTTTTAGAAGTTTGCACTGTTTCCCTCTTCTGCATGGTATCACTTTATGAAGAAACACAGGACCTGGTGCAGAACGTAAAATCCTTCAGTGGGTACCAACATGACACACAGTGTAAACAGCAACCCTGCCAGCCACCGTGGGCTGAATTCATTCCTGCTCTAACTTTGGTGACATCCTTGGAATTACTCAGGGAGGAAATCTGATGCTTACAGCCACATAACCAATGGGCTGTTCGTGAGGACGTGTTACTAATTACAATTACTGAATGTTAAGAGCACTACAGAAATACTGCGAGGGCCCTATATATAAAAATATTTTTGTAGCAGCTAAGGTCATAAATGAACGCACTATTTTCAATTTAAAAGCAGAAGCCAAGGGTCTGTAACTTTGCCGAGGGGCCTCGTGTGGTCTAACACAAATCAGGTAGGGGCTGCTGGCACTTGGAAAATAACAGATGAAGAAGAAAGGTAATTGCTAGTCCTGGCCTGTCAGAGCTGCTCCTTTGTGCACCAGGCCCAACTTCCCCTTACACTTCCAAGTTATCTACAGCAAAATTTCTTCCAAGCTAAACAAAATCAGAGGCTTTTAGGAACTTAGCATGTCTGCTTAATTTCAGTGTCGATAAGCCCCTGCTCCAACTCATTCTTAATGTATCAAAATTAAATGTTTTAAACATATTTATCTAGTTGCTATGGCTTCGCCTGGTGCGTCAGACACTTTATCCATCAAATATGACAATTGAATAATATTTTTATTTTAAGATATGGATCACAGATCTTTCTCATCATACTATTCCCTTCCCCCCTTTCCTGAGTTTTGAACTCACTGGAAAATCTGTTCCATAATACGGTGGGTAAATGAATTACAGTCACAGATGGCCTCTGGAGATTTCATACATGCTGCAATTCATTTGTTCAGGAATGAAAAAAAAAAGAGACCCTTGTCTTGTGAGGGTATTATCAGAGACAGCAGATCAGACACTGTAACGCTGCCTTGCACTCTGGATTCGACCCATTTCCTAAGCTTTTATGACTCGGCATTTACTATTCCTGGATTTGAAATTTTTTAAGTGGAATGTCAAAATCCACAATGAAAATGATTGAATGCAAGGAACTGCGGCAGTTACAAGTTACAATTTATTTTTACAATCCCGAGTGAAACTATTGTATGCTATTGTAGAGAGATGCTCAAGAACGGCAGTCTTCTGCTCTGGCAGTAGTATTTCAGCTGTAATTAGCAAAAAGAACTTAATTCACAGATGACTGTTGAGAATTAGTTAAACCTTGCAGCGGGCCTTGAGATCCTTGGGAGGAAAATGCTAGAAGAATAAGAAACATAATATAGAAAGCAGTGTACAATTTTACTGCTTGGGTGTCTTTTTCAGCATAAGCCATAAAGCCTATTTGCAGGCAAGCATTAGGGTCAGGCCCCAAGACGCACTTGTGCCTCAGACTTCAGGCCAGCGGTTACGGGAGGAAGGGATGGGATGTCCGATGCATCAGCCATTGGGGAAAAATTCATCCCGCAGTAACTGTAGGGAGTTCATCTCAGGAGCGAATCAGACAAACTCATTTCTGGTTTTGCAATGATATAAAAAATATTACTATATGGTCAAGTGTAGTATGATGATTTAACTATCCGCAATGACACACCGTCACCCCATTGCAGGGCCAAGCTGCAACAGGCTGAGAGAATGAATATTTACCTTTTCTCAATATTTAGCCCTTTCTGGGTGACATTTCATACCTTTCCTCCCACCCTGCAAATCGGCCTCACAGCTAACACAGCCCAATGGGCACCTAAAGAAGATATTTGTCCAAACACCAGATAAACCAGCTGATGTGGCTGTTTGAGTGGAGAAGTATCAGCCGAGAGGCCCCACTCTGTGCCGGGACTTGCTTTGGATTGGAAGGAAACTGTCCGAAACCTTCGGCATTTTCACAGGCGGGTGCCTGACGGGAGGCTGCGCATTCCAGGGGGGCTCCTGAACCCCCCCCCCAACCTCTGCCCTGTGGATGAAGGTCCCTGTGCGGAGGTGGGTCGCCCACGTCCCATTGGGACAGAGGCGGCACCCGCTGCCGGAGACGCTGAGCGCCCGTGGGAACACCTTTGCTCATCCACCTCTGCAGGAGTTTAGGGAACTGGGGGGTGAAAATGCCGGCTGAATCCTCCCAGGGCTGCTGTTCCCCTCCCTGTAAAGCCAGGGTGATTAAACAGACTCCTTGCTTTGCGGGTTTAATGGATGGCTCTTGCTGCAGTGCTTGGGGACCCTCTGACAGGGCGCTGTGAAAGGGCACGGGGGTACTAATAGCTGCTGTGTTTTCCAGCAGCCCCTGCCAGAGATAGTTCTGTATATAGCTGACAAGCGGTCAACGTCTGCTCCCTGTCTCTGTTTGCACTTCATCGAGTTATCTCCTCGCATGCAAAGAAATCCCAGCTGATTGAACAGCACATTCATCATCTGGATTTCCCTCGTATCTTTTCCTGTATCAGTGGTGCCATAAAAAGCCCACCAGAAAAGTCGACGGCGATCTGCTCTACCTTCCATTAAAAGCTTTTGCAGAGCCATGTTAAGATCTGAAGTAGAGAAAAAAATCAAAACAAACGCCAAACTTTTTTTCCCCACACAAACGTCAATCAAGGAACATTAAACAAAAAGATTAGTTCTGCTCTTATTTGTTTGTAAAACAAAAAGCATGAAATATTTAGCAGTATTGTAATGCAAACCAGATGGGAATAATGCCGGCTTTCAAGGCCGCTGGTAACCACCTCCCTTTCATGCTGCTGCAGCAGCGGGACGAGGCAGGCAGCCCATTAGGACAATTTATGAACTGGACTTCCACAGAGGGAGTTCTAGCAAGAGGTCCACGGCTCGTACAGAGCAACCCTGATAACATCTGTTAGGGTTATTCATTGAAGAGGATTATATTACAATCCCTCTTAATACCACGAGTGCTACGGTAAAACCGGATGAGCCTTCAGTTTCATTTGCTCCAGCAATATGTGTTTATCAGAGCGTTTTTCTGCAGTTGGAAACCAAGGCTGCATTCATGGTATGTCACAGAATGAAATTTAGAAAGCTTGAAATATTAACCTAGAAAAAACCTCAGTCCCTGCTTTTCATCTCTCATGGCCGTAGTGCTCAGCTTCTACGTGCAGCATCAACACACCATCAGCCCTTTTCCATAGAAAGCCACTCCCCATTAACTCTCCAGGGCTGAGATTGATTTTATTTAAATAGTTCTCACTCGGTAACCTTGCTCCATCCTTTTTTATTTAAGACTTTGCTAATGATGCGTTTTTTTCCCTTAATTTACCTAAGCATATAATGAACGCTCACATCCGAAATGACCTCATTATACTGGCAAGGACTTTTGTGCAGATACGATTTAGTGCACAGGCGTAAGGCAGAGGAGAATTCTCTAAATGGAGAGGTTTTAAGCATTCTGTAAAATCCCTGTTGACTACAAGCCAGATTCTTACTGCTGCAAATTGACTTAGTTCCAACAGCTTCAATGAAGCTACACTGATTTACTCCACTGGAGGGTCTTACCCTATTATTTTTATTTATTGAACTTGCCACCTTTTGCTGCTACAACCTAAACAGGTATTTCCATCCTCTAGCAGCAGGGTTGCTAACTAGAACAGGTGTTTCTCTACTAATATATGACTTAAGAGATTTATAACTGCCTAGAGTATTTCATTGTCCTCTAAAAGTGTTTATAATAATTCTCGTTGACTGTCTCAATTCCCACCGATCAGCTGTAGAGTTGTTTGCAGCCTGAACCGGGTCAACAAAATTTTCATTCACCATACAAGTGTGAGCTGTTTTACCTATTCTTGGGCACTTTTCTCTCCTCCCTGCTGGACGACAGTCTTTCCTGGTCTATGTACAGTGTCTGGGACAAAATCAAGTCCCAAGTTTCTTTGCTGGTTCCAGAAGAATAGGCCTGATATATGCGAAGAAGTCTACTTTCTGGCTCCACAAAAGATAAACTGCAAGATGAAAAAATGCATTGCAAGGGGGAAAAAAATAAGTAAGAACAGAAATTTCTTTTGTGCACTGATTGTAGCCCGTACGGGAATGTAACTGTCCCACCATCACAGTCTGCTCTTCCTGCAGCCCTGGACTTGTTTTACCTTGTTCTCTCCTGGATTCTAACTGCTGCTCTGATCTTGACACAGCTATGGTCAGCTGAAGTGTTTGCATTTGTACTTTTGGGGGCTTAGCAGGAGACAGCTCATAGGAAGGCATAGGACCACATGGTCCAAATACTTGAGAGAAGTCAAAGACCTGGATAAAGCTCAGTGTGTTCATACAAGCAACAGGGAACCTAGCCCACAGGTTCACCAAAAAATTGTAGTGGTTTTCCACTCCTCCAGAAGTAACTGCCTGTGGAGCCCTTTGATGTCAGAGATCCTGGCAGACTCAATCTCATAAAGATTCAGGAAAGAAACCAGCAATTACTTGGATGCTAATGAGAGTTGTGCATCCACACATACATGCTGCAGTGATTACTCTTCAGAGAAATAAGCGGTGGTTAAACTAATACACTCCTCGCTCACTACATGTGATTTGCGTTAACTTCAAATCTGAGGTTCTCAAAAAATTCCCCTTTGTCTTAGCAGGTTTGGGATTGACCCCACAGAGACTGTCAGAGGCCAGCGCTGTAAGAAATCATACTGAATCGTAATGAGATTCAGAAATTCACATTTTCTTTGGGTCCGGTAGAATTCTATTCAAACAACTGCACAATCTTATAGAAAAGCTGACATTTTCTATTAAATCGTACAGGGCTAGAGTGAAGTAGGTACATTCAGCACAACCTTCTTCCAGTGGTACATGAGCAGAGAGGCAGGCAGCAGCAAATTTTATCCTTGCTTCACTTGTTCTTGGTGTTTCTAGGTCAGCCCAAATACTCTGATGGTAAGAAATAAGCACAGCAAAAATGTGAAACCACTCCCCAGAATAATTTAAAAGTCCTTAAAAAGAAATACATGTGTTTATTTACTGCATTATAACTGCAACATCAAATAGAACTATATTTTCATTACAAAAAAGGACACATGCAATAAAATACTCTGATTTTATAACCTGATTCAACCATAGTTCATTGGTAACAGTGGAGCATCACAGAACAGTCACAGGGCTAGGGCTTGGGGTCATGAATTTCCAGTCTCTTTATGCTACTTGCAAACAGCAGAACCACATCATATTTTATTTGTCATCAAGGGATAAACTTTTGCAATAATGTGGCCTGATCACAGAAGGTCCCAGCTGCCCCTTAACTCCCCGATGAGTCTTGCAGAATCAGGTTTGTTTTTTTTTTTTACTTGAGAAAACACTATGCTTCTGACAAGGTTGAGGAACAGACAGTATTTTCCAGGCAGAGAGGAGAAATCCTTCCATGTTACACCATGGCCAAGGTACAAAGCAAGGACCTCTGCTTCACAGGTGCACAGAAGCCACGGCTGTGAGTTACTTTAACTATTGTTCTGAAGAAAGAAATCAGGCCATTTTCTGCAATATTTCACTGCAGCTTTCTATTATGTTCATCTGTGCATGGGGCTTCAATCGATTTCATCTGGCATTTCAGCTATGGAATAAATCCAGAATACACAGGAGGAGTCCACAGTGCAGAAAAGACCACAAAAAGTCATCCTGAAATACTCAAAATATAGCCTCTTAACTAGTTAAAAGGCCCCGTTCTTCATTAGAAAAGGGCCTTATTCTGTCACTGCTATTCATACATTATAGGCTCTTATTTTTAGTATTTCCCATGAAATTTCATGGGACTACTTGTGAAATAAGGTCCTAAACAGTGTGAATAAACTATAGCATCAGACCCCGAAATGGCACCATTTCTAGGGTAAATTCTCCTGACTTTCAGTCGAGACTTTTTAGGAAGTGTCATGTAACGCTCTCCAGCCTTTCAAAACAATGACCTGATTTCTTTCCGTACATCTTGCATGGCATAACAGTAAGGATGACTTAGCTCTAACAATTTAAATAAAAAATAAAGTCAGTCTTTTTATGCAGCTGCATTTTTATACAATTTCATAGAGTCAGCGTACAGACGCTTACAGCTTTTTGAGATAATTCTAGCAAATAGGAGGATATATATGAAAACAAAGAGTTTCAAAACTACATGGAAATCTGTAGAATAAAATATATATCTATATACCATTTCCCAACACAAGTGATTGGCAGTGTAGAAAAATATGATTGTTACAGTCTTTCTGAATCAGTAATTGTAAAAAGAAAGGATTTAAAAAATAAGTTCAGCTTTTCAAAAAGCCATATTTTTAATAAGAAAATAGACTGGTCCGCATTTCCCTGAATAAGCCAGAAAGGTTAAGGAAAGGTCCAAGCAAGACAAGGAGTCTGACTTGGACTTGATATCGGCTGTGATAACATGCACATGTACAGACACAGCTGCTTGGCTCCAGTATTGTTTACCTTAGAAACGAGCCTAATTTATCACAAATGTATTTAAAAATCATAAAAAACATGAAAAAAGTGGAACTGGTCCCTGCAAGGCAAATTATATTCATACAAGCAAAAAGTGACATCAATCCAGTTATTTTCTTATGACAGTTAAAAGGTATTTTGTACCCAACTGTTACATTGAACAGCACATGTATAAGCACAGATTATTATTACAGACTCTGCTATCAGCTACTATACATAAACAAGAAGAGATGTTCGTGCTGTAATTGCCTCTAATGTTTTTGTTCTACTTGAATATTAACATTTAAAAGAAGCTGATGTGGAGACCTGAGTTCCAGCCAGGATTTCAACATGCAAAATGCAGAGGGTTCACGGGAAGGTTTCTGATCCTCCCCATTACCGACATTTGGAAGTGGACAGGAGCTCTGAAGAATTTTAAAACCATTCACAATACGAGTTTCTCTTGTGAACAGCCTTAGGTTTTCTCGCTGCCCAGAGGCGGGTGATCTAACGTGGGACATACTGGCGAAATTTAGATCTGCATCAATAAACCTCCCATTCGGGAGGATCCACATTTTAGTTCCAGGTCACTTCTAAAAGGCGGCGGCAAAATGTACCGCAATATTCGCCGATTTTTAAATTAAAAGCAGAGAACGGTTTGATTGCAGAAACTTCACTCCAGGCTGTTCTTAATAACTTTTCAATACACAGTTAGAGCTTCTCATTAATTCTGTTCAATGTGAGAGTAAATCCCTTCATTTTGTTGTAATTTTGTGAAATAGATGGGATATTTACTCACCCTATACGGGAGTCTTAGTACATTTCTTTAAACTTTCTTCTAGCTTGAAACTAAACAAAAGCACAAAAGCTGATGGAAGCAAGATTGATGGACTGTTGGTGAAGGGATCCAAGATTGTTTATAATCCAGCCTTGTTAATTAAATTGGGCCCAAGACGGCCAGCTGCTTTGAGATGTGAGGACAGGTCCCCTGCAGAAGCACTGTACCTCGGTTATATTGCTAGTAAACAACAATGCAGCTTCTGGGCCTCCTACCCCTTTTGCGTGTCAATGGAGCGTTACGTCTTACGAAAGGCAATGACAGAAAAATGCAACACCCGCGTTATTGCTTGTGTAATTGCTTCACAGTGGTCCAGAACACCCAAGTAAACAAATGAGAAGAAGGTATGTTGCTGGAAGGGAAGCTCTGAGGCTAGGCAGGTGGAGCATGCCCTCCAGGAATCACCTGATAAACTGAGTAAGTACAAATTAAAAGGAAAATAAAAATGAAAGAGTGCCACTGGTCAAAAGGAATAGACAAAAAGGACAGTCAGGGTCTCGGAGCAAGACAAAGGTGTGTCTTTTGCCTTCCAGTCAAGCACGTATACAAAATGGAGGTCGGGGTTTGAGAACAGACAGACATGTAGTACATGCAGCATCCAAATACCTTCAGGAATAGCCAGGGCTCAAGCAGTGACTCCCAGGTTAAACTCTTACAGGGTGTGATCTGGGAAGGTGATGGGAAAATCATCTTGGGTGCTTTATGCCTTAGAGACTGAAGCCCTAACACAAAGCGTATTAAAGCTCATTAAAGCTCATTAAAACACATACCTCTAAACTCTTCCAGCTTCCCTTTAAGACACGGTTTCTCTTAAAAGCTGCACTTGGAAGTTACACTGAAGTGGAATGTTCCCTTTTTTAAGTAGGACAATAATTACACTCCCCATTACGTATATATATGTATTTCATGGCAATGGAAAGTACTGTACAGAGGCATTCATTCATATCTGTAGTGAAACCAAGTCTGTGGTGTTCAATGCTTATTGGACTTGACAAAAGAAATAATTTGATTTTGAAGGCGGGAGTCACTTCAGGAAAAATAACAGCTCCTACCCCCAAATTCTAGCTGGAGGCCTCCCAGCAAAGCGCTGGCGAGGGCGGGTGGCACTGCAGCCTGCCTTCAGTTCCCAGCCTCTCAAAATTCACCTCTCCCTTTTAACATACAGCTTTTGATGGAGCAAAAAGGAGCTAAAATAAATGGTTTGCTAGAGGGCTTGATAAATGACTTGTGAAATCAGTTTGTTAAAAGTGACCATTTTCTTTTTCTTTCTTTTTTTTTTCCAGCTCAACAAAAAGGGTGCTGGCTTATTAGGGTGTATAACAGCGACATTCAAACACCCCCAGCAGCTCAAGGGCACACACCCTGGAGCGCCCAGCCCCGGGCCCAGCAGCACACGGGAGCGCTTCCACAGGCACTGACAACGCGAGGATAATAGAGCTGAAACTGAAACACCGGCCCTCCTCGCTGATTAAGGGGCAATTTTCTGCATGCGGTAATTGGATAACAGATCAAAACCTGCTTAGAGAGAGAAGAGAAAAGGGTCTGGGCAGGCTATGAACACTGCTAATGGCAAGGCTTTCATTACTAATAATTGTTTGTTAAGTGACACCCTCGCACTGCCATCTGCAGATGTGAATATTAAGGGCAGCTCCCTGAGCCAACACAAGGCAGATGAGGGTAGGACATGGCCAGGAGACTTGGAAGAGATGGCTAGCAAGGACCAGAGTCCCCTCAGACAGTGATGAAGGCTCTTTTGACACAGGGGGCAGCAGAAACAGGCAGACCATCTGCAGGAGGAACTGCAACGGGGGAAAAATTTATTGAATTTCAATTTATTGAAACAGGACCAGATTTTTGCTCTATGTATGGAGGAAGAACTGGCACTGGAAACAGTTAAGAGAAAGGTGACAGGAATGATCAAAGGCATGGAAGAACTGTAACATGAAAAGAAGCAGAAAAGACTGGGATAATTTACTTTAGGAAGGAGACAAAGCTGAATCTCCTCTGCTCTGATAAAGGAGGAAAGACAAAGCATGGTCTGGAGCGGGTAGTGCTGGTCTTTCTGCTGCCTTGGATTCAACACACAGGGGCCAAAGAAGGAAAATCAAACAACCCCCCCCCCCCAACCAAAAGGTTTCTGATTCAAAACCAATTCCGGGGAATACTTTTTTCACACAGCTTGTAGGGAGGATGTGGAGCTCACTGCCATGAATGGCTCTGAAGGCAGAAAGCCACTAGCATTCAGTAAGGCACTGAACAGGCTCACCCCAAAATCCAGAAGACTAAAGGCAACAGCTGGCATTTACTTACAAAGGAACAGAAAGCCTCCTACTTCAGTTCTATAATGAATCTCTCATTTCTAAGCATTGAACAGAGACCTCCATGACTGTCTGTCTATCTACAATAGCATTTCCTGCATCTTTCCCTAGAGCATCAGCGCCTACCACCTGCCATTAATCTGTCACTGAGGGGTTTGACTTAGCAGTTTCTTCTGTGTTTAATGAAAAGAAAAAAGCACTCCCAAGACTCAAATCTCAGCGAGAGTGAATTACCCTGAGTGGAGCCTCTTTCCACAGTCAGGGATGTGAAACTGGACAGTGCTGACGGCCACTGTCAAAAATTTTGTCTGGCAGAACAGGATGGCAAACCCTTGTTCCTGTGTTACAGTCCTGGGTTGCTCTCATTATGCCAAATCTACATGTTCTTCTCTTGCATACAGGTATCAGGCTGCCTTTTGAAGACCTAATGTCTCCTCCTGCTTTCCACTGGGATGTTATACCTTCACCTGCGCCGTTTCGTCTCACCCATGGTTTACTAGGAGGAGGGTCGTTAGCTCACAGATACAATGAGCTAAATCTGGCAACTGCTGAAGTAGGTTAGGTAACAAAGGTGCCATTTAGGCTACTGCTTGAATTGGTATATTCCTGATAGGTACTCCTTTTCTTTCCAGATCTATTGATATCTCTCTGCTAGACACATATTCATATTTTAAATTGGATAGACAAGAGATAATAAAAAAATCAACTGTATGACAGATTATTCCATCCTGCTTTTTTTTTTTTTGAAAAAGCTACATTCAAGAATATTTGTTTTGTTTTACCATTGAGCAAGTGCAGAATTCTTAAACAGAACCCACAATTCTTAAACATACCTGTGCAAGTCAAAAAGCCTTGTCCCTAAAACATTCCACGCAGTTACGCAACACCTACAACTAATCTGTTTCTAACCCAGTATAACCAATAGATAATTATGTTTAAATACGGCAAAAATAGTAAGATTGGTTTCTGAATGAATCATGATGTCTGTACTAACAATATTATCTTCAGTATTTTAATAAACTGGTTTCTGAGAGTTGCCAACCGCTGACAGATAGATTAAATGCAATAAACTTGTAATGGCTCAGAGCAGGTCAATGATCTGAGAACTACTAAGAACATCCCTGACAGCCCCCAGCGACGCTAAGAAGCTGATACAGTTCATTCAGCAAACATGTTTTCAGCCGCAGACTAGCAACTGATACTGTCCAACGGATAGCAAAGTCTCCAAAAGCAGTTCTTGCAGCCAGTGGGGCACATAACCTATAACCTGAAAGACACCTATGATGCCTGGCAAAGGTATCTTGATTGGGTAATTTATACCAGCATCTCTTGAAAGGCAAAAATGTTTCTCCAGTTTAATTTCAGTCTGTAATCTTTAGTTATTCCAAAAGGTTTCGTTTGCTCTGGGAATCTCTGCCATACAGCAGTTTTATTTTTTCTTGAGAAAAAAACCAATGTACTCTCTTGTCGACACAATTTAGAAGAATTCCTGTATAAGAACTCACTCTTCAAATCTCTTTAGTGCTAATGAGATGTGTATCACACATCAAAGTAAAACATTTCCTATTTAATACTGAAGAAGAAGTCAGATGGAGGAAACTCCTGAGGTCTGAGAGCATCTACAGAGAACGTATAATTTCTTCTGATGTGCAGAGATTACCATCTGCCTATCTAGTGATGGACATTTTTTGGAGACATTTCTTCTCTCTGAGGTTTTCAACTACCTCAATGAAAAGGATTAAGAAGGGGAAAGCCATTTTAAAAGCTCTCCAAATTATTCAGTGATCATCAGGTGTTTTTATTAGTTAGACTAGTAGCTTGCTTTTCAGCCCCAAATGTTTGAGTTTAGTAAGTATCTCAGTCAGGGCAAATAAGCTAGTACTTGGTAGAAATCATGATTGCTCTGGTGATTCTGTGCTAACAGGGGAATACAACATTTTTAATGTGTGTGCACAGAACAAACATGTTTTTCATACAGAGATTTCTGGAGAGGGCATATAAAAATAATATTTAATACAATCTAAATTGCTAGCTGGAATCAGAGAATGGGCTATTAATAGACATGTGGCACAACAGCAATTTTCTACCTCACTGTATTGCAGTCATGGAAAATTCTGTTGAAAGCATCTGGCTACAAAATCAATTACAATTTATAAATTAGGCTTGCTTTTACTCCAAAGGCTGGGTTTGAAGTGTGCCTTTGGGGCTGTGCAGAGTTCTTACTTTAACACACAGGCACTGGAGTGCAGGATTTTGCCTTCAACACTGAAGGGTCATTAATGTGGTCAATCAAATATTGGGTCCAACAGTGCAGGCAAAAGAGCTTGGAGAGACACACAAGAGCTCTGCTCTGTGAACAGGCTGGGTATCTGCATGCAGTGTAGGCTACGTGGCCTGAGCCAGATGGACAGACAATTCACAAGCTCAAACATATTCAATCTATTTTAGGGGGTTTTAGCACCCTCTGACAGTGGCTGGATCTGGATTAGAGTAAAGCAGAGCAAGCCCTCAGTTGTGGATGCTTATCTGTTTTGTGCCTCCTAGGTTTCTGGTAAGGGATGTCTTAAGGCAGCAGCCCCAAACCAAAGCTGAGCTGTAACACATCTTGGTTATGTATGGATGTCAGAGATCTATGAGCTGGGGATTTCATAGGCACAAAAGTGAGGGTGTAACCCCCAAATCACATGTGAGCAAAGATTCAGGCATGAAGAATGGTGCCTAAATTTTAAGGACTGATGTGGAAACAGTATGATTTAGTTTGTGTTTTGAGGAATCTGAGCTTTGTTCAGTTTCCTGGAAGTTGAGCTGGGCAGTTTGTTTTCATTATTCCAGTTACTTGATTAATATTTACACACACTTCCAGGAATCTGTATCACAAACTTTTCAGAAGAAAAACAAGAGAATAAAAAAGAAAGTAAATTTTGGATTTACATTTCAAGCTTACTTCTGTGATTTTTTTAGAAATTCTTTCTTTCACAGAAAAAACTCACACCTGTGTTCGACAGGTGAGGTCAATGACATTATGGGAGACTGAAATTGTTCTGAGTGAGATGAACATCAAAGTCCTGTGCTTTGGATAGTTTCCACTGCAAAGAAGTAGAAAGATTCATCACTTATGTGAGATATTTAGATTACTTAAATTAATGAGAATGGATTTGCTGAGATTTAAAGCAAAAAATTCCAAGATTACAGACAGGGGACTTATAGAATAAATTGAATGCAAACCCAGCAGCAAAAGTGTGTTTCTAATTTAGTGGTTTTTTTAAACCTGCCACAACACTGAAAAATCAAGGTGATGATGCAGTTGTTCTGTTATGGTCTTCTGTGCAGAAATTTTTTCCCCCAGTTGCATACTCCTGTGGTGTCAAATGCATTTGTGAACCCATAAAAATCATCCAGATCAGAAAAGCTGGGCAGAAAGAAATCTGATGTGAGATTTTGTGCTTTCATAGAAAAAACTTGTCTATCTCCCTACTGATTTTCTCTTGTGGCTATATTTTTCCTCATTATTTTTACTTTCTCGCTGGCATTTTACTTTGATCACCTGGAATGGGTCAGCAAAACTCAGAGTAGTGCAATGTAGCTACGCGACTGAAAAGTGCGTGCACAAGTACACATATACACAACCACACATAGCAGGTTTTGTTACTGCCCCTCTTCCCCCACACTTCTTTTCTACTGAAGCATTTAATTTGAAATGGAGATGTGTGTGATGATTAGCTCCTTGCTGTGCAGCCACGAGGGTTTCTTCCCTCAGGGCAGGCAGCAATTTTTAGAGGAGCACTGCAGGAATGTGCATGGCTCTTGCACAGCTAATCAGAGGAGAGAAGGAGGTATGTCCTCTGCCACCAGAAACAGCTGTTGCAAAGAAGGAATTAATTTGCCCCATTCTCTGATGAACTATAGCTCCTCTCCATCTGGCTCCTTCATGAAAGAAATCACAGGCCTTAACCTTCCTTCGCTTCCCATTTAGATGTGAATGTCTTATTGCTCAGCATACATCCTCTCTCCTCACCTTTCTGCCTTCAGTCCCGCTCTGCCTGCTCTCTGGAGCTCTTCTGCTACCTCCTGACAATCAGGTTGTAATTCACATCGGTTCAGATCCTCCTCACACACCCCTTGCGCTCTACCTGAATACCTTCACCATCCCTGCTCTCCTTCCTCTAATTTCCACTCTCCTTTTCACTTTTAGTAGAATTTTGGCATTTTTATCCAACTCTAGCAAACCCAGCATAGTTGGAAGCATTATTAGGAACACAGTGACAGAGTCCTGGTGGTGGAAGAGAACACTGGTAGAGTCCATGTTACTTGCCCCATTTTAAACCTTACTGAAGAAAAGCTGTTGAATATGCAATAGTACTAATACTATAGCAGGGAGAGGGAACCAAAAAGATTCAGAGATTTTTCCTCCATAGAGCCTGTATTCTTGTCCTCTGTGTTCATCGTGACTCCTTGTCTTAGGCTGTATAAATTGTTGGACACCTCCCTTCTCTATCTTTAGCTAGTCTGCCTGTTCTCCCTCATTCTGTGCCTTTAATGAGCTCTTTGCTGCTATGCCTCCCTATTCTACCCAAGCTTGCGTCTTTAGCAAAACTTTCATGGTTTTGTTAAAGAAGTATGACTTCCTCCTTCAGTCCCTCAGCTACTAAATAATTTACCTGCACAACAGATTTAATATTATTTTGGAACTTATTTGGAAAACAACACTGAATACAGTATACTGGTACCCAGAAGACAAGCTCCTCCCACAACATAGCCAGGATGGGAAAAGTAACTATTTCTTTGGTTAGATTTTTTTTACATTATTACTACTGTGGCTAAAAAGATGAGACAATTAAGAGATAGCTCTCAGAAATGGCACAAAATTTTAGAAATTACCTTTTCTCTCAGGAGTCAATTAGGTAGAACACCACTAAGAATGGTTTCATCACAGTGAAGTGAGAATTGTTTTTACATTAAAAGGCAATGTTAAAACGTACATTCAAATATTTGATAAATCAGGCATAAGGTTAGGTAAATAAATGACAAGTTGTCATCATCTTAGAGTTTAGACTATACAGAAATCTAGGCTTGACTGTCTTTGATACAATCAGTTTACATCAGTTTAACAAACCATTAATACAAAAACATCCTAGGAAAGAATCTTGTTTCCAGGGTGGTATTATTAAAGTACTTCCAACTTTTGCTTTGCTGATGCTGAGCCAGGCTGCCTCCCACTGTTCAGGCTTTATGATCCATTACTAAATGCCTCTTTACAAAATAAAACTAAAAAAACCCACAAAAAACCACAAAAAAACACAAACAAAAAAACCCCACTGCTTTTTAAAGACAAGACCACAGATAAAAAGTTTTGTTCAGTGCTCACAAATTCATTCAGAAAATTATGACCTGATTTTAAAAGTTCTCGTGCTATAGAGATGTTAAAAAAATACATCCTCTTTTCCCAGCTTTCTTCCTACTGTATTCTACCTCTCCTGATTCAGGTGGGCTGGAGGACACAGTAATTGGACAAGAAATCTGGTAAAAAATGAGAACAAAGAGGAGGCCCACCCCCACTCCTACTGAAGTCAGTGGAAACATTTCCATTAGCTTCTGCAATCCCTGCATCCAGATACTGAAAAAAACAGCTCAAGATTTCAAATAGAATAGTCCCAATTTTCCTTGGGCTGAATGTCAACCACTGTATTCAAACACTGCTCTACCTGCTCTCCAATTTGCACTCTGCTGCATGCCCACATACCTGCCTTGACTTTGGTTGTAAACAACAAGAATCTGATTTTAAAAATCACCCCAAACCCCTACAACCAAACCATCATTCAGTATTTCTTTCTGAAAGATGGTAGAAACAGAAACATTGCAGGATTACCTCCAAACAGTGGATGAGTGGATGGCAGATATTAGTTTGACCACAGATAAGCATTTTTTTATATATATATATGTACATACATACACATACACAATCTCTATATACACATTATAAATATTGTAACAAAATATTGTAAAAATATTAAATTTGCTCAAATACCTGATTAAAGTGGACTAATCTTATGTTGCATTTATGTGACTTATCCAGTTGATATGATGGCCTTGTTAGAAGCCCTAAAATCTACAATACTTGCAATTGTTAAAAAAACCAAGAGTCTATTTCTGAGAGTCACCTCGTGCCATGCCAAGAAGTTAGGTTGGAGGTGGGCCCTCATATCTCAGCATCAGGTTGAAGGACCGAGCAAAGTTGTTGGCCAGCGTGCAGCTGTGGGTCTCCTCTGCCAGGGGTAGGAGGAAGGCCAGGAGCAGGAGGAGCAAGAGGAGTAGTTGCAACGGTAGGGCTGCCCAGCACACTCGATGCAGGAATGAGCAAATGCCTCCAGAGCGCTTCTGAAAGACACAAACCAAAGAGCAACTCAAAAAATAAAGACCTGGGGAGGTGCATTTCAAATACATCAAACTGCCAGGTTTGAGCAGAACAACCCAACTTGTCCAGAGCACAACGTGCCCTGGGATCCAGCCTGGGTGCTTGGTATGCTGCAGCTGACTGAAGCTGGTGCTTAAACTATTTCTTTTAGGAGAGTATTTCACTCTCTTAAAGAATTCCCTGCTGCAAACTGTTGTCTTCTAGCAGGAAAACACTGCTGATGTTCCAGCAAAAGAAAACAATTGCCTCCGAGTCCGTTTGCCAACTACAAAGTGGTGGTTACAAATGCTCACGCCAAAGCTGCTGACTGGTCTCCTCACAGCGCATGGCGCAGAAGGTCTGCATTAGTAACTCTCCTGTCAGTAAAGACAGCACTGATGCTTGGAAGAGAGGAGCCAGCCTTCTGCTCTCTGTCAGCAGAAAGGAGCTTTGTTTCCAGCTCACCCAGCTCACAGTCAGCTCCCCAGCTGCAACGTGCTCTTTGGATCCTGACTTGGGGATCCATGAGGCTGGAGGTCAGAAAAAAGGCCCTGCAGTGCAGCCTGCCTCAATACCTCTTATGCCTTACCAGTCCCATCTTAAACTTTTATGTGATGCAAGAGAATGAGAGAAAACACAACCCTGACGGTGAAGTCGTCATTAAAGTCACATTCATTGCTGAGCAGCCACGGGAGGGACACACAACGAAGTCCCATTACACTTTTCTTTATGCTGGTGCAAATCCAGAGTAGCTCAGTTAACCTCATGAATTTAATATGGATTAGCACAACCAGGAGTGAACATATTTGGGGCTACAGAATTCAGAAAAGATTAATTAAGAAGTGAGATTTCCATTGGCAAGATTGCTGGATATCTCCTGCCAATGAGCTGAACTATGTGTGTTTCACAGAAAAAAAAAGGCCAAGTCAACTATCTGTAAGGGAGTCCTGAAAAAGAGGGCTCAATAATCCATTAATTTCATCAAACATGGAAATAATGCTTAGTGTGGCTATATTAGGTACCAACCTACATCACAAATATCAACGCAGAACATCCACTGAAGGGGGACCCACATTTTCCACAAGAGGAAGTTCTGTAGTTTTGTAGTGTTGTAGTGTTTTGTAGTGTAGTTTTGTAGTGTTCAAGCCACAGGTGATGCCAGTGCTGCAGCAAAATTAGGGCTTCTAGCCTCTACTGGATACTTGATTTAACATGCAATGCCTTTGTCCCACTGCAGCACTGCCATGAATAGTCCATGGGAAACATGAGCAGAGAAGATAAGGAGCAGAATGATGGTAGAGGAAAGTAATTACACCCTTTGCTATTTTTTAAGGATCTCTTCCACTGCTTTCTGAATTTCTCAATCTCTCGTAGCTCTACATAAATGCATACAGAATTAATTATGAAGGGAAACACATAGCTGCAGTTACAGATCATGAGACAGTTGTGCTGTGAAATTCTTCTTCTGTTGTAGTTGGTTTGCTTCCATTATATTGAATGGCTGATGAGATTTAATTATTGTGTCAGGCAGATGTAGAGGCAGCAGAGCAACAGCTGCTTGCTCTATCATTTCTGGCCTGCAGTATCTGAGTTGTAACTTGCTCGCTGAAGCCAATGAAAACTCAGGTCCCTGGAGACTGGACTGGAACTATCAGTAGTTAGTGGGCAATGAGTACATGTCAGGGTGCAAGTGGGAGTCTGACTTTAAGCACCATTGGAATACTTCCCTAGGTACAGCTAGCATTTACCCACAAAACCAAAGCTTCACCAACCTGGCTGCATCACAGGAGTCATCTGCTCCTACTGTGACCTGTTCTCAAAGACTAGCCAAAGTACCAGGCATAAGTAGCTGTACTAACAGGACTTTCCCTTCTCTAGTCCTGGAGTCCAGACCTGAAATCCTTCATCTCCCCTGGATTTCATCAGCATATGGGCTGAACAAAACCTGCAGGGCGCCTGTGTTTATAGTCATATGCTAAAACTGTTATGCATAAGGGCAGCAGCCACAACTCTTGGTCAGAACTTTGTGGGCTTGTCTCTGTAATGCCATGAAACAGCCACTCCTTGGTGTAATCAATATAAACTAATGGACTGTCACTGACAACTTCCATTTTCATTGACCATTTCTCATTCTTAATTCTCCATTGCATCCACAATATGCAGCAATATGACAAATACATTTATTATAGTGTCCCATCTATACAGAAAAGGGCCCCTTCCAGGTTCCAGAAGCCATGGACAAGTTTGTTTGTATGGATTAACAGGTGTAGTTCTGTTGGTGGAAGATCAGATTAGAGTTACCTCTGCCTTGGGATAATTCAAACCATGCTCGCTCTTCTACCACTAAGATGTAATAAGACACAATACTGATGTTGTTAAAGGGTAGGATCCTGTGCCTGACTGTTCAATAGTTCATTACGGCTGGAAGTCTCAAAAATGTTCTCACAAACTCAAACTGGGAATTACAAGTCCACCTCTCACTGACACAGTTGTGAGAAGGACTGCCAGTCTTCCTAGCAGCACCTAAAACTTTTGCGTTACAGCTGTCAATCCTTTAGCATTGGTTTTGAAAGCTACTTCAGTCTGAAACTATTCTTTCCTTGCCAGACCAGCTGCAACACCTGTCTTCCCAGTTATCTCCTCCTGCCTATGAGCTGGTGGGTAATAGTGGGCTTTTCCAGTTGTGCCTCATCTCTGTTCCTGCCGCAGCCCAGGAAGCAGGTGTCTTACAGTCGATCAGGTTTGTCGTTGGCTTCCTACGATGACCACACTGCCAATTAGCCACTCCTCTTGTTCCTACCCCAGTTCTTTTACTGATCCAGCATTTGATTTAGAGCAGGTCACTGACTCTGCCCTGATCTCTGAAGCAAAGAGTATTAACGTAGCTATAAGAAATGGGATGAGATTGAAATGTTATTTATTAAGTGCCTTGTTTTTAGGTCTACTGGAAGGAGCTGTAAAATAGTATTGCTTTTCAAAGCTCATCCTCCAGAAAGAATTAATGTGAAATGGCTTTATTAATAATCTATTGTTTGCTCTCCATGGAGCTTTCTGCAGGGTAAGATACTCAGGCTAACCATAGCAGATCCTAGCATTAGAAAAATCTGTGGAGGGACATTTGCCTGGAGGCAGAACTTCAGAGAAGGAGAAATATTTTGTCTTTATCTGCTGCTTCTCTCGCACCTGCTTGCTGGGTTTATAGGCATTTGTGTTTGATGAACTTTTGTCTTTTCTGCCCAGCTTCTCTGTTTTGTTTGATCACACAGCAAGGACAGAACCTTGTATTTCTGACTCCATTTGTTGCCATGGGAATGACTCTGCTATCACAAACATGGTATTATGATGTCTCTGCAGGACCGAAGATGAGGCACACAGGAGCTGTGAGGGTTTGGTGCTTTCAGCAAATTTGCAATAATAAACCCTTAATATATGAGGGCCCCAACCTGCACACACTGAAATCCATGGGAGATTTACCATTAACTTCAGTGTCTGCAGCAGGATTATGCACAGAGACAACTAAATAAAGTCAGGATTGGGAACTACTTATTCATGGAGTTCAGCAGATAACCTTACAAATGGATTCATTACTTACATACCCAGGTTCTTGCGCACATGAAATCTACATTAGTTCTATTGCTTTGTGCTTGCTGGAACAATTGGTGATACAATTTTTTGGGGGGGGTAGTAGCACTACTAGAGGTGCTATAGTTAAAGGATAGAAAATTTTGAAGAAGGCACAGTAACTTTTAATAGGAGAGATGATACAGCTGGAAAAAGCAGAGGAGGTTTTGGGCACTGACTCCCTCTCCGAGCGTGAAGAAAGCAGCACTTCAATTTTACTAAGACTAAGTCAAGGGGTTTTTTTAGGTCTGTGCTGTGAGAGAGAGATGCTTTCAGGCTGTGGTCACCTGAGACTATGGCACCAACAGGGAATTCAGGAGGCCCAGGCTCAAACCTCTGCTCTGCTGGACTCAGAGTGATCAGTGCTGTACGAGTCTACTTGGAGTCAGGACCACACTCCCAACCCTTTAGCACATCATTCTGCGTTAGAAAAGGACAGTCTGACACAGTTCCACCTTTGCAAAAGACAGTTTGAATGTTTAATTTCCGTATGAGATCAAAGGTGGGAACCACAACCCTTACTATGCAGTGGAATTCCCCTTCCCTAATCACTCCAGCTACTGGCATCAGTACAGATACTACCCAGCACCCACAGTGCCTGCAGTGCATGTGTCAGATCTAGGTTCCATAAAATATTCTGAAACCAAATCTTCCTCTGAGGAAAACTGGCAAAGCTCCAGTGAAGTCAACAGAACTTTAATTTCCACCATCTTAGAATAACAGCTGGAATACCTGGGTATTGAGCCAAAGCGTCAGAGACATTTTTGAAACACACATGGAAAAGGAATAGGTTGACATTTAAAAAGAAAATATACTTTTAAAGTTCACCATCAAGGATAAATGTCCTCCCCGTTCTCCCTCAAAATACCAGGACAAGCAAGGACTGTCAAGCGGTAGACGGCTGTGTTTTGTGTAATGCTAAATGCATGCTTGTTACCAAATGAACTGCACTGGCTGTGAACATTCACATTTGTACTTCATTCATGTTGGGGCATTTGAATGACAAGCATCGGTTTAGATCTAGGGAGTCCTCAGCACTTAAATCTGTTTGCAGTTAATAACTCCTTACCAAATGCACCGTGAAAAATCACTTGGATGGGAAACAGCAGAAAAGCACTTTAGAACTTGCTACATAATATTCCTGTGTAAGTTGCTGAAGTGTTTTGCTAAAAATCAGTGCACTCCCTGGTTTGCTATTGACCACATTCCAGCATATATGAAAACACACAGTTAATCTAGCTATTTGAGGGAGCAGAGGAATATAGCATCTTACACCATGCTCATTAGTGGGTTTTTGCTGCTGCTTGTATGTCACCAGCATGCCTGACAAAAATCATACTTGCACCACTGAGTCAGTGATCCAGCAGGAAAAAAAAAAAAGATTTAGTCTGGATTCATTCCTCCTACCTTAGAGCATTTCACTCAAAGACTATCCTGGGAAATGCACTGCTGTCTGAAAACTGCTGTCCCCATGGATAAAGGGACCAATGTCCTAGTGTCCTACACACACTATACGGAGAAAGACACCAACGGCCATGCTGCTTCATGCCAGTGCTGTACCCAGCTCAAGTATCTTATATTCTACAGCAGTCAGTGCAGATGCATAGGTACTAATGCAATCATAAATAATTTCTCCTTAATATTCTCAGCCTCCAACTGTTTTCAGCTCAGGCAGTTTCCTGAGCCTGATGCAGCTTGTCCATCTAGTTAACACTCAGTGAATCTTTCTTCCAGATACTTCCAGTTTCCCCTTGAGCCTATACAAACTTGAATAGTCTTCAATATCCTTTAGCAAGGAGTTCCACAGGTCAGCCAACTGGCATGAAGAACAAATCCCTTGTGTTAGCTTTCAGCCTCGCTCCTAGTTCTTTCTTGTCAAAAAGATGGAGAGTCAACCCCCATCTACACTCTCTGCACCATGCACGATTTTGTAAACCCATGAGTTAAATGCTTAGACAGGATGAATCCAGGCCTACCTCCACAGTGGGCAGATCACAACATAATGGGCTTAAACTATAGCAATAGGTACAGAGGAAGTACATCTGAACAGGAAGAATAGATAGGCCTTAGAAAGGATCACCTACATAGGTATGAATTACACCACTTCACTATTCCTCTAAGAATAAGCAGAGCTGCCAGGAGGGCCGTAACAGCAGCTTATCATACATCCCTTTCTTTCTGAGTAGGAGCATGCCATTATCAAGGATCATCACTTTTTTTGGTAAAGCAGTTACCTTATCAGTGATATTTTGCCTCTGAGAGGCCCTGGGTTCATGCCACTTGAGATCCCACTGAACACTAGTTCAGGTGCCGCTCACAGAGGCAGGTTATTGCCAACAAGAAGAGATCAGTATCCGTGGGAGCACAGGCTGCTCTCTCAAACTAAAGCAAATTGGGTTTTTACCTTGATGTGAGACAGTTTGGAGCTGGGGTCCTCATCAGTTCCTAACTCAGAGCCATGAGCATCCCTCTCTAAGATAAGAAACATACTGAAAATCACAACTGGTCTTTTCAAGAGGGAAATAATTTGGGAGAGTTGGATACTACTGTCGCCATAGAACTGAGCGTCCAACATGCAAAGCTGTGGCTCATTCCCATACACTATGCAGGAACTAAGAGTTGGATATTGTCAATCAGAGGTTATCTGGCCTCTGCAAAAAGACAGTGAGCCACTGGGTTCAGAACTGTACTTTCCTAAATGCAAACACTGCCCAGGTTAGGCAATCGGCAGTGAGGAATGAGTAAGGATGGCTGGGACCCCTTTGAGTCCTGTGCTTATCATTCTCCATCTCATAAAGAGCTACCAGAATGAATGTGCTGAATGGAGGTTAACTGAGGTCACATAAGCAATTTTAGCTCTGACATTTTCTATCTTCAGATTGCTTGACTTTGCAACCTTAACATTCTTTTCAATTCTGAAGAACATAAGTGTATGTACGTAAATAAGTAAGTATACAGGCAAATTACAGGCTTTGTTTTCTCCCTTAGGGGAGATTCTGGAGTACCTCAACATGGCTGGATGATAAGCTAGAACCTTTGATGAAGGCTTCATTTAAAAGAAACAGAAAATAAGAAAAAGCCAGCAGTTTGTGTCTGAGGTTTCAGCAGTCACATATGGCAGATATTTCAGAATTTCTGCTGCAAAGTCGCTTAGAACTAAGTACTGTGCCATATGCTACTGTGGTACAAATGGATTTATAAAGGTTAGCTTCTGTGTGCATATACAACATGACATGCTTTTAGAAGAAGCATGCCAAAGGACAAGGGCTACAGCCTGATCTGTTAAAGTAAGACTGATTTCTACAATTCTCCAGGCCTAAGCAAGCAGAAAAAGTCCCTGGTTTGGTCCCATCTTCAGCACATAGGCAGTGGAAACTACTTTCTTTTTATCTGGAAAGTGTTTGACATGTGATAAAAGTTTAGGAAGCACTGTGGAAGATTAGTAAAGTGGTAGGTAGGATGGGTTGCTAAAAATATCTTAATACCATCTTATAAGAATATGGAAGGTCAAACTTTCAGTGAGGTAATTTTGAAGCACATTTTCATATCCAACAGCAGTCAGTGAGTTACACTTAGTTTCTTAAGTATCACAAGTGAAGTACTTGCAAAAGGCTCAGAACAGGGTAAGAGGTATTTAAACCAGCTGTACTAGTTTTGGCTGGGATAGAGTTAATTTTCTTCACAGTAGCTAGTATGGGGCTATGTTTTGGATTTGTGCTGGGAACAGTGTTGATAACACAGGGATGGTTTAGTTACTGCTGAGCAGTGCTTACAGAGCCAAGGCCTTTTCTGCTTCTCACACCACCCCACCAGCGAGTGGGCTGGGGGTGCACAAGAATGTGGGAGGGGACACAGCTGGGACAGCTGACCCCAACTGACCAAAGGCATATTTCCTACTGTATGACGTTGTGCTCAGCAATAAAAACTGGGGAGAGAGTTTTGCCAGGGCTGCCATTGCTCGGGGACTGGGTGGGCATCAGTCAGCTGGGAGTGAGCCCTTAAGTTTTTGCATGACTTGGTTTTTTGGCTTTGTTTTCTTTGTTTCCTTCTTTTACTTATTAAACTGTCTTTATCTCAACCCACACGTTTTCTCACTTTTACCCTTCCAGTTCTCTCCCCTATCCCACTGTGGGGGAGTGACTGACACAACAGTCCTTTTTGGCCCCCAATATGGGGCACAAAGGGTTTGAAATTACAACAGAATTGACCATAGTGTGTTAGAGGGAAGTTACAATTATTATATCTGTTTAACAGTTGCTGGTCATGATGTTGCCTTATTTATTCTCCTGTATCTGATCTGTGCCGTGCTCCCTTTTTTGTGTCTACATTAAATTTGAAAGCTTGTTAAAGGCTGGTTTTGGCTTTTGCAGTGTGCTGTGCAGCACTTGGTGTTTTGCCTGGGAGAACCATGATAAAAGCACTGGCCTTGAGCCTAATCTGGTGTTTGGGCCTTGCATTGCTGCCATCCCTGTACTTCGGGAACCATCTCATGGAGACAATTAACACCTACGCTTTTTCCCTTTTCTCTTCCAAGAGCCAATTTGCAGAAGAAACAAAGACTGACACCTTCCCCTTCTTATCCTGTGCAGTAGATGTTTTCTGCCTTAAAATATCCTGTCAGTATCTTGAACATCCTTGGATAATCAGAATGCTCCTATTGGTACGTCTCAGGAATCTGTTTTTGGCTTTTCCTAAGGTTAAACGACTGTTTAGGAATATCACACAGATATATGCCCCAAGGCAGTGCGGTTATAGGTAGCAAGGTGCACGGGAGAATATGGCCAGGTATGTAGAACGGTTGTCACCTCCAATGGTCTGGGACTTCACCACCGAACAAGTGCAGGATCCCGACAAACTGACAGAATGTTTGAAAAAAGGATGCTCTGCCCCTGGCAGTGCCAAAGAGACACAGCGTATGGCACTGTGCTGGGGCCTGGCCTCTGCCTACAGAGCACTACTGAACATTGCTCAGCATCCTCAAGGGGAAGAAGGATCTGAAGACATAGAGAGAGACACTAGGGATAAACCAGAGCCCCAACCCTCACTTGCAGTCACCCATATAGTCAAGAAGAAACAAGGGAAGCAGAAGTCACCTCATTTAGTAAGGGAGGAAGGTTCTCATAGGAGGGAGCAGGAGAAAGACTCAGAAGAGCGAGCCTGTTCTGCAGCATAGCAGTCACAAGAGAAGGAGTGGGAAGAGACTGAAATCATAAACGAGCCAGAAACCACCCAAGCCCTGTCCCTAAGTGAGTTGCAAAATATGCGAAAAGATTTTGAACGTCATGCAGGCAAGCGCGTTATCAGCTGTTTGCTCTGATGCTTGGATACTGGGGCCAGTAGTCAGGAATTAGGGGTAAGGAAGCCTGGCAGCTGTTGTCCCTTGCTAGGGACAAGGCCATCAACAAAGGGATTGGAAAAGGGGCAACTGTCCTCAGCCTCTGGTGGCAGCTCCTGTTGAGCATGAAGGAAAGGTATCGCTTCAAGGAAGATCTTGCAAGTAACCAAGGCAAGTGGACCACCATTGAGAGAGGTATCCAGTATGTGAGGGAATTAGCCATGGTGGAGGTGATCTATAGCAACCTGGACAACAACCAGGCATCCAAAGACCCGGATGAAGTCCAGTGCACACAGACCATGTGGTGGAAGTTTGTGCGGAGTGCACCAACTGGCGCTAGCACATCCTGGACAGACACAGAGGGAGCAACTGTGGATGAATTGGCCAGCCAGCTCGAGGAATTTGAAGAGAATCTTGCTTCCTCCCTATGGGCCTGTGTCTCAGCTGTGGAGAGACTGTCCCAACAGTTACAGCAACCCAAAGAGAATATGTCTTCTTCCTTGCCCATACCATGTTGGGTGCTGGGACATTCAGGCATTGGGATATAAATTTAGCAGAAGCCACTTGGCCAGTTAACACTAGAGAGCCTGCCAATTGACCTTGCCCTGCCCAACTGAAACCCCTGTGCACTGTGAAGGAGATACAGTCCCCATAGCACACATAAGGAACTGGCTGGAAAAGACAGTCTGGGTTACTCCTTCCTCAGGCAAAGGCAAACCCATCTGTGGGATTGCTTTTGCTCAAGGACCTGGGTGTACTTGGTGGGTAATGCAAAAGGATGGGGAATTCCAATGTGTACATCAAGGAGATTTAATTGGGTAAAAATAACCCATGATTTGAGTTGAATGATGTTGCTGCTGTATGATGCCATTGTTATATGACGCTCTGTGTTGCTGCTGCTGTGGCTGCAATATGTTGAAGTTATTACAGCAGGAGTTACCTGAACCAAGGAAGAATGAATGTTGTAAGGAAGATACCTTGCACCATGCAAGTGCAGCAATGATGCAACCTGAGCTGGCTTCAGTGTACCACAAACCAACACAACACACTGTCTCTCCTGTCCTGAATGAGCATGACAACATATGGAGCCCAAAGTCATACACTAAAGTCAGTGTATCTGAAATTTAGTAGGAGACATCAGTGTTCTACATTTATTCAGGAAGGCAGAGAAGTAGAACAAGTTATCCCAATTTCCAACTTCCACTCAGACTTGCAATTTGAAATAAACTAATTAAAGTGGGCATAGAAAGAATAAAAACTGAAATAAAGACAACATGTTCCGGAACCTGTAGAAGAGGTTACTGACATCAAAAGCTAGTTTATCACATCAACAATGTATGTTTCCAGCTGCTTTACCAGTGACTTCTCTCAAGTCAAGATTAAACTTTTCTTAAACTTCAGCAGTCACCATACGTAATTTGAATATTATTTGCATTTTATTTAAATAATTTTGAAATGTGATGGCTTACTTTGAGGTATTGATTACAAGAATTTTTCCTACCATGCTTTTTACAGTAGAATTAAAAACATTTTTCAAGTGTATACTGAAAATTGGTTTCATTCTGCTGTTGGTCAACAAATCTCTCATTACCTCTCAGTGAGGAGGTAAAATCATATCTGCTGAGAAAATCATTCTAAGGTATCTCCTTGGTGAAAATCTGCAAATACTTCACAACGTGGCAGGCTACAAAAGGACGCATCTTTTCAACAAAGAAAGCAGGGGCCACCAACCACATACCTAGCTCATATCACGTTAACAGAAAGAACCAGGCATCTGGGAAGCAAGATGTCTTTTCCATCTTGCACCAGCACTTCTTTAGAGGGAGAGCATCAGCAAGGCACAAAAGTGGCAGAACCAGATAAAAGACAAAGTCCCAGTTTTCTAGCAGTTGGGAAAGCTGTAATGTAGATTGGTAAACAACATGAAACCTACAGAAATAAGAGCAGACCGGCAGGCAGTCTCACAGGTGCAGTAACATGAAGGGAAGCTCGTGGGCCTGCTGGAGAAGGAAGGGGATGATGCTGTCTGGCACAGCATACTTAACAGTGGGTCGGAGTTAGGAAAAGGCAGTCAGGATTTTTCAGCTTTTTATTTTTTTACCTAAGTTTCCTTTCTGAGCAAACAACACTGCTGAAGGAAAATAAGTCTATCTGCTAATTTTTAATGGCAAGATGCCCTTCTTCCTGTGTTTGGGCCACGGTATACTTCCTAAAGCAGGTAGGCACAGGCTTATAGGCACAGCGATGGAAAAAATATGGATAGATATTCTCTCTATCTATAAAAGAGATATTGAAAACTGAGGGCAAGACACCTTTTAATGAGTCTTTTCCATTTTACTAAGAATGTAATTGTGCAGAAGTTTTCAAGTGGCTAACACCCAGCAGGACTTCAGGAAAACAAATGGGCCACATACTTTCAATAGAAAGGCACCACTAACACCGGCACGTACACACAATGCTGTGCATTTCTGCGATGTGACTTTCTGCCATGAAGAATTCCTGTCCTATCTGCACTTGGGCAGAGCAGAGCACATTACTGTTTTCTTCCTGGCAAGCTGCGGTAGCTCTTGGTTTGCACAGTTTCCTGAATGACTGCGTTAATTTGATTGACTCCAGATCAATGGTGTCTCTAAATAAGATTAAATTACACGTTCCTTCTGTCTGTGTGTTATAGGAGATTACTCTCAGCAGAATCTCAAAGGAAGCAATTAGCTGATCACTGATGTAATGAATCCTAATTATTTTGTTTGCACAAACAATAAAGCCAGAATCATTTGTTTAGCAAGGAAGTGTAATTACTCTGAGCACTCGAGAAAATAAATCAAACAGCGCTACCTAGACCTGTAAATAATGAGCCTTTGACTTCCTATTTATGCTAAGAATGCTCATGGAATATTTTCAGGTAGCTGGGAGCCAACCTTTGAAAGTAACATTTATCATAGTTATTATTGAGCGCTTGCTTGATTATGTCCCTGGGTGTGCTAGGTGCCCTGCAGAAATATCCATCTACATTGCCCTGTCACTGGCACCTGCTAAAAATTCACTGCAGCCAGTGCAATTTCCTGCAACTGTTTTTTGTTAATCAACAAGAAGTTGCTCACATCGCAATCATTAGCCTGTACTGTTCCTAAGGGCACCAGTGGCTAGGGGCATGTCCTCAGCAAAGGATGAATGATGAGAAAAAAAGCACATTAATATACATTGAGCAGGCTCTATTCTGCCCAACATTTGGTCATGCAGGCTAGAAATGGAATAAAACCAGAAGGCAACAGAATGGGACTGGCTGCAGCTGGGTCTTCCCCTGCTCCAGGTTGATCTGCTGCTGCAAAATATACACAGTTCAAACAGGAGAGACAAGCAGAGTCACTGGGGACCTCATGTTGCAGAAAGCAGAGACCAGTCCAAAACCACCTGAAATTCTGCCACCTCTGCTGATTTTGTGTGACCCAAAAGCATGAGGGAGCTGACAAATTAGAGATAACCCGATCCTATTGCACGCAAACTCACTGGATGTTGCAAGTACAGTGATGCAGTGCCCAAATACGTGTACCTTCTGCAGATACTAACTCCTGAGATCAGCCATTCTCTCAGAGTAGTTGGGTTCCTTCACCACGGTTTTGAAAGGATATTAAAAACACACAAAAAGATTTTGCCTAATCTTTCTTTCATTTCATTTCTAGACACACTTTAGGTGTTAAATCTGAATTTAAAATAAACTGCAAAGCCACAAATTCTGCAGTTGGTTTGCTTTTCCTCTTCTCTCCTGAGGAAAAGGATGCACCCAACAGGGATCAACACTGTTTTCTGATTCTCTTAAGTGATGCTCAATGATCTTATGGCAACACAGGCTCACATCCTGATAAAAGCCTTAGCCTGAATGAAAAAGACACCTCTGCTTACAGCACTTGGATTCTCATTGTAGTGACACTGTTTAAATCCAGGATGAATGCCCTGAAGTCAGCAAAATCACACTGAAGTGAGCAAGGTGTAAGTTACTGCAACATTTGTACTGGCTGGAGGGAAACTGCAAATCACTTGGTGCAACGGGAGCTATTTCCTTCATGCTTATGAGGTATTTCAGTTCCTTGTTCCTTCCCACCCTGAGCTGTTTCTCTTTGTTTGTGTTCAGTAGCTATTAAAAACTCATAGATTGCTTTTTTTGTGATCTTGCTGAAGGCCTAACAGACAAACATTTGCTGCCTGCCATTGTGTTACTCCAGTATCCTTGAAAATTAACTGAAGACTTTAGTCTCCTTCAGAGAAGTTAAGGAGGAATAAATACCACCTACCCTGAGGCAGGTGGGACAGATGAATTAAAAAATTATATAGAATCATCTATATATAGAATATATCTAACTGTGCAGTGGAGATGTGCTTATGCCTAAAGCTTTTGTTTTGTTTCCCCCTACAAACTACCTGACCCAACCTCATCATGCGAAAGAAAAGAATTCCTCAGTCGGTCTTCTGGACTATCCCTTTAGGCCCCTCCTCAGGAAAAGCAGCACTACTAAATGTTTGGCTGCCTCTACACCAAGTATTATAATGTCACATTGTTTTTCCAGCCTGAAAAATTCTGGTGTCCTTACTGTATGACCAACAGTACCAAACAATTAATGTTGAGCCAGACAGGCAGAAGAGAAACTCTTTGGGAGTTTTCAGGAAGGCTGAAATGTGGCCAAAACTATTCAGGGGATGTGTGAAAACTACCTTAAATTGGTCAGTATTTCGCTGGGGAAAAATATTGGAGATGCTACTCCACATTTGAGTACCAGAGAAGTATCTCATCTGAATGAGGAAGTCTTGATTTCTGGCCATAGCAGGAGTACACTGTACTGTACCTTTTAAATATTGGTCTCTTCTAAAGAGATTTTGCAACAGGAAAAATCAAGGGTTTGATTTAGCTTAAGATGATTATGTGATTATATTACTGCAACACACTATTCATCCAATCTACTTTGTGTTTGGCAAATAAAGCCTTATTCTATTCCTTCTGAAAACAAAGGGAAAGTGAGATGACAGTATAAAGTAGAAGCTAACAGTGCCTATAAACAAAGCAAATTGTGACAGAGAGAAAAGACTCAGTTCAACACTGCTCAGGACAACAGAAAAACTCGCTGACTTCATGAAAATGGGATCAGAAATGCTTCTTGGGTTTAATAAGAAGCTGGCAGCATTTTGTTTTCTTTAAGCTTCTCCTTATCGTCTCCTGTACTGCTTCTGTTTCTTATGTCATCACTTCCAAAAGAAAATCCTTCACAGGAGGAATTCTGCTTAGAATAAGGATTTAGTCTAATAACATTAGACAAATCTCTTGACTTTCTCTGTTTTTCTGCATTCAAAAAAAGGTGGACTGAATGATCCAACGCAATTTTTTTAGAAGAGTCTAAAGAATCAGAAGTCCCATTTTCAAAACTACTTTAGGGACTTGGTGCCTAAAACCTTTAGAGAGAGATTTGGGCTCTTCCTTAGTCTCTTCTGAAAAATGAATTAAGTTCATATAGCATGTAGATGTATAAAAACTCAGTTTCCCTACTCTCCCAGGAGGTGGATATTTAGCTTCTAGAGATACAGTAAGCATAGCTCAAGAGTAAAAACTCTGTAATATTTTTCCTTTTAAAATCTGGAGAAAATAAGCTTCTTTTTTATGAAAGGCTCTTAGTAATCAAATTAATCTCAAGACTCTTTAGGAAAGTTTAATTTAAAAAAATTATCTGCAAAATGTCTAATCAAGCATTTTTTTGCTTAATGATACGAAACTGTCATACCTTTCTGAATCTGTCTGTTTCTTCCAAAGATCCAGGACTCTGTTTATAAGAAAAAAAAAAAAAGACAAGAAGAAGAAAAAAGAAGCATGAACTTAAGAACACAGTGGAGCTTATAAATAAGTATTCACCTCACAGGGGATGTTTCTTTCAAATTCATGATCACCTGCATAGAGTGAACCAGCAGGAGATTTTTTTTTTTTAAATGAGCTTTTTAACACACGTTAGGCAGAAAGCTGAAATGTTTTCAGGTTCTTAACCATTTGAATCAGATGAGCAATTCTCGCAGCAATAGCTTTGACTATACTGACACCTATTGACTATATTTATGCTTACACAAGGTTTTGGTCAACAAAGCATAACTCATTACAATCAAAGGCAAACAACTCTTAGAAATATGCTCTCTATTAATAGAGGTCATGCTTACCTTCCATGCACTTTAAAGGATTTGTATTCTAAGTAAGCTTTGGATTTGAAGACAAGGTTTCCCAAAGCAGAAAATTTTCAGGTGCCTCAAATTTTAAGTGTTCGAGTTCAGACACCTTCCAAAGCACTTGCATACAGAAAGTACCAAATATATACCTGTAAAGTCTAATCCTCCGATTAAGGTATCTTGAGGTTGAACACATAATGTAAGTAGTTAATCTAGAAAAATCTTAATTAATAATTATGTACATTTACATGAAGAACATGGGAATATCTTTAGCAAGCCCTGGAATATCTTATATATGGGGATGAATTCTGCCATTCTTAGCATGTCTTATATATAAAAACTCGATAAATTCTTTAATCATTTGGTTCTTGCATTAAAATACCTCCTCTTTATTTCATTCCAAATCCTTAGCCTGTAAAAACAGTTTCAAAAAGGACTAGGTCCTTCTCTGCACAAGTTACTTTCTGAGTCAGGTCAGTCAGTGCTATTCTGATCACTGTCTCACAGCAGAAGACACAAATAATGAACAGTAAATATATTCTTACTGCAGGAACTGTTAAAAAAATAATTAAGTGGAGAATGTTGTGTGGAGAAAGGGCAAAAAGCTAGAAATCCATGTGCCCAGAACTAGGTGTATATACAAAATATTCACACACACAAACATCTCACAGTCCCTAACTGCGTGCATCTTTGACAACAGCCAATTGTTGTTCTGTTTTGAACCTTCCATTCTGAGAAATATTCTGAGCGTTGCTTACAAAGGGAAAAAGATAGTGCACAACTCTTATTTTAACACAAGAATATTTGTGCTTATGTTTAGAAATACATGGCTATGTTTGTTCTGTCTTTGATGGCATTTACTAAGGGAGCTTTTAATTAAGCAGACACACGCACGTACTGTTGAATTATGACTATCAACGTGAAGCAACCTAAGAGAGCAATGGCAGAGATCAGCAACTGTGAATTGAGTGCTGTCACCTACCGGTGAATTCATGGACTCTTTCAGTTTAGATTTGTAGAGCATCCATCGGTAACGCAGGTCCTCCAGATCTTCAGAGTTTCCAATGACAGGATGAAGATGAAGAAGGTCCTCAAAGAGACGCTGACCATCAGGCACATGAGACTGCAGCTCCTGCAGGGACAGACAAGGTCAGCCAGCAACTCAGAATTCAAGAAGGCCCCGCTTTTTAGATCTAGGATTCAAAAGAACAGTGGTATTAAACTACTGGGTACTCTGGAATAGCGCTTTTATTTTTGTTACCACTTTTTTGGCCTGAAATGATGTAAAAGGGTCCACTCATCTGCAGGACTCCTGTAGCCTTGGATATTTCTGTTTGTTTAATTTCTTACAGCACCTATTGTCATTGCATCTGGCTATATTCAACAGAAAGAGAAAGAGTGAGGCCAAATACCAGACACTGATTTAAATCAGCTTCTTTCAACGAACACCTTTGCCATACCACACTGGAAATGTCTGGTCCAACAGTTAGATGCCAGGCTGCTCCCTTTCTTTCTATCACTATGGCTCTGGCAGACCTTACTTAGTAGAAGGGGTGAAATACTTGTCCTAAATTCCTGAGCTTCATCTACTCTAGAGTCTTCTAAAGCAGAGTGTAGTGTTTGAGGGGTTTTTTTTTTTTTGGTTTGGGTTTTTTTGTTTGTTTGTTTGTTTCATGGGGGGGGTTTGTTGGGTTTTTTTTTTGATTGGTTGGTTGGGGGGAGGTGTTTTGGGTTTTTGTGGTGTTTTTTTAATTCTGAAAGAATTTGCACTTACTACAATCTTTGTCTCCATCTTCATCCCCTGAAAACTAACCTCCAGTTTGCTCTGGCGTGCCTTAATCTCCTCTGTGGAAGATGAAGTCACAGCAAGAATTTTGGTCAGTTTGGTGTTTTCTCCTTGTAACCACTCTTCAAAGTCGTGCAGGAGCTTCAAGTGGCTGCTCGTATTTTGCCCTTCTCCTGTCCTCTCCTAGGTTACAGAATAGGAACAAAGAAGCCCTTACTATTATGTCAGATGTTTCCTCTGAAGGCCTGATTGCAAGATCTTAACCTCCAACTTTGTAACCCATAATATCAGATGAAGCCAATAAAATTGTTCTTGTGAAGCTGATATGAAGGCAGATGCAGAGTCCACCTCTCACCTGCTTATGGCTGGGATCTACATCTAAAAGATAGAAGGCAGGTCCAGACATCCATCTGCTGTCCACAAATGCTGTTTTCCTCTTCTTATCAGCCACTGGTCTATTTAACTGCCACTTTTTGAGAAGACTTGAAAACATAAAACCAGAGACATCAGTGCAGTGAAACATCTAATGATGAGACATCCACATTTTGGCCGGGGCTATAGGGACACCTCTGGTGAAACAGCACTATTATTATTATACTATTATTACTATTAATAACTATTACTAATAAAGTTATTTCCAACATCTTTTTAACACAATAAGATCAAGACAGGGGTGTCTCAAAGCAGCACCAGTCCTCTAGTTCTAACATTTCCAAGTGTTTCGTTTTCTTTTATTCAGGGGAGTGAGGGACAAAAAAAAAAACCCCAAAACCAAAACCAACTGGTAACAGCAGGCAGTACAATCAAGCCTTCCTCAATTTAGCCATTCCATTTTTATGCCTATTCTAACACTATGTATGAAAACACTCACACATGTAGCACAGTATTAGATATTAAAACAGATTAGCAATTATGAGCAGCAGTTTGACACTGCACAGTGAGGGCAAAATAAATTAAGTCCACGTTTGCCAGCTAAGAGGGCATTTTAGCTCTGTTTATACTCTTGCAGGTTTGCAAGTCACCCAGCCTATTTCCTCTGATACAGACTGGCAGTACAAGGGTGAGCCAGGTCCTAAGGAGACACTGCCTACTCCAAGCGTGAGGTAAAGGCAGTTTCATAGACTGCTGATCGCGGATTCTCTAAAATGGTTTTCTTGAAAGTAATGATTTCCAGTTTACAAGTGATTAAATAAAATCTCATTTTGCTCCTAGCATTGTAACATAGCTGTTCACTTTCACAGCACAGAGCATAAAGCATCAAGTATGTCTGGTCGTATAGCAGTAAAGAGCATCCCCTTGAAGGGGCATCAGGAAGACTGACATGAACACTTACCCAGCTGCCATCTCCTTCAGTGATCTCCACGACTCCTTCAGCTGATCCAGCTCTGCCTGGACATGGGCAGTCTCCTCTGGGGAAGAATTCTCCATGACCAGCTGGCCATGAGCTTCCACAAGGTGCAGCTGGATCTCCTTATCTTGAAACTCAGCTAGCCATCTCTGAAATGTACAGCCCTTACAATTACTTCTAGGTATCCTGGGTAAAGCAGAGGCTATGTTAGACTGAAGGCCATGTTCAGTCCAGGACTATGCTGGTTCTGTTGGCACTAGCTAGAACATACCTAGCAGGAAAAAAAATATGCTGTGGATTCTTACAAAGAGCCAACATAGGTCAAAGAGCTGATGGCAAAACTTAAAGGGCGCAAGCTGTCAATGCACCCCTTCTGTAGCCTTCCCATGACACATCTTGGTTTCCTGTATGAAGGCAAAAGCTGCCAGCTGAAGTAACCTGCCAGAGTGAATCAGCATGCAAAATACTGCTACATAGGGAAAAGTTAGCAGCTGTGGAACAGCTCATTTCAACACAGTATAAGGTTAGCTAACAGGGTAATAATATTCCATG
Organism: Pelecanus crispus; assembly: GCF_030463565.1. Classification (NCBI taxonomy): domain Eukaryota; kingdom Metazoa; phylum Chordata; class Aves; order Pelecaniformes; family Pelecanidae; genus Pelecanus; species Pelecanus crispus. The sequence continues at coordinate 57,601,918 of NC_134648.1, forward strand.
TATTGCTGAGTACATACAGGCAAAGGTAGGTATTGTCCAGAGAGATTTCCCTGGGAGGAAGAGCTCTTTTTAAAACTGCTTACTGTTTGATAATACTTTATCCGTCTCAACAGTTCTTCGCCATTTCTCACTGTTCTTGTCTTTTACCTAGCTCCACAACCCACAGCACAGGGCAAAGCAGGGAGGCAGCAGCAACCAACAGTTATTGCAGGAGGATAACCATCATTACTCTCCCCAGCCAGGAAACCCTCACTAGAAAACCCCCGCTCTTCATGTCTGACTGTTGCAAAGTGAATAATTAACATCTTACACTAAGATGCTTTTCTCACCTCAAGGTCTGCCACCCTGCCCTCGGTGTTCTGCTCTCCATCAGCACTCTGGTAGGAGGCAATCTTCTCTGTAGTTACTGCGATCCACTGCTGGAGGTCAGAGAGTTTGTCATTATATGCCCAGTGTTTCTGAACATGCTCTTCACTCTGCTGTATCATCATCTACAAATGATAACAATATGTCAGCAACTAAACACAGACAAAAAGCAGTTTCATTACTGGATCTAACACTGAGTACTGGCACAGAATCTCATGGGCAAAAAGGAAAAGCACAGCTGTTAACGAGACACAAAAAACTTTATCCTTTAGCATCCGGCATAGAAAACACATACAAGCTCCTGCAGGCCTGACGTCAACCACATTGCAGGGCATTAAGCACCAGAATAGCTCCCTTCCTTTTCAGCTGAAACAGAATAAAGAATATGGGTTTTTTTAATACCCCAGTCAATATTAAATACATCTTATACTCTCTGAATCAGAAATGACTGTACAGACTTTTTTGGAAAAAATCCAGTTCAGCGATAAATAGGATTACTGAGATTGAAACTAGAATTCCACAGTGCGTATTAGGGTAACACTTTATCATACATATTTTTATGGTGACCTGCACAACTAAGGTAATTTTATAAGCTTTTCTTCTGAGACTGCTTTGGAAGGTCCTTTTATAGCTATGTTTACAAGCTACAAAGTGCATCAGGTCAAAACAAGTAATTATGCAATTGCAACACTTTTCTCTCATTAACTTCTAGGTCACAAAACTATAAAAAAACCAAACAGTTTGATACAAAAACACTATCCAGGAATCTGTGAAGAAGTCCAAGCACCTCCATGATAACATAACTATGAGGTCTTTTCGTCAGAAATCTCAGGCCCGCTCCATAAATAATTTATATAGATATAAAATCTTTGTGGATGGTATCCTATCCCAAAGGGAAAATCACATTACAGACAATCAGAGAATCCTGGAAGAGTTATCATAGTCATAAGAATTCAGTGCCTTCTTCCCCTGAAATGAAAATATCTGTCACTCAACGCATATAAACTCATATGCTCAAAGATTTTTTTTTATAGTTTTAAATAGTGGCAACTGACAACTCCTTAGGGAACTAAAAACTCTTCCTTATGTTACCTCCAATGATCTCTTCAGGGCCTGAGTGTCAGACAAAAGTTGGTTCATTTCATGCCTATGTGTGGTATTTGACTGAACAAGCTTCTCTACCTCCTCCATTTGAATCGCAAGCTCTGCCAAGTCATCTTGGATCATCTGCAGAGGAAAAGACAGATTCCATATGGGTAATGTGCTAGATGTGGCATGAACTTCCACAAAACATACACTAAAAGTAGTTTCATTTGACAGCAGGGGCTGGGGGGAGGAAGATTCATTGTCATTAAGAAAATTAATTTTTTTTGATGTCTAGAAGTAAACATTTCCAAACAAAATGCTTGGACATTCTTACATGTTGCCAGTTGATAACAAAGATGACAAGTTGCTGAGAAGCTGCCAGAGGAGACACAGTATAATTAGCTAAGTACTGCAAAGAACTATGGTGATAACACCCTTGTGGTCACCAAGGGTGAAGTGACACCATAAAGCTGAATCTCCGTAGCTCACCATGGTGATAAGGAAGAGCCACATCCCCTCTCTCTTCCTCTCCTGCTCTTCTCTCCTCCTTCCCAGCTATGTAGTCCCAATGCATGCCTTCTGCAGGCTCTACTGTATGTTGGACCCTTTGCTGAACCAGTTCAAAACGCTAACCAAGTGGAAAACTATCATCTTTTTCTGTTTATTATTTTTTTCTTATCTTGCCCAGCTGAATTAGCCTGTGGAGTAAATCCAGCACGTGTCAAAGCTGTGACAAGGTAAAGAGTGGGAAGCAGGGGATGCAGAAGGAGGTGGGACAATGGGAACTCCCTGCTTTTGGAGGGACTTAGGTTGGTTCAGGTTATCTTGTGCAGGTTCATGCTTAGCGGGAAGTATCAGGATACATTTTCTTTAGCAATAAAACTAGCCCAAGAAGGTGTGGCACCAACAGCTTCCAGCTGCTTGTTCCTTCCCTCAAGCCCAGTTTGCCAGTTCTTCAGCTGCACTGCTTCAATTTCACCTACTCCATGTTTATAAACTGGACCAAATGAAATTATCTAACACAATCAATTGAGGGGACAAGATACTGAATCCCTAATGCTAATACAATATGAACAAACAGGACCACAGTTAACTGAGGATATCATGGTCAAACATTGCTGTAATGTACCTGGAGTCTCTGGAGTTGTGTCTTTTTACCCAAGAGGTCAGGCTGTGGTTCCTTCTCTAGATCTAATTTGGCTTTGATGGCAGATAATTTCTTCTGCAAAGGTGTGAAACCAGCGTCAAAGTCCTCATGCTGTGATATCAGATTCTAGATGGAGAAAGAGGAAGAAATCCAGCATTCAAAATCTATCCCTTGTCATTATCTTTTGCCAATGTCCACTTCATACTCAGAACAAACACCAAGCTACGTTATGCAATAGACCACAAATGTATTTGAATATTTGATCAACCTAGGAAAAGGGATTAGGCACAGCTGGTTACTACTAAATTTGTATCTATAAAACTGGTTTAGTACAAGATTGATCATTGTCTTTGCCACAGGCAAAGACTTTATATGGGCTTTCAAGCTCACCTGGAGTTTGCTCTTGCTTTGCAGCAGACTTTTGTGTAGAATTTCTCTCTCCTTTGAAGCTTCAGCTACTTCTTGCAGGAAAGACTTTGCTTTTTCCTCACCAAGGACATTGCTTAGTAAATCTTTCTTCAGCTGTAATGTCATCAACTTCTCTTTGAATTGGGAGCTTTCAGCTAGAGCAGCCTAAAGGAGAAAAATTCTTCCAGTGAAATCATACCAAAGACATAAAAATAAAAATCATACAACCATATTATTCTCACACAAGTCACACAACAAAAGCAGTATGACAAAGTCAGGTACAAACAGCATGCTGGGCCGACAAGGGGTAACAGAAGGTACCTGGACAGTGCCCAGTTAAAGGAAAAGTCTTCCTGATAATGTTAGAAGCACCAGGGCTGCATCCATTTTGTGAACAGAAATAGAGGAAAGCTGTACTATGGAAAGAGTTGTCTGTGCAGAGGAGAGGCCTAAACAACCAACAGAAAGGACAGCTTGAATGCTCATCCCGAGGATAAACTCCATCCCTGTTCACAGACACATTTATTCTGGAGATCACAGGGATGACAAAGTAACAAAAACACCTTCCTGGGCACATGCAGAAATCATGCATTATAATCCATGACTATATTACTACACACTTCTTAACAGAGTCCACAGACTTCCCATCCAGGGAGATCTGGGCTAACGCTAAACAATATTATCATCACTGTTAAAGATACCTAGCACTTTAATTCAGCCTACTCAGTTGACAACTCCAGTTAACCAAATGGAGGGCAGAAAGTAAGACATTCTGCTACAGCTAAAGCGAAGTATTGACCGCCGTACTGTGGGGTTTCCTCCCATACTGGAAAGGCCCTTCCAGCTGCTGCTGTCCGGCAGCTGTATGCAGGCAGCTGCTGGCACAGCTTGAGCAAATACAAACTGAGTATCAGTTTCTGAACTTAGTGACAGGTTTGCTACCTCAATGTGAGCCAGCACTGGCTCCGGAGTCTCCAGGAGCATCTGGACCGATGGCTTCCACTGTTCAAAATCTTGCAGGGGATTTTGGAAGAGTCTTCTCAGTTGGGCTTCTGCATCAGTGCTCATTTTAGACATCTTGCCTCTAACACTGCAAGGATAAAGTGACAGCTGAGAGAAGGATTATGAAGAAATCCAAGTCCAAACATCCTATTCATCAAGACATGAATCAACACAATACTCGTGTAAACTGTATCCAACACAAAAGCCTCAGTCTTTTTTACTGTCTGAGCCTGGTGTTGCGTACTGACAGCTGCTCTGCCAGTCAGAGACATCTGACAAAACTTTATTTAGACACCGTAAGACACATTTGTCTCTTGTGCAACTGTGTATCAGGAACTACTTTGCCTTTCTAGCAGCCAGTGGTTGTCTTTTCTATGTGATCTTTCTTGGCTGCTATCACCAGCGTGACTGAACAAATCATGTTATCAGAGCAGTCTCACTGGCTGACGGGAAGAACAAGCCAAGAGTGTCTACAATTTAACTGCAGTTGCCTGTATTGTTTTACATATTACCAAGTCTTTCTTCCTTTAAAAAAGTACATTAAGAAATCTTTGATTGCCCTATGTTACCTATGAAAAGAGGAAAATACATTTTTTTCAGATATGAATTCTTAAAATTTTGCAGAACCACTTGTATTTATGTTTAGATATAGGTGATTCTGATAAAAGCTTTGTGTTTTTGTATATATGTATACAGATACACACACAGCTATATATGTGTGTATAAATATATTGGAAAAAAAATAAAATCAGCACATGTTCATTAAATATCCAGGCTTCTCTTTTAAAGGCTTATTCCAAAATACAGCTGAGTAACAAGGCCTAGCAGTGACACACCCCACGCAGCTGCCTCCTGTTTTTCTCAGCCTTCCTGACCTCCCAGTTTGCAGAATCCTATTTGATATGGCAGAATGCAGCCCAAACTGTATATTCATATGGGAACAGTGTCCTGCAAATTCACCACACAGTCAGGCAAGAGCAATGCCACTCAAGATTAATACTGTCTTTCTATAAAAACAGAAACAATAATCTTACCTGTGTCACTGGGACGTTACGGAGCTAAAGAAAGGCAAGCTTGCAGAGGCCAAAAGCTCCACAAATAGAAAGTTCTGACATTACATGTCCTTTGCCATTTGCACTGCTGCCACTGCCAGGCTCAGCGTGAAGCTGCCAGACTTCACAAAGAAGCTTCGGAGAGAAGCTGGCAAAAGAGCAGTTGCCATTTTCTACTCAGAGGCAAATTCTCCTGCCTTCTCTGCTCCTCTTTCGACATCGTTTACTTGTTAGTTTTTAAACTGAAATTCTTTCCCATAATGACCTATAACCCTTCCAGCAGGACAGCATACTGTGCACTGGACAGAGGAAAGTAAGCTTGGATACAGTAAAAAAACTGACCTTTCTTTTTCCTTAAAAAAAAAATGCTCCTTTCTTCTAGTTTGCAAAATTCTCTGCAGCTTCTTTACTTCCTGATTCCAGCCAGCCTGGAAACGGAAACACTGAAGTCTGGGGAGAGGCTAAACTTTCAGAGTTTCCTACCCAAGGCAAGTTGGAAACAGGAATCATGCATCTACGCCGTCAGGAGAAGAGGAATAAAGTCTGCCAAATAATTGCTAAGGCTGATGAGTCATCACAACAAAGTCAACAGGAGAGGGCCATAATTCTTCTGAACCGTTTACTACTACAGCTCCTGTCCTGATTTTCTAGTTGCTGTCATGAAAGGCAAGCAAAATACATAAATTATTGTTATTAAATGCTAAGAAGATCAAATTAGCTGCCAACAATCTAATTTTCGTCAAACCATACACAACATTAATGATGCAAGATCATTGTTTGAAAATGGCCAGCAGCCTGCAGCTCCTAGCAATTGGCTAAAATTACAGGTTTACTGAAATGTGGAAGCGGATGTAATTAGCAAAAGCCTTTCTTTTCTACCCGTCACCTACAATCAGCTGGCATATCACTTTTTTCTTAGGCCCTTGTCAATCCCTTCAATGTCTGAGAGAAGATCCCCCCCCCCACCCCCCCTCAGACTTCCCACTACCTTTGATACTGCTGTATTGCAGAGACAACACTCTCAGCATGCGGCTGCACATCTTGGGAAAACCGTAGCAGTTCCTTAAGCTGAGCCTTCAGCCTCTCAATCTTGGACTCTTCTGCAGCCAGAGCTGCTCTCGTTGCCTTAATCATAAAAATAATGAACAGATCACACCTCATGTAGTGTCCGGCACATGAAATGAAGAGATAAGGCTGTGTCTCAAGGTATTCACAAGTCCCCTTTCTGCTGCCTTTTTTCCTGTTGTAATGAATATGGACTTTACTAAGGCAGAAAACATTCTCAGGAGCAGTTTTGTTCGTGCAGGCTCTCTCTCCTCTCCTCACACTGCCTAGCCTCTGCATCTCATCTGCAGGGTTCACTGTTCAAACAGAGAATCACAAACATGCCCAGTTTCAGTTCACTGATCGCAGTATATAACATGAGATGTATTTCTTCTTAACCATGTCTGTTTGCATGAATAGATCTTTCTCAAACACTCATATATACAGAATGTTAATTCTAGGGTGATGTAGGGAAACAAAACCAACAAAAAACCACGCAAATGTAGCTGGATTGAACCAGTCTGTGTTTTGTAGATCCTTTCTGCACATACTTTGACCAGCTAGTCCTGCTGAGTTCTAGACATACAAATAGCAACAAAAGGTATTCTGAGAAGAGATAATAAATGCAAAACCAACCCTCAAGAGGAAATGAGTGGTAAAGATTCTTACCTACTTTATATGTTACAAACTTTTTGCACTCATTGTTGCAACAGACTGATTTTGGTGTAAATCCTGGATTGCTACAAACTTGGGACTTCTGAGGAATGAAGGTGTGTCTGACAGTAAAGGAATACAGGTACACACCTTACACAGATGAACGATACACTATAGAAATGGTCTTACCAAATACCCCAGAAATATGTGTATTTGTGTGTGTGTGTGTCTGTATGTATATACAGTGAGGTATTATTTTTCCTGATTCTTTTTAAGGAGAGCAAATTGTGTTGTGTGCTCTGTATTGTGCTCTTTTTGCATATGGTCCCTTTGAACTCAAGACACAAACTCCAACACATCCTCCAATCCTGCTCCCTCTGTGCAGAGTGAGATAAAGGTTAGAATAGTTGATTCCATTGTTGCTATTCACATTTTCCTCAGTCTGTTTTATACGTGCTCATTCTTTTTCCTTGCCACCTTTAACCAATAGGACAGGCACCTGTTGGATGTGACTATACATATTCAATCTATGACTGCTGATTTTAGGCAAAGAAAGGGTAACAACTCACATTGCATTTTCTCCACAGAGTTACAAACTCATCTTCAGTCTTCTCCCCTTCCCCAGGGTCCAGGTCATTTTCTAGTCTCTGTAGATCTTTTTTCAGCTCCTGGACATCTGCTTCTAATTGTCTGGCCTGGGACTTGTAGGCACTTTCTGATTGTTGGATCTTGAGCAATCTCTCCTCCTCCTCACTACTCAGCAGTTTCAACTTCTCCAAGGCTTTTCTTAGCTCTTCAAGTTCATCCTTCATTCTCTCAGCTCCAAGTGGGGAGGTATTCTGAATCACTTCTGCACACTGATTTTCAAGGTGCTTCCATTTCTTTCCACCGCTCCTAATGTTTTTGGCAATTTCCTGCAGAAAGAAGTCAAATAAAGATTAGCTGCGAGAACGGGAAGTGGGGGAAAAAGGTGAAAGCAGCAGGAAAATAAGACCATCTCTCCTGGTTGTACATATTTTCTACTTCATTTGTTATTTCAAAGTATATCTTTTTTCAAGTGCCTCATTTGACTGCCTTCTGAGTAATACTAACTGTCACGATTCTGAAAATATTGGCTTGATTTTCAAAAATGCTTGTCACCTGAGGTCCCTGACAAAGAAAACAGGAGCTGCAGGCAGTAAGAAATACCAGTAATCAGCTCTCAGAGATTTAAAGCTGCACAGTTTAAGCAGTGGCACCAAAATACTGGATACTGTTCTCAGAACTGGTATTTTTATCACCAGCTCTAAACTCCCAAAACCTGTGAGCCTTCAGGCTCTGTCTGGATCACGTTTACCAAATACCATTCATTTAAACAAGTTTAAAGGGCAATATTCTCAAAGAATCACATAACCACAGGAGATCAGGCTTTAAGAAAAACGAAGCAGACCATCCTGTGACTCATGCTACATTTGGGAGAACAATATGTACTAACAGTTTTAGGACCTGATACAATGCTACCCCTAGCCCATGTTACAACCACCACCTTATTTTGTTTGCATAATTCTTTTCTCAAGTACACCCTTGCGTGGTTTGAGAAACATATATAGGCATGGAGAACACACAATCCTGGCTCCTTGCCAGAATGATACTGTTTAAGGACCTTCAGTGCCTTTAACTTGGCCTCCGCTGAAGACTTGGTTGCTTCTCCAATGCAGTAGGTTAATCTTTCTGTCACACCATTCAGCCATGACTGAAACTGTTTGACGTTAGCGCTGTACTGCTCATGTTCCTTGGTTATCTTTTCAAGCAGGTTCACTCTGTTCTGTAACAAGAGACATCAGAAGCCATGAGGACAGTACTTAATTGGCTCTTTTTCCTTTACGCTAACCAGGAACTTATAAAGAGTCCCTTTCCATGAGCCCCGATAGCAATTGGCCTCCACAGGAATTTACAGTTCACCTCAAGAAACAGGATACAAAAGAACATAAAGGCTTGGCCCCATCTTGTCCCCTCCCCTGCAGGCTCTCAGTGGCTAATCTCCAAGGAGACAAACTGCAAGGTCCTCTCAGGTGAATTTCTAGCCTCCCCTTTCCAAAACTTCCTATCCTCTCATTAGAAAAAGACAAGACATAGAAGACTGTTTCTGGTTTGGACTCTGGGAGACAAGCAGTTATGCTGGTTAACCTCATGCTGGTTAAAAATAAATATGAGCACACAACAGACTGACTTTGCCTATCTGTTAAAATGAGAATAAGAGAGACTGTGCTAGGGGCATGCACATTGTTTTAAAGTGTTCATTATTTAAGCAGGCTGTATGGAAAGTGACCATCATCTTCAATCATGTAGCCCAGGAACTTTCATACTTATTCAATTAGCAGATCACAAACTATCCTCTGGTGGTATTGCAGACCCTGGAAGCAAATTTAGGCCTATGGGAAGCAGGCTTCATTTTCTGAGTTACTGTGTGTGCACCCTATAGCTGACAATCCCTGAACTTACAGGGGCCTGCACATCATGACTTGCTCCCCACTGATCCAGTCTGGCACCCCTCAAAACAAGGCAGAGTCACATTTGTTCCAACTATCCTTGTTTGTCAGCTGAAGTTTATGCCTTGCTGAAGGGAATTTTACACAAATCACGAGGAATCCTGCTCTGTTGTTACACTAGTATAATATTCAACCTAATATTATTTCCTACAAAATCACACTGTTTTTTTCTTGCCCTTCACCAGTTGGCATGGAGAGCAACTGAGGTACAGCATGGTTACATTAGAAAAAAATTGTTCTTTGTGCAATCCATTTAGTGCTTGCAGCACCCTTGAAAGGCTTTGCCGTCACAGACAACAGGCTGAGTTTCATTTTGCGTAATATGGGACACATCCCGTGCCTCTGAGCAGAGCTTCATCCCAGCTGCCCTCCACAGAGAGCAGGGTGATAGCTGCAATGGTGGGCAGAGTTTCAAAGTCCCCTCTGTGTTTCCCTTGTCTCTGTGAGGCTCTGGGCATGTCCCCACACCCATCAATCTGTCTGAGGTGGCAGTGAGCCACTACCGTCCTGTCAGCCTTTCTCCAGCCAGCCAGGCCAGCAGAAGGGTGGCATAAGCATCAGTCACCATGGGATCTCCCATGTGCTGTGCGGTGGTGGTCCCTCTAGGACTCTGCCCTTCACCTTTGAGACACGTTATGCCCCTAGTGCAGTACAAAGCCACCACTCTCCAGACAGCACCACACCAGTCTGTGTTTTCTACCCTGCCACTGCAATCTCTGCTGACTTCTGCAAATCAAGAGTGAAACCCCTAAAGTTAGCTGACTTGCTTTGGGACAAAAGAGGGACAGCTAAGGGGCAACCATTTCCCATGGAGGATGAAATGCTGCCCACTTAGCACCACCTATGCAAACAGGGGTTTGGATGAGACCAAAAAGTAGAATTATGACTGCAGACTTCTGTGGCCAAGATGTATCCAGCAGAACACCTCACTTGTTTGCTAAATCCCATTGCCTTCATTCTCAAATCTGCAGAGGTGCATACAGGTTACATGATTCTCACCTTGACCTCAAGTTAGGGACTTGAAGAATGCAATCTTATAAGGTGTATATGGGCCAAACATCAAAGTGAAACAAGTCAGCCCAAACTTACTGATTCCAGGGAATTAGCCTAATTTGTTGAACTGACAGAAGCTCCAAAGGGAGCAAGTCAGAATAACAAAGCAGAGCTGCTATTAAACTCAAAAGTCTTATGCTAATATATACAAGGTTATAAAGGAAGTCAAAATGACCCACCCCTGGCCAGGCTATTCAGCCAAAACAAAGGAGCACACACTTTGGGTACTCCTGCTGGTTCGTGAGGTCAAGGAAGAGATGCCATGGATCTGGACAGACTGTGCTAGCTGTCAAACAAAAGGCTTACAAAGAGCTGGCTGAGCCCGCCGCCCCCCAAGAGGTTAGGTAGGGAAACTTTCTAAGGATGGAAAATATGGTATCACTTGCTTCTGTTAGGTTAGCTGTTCAGGGAGCGGGACAGTATTAAACTCCCATCTCCACATGCACTTGGTTAATACGAGGAGACATTAAGCAAGGACACAGCCCTGGAAAGAGTGAGAGCACTGACAGGAAAAGAATGTGTTTGCCACAGGCTGCAGAGGAAGAGATGTGTCTGGGCAGGATATGCCCAGCCCTGGGTACTCAAGGGAGGGTGGACAGAGGCACAGGAAACCCTTTTCCCCTAGGCTCCCCCTTACAGTCAGCAAAGGCAAAGGAGCCTCCTCTGGAAGGCAATCTAGAGCACATAAAGGAAGTTTCTGCCTTAAATCCCTCTGTGGCATCTCAAGTAGAGTACAAAAAGCTCCTGTAGCCCTTCCCAGTGCTTTTAGTCTTAGCTCTAGGGTACATGAGGGTTGGCATTATAAATATCTAGCTTTCAGTTAACAGAGACCACATGGACAAATTCATTTGATGTGCTCAGACATATTTGATACATTTGACTCCATATGAACATACTGTATATCATAACTTTTCTTAACATGTTCAGTCATTATTTACGCTAAAACTCAGAATCATCTACCTCTGTATATTGTTGTTTTACTAGGCAAAGGAAAACACATCTAAAAATATCCCTTTCAATGTAATTAAAAGCAAGTTATGTGCTTTTAAAATTTGGGAATGATAAGGGCACATGTTAGCACTAAGGAAGAAAAAAAGCCCACCATTTGCTCATACCAGAGAAGCAATGTCACAGGCAAACCATTTAAGAAACACTGTCTAAGAGCTTGCCTTCTGACGGAGTTGGACAACTGCACGGGATCTAAAAATGCTCTTCAAACTCAAGTGTAATCTACAAACACCAGTGAGCCTCCTCCGAGAGGCAGCTCAGGCATTCAGCTGGCATTCAGCTGGCAAGTCACATTTAGCCTGGCCTCTCATCCCATGAGGGGCTGGAGCAATCCTCCTACAACTCCTGCGTCTCTTTCATTCATTCCTTCCTCCTGTTGGAAGAGGTGGTAGGGTTTCTCTAACTAGTGTTATACTTTCCAACATGATTCCCAAGGTGCCTGTAACCTTGGCATTAGCTAATGAACTCTGCATTTACTTCAGCTGCAAAATCCAAGGCTTCCCAACTCCCTTCTTTGTTCCATACCTCCTGGAAGAGGGATTTCTTAGCTGGATTCTCTCACTCCATCCTTCTATGAAATGTGGTATTCGTAACCAATGCCAAAGAAAAGCTTTTTCTAGCATTTCAGTTGGCTAGAGACATAAAGACATATTTTGTCTAAGTTCTATAAGCCACTTCCTGATCTCATTTACACCAGCATGTATCCAAGTCAGTTAGAAAAATTACATTATGTAAAACCAGTCTCAGAGAGGTCACATTCTGGCTTTCAGTATTCAAATGACTTGTTTGAAAGAACTGCCTTATTAAAATAGCTAATGACTGTCTCCTGCTTCAAAACCAAAGACAAATCTTAGTTAGAAGGGAGTGAATGAGAATTTTAAATGGCAATCTAAATAGACAACACCTGAATTCCCAGGAACCTTCTTATTCGTAAATCCAGTTGCCTTGTAACAAAGAGATCTATCTTTAAAAATAAGTAACCAACATTGAGGCGCAAGTCTGTTGGTGGCTTTACAGCCTCTCTGTGGTAGCTGCAGTTACAGAATTTCCAAATGTGCTCTGGTTTTTGGAGAGACTCATTAGCAGCAGTTTTATCTTTATACCTAAAAATTATCTGAATTTCATGCTCATGAAAGGTGCCAGCTCGGGGGGGGGGGGGGGGGGTTGTTGTTGTTTTGGGGTTCAGGTGGGTTTTTTTAAAACAGAAAAAGTATCCGTGGAGCAAGCAGAGCAATGGCATGAGCATCCCAATGTTGTTGTTCTTCCAGTGTGGTCTGAAGTTAACTTTGTATGACAGCACCCAGGGCAGGCGAGCATACATCACTGTCAGGCTCCAGTTCTGGGCTGGGACACAGTTTGTGGGAAGAAATAGAAGGCAACATTATGACAGAGGCAGATAGCAGAGCCAATGCAATGAAAATGATTTGTATTTGCATCAGGTAATTCCAGCTTATGGAATTCCTGGAAGCCACTGTGAGACAACGACTAGATTTTAATCTCTATATGCTTGTGATAGATGTGTCTATATATATTTCAAATATCCCTTTGAGCATTTCTATTGATATAGGCTAGTAAGAAACTGAATTCTTCCACCCATCTGCAGATGTCTGCCCTTCAGCCGTGCCACATGGTCCAATCCTGTCTTCATCTAAGTTTTAGAAGTGAAAAGTATAAGCCTTATCTGAAATCTTTACCTTTAATCTTTACCTTAATCTTTAATCTTTAGGAATAGGGTCAAAGGAAATCACCAGCACTGAAATACGAACTAGGATGTCTTACACCAGCCTATCTAACAACTGTTCAAGCTGTAAGATTACCATCAGGCAAGGATTAGCATCTGTGTGCCATGAAAATCTTTTAGATACTGGAACTGGCTAGTTGAGTTCAGTGTTGGGCCACAGCTGACTCCCACCTCCGTGTTTCCCAGTTCTGGAGGCAGGGAGTGGAGCTCTGGATCTGGACCAACGCTACAGCCTCCAACAGGGTGCATGCATGTAAAATTCTCTGGGTCTGGGAATGGGCACTTTGCATCTGGTTATACAAGGATCACTAATGCACTGAAAGATGAGGAACAATTCAAACTTTATACAGAGATGACTTAAACCAATATTCACTAGATCATAGCAAGCAGCCTTCAGTTACTTGACAACAACATACTATAAAGTACAGTGTGAGAGCATCCCAATTAACAGCTTATCTTGGGACATGATGACTGTTGTAAACAGTCCACTGATTGAAAGAACCGGGGTCCTCATCTCTGTTTCTTTTTGCAGCCCTACCAGGTAATCACTCAAGAAGCAGATAGCAAACAATACTGTATATTGGTCACCTCCCATTCTTTATAGGTGTACCTGAGCTTCTTCCCTGATTCCTTCATATTCCACCCTCATTTTCTTCTGAACATCCTCATCAACGCTGGGGTCACCTATCCTGTTGAACAAGGAAGCAGCTTCCTCTAGCAGCCTTTCCAGCAGGACTGACTGATTTAAGACATCATTCAACAGAACCTGAGCATGGCTCAGCTGCCACTGCTTCTCCTTTAAGCCAAGCTGCAACTCAATGTCAGGCTCCAAGGTCACCCTCATGTTGTGAATCCATGTGTAAAACTCATCTTGGGCTTTCAGGTACTCACTCCAGTGCAGCCAGACCCACTCAATACGGCTGTTGGGGAAAGCAAGAGAGATGAGTTAGATGAAATTATGACGGGATCAGTGGAAACTGGCAAGCTCAAAAGGCCTTCAAAGCAAAGGACAAGGTTCTCAGCAATTTTAAGCTGCTCTGACTTCAGAAGGTCAGGATTCACTTCCCAGGTCCTCCCTGCTCTGGGAGGAATTATTCTGCACAAGGTCCCTGTGCCTGGCAGAACTCATCATTCAAGACCATGAGATGGGCTGGCTGTGAAGGGAGAGAGCACTGAGGTCCCACTGACCTTCTCTCCCCACACAGTCCCCCACACGCTCACGGGACTGGGATTAGCAGTGATTGCCATCTACAATCCAGACAGAGAAAGGCAGGAAGCACTTTATGAAAGCACTGAGACAACTGCCTCAACACACCAAATAGCAGTCTTGTGCAAAGAGTACGTTTGTCTTACCTGTGACAGTGAGTAATGTATATGGCTGTCTCTTCCCACAAGGCTTTAATGTCTTTCAGTTTAGAGAGTACCTTGCGCTTCTTATCCTCACCAATGCTGCGAAGAGCAGCATCTGCCTTTGCAAGAATCAAGTCCATTTTCAAGCTGCCTTCTGGTTCCAGCGCACGTATTTTCTATGAAAAACAAATGAGACTGAAAGCATGACAAGAAAGCAAGCGTAACTGTTGCCATTTAAACTTTACTTTTACTCAGGAATCACAAAGTCCCTGCTGCAAACCTTCTCCTGAACAGAAAATATAAACTTCTCTTCAGATATGTTTATTCTTAAACATCCTAAAGGACTGAATTGAATTGAAAACCACACCGCAATTGAAAAACAAGTTAGCTACAAAAACCAGATCATCTTCTATCAAATACCTGCGGCTGTGTGGCTGTGTTTCCATTGCGGTTATAAAGTTATAGCACTATGTTGCCACATGCCAGTTTTTCTCCCCCGCTTGCCAAAGCGTGTAGAAGCAATCTCCATGGGGTACACTGCAACATCTCAATTTTAAGCTCTACTATAAGAAATCATGAAGCATATTAAAAAGGCTTCCTATTGCAAATAAAAGTTGGCTCAGAACACAAGCCAAGAGAAATTAACTCGTGGAATTTTCTGCCTGCTACCAACTTATGCTTTGACCCTAAATTGCTAAGCTATGAATTGGTGAAAATGTGTATCTTACACAAGTTGGAATGCCAGGAACTGAAAGTTAAGCCATCTAATTTTAAGTAGATTCTCTTCCTCTACCCAGAGATGGAAAATCAGCACAACTTCTGTAAAATGTAACAGATTAATTATGTCCTGATTTGGATGTCAGATATCAGCATCACTTTATCCAAATTTCTGACACCGTCAGATTAGCTTTCTTGCTGCTCCTCCACAAACTCCTGGCAAACTGCAGGCTCTCAAGTTTGAAGGAAAATGCTTCTGCAATGAAAATGCTGAGAGGTTCAAAATCAGCAACTACTTTTGGAAAGACTAGGCCCATGGGATTTGTTCAAAAATATCACATCAGTTATTGCAAAGGTGAGACCAAATCGCAGGCCTTTGGATTTCCAGTCTCACATTCTGGGAAAAGACTGTTCTTTTGGCAAGTACACAGCACATCTGCACGTGACGTACAAACAGCTGTTTGGATGAACTACCTACTATGAAAAGCGTGATTAAAAGAATCCAGGAAAGCAGGGCAAAGAGTAGGGCAGAGAAAGAAAATAAAAGCCATAGCTATCACCCGACAAGAAAAATCTAAAAGTAAAGCTGTATTCTAAGCCTGACATTTTTCCAACAAGTGAAAGCAAACAACAGCCAGAGAGAAAGCAGTGGACGTACAGGCATTTTTCTTCTTCAGATCTGTTTTTTAAATTATTGCTACCTTTGGCTAGCATTTTTATTAACAAATTAACAGAAAATAAACCACAGGAAGGAAGCATGAAAAAAAATGCAAGCCAGATGCAAAAAAGGAGCTGAAAAACGATCACTGGATTTGAAAACAGCCAATAGGTGAAGCAGTGAGCACATCACAAGAAGACATGAGCTAGACAGGGAAGCCAGGCCCAGAAAGGAGGCAGGATGAGGGAGGTGGATAAGGTAGAAACAGGAAGAGAGAACAGACACTTGTTATTCTTTAGAATGATGAATTTCCAAAATATGAATTGAAAAAAATTTCTAACATGATTTTGTGCATGTTATAGACCTCCTCCAAAGCCCACAGAAGACAACAGCCTTCAGTTCAGGCCATATTAAATCACCACAAACCTCTAAACCTTGTATCAGGTTATCTCTACCATGAATGCACCCCCTTTGCCAAACTACCACTCTCCCTACTCAAGTTCCTGTGTTTCTTGCAGGTTTTTTGAGACTGTATGTATCATAGCTTCCCAGACAAAAGGAAAGGGTGAAAATAATTTAAGGGCAGAAATAAATCTATAGGCCAAGAGGAAATAGTTGAGATTTTCATGACTGATATGCACGTCTAGCCATCATCCATCACTCCACAAACAGTCTCTATATTATGCCAGAGGCAAGACCCAGTCTCCAGTGGGCCACAGTTAAGGAAAAAGGCTGAAGGCATTGCTGTACCATCATGTAAACTACCTCATCCTCCATTTAAGCCTGCAATGTGGTTGTTTTTTTGGGGTTTTTTTTGAGTTGTTAAACTTCAGAAGAAGCAGTCCAAACATGAGTAGACACACAAAAAGAAAGACTTTTGGGTAAATAATGATGGGAAGCATTTGGCCATTTAATTTGAAGAACAGACTAGTTGGAATTAAAGGCAATACAAGTATAAAAATAGCTTCAGTGTTAATCATAGAAATACCACCACTCCCTCTAATCATGAATGGTAGAGATAGGACAAACAGTGTTTCATTCTCTGAGATTACAAGAACAAGATAACATCTAATGAAACTGAAGTTAATGAATGTGAAATCTCAGTAAGAGAGCAGGCACAACCTGCAATGGCATCTCTGTGAGAAGAGTTATACAAGAGATTAAGAACAGAAAAAAATGAAAACATTTACCTCTTCATTAGACAGATTATAAAGGGGACCTGTAAACCCTCTTATCATCAGGGTTTATGGAAAAGGTCAAGGGGATTACTCTAGAACAGCCCATTACTAGGACACTGCAATCTTTCTCTACCAGTGCCAGAGTCCTGGAGCAGATGGACCAACGTGCTACATGCTGGACTTCTGCAAATCACTACCTGGTTATTTCAAGCAGCAGCTCAATTGTTTCAGGTTTGAGCATGCTCATGGGAGAGTGTAAACATTTTAACCTGCCAAACCTGCTACTAGTCTTCCAAATCAATCTGAAAAGCTTGGAAGCCTGTGATATCAAATTGCCATCCTCTTTTTCTACAATGTCTGTAAACATTTTGCAGATGGAAAAATTAGAAGGAGTACTGATGTAAACCCATCCACACAGGACCAATATTCCAGCAAGCAGGGGCAGCTGGTAGTGTCCTAATGGAAAACTCCAGAGCTCACAGCAATAACTGCTGTAACAATGGCTGCAGTGACAGCCACCTCTGAACTGGTACATCACTCTTCCCTTACCTCCGTCTCTCTCAGTCTGGCTTCTAGGGCAGATCGAGGTCCCCTGGTGTTGTCATTGATCCTCAGTCTCTCTTGGATGGCCTTCATCCAAGCTTCTGCATTCTCCACGCTACTGTCAAATTCATCCTGTAGCTGCTGAGTCATTGCATTCAAAGAAGCTGAAAGGAAAAGAAACAGAGAAGTAGGTAGGTTTTGGTTAAGACCTAAACAGGAATGCATTCAAGGCAATCTGAAGGAGCAAGGGAGAAAACCTAATGTTATTGTGGCTTTCCTTTTTAATGATAACACCAAAAAATGTAGCAGTATCATGATTCAGTCGAGCACAGAGAACACATTCACACTGCAGCTTTCCCAAATGAAAATATACCAGGAAACAAAAAGAAGGTGGGGAACTGTGGGAAGCTCCACTACACTAAACAGATTTAATTCAAAGCTTTCAAATTAGATTAATCTGGTGTTTGTGGTGTATTCCAGATTGGCTACACGAATCACAAACACTTTCTGTCTCTTCCCAGAGCTAGACAGTACAAAACTCTCCCTACGGCTTTCCAGAGCTCTTCAGCACATGCTTAACTTAGAGGTATATAAGCCCTTTAAAGGTGGTGAGCTCAGGATCAGATGCTTAGGCCCTCAGTTAACTTGTTCTGCTGAGACCATGGAGAAGTTATCCAAATGCATGTGAGTGAGTCTGGGATATATAGACACAATGGGAATTGGCCAGCAACTGCCACGACAAATAACTCACAAGCCATCACATGGGAGTATCAACACTTATGGATTTCTTCTTTTGCCACCTCTTTTATTCCAGACCAGGCTCTGAGCTTTTAATTTTCCCCTCCCTCTCTCGTTGCCCCTTCCCAATCAGCGGGCAGGCGTGATGGTTGCTTGCTCTGTTGGTGTGCTCTTGTGTCTTCTCTGTTCAGAGTGTAAGCTCTCTGCTGCCCAGATGGCCTCCTTTGTGCCTGCACAATAGAGGAGAGCCATCCTACGCTCACCCTTAGGCACTGCCATACCAAACTTGATTAATAAGGATGAATCATAACAAAACCCTCTGTAGGTCAGCTCTGCTGAAGTGAACAGAGAGACAGCCATTGACATTAAATGGTTTTGGATCACATCCTACAGCTACTGCCAGCTAAGCAGTCATTGTCTCTTGTCAATTAAAATATTCTTCCTTTTTATTATTGATCACTGAAATATTTTTGCAGTGCAAAATTTGAGGGTTAATTACTGAACTCTGTTGTGCAGAATTCAGTTCCACAGCAGCCCCCTCAGTTTCCATGAGATAATTCATGTGGAAGAACGTGCTCATGTGAGAGGCAGAGCATGGCTCTTAGCGAAGCTGGACCAACGGTGTTTTGTAACTATTCTAACTCTCAGCAGCTTAAGTCTTTACAGGGGAGAGCCATCCTGCTTTTGCCCACCAGCAGAAAGCTGCCCACCAGCAGAAAGCTTGCCACCATCCTGCTGATGTTCCTGCACGAGGTAAAAGGATTCACACAATATTAGATGTCCTCCCACATAGCTCCCAGTGCATCTTCTTCCACATTAGACCAGAAGAAACAAGACGTTAGTGTTTGCAACACTGATGTCTGGCAACAGAAACAGCCTAAATTGTTGCTTCCCAGCCTTCAGCAGGCTTTATGCTCAACAGGTCCCAGAACAGAGCAAGAGAACTGCACCTACAGAGCGGCTACTGCCCTACCCACAGGGATTACTGGAGCAGAGGACAGGTCAGACCTCCATGCGCAGACAAGTGGAGCTGCATTTGCATGGAAGAGGGAATTCCTAAGTGGGAGATGTCAGATGGGGCAGAATCCAAAGCTGTAACTGTGAGAACTAGAGGGTAGTTTCAAAAAGTGTGACCTCACCTTAAAAAGATTAAAGAATAGAACCGGATGTACTGGATTTAGTGAGGATGGTGTGGCACAGGGCAGCTACTCCCTCTCTCAAATATAAAAAATATGACAGGATATATAATTAAAGCTAAAATCATTGACTTACAATACAAGAGTCCTAAGGATGAAGCCAGCTAAAGGAGTAATGTTATTTTCAGTGGATTGCTATATAGCAAAAAGAGCACACATCTCTTTGCAGCTGACTGATCAACTCCTTTTCACATTAACATTTCTCATTACATCCGGCAGCTGTAGAGGGGCTATCCCCTACAACTTTCCCTGTTACATACACACATTTCTGGGCAAATAGTTTCTGAATGTGCGAGTGTAAGCTGTGGTGATTCCAGTTATGCCATTGTGAAACAAAGACTCATAGTACATTTGCTGGATAGACTCTGATGACGAGTGGCATTCATTTCCTAGGAGAGGTTTCTATTCCTGGCAACATCCATATCATATTTAAAACTGGCTTCAGGACTCCAGTCATGGAGTAGCCAATACAGAACATTACGTTATCCTAGTCCTACTTCTTACAAAAAGTAGAGGGCAATCAAACACGGCTAAGAAGCAGTGGAAAACCTACTGTCATCGAACATGAAGAAAACCCCACTCACACTCTGCCCTCATGCTGCTCTCCTCTGAGCACAAGGATTTTCTGTCCAAAAACCACAGATCCACAGATCCCCATCCCACACACAGGCATTCCACGTAAGCAGCCAACGCAGGAAGCCATGAAAAATGTTATTTTAATATTAAGGTCACCATCCAGGTGATCTTAATATTTGCAAAGGAAGAGAAACACTGTCTTACTCCAACAGCCTGCATAATATCATTGACTGATTTTGACCAAATAATTTGTACACCTAGCACCATAAAGACAATTATATTTAGCACAGACTCTGCCTCAATGCCCAGGTAGATTTCATGGTAACCTTATGACCTGCAATACCTGACATGGGTTTGGGGCGCCTGCTGAGACCAACTATGTCCTGCCCTCCCTCTTTCCTCCACGCCAGGCAGCCAGACCCTGGCTGAAGCGATCAGCTACAGTGTCCCAGAGTCTTCTGTTCTGGAGCCTGCTCACCCTTCCCAGGCACTAAAGGCATGGGTTGATATCTGCAAGGAAGAAGTATGTTTTCTGATTTATTTTCTGCTTGGGAGGAATAACAGCTGTTCTCTTATCTGTATCTCCTCTATCTGAAATCTGGCAATATCTGTAATTTCTTTGCAAATGTTCCTAAAGCTGGGATAAATGATTACTGGGTAAGTGTTAATGAATCAACAGCACGTACCCCATTACTGCTGCATCACTGGGACTAAATGATTGAGCCAATCTTCTGGACATGAAATACAGGGCTCTGATCAGCGTAAGAAATACAAAGGAGACATAGCAGCTCCTGGAGCAGACCTGAGCTGTTCAGCCGTGCAAAGCCAGCATTCCCAGACCAACTTGCAACAGCAGCAGACCATTAGGGCCACCTGTACCATGGCACAACAGCCCCTGTCCCAGGCCGCAGGCTCAGTCACTGGGACGCACTGTGCCAGGGAAAGCCTCCCCTTAGTCACAGGTGCGATCCTCTGAGAAATTTGTACAAAATTATTTTTATCATAGTCATTTCCAAACGCATCTAGCTGTTCAAAACTGCTTTTCATTTTAATGCCACTTGAGTTGGTGTATTAATACATACCATGGAAGGCGTATTTATACTGCAGGAAGCGTTTAGCATCTCTATACATGTTACTAAATGAGGCTAGTAACTATGCCTAAGGAATTCTGGCATAGATAACGAGATGCTGAGCAAAACCAAGTTTTATTTGTCCAAATGCAATAACACAGTTACTTAGTAGAGGTAAGGAAGAAGCATATTTCAGGGTGCTGAGCATAACTGACCCAGGACAGCTCCTGCAGCACGTCCAGAGGTTATAAAAAGCATGTTTCAGGAACAGGAAAATGTAAGACACAGATTAGCTCCAGAATCCTTTAGCTGAACCTCCCCCACAAGACTAGTCTTCCTACCTTCTCTGAATCACCCTCCATGGCCCCCAAAACACCAGCTGGCTGTGCCTGGGTAGGCACGTGTGTTGCAGTGCCACAGCGGGCACGATGCCTCAGCCCTCGCCCAGCCGCTCTGCCAGACCCACTGCACACCCGCAGCAAAGCCCGGCTTGTACTGGGCTGCCTGCGGCTCGGTTAGCATGCAGGGGACACCTGCACCTTTGGAAGAGCTCCTGTGGCAACACACACCTGTCCCAAGTCAGCATCACTCCTCTCCCCCTCTCTCATCCAGGCACAAAACCATTTAGCGAGGAGGGAATTCAGAGGACTGTGACCCACCGCTTGCTCCCAAACTCCCCGAGTAGAAGGGGCAGCTGGCAGGGCGCTGGGGGCACACACGCTGTCCCCCTAGCTTGCCCACGGGCCACAGGCTCAATACCCTGACAGGGATTAATGAGATCCAAAGCAACAGCAAGCGGGGTTTTGCATTATAGTGCTTGGAGCCACTACCTGGTAGCAGCGCCGCTGAGGGGCGTGGAGATGCCTGGGTCTCCAGAGCAGACCCTGACACAGTGAAAGGCACAGGTCATCCTCCACGGGATCCACCCAGCACTCGCGGGGCCAAATTTCTCTGAGCACTTCTTCCTTAAGTACAGCTACTTCAGCAATCTTTCTAGCGCATCTAATAACTCTCACTAGGGTATTGTGAGATTTACTTATTTAATATTTGTAATGCACTACTGAGAGCTTTTAAAGTTATTCTGCAAGTGCAGTGTCTTTTTGTTAGGATTATCCTATTATTTTGCAATGTTTCCTAATGTACTATTTTCTCTCTGCCAAGTCATGCTGCTTTTTTAAAAAAAAAAAAACCAACAAACCTTCTTAAAACATCTCTCACAACCACTCCCATTTTAAACATTCTTTTAAACCGTACATTTATAAAACACAGACTTTAAAATGGTTTCAATATGTCTTGGATTCCTATATTCATGTACTACTTGACTAGTTTCCAGAACCCAGTTCTTACAAAAATAAAAGTGCAAAAATGCTCCAGGAAATTCAAATCACTCACCATTAGGGAGACCGTTTTCCAATTATTGAAATCCTTCAAACTTTTCATAACCCTTTCCATTTGGTTCTGGGATTGAATGTGAAAAAAAGAGATTTAAAAAAAAAACACTGGACTGTGTCAAATTTTATACAAGTGCATGAGTGTGGAAGCAATTTTGGTTCTGGGAATTGTAACTGGGATAATTTAATAACTTTTCAGCTTCCCTGGATACTGTAAAGAAAGCTCTGAGAAGGAGCAGAGCTGGGGAGCTCTGACCCGGTCTGCTTCAGGCTGGAGCGGAGGGTCAGTCAGCGGCACAGATCACAGAGAAGCAAAGCAGTGACCACCGTCTTTCCAAAGCTGAACATCCTTGGCCCGCTCCAGGAGGAGCTATTTTCAATCACGTTACCAGTAGCTGATGCTTTGCCAGCTGAGGGACTGAAAGCCTCCGAGGAGCCACACCCACGCAGAGAAGAGTTAAACTGCCTGAGTAGGTGCAGAAGCCCTCAAGGTTGCAGATAAAACGTGTAATTATTTCCAGCATAATCTTCTAGAGGTTCAAAACATTAATCCTATCACCTTGGCCATCATCCAACACTGTCTTTTCCTGTGTTATTTGCAGTGAATGTTTATGACAGTCAGCAATTGTTTGCCCTAATTAATGAGCTAGAGAATAAATAGGTTTTTGGAATACACACATCCATATCCTAGTTACAAGCATCCCCTCCAACCAAGGAATCCTAACCTTGTAAGAACGTACAGCACTTAGGCATATCATAACCATTTCCTTTCTCTTACAAAACAATCCATAGGAAGCCTGTGGCTAATGAAAGACATTCTGCCACAACATGATCACACCTGACAACCTTCTATCTATTTTATATAAAAACTTGAAAAGCAGAGAGAAAAAATTGTTTGTCAGACATGCTTTGTGCAGGCTAACTCTGAAAAAGGCTAATTTTTTCAACCATTTATTTAAAGATTAATTTCAGGCTTTGGTGAGAGCCAGTGCAAATGGGTATCTTTTTGCTTTGTAAGAATGCTGTGGAAAATACATAATTCCCAGGTCCAAAAAAAATTTTTCCCAAAAAAGAAATAAAAATTTAAAAATAGTTCTATTTCTGAGTAGAATCATCATGTGCAAGAAAGGCACAGCTGCGTCCTGGGGCTATCTTCCCTTTGAGTATCGGGAATGACAATCAGTATATCTGACCACAACAATTTTAGTTTTGATATTTTAATATCCAAGTCATAAGGAAGTAAAAAGTATAGGTGAGGACACTCCACACACACACACACTTCTGCATTCCCAGGTCACTCTAGGAGATGGGTTGGTCTACCGTGATTCAACTAGGTAAGTAAAATGCAGGGTTTAGTACAGGTCTAGAATTCCTTTTTACCACCAGGAAGACAGCTTATTTGTATTGGGTATCTGTCTGGTTTAGATTTTTATCTTCTCTTCCCATATTATTGAGGTATCAAACAATCTTCAGAGCATTTATTCAGTCAGCCACCCCGGGGAGCAAGGCTACCTCTATCCCCTCAGGTTCAAAGGCGCTTTGTTTCTTGCCTCTCGGCAATAAGGAAATACTTGAAAGGACAAGAACAAAATTGGCAATTCAAGTAATAAACACTGCAAACAGTGATTTTCAACCTTTTCTAATAGGTATACCTTCAAGTGTCTCTACAGAGATGCAGATCTCTGTTTAGTGACTTTAAACTTAATTACAAGAGGCCTGCTTTTCTTAGTTACTCTTCACAGACTCTTTAGTGAGTCTGAGTAATCACAGCTTAAACACTTCTGGTCCAAAAATTCACCAGAGATTCTTCAGATCCAGGGTGTCTGCTTTGGAAATTGCCCCTGGAGGGTACCTGTGGGCTTACCAGCAATCTACATCTTGTGAACTTAGTCCCCAGCTGCTGAAGTAGGCTAGGTTTCAGCTTTGCTCAGCTTCCTACGAGTTCTACCATCAGTCAGCCAACAAAAAAGCACTGCAAGCCAACAGCATTAGTCTCACAGTCTCTGGAGGCTAGAATTTATGTATTTAATTATCTCCCACTTGTCCTCCACAGACTGTATGATCCCTCAGTACTGGGTGCCAGTCACAGCACTGATATACTGACTAATCAACCTCTGTGGTATCTGCCTCTTGGCTAGAGATCAGTGAAAAATTCAGAGTGAATAATGTATCTGATAAACCATTCCTCTTTTGCTGGTCATATATTGTGTATGGAATATCTCATTTTCTCAAAGGTATGGTTATTCCTAACTATTTGCCAAATATGTTCTGCAAATTAGTTTTGCTCTGTAGACTATTCCCAAGTAATTCTTCCTCGTGATTCTTAATACCCCAGCTGTGCTGCTTAATCTTGGTTTGGCATCACAACTCTGGTAAGCAATTGTCCATCTTCCCTGGCTAGCTGGCAGCAGCTCCGCTCATTTGTGTGCAGTTTGTCACACGGTAACTCCCGAGGGCCATTTTCATAATCAGGACGCCCGCGTGTTCGGCCACGCACAACGAGCAGGCTTTCACAGCACCCTGCGGTGAGCAGGAGTGCCCTACAGTTAAAAGGATGATACCTCTGTCCCAAAGAGATTACAGACCACACGTCAGAAGGGGTTCAGCAACGAAAACAGGGCATCAGCGTGTACTTAGGGACACGGAGTGCCGGATGGAAAAAAGGGCTGAGACTGCAGCTGCATTTCCAGTGCTCTGTGCAAGCTGTGGTGGTTCCACCACCCACGCCGTCCGCCCACCCCTTGAAGCCAGAGATGCTCAGGAGATCCTCAAGCCCTGCTCAAGCACGTGGCCGCAGCGTGGGGCCTGCAAACATGCCGGGACTCAGAAGTGTGTCTCACACCAGGACAGAGCATTCACTGCACCGAACCGCAGGCTGTCAGCGGGACACCTTGAGCTAGCAGCCCTGCGATTCCCCAGGGAGTCAGTGTGAGAGAGGGGCCCTTCCAAGCAAGGATCCATGCCAGAGGCGGGACAACTTGCCTTCTGCAGGAATCCCATGGCCTGAAGAGGCTGACAATCATAAGGTGGGTGCTCAGGGCTATGGGATGTCAATCTGTCTACAAGCCTGCATCCCTTCCTCTTCTACATCCTTTTCTCTTCCACGTAACTGTTCCACATTTGGATCCAGGGTTTTTTGCACATACAATTTTTTTTCCTCTTACAAAACCAGTGTTAAATTTTATTTGACCATCAGTCAAATGCCTCTGCCTCTGAGTGAGCAATTGTGTGCAACCTGAGAGCACTAAGCACACAGCTTTTAAACTAATAAACCTTGTAAGTCAAGTATTTACTAGAAATATTTGCTAGAAATTGTCACTTGCAAGTGCTTAACAAGTATACTCTAAGGGCACAATATCTTTTGTTCCCTTTAGAAGAACAGCTGAAAGACTAATTCCCCAAAACATAAGATTTCTCAGATATATCTTTCAAAACTTTATCACTAGAATGAGGCTAATGAGATATTTATATGGAAAAAGTGAAACTCACTGGAATTTAAAAAAAAAAAAAAAAGGTAGGTTGCAAGTAGGACAATACTAATTTTAAATACTGAAGTTGTTGATTAAAATAAATGAGTGATTTTCACGGGATCAAAGCACATGATTATGGAAAAATTAGCAGATTTTAATTTGTATGGAACAGGAAGGTTTGTTTATATAAAGAAAAATGACCACTGCGGGAGTTAAACCCTTGAAATGTTGTCAAAAACATACAGCAGGGTAAGTAAAGCTAAACAGCCAGCACTCTGGACATAATTCAAAGTAGTATTTGCAGTAAGCTGATAATGCCAGGCTTTATATTGTAAAATGGCACTGGTTTGTGTTCAGACAAACCCATGGGCAAACAAGGCCTGCCTGTGTCCCAAACGAAATACGCTACTGGAACTGCCAGCAACCTCATCCCCAAGCTTAGAAACAAAGTAGACCACTGCAAAACAGTGGATCTAAATTAATTTTGAGTGGTTGAGAACATTTCTGGAATTTAATAAAACAGGCCGCTTTCTCGTGACTCATTTTTGCCTGAACTATTGCAGTTTCCATGTCTTTGTCACCCTCCCACTGTGCGTGCTCGCCAGGCACTGTGGGTTACGGAGCAAGATCGCATCTCTGCTTTCAATTGCAAAGACCCCTCCCAGCAGCCGCCAGAGCAGGAGCACGCTTTCGGTTCTGCAAAGGGACCAGCATCGCCACAACTCCAGTGCTCTGCGTAGCCCAGCATTTCACAACAGGGATGAAGAATGCCTCCGAAATGAAGCAGCATGGCCTTTTTAGTAGTCTTTTTTAGCCTGAGGGTTGAAGTCCTATGGTTTTTAAACCTAAAGGGGATTTGAACCTCCTCCTACTGAGATTAATCAAAACCAAAAGCAAGAGTAAAGCGGCAGCAGGACCCAGCAGTGAGCTGCATTTGTCAGCAGTCCACCTCCAGTGAGGAGGACCAGAGAGTTATTTAAGGCTGTGATCACAGATAATTACCGTGCTGAGCGTCGAGAGTAAAGCCGATGCTTCCTCTTCTGACTTACATCATCCACTCTTAACTACCTTTTAGAAATAGAACACTACAACAAACCAAAGCTCTTTTTTTTTTTTTTTCTGTGGACATCCAAAAAGATGAGGCAGCTCAGCTCTATTTAGACCCCACTGGGACCTCAGGGCCTACTCCTTCTCAGCAACTTTGAAAATCCCATCCTAAATATGATGGGACATATCTCTGGGGCTGCCGGTTGCCAGAGAGCTAATGCAGAGATACGTTCGGCTGAGGATTTGCACACACAGGCTGGCATATTTGACAAACATTTCCTGACAAACGTGTCATAGCACTAACGATTCTCAAACACGTGAAATAAGGAAAAGGCTTAAAGACATAGATTTTTATAACCCAAGTAATATGTAATTCTTCTACAAGGAGTAACATACATCATGGTACAAACTTAACTTTGATCTAAAAGAAATAATAAAGAGAGTATTTTTACTATATAGTAAAATATATTTTACTATATATAATATAGTAATATATAATATATAATATATAATATATTGTATCTATAATATATAATATATAACATAATAATATAATAAAAATATATTTTTACTATATCTTTCTTCTATAAAGAAAGAAAAATACTTTCCTAAGTAGTCTCCAAGGCCATCTTTTAAAGATACCACCCCCAAAATGCGTATACCACTTGTTATATTTTAAAGGCACTTCATGTCACTGGAATTTTCCCGCAATATTTCCTTTTAATTCATAGATCAGGGCTCAGCAGGCACCTTGCTAAAGCTTGACTCAGCAAACAGAATAAGCAGATTATCACCTTCCTGGAGGAAAATGCATTTGACTCTCTGATAGGGGACTACTGCTAAACCACAGCCTTCAATAATCAGACGTTTTGGGCGAAGGGCTCAATGAGCGACAATGCTAGATGCAAATTGCACTCCCTAATTAAAAAAAAAAAAATTAATTTCTTTAATCTCTTTTTAACTTATTGCATACACACTCAGGTCATGTTTCAGCAGTTGCATACAGGACCTTAAACCCACACTATTTAACAAACTTCATGGAAGGGATCTCAGCCGTCCCTATTTGGTGAACGTTTTGGGGCTGTAAAAGCTGATATCACGTCTTGAGTACCAGCAACGCTCCCAACAGATACTCTGTCAACTTCACTGGCTGCCCCTTATCTCCAGCCCTTGCGGTGACCACCGTGACAGGGATATTTTCACTTCTTTTTTTCCTGCCTTACAGGAAGGAGTTCCCCATCCTGGCCTGCTGCTCACAAGACAGTTTATCAGGCCTTACTCGGTCGCACAGGGCCCTCGCCCTCGGATCCTCCTGCCCTCTCCGCAGCGCCCCGCGGCACTCGCGCCGAGCGGGAGGCGAGGCGTCAGCCTTCTCCAGCTGCCCAAGCAGCCATTCATTTCTTATCTCCTTTTCATTACGATTCAAATCCCTGAAATTTCAACGATCTTAGCATCTTTGATGCTTCTAACTCTCTGGCAAATTTGACGGAAAGTGGCAAATGAGTTCAAAAAGTTATTAGGAGCCAAAAGACACAGATGCCACAGGGTCACAACCATCTCACTTCCTTATGAAATAAAAGTAACGAACGTTGCAAAAACCTTACCAAAATCGTGGGAATTCTGGAAAAAAGGGCACGTAAAAGTCTGTGGTGATTTCATCAAAGATCCCCGATGTGTTTCCAGCACAGCCAGTGCAATCCAGCCTGGCCTCCGCCGGGCGTTACGACAGCGGTTCGGCACAGCTGGCGGCACGAGCAAGTCTGGCGCGAAGAGAAACCCACGGCTTCCTCCTTACTCACGTCGGAGGCAGCACAGGATTTCCTCTCTGCCTCCTACCGCATGGTAGGAGTATAAGAGGGGATGACAATCTAAAGACACATCAGACCAGGGGGAAAAAAAAAAAAGAAAAGAAAGAAAAAACCAGCACGACATGCTGCCACTGTTTGAAAGGTAGATAAGTTTTAAATAGCAATAATCCCCAGAAACTATCTAGTTCAGGTCATCAACTAACAAGCTGGTTAATTCCTGTAAGGATTAATGCTTGAAATTATTATGCCTGACAGATGTTTGCTGAACAGGAATTAGTCCAGAACATGCAGCATGAAAACCAGCAAGAAGCAAAAGTGCAGACAGGTACATGTCAGAGCTGAGAGTTTTAGAAAGCATTAGCTTAACCTCTAACATATTATAATTTTCCTTTCTACCCACTTTATCTTCTGCTTCTTTTGTACTCTTAGCTCCCTAGCAGGAGATTCCCTTCACAGACTGACACACTAATCTAGATTCTGCTCTCAGTTCCAACTGAGCAATGTGAAGAAGAGGTTAGCCGGTATTTGCAGGCAATACCGCTGTTGCACAATTTTGGCTGAATGGACCACACTTTGTAGGCGTTAGCGCTCTCTCTCACGATGGAGCACACGATGAAGTCTCCATTCCTGATTCCCCGAAACTATTGGAAAATATAAAGCAGCGTTTTCCCTCCATTAATTATGGCCATGAAATATGAATAATGAAGTCTCCATTCTTGATTCACCAAAACTATTGGAAAATATAAAGCAGCGTTTTCCCTCCATTAATTATGGCCCCTCTGGGTACGCCTGCTGTTAGACATTCAGTGAAGTGAAACCCACTGGTTTGGTCTACCCACCCACTGCCACTTGCATCATCCTAATGGTGTAAATCTAGTTAATACACTCTAGGACCAACCCAGATCCCACTTACGCTCAAGCTACTGTAAATCCAAAGCAAGTCCACATGGCCAACAAATCTTTCTAGTTTTACAGTTGCTGTGTATCATAATTTACACTACACTAAGCAGCATGTCCAGGATTACAATAAAAGTAAGAAGGAAAGATGGAGAAATCAGTGAAAACAAAACATGGGGAAAAAAGTTGGTTCAAATTCTACTTTCAAATTAGAAGTTACAGATACAAACAGGGATAAAACTGTGAACCTCTCCACCCATTGCAGGGGCAGAATCAGGCAACACAAGTGAACGGCATGGAGAAAACCTGAAGAGAGGAAAAGAGATGGGATGAAAATCTAGGTGGAAGAACAACAGTGGGATAGAAACTGTCGATCAAGCTAACCCTGTGAAATTGCTAATACAGAGGATTAACTGAAGACCAGTAGCCTTAGCTAGGGTGTGACCCCCATGTGCAACGGTGACCCCAATGCAGCCAACCGAACACAGAATTTTGCCACCAATGATGAAAAGAAACAAGGGACAGAAGAGGAGGAACATCTGACGAGCTAGCAACGCTGTCAGTGCCTCTAGAGAGGGAACTGATATACCAGCTATTTTCCAACTGTCTTGTTATCCTTTTGCTAACATGAATAATCCTTAGAAATGATAAGAACATCTCAAAACATGTCAGCCTACAGACTAAAATATACGATGCCTGGGGGAATGCAAACTGGAGAGCAGTCCATTTATCTGAAAGTCAAATCAGGGTTGTTTTAGGATTGTGTTGCTGTTTGAACGGCAGAGTTTAAAATGCCTATAAATGAACCCCTTCACACACTTTTCCCCTGTTCTCCCTCTCCTGTGGTAAATCCTAAAGTCACTGTAAATTTGCCATAGTCCTGTTAAAAAAGGACTGAAACTACTAGTACTGAGGAAGCAGAGCATACATGGCTAACATCAGCTATATGCAGCAATTTCTAAAACACAGTAAGAAGCGGTCTCTTTGGATGACTAACCTAGAAAGCAAAGGAGCCCAGCAGCTACCCTGGTGAGTACAGATAGCCACAACCTGGAGGCAGCAATAAAAGGATCAAACTAAGTCAGAAATGCAGCATTCCCCATAAAACTTTCAGTAAGTTAGTATCAAACCGTATTTTAAATATATAAATCCTAGATTGCCACTTGAGCATAATTCCCTTTAGACCAAATTTGATTTCAGTTTTCCATATTTTGAAAGGTAACTGCAGTTTCAGCAAAATATTCCAAATGCTCCCACAACATCTAACCTGCCATTCCCTTCCTTCCCATACAAAGAACACTATTTTCAGTTTCAGTCAGGGATGGAACAGCGTTTTTGCCACTCTTCAGGCCAACTATCATCTCTGTTGTGGTAGTGGAAAGCATGTGAATGGCACCTTCTTTAGCCTGACATTTCTATGTTCAAATACAGATCCAGTTACATCTGTAAGAAAACACTTGGATAATCTTAGCTTACCTGACAGTCTGTAGGCACTGCAAAGGAAACATATTCCTGCAAACTCAGGGCAGCCCATGGAGGTAAATGACTACATTGTCCCACCAATTAACTTACTGTACTTCAGTGATACTCTGGACAGACTGGCCTCATTGCCCACTAACCGTCTGTATCTTGTCCTGGCTTCAGCTGGGATAGAGTCAATTTTCTTCCTGGTAGCTGGCATAGTGCTGTGTTTTGGATTTAGGATGAGAATGATGTTGGTAACACACTGATGGTTTAGTTGCTGCTAGCTAGTGCTTACTCTAGTCAAGGACTTTTCAGCTTCCCACGCTCTGCCAGGTGCACAAGAAACTGGGAGTGGGCTCAGCCAGGATAGTTGATCCAAACTGCCCAAAGGGCTATTCCATATCATATGACGTCATGCTCAGTATATAAGCTGGGGGGAGTTGGCCAGCAGGCTGCGACTGCTGCTCGGGAACTGGCTGGGTATCCATCGGTGGGTGGTGAGCAATTGCATTGTGCATCAATTATTTTGTATATTATTAATATCTTCCCTTCCTTTTCTGTCCTGTTAAACTGTCTTTATCTCAACCCATGACTTTACTTTTTTTTTTTTTTCCAGTTCTGTCCCCCATCCCACTGGGGAGGGGGGAGTGAGTGAATGGCTGTGTGGTGTTTAGCTGCCTGCTGGGTTAAACCACAACAATCTTTGAACGGCCAGTGATGTATCAGACTGCCAACTGTTTAGGAGACAGAAATTGTCACCCCAGTAGGGTTACAAGGGTTATAAATTCTACAGCATTGTCTGAGCTCTGACAAAGAGCTATGAAACCCCTCAGGTAGAAAACAGAGCAGCAGTATAAAAAATTTTCTTCCAAAAAGACTACTATGACTGTGTTATATATTCTTACTACTCTGTGGAGGCTCAGGTCCTAGCTGTGAACCAGCACTCCACCACGCTGCAGGTAGCACGTGTAGAGCAGCGGTGGCATCCCCAATTCACTGAGGTTACTGCTGAGGCAGAAGAGAAGCAGCAGAATATGGATACAGAGAGACGGGGAACACACACGAGCTATAACGCAGTATTAGTCAGCGTGAAAAGCCACAGGCGGAGCAGCAGCTGCCTAACCACGGTCAAATTTCCATAGACATTGCAGCAAAAGAGTTTTATGGTGGAATGTGAGGGATGGTCATGACGTGGATTTGGGAAGGATTACGTGTGAGGACAAGACTGGGAGAAAAAGCATGAAAGTGCTCAGGTGAAAGTCTACCAAGCATTAGTGGAGATTGGTATCACAGGCTGGCCAGAGGTGGAAGCTGCTCTCTCAGTAACATGAAATGCAGCACAGGGATGGATGTATGGGAGTCAAGATTTCCATCTTCTGGGAAAGATCACGTTTCTAACTCTACTTGAACTCTGAATTAGAATAACGTTGGTATAAAAGGTCTCTCCATGCAACTGCTACTCCCCAAAGAATCTGGTTTGGAAATGCTGTGAAAGGACTTTTCAGAAACAGAACACCCACACCAAGCATTCAAGTTGCCCTAAGTAATGGGCTTGGAAGTACTGGCGGGGGCGGCACAGACGGGCGTCAAGTTCTTGGTCTCCCTTTCTGGTACAATTTCACTCTGTGTAAATAATGAATCATTATGCAGAACCTAATCATTAGGCAGAGCCTAATGATTCAGGTGTCCCACCTGCAAGCTGAGCACCTGAAAGATCCAGCTAAGCCAGTCATTATGTTCTGTCCCATTCAACAAGAAAAAAAATTATTTTGACTTTATCAGTTAGCATAAAAAAAACCCAAAAAACAAAAAAGCCCCAACCCACACACAAAACCAAACCCTGAAAACTGTCAAATCTGATTTGAGCAAGACTAAAAGAACCAAGATGTGGGTTAGCTGCGGGTATATTTACTTAACTGAAAAAACCCATCTATTTGCAAATCCCTAAACTAAGGTGTAACCTGCTAGTAGGAGTAACTTAAAAGCGCCTCACAAATACCAGAGTGATAGATGACACAGGAAGGGCGCACTATGGAAAACAATTACACGTGGGGCACTAAAACAGCCTGTTAACATCCAGGTAAATTCCTCAGTACTGACTAACTACAATAATTCAACACTAGCAGGGCTTTAAAAACAAAAAAGACATGACATATGAAGTATTGGGATTAAATGTGTTCACGTAATTACTTACAAAAGTGTTTCGTGTAAATACCTTCAGCTCTTTGATCAGACAGCAAATGCTAATTGGGTCTGCAGACCAGAATAACAGTACCAGCCTTCCTCCATCATTACATATTCTCACAATACAAAACAGCTGGACAATCAAATAGCTGAGGTGAGAAATAAAGTAATGCTGAAGGCAAAAATATCTTTAGGCTTGCTGATAGCCCCATCCTAAGCACCCCTAGGTAAATGCAATCAGGTGGTCAAGGTTTACAAGGGATGCCTCCAAGGGAGTGTCTGAAGAAGGGGTGTTTTGCAAATGGACAGATGTTCCTACTCATCTTCCACAGCAGTGGAGAAGGTACATAGTGTTGCAAGGCAAAACAGGGCTGTGGGCAGTCAGGTCTAGGCTGATAGGCAGTGATGAAAGCTAGCCCTACTGCGGACAGCTGGAGGTGGCACAGCTATCATTGCTTCACACAACCTAGGGTGCAGGCAGCTGCCAGGCAGTGCCAGGGACATGCTCCTGCTCCCTCACCTCCTTGCAGTAACTCCTCTCACTGCTTACCTCCCCTCTTTCTTCCTTCTTCTTTGTCACCCTAATTATTACTTTATTGATTCCACACTTACACATGAGCTTCTCTCAGGGCAAGGAACAATCATTTGGGGGATGTCCATAATGGGTCCATTTTTCAGACAAGGACCTTTAGTTCTGGGCCAAGAGCTCAGTGCCAATGGCACTGTCTTCCAACTGAAGTGCTTCAGAGGAGAAGCAGTCATACCTGGGGTTGGATTTGAGAAAATCTGGCTAAAGAAATTAATTCTACACTGAAAGTGCCTTAAAAAATTAAGTAGTAACTAGAGAACAAGGACATGAGGAGAGGGCGGAAAAGTTCTACAACACAGGGATTTTACACTTGTATGGTAGAAAAAAAATAAAAAATAACAGAGAGGCTTGAAATTTTTTCCCTTCTTTAGCTTGAAGACATTTTCTGGAGATTGTTCTCTCATACCAGCAGTATGCACCCACTGACAAAACAACTAATGGAGTCGGCAGGTCTCTAATCTGAGAATACAAGGGAAAAATCCCAGGCTTTGGTGAAGCCAAGGGCAATACTGTCACAAAGCCAAGATTTCTACCCTGACTCCTATGGACTTAAAAGACAAGGTAACAAGAAATTTTTTCCTTGGGTGCTCTCTTTATCTGGAGATCTAAATTGACCCAAACACTTCTCTCGTGTTTACTAAGCCAGCATTATTAGCTATGTACTTCACATAAAGCCTGGGCTTAACCCACTGCAGCTATAGACCATTTCTGCTGACTTACATAAGAAACATCACCTACATTTGTCAACCACCATCATCTGCCATTCATATAACCACTACCACGTTCCCACGGACACTCAAGAGCGCTCATGCAAAGAGCCTTTTGCATTAAGAAAAATCAGTCATCTAGATTAAAGGAAATGCCCAGCCTGGGGAAGAACTGACAGCTCCAAAGATTGGCTTCTCTTATTTACTTACAGAACCCTTAAGGTGCGGGCGTATCTCCTCACATGACACTGCCTTCCTATCTAACTGACCTGAAAAAGCAGCAGGTACGTCAGTGCCTCTATGCTTACCACCTTCAGCTTTCCTGAACTTCTTCAAGCTGTACCAACAACGGGGTACAAGCCTGGACAAAGACCAGCTGTTACATCTCTTAAACTACTCCTCAGAGGCAACATGTGTTTTTCTGCTAGGCTTGCCTTGTTATAATGGCAGGAAAAGAAGACAAGCGTGCAATGCTTTAAATCACATATCACTTCTATGTAAGGTGGAGAGAAAACACAGCGAAAAGTAACCCTGCACTTTTTTCACAGCTTAATTTTTTTATTGCTGTTTTGTCAGTCCAGCTGAATGAGTAGGTGAGCCAGCGTGTGAGATAATCTTGTAGAGTAAAAGCTCCAATCCTGTTGGTTTTTAAATAAACCCAAGTATCCAGATCCACTAATGGGTGGTCTACTCTGTCTCACCTGTGACA
Source organism: Pelecanus crispus (assembly GCF_030463565.1). Taxonomy (NCBI): domain Eukaryota; kingdom Metazoa; phylum Chordata; class Aves; order Pelecaniformes; family Pelecanidae; genus Pelecanus; species Pelecanus crispus. The sequence goes on from NC_134648.1 coordinate 57,637,299, forward strand.
CCCTCCAACCTAGTACCTACAACACAGTTGCCACATTCATGGAGTGTACCCTATGAGATGAGATCGTTAGCGTCCCCGTTTCACAGATGGACACACCGATGCCCTCAGCAGCATCTTTCAAATGTAGGCTCTGACTGACGGTGCGAGACTCAACAACACATGAAGCACACGACATCACTGGTCCTATTTTAAACCTCTGATTGTACTCCTTCAACATCATAGAGCAAACCTGTGGCAGAGAACACAGCTCTTCTGAATCAGTCCAACACATGAAGAGAAGGATGACCGTGTGCTCAACAATACACGCTCAACTTGTATGTTGTTTGGGAGTCATAGATTAAGGCCTTGACGACTATGCTGTTTACTCAGCAGAACTGTGCAAACAGTTTAAGGAGAATTCATGAGAACTCTGGTTGTATACGCCAGCCTGGATCAAAACAATACTTAGGAGTACACTCATTCTTGAAAATCAAGTATTTTCAAGGGGCCTTGAATATATATAAGATCATCTCTCGCTCCATCAAAGATAGCAACTTCCTGAATATCTGTTATTTGGTCCCACAAGGCACGATATTGAAAAGGGTTACAGGGTGCTGTTACTGTTCAACAGTGGGAGGGACGTGCCTGGGAGAGGAAGCCTGCAAATTGGGCTACCGGTCAGGCTTCTGTCGCTGTTCCCAACTCTGCCAATGAATTCCTGCATCACATGGGCAAACACCACAGAACCACATGCCTCACTTTGCTCAGCTATCCCACAGCTACAGTAATATCAACGTGCCTCAAAGGAACCCTGTCCTGGTTTCAGCTGGGATAGAGTTAATTTTCTTCCTAGTAGCAGGCACAGTGCTGTGTTTTGGATTTAGTAGGAGAAGAATGTTGATAACACGCCGATGTTTTTAGTTGTTGCTAAGTACTGCTCATGCTAGTCAAGGACTTTTCAGCTTCCCATGCTCTGCCAGGTACACAAGAAACTGGGAGGGGGCACAGCCAGAATAGTTGATCCAAACTGCCCAAAGGGCTATTCCATACCATATGATGTCATGCTCAGTATAGAAACTGGGGGGGGTTGGCTGGGGAGGAGCGATCGCTGCTCGGGAACTGTCTGGGTATCGGTCGGCGGGTGGTGAGCAATTGCATTGTGCATCACTTGCTTTGTATATTATTATTACTATTATTATTATATTGTTATTATTATCATTTTGCTTTATTTTATTTCAATTATGAAACTGTTCTTATCTCAACCCAGGAGTGTTTCTCACTCTTACTCCTCCGATTCTCTCCCCCATCCCATCGGGGCAGGGGCAGTGAGCGAGCGGCTGCGTGGTGCTGAGTTGCTGGCTGGGGCTAAACCACGACAAACCCAAAGGTTTTTGTGGGTCTGACTGTTCTTCTACTAAAGCCAGTAGGGTTTTATTATTATTATCATCATCATCAACTGCAAGGGGAGCAGCATGTAGCCCTATGTAAAGCATTTCTAGGATTCCCTGGTGACAGGCACCATATCTACTAAGTATAACAGTAAGCCCCCCAGCACAAGCTAACCCACATGGGCCTCTCATTCATCTTATGCTCCCAAGTATTACTGTCACTTTTCTGAAAATGCTTTCTGCATAGCACAACTGTGACAACAGTTATTTCACCTTTTAATACCACTAAACAAACACTAGTCAAGAACAAAATGAGCAAGCCACAGCTTGCTATCTGAATTCCAAAGCAAATTACAATCTCATGGTTCTCCTTGTTTCTTTATCTCCTTCAATTTCTTCCAGTACATTATTTCATGGATCTGTTCAGTGAGATCCCAAGGCTGAGATTGCCACTTGATCCTCAGTCTATTACAGTCAAAGCAGAAATTCTCTTGAAATCCCTTGATATGAACGACTTCATATCAAGCCCATATCTTCTGTTTAAGTGTAACATAGAAAAGATGCTTGTAACAACAGAGATATGGAAAGTCATTTCTGCCAAAGGGAAACAAATGAGCCCACATCATCTTTAAAATCAATGCATTTTTCCTTGGAATACAGTTAAGCTGTGTGCACAGACAGAGACATCAAAGATTACTTATTAACCTGACATGTGGTGTCAATGAGAACCTCTACCATCTTTATCCCAACATTGAGGTGGGGTCACTTCAGATAGCTGAAGTTAAATACCCTAGGGCTCACAATGCCGTGAGTCATTTTGTTGTAATACAGGCAGTACCATCTCGTCATACAATTTATTAGTAATACAAGGACATACCATGATAAGCAACAGTTCATGCTACTTTAAGTCTATGAAGCAGTGAACCCAACAGCAATGTCTAACAGACAGCATGTTTACAGCTTGCCCTGGGTTCATCGAGTCACAAGTCAGGATGTTGCAGAGTCATCAATTCTTGTAGAAAGCAAGGACCGACTTGAAGCTCCAGCTCTAGAGAAGAGTCTGTAAGGAGAGGTCCTTATGTAAGGATCTCCACTTTCGTTTAAAAAGACTATACTTCTTTAAAACTCTGACTGTTATGCCCTAAATAGTCAAATGCTAGAGAACAAACAAGAAAAGTAAATTTTCGAACAAAAGAACAAAATTGTATTTAAGTTGTTGCTGACAATACTGCAGCTGGTCATGGAAGAATTGTTATAGAAAAAATCTGCCTTCCTAAATGCATATGCCAGTATCAGCTACAGGCAATGGAATTAGATTTCAGATGGAATCTTTAGCAAAATTCAAGGATGTACAGTTTGGGGTCTATCACTCATCAGTATCAGGCTGAGTTTTAAAGTTTAAACACCGAGTTTTAAATACTTTCCAATTCTTCTTGTGTCATTTCAGTGTGTTTTTATTTAATCAATATTAAAGACACAAATCTTACCATTCAGTTGTTTGCAGACCAGATCTGCATGATCAAAAAAGACCCTGAATACTTGCATTTTTAAATTCACAGAATTGCTGTCAAATGAAGCCTGAGAAAGCTGAGACATTACTGACCATCAGTAAGCATTACCTATAGAGATATTTTCCTTGAAGAATAAAAGTATTCCACTGCCTACACTCCAAAGACAGCAGGGAAGTTTTTAGCCATACTCAAAGAGGTGTTTAGGAATCTGGTATTTATTCCTGTTGACTTCAGGTGCCTGAATACCTTTTTTTTCATATAACTGTGCCAAATAAAAAAATTCCCTTGCCAGTTACTGTCTGTTAACATTCCTGGAGCTCAAGAATTTTTCCAGTTATGTGGCTTCTTCCTTTCACATGCCTGAATTGCCAGGATTCACACTTAGCCCACAATCCTTAAGGGGACATGTATAATGCAGTTGTGAAGGGACCCTTTCTAAGGACATCCCTGCAACTGTATAGACGGTAGCTATCCCAGAACAAATCTGCCAGGACAGGTCATAGCTGTGCCACGAAAGCCCATCTACAGCTGACAAGGACTAACAGATGAAGAAAACCAAACCAAACCAAAAATCCTCTATCTTGTCATTACTACAAATGACCTGGGATTTGCCCTACCAGCCACATCAAGGAATACATTATTCTGTGTCATGATGAGTGATCATCACTTTTGCTTGGTTTCAAGGGAATTATGCTTATATGATAACATTCAGTAATTCTTGAAACTGTTGGTCAATTTTGTCAAAATAAAACAGATCTAAAGATGCTAGTTGAGATCATAGCCTTTCTGTACTTGACGTACTTGCGCAAATGTGTGCCAGGCAGAACAAAGACAGAAGCTGTGCCCTGGAGACGCAGCAAAGTAAAAACAAAGCGCTTTGTGACCAGTGCAACTCAGGAAATCCAATCTCCTACAGAACTGTGTCCTTGGTTGATTAAATGTTGACACTGAACTGTGCTAAGATTTTCTGTTTCCATGTTCAAAATGTGATGCATCCAATCAGAGTTATTTATCTTCTTTGAAGTTTTGAGGGAGTTGCCAGTCCGGGGGCATTCACCTAGAAAAATCCTTCTCCTTTTCTCTTTACAACGTAATTTACACGGAATATCTTATTTCCAAATGGAGGCGGTCACTTATGAACGTATCACTCAGTCACTAAGCTAAAAACTGGAGACAACTGGCAAGTGTCTGACTAGACTTGATTTTCCCTGTTGGTCTGTTTCTACAAAATTTGCAAGAACTTAATTACCTTGGAGCTGTTCTTCTTATGTCGTACTTGGTTGAAACTGGAAAATGGTAATGAAGTACTATTTGAAGGACAAATACCAAGATGCACATGCATACACATATTAAAGGACAGCATAAACCTTGTTTCCAACAGAAGCTATGCTGAAAGATGAAGGCTAGTTATCTTTTTGAAGCTGCGATGCAGGTGCTAAGTTTGGAGCATCCCCTCAGGCAGTAGCATTCTCTTCAAAGACATGTGGGTGCAGGTACAGCCACATCCTCGGGCTGAGCATCCACAAGCATACACAGAAGCTTTCAGGATGATTTGGGAGCCACAGATAACTGGAGGGGCACAGAAAAATGGCTTACACACGAGGAAAAGCTAAACACTCTTTCCAAGGAGGTCAGTGCATGAAGGCCACAGAGAGGACACGGGCACCAGGAACAGACTTGGAAGTACAATAAAAGCCTTGACCAGGATGGGAGGGAAAGGAGGAGCAGTGAAATACATGGCTGAAGGAAAGAACTGGAACTATCAGGAGAATGAATACAAGAAGAGAGGCAAGCACCACAGTACCACAAACTGAATGGTAGCTAATTCTGCCTTCGTTGGGAATTTGAGAGGACTCCGGATCTGATGATTCACGAAGAATGTGAAAACAGCACTGGGTATAGGGGAAAGCTGTTTTTATAGAGAGCCCATCAGCTTTGTCAGACTCCACTTCCTGACAGCTAGTTTATAGGCAACAATGTTCCCGTGACTCACCAAAAGATGTTTGCTTCTTGTTGAAATAAAAGTCGCCACGGGACTGATTGCAGCGAGTTATATTTCCTTGAGATCCAACTGGCTCACACACTTGGCAACCACTGAGACTGTGCCAAGCTGATGTGCATTTCAACAAACCACAGATTTGAGACACTTTTAGAAAAGGAAGGAAAACACTTGAAGGCAGCCAATCCGCTTGTAAAGTTTTGTTGCATTTTTCAAATTTTTTCCTGAGAAAACAACCACTGCGTACAAAGATTTTCAAATGGCACGCAGCATGCCAAGGGCTTAAAAGTAACATCCAAGAGTAGCAGCAAGGAGCTGGTAAGAGTATCATAGTGATATTATTTTTCATTGATGATTTAAGATAGCCAGGCTTAGATTTGAGGCAAAGGAGAAGGCAGGCATCCTGCTCTGATGAACTTGCAAAAGAAAGCAGCCATTACTTTCACAATTAATCATCATATACATCCGTAATTCCTGCAGATTTCAGTCTGTTAACCGATTTAAGTAGAGCTATTTCTAGGAATAAAGCTTTCCTGGACAAAGACCTAAATTCACGCATGTCAAACCAGTAAGGATTTGGGAATAAAAGAGATGGCAGAACCAAGCGTATGAGAAACCAAAGCCTTCCTACATGCTGGGGTGAAGGTGTGTACATATGGAAGTCATACAGTATCTAAAAACGAGGGTAGCGACTCTTATCATAGAAAAACTGGGAACCTTTCTAACTGTTTAGGAAGAAAAAGGGAGACGAAGTCAGACCTGCTTAAGGGGAATCAGAGCCAAGCGAGGATCTATTTGATTTGAAGAGGAGAGAGGCTGGGGAAGGAGAACAGAAACAAGGAGCTTGCAAACTGCAGCAGAGCCCTGGCAGTAGGGACCGAGAGATGAAGAAATGTGACAGAACGCTGAGCAACCGGCTTTGGCAAGAGCCTGACATCTGGGAAGGGAAAAAGTTGCAGAATGCAGTCGAACGCTTCCACAAGGCTGGTTCTCATTCACAGACGCGATTTTTTAAGAAGAAGTTACATAAAAGGTTTTACCCGTTTGGCTTACATTATTTAGGGAGGTATGTCGCAACTACTGCAGCTACGTTATTTTTTATATACATTAGCAGCACACGGGGAGCCCCCGTCCTACCCAGGCCGGCTAAGCCCCGGCTCCGCTCCGGCTGCAGCCGCTGCCCCGGGCGGCCCCGCCAACCTGCGCGGCTGGGAGGGCACCAGGGCGGCCCGGCGGGGCCGAGCCGCGGCGCGGCGGCGGGCAGCGGCAGCGGGGCCGAGCGGGGGCCGGGCGCCCGCTGCCTTGGCGGGGCTTCCCCCCGCCTCGCCGATCCCGGAGCCGGAGCGGCGCGGGCCGGGGGCAGCGCCGAGCCTCGGGAGGCGGGTCTGGGCGCCGGGCGGGCTGTCGGGGAGGCGAGCCGAGCCCAGCCGAGCCTGCCCTGCGCTGCGCCGCCCTCCTTCCCCAGCGGGACGGGACGGGACGGGACGGGACGGCGCAGTCCCGGGGCGCCGCCTCACCGTTATTCCCCCCCCGCCCCCCGCGCAGGGGCAGCGGGCCCCGAGCCGCGGCCCCGGCAGCGCCGCAGGCCGTTTCCCGTGAGGCCGGCGCCCACTCACCGCCGCGGCACCCGCCGCCGCCGTTTCCCCCCGCGGGCAGCCCAAGGGGCCGCCGTGCCTCTTCGCCGCTCGCTCGCTCGCTCGGGCGTTCACCCACCCTCGGCGGGGCCGCCCGGCACCGGCTCCAGCTCCGGCCCCGCCGCTCCGGGGAGGGCGCGGAGGGCCCGGGCCCGCCCCCGCCGCCGCGGCCCGGCCCGGCGGGCGGCGTTATGTAACCCGCTCCCGGCGCCGCCGTCCCGCCCTGCCGGGAGCCGCCGTGAGGGGAGCCCCGCTGAGGGCGGCGGCGGCGGCGGGGCGGCCGCCCCGGGAGGCCCCGTCCCTGCCCGGGGGCCGGGGCCCGGGGCCCGGCTGTCACGGCCGGCACGCCCGACGGGCTGCGGCTTGTCCTTGCGCGGCGGCAGGCGGGTGGCCGCAGGCACCAGGCGGGTGGCCGCAGGCACCAGGCGAGCACCGGCACTCCGCTGTTTCTAGCAGAGTGAAACGCACGGGAAGAGAAAAAGCTGAATTTCTCACAGTGTCACGCTTTGGGGGACTTGGAGCTGTGAGAGTCCACAAACACCAGATGCGCGACAAAGCACGGACCATCGTTACATGTGCCGGCAGCCCCAGCGCAAGTTTCTTTACCTTTCGTTACCTTTCGTTACCTTTCGTTACCTTTCGTTACCTTTCGTTACCTTTCGTTACCTTTCTTTACCTTTCATTTCTTTTGAATGCCCAGAAAGCAAGGCAGCGGCCTGTATTTCAGCAGTTACATATGTCAATGAAACAGCTCCAGGTCATCGCAGTTAGTACAAACAGGAATTAATTTGGATGCGTGGAGTGTTGTAACTGACATTTGGGGGGGGGGGGCAAAAAAAACCCCAAACCAAACCAAACCCAAGAACTTAGCAAACAAAACCTGTTTCCACTGTAGTCTGATTCAGGCGATTCTCTCCTCTGTGAACTATCCAAGCAAAAAGTCTACTGTATGCTCAGGTTATTCTGGAAGAATCGGTTAGAAACAAGCCGCGGTGGTGTGTTGTTAGCCACAGCGTCGGTTCTGTAGCCCAGCAAGAGAAGCCAGCGTAGTCGTCAACATCTTGTGCTCCACCTGCAGCATCAGAAAGTTATAATCACATGGAAGCCAATGCGTTGAGCCACAGGGAGGGAAGGAGGAAAGAACGAACAGCTTCTTCATAGTTGAACAATAATGTAAACAAACTGAACGCGCGCGTGAAGAAGTTTGTCAGCATTTCGTAAGGCACAAAACGTACTCTGCGGCAGAGGTTATATTGGTGCCCTCTGCTGCTGGGAACTTGGTGCGGTTCGTCTGCCTAACGAGCAGAAAAACAGGCCATTTGCGATAAAAGTCTCTGACCACACGTAACAGTACTGTGGCCAAGAGCCCCGAGATAGGTAGTTGAGAAGTGAAGAGAGGGTGAGCTCCTGGAGTCTGTGGGAAGCGGCCGTCCCCACCTTCTAAAGCGGGGTGGGGTGGGCTGGCCCACAGCAACAGTGTTGGCTGGCTCCATCAGCTTCACGGGGCTCACTTCTGCCCACAGCCAGGTATTCAAGACCATCTGCCGTCCATGTGCCAACACAGCTTGACTTGGAATAGCTCTGTATTTAAATTGCACCCAAACCATCAGGAATCACCAGCCCTCACCAGCAGTGAAAAAGGTAAATGGAAATTTTGTCAGAGCTTAATGGTGAGGAGTATACTTTTATAGCTGGTTCTGACCTTGAAGTTCTGAATGCCCACGGCAAGTCCTGTAGTGGCACAGGTTGGGGTGACTATGGCCTTTTAAGTTGTCACTGAGAGGGAAACTGAATGCTGTAATCTCCCTCTGTTTGTGGACAAGCCTATCATCTAACTTGGAAAATCTAATTTATTCACTAGCATGGTTTTGACAGACTATTTACTTAGAGTAAAGTTTATATCACCAGTGTGTGAAATTGAATCTATGCCTGTGCAACTGTTCTTGCCCCATAGTACTTTGGGTTTATTATCTTTTAATGATGTTTGGAATTGTGTGAGGAATGGGATACAACCCAAAAGGGTTGGACTCCAAAGGAATGAGACTAGAATAGGTAGATCATAGAGAACAGAAAATCTTATCTGTGAATTTGCATTGCCAAAACCAGCTCAGTCATCACAGTGAGTACTGAGCAACCCCCACTGGCAGTGATTAATTCCTTATGAAACCACCTCCTAGGAAATTACTTTGTATACCTAGACCTTTTAAGTCCAAGATAAAAGCAGCCCCCTGTATTCAGAAAGCTCCCTGGTGTTGGACAAAGCATCACTGTATCTAAAAATTGCTTGCATTAAGTTCCTCTTCTGCACTTCCCTTTGCAGAGGCTTTCATGGCTCTGATTTTACTACCTCAAACAGCTTTGTACATGCCGAGTTAGAAAAACCAATATACACAGGCAAACAGCAGGCATTAAGTAAATGAGCATTCAGTGCATTACCCAAACAATATAAAGCTGCCCACACACCACACCTAAACAACAAAGGAGAGGTTAGAAAGGCTGCAGGCAGCGTGGAAGGGCAGAGGAGCTTCTCAAAAGGCAAGAGCAGCAGCTCTAGCTCTCTTTCCTTGGAAGAAAGGAATACATTTTTAGAAGCAGTTGGCTCAGCCTCTAAACCAAACCACGAGTATTTGTCAGTGAATATACAGCATTTTCAGACATTTCCGGTGATGAGCAGAATACCCAAGAGACTGGGTGGAAAGCACCAGATACTGCAAAACTAACGATGGTGTTGACATGGTTTACTCCACAGGAGGACCTGCATGACATCTTTAGGGCAACAGAGAAGCACTTATAATGCTGCAGGGTAGCTGCTCTCTCTTATTAGCATAACACACCCATTTATTCATGCTCGTAGCTGATGACAAGTATTACAAGATATTAAAATGTTTCCCTTTATGTTTGCTTGGGTACAGCAATGTAAAATTGTTATTCAAATAATGAGTCACATGGCAGTCTTGGGTGGGAGGAACAGCATTTGTTGGCAGAGTAACATTTGTGTGCAGCATACCAGTGACATATGTCTTTGGCATGACAGTTTTCAACATTGGGGCTGTTGGGGCTTTTTTTTTGGTGGTGTTTTATAGCTACGAGAAGTTGCACATTGCGTGATAGAAAGCTTCTGTGGGTGGTGGTAGGAGTTGCTACAGAAGAACTCTCTCCTCAGTCAGTGAGGAATGAAGAGCTGTAAACTCTAAATGCTAATGTCAAAACAGCGTATCTTTAGGAGCACCAGGGCAAGGATCACACCGATGACTAAGGCTAACTTCCTGCCCTGTATTCATGCGGATATCATCTGGACTTAACCTGGCATTTCACATTCTCCCTGCTGCATATTTTGAAATTTACCTTTTGTCTAATTAGGCTCCTGGGCACAGACTGACTACCTCTGCAGGGAGTGGGACCTTGTGCTACAGTATCAGTTCTGACACCCCTGGCCCAAATACTCCCCCATAGCTAAGCATTTGCTATTCACCTGAGTTCCAACTTACGGGCAGACTTGGGTATTTTAATACTCCAGGGACACTTGAAATTTAAGCACAGATTCTACAAGACAGATTCCTAATGAATTGATTTCTGTCTCGAGAGCAAAGCAGCAACTCTCCCTTTCCCAAGCATCATTATTTCTTCTACCTATTTTCTTTGTAGGTTCTCACAGGCTCTGCTCTTGTTTTTTTCCCCACTCTGGTGTCTACGCATCTTTAACAGCCTGAAAGCACTCAGAAAACTTTTCTCCCTAAATATGAGAAGAAACACTCAATGCCCAAAAGAATACACTAGGGGTGTTAAAAGCTGATAAAGGGAGCAGACTCGTACTTTGGAGTCAATATCGCTTCACAGTTAGTGAACAGAAAAACAACAGAAAAAGGTTGTTGTACATTTAACTACACTGTTGCAGTTTTCCTGATGCATCTGCAGTAGTGAAAGTCCTTATATGAGATTTATTAAAAGGAAGCTTTTTTTATACTGCTTCTGTATGGAAATAAATCTGACTATGTATCTGAGCACCAATATAATTATTTTGGTTTAAAAATACATTCTTCAAGCAAAAGTGTCAACCAGAGAACAACTGAACATAGACCACATCAGAGGCACAGATGGAGTAGGAGCAGAAGCCCAAGACACGACTCTCCTTGCCCCAGGGAGCATCTTCACTAGCAGCCTAGGAAGTCCCACACTGTTTGGTCTCTGTGCCCCCCATCCCCAGGGGTGACTTGTGTTTGGGTTTTTTTTTTTTTTTTCCTGCAAGTTGTCTGTAGCATTTAGGCATCAGCAAGGTTAGCAGCTATGCAGAAAATACAGTTTCTAACTTGTCTACATTTTGCAACTAGAACAAAAGATTGATTTTACTTTTATTCTTTGAGAAATTTCTCCCACTTTCAGCTTCCTTTTTTTACAATATATTTTAAAGTGCACTGTTCTGCATAGCTGTCTTTTCCCAAGTGTCTTTACAGTCCTCAGTGACCTATTCAAGTTAGGAAGATAAGTTAACATGGAAATAGGAGGAGGCTGCGAACTGGAGGAGAGTGTAAAAGTATCTTTGAGAAAAGGGGAGGGGGGCGAGATAATTGTTTCTCCACTTGGAAATAGAAATAGAGAAGCTTGATCATAGAATGAGTCTCCCTCCAGATGAGATAAAACAGGGGGATTGCTGAGGCTTGTGCTGTTTGGAGCATTGTGCTTACGGAGCACACACCACTTCTAAATCCCGTGCAAGCCTACAAACGATGAGAAAGATAGTCTAAAAATCAAAAGAATTAAAAGAATTATAGCTGGTATATTACACCCAGAAACCATTTCTGACCTGTAAATCTTCATGTTCTTCATCTATGAGAATTTGATTAATTAATACTAAAGTGAATTAAAGAACACAGACTTGACATCCATGGTAAACTGGTGTAGGAATAAAGATAAGTCCAAACACCTTCCCACATTTTGAAATGAAAGATATTCTCTATTTTGTATGTTCTATATTTAAACAGAAAAAAAATCATCAATACTCATCCACTTTTTTAAAAAAATATGAAAATGAATTAGGTTTATGAATAATCCTATATATAAGCAGCATTTTCATATCTTTTTTAAGACAGCAGCTTTAGAAGTCTCAGATTTTATGCAATTATTGATTTATGCCATGAACTCTCTGTGGACCAAAAAAAGTTCAATGGCTGTATTACAGTAGCACGCAGAGACCTCCAACTGCAAGCAGACACAGTTTGCTAGGGAGTCTGAATGTGCCTAGGAAAAAAGCCTAGATGTTCTGGAGCAGCAACAATCTAACCACACCAGAAAATGTATGGGGGAAGGGGTATGTTGACTTCTGCTTTTAAAGTGTGGATTGGGTTTTTGCCTTGTTCCTCTCCACACACTTGGGTTTGTTTTTTTTTTTTTTTTAAGTCACAGAAGGAGATGCCAGAAGCTGGTTTAAAAAGTATTCTCTGGAGTCCTCTGGAAAAATAGGAAAGACAACTGTTGAAGTATAACATTCTATAAACTACTACTAAAATTAATCACGTGACTACAGGTGGCTCTCCTTGCTTCCCTTCACACCACAAATGCAGCTTTGCTATTTTGATTTCCCTGAGACTCAGTTGGCTGGAGCTACACTTTCATCTGTACTAGTCTCCCTGCTTCTAGATATGCCAGCTTTGTGAAACAATTCATTTGTTTGCATCTAGTCTTCTAAGGGGTGGGAAACACATGCTGAACAAAACAACTCTTGTATGCCAGTGTTTAAAAGACTATAGTTCTAGGAGAAGCCTTTAGTTTTACTTTTCTCCTTCCATGGCACATGGACCTTAAATCATTAGCCACAGCAGCCTAGCAAGAAACTACAAGACCACAGATCGGCTTCCTCTGATCGAGTGTCTCAAACTGAAGTACAGTGACAGAAAGCAGCTGCTAGGATGTACCTTTGTCTCCTCCTGCCTCCCAGGACTAGCAGCAATTGAAAACTAGTATGCGAACAAATCCCTGGACAAAGAACAAAAGGGCTACTGATGGGGAAGGGAGTCCAAAGATGATTCAGAGTGATCTAGGCCCCAGCGTCACAAGAAAAGTGATTGTTCTAAAACTCAGAGCTTTTTCCTACACTTTTGTTCACAGGGTGCAAATGCAGTTTTTTAAATGAAGTCAAGCCGATTATAAAACAGGCCTTTGTACAAGCCCAACAAGTGCTACAATTAAATAGCAAACAACTTTGCAGTACCAGTTCTTTATCCTGCGAGTTGCTAGCTATGTCCAAGGATGCTGCTGAGCAATCTCAGCCGCCATGGACATCAGCGATGGAATAAGGCTACTACAGGCTTCAGAGGAATAGCTCAGAGCACTGCAGCATTGAAACTTCAATCACTGAAATCCAAGAAATTAACTTAAAGGTAAGCATTAAAATTAAAGAAAGCTGCCATGCATTTTAAAGCAAATTTAGGAAAGGTGCATACACTTGTATTTGTGCAGAAGCTGCCTATTCTGTGAAAGAACTGCTTGCCCTCTAAAAGTTTATGGTTAATAACCACCACCAAACCAACCTGTATGTTTGTGTCACGGAGTTATGAGCATTAAAAACACTGCGTGTGAACAGTCAGAATCAAGACAATCACAGTATCTCTATGGGGCACTTGGCAGTGCTCTCTCCCTTCAGAGTGGGGAGATTCTCAGAGCAGACATGTAACCTAACAAGGGACACCAGGAGTATGGGCAGGAGAGAGAATCAGACTGACTAGGAACATGGGTAAGACTGTAGCAACTAGGTCTGATAGCAAAGACAGCAGAAATTGTTAGGGTGGTGCAGAATAAAATTAAGAATAGAAGAGTTCTGGGTAAAAAAAAAAAAAAAGGAGGGGTGTGTGTCTGTTTCCCACACCTTTGTACACCCTCTCCTTACTTTCATTATTGGAAACAGACTCTAGGCCAGCCCACAAAAATTCAGAAAGACAGGGACAGTATCACATACATTGTAGAAAAAACTGAACATACTTTTAGCTCAATTTAGTTTTTACAAATACAAATAAGTTTGCAGAACCTATACCACAGCCAAACATGGGCAGATCTCCACGCACATTCCTGTCAAAGATCAGTGCTCAGTAAAGTTTCAAGTCCTGAAATTCCACAACACAGCTATCTTCTGAGGGGCATAACACTTTACATCTGCCTCATGCCAATTCAAGTTCTCTTTAGCAGAGCATAAACCATTGCATAACTCCTGTGGGAAATTTTAGTCAAAACAACTCCAATTGGCATAACAACTTGAAAGCTTCAATCCGTATGAAAAGATGTGAGCAAGTGAGATGAGGGTCATTTTATTCTGCACAAAACTTTATATTAAATAGTGGGACTATGAACTTTTTTTTTTCCCCCCACAACCAGTATCATTGATTGCAATGATTAATTTTAGTTTAGTTACTCGCTTAAGCTTTTCTTCATCCATGCTTTAACACATCACTTCTGCACTTCCACGAGCATGTGGTATATAGCTGAGAATTACCCTCAACATTTTTACAGTAATTAGAACTTGTTTACACCGCATCTAATATACAATTACATTGATAACACTAGCAACTGAAGACTAATATTTTAACAAAAAGCTTCCAGGTTCCCCAGAATTACTTTAATACAGACTTGTCAAGCAAATATTAAGCAACAACAATTCATGTGATTTAGGGTCACAGCGTTGGCTAGACTCTAGTTCCTTTTCAAAGGAATGTTATGAGAACTTAAAAAAATGTGTTAAAATGTGCACATGCATTCCTAGAACAAACTGAAAGACTAAAGGGTGCGTGATAAAAAAATAAAGTCTTTATTGAAATATTGTAGTACCAAGTTCAAAAATACTAAGATTTTTTAAAAATTACAATTAAGATTCTCCGTAACAATTCCATCTACTTTGCAAATACATTGACGTGTACAAAACTCTTGAATTTTTACTTGGAGAAACATCCCATACAGTTGAAACTCATGTGTGATGACACATGCTTGGCACTGTCTGTCTTCTGCCACAGAGGAGATCAAACTGCCAGTGCTGTTTATTAAAGCTGAGGCAAGTTTTTGTAACAGGAGATGCATTTCTCAAAATGAGACAGAATTACCTTACCGTAATTTTTTTTTGTAAACTTTATATAGAAGAGATAAGGGAATTCAAAAGTGCTGAACAAAACCAGATGTAATCACTCTCAGAGGCAACAAGCATGCAGCTACTACAGCCTGCCATTTCCGTGAAGCGCGTAACTCGGGGCTCACCCACCGCCAGACTGGAGCCGTCCAAGCCCCCTCGTGGACACGCAACACATGCTCATCCGAGCTTTTCTTGCCCCACTGCAACTGCACGTTCCTAAAACATGCTAAGCTCAGCTAACAAAAGCACTCCTGTCATTGTAGCTATACTGAATATGCCAGCAGAACTTAACTGGGTCACAAGAATCTTTCTTACAGGCAGAGAGTGCCCTGGGGTTTTGGTTTTTTTTTTTTTAATATATATTTATATTTTATTTTTATTTAATCATATTATTATTATGAAAGACCAGAAGACATTTCCAGCATTTTAAGTAAATTACAGTTTGTACAAATTACCATACCAAATTAAATCAGAAACTCAGGACCCTGTTTCTGCAACACTGGTCAAAAGTGAATGCACAGGAAACGAAGAACAGGACATGCACACAGTTATAATCCCAGTGCCTAGCTTTCCATGCCTCAAGACTTGATCCCATAACGCTATCTTTGTATTTAGCAGATCAATTTTACTTTCTTGAGTTTGCCCAGTCTTTTTTCAGGCCCACGAAAGATTTTGGCATTCATAACTCCTGGGTGAGAAGAGGCAAGAGGTGTTCTCAGAGGTAACATTTCTCAGCTCTACATACGAGTCAGAGGTATATAAAAGTATGCTTCCTCTGTAATATTGAAAGCCTCAAGCACCACTGCTATCTGCAAATAAGTAACAAGGGTCTAACAGACTCTCGTCAGGCAGAATAGCTGCAAGAAGCCCCGCTTATCTCAAAGAATAATTCTACTCCTCTTATTACAAAGATCATACTACATGTCCTTGCTCCAGGATAGCTTCACTATTCACAAAGCACAGTGTTAATATGAAGAGGCATATATTGAGATCAGTGTCATCAAGAAGCAAGCTTGAAGTCTAAAGTGTCTCATTTAAAGGTCCACATTCAAGCTTGAACACGATCTTCCATTCCGTTTGTTAAACATGGGGCTCAGACATTTTTCCTTTGATTATTAGCATGACCTCTCTCTGCCAAAGGCATCCTTACACGATCTAAGCCAAAAAACTTCCTTAGATCACGTAGATCACCCATCAGTTAAACCGACTCACGTCATTTCATACATATTCTTTGCCTCTGTCATTTATGACATGGACTATGGTATTTTAAATCCAATGCAAACACCCTCTTGGAAATACGCTATAAATCCATAAATACTATTTAATTACCCATCTAGTTAAGAAACAAACTTGCTTATAGGTCTCCAGGTTAGATCCAAAACAGGAAGTTAGATACAGTTCAGATTCCAAAATGTCAATTTCCTATGGGACCCAAGTTTTTATGCCGGTAAAACCCCCATAGCACTTCTACATTTCTGCTGCTTGTTGCACAAGTTTTTCAAACTAGCACATCTTCAAAATAACCAAGAACTTTTCACAGACGTTTCTTCAGTGTTCACAATTTAGGCATCCCACACAAATTTTAACTGTGCAGTCCAGAACTGTAGGTACATTTTAAGCATTCTTAATGCTTTCAAAACTGAGGATATGTTGGTGTCGCGAGATGTTGCCTTGATGGTACGCTGAAATTATTTACCTAGCATGCAGAACAACTGGAGCTCAAGCCATCCCACTAAAAAGCTTCAAGAGACAATAAAACCACCTAAGTAGAGCTCAACTGTTAAGGAACAATAAGGGACTTCATTTCCAGGTGCTATCACAAGTCAGAAAGACACACAGATATCTGACTTGGACACGAAGAGGTGTCCTGTTCCGATAAGCTGAAGCGAGGCTTCTCTTCTGACCTTTCTCACCAGTTAATTTAGCTGTTCCCTTTTTAAAAACCAACCAAACAAAAAACTTTCTGCTGACGGAATCATTCTTAGATGTCTATCTTCTTGTGCACTGTATAAGAACCTCAAACCACCAATTCATAACTAGTAATTCTGTTCAGCAGCAGAATGCCTGGAAGTAACCTAATTTGTGACTAAGTGTGAGCATTTAATCCCTGCAGTTTGAATACTGGCGCTTTTATTACTGCTTTCAAAATGAGGTGATAGGTCTTCTAACGGGAATATCAGCAAAATGTCAGGAGTCTTAAGGGAGTCCCATTAATATTTCTTCTGAACAGATGATATAAATCTTTATCTGGAAAATACAAGAAGTTTCACTTAGACTGATAGAAGACTGGACCATGCAACAGATAATTATCTCTTTGTTTCTAGAGTGTACACGGGCTAATTGTTCTACGTCTTACCAGTAGGGAAAAGTGTTTATTGCTAATGGAGCGCTGCATATTGCATAATCCAAAAGCATTTGACCATACAAAATATTTTATTAAAAAGCATTCTGTTGAGCTTAATATTATCTCACAGGCCAATCTCACAAAACTACAGTGAGTAACTATAAATTCAGGTACTTTTATTTAACCCAGTACACAGACTTCAGAGAAGCTTTCTAATATTTATAGCAGTTTTTCAGTGTTCAGCACGTTACTCTATTTGCTGAACAATATCAGACTGCAAAATTGCTCTTACTGTTGATAGATCGATAATGACATGGGATAAGTCATTATCTCCGTGGCAACAGAATCATAACTGTTAGAGGAATATTGCGCATGTTGCTGCTGCGACTCTTACAGGCATGCCTCGGCTTCCTCACACAGGTGCTCTCTCTGCAAGCCTGGTATGCCCAGAGTACTAACAACCAAGGGCATCTCTTGGACTACAGAGGATTAAACTACAACTGTGGTTGCGTTATCCCAGAAGAAGCATATCCTCACAAGGGTTTATTACACTTCAGTTTGATGTTGTTATTTCACCTATAATTTCTAATGAACCACCTCCCTGTAGAAATAGCTAGAGTGAAATTCAGGAAGGCAAATACTACAAAGTTCCGTTCACAGCCCAACTTTTTTTTGAAAGAAGACATTTAGTTGCCTTTAAGAATAGAAAGATCTCTTTCTTTTTACTCAGTTTTCATTTAATTCCTCTCTGACTCATCAGGATCTTACAGTGGCAGGAGTCTTTCAGCTAGATTAAAATGAAAAACTAGAGCACTTGGGCTATTACACTTACCACTTGCTCAGTCTCTGTCTCTGCATATAGTATCAGGTCAACAAATAGAAAAACATATTTTTGCTTTGCAGAATTTATTGAAATTTTATCTAGCATGAACTGGATACTGGTGGGTTTTTTTTTTTCATATTGCACAACCTTGCACCATCGTAATCACAATATGTAAACCACAGAAAGCAGTAACTTTTCTGTGTCTTGATCAGCATGACTGTACCTGGCTTCTGATGTTCTGTTGAAAAGAAAACATACTGACACACAAAATGCACAATGTTCATCAACAATACAATATGTAAACTTTGCCTTTAGATTCATAATAGAAAGTATTTCTTCACAAATACATATACTTTCAAGTACTGCAGGAACACTTTTTATTCATAAGCTGTTCACATGGGATGACAAACTGCATGTTTGCCACAATTCCCTTTGGAACATGTTAATTAAATTTAAATAAAAGGCAACAGGACGTGATACCTGAACATGGTTTCATAGCAAATGAAAAAGGAGTCGTTATTTGAGCACCAATTGGATTCCACAAAAATCAAGAACTAGCAAACAGTCATCTGAATGCTGAAGACAAGCTGGTCTTATTTGTAAAGCTCTCACATAAGCAGAGCTGGGTGGAAAAGAAGTCTTTTCCTTATAAATGCAAGTAATACAAATGGCCATTAATATACCAGAAGGCCAGATGCCAGAGCTGCAATGTAAAATAATACTCAGAAATACACTTTGATTTGTTATTTGCGAGAGACTGGTTTAGTACAGAGAAAAATTTTCCAACACTTTCTTCTACTTACAGGATGGACCTGGCTGCTGTTGGGGGACCTCCATTGTCTGCTCCAAGTTCTTGGAAAGAATCCGGCATCTGCCCAGGAGCTCAAATGAAGTTGGCCGCACACATGGCCATCTCCCGGACATGTTCCAAATTCAGCGCTTCTCTGGCTGCTGCAGGGCAGTTCTGTGCATCTTCCAGCACTGGCTGAACCAACCCTTCTGCACACGCAGCCAACGAGCCCAATCTTGCCCCCATCTCTCCATCTTGCTGCCACCCCCACCAGCTGTTCCAGTGAGTCCAAGCTGCACAAAGCTAGCAGTTACTCAGGTCTCCTCTCCTAGTACTAAAGCAAAGCATGCAAAGAAGCGCTAGTTTCTCAGTGATGCAAACCGCCAGCTTCATCCCGTTAAAAACCCAAACAAAACCGAACAGGTGAATGCAGTCAAACAGGCCACTAGACACAGCCAAAGCTACCAAGGAGACAGACCCATGGCTCTGTCAGCTGCCCGCACCAAGGCTCCGCTGCCTCCTCCGCCGGCCTCCGGTGACAAGAGGTGCCGGCTCACGGGCGCTGCCCTCAGGACACGCTTCTACCGCTGCAACTCCCGCATGCTTGCACACGCTTCGCCGCCCAGGAGTTTCACTCAGCGCAGGCAGCCGATACTCCAGAGCAGCCCGCCCCTCCGCTGCAGCCCTGTTCTCCCCGGATTTCCCTTAGCCGGTAACGCCGTTTTGACTCCGGGCTCGCCCCCCAGCCCCAGGGAGCTCCACCACAGCCTGCACCACCAAAGGGCCGGCGGCGTAAAGCCCAAACCCCACCCCGGGGACACGCGGCGTCGGCACATCCCCCGGCTCCACCACAGACCCCCAGCGCACCACCCTCACGGCTCCGCTCAGCCCGTGAAGCCCCCGGGCCCTGCCCGCACGCCAGGCCCGAAGGGAGCGGCTGAGAACGGCGGCGGCGGCTGCCCGACGGGCCTCTTCCCCGCCGCACCGCTCGGCCCGCGCCCCGGCCGCCCCGTGGAGCCGGCGGCAGGGACAGAAAGAACCGGTCGGCTCGGCGCCGGGGAAGAGCAACGCGCCCATCGCCTCGCCGCCGGCCGGGCAGAAGGCAGCTGATACGCGCCGGGCCCACCGCCATGAGCACAACCGCTACCCGGAAGCGGAAGGAGCTAACGCTAATCACGCGCCACCGGGGCTTCCCGAGCAAAACACCGCAGCGGGGCAGCCTGACCAATCGCGTCGGCGGGGTGGGCGGGGATTAACCAAATCACGTTAGATTGACAGGCACTTCTCCCAATGCAACTGCAGTGGCGCAGTTCCCTCTACAAATAGGGCAGCAAGGCACCCTCGGGTTGCTGGGTGGGACAAGGCTCGTTGTATCTTCACGCTACTGGCTGTCGGTGCTGATTGGCGGGTGTCTCCGCCTATGAGAAGGAGAAGCTCGCCCGCGATCTTTCCTGCTCTCCGCCAACCGGTGGTCGGCGCTGGCTGGGGGCCGGCGGCGGGCGCGGGTGGGCGGCTGGGGCAGCATGAGCGGCGTCGTGCGCGCGGCCTGGCGGTTGGGTGCCGCCGCCGCGCGGGGCCGGGCCGGGCGCGCGCTGAGCCAGGCGGCCGGCGGGGACAGCGGCGGCGGCGGCGACGACTCGGGGTCGCGGGAGGCGGTGGAGCGGCTGGTGCGGGCGCACCCGGTGGTGGTGTTCATGAAGGGCAGCCCGGCGCAGCCCCTCTGCGGCTTCAGCAACGCCGTCGTGCAGATCCTGCGGCTGCACGGCGTGGAGGACTACCGCGCCCACGACGTCCTGCAGGACCCCAACCTCCGCCAAGGTCAGCGGCCAGGCCGGGGCAGGCGGCCAGGCCGGGGCCGGGCCTGGGGCCGGGGCCAGGCCTGGGGCCGGGGCCCGGCGCGGCGTCTGCCGGCGGTCACCTTTGGGCACCGCCCCCCCCGCTGCCGGGGCTTGCACATAGCCTGAGCCCGTCCCGGGCTTCTCCTTGCGAAACGCCGCGGTTAACGGGGCAGAGCCAGAACCCCGCAGTACCGGTGTCCCCGTGGGGAGGGCCCTCGGGAGGCCGCGGCCCGGGTTGCGTGAACGCCTGCGGCCCGGGGCTTGCGGGAGCGCCCCTGCCTGCCTGCCGCGGGTGTAGCTGCTTTCGCTCGCTTGCTTGGCGGTTTTGGTGGGGGTTTGTAAGCAGGCCTGCGGCCCGGGGCTCGGCGTTTGTGGAATTTGAAGCGTATCGCAGAGGTGCGTTGTTGAGGTCGCTTTGCCTGGACGTCCCCGTTTGGTTTCTGTAACCCTCGCTGTGTGCAAGCGCGTCCGAGTTATCTGCAGACTGCAGATATGCTTACGGGGTAGCTCCTGGAGATCGGGCTCTTCGTGCCACGCTGCCTTGCCTAGTTAAGAAATACAAAGCTCCATTAGAAGACCCCTAAAATACTTAATTATCTAGTCAGATTGTTCCCTGTGAGCAGCACGGTGAAAGTTCGTGACTGGCTTGGATTTATACCACTGTATTCTCTGCTGGGACTGCCTGACAGGGTTGTTTTGATAAGTACGAAATCATGCAAATCATTTGCACAAGAAGTATTTAGTAATAGTTTCACCATTAATGCTCCAGTGGTAGGAACTATTCTATATAAAGGTTTTTGCTAATTGTAGAAGGATAGTACTCTGTTCTCATAATGCTTTTCTTCCTTCCTTCCATCTTCAGTGTGCATAGCTGACTTAAGGTTTTATGTGGTTATTTGAGAAAGTTTTAAAACAAAAAAAAAGATAAAAGTGCATAGTAATTAGTCTTGCAGGTGCATGGCATTAACAGTTATTGTCCAGAATACACTAAAATGTGCTTTAAATCCATATGCTGGCGTGTATTGGGTGACTTGCTCCTCCTGTGTTTTTGGTATCATCTGATTAATTCAGTTTTTCATTAGCTTTTAGCTGAAAGGCTGATTTTTCCAATCCTTGCTTGCTCTTCGGTTCACAGCTATAATAGTTGGTATGGTATAAAAACCTAAATACTGGAATTTGGGTGCAATGACATTTTTTGTTAATGAATGTTGGTTTTGTTCAAGTAAATCTTCTACTGCCTTTGGCAGGTGAGCAAATCATGGTAATTTGCTAAACTTATTTACATATCTAAATTTATTAAACTTATGGTTTACTAGAACAAACTTGTAAACTAAGAAGGAGGAAACAAAACCTTGAAATCAAACCATCAGCATTTCACTTTTGGTTGAGAGGGCTTTTATGAGCCCTTGAACAGGTAATGCATTTGTCAGTTACAATCTCTGGGCCTTGACCATGTGAATATATAGTATTTTCTTCCTGTGTAACAGGAACATCTCCCTTCTGAGCACAGCAAATGTTTCTTCCATGTGAAGTCTGGCTTATGCTAGGTGGTCTGAGAGGTTATTGCCGTCCTGGCTACTTGAGCTTTAAATTGAAATTAGTGGTTTGATCTGGACTGTTTGGCTAAGCTACACTGAATGCAGTAACAGAGTGTACACTTGCACAATATCCTGCTGGTTCTCAAGTGCTTAAAGAAGTTGTTCTGTTCCCTTCCATGCGCAAGCTTTGGCACTTGTCCGACTGCATGGAGAGCCAGCTCGATTTATTAACCGGATCACTGGGTGTGCAAGTTGAACTAGCTTCTACTGTGAGGTGAGTGCCAGAGCCAGCACCAGGGCCGGAGCCTTGAAGTGAAGAGTTGGGGAACGACACGGCTGCTTTCAAGGCCAGCAGGCTGTCATACTGCTTCAACTCTATTACCTACTGCAGCCTAAAAAGCCAGTATGTGCCTGCTTCTGTGGATGGCAGTCTCTGACAGAGGAGAGGGCAGGGCTGCTGGAAGCTGTAGCTCTGTTAAGTTGCCAAGTGTGATTCAGCAGTGGCTGCCTGAAGGCCCTCTTAGTCTCCTCCTGGAGCTGGCCTCAGGTGCTGAAAAGTTAGATATGCAGCATGTGACACTTTCCTAAGCCCTCTCTGAACATAATCTGCACTGCATGTATGTGGGGTTAGCGAGGGGTAGCTGAGCCTTTAGTTGTGAAAATATCTAATGCATCTGTTCAAAGTGAACAGATTGATCTGCAAGATTACTGTATGTGAGCTTGTCACCAGCTTTCTATTCAGCTGAACATAAATGTTTGCATAGATGTATGCTTATACCATTTGTAGTAAGAGCAGGCTGTTGCCAAGATGGTGGTTCAGGCCTGTTTGAAGTGCTGGTTGGTTTCTTTCCTGTACCTATTAAAACACCTGATTTTCAGGTTGTTATAGTTCAAGTGCTGAAACTTGCCTTGTGCTTAAGTATGGCAAGCTGTAAAAGCCAAACAACTCCCCTAGTTGCCTCTTCACCTAAAAGCACACTCAGATCTGTGAAACTAAATAGTCATTGGTACTTCATGTGATTTAGCTGAACTTGAGCTGAGGATATGCTTCCCTGACACAAATCCTTATTAAAGCTGGTTTAAGAGACCTTGGCACTCTCTTGGACTCCATGGCAATTCAAGTTTCTCGAAGTTGGCTCTTCCAGAAGTGATCCTGCTCTCAGCTGATGGACAGCATTAGGCTGGTTCAGGTCACTAAGGCAGCAGAGAAGCTTGGGATTACATACTGGAAAAGTGGTGGTTTGAACTGGTTTGAACTGTTGTTCACCCTCAGATTGTTTTCATTGTTGCTTTACATTATCTAAGCATGGGATGCTACCAAGAGGGTGGTCTTGATCCTTCCTTCCACCCATGGGCTAGCCTGCCATCACTTGTACTTGCACCAGTACTAATGAGCTCTATGAAAATGTTTTGCTTTTCTGGAGGAAGTGTGGTAGAAGTGAGAGTGGTTGCTTGAGTCAGTTATTTGATGTGGCCTATCATTCGTTAGTGCTAATGCTGTCGAGAGAGAGGCTGAGAATTGGTAAATGGAGTGGGGGAAGTGGGGTGGGAGTGTCCTAGGTACCCCTTTCAGTAGCACTTTGCACTGATTCTGGTTTCGCAGTCACCTTGAAGTGTGCTAGCTCAGCTGTCAAACTGTAAACCTGATCTGTGGAGTGTGCTTTTACAAAGCAAACAGTGGTGTAAAGAAGAAACTGCAGCTTCTGAAGCGCAGCAGGAAGTGTTAACCTGCAGGGAGGGGGAAGGAGATCCCTTGGGGTGTCCGTACTGCTGGAGGATTCATCACAAAAGCGCATCCCGAGTGCAGCAAGCGCAGACCAGGCTAGCTTGCTTTAACACTACTGAAATAGTGTCAGTAACTGCTCTACTAAGCTAGGAGTTGGTTACCCGCTTCAGGAGGTGTTAAGTTTGTAATCTGGTTGAACCTCGTGCATGCAGGCATTTAAAGCAGCTTGTCCAATATATGAAATGCAGCATACAGAGCAGCTAAGCTGGATTATGTTGATATTTTTATCTGAAGTTGGATAGATCCTTGAATGTACTATCAGTGCTTGTATGGATGTGCAGTTGGGTCCTTGAAGGAAATATTTCTGTGAGAGAATAATTGGTGTAAATATTACCGTGGAATGCTTATTGGCAGTAGGTTTATTATGTAGAGCCCTTGGTTCTCAATTCACGTTTAGCATTACAATATCTTAACAGAAACAAACCCTGTTTTGTATCTGCAGTGGCTCCTTTGAGTAGGGTTATCCTTAAATGTGCCTTAGCACTGGGACTCGTTTTTTTCATTGCAACTACTGTGGGTTAAAAGATTTTTAGGACTGACCTCTTTTGAGTGCTCAAAGGCCAAGAAGTGATTAAGAAAAGTACTGCTAAACACAAGTTCACATCAAAACTGCTAACTTCTGCAAACTGCATCTAAAAAATTGAAAGGTTTTAATGAAATGCTAAGGAAGAAGTTACAAGTGGTGGTGCTGGAGATCAGGTTAGATGGTTATGGGTTCCCTTTGGCCTTGATTTATATGGTAAACTTGCTATTTTGGACTTTTGAAGCATTGGTTGTCAAAATCATAAGTCAAAATCTCCTAGCTGATGTTGTACGTCATGGTTAGGAACACTTTGTCACAACAATTTTTTTTCTAGATTACTACTATTTTAGTGGATTTTTTTTTAAACACATTTGTATTGGACTAAGAGGAATAATGATTCTTCTGTATAATTTTTTGTGTGATGTCTCCAAGTGCAAGTTGGGTTTCGGTTTATACCAGCTGATCAGTTAATATTTTTGGATGGTCTTACATTTGTCTTCTATGAAGTATAGTTTTAAACTTTAATTCTGTACTTCATAATTGTGACTCGAGCTCTGTTTTGTTAAGTGAGTACTTTTAAGAGACTAAAGCCTTTGTGCCCCTCCCATGGGCTGTGAGGTCTGGCAATGAAAGATAAAGCAATTTAAAATTCATAAGGCTGCTAGAGGGACAAATGTATCTTGCAATTGAAATTGCAGTAGTAAGTATAACTGTGTCAATTCAGTAAAATCATAAAATATTTTAAAGTCCCTTTGGGAAGTGTAAAGGATAACTGATTGTAAACAGTTTTCAATGTTTTCCAAGACTTCTCATTTATTTAATTGATTAAAAAGTAACATTTCCTTGTTTCCTGGGAGGGGAAAAGAGACGCTACATTTTTCCAGCTCCTGTTTGAAGTCAGTATAGGAACTGACTCCGTATCTTTCAACCCACATCTTTGAGTTGGAATGAGAAACAAGCCTAACTTCAACATCGTTTTTCTGATAGGGCTTCTGTTATATAGATACATTTTTGCCTCAATGGGGAAGAAATTAAAGTATCAGTAGTTCTGTCAGCCTGAAGCAATGTATTCTGTTTAAAAACCCATTCTATTTGGAGAGGCGGGAAAGCCTTTAATACTTTTTTTTTTCTTATGCAGGAGTAAAGAACTACTCTAACTGGCCTACCATCCCACAAGTATACCTCAATGGTGAATTCGTTGGTGGCTGTGATATACTTCTCCAGATGCATCAGAATGGAGATCTTGTAGAAGAGCTGAAGAAGCTAGGAATCCGTTCAGCGCTTCTGGATGCAGAAAAAGACCAAGACAAAAAGTAAAACAAGCAAAAAAGGATGCTGTGACAGGAATAAAGCAAATTTTCGATAAGAACTTGTTACCAGTAAAGCCTTATGTACCTTAGCTCAAAGAAGGCATCTTTTTGAACTGACACTAAGGTTTACTTGTGAATGTCTGTTAGCTCATGGTAAATGTAGTGATCTTGGTATTTTGATTTATGGATATTGTGAGAATTTGAGTATAACTACTGCACTGTAAAGCATACATTTGT
Organism: Pelecanus crispus; assembly: GCF_030463565.1. Classification (NCBI taxonomy): domain Eukaryota; kingdom Metazoa; phylum Chordata; class Aves; order Pelecaniformes; family Pelecanidae; genus Pelecanus; species Pelecanus crispus. The sequence goes on from NC_134648.1 coordinate 57,663,106, forward strand.
GGAAATTGTGTTTTAAAAAAATAAGTTCACTTCTAAAAGCATTCACTTCTTGATTGAGGCGGGAGTAAACAAAAGAACTAATAATATTTTCATGGGTTTTGAGTGTGTGTGTCTCTGTTCTTTGATACACGAACCTATGCAAACAGTGTTTGCATTCCCTTGCTCCTCTTGAAAAAGTGTTAAGTAATAGTACATCAGTTTTTCTGTGTAACTCCTGCTGATAAGACTTCCTGAGAGCCTGTAAAACTTCTGTAATCATGTATGATACAGGAGAAAAGTAGTCCAAACAACAGAGAAGAAAAAAGATTGTGTGAGAGTGCATGACGTATACTTTTCACAACCCATGGGTTGAGATAAAGGCAGTTTAATAGGACAGCAGAGGAAGAGAAAGTAATAATGATAAAAGAATATACAAAGCAAGTGATGCGCAATGCAATTGCTCACTACTTGCTGACTGATACCCAGCCAGATCCTGAGCAGTGATTACTGCCCCCCCGGCCAACTCCCCCAGTTTATATACTGAGCATGATATCATATGGTATGGAATAGCCGTTTGGCCAGTTTGGGTCAGCTGTCCTGGCTGTGCCGCCTCCCAGTTTCTTGTGCACCTGGCAGAGCATGGGAAGCTGGAAAAGTCCTTGACTAGCATAAGCAGTACTTAGCAACAACTAAAATATCAGCATGTTATCAACATTACTCTCACACTAAATCCAAAACACAGCACTATGCCAGCTACCAGTAAGGAAATTAACTCTATCCCAGCTGAAATGAGGACAGAAGCAAAGCTGCCTGGTCTTGAGTTTGGTCTGCTGGGATAAGAACAAGACAGGTGTCAGGGCTGTGCACGAGCATTGTCACCTGCAGGGCTTCTACAGATCAAGGTTGGTGGTATGGAGCTGCCAGCTCCAAAATACCGCATAGTCCCATTCCTGCTATTTGTGTTTTAGTGTAGGCATTCTGGCTGGCTGCTCCTCCAGTGAGATGCTTCTGGACTCATTTTGGCTGTATTGCGCTGCTGAGGGCTTACAGTGAGATGAATGCATGTAAACTACTATCTATGATTGTTATTCTACTACTGTAGGATTGTAGTATGAATGCTTGCCAAACTGGAAACCATTATCATAATTAATTACGTTTTATTCAGAGGGTGCCCTTGGTGCTGCTGCTGTGGTAAAAGGCAGTGGACCAACCTATTCACCGGATCATAAATTAAGCTCGTCCTCTGCATCTTCTAACACTTCTCGCCTGTTACATATAAAGGTCATTTGATTAAGCAAATGAAATTGTTTGTATTCTAAAACAGATCTGGTGTCCTAAGCCTTCACCAAAGAGGAGGTAGGGCTTCTTTGCTCTTCTTGAACTGGTCCTAGCAGGGAGCAGAAGGAAGCAGGTTACAAGCACTTGTTATTGTGCTGCTAGTTTTGATTTGGAAGAAATCAAATCTGTTAAACCAAAAGTTGTTTCCCTGAGAAAACAAGCTGTTAACAGCTCAGGACTTTGTAGTGGGTTACATGGTAACTGTGTTTCTCAGCCCCAATGACCTTTTCTTTGCCTTAATTTTGCTAGCAAATGTTTGGATGTATTCTCCATTGCTTGTCTAGAAATCTTTGGCAGGATTTTTCCAGGAGTCTGTCACTGCTTACAAAGTGCATAGAAAACAATCAAGTGTGGGAATGTGAAATCGAAGAATCGTACCAAGGAAAATCTCTCCTGAGGTGGCACCACGAATGCCATCAAGGCCCTGTCAGTGCCTGCATCTAAGAAGGGCAATGTTAAAAAGCAGAGCTGGCAGCCTCTGCAATAAATCCCTGTCTAATCCTGTTTGCATGTCCCTTCTGCAGAAACCAGATCTTCTTACATGGGGTTTTTCAACATCTGTATTACAGGATTGTGTAAGAAAAAAAACCACTTATTAGTTACGAGATATGCATTACCTGTTAAAGTGTCTTTATGAGCAAAGGTGGAAAGACAATAAAGAAAGGTAAAGAGACTTTGAAGGTTTTCGATTGTTTATTGTGCTGGGTGGTGGGTCAGGCTTGCTTTTTGCCTCAAAGGCTTGAGATGAAAACACTGCTCTGGAAGAAGCTGTTGTTCATTATTTGGTTTTGACTTTTGTATTGGGTTTGCATGGCAAGGTTTTGGTAGCGGGGGGGCTGCAGGGGTGGCTTCTGTGAGAAGCTGCTTAGAAGCTTCCCCGGTGTCCAATAGAACCAATGCCAGCCGGCTCCAAGATGGACCCACTGTTGGCCAAGGCCGAGCCCATCAGCAACAGCATCTCTGTGATAACATATTTAAGAAGCGGGGGGGGAAGATCCCAAAAACACCAGGACACAAACTGCAGCTGGAGTGAGGAGTGAGAATATGTGGGAGGAACGACTCTGCAGACACCAAGGTCAGTGGAGAAGGAGGGGGAGGAGGTGCTCCAGGCACCAGAGCAGAGATTCCCCTGTAGCCCCTGGTGAAGACCATGGTGAGGCAGCTGTGCCCCTGCAGCCCATGGAGGTCCATGGTGGAGCAGATATCCACCTGCAGCCCAGGGAGGACCCCACACCGGAGCAGGTGGGTGTGCCCAAAGGAGGCTGTGAACCCATGGGAAGCCCACGCTGGAGCAGGCTCCTGGCAGGACCTGTGGCCCCATGGAGAGAGAGGAGCCCACACTGGAGCAGGTTTGGTGGCAGCACTTGTGACCCCATGGGGGACCCACGCTGGAGCAGTCTGCTCCTGAAGGACTGCACCCCGTGGGGGACCCACGCTGGAGCAGTTTGTGAAGAACTGTGGCCCATGGGAAGGACCCATGTTGGAGAAGTTCATGGAGGACTGTCTCCCGTGGGAGGTACCCCACACTGGAGCAGGGGAAGAGTGTGAGCAGCCCTCCCCTGAGGAGGAAGGAGCGGCAGAGACAACGTGTGATGAACTGACCGCAACCCCCATTCCCCGTCACCATGCGCTGCTCGGGGGGAGGAGGTAGAGAAAATCGGGAGTGAAGTTGAGCCTGGGAAGAAGGGAGTGGTGGGGGGAAGGTGTTTTAAGATCTGTTTTTATTTCTCATTACCCTACACATGTTCTCACTCCTCTCTTCTACTCTGATTTGACTGGTAATAAATTAAACTGATTTTCCCGAAGTCAAGTCTGTTTTGCCTGTGACAGTGATTGCAGAGTGATCTCCCATCCTTATCTCAACCCACGAGCTTTTTCGTTGTATTTTCTCTCCCCTGTCCAGTTGAGAAGGGGAGTGATCGAGCGGCTTTGGTGGGCACCTGGCATCCAGCCAGCGTCAAACCACCACAACTTCCTTGTTGGGCTGCTGCTTGTTTCTTTGAATACTTCTGTCTTACAGCACTGCTCTTCTTACGTGGCCTGGTCATGGCTATAGAAACTCCTGACTGATTTAACTACTTGAGGCCTATCCCAACATATCTTTTAGGAAAAGCAAGTTTTAGCTACATGGAAAATAGGACTGAAGTAGCTAAGATTCTGATTTACAAAGTTTCCCTTATCATCCAGCTTCTTGCACATGCCTTGCTTCCCTGGAAGTAAGGGAGTCGGCCAGGAGCAAAGGCAGTTTTAGTTAGAAAGACCATCGTACTGTATAAAAGTTCATAGTAGTTGTAGGGTGTGGCTGAGAAGAACATGCAGTACTGTCTATAATCAGCAAGCATTCATATCTTCACAGTTTTGAAGATAACTTCTTGTTAATCAGATGCCATAAATACTTGCAGAACAGCAGGCTGCTGGCTTGTGCTCCCCTGTCAAGAAGAAAGGAAACCTTTCAAGGGTGACTTTTATTCCCAAATGATTTTAATGTTTTAAGACCTTTTGAATCAGAGTAAATAAACAACTACACTTCCTTAAAGATGGAGGGAGTCACTAGAAACTTTTCTCTAGCTGTTGATTACATGCTGTAATTTCCAAAGTACCTTGTTTACCTTAAATATGTGCAGGTGGTGATGGTTTGTAAGGACCTAAGAAGAGTCCAAGGACCAAGTTCAATATTAATTTTGAAACAGTTCTGCTAATTAAAGAAGTTAATTCTAACCAGCAGTGGAGAGATAATGATTTTTTTTTTTTTAAATTGTTGCAGCTGTTCTACATAAAAATTCATGAGACTGCTCCTACTCACACACACACACTGAGTTGCTGGCACGTATGCCTATGTTTTTGTAGTTATATGTTGTCCCTTCTAACATAACGCTTGCACAGGGTGCTTACTTAGCATCTTTTAAAGATGAGCTTCTGTAAAATTTTACCTGGCATTTAACAGTTAAATTTAGTCATAAGGGGCTTTGGAGGAGTGTTGAATTAGGAAAAAAAAATCATTGAATTACGCTTTTTTGCTTGTTATATAAGCATGTTCTTCAAAGTCTGAAGCATTTTATGTACAATTTAGCCTCAAAACAGTGAGGTAGGGCACTCAAATCTTCATTTTGCAGACTAAAATAAACTGAAATAGAGAAGTGATTGGCTACTTGTACTATACAAGTACAGCTGTAGAGCGAATAAAGTTTTGGAGCCTTTAGTCTTAAACCTATGGTCTAGTGAGTGAAAAACACATGGTTTTACAGGATTATCTCAACAAGTGTTTTAGAGCTTTCAAATATACACTACAATGAGTATCTTTGAAATACTGCTTGTCAGGGAAGGTTTCTCTGTTGAATGGTAATACTATGAAACCTAACGTTTCTGTTCTTATCCACAATTTCACTTGTCTAAAACAAATCTAAACAGCTCTCCCAGCAGATTTAGATTTTTTTTTCTTTGGGTTTGGTTTTTTTTTTTTGGGGGGGGGAGATTTTTTTTTTTCTTAAAGAAAATTCAGGTATTCTCTGAAAAGTGGTGTCTTCTGATTACTTCAAAGAGGATGTGGTCCATGAAGGCTAGGTACATATTCAAACCTTCACAGCTTGGAAGAGATCAGTTTTAGGGCTGGTATTCAAGTGTCTTGTACTGCTGATTTTAAAAATATGCAGAATCTGGGACATACATTCCTTCAGTATTTAATGTATTCACTCATCTGTCTGTGATGCTCCATGAGACAGAAGCAGTAATATGTGAAAGGAAACAGGTGCAAGAAGGCTGATGCTGCCTGAAAGGAAAGCAAATAAAAGCAGATAAACTAAAAATTTCAGGTGGCTCCAGAGGAAGGTTGCGGAGGGTGTCCCTGGGGAGCTGCTCTCGGGGGCTGAGCTGCCGAGGCCCCCAGGAGATGGTGCTGTTGAACCGGGCAAGCGGCGCAGCCTCGACCCAGAAGCATCTTTCAATGCGGTCCTCCCTGTTTTCCCTCTGTGTTGCATGTTATTCTTGGGGGTCCGTGTTTTCTTTTGGGAGAAGAAGGTGTCAGTGTTGAACCCGGAGCGTGTGCCGGTCTGGTACGTAATGCTGTTCCCAGACAGACAACCCTACGCCTTCGATGGAGATGACGCTAGAGCTTGAAGGCGATGTTTTTCACTTGGACTGCGTAGCTGGCGAGATGGTAATGCCGAGGCGGGGAGCAGCTTCACAGCTCATTGCCCTCATCGGAGCAACCGCCTGAGAAGCGCAGTGCCAAAACCAAGCGTTTGCCGGGTGCCCACTGCGTCGCTGTGAGGGGTGGGGAGCAGCGCGCCTGCTTGTGGGGGCTCCTTGGGGACCCGCCGCCTGCCAGCTTCCCTCCGCCGTCCTCGGAGGTGGCCTGTCCCCAGATACACGTGCCTGGGAAAGGTAAGCGCAAAGGCGACTCCGTTGCTCTGCGACGAGGACTCGAGCGGGGCTGAGCACAGGGTGCGAGACCATCTTGCCCCCGGTGCGCGGCGGGTGCGGGATACGCGGAGCAGAGGTGCCGCAAGCACCCGCTGGGGTGCGGAGCTCCGGGGCACCCTCGCCCCATGTTTCGGGGCACGACGTGCCCACCTCCCTCCTGCACTGGTGGGCCACAGCAGGCACGTGGGTCTGCGGCTGGTTCAGGATGGGAAAATTTGAGGTGGCAATGGGGAATTTGGGTTTCTGTCAGCCCAAGCTGTCTCAGCAGAGAGCGGCAGGAGGTCAGATGGTTGTGGTGAAGCTTTCTGATGATTTGCTGTTTTATCAGTGTCCTCTCGTTGGGTTCAGAGGCTTCAAATTTGGCCGGAGAACAGCAGGAGCCGGATCAGGTCAGCGGATGCCCTGGCAGCGGCTGTAGCAGCACGAAGTCACCAGACTGGGTTTTTGCAGAATATTTAATGGAAAAGTTCAGTAAAGGCCTTTTCCCCAGTTGCAGGGTGGCTTATGTCTCCGAGTTGTTTCTGCATGCTTAACCAGACAGTGACCAGGGTTTTGTACGTGATATTTATCAGCGGCTCTAATTCACCAAGTCTTATACCTGAGCTGTCATCTGTCTGAACAGGTATTGCCAAAATTAGGTCTTTTTACATTCAGGCACAGAGGTAGACAGCAAGCCTACCGCAGGTATTTGGATGGTTTACAAGGCCTCGCTAAGTGCAGCCACCATTCTGCTATGAAGTGATTTTGAGATTGTTGCACCCAGGACTCTGTGGTCGAAGTGAGCATGGCTGGCGGTGGCGAAGCGTTTGGTGAGGGGAGAACCATCCACGGGGAGGATGGCCAAACCACACGTGGCGTGGACCCACCAGGGAGGCCAGTAAAGGATTTGAGGATTATGTCTGTTGTGCTACATTTCGTCTCCTCTCTTCCTAAACCGTTAACAGCACTTCAGTGTTTAGCCTTGCCAGGGGTTGTGGCAGGCAGAGCAGTACTAATTCTCATCTTTTCCATGGCCAGAGGTAGGCTTTTTTTACTTGTGTGTTTTTGTTTGGTTTTTTTTTTTCCCCAGCTACTTGCTAACAAGTAGCTGACACATTGTGGGGGCTTTTACTCCCTGACAAATCATTTGGCAGTGCATGAGGAGGGAGCTGGGTAGGGAAGGGGTTGAGGAACTCTGTTGTCCAGTGATAATTAGGTGTGTCAGCAGCAGAAAACCAGAAGAAAATACCGAAGAAGCTTCTAACAATTTAGGAAGGAGCATAACAGAAATAAAATAGCCCAAAGCAAGCCTGTTCAAATACCTTGCTTTTCATGTGGGCTTCAGGTACGATTCAGCTTGCTCTGCTGAAGAACTGTCAAGTTTTAGGGCTGGGACTGGATGTTGCTCAAGCCCAGGCCTTGGGAGTGAGCGCTGTGAGCAGGAGATGGTTTAGGGCTCAGGCCATGACTTCAATTCCATCAAGGTGGTCCTGCACATCTCCATCTTGGAAAGATAACCTCTTCCTATGTATTAAAGGGGAGTCTCAGCAGGCAACAGACAGTAAGTTACATATGAAGGGTCTGGAGCACAGGCCTTATGAGGAGCAGCTGAGGGAACTGGGGTTGTTTAGCCTGGAGAAGAGGAGGCTCAGGGGAGACCTTATCACTCTGTACAACTACCTGAAAGGAGGGTGTAGTGAGGTGGGTGTTGGTCTCTTCTCCCAAGTAACAAGTGATAGGACGAGAGGGAATGGGCTTAAGCTGCACCAGGGGAGGTTTAGGTTGGAAATTAGGAAAAATTTCTTTACGGAAAGGGTGGTCAAGAATTGGAACATGCTGCCCAGAGAAGTGGCAGAGTCACCATCCCTGGAGGTGTTAAAAAAACGGGTAGATGTGGCACTTTGGGACATGGTTTAGTCTAGTCTACCCTTGATTGGTTTAGAGTGGACTTGGTAGTGTAGGTTAATGGTTGGACTGGATGATCTTAAAGGTCTTTTCCAACCTAAACGATTCTATGATTCTATTTTGTTTTAGGGACCATTCTTCACTGAACTCTTGGATAAAATAAAGTGCTAAGGATCAGCACAATGACTGAAACCTAGGAGACCTCTCTCTTTTGAGACCCCAAACTGCCAAGCTATAGCATCAGGCTTCCTTTCACCCCAGAAACTTTGCCATTCTTTCTGAACCAGGAACTCTGCCCCACAAATGGGAGAGCATGCACTCCTTTCTCTCCCAGCGTCTGGTGCTCTGCCTGGTGGTCAGCTGCTTCGTTTGAGATGGGCGATGCTGGCTTGACCTCCTTCACGTGCAGCCTTTCCGTGTCCAAAAGCACGTACTATAATCACCATGCTGTTGCAGAAAGGCAGCTTCCACCACGAGGTTGTTGCTGGTATGGATTACACACTCCAGGTTTGCCAGCTACTGCCTGGTTTCTGCATTTGGCAGGTCTAAAACAGGTCCCTTTTTTTCAGCCTGGGCCAGAGACATAAGTAGGTATGGAATTTCAGATCAAAATTCCCCTTTTTTAGGTGCCTAAATCCTGATATCCTGATTTTTGGTTCCTAATCTTAAACAACATGCAGGAAAGAATTCAAGACAAGATTGCATCTGAAGCTGCTGACAGACATATTAATGCAATACGGTCCAGTAGCTTAGTGGGAAATAAAGTATTTTCTAATAAAATAAAATACTTTTCTGTAAAAGTGACTGAAATTTGAACTTCAGAACATCTGGGTTTTGCTCATGTTAAAAGGGTTAGTCAAGAAAGCTTCTGAGGGAGGTGTACAGGAAGAAAAATCCTTAAAGGTGCTGTGAATTCCACTTAAGAACAATAATAGTGTCCAGAGGGCATGTATGCTGCTAACAAAAATAATACTAGGCAGGCAACGAGTAAACCGGTACAACTGAATGTCAGGGCTGGCGAGCTTTTTTTTTTTTTTTTTTTTTTTTTTTTTTTTTGAGTCAAATGGGAATCTTTCCAGATTTGAAAAATCTAACTTTGGCTTACCAATACATTGGCTTATTAATTTGCATAAAGACTACATGAAAGGGAAATTAAAAGGAAATACAGTGGACTGTAAACAGCTAAAGGTATAGAATGAGAAAGCTTCAGGTTTATGAGTCAGAAGAATAGGAATAATTAATTGGTAGTTCAGAAACAGGATCACTGAAGATTACAGGTAGAAATTAAAGAAGATAAAGACATTGCTGAGAATCTAAATTATTTCTTTGCATCACTCTTCGGCACAGAGAATATCAGAACAATACCTACTGGGACTTGCTCTTTTCTGGTAATCAAGATGTGTCAGAAGAAAAGCTGGAACAAATCAATGATTTAAAAAGCAGCAAATCATCAGCTCCAGATGGTACATTGAAAAGTTCTGAAGGAGCTTAGTTTGAAATAGCTGATCTACAGCAAAAACATGCTTTTCCTAATTAAAACCAACTATTTCGTTGGAGAAGTGGAGGGTAACAATTATACCCAAAGTTAAAAGCGGGATTGAGATAATTTGAGGAAGCACACACTCTATTTACCCAGACATATATTTCTGTTTTATAAACTGGCTGAAAACAGAATGTAAAGTAGGAAAACAAACAAAAAAAGGGAAGGTGGTGTCATGATAGGCTCTAAAGAGCAACGTTCCTGCAAAGAAAAACCATGCCTCATCATTAACCCATTATAACTCCAGCTGGGCCAGTCTTGTCATGGAGAAAGAAGAAGAAACCCCTGTAACTTAGACAAACCTCAGAGAACCTTTGGCCTATGTAGGATACTGTTAATCAAAGAGAGGGGAGCTTATGGCATATTTCTTGGCTGATGTGACCGTGACAGTCTGCATGTCCAAAAAGCCCTGACCATCCTTGGCATCTCCATGCTGCATCAGTCCCAAGACTTGTTCCCACTTTGTGACGGTGTCGTCCTTCCCAAGTGACACCCAGCCCCGCTTTCAGCTGCCCTGGGAGGTGAGAAACCAAGGGGATGAGTGATCTGTTTCCAGCTTCTGAGAGAGGGCAGCTTCAGGTTGTTCCTGTATGTCTGTTAGGTTTACAGATAGGTGAATATTGTTGAGAAAGCCAACATGCTGGTTTTAAATTTTAAGTCCTATGGAGGATGTAAAGGCTGTTCCGGGGAACAGCAGGAAGGCAGAAACTGGAGTTGAGAAGCATCAGTGGCAGCTGTGGTGGGCAGACCTGCCTGCAGGTAGCACCAAGATAGCAGCTTTGTGGTGGATGCATACATGGGGAAAGAAAAATATTAACAAAAAGGTTAAGACCCTCCAACTTTTTACGTAAAGCCAGAGGCTGGCTAGCTGAATCCTTTTTACGACTGTCAGTGTCACTTACTAGAGGTATGTATAGTGCTATTTTTTAAAAAAAAGATATCTTGAATTAGCTATGTAGCAGGAGGAGTTTGGTACAAGGGAAAGAGAAAATGAGCATGGTAAAGAATCTAATTCTGGAAGAAGAAAGAAGAAGGAATGTATTAATTCCCTCCACAAATGCCATGCATGAATTAATTAGATCAGTTTCAACGTCAACATAATTTAACAATATCCTTGTATGTTTATAGTGAATACTCTAGATGAGCTGAGAGGAAAATGTCATCGGTATCCGTACCTTTACCCTTAAAAATGTGTCTTTTTTCTATCTTAATTTTATGCAAATTGGGATGATTTGTGGCCACCTCATTGTGTTCTTTGTTCCCATGTGCTGCTGCAAAGGTACTCACCTGCTTCCATGCTGCCAGCAAAGGCTGACAAACTGCCCATGTTACCTGGAAAAAAAAAAAAAATCTCAGTAGGATTCTGTGGAATAGTTTTAAGAAAAAAAGCATTAACAAATATTTCATGCCCAGACCCTTTGTTAGTAGAAATCAGCAGTTTTTGTTAACTTCAACCAGTGGTTCTTCACTCTTTTAGACAGACATCAGAACTACTACATCCTTGTTTCCACTTATTTGTCCTTTGGTTTTGCCTGCCAGTCCTCCTCCATTTCCTCTGATCTCTGCTTCCATGTATTCTTCCCTCATTCCTAGGATCTCCCCTCCCTTGCCTCCCTTTCCCAGGTGTGTGATGCTGCTGTTGCTCATCTTCTTTTATACCTGCTGCTGCCTCCTCATAGCATTGTCAGCTCACAGCTGTACTGAGTCTGGTGCCCAGCCAGAGTCTATTATGCCAGCACAGCTAATTAGAAGTCATAGGATGCTATGCCTCATTCTTGAGATCTGTACATCTGAACATCGCAGTGTGCTCTGCTGATTAGAAAATACTGATTTATAGTAATATTAAATGATGCAAATGTAAAAAAAAAAAAAAAAAAAAAAAAAAAGATTTACAGGCTTCTGGAATAACCCTGCTGGTTTTCTCTCTTCTCTGTTCTGTGCAATTATTTCCATATCAGTAAGCTCCAGTATACAGCATTTCTAGTGTTTCACTGGGTATTTGCAGCAGTGTCAGCCACAAGATGCCTGGAGAAGCTCTGTATTTATGGGTGATAAACTAGCCTGTAGATTTTAGAAAGACTGTGTTTCACCTTTTCCTTTAAATTTTGTATGCAGTCACAAAAGGGAGGAAAGGATAGTGCAGAGGTGCCCAGGACACCTTTAAATTAGCTAATTTAAATGCAAAAATCAGTTTAGCCATGGCAGCATAGAGCAGAGCAGCATAGTTGAATCGCCCAGCTCCCCAACAGTCCCAAGGGTCCTGCTGCTCAGCTTTTTCAGTGCTCTTCTACGAGAAAAGTCTCCCCTCTCTAATGCCATGGGACGCTGTGGCTCATGTCGTCACACAGTAATTCAGCTGCTTGATGTGACAGTTTGATGATATGCAGGCTTGTGGGTTTTTCCAGATGCAAGATCCACAGTAGAGTTGAATCGCTAACACTTCAGGGTCAGTAGGTTTGGGTCCTTCTTTCCATTTATGACAACACCCAGAACTGTAAAAGCTCAAGAGAAATAAGACCCTACAAAAAACTTAAACCACTTTTACATCAATGCCATCGTCAAATGTTTCTTTAGAGCTGGCCATGTCTGAGTCTCAGACCAACATGCAGTGATCTTGTTACTTGTACACCAGCAGAATAGCAGGCAGCTCTGACATCTCTTCCAATACCCAAAACTACTTTGGGCTAGATAACACAATAAGATGTTGGTAATGGTTGCCTAGGGCAATTCTCAAAACCACTTTATTCATCATTAAGACAAAGAAAATGTTCCTCCTCAGTAGCAGAACTATGGAGTGAGAAATAGAGATTATAGCACAGTATTGGGGAAAAGCTTTGTGTTAATTATCAATAACATCTTGTGAACTCTTCTAAGATGTTCAAGTTGAGAATGTTTGGTTTGGCTCCAGCTAGCAGAAAAACATAGATAAGTTTTCTGATCATCCTGCCAGAACAAGGCAAATAGTAACTACACAGTTTGTGATTTATTTTTCCTCCCCCCCTCCCCTTCCCCCAGCTTCATGATTTAAGATAGGGTGTTTGAGTTGGTGGACAAGTTGTTTTTCATTTTTTTGTCTCCCAAAAAAATGGAGTGGGAGAGTGAAACTTCAGATCTTGTGTCTAGGAGAGATTGCTGTCTAGTTTTCTACTTGGAGAAGCCAAAGTTAAAGGAAAATTAAAGCAAATTTTTTCTCAGAAGAAAAGGATTATTTTGTCTGGTCAGTTATTGTGAATTTGTTTTCCAGAACTGCTGAGTTCAGCTGGAACTTTAGGTGCTTGGTCACTTTGAAAATCATGCCCAGGCTTTCAAAATCCAAGCAAAGGGCCATGATGGTTTATGTAGTAATTCTGGCACTGAGGATGTAATAGAGGCTCCCCTTTTCAGAGGGACCCTCCTACTTCAAGGAATTTAGGGATTATAAGTACTGAAACCTTGCTGTTTAAAGTCCTTTCCAATTTGAGATAAGCTGAATTCCACAAGGAAGTGCAATGCTCAAGTTCAGCACAAAATGGTGGAGCTCCAAACAGGACACTGCATCTAAGCCCCCTCTAGGCTATTATTTGACACTTCATTTTTCTTGTGGAGATCATAAAAAGTGCATGATGGAGCTCTACAACATCTCCCCTAAAGAGTACTGGGAGCTGGTATCCTGAGAGGATAACAGGAACCTATCAGTTTGAATGTTATCAGGTAGGCAAATGCTTGTTTAATTGTATCAGCAGTTGGGTTAATACTTCATTCTGTTCACTGTCCTGCTTTGTTTGGAATTTCAAATGCTAAAGCCAATCTGATACCTGTAGTTTTACCTTCTGGTTTTTACAATTCTGCTTGCAGTTGACCACGCTGTTGCCATCTTGCTTTTTCAGTCTGGATAACTCCATTTAGATCTTCTGAAAACAAGTTTACCCTATTCTGGCATGCAGAACATTCCTGGTTTCTGGTGACTTACTTGACTTTGAGATCACATCCTGGAGGATGGAGGTATAGAACTGTAATTGGTTTCTCAGAGTTGATTTTCTCCTTCTATTAGTTCACAGCAGATGAGTGATTCACTCACTTAACTTCAGATTGGCTCGTGAGATTGAAGAGCCCTTGCTTGCACTCATATTTTAAACATCTCCTACCATTCCTTTATAAACAGGCAGTTGAATGATAATAAGTTTGAACCCAAAGTACCTATTTTCTTTACCACATTGAAGTGTAGCTGAAAGCATCCAAAGTTTGGTGTAGCTGTTTAGAAAGTGATTTACTGTTTTTCAAAACATACTGCTGCTTTTGTTGATATGCCCCACTGGAGCTCAACATATGTATTACTTTTATTATCATGGTAATACAAGCCTATACACTTTGTGATGAAATTCAAAGAGGCACTTGCGTTCTCTTCTGCTTGTATAGGCCAGAGAAAATAGTTCAGGAGAATACCCTGACCTCTTCCAGCAGTTTGTGTGGGGGCTGTGGTCATGATGCCAGAGCAGGAATGTGAGACTCTTTAGGCTTCGTTACTGACTCTGCTGGAGACACTTCCTCTAGGGCTCAGGTTCTGTTTCCCATTACATCAATGACTTAACCTAATTTTTTTAACAAATGAACTAACATTGATTGACCCACTGAGTAGGGTTTGTCCTTGAGCCTATTTCTGCAGTGCCAGAGACAAGTCACCAGTGAAGCTAGGTTGGTTTGTGCTGTCTCTGTGTCTTCCCTGGGAAAATGGACTGTATGTGGTGGGATACGCAGGCTAAACAGCACATTGCTGTGGTGCTGCTGTGTCACAACTGGTGTGTAAAACCTGGGTAGGTTTTAACATAAGAGTTAGGCAAACATTGGCACCTGCATGGAGGTGTCTACATGTGAAGTGGCTGTCTGTGCCCTAATCATTGCCAGTGATGGTCAGTCAGTACTGCCAGAAGCATCCAGAGAGGTGTGCAAACACTAGGGGCTCAGTGCAATTGCTTAAACCTAGGTGTCTGGTGCCATTTGAGATGCCCTGGTGCAAGCGGGACATCCACAGAGATCTGAAAATTTGGCACAGGACTTTTGCTGTTCTGGAATGGCAGCTGTAGGCCACACGGGACGCTTCCAGCTGTCAATTTACACAACCAAACATATCTGTCTGCTTCAGGGTGAGCTGAATTGCTCTCAAGGGTCTGCTTACTGTGTTGGCAAAATCTCCCAGTGATGGCAACCTGGACACATCACTTGCATGTAGACACCTGGATGGAGGCATCTTCAACTCCAATTGAATCCAGTCCCTTATGGCTAAAGATACAGATCCAGCTCCTGGAGACATTTAAATATCATGTAAGCAGCTCCAGGGGGCAATATATGCAGCCTATTTTTAATACCTATGTCCTGGTTTCGGCTGGGATAGAGTTAATTTTCTTCCTAGTAGCAGGCATAGTGCTTTGTTTGGGACTTAGTAGGAGAAGAATGCTGATAACACGCTGATGTTTTAGTTGTTGCTAAGTACTGCTTATGCTAGTCAAGGACTTTCAGCTTCCCATGCTCTGCCAGGTGCACAAGAAACTGGGAGGGGGCACAGCCAGAAGAGTTGATCCAAACTGACCAAAGGGCTATTCCATACCATATGACGTCATGCTCAGTATAGAAACTGGGGGGGGTTGGCCGGGGAGCAGCGATCGCTGCTCAGGGACTGTCTGGGTATCAGTTGGTGGGTGGTGAGCAATTGCATTGTGCATCACTTGCTTTGTATATTATTATTATTATTATTATTATTATTATTATTATTATTATTATTATTTTGTTATTATTATTATTACTATTTTACTTTATTTTATTTCAATTATTAAACCGTTCTTATCTCAACCCAGGAGTGTTTCTCACTCTTACTCCTCCGATTCTCTCCCCCATCCCAGTGGGGCAGGGGGAGTGAGCGAGCGGCTGCGTGGTGCTGAGTTGCTGGCTGGGGCTAAACCACGACAACCTATTATAAGACAAAATGAATTGCCCTCTGAAAGTCCCTTTCATCAAACTGACTAGAGAGAGGGAATAAGCATATTAGCTGTTTAACTTTCAGGTTAAGAAAGTGGAAAGCACCCCACCTTTAGTTCAGATGTAATCCTTTTAACTCCACTGACCCAGAAATATTTTTCTTCAGTTACCCACAGGAAAGGCCGTGTGGGAGACCTGGTAATGATATTCTGAACCTCAGCAGCATCTTGAGTATTTCTGAACTTTGCAAAATGAAATTGACTTAAAGGTAGTTGGAATTGAGCTAAACATAAGCTAAAAGCTTACTGTTTTCCCTTCTCCAGATAAAGCTTTACACCTTTGTAACCCAAAAAATCTGTAGAAATGAGAATACTTCTTTGCTCTATTTTCCTGGAAAATTCCAGCTTTCACTGCTCCGGGTGGTGGTTTCTTATCTTCTCCTCCTATTTTCCTCCTTTTTGAAAGATGAAAAGACCACAACTGCACTCAGGTTGGTCTGGGAGACATACAAACTGTGATAGCTGCGGTGGGATTGATGGGGGAAATTTAGTGTGGGAGTAATGACATTTTCAAATTAAGGCTGTGTGACCCAGATCCTCTTTATAGACATATCTCATTTAGAGGCTTAAGTGAATTATATGGTCAAAGTTTTAAAAGGAGGTGGGAAGGGAAAAACTGGGACAACTGAAAAAATGCAGCAACAATGAATGTCTGGGAAGTGCCATAGGGGCTGTATAAATCCACAATTCACTGATCACCCTGGGGACATGGGGAAGTGGAAGTCATTGCAGCAAAGTAAAAGGTAAATCTTCAATGGGTGCAAACTGAGTTAACTCCAGTGGGATTAATTTCACTTATACCAACAAGAATCCAACTCTCACCAGTGTCAGCTGATGGCTCGGGTGAGAAGGTGATAGTGTCGGCTTGATATATCATTAAAAAGTATTATTTTGCCTCCATAATTGTCCAGAATGTAACTTTCTGCAGGTGCTTTGATTAGTTTATCTTTTTATCTGTATATAGATAGTGAGAGTGACTGGCACTCTAAATGGATGCCACGTACTTATTCTTGATTTACATATACATAAGAAAATATACATTCATTTATCAAGTAGAGTGCACAGAGCTATTGGGCTGAAAGAGCCAAGCAGATCCTGGCAGCCAGCAGTTTCCTCATGGTCACTATTCTGTGCTTAGATCCATGCAGAGGGGCATATGTATTTGTATGGACTTCTAAGTAAACCAAGCAACAACATGACACTGACAATCTGTATTCCTGTGGTGCCTTGTTTATAAAAAACCTGAATGATCTTACAAGGTGTAATGAAAAGAGGGTCAAAACAAATGCAATGCCAGGAACAGTGCCAGGCTGCTGAAGTCCAGCACTGGCAGGGGATTTGCGCAAGAGCTCTCTGGCAAAAGCAAGAACAGAGTTGAGATTCCTGGGTCTCAGCTCTACACCGCAAAGACAAGGCTTTCTGTAGCAGTCACCTAGGCAGTCCAGGTTTCCCTCTTCACGTGCCAGTCGTTGTAGTCAAGAGTGCTGTCTACTAAAGCTATTATCAAGGTTTGCTTTGTGCAAATAAACTGTGATGCCATCACTACTTGATGGTCTGGAGATCTGCTAGGTTAACAGGGTATGATTGCAGCATGAGCCCATAACTGAACTCCTCTCATCTGGCGCCACCGAGCTACTGAGCTCGTGTCCAGCTGAGGAGTATTCTCCTGTCGGATGCCATATGCTGTTGGGAGGTACCCTGTCACCCAGTGGTCAGCCACATGCGGTGATGGGCTCAGCTGTGTTCCCTGGCTCTAACTTATTGTCATGGGCTGGAGGTTGGAATAGGGCAGAGGATTTTGTGCTGGCTGAATAGCTCCCAGTGTCCCCATGGAGGATGTCCTGCCCTACGGAAGCCGTGGAAGGTAAGTGCACAGGGATAAGGCGACAGGGATACTTTTAGCATCCTGAAGTGGGAGATAACATAACCGTGTTGTGCAGTGTAGATGAAAGTGTGATACTTCTAATGAATCTGTACCAGTCTTTCCCTTCTCCCTCCACATCTGTGCCTCCCTCAGCTCAGCCCTCCATACAACCTTCTTTAAGCCAGCACTAAAATCTATTACTTGCAAATTTCCACAAGCAGAATTGGATTAAAATAGACCAGAAATAAAGCACCTCTGCCTTCACAACCCCTTTTACCACTTGTAATTCTTTGAGTTGATTTTACAAGCCCTTCACTCCTCCAGATGCTGTCACAGCTTTCATAGGTCAGCACAAAGCTTAGGCAACCTCATCAATCCGTCCTCCTGCCCCAGGGCAGCAGGTGCCTTTGCAGGCATTGTTTGCTGGATGGAGAGATTTCACTCAGGTTAGGCTGGTGGGAAGAACAGTTGACGTTGGCAGTGGAAACGGAGGAAAATCGTGGCCCCATGCACATTGGGGGTGGCTAACTGTCACTAGAAGACATCATCCCTCTTTTGGAATAATACATCTGACAAGTGAACCCCCCTGCACTATTAGTTTGGATCATGACAGGAAAATAAACTCTCCTATATAGAAGACATTGCTTGTCCTTCACTTATGTAAGTCAGAGGTTTCTGGACTCTCACAGAACACCTCCTTTTCTCTGTACTTTTCCAGCTCATTTGATACAGTTTTGTGTGGTGGGTTTGTTTTTTTTTTTTAGGGTTTAGAAAAAATGTATTAATTACACAAATGCTTGGTGGAGACGGAGGCTCCTGTCTAAAGGTTTAAGCTTTGGGTTCAATTTGGATGAGTGCCTGAAATTTAGCTCTGAACCAGTGGCAGTCTTTGAATTTATAAATACTAATATCCACCTGAGATTCTGGTCCAAAGCAAGAGCAAGACTTTTATTCTGTTCACGTTCCTCATCTCTGCTTATCACCATAGCAAATGAGAGCTTTTCAGGCAAGCAACAAGTGGCATGACTAACCACCATGTAGTGCTTATTCTTTCTTCCCAGCAGTTTTGTTGAGAACAGCCAAGATCTGGCCATTCAGGCTAAGGACTTAAAAAGGTGTTTGATATTTGTGAGGACACTTTCAAAATTTAGTACAAATTATCTTGGTTTGGGAATTTGCCTGCTCTTGGCTGGTCCCAGTTAACCAAATATGGGGCGTGGGTTCAGCATCCTTTCTATTCCCCAAAGCAGCGGAGTGAGGGAGAGTCCATAACAAAGTGTTTAGCCATAGAAGCTGGTGCCCAGGAATGGAGTGATTAAATCAGATAAATTAGAATCTGAAAACAGCTGAAGGCATGACAGTAGGACAGGAATAACACTTCAGGTGTGATAAAATTGTGAGAAAAGGCTCATGCATTTAAAAACTAGGAATTTATGTTTTCTTACCACCTGAGTAGAAAAACTTTGTAGGATTTAGAACTGACATTGAACAGACAAAAGAAAGGATGGATGTGGGACTGGATACATGATAAAGTTAGGAACCTCAGAGGGAATTTTTTTCTGACTAACTGGTAGGACCCTGTTTAGAAGTGCCTGCAGTACCATGTACCGTGTAAGCAAGAATGTCCTTTCAGTCTGCTCTTCCCTGCGTGCATGTTTTCTTGTGTATTTGCCAATTCCTGTTCCAACACAGATAAAGACATGCTGTAATCTCTTGGCAACAGGTTGTCTGGGTAGATTTGGGAATTTTCAGCTTCTGGTAAGGCTGGAAATGTCACCAAGGCAGGACATTTTGTGCTAGTTGGAGTTTTCTGTTTCCAGTGTCCAAAAAGACAAGACAGACAAAAGGTTACCTTTCTGACTCCCGTACACACTTGGTCTGAGCACAGGGCTGAGGGTATCCAGCAATACTTTAGTCTGAAGGAACTCTTCTTTCACCTGCAAAAGGTGAGCAGAATTAGGAGCTTCTTTTCTTAACCACCCTTGATTGAATACTGTTAGTATTTAATACTTGTATTGAATCTCAGATAATTGCTAAAGTTCTGAACCACTGTCTCAACTTATCCACAAGTAATTAATAATATTGATCACCCTACATTGACCTTGAGAGTTAATAACTGGTTTTTCCCTTAGTTTCCCTTGACGAACGGTGTTTTCTACATGCCAACTTGTAATTTTGTCAAGCTGTCAAATCTCAGGGACTGATCCTGCAGACACTGAAATGCAAACAATACTTGCTGCAATGGCTGTTTCTTTGGGATCAATAGGACTATGTATGTCTAGGCTCAGGAAAAAAGTACTTTTTTTACAGGATTTGGTCTGGGGGGAAGTCTACACAAATGTTTGTGTATGAGTCAAATTACTTGAAACCCTATCCTGGGCAGGATAAATCTGTAAAGATTTGGGGCTCCAAAAGCTGGGCCTTATTTATTTTCTCCATCTAATAATAAAGTGGTTCTTTTTTTCCCCCAAGTCTTTCCTGAAGTAAACAACCTGGTTAAGACACAAAATAGAGAGATAATTGAAACAATTTATTTGTCTCACCTCATTTGGAGGGACCTTTAGAGGTCTTTTTGCACTAGGTAGTCTGAACAAGATCTTTTTCCTGATTGGCTCTGAACAAACAGAAGAATTCAGTTATGGTTACCTTTTACTTATAGGCTGCCCTGCTTACCTAATCCTTATCTTATTACTTTTATCTTATAATGAATCACCAGTACTGCTCTTGTTTTGTATGACATTTTTCTCTTAAGCTCCCATTGCACTATGTACCTGTACACTCGTGCACATCCCTCTACTCAAAAATTTTCTGTTGAAATCCCTACTAGAAAGATCAGAACCACCATGGGGCTGGAAATGGAGAATTTAGCAAATAGGGTTCTGTTAAAGTCTCTGAAACATTTTCATTCTCTGCTGCAGAGAAAACCAAACAAATCTGGAATGTCTGGAGTGGCACTACCAACCCAGAGCTTGGCATCACTGAGAAAAGCTTTGCAGAGCTGTATTATCCAAGAGACACATAGCGAGGGAGTTTTGGGGGAGAAATACGCCTCTTCACATCAGTTTTCTCACATTAGCACTAATGCCCATTGGCAGAGCACTATGTGGGAATGATGCGCTGATAATCTCACTGCTCCTTTTGTAGAGCAAATGGAGCATGCTGTCCCATAACAGCAACCACCCAGCACTTCTTTAGCACTGATTTGTCTCCCCCATAGACACATATAACCGCCCCCCTTCCTTTGGACAACTGGCACCGTCTGAAGACACCTTATCTTTGTAAAAAACATCTCAACAAACTATTCAAACACTGTCTCTTCCCTGCCTTTGTACTCATTTATCCCCTCCCCATTGCATCCTCAGCTAAAGCAGATTATTGCAAATCCATTTAAAAAGCACAGCAGTTTTATACTGAAAGATATCTAGAGGGCAGCAAATCCAGAGGGAAATCTCATCCTTCAGTGCAAACGAAACCTCCTCTTTATTTCATTTATGAAAAATCAAGCACGGAGTTACATAAAGCCTTTTTTTTTTCCTCTACACAAAGCAGCAATAATAAGAAGATATCTCTATAAGGTTGAGATATAATCATACCTGGGAGCAAATTTTTAATGTGCTTAAAGCTTGCTGTAGTGGGCAAAGACCCTGAAGTTCAGGTGTGAGTTAAGAAGAAACTGCTCAGCCATCTATAATCCTATCTGAAAGCAAATGTATTTTTAGAGTACTGCTGTGTGACATGGAATGCTCCCGAGTTATCTGTGCATAACCATGGTTGATGTGGAAGATGTATTTAATTCAATATTAAGATTGTGCTACTGATTGCAATTCTGTCGTTCTTCATGTTTGGTTCAAATTGTAGTTGACCAAACATTAGCTGAGATCCAATTATCTGTTAGCAATGGAAATCAAGGCTTCTGTGATGTCTTGTTTTATTGTATACTGCATTCTTCAGCACATTTTGAAACCCTTTGTGAAGTGTTTCTACGATTATACCTACTGAATTTCATCACCAACAGTTAATGCGTACAGTAATAGGGGTGTTGGAAACCTCTATCTCATTTCCCTTACATCTTATGTTTGGTACTTGAGGTTTGGAGCTTGGCCATCGCAAAGTTATCAGAATACTTAAAAAAATATAAATCATAGTTTAAAAGTATCCATGCAAATTATTTGCAGTTTTACTCCATTTTTGAAGATTTTCACTTTAATTGTGTATGGAAAACTGGCATTTGCATGTTGAGGAGTGCAAGTAAAGGCAAATCAGTGCAACTTTGTGTGGACACTGACAGTAAACAGAGGGAAAACCAGACAAACTCCTCCGAGAGCACTTGGGAATACTAGTGCCTAAACGGGGAAACCATGCTGAGCGCCTTGAGGCGCATCCCCCAGAACATGCGCAATACAGCTATGCCACTTGAATTTGACCTTGTGTCCAGCCCGGGCTGCAAGCACAGAGGCTGAGGATCCCAGAGAAGCATCCCTGGGAACTGAAACCCTGCTTCTGTTTCATCCTGCAAGGAGGGACGTCTCCCATTCCTCACTTTCTGAAGCTGCAAAATTGGGTTAATGAACTGACCTCTGTTGGTCTGATATTTGCTTTTACATCTACTGATGAAAAATGTGATATGATAGCTGTGGGTGATTGTTATTATCAAGGGGCAATATATTTGCACTGAAATAGGATAGGATGTATACAGGAGAAAGGAGGATTGGGTCTGCGTGATGAGTTTTTTGCTGGAGAGCATGCCTGAAATGAGAAGGATTTATGTGGTACCCTGCCAGAGTGTATGGCAAAGGCTATACCACAGCATAGACAATTTCCTGCTAATTGCCTTTCTTCTGACGTACAAATCTCTTTTCCTGTCTCATACATGTGGTGATTTTGCACAGCTAGTATTGCAATACATTAAAATATCAATGAGTTTTTGTCACTACAATAGTCAGCTGTTACTGAATATACAAAAGGCAGCAACTTCCTTAAATGCCTGCTGTCTCTGAACATTTCTATGTTTCTTCTGCAGAAAGGGAAGATTCCCTATTTTCCTCCAGCTTTAATACAGTTATCCTCACTGTTTATAATGTGACCACTCAATGCTTTTCCAAAGCAGCTGCAGGTTGTGAGGTGCTGATTCAGGATGACACGCTGCTGAAGCCCTCTGGCCTGCTACTATTTAATGGCAATATATATAACCGCTTTTTTCTGTTTGTTTTTTTCTTTTCTTTTTTTTAAGATGCTTAATTCACATACATCAGGCATTGGGCACTGGCAAAACCAGAAGCTTTTGGCCTCTGAGAGGTGTCAGCCTTTCCTCCCTACAGAAGGAGGGTCAGTCTGGCCATTTGTGGGCTTGATGTGGCCCTCTGACTTTTACAGAAAGAGGTTTCATGGCTGGGATATCAGCTCAGAGCCTGATCTGGGAGGTGAGATGCTACTTGGGCAGAGTGGAGGGGGGGCAGAGCACGCAAGGCTGTGGCGAGGTGGCTGCTGGGGTCATCTGGGCAAGGGAAAGCGGCTTGCAAGGAGGGGGACCCCTGTCCCCGGAGTGGCTGGGCTACAGGTCAGTGGTTGCTGCAGGCAGAGCATAGTTGGTATCTGCCTGGGGTGGGAAATGCTTGTAAAATGGGGAAGGGATGCCCGGGTCAGTGGATCTCACGCAGGAGATGTGACTTCTGCCAACAGCACTCTGTAGCATCACCCTCAATTGTACTGTCCTTTTCCTTGATCGCACAGAACAGGCCCATTTCATGGTCAGAGCTGACTGCAAAAGGGGCATCGCGCATACTCTGTCCTGCGAGTAGCAGGTATATCTGAGCTGTGAGAGGTTAAACTCTTTTGGACTCCTGTGGTTGCTCAGAAAACTCTCGCTGCCTTGGCTTCATATATTAAATATAAACACCATTTACATCTGCTTAAAATCGGAATTGAACTTGAAATTTATGTTCGGTCCAGTGGTGAATGTAGCTGCTCTTAAATTGTTCCATTAACTATAAAGCAAATTTTAATCTGCTGTGTTTTACTTTCATGAAGTGCTTCTAAGCACTAGTGTCCTGGTTTTGGCTGGGATAGAATTAATTTTCTTCCTGGTAGCTGGCATAGTGCTGTGTTTGGGACTTAGTAGGAGAAGAATGCTGATAACACACTGATTTTTTAGTTGTTGCTAAGTACTATTTATGCTAGTCAAGGACTTTTCAGCTTCCCATGCTCTGCCAGGTGCACAAGAAACTGGGAGGGGGCACAGCCAGAAGAGTTGATCCAAACTGCCCAAAGGGCTATTCCATACCATGTGACGTCATGCTCAGTATAGAAACTGGGGGGGGGGGGGGGGCGGTGGCTGGGGAGCAGCGATCGCTGCTCAGGATCTGTCTGGGTATCAGTTGGTGGGTGGTGAGCAATTGCATTGTGCATCACTTGCTTTGTATATTATTATTATTATTATCATTATATTGTTGTTACTATTACTACTATTATTACTATTACTACTGTTACTACTACTACTACTATTTTACTTTATTTCAATTATTAAACTGTTCTTATCCCAACCCAGGAGTTTTTCTCACTCTTACTCTTCCGATTCTCTCCCCCATCCCATCGGGGTAGGGGGAGCGAGCGAGTGGCTGCGCGGTGCTTAGTTACTGGCTGAGGTTAAACCACAACAACTAGTAATGTTCCCTTTGTTGCATTCCTTTAACTTTACAGGAAACTGAAAGCTTTGTCCTAAAAAAAGGGAAGACTTTAGGATTAAAATACCCATGAAAGCAATGCAAAGATTCAAAAAAGAGAGAAGGAAGGATCAGCATTTCCAGGAAGAATTAAGAGGAACAACACTGGAGCAACTTGCTGCTTTGCTTTTTCTTTTCCAAATATCCAGCATGGTCAAAGAGCCCTGCTAAGTAGATTACCTCAAGTACTCATGGAAAAAAGCACAAGTGCAATCCAGAAAGGCAATTACTTTTTTCATTCACATAGAATTTTTCAGCTTATAACATGGACTTAATTGCCTCTTTTTTTTCTCCTTTTTTCCTGTAATGGTCCTTTGCATAGGTTTAGTCATCCTTGAGGGCAGCTGCTCCATCTATACAGCAATTGCCAGATGATTACCTCTTTAATGTTTTCACTGAGTACTTTGCTGGTTAACCTCCTTAACTGGAGAGCTGCTTATTGATATTTATGTCTTGTCAGCATAGAGGTTCATTAAGCATTGGTAAGTGACATGTTTTCATATCTGCTGACACTAGAAATGCAATATGATCAATTGCAAATTGACTTTAGTGCAGCAATAGAGTGCATTTAACACACATCAGCGGATCATTTGTAGAAGCAGAGCTGGAATTTTTATGGCTGTTTATGTCTCTCTAATATCCAAGTATAAATTCTCCCAAGTCGAGCAATTCTTAGTAAAACAAAATGCAAAACTCGGTCCAGCAAAGTGATCATGTATCCCAGGTCAGCTCTCAGCACAGGCAATTTTTGGATGGCAGGATGCTGAAGGTGGTGAAACAGCCCTGATTTGCCTCCCCTCTGCCAGGAGGCAGAGACGGGCTGGGGCATGTCTTGCAGGCATTTTCTCCCTTGCCTCCAGCTGCACCAGGGGCAGGTCTCCAGGGCTCTGCCTCTCTTGCTGGCTTGCCACCACCTCCCTTTCTCTGCCTGGTCCTTCTCCATCAGGAGGGTAACAGTGAGTCTTGCCTACAGCCCAGGCTGGTCTGGAGATGGCTTTGTGTATGTGTGAGCCCCAGAAGCTGAGCTGACAGCCACCTCTGTGGCCAGGTCCTGCTGGGGCCGACAATGGGGAGTCAAGAGCTTCCAGTCTCTCAGATGTGCATGCTCTTTTACTGCTGTGCTGCTGGCTTTTCTGGTAAAGAAGCTGAGCTCACACTAAGTTGGGTCCAAAGTGCTGCTTTCTGATATTTTCTTACTGCAGCAGCAGTTCCTGCAGAAGCTGCAGTTGCTTTTAATGGTTCAACTCCGTTGTTAAGCTGACAGTCAGCCTAGGGGATGGGGATGCTGGGGTCAGAGGGCAGGGCTCTCAAACCTGTCCTGCTGCACATGGCGGTAGACCCGCTGTGATAGCACTGTCAGGCACTGGGGATCTCCTGCGGTGTGGAGGCTTGGGGCCATGATCATCTGTATCAGTGCTCTAATCTCCTCTCCAGGATGAGTTCCAACCCCATGCCAAAGGCACCAAAACAGTGACCGTGTCCCCTCAGGGTGCCTCCTGCCAAAGCTCTGCATGTGCCTAAGAGTTTTGCTGGGTATCCCTCACTGGAGTACAGGAGGTTGTAGTGAGGTGGGTGTTGGTCTCTTCTCCCAAGTAGTTAGTGATAGGATGAGAGGAAATGGGCTTAAGCTGCACCAGGGGAGGTTTAGGTTGGAAATTAGGAAAGATTTCTTCACGGAAAGAGTAGTCAAGAATTGGAACAGGCTGCCCAGAGAAGTGGTGGAGTCCTCATCCCTGGAAGTGTTAAAAAAACGGGTAGATGTGGCACTTCGGGACATGGTTTAGTCTAGTCTACCCTTGATTGGTTTAGAGTGGACTTGGTAGTGTAGGTTAATGGTTGGACTGGATGATCTTAAAGGTCTTTTCCAACCTAAACAATTCTATTCCTATTCTATTCTATTCCCCATCCTGTTTCCTTAATTTCTAGGAGCTATTGCTAATTCCTTAGTTCTGAGACTGTGCTCTCCTTTTAACCAATGTGCTTGGGCTGGAGGAGGTCACCTTCACAGCCACCTCTGCACCCCTTTCTTCAGAAATATGTCTCAGTGGCAGGGGTAAAATTTTCAACCCTACAGATCCAGGCAGGTTATATGATGCAGAATTGCCATCAGAGCTAGGAAAAGCATATCTTTATCTTTTTATAAAAAAAGGAAAAAAAAAAGATCTTTTTCAGCAAAGATCTTAATTATAAAATATCATCAGGTTTCAATTTAACAAAACTCTGTAAAATAAAAGAAAACTATGAATGCAGGCAGTAGACCTGGGAACATCCAGTGCTGATTTGCTATGCCAGGATGTATCTCCTGTAGAGTTAGATTATTATTTTTCTTTACTGCTCTGTCACACATTGTGGCATGTCTGAGATTCCTCACCAGTAACTGAGAAAAAGTGGATAGGATTTACTCGCATAAGTCCATTATTTTATGTACTGGAGGAAAAAATTAATGGCTTGTGTTGAAGTCTCTTCAGGAAGAAAGAAAGATCTTAACATTGTTTTAACGTAACTTTGGTAACTTAAAAACTATATGTAAGTCAAAACATCTTGACATTCATCTGAAGTATCCTGACTCTTAACTTGTGCTTTTCTTCCTTTGGAATATTTGCAATATGCTCCTGGCTTTATATGCTGTGTTAACTTTTTTGTTTTGTTTTATGAAAATGAAATTAAACTTCAGTTTGTCTCTTCTGTATAGAAAAAACACGAGCTTCCAACCTAATCTGTTTGGTTAGTGACCTTTCTGAAGAAAACTTTCAGTGCTGTACTCTTCCTGGTTATAATTTTTCTTACTGAATATCTGGAATTATATTTGCTCATGTGCAGCTGAAGTGCTGGTTGTGTCTGTTTGCTCTCTGTGGATCAAACCACATGAAATGGCATTGTTTCAGCACCATGAACAACAGAATGCTAAATTAATGTTCTGTCTCCCTAATGAAATGGCTTTGATGTAAGATTCCAATATCCTTATTTTGTTACGGAGCCATAAGACTAGTTTAGCGTTCTGTTATTCACAACCCTCAGCTGATATTGATGGACTTATTAGGAGTACAGGTGTGGAGTTCATGCTGAGGTAGAATCAGACAGATGAAGGCAAATATCAATCCAAGTTTAAGACTATAAGTTGGAGCAGATGGCAGAGCCAGTGGTTTCAATCTTGATTATGAACATGTTGATCATCCCCACACCTTTGTGGGACCTTTCACACTCCATTGTTTTTAAGCACAGTGCAAGCCCAGATCCTGCCCTGGGGAAAGCTGCACTGTGCTGGCAGCACAGGCTGCAAGCAGCGTGCCTGAAAAAGGCATATTTTAAAAAAGAGGGGAAAAAAAGAGTACCCGTTGGTCACAAAACTGGAATTTTTGTTTAAGGAAAACAATAGACATGCCAAAGGTTAGAAAGGTGAAGAAAAAGGGGCTGTCTAGGGAATTTGACTGTCTAAGCAAAAAAGTGTGGTGATGCCACTAAATTCTTGACAATTTAACCAAACTCTGCTTGTGCACACAAGTAAGTATGAGCAACATTTGGAAAGAAAGAAGGAAGGAAGAACAACTGCCCTGTGTGTTTTCAGAGCACACATACATTCCTTCTAGCATTCACCAGGAGGGGTAGTATATAAAAGTATGGTATGCACTGAGCCAGTAATAAGCAAACAATTTGAGATCATGGGGGGTTCCTACCATTGTCCTTTTCTTTCTTAAAATCAATCAAAAAGAAGTTTTATTTCAAGAACAAAATTGCCTGAAAGATCAGGAAAATGCCTAAATAGATAATTTATAGATAACTTTAACTCTGGATGGTGATGCAGACTAACAACAAAATGCTAGAAAACAAGATCCCAGAGCTCTTTAAACTGATCTCTTAAAACCTGCCGGAGACCTGTTGGGGCCAGGCTTTCTCAGAGGCACTGTAGACTCCATTTCTGCTGTCTCTGGCTGTCCAAATAGCAGAGCCACTGCCAGGCTGTTAAGGCAAGGAGGTCCCTTTCCTTTGGGCTGCCTCTAGAGCCTGAGCAGAGCTGTGGCACTTTGCAGATGGAGGAAACCACCTCTGAGATCCTCTGCAGAAACCATCATGGTCCAGCTTGGGGGTGGGGGCAGAGATTTGTCACGCCCTGGCTTGGTGTGTGCTTTCAGAAGCTGCTGCCCATCCCAGAGCTGTAGCTGGGCTGGGGGCAGAGCCACTGGTCCAGCCAGGGGTGCAGGAGGACACGGAGCAGGAGCTGCAGGAGGCTGTGGTGCCGCTCTGCACGGCTCCTCTGGTTTTGACAGACAGGAATGCGAGTTTCAAAGTTACACATAGCTGCAAGGATGAGGAAAAAAATTGACCAGAAATACCAAAAGGACCAGTATTTCATTAAGGAGGATAGATTTATTGACTGTCTAGACTGAAGTTAGTTTTGCATTCACACTTTAAAAGTTTTAATTAAGTTTAAAGTTTACACTCATACCGTCTAGCCATTCCCTGGTTAGTTTTATGAAAACATTAACCTTGACATTTTGACAACTTTTTTCCTTTCATTTAGTCTCTCATTTAAAGCTGTTTTCATTGTCTGTGGTTTAGCGATTCCCTTGGTCCGCTTACACAACCGAAGCCCTTTGAAGAGCGACAGCTCAGTATGCCCAGTGGCAGCTCCCAGCACGGTGTTTAATTCTCAGTGCAAGCTGAGCAGCGGAGCTCTACCTCTGTGGTACTGCACTAACGTGACGCCAGGTTTTTCAGGCAGCGATGCAAAATTTGCCTCCACACTTGCACAACACACTTGTGAGAACAACGTGCTGGTGCCTTCACAGCTTGCAGGGACCAGGGACCAGATGTGGGACCGCCGCCTCACCTCCATGCCTAGGGCAAGCTGCTCCTCTTGTCCCTCCTGTCATCACGTACACACGAGTCCTGTACCTCCCAGTGCAGTCTGCCTCTCTGGAAGATGCTGGCAGCTCCTGCGCTGGAGGTCCTAAGCAGTCCCCGGGACCTTGTGCCCTGCACTGGGACAAAGCTGCGCAGCACGCAAGGATGCTCTGACAGTTCCATGTGTTAACTTGGAAACTCCAAGTTCAGCATTGCTGTACTGGAGAAAGGCCCCAACTTAACGCAAGGCACACCTAAATCCTCTCTGCTCCAGCTTTGTAAAGATATTTAGGCAGAAACATATGCAAGCTATGTAGGTTTATAGTGATGCAGGTGGGTGATGTGAAAGTCAGGCTGGCATCTTTCCATGGCTCAGGCCACTTAAACACCTCTTGAAAGCCTGAGCCTTTAAGTTTTACTGACGTATTTCTACTCAAGTATTTTTCTCTGCAAAGCTGCCGCAGTTATTAATTCATTGGAGTTCATGAGGTGCCGAGGCAGGGCATTTGAGTGTCAACAGCAGCACTTTGATAGACAAGCAGGGAGAGAAAGAAGCTGTAAACATATTTCTAAGGAGATAGGGGAGCTCACCAACTCTGCAACTGTCTGAAGAAAGGAATAACTGCCACCTCTGCATCCTTGCACAACTTGCCTTAAGACTGTGTTATGTTGAGGAATTGCCACGCCAATCCCAGTGACTGAATGTAAGAAGCTGATCTTTCAATTTTGCTGGAAAAGGGGAAAATGAAGGGTCTTGGTGCTGTATGAAAAAACAGAGAAAAATCAGTAAGACTGAATCATTCTGGCCACACTCTCGTGGGAGGCTGGAAACGTTGCTGGTGGGAGCTGCCAGAGGACAGAAATGGCTGCAGAGAAGGTAGGAATGTAAATGGCGGTGTTGTGGCCATCGATGACCAGCCTTTCCTGTAAAAGCTGCCTACACGTCCTCTCACTTCTCTTTCAAATATTGTCCAGTGCGCTGATGACTGGATGAAGCAAGTACACCCTCTGGTTCCAGTTTTGGGAGGTCAGACTGAGAGTGCAGAGTCGCTTGCTCTTACCGAAGGTAACTTTCTAACTGAAGTGTGAATCAGAAGCTAAGAAGAATGGCAGCATTTCACAAAGTTAGGGCTACTCAAAAATGTGAAAAATTCTGCCTCATGTAAGACTGAGGGGAAAAGAAGGTTGGGACTGCATTTTTAATATTGTTTGGGAATCCAGGGCCCCAAGACAGGCGATGTACATCCTTGTGAGCATGAGGAGCACTGGGGAGAGTGCGTGACCTTGTGTCAACATTTCCCTCCTGGAGATGGTGACAACATGTTTATAGCTGGAACACGGTCCCTGTTCCTGGGGCGGGGAGAGGCAACAGGGACCTGAGGAACCAAACAAACACCACTTTTAAAAATCTTCACTCCTGAACAGCAAACGCATCTCTCTCTGTGCATAAAGTGAGCATGTGAGCATCTGAGGATTAACTAAGAAATAACAAATGTGTGATTTTGGTACTGGAATTAGGATTTAGAGAAATCTGATGAAGCATGTTGTGTATAGGGCTTGAGATAAAATAGGCATGAGAATGAAATTGATACTAAGGAAGACACCCTTGGGAATCCCCGAGTGGAAATCCTCATTGATTTCTTCTGACACTGAGAAAGAAAAAGCCAGGTCAAGAGATTGACAAGCACTGTGTGAGGGGAAAAAAGTAAATTGCAGTCAGGCAATAATCACAAATGAAAAGGAGTTCAGAAGAAAGAGAAGTGTCTAAGCTTGTTTGTTTGTAACTGAACTTTACAAGCATGGATGTTATTCCCTGAGGACACCACAACTGTATTGATAATTCCAACAATAAAATTTAAAATTAAAAAAAAACCAACCAAGAAGAACAGGTTACACTGAGGTATCAATAAATTATTTGCTCTGCCATGCAAAAGAAGGAAAAGACTGCCCATAAGCATCTTGATTAATTCTGTAGCATCCTGAGGTAAAGCCCTGTGTCAGAAATGCAAATCTTTTCTTTAAATGAAAATCTCTTTTTAATCACTCCAAAGATTAGTGGTACTGATTTACCACTAACAATTTATTTATTAATTATTAACAGTTCATTAATATTATAAAAATCTAATCTGTTTTCTCATATTAGTTTCTTTTTCTCACTTCACCTGTATTGGATTGCAAAATTTGGCTCAGCAAAACATCTTTTCAACACATTTGACCCTCACTGATAAGAATATTGATTTTGTTTTAAAGGCCCTGGCCTGGCATTTAAGTCTCTGGTATCAAATTCCCATCTCTGACACAAACTTTACATATGATCTTGAATAGAGGGCTTAATTCTTTGTGCCTTATTTACCTCTTTGTACAAGATGACTTTTGGGAAGGGAGTTCCCAAACTTCATCCTTCTAATAACTGGAATCCTTCTTCTAGTTTCCAGGATGGATGTGTTTGTGGTAAGTTTGCATCCAATATCTTTATGTCGATATCTCTATTAAATTAAATAGTTCTTTTTATCTCCTGGCACTTAGTTCTTGGATACCTTACAGACTGCAACTCTCTCCTCTCTCGGTCTGTGTTTTACTGTGCAAGACAAGTTTTCTAGCCTTCTGCCATGAAAAAAATGCTCCTCTGATCACCTCCATAAGCCCGTCCATGCATCTGTTTTGATGTGAGTTCTTGCATGCAGTATCCAGATTGGATTTCTCTAGTGTTTTGTATACAAAGTTCCAGCAAGAAATTTTGTAGAAATGCTTGTCCCCTCAAAAATAAAGGAATCTTTCGGAGCCCATTCATTCATAAAAATGCACCAGACAAAGAGACGTATACTTGTGGCATCCCAAGACCATGTCTGTCACTCTGTCCTCCAACCCCTAACATACAAGGAAGGTCCAGCTGAAAAGTCAGCATTTCCTGCAGGAAAACCTGTCTGAGTAAAATCCAAAATCAAACAATATGGCAATGCAAAAAAAACAACAAAAAAAAAAGAGTTGCTGTATAGCTATGTTTTAATAAGAATGTTAAGCAACAAAATGCTTGAGACCACTTTGTGGGTTGGGCATGGGGCACCCTGACAGTGTTACTCTCCCCTGGATCTCCAGCCCCTCTGCCCCTGTCCACCTGCCCATGCTCTGCACTCTCACAGCTGCTGGCTGCGAGAAGAGCACCTGGTAGAGGCAAAATTAGCCCAGCCTGGGGCCCTGAGGCTGGTGGGAGCACCCCTTCATGGCATCCTGGCAGTCACAAGGGCAAAAACATGAAAGGAGGTTGCTGCTGCCAAAGAGGAGCCAGCATGGAGCTTCAGGTGGTGTGCTGCCCTTCTGCAGGGCTCAAGGTGGCTGTACTGAGTTATTTCTGCTGAGTGATGGTGCTATGTCATCCAGGAAACCACAGGTGACACATTTAAATGCAACTGATGGGGCAGCCTATAGAAGTTCTGGTCTGGAACAAGCAAGATTTTCTCTAGTTCCTGGGAGACAAGTATGGCCCAACTTGTTCTTGATGTGATGTGGAGCTGGGATAAAGGGAAAATGTTAGGGACAAAAGTTGTCAAATGGGGGGTTTAGATATGGCTGATATTTCTGGGATTTATCTGATGATGGCTTCTATTTACAAAATGCAACAGCTGTGAGTAACTGTGTGCAGTCTTCCCTTGTGCAAAAATTTTTCATTAGAAAGTACTCTGTAGCAACCCCTGCTTTTCATTTATTCTTTTTTGCACTCAAAGTTCTTGAACTGATCTGTTTTAGACTTTAATTCTTGAGTATTATGCCTCCAGATTGAAGTATTTTGTTGTGTCAATCCTTGTTTCTAGTGCCAAGATCACAGTCAAAAGGGAGTCAGCAATGAAGATTTGTCTGTGTAGCTAAGCAAACCAATTGTGGAGAAAGCTCTAAATGAAACAGGCCAGTTATATACATATGTAGTTTTGCTTTCCTGAGTAGGAGGTAAATTCTTTGTGAAATAATACAAAGTTAATTTTTTTGTTTGTCTTTTTAAGAGTTATTTGTGGAAAATGCTGTCTAGAAATTAGTTTTTTTCCTAAAGTTGGCTAAGAACAAGCTGGATCCAAATACTCTTAAGCTTGAAAAAAATAGAACATTGTCCTGGTTTCGGCTGGGATAGAGTTAATTTTCTTCCTAACAGCAGGCATAGTGCTGTGTTTTGGATTTAGTAGGAGAAGAATGTTGATAACAGGCTGATGTTTGTAGTTGTTGCTGAGTACTGCTTATGCTAGTCAAGGACTTTTTCAGCTTCCCATGCTCTGCCAGGCGCACAAGAAACTGGGAGGGGGCACAGCCAGAATAGTTGATCCAAACTGACCAAAGGGCTATTCCATACCATGTCACGTCATGCTCAGTATATAAACTGGGGGGGGTTGGCCGGGGAGCATCGATCGCTGCTCGGGAACTGTCTGGGTATCGGTCGGCGGGTGGTGAGCAATTGCATTGTGCATCACTTGCTTCGTGTATCATTATTATTATTATCATTATTATACTGTTACTATTAGCATTACTATTTTACTTTATTTCAATTATTAAACTGTTCTTATCTCAGCCCAGGAGTGTTTCTCACTCTTACTCCTCCAATTCTCTCCCCCATCCCATCGGGGTAGGGGGAGTGAGCGAGCGGCTGCGTGGTGCTGAGTTGCTGGCTGGGGCTAAACCACGACAAACATGAATGAGGTGAGACTCTGGGATATCTTGTCTCTGTTTTCCTCCTAACTTTAGAGGTACCCAAAGCTTTCTTTTTTGGGGAAGATTTAAAGTGTAGTTCCAAAGTGGCTACTCGTGGTTATGTCTGTTTCAACGTGCCTCTGCGCATCCCAGTTCTGTTAGAGCAATTTTCTTTTGGTCTGTGCGTGTATGTCTCTCAGGGTGGCTGAGTATTTTGCAGTATCGTGTGCTAATAGTTTGCAAATGCCTGGGAATAGCTCCTTTCTTCAGAGAAGCTGGGTTGGGGTTTTGCTGTCTGGAAAGCACGGCTCAGGTGCATTCTAAGAGGTTTCTGCTTTGTGACTTTTGTTTCAGGCTCAGTGGTGTCTTTCCTTGATCTATATACTCATCTGACAAAAGCAATATTGAAAACACGCGTGGCTCAAGTTTCTGCATTTTTTTTTTGTAATGTAAAGAACCAGTATCTTTTGTGTGTATTTGTTTGTCCAGTATGTCCCTTATTGGGGTCTGATTTAAAAGGTTCCTATGGGGTTTGGATCAGGCCTAGTGGCGTGTTAGGCCAAACCATGTTCTGACCCATCAGGCTTAATGGAATTAACTTGGCAAAGGTTTTACACAGCTTTAAAGTTTCTGGTTTAAAAATGTTTGCTTCTAGGGGGGAGGAAACTTGAGTTGCCTGTTTTTTCAGGAGTAGTGTTAGCAGATTGCTTTTTGGTGCTTAGAGAGATGCATCTTTGTGCTAACATTAAATAAAAAAAAACCACCCCCCACCCCACCCCGAGCTGCATTTTGCTTTCTGGAGTCTACTCTAGACAAGGTTCCTAGGTATTTGCACTCCCAAGTATGTAATAGCAGTGTGCCGCATTAGAGGATTAACCTCTCTGACCACAATTAGAACAAAACAGTACTTTGCCCTTGAATAAGAAAATAGCTCTCCTGTGGCAGTAGCTTATATAAATTATGTTGCTGGGTTCTCTTTTCATGCCATCAGCTATTTCTTCTTCCACTAACAGAATAAAGGTCAGAAAACGCTGATCCTAAATTGCAGTTGTGAATACAAACACTTCAGCTTTTTTGCAGGACTTCCTCTTTTGCAGAAACCTCTCCTCACAAAGTCAAAATTTAGGACAAAATCTCTCCGAAAAGAGCAACCATCTAAAGTCTTGGCCCATTGTTCAGCTCTTTTCCAGGCCAAGCAATTCTTTGCTACTGAATTATTTACTGAGGAGGAGAATTGGTTTTAATCATCAGAGGAGCATTAGAATCTAACAGGACTTTGAATACATATTTAAAATGTTTACTAGTGTGTGTTAGCTTATTCATTTAAAGCCTTTAGAGACTGTGCTTTTCATTACAACTTCAAATGAGGTTGACCCTCACTTTTTAAACTTTGTAGACTGTAAGATGCTTTTCTTGGCTTTTTGTTCTGCCTGGGGTGTGTGGCCTTTTGTTTTGTGCTCAAGGAATCATAAGTGAGACTTTTTCCATGGTACAAGGTTGCCTTACATGAACATGGTGTGCGTGTGGTATTTTGAGTTCTAATTTACCCATGCTGAGGAGGGGGAGGGGAAGGGAAATCCCACTGAGGCAGTGCTCTTTCTGCTGAAGACAACAGTGTGGTGGTTGAAGCGTTTTTGGAATATTAGCCTATTATGCTTGAGAAGCACTTAGTAGCACCACACTGGATGTCTTGCTCATTAAATCTCTGTTGTAGCTATTCCACTCCTGATGCAATCCAAGCTAAACTGTACTAATGCTTCCCCATAGCTGTCAGCATTTCAAAAACTTACAATTTAAACAGTTCCTTTGCCTTTCCTCAAGATTTTCAGAGTCTTCTTTTAGATTACTTCTCAGAATGAAAGACAATGAAATATTTATTAAGCTTTCTGGGAAAACTCTGGAGGCAGGATTTATTAATAGTGAAAATTCATTATTGATGCTGTTGTTCTCAACTGATAAGC
Source organism: Pelecanus crispus (assembly GCF_030463565.1). Lineage (NCBI taxonomy): Eukaryota > Metazoa > Chordata > Aves > Pelecaniformes > Pelecanidae > Pelecanus > Pelecanus crispus. The sequence continues at coordinate 57,698,331 of NC_134648.1, forward strand.
AGTTTTATGCCTGCTCATGTTTTATTTTTACTTTTTTTCCAAGATGGTATAGATTGCAGCCGCTCACTATTAAAAATCCTTCCCTGGCTTCTGGGCTGGCAGGAGACTGAACCTTTTGTGTTCAGGCTTAAAAGCTGAACCCCTTGACCTGTGCCTATAAACTGAGCTCTGCTCCTATCAACTAAGGCAAAACAGTTTCTTGTTTATGTTGTCTGCTCTTCACACATTTGTCCCAAGGCTACTTCAGATTGTCCAAAGCTGACTTATCTTTTGGTGGCAAACATCATTTTACCAACACTTCACAAAAGTGTTTCCATCCCTTCTGCCCTGACATTGACTTCGCTCTGTCCTGGTACAACAGTCCATGATCCAGCACTTCCATGAGTCTGTGATATGACTGAGATTGGGGTATTATGGTTATGCTGGGGTGGAAATAGATGGTTTTTGTTATTGCTGGGGTGGTGGGCAGAGTGGTACTTACAGGAAAACTTCTAGATCCCTTTCAGAGCTCTTCTGAACTGCTAACCTTAATTTCACGTTCTTAACAAGCACCTGAAGCACGTGCAGCTACAGGGATGGCTTTAGAGATGAAGTGATGCAAACTCAACCCTTGCTGATGGTTAGAAACTCTAAGTGGCACCTGAAGGACTCTTTCTCTGGACTGTGTGGCTCAGGGCTTACTGTGATGTGGTAGGGATTAAGGCATTCATGTGTAACATCCTCTGTGTTAAAGAATAATGCAGTCCTCAAACATATTGACTTTAAATCTTTTATTTTACCATTAGCTATCCTATATATATGATAATATTTCAATACAAATTGCTGTGTTGTATTTAAATACAATGAGCAAATCCCATACAAAACTCAATCTTCTGAATTTAAAGCATTTTAAATCGGTGTTCCTAAAACACCCGACTCCCAGTGCTGCATCAGCAGCATGATCTGAACAAGCTTCCCCTTCCTATACCCTGCAAAGGGACAAGGGAGTGAGCACAGACCTGATCCTTCTCAAATCTGCCTGTCTCTTCTGGAAGAGAAAAAAGCAGCACAATGTGTACTAGCATTACAGGGGCATAAGCCAAACCCTGGTCTTCCCTTCTGCTTCTTCCCCTCCCCACCCCCCCAAATAACATCAGTTGTCTGATTGTTCCTGAATTACCTACAAAACACATTTCCCTCTAGCAGGAGGCACAGAACTCTTTTAGAAAGCATAGACTGTACACCATATCCTGCCTGGTTTTCATTAAAGATCCACTTTGACCCCCCCACTCCCCCTTTCACTTAAACTTTTCCATTCTGGATGGGCTGGAAATGTGTACTTGATGATTACAGTCATTAAACCACAACCTACTCCACAGCAATTGGAGTTCTGGTACAATCACTGCACCTCACTATCTAGGTTGTGGTGGGAAATTACTTGTTGAAATGAAATGTTCTCTTATGCCTCCAGATGGATAATGGGTTAGGGGCAAAATCACAGTTAATTTTTTTGAGAAGGAGCTCATTAGAGTAGCAGACCTTTCAATAAGGACAGTGATATGAGGTTTCTTATCTGTATGGGGTACTTGTATCCCAGATCCTTGCTCTGTCTTGATATTTGCTACCTGGCTAACTTTAATTTTTTTAATTTCTTTTTTAAATGCATCTGAGAGCCGTAGGGTTGGATGGAACCCAGAGGTGTCTGTGCACCTCATCTGCTTCGGTAAGGGGATAAGACATCCCTTAGTAATTACCTCTGAAATTGCAAAAGACCAAAGTCTTTATCTGTCATTAATGGCCAGATCTGTTTTGGCCTCTTTTCTCACTTTATCTGTATTTAACTAGAATTTTAGAGAAAATACAGCTTTGCAGCTATAGTAATCGTCCTGGAATAATTTCTGAACCTTGCCATGAGATTTTGCTGCTCCTTATCGAGCAGCAGTTCTTTCCAAACTGCTGCAGTCTCTTCTTGCCTGGGAAAATAGATATCTCTCAAAATGTTTTCATGCAAAGTGTGCACAAAACTACAAAGAGTTAAGTTAAATCTATAGCGACAAGAAATTCCCTGCCTTTGTTACGCTACTCGCAGCATTGCTAGGCCTGGCTCATTGGCAAGTCTAATTGGCGATCTGAGCCCAGCGAGGTCCCTCTGCCCACGCTGGGAGGCTTCAGCCAGCCAGAGCGTTCAAGGAGCCAGCACTTCCTAGCTGCTATCTCTGCTTGTTGAGTTGACATGAGACGAGTTATTACCATATAAATGAGATAAGGTCTTAGATAATTGAAGACTGAAAGTAAAACTGAACTGGACTGCTTGTGGCTGGAAATGTCAAGTGCAACTTTTTATCTTCTCTCTTTTTTTTTTTTTTTTTTTAAGGTCTGTATACTTTTTTCCTTCCACCCATTAGCCTACCCTATAAATGATATAAAGAACCCTTATTGCTTTCCATCAGGCTACCAGTTGTGAATCGAATTCTGTAGAGCTGGAACTTTTCTGGTCCCTTTCACTTATTCTCTGCTGGTTATTATGCAACCTGTATGCAGAGGTAATAAAATTACTTTGAGGAAGATATGAATGTCAATCACTTTGACCGAAATAATTCAGTGCAGTCACTTTATTCCATTTTCTTTAGAAAATGTCAAAGAGAATATCTTTGGCTGAGTTGGCTTCATTGTCCCTGCATGGTCTGGACATGCCAGAAGGTGGGTGGCTGAATTCAGAAGAAGATACTTTTGTTCTAGGTTGGTATCTTTATTTTCTGTTCCCAGGCATCTGACTGCAGTGTGGAGTGTAAGTAATTGAGGAAAAAGTGAAGTTCTACTCTATTAATCTCTGTGTTCATCTTCTCCCTCCCTCCTCTCAAGGAAAAAAGGAAATATTTTCATGCATCTCACCAAGGCATGGTGGAATCTTAAGGATCACTTTCAGTAGCTAAAAATGTTTTTTCAACTAGCAATCATCAAACAGACTGTTCTTACAAGGGAGAAACATCTGGCTAAGCAGTGAACACTGAATCTCTTATTTGTTCTGGGGATCAAATTCGCAGGTCAAGGTCAGGTCTTGCACACTAAGCTTGGATGAAATCCAGTCTTTCAGAGAAGACCAGGATGACCACTGTGTGCTTATACTCAGGAAATGATGCCTGCAGCAGGGCATAGAGCTTGTGCTGGATGAATTGTGGGAGGCTCAACGTGTGAGCCAAAGGGCACTTGCCAGCAGCACACAGGAGTTAAGTCTTGACCTTTGCTAACAGCAGGGTGAAGCCTAAAACTCCCCTAGGCCTACAAGCTGCTTTCTCCAAAGCACAGTTTGGGTTGTTTGTGATTTTATTTTTGTGTGTGTATGTGTGGTCTAGTTGAAGATTTAAGGAGCAAAAGATGAGTTTCCTGAAAGAATTGCTAAGCCAAGGAACATTCTTCTTGAGGAAGGAAACTCCTGAAGTCTGTAATAGGTACACAGGGTGATAGGTATGTAGTGCATCCAAAGGGACGCAGTGTTGCATCTGCTGGCTCTGCTGTACTAAGTACATTCTTGCTGAAGGTAGGAACAGGGCTACCAGGAGCAGGAGGGCTTTTCTCCTCACCAAAGCTGGGGTCCTGTTGCTGGAGGCAACTGCCATTCCTCTTGCTTTGAATTTAGGTACTGAAAATTTTTCCTCCCACTTCCTCAACTGTGAACTTGTTCCAGAACCTGTCTCCTTGGGTGTTTTGAAGGCTTCTCATTTCTAGCCTTATATTCATGGGTGGTTTATGACCCTTTGACTAAATCAGGTAGATGACAAAAAAAGCTAGTTAGAAAAATGTTTTTATACCACATATGTAACAAAATTCTATACATTTAATAATTGTATATCATAAATAAATAACCAAATTAAAGATCAGTCTGAATGTCAATCCACTCTTGGGATATAATGTAAAACTTCTGTAAAAGATTGCCTGAACAGAGTCCTTATTTAAACAGTATCTTTCTCAATTTCCAAAACCATTGTCCAGTATTACTGCTTATGCTTGCTATCCCATTTCACAATGTCCTTTGGTTTGATGCCTTGCCTGCAACAAGGGAATTGCTGAGGGGCTCATTTACTTTTTTGTGACTTGGCAGAACGACTAGAAGAATACTAAGCCCAAGGAGAAAAGATAACACTACGGTCTGATCACCTAAGGTATTACAAATTTTATAAATAGATCTTTAAACATGAAGAAGAGATTTTTGAAAGACAGGTCAGATATTTCAAAGAAAACTGGCTCCATGTGAAGAATAAGGAATGTGTTTGTTTGGAATACAGCAAGGATTAAAACACACAGCTGCCCCAACATCTGAGTCATTGTGTGGTTGCAATGATGTCCAGAGGATATTGAAACATAGACAGGGAGAACGTCGGATGGTATGAGAAGAAACATCAAACAATAGAGGCAGAGTGAAAGAATAATGAACGCTAAGATTAATATTTCAGCAGTCTATTTAAAACCATGTTATTACAGTGCTTGAGGCATTAAATTTGCTGGGCTGACTAGTGTGGGAAATCAGTTTATTTTAAACGTTGTGCGGTGTTGGAGAACTTGCAGAAGTCTTCAACCAAGCTAATGCATTATGCATCTGAATTGGACAAAAAAAAAGTGTAAATCCTACATATAATAAAAATTGATAGAGGAGTAGAAATGCTTGGATTTTAAAAATAAAATATGAAAAGCATCCAAGGAGATAGAATTGTGTAAAGAAAGAACAGTAAAAACAAAGGAAACTTTACAAAAAAGAACATCTAGGAATTTCATCACAAGATTACTCAAGGATATTTAGGATGCACTTTTCCCACTAGTTAAAGTTAATCTGCAAGGTGAAAGGTAAATCATTGACTTGCAGGAAGCCAGAAACAGAGTCAGTAGCTTGGTAATTCCAGTCCATGTTGTTATTGATAAACAGCAAGGTATATAACATGGCTCCTGAAGTGGAGTGTGAATGCTAATATCCTCTGCACAGGATCGCCTGCTGTGGAGGAGGCTGCGCTTCTGGAAGTACAAGCTACAGTCTGCCCTGCATCCCAGCGGAGACAGCTTTCCCATCTTCCCTGTTCCCAATGTGAGAGGATGTAGGAGGAGCAGCTATTAAAATGCATGCTGACCTGCCTTCTTAAAAAGCTTATTTATACTACAATGAGGGCTGGAGCAGAGATCTGATGTATTCATTAAACATGGGAAACAAATGGTGTTAGAAACAACCTCTTGCTGTTGGTACAAACTGGTTCTTAGTGCTGAACAAAAAGGACTTTCTCTACCTCTTCTTTGAGATTTAGTATCAGGAACAGTGTAATTTCACTTCTCTAGGCTCCTTTAAATGTTGTATGAGTGTGTGTAGTGCTTTGTGGTTTATTGTGTGACTCCACAACAGAAAACCTTGGGCTCTAATTTCTTCATTCCTTCCCCTCTTTCCTCCCTCCTCCTCATTTCCCCCCCTGCCAAGAAAAGGAATGAAACAACCTTTTCTCTTGCAGTTAAACAAAACAGCATCCCCAACAAACAGATAAAACCTAAGTACATGCTATACATAGTGCTTCACAGGTTTTAGAAGAAACTTTTGCCTTGCAAAAGTTTGTTAACTTTAACTTATTTGCAGTGCTTACAATAGAGATTTAAGTTTGATTGTCAGGCATTAGAGCTGGAAAGAAACAGAAAAAAAAAATCCATATTATATTATTGAAGACCATGAATGTGTCTGATGTTAAGGAATCTTTCAGTGTAGCAGACCATGTGTGCTTTAAGACTTTAGGTAACTATGTTTTAATGCCTTTCCAGTGTAAATAATAGAGTAAATTCTGTACAAGATGGCCTTGAGGTCACTGAATGTTTTCCTTCTAACCTCCTTGTTGGTATCTCTGTAGCATGAAAAGGGATGTAGAGGGGGAAGAAGCAAGAGAATAATAATGTTAGCTGTGAACCAAAGCATTGATAGCTATCTGTAAGCACTGAGTTCAGCTAGGAAGGATTAAACAGCTTCTGCCTATAGAAATGCCTATCTTCCTCCTAGCACCTGCGGCAGATATTTTCTCCAGCAGTGCAGTGCTGGTGCCTGGAGCCCTGCTTCAGCTCAAAACTGCATGGGGTCACCGTGGTGGCAGCATGCAGAGCCCCGATAGGTCTCCCTCACAAAGACAGCTGCTGCCTTTATTTTGCAAGTTCCCACACTGCTGAGAGATGGTGCAGGCAGCCAAAACCTGAGCCTTCTTGGGTCGGCACTGAATCAGAGTAGCTGTTGCCTGGGCTCTGTGTGTATGGGCAGGCTTGCTCAAGGAGAGCTGGAAACAGTCACAGTCTCAGTTGTGATGTGCTATAATGAAGTGTCTTCAGGTTTTCCAATTGCCACGTCTGTTCCTCTGCTGTCCAGATGGCCCATTTGAAACCATCTCATCTGAGTTATACCTCCTTACTTTCAGCACTTGCTTTCTGTCTGAACTTCTTAAATACAGCCCTGGAGTCACATCCAACCTTTAGTTTCTGAACATAATATAGTTATTATTCACCTTGCAGTTAGTTCTCTGACACAGGATTTTTTCAAGGTGTGAATCTTTTTTGAGTCTTCCTTATGGAATTCTTCAAAGCTTTCTTATTAATCTTTTTTTCTTTCTTTATCAGGGAACTTTGTTTCACAAATTTGTTGAGATCTGATTGTGGAACAAGACATTAACAGTCATAAATACTGTGCTACTAAAGTCTTTGTAGCCTAATTAAAAGCAAGCTTTAACTGGAGCCTGTTTGGGTTGAACACCCCTGTGTAATCTCACCGCAAAACAACTGCTTCTTTAATGAGTGACTGGAGTGTCACTCTGAACAGGACTTGTTTCAGTGCCACAGTGGATCAGGTTGCCTTGCGTTTGATCAGTCAAGATGGGGTTTGCAATTGTGATGGGTTGGTGTGTGGGCAGGACTGCTCTCCTTCCTGAGCCCCAGGGCCAGGCTGGACTGTAAGGCAACTCCTTCCCTCCCCATGCACCTGAGTCTCGTCTCAGAAGGAACTGCAGCAATTGCAAGAAGAGGTGATCACAACATTTCTCCTCCTGACTTATGGGTAGGATGTGGCAAAGGCATGCACCTGAAGACCAGGCCAGTAAGATAAACCCATCTCATGCTGAAGCTGTGGCTTAAATCCAATCATCTGTTTTCTCTGTGTGCTTAATGTCTTTCATTAGAATAGAACGTGAAGATGCATTAGTATTTGGATTGCACCAGTGCCTAATTCTGGAATTTACATACTTCAAAGGTGTTTAAGAGGGCTGTAATATTCACAAATTTCCCTTTCTTGCCTTTAGCCATCTTCTCACCGAACTTGTGCTCTTTGGTTCAATGATCCAAAGACTTGGGACAATGTGCATGTCTGGAACACAGCAGCATGTTGCTTTTGACTGTTCCTCTGATGTATTGTTACCTGCAGAAATTGCAGCCTGGATTATGACAGCAGGGAAACTGCAGAGTGTGACAGGTCAGATTTAATCTTGGCATTTGCAAAGAAATCTACATTGCGATTTAAACTGAGCCAGGAATCCCCTTTTGCTGGCCCTTAGGCAGTCTCTGTTCCCGCCTGAAGAGCTCCAGGTCTAAAAACAGCAGAGAGGAGACTGTCAGTGTGGGGTTACATAGTGACTTTAATAACAAAAAGATACCTAGGGTGGCTGTGAGCGTTTCTGAAAATGCCTGACGTACTCTCTTAAATGCCTGTTTAGCCCTTGTGCAAGTTGGGATTTCTCCTATGGTAGATCATTGGGCTGAATATTCAGGGGCATGGGTTAAAGCTTAAAGGGGAAAGAGGTGGAACAGTGAAAATGCCCAAGTAGTTTTGCTGAGTGGAAAATTGTTACCTATACGTATATGGGTTATAAGTTTTTATATAGCCAGTAATAGATGGTCCATCTCAAACTGCTTATCAATATGTCCTTCCTGTCCATATACACAAGTGCCCATGGTTTTAGTATGCGGCATCTGGGTTCCTGACCCTACTTTGTGTGGTTTATTGTGCAACATTGAACACTTTCTGTGCTATCTGAGTTCACTTCAATATTTCAGGGCAGGAAATCATCCAGGATATTTTTTCCCATGTCTATGAACTTCTTTGCCTCAAAGTGTTGAAAATTTAAGAAGGGAGGTTTGAGTGGAACTTGTGATAAAGTGGCAAATGTTTTGTCAGAAGTTGCAGCGCTAGACTGTTCCAAGTCCTAAACATAACCTATAGCAGGGGACAAACACATACCACTTATGCTTACAGTAGGATTAAATCTAAAACAAATGCACTGAAATTAAATGACATAAAAGTAATGAAATGGTCTTCATTCCCAAAATTCTCCAAATATATCTGATGTTTATATTATGATGCTGTATTTTGACAAATAAGAAAAAGCATATGGAATATTTAGATCATGAAAGATGACTTAAAAAGTACTAGGCAACTATAACTTTATGTATCAATAAATACTTAGGCTTTTAAGAGACCTTGAGAGCTATTGTTGGCTATGAAAACATAAGCTGCTCTCCAGAAGAACAATATTGGAAACACTGATTCAGTAAAATGTGCAACACAAACCCCTTGGAGTAATAAACAACAAAATAAAAACTGTCGGCGTCGTAATTGTTTAAAAGGTGCCTTTAAACTTGAAGGTGAGACCACGTAGTTAGAATAATGACTGAAGATGTGAGAAATTTATGCTGGGTTCTCTGCTTGCCTGTGGATTTTCTACGTGACCTGTGATCTGTCTCTGTGCAGCTTGGCTCCCTGACTGCTGGCTTAGATGTCCAGCTGAACTGCTGCTTCCTGAGGTTACCATCTGTCAAGTCAAGTGCATGCATGTTTTTACTTCACACTTGCAAGAGGTTCAAAGTATCATCTTCAATTAAAAAAGTCAGGCTTTAGGTCTGTATTATTTTCCACGTGTGACAGGTGAAGGCAGTGCATGCAGGTTCATTGGCAAATGGGACCTTGTCAAGTAATGTCTCAACTGGGTCCAAAATGGGGACAATATTCTTTTCCCACTTCATACTGCAGAGCTCTTGTGTTGTGCAATGGGAGCCGTATTATACCAGAGACAAACATTTTCGGGTGGTTCTGGATAAAGGTTTATTTTCCTATTGAAGTAGTACTTAGTCATGCGAAATATTTTCTAGCTTGAGTTCAGCTTGCTATTAGTCACCGCTCCACGCAGTTCACTGGCTTTATGCCTGGGGCCACATCTCCCTGACCGGAGGCAAAACACGCTGCTGTGGTGGCTGGGGAAGCTCTTCGGCAGCTTGTGTCTTTGCAGGGATGGTGTTCCCACTGAACCTCCGGTGCTTGCTCTCTGCTGGTCGTACCAAACATGAGATGAAGCCACAGTTGTCGGGAGGTTATTGAAGAGGAACTGCCTTGAAAGGGAGACTCTAGATTAAATTATGTGCACAGGTGCAGGAGCTGCTGGAAAAAATATTGCCTCTGACAGAGATGTAGCTGGGTTTGATCAGAGGAAAGACCTTCCAACAACTCAAATAACTTGTTCTCTTACCTTGTCATGGCTTATTCACTGACTGGCAAAGATGTATTAAACCATTTAGTGTATTATTTCTCCAGCCATGGCTGATAGCTAGAAAAACTTAAAATCCTATTTGCCTCAACATTTTCTCCAAACAATTATTGCCATTAAAATTTCCATGACAATTGTAATAACCAAAAATACCATAGGAGTTCACTTATATTTTATAATTTAATTTGTGGTTAATGACAAGCAGCTAAGCAGATTCTGTTGCACAAGAACAATGTGGACAAAAGCAAGTTTTTAACTTCCATTTTAGGACCCTGTGGATGTAGGTTAAGGCTGTGTTGATCCTTTCACTTTTTTGTGTATTCCTAACCCATTGTCACTTAAAGCTGTCTGATAGCAATGTAAATCTTGGCCCCTCTTAAGCATAAGCAGCAGTAAACTGGACTTCCATCAAAATAAATACTAATTCAATGATTTCTGCTGATAACCTCTACCAACACAGACATGCCAATGGTAAGAAGGCTTCCATCAGTTGTTCTGTGAACTTTTGTTCCCCCTCAGGTTGGCAGACTTTAATATTGTCCCTCGTCTTTGAGGACAGAGCTCAGGAAAAACTACTGACCTCGGCAATGACAGTTTTCTTAGTCCCTTGTCATATCTGGACATGAGAGTGAAGTAGGAGGTTGCTCTAGGCTTGCCTAGTAGGAGGATGCTTTTCAAGAGCCTTTACACGAGGCACCTTTCAGCTCCTTACTCTGGTGTGTGAACTGTGCCAGTGAGCTTCGCTGCAAAGGCTGGGTTTGTTACTTCTTTCCTCCATTGGGAAAGACACGCTGTACACTGTCTTACTTTGCAGTCTGTGTGTGTGGAGGAAGGGTGTGAAAGCAATCAGTACAAGGTCTTGGAGCAGTGTTCAAACCTGATGATTCAAGCTAAAAGCAAATGTAAAATTCCCATTGTCAGGTCCCCCCAGGGGAGGGGAGCTTGTGTGGGAGAGGGCCCAAGGGATGTGGCAGAGAAGGGGCAAAAGGAAGAGACAGGGAGGGGCTGGCAGGCTGGAAATGTGTATTTTAGGTATGTTGTTTTATTGCACTTGAGAAGTAATTCTGCCTGGCTACAAGGAGTGAGCTACAGAGTGAGGTGGTGTGAATTTTTGAAGTCTAGACTAGCTGAGCTCATATGTGCATTAGGTAAGTTGTTTTAACATGCAGCAGTAGTGGCCAGTATTGGGATGAAAAAGTTACAGCCTAAAAGAAAATGGAGATAGGATACTTTCTGCAGAAATCTTGTGTTGTGGAGGCCCTTCAGGAATTTTCTCCGTGCAGGAGGGCTGTTCTGCTTGCCGTGCTGCTGGTCTCTTGCTGCGAGCCAGAGAGGAGGCTGCTCAGGAACCAGGAATGGCCCATGGGGCCAAAGAGGCTCCTGTCACCAGGCTGGTGGCAATTTGCATTGGGCATCACCACCCTGCAAACTCTGCAACCTAAAACTGTGAGTTCAGTGTTACTGTAAGAGGGGTAAAATGAAACTGGTGGACCTAGTAAAATTAACTATCTAGATGAAAGGATTATGAAATTAATATTATAGTTTGGGGAGCAGGATTGTATGCTATTCTGCTTATCTACACTGTCAGTGTTTCCCCCCCCACCTCTCTCCCTCTCTCTCATTCTGGTTGACAAGCTGAGTTACTTGTCTTTGAAAGTGGAGTTTCTAGATAGGGGCTTCGGGCAGTGTTTCAGAAGCAACCCAACTTCTGATTCACCCCCAGACGAGTCCCATTGGAAGGATTAGACATGGCTGAATAAGAGGGATGCAAACGGAGGAACACATGTGAATTTGTAGAGTATCCTGCTGCAAGTAACTTTTTGTTGATGGTGAAGAGATTAAAGAAAAACAATCCTACATAGCTTTTTTTTTTTTTAAAAAAAAAAAAAAAAGAAAAAGAAAAAGCATAGCTGGTAGAGAGCTGTGGTGTGTTCTGCTGGACATTTCCCTTTTCCTTGAACATTGAAACCAAGGAAACCCCTAACCATTTATAAGTGAACTGTGCATTTCACTGTTCTCTAGGAAACCTAGCTTTGTGGGCTGAAAAGTAGCTCTCCTGTTGCTAGCAGTCTCATTAGCTGGTTACAAATTTCAGCAGTGAGTCAGCGTGACAGTGGGTCAGTCTGTAGGAAGCAGGTCGGGGATGCTCAGTGCTCTGTCTGCAGGACCCTGCTTCGGAGAAGTGCACAGAGAGCAGAGGGATGAGAAGTCTGGCTGGGAACAGCTCTTTCACTGGGCCGTGCTCTCCGTCTGGTCTGGTGGTGTGAAGTGTGTGCTTTGGGTGAAATTGGTGCTGGGAGAGGGAGGAGGAGGTAGCACATTGTTCTACTCACCTGTGTTTATCCACCTGTTAGTGAAATAACAGAGAGTACAGATCTGAAAATGAAGCAGGCACCTATGCAATCTCCTTCATGTCTGTTCAGAGATTATAGATTTTTTTTTTTTAAAGGGTATTTGTCAGGTTCAAGTACTGATGTGGATGCAAACACAGGCAGTACTTTGGAGTCCTGAATATCATCTTTAAATGGCACCAACTTGCTGCAGCTTTTGCTGCACAAACAATAGGGGATGTACAGCCTTAGGTTCAAATATCAGCCTTTAGTCCAGAGCACCCCTGCATCTCTCTTGTCTTCTTCCAAAATACTCATAGGGTAAAGAGAACAGGGGAAAGAGAAAGCACCAGTCTTGACTCAATACACTTTTCTGAATTTCTACTATTGCCTAATGCTTTACCTAGCAATGGATGATTGCTTCCTTGGGGCTCTTCCATTCTAGTGAACTGGTAGTATGAGGCCTGATGCAACAGAAAGGTCCAGGCAGTTGGCACTGAGCCAGGGCATTTCCTCATGAAAGCTGTCATAATCCTGTCTGCTGTCATGGGGACACCACTTATTTTCTTTGGGTACATTTTTGGGCAACATGCAATGTAAGCAGGTATAGCTTTAAATGGTTTAAAATTAAACAAACTGCTAACAAAGCTATTTTCACTTGCTCTGCTTGGCAGCCTAAGGCATTATTTATTTTTCCATAATACAGGCTTTGGGCAAAAGCTATCTATGATTGTGACTCAAAATCTGGAGACTAAAAAATTACTTCAGTAAAGATGTCAATGTGGCATTTGACACATTGCAAATTGTCCAGCATATATAATCCTATTAACTGAAGTGGAGAGATGAGATCCTTTTATGCTTAGAATCAACAAATGCTGCAGACTAAACCATACTTATCTTAGACAGCTAACTAAACAGGCACTGAGAACTGAGTCTGCTGGTTAGCTACTTGACTCGCCAAAGTAAATACAGATAATACACATGTTCTGAAAATGCCAGAGTTAAATCCTGCTGCTGCTTTTTCCAGGGTATCTCTAAATTCTGTCTGTTTGTTTGTTTTTCCTTGCATAACTCTGGGCTTGCTTCCTCTTTCTTCTCATTAAAACTTTCTTCATGTTGCAGTATTAGCAACTTTATCCCATTTGCTAAATTCATGCAAAAACTTCAACTTCTTCCATGTTTTCCAGCTCTTAAGTGAAATGGAGACCCTGCTCCAGGGCTCCAGCCCTGTCCACAAGCTCTGACATGCTACAGAAAATAATATTCTTTTCAAAAATACTGTCCTAAGCACATACCAACAAAATTACAATGTCAAGCATTGAATTTAGGGAAAAACAACTGAGAGTGTCCCATGCAAACTTTCTTCAGTGCCACCGCACGTTTGCTGTGATGCAGTCTTCAATTAATTGTGTGCTCACATAGTACTTTTTAAAAAAACTTGGTAATCTAATAAGGATTTTCATGCATAATCTCCTAAGGATTTCAAAACGATATTTTTTTAACTATATGACTATCTTCCATTTTGGCTAAGGACAAAACTGATACCAGTGCCAAGTTGTCTGTATGCGGACAAGCCCTAGAAGGAGATGGCACATCTCTTTCTTTGGGTACAGCAGAGTACCAGTGAGATACTGAGATCTCAGGTTCTCCTGATGAAACAATCACTGGCACTAATGTTTTCACCCTACCTCCTCAGCCATATCCTTGTCTTCTTGGCCTGTGTTTTTCATCTTCTTTGATGATTTTCTTTTTCCCTCCTTCAGTTTTTGGTCCCAATCTTCTCTCACTTCTATACAAATCCGGAGCTCCTAAAGCTTCTTTTGGGATGCATTTTATGCAACTGTTCCCCTGCCTCCATACAATTCCTGGTATTGTTGTTTTTCAGTTGATATTTGCTGGTTTCAGAAGTTCAAATGAGCCCTCGGATTCATTCTCATTTTTAGCAATGCCATCCTCCTGTGAAGAGTAAACACTTGTTAGTGTTAGTAGGCAAATGGTACCTACATCATTATTGAGATTATTATCATAGAATCATAATTCATGTTGGAATGGACCTCCAGAGGTCACCCACTCCAACCCTCTCCTCAGAACAGGTCTGACTAGATCAGACTGCCAAAGGCTATGTCAGGTCACTATCCCGAGTGTAGTGAAGCCCCTGGATTGTTCCAGAACATCTGGGACAACCCAGGCCTGCTGAAGAGTTACCTGTGACTGTTTGCTTTAATGGCATGAAACAGGATGCCTGAATGAGCTCCTGGGTAGATAGAGGGATAAAACACAGTTAAATATAGGAAAGACTATACTGCAGTTTTGTCTTGGAGGAAAAGACAAGAATAAACACGGAACAAATGAGAAAAGTGGGGATGGAAAACGGGTGTTTTTCAAGTGCTGAGCTGGCAGAACGTGAAATTGAACTCTGTAGGTTACAAATCTTTGCCAAGGAATTTCATATCCTTCCCAGAAAACTTACGTCCCACTACTGTGAGCTGCGGGCATTTATTCTAGAGAGAACCCACAGTGTTTCTAATGTGTTTTGTTGCATGTGGTGTGCGTCTCCCATGGTGTGATGTAATGTAACATGGCATGTGGTGTTATAAATAGAACGATGAGATTTTGCAAAAACCTGCCTGGCAGGCAAACTGCCTGTCTCTCCTTTTGAAAGGCTTCCTGAGCTCTCCACTACTCTCCCTTCTTTTGCCAAAAGGTACCTTCCACCTCGGCACCCTCTTGCTCAGGTTCCTGGAGAGCAGTTGGGATACAATGGGTTTTTTTCCCAAATTCCTTTTGCTTGTCAGCAGCATGGCAAAGACTTCATGGGGGCAGTGTCTTGCTGCTCTCAGTTCCTGTCTCTCCTTTCATCTTTGTCTATGCATTTCTAATTTGCTTAGTGCTATGGGCAAGATGCTAATTTTAGCAACCTTGTGTAATTACTCTGAAGTTACTGGGGTTAATGCATGTGTACAATATAGCTCCAATCAGAATCTGGCCTTATGTTGTCTTAATGTTTCTGGCTTTTTTTTTTTTCTTCCTTTTTTTCCCTGCTAGTAAATTCAATCTCCATGGCCTCAACAGCAATGCTACTGTTAGAATAATATTCAGACAATGCTTTAAAATAGGCTGTGGAGTCAGAGTTACCAACATGACAACATGACAATTCCCTGGGCCTTCTGGCAGTGATACTGGACTGCAATTTTACGGTCCCTAGCTTGCTCTGTGCTTTCTGTAAGAGTGCTGGGTTACTATATTTATACCTATCAGTTAAGAATACTGCTTTACCAGCATTTATTTCTAGAACTGTGTGGGTTTCCAGGCAGGCTTCTCCTCTGAGTGCCTAACTAAGAATAGTTCCTTTTAGCTGCATCTTGTATGAGAGTTGAAGGTCATATCAATTGCCTGCTAATAGTCATTAGTCTAAAGCATTGGCTGTAAAACTGGACTTATCAGGACTCCCTCTTACATGTTTCATGTTCTAGTGTGTGACAAAATATACAGAAAGGGACTTAAATATATTTTTCACTAGCAATTTTTAGTTGTTTTGTCTTCACTTTTCTTATAGACTGAAATGATATATTTCTGAAACTGTGTTGAAGGAAACATTAATGAACAACAGTGTGATTTACCTGTGTTGGCTCAAATACTTTGACAGATTTGTGAAGATACTGTACAATATATGCCTGAAACTTTGACATGGTGTGATTTCCTGTTGCAAAGCGTGTTACTTCTGTAGAATAAACCCAAACATGTTGTGGTACCTCTTCTCAGTCTTAAATGGTTTTGAGACACCAATTGGCAAGTCCATACAGCAGTTTGGTGGCATTCACTCTCCTTTGGTTGAGCCACACAGGACAAGTGTGCGTGCAGAAGTGACTGAGGTATTTTACAGGGGAGAGGTTGTATCAGACTTCACGTAGTTCCTGAAGGGTGAGGAGGAACAGTCAAATATAGACGACAAATAATTGGTTTCTTTAATCACTTCCCACTGATAGTGAGTCCATACGTAAGAAAACATTAACCAGGGAAAATGTTAGTACATGAACGCTGCATTGAGTTGAAACTCCACACATTGTGCTTGGCTCAGTAATTTAGGCAAAACCAAAATGGATTCAGCCTAAAGCAACATAGCTCTTGTTAAATTTCACAACTCATGAAACATTTGAAATGCTATAATGTTACAAATTAAAAGCATGTTTATATGCATGATTGGATGCATATCAGGGCATAGTTTTTAGTAAAATCTTTCTTTTCTGTTTACTCTTAAATCTTTCCAGCTACACTGAAACATGATCCTTTATTAAACTTTATCTTGTGTTGTGTCACCCTGCCTCTAGTTTTGCATATCTCGCATCCCCATTTGGATCTGCTGGATGGATTGTTATTTTCTCTCTGGTTATTTTAAGGACTGTTCTTTGCATCCAAATTTCTTTTCCTCTCTTAACTTATTGTCTTCCAGCTGCAAGGATTTATTTCTATCTGCAGACAGAAAAGCAGCCAGACTAAGTAATGAAAGCAAATGTTTCTCTTCTTTCCATCACAGAACATTTTTCTTCTAGATCTAAACATGAGCTTGCCATCAGAAACAAATGGATCTAGTATGGGCTGCAATCCAAAGCATGTATAACAAATTCTGGACTTTTGCAACTATTTAGTTGATAGCCAGGAATTAAGATAACTACACGGCCCTCTGATACTTCTTGAGGAGCAGAACCAAATGCTACAGTAGATGAGAATGGACTTGAAACATTTTTGGTCTCAAATTTCCCCCATTTGAAATGAAAATATATGATAGACAATAGAAGTACTGGAAGAAATTGCAGTTGCTTATAAAACCTTCAGAAGCTGTTTTAGCCACTGTGGTGTCTTGTCTCTCATTGCTGATGGATAAGCATGAAGGGGGGTAGTGGGCTAAATGAGCTAAGTGGATGCTGTGGGATTTTGGAATCCTTAATGTTTATCTAAATTGAATTTTAAATGTGTAACCACATTGAAGCCTGGATTCAGCAATGCAATGGAATCTGAAATTAAGCATGGCTTTAATAACCTCCTGGTGTTAAGGAATACTTCCTAGAGTAACTTGAATAAATTTTGTAAAATTATCCAAGGTTTATTTTTGTTAATTGCCTTGTAACGGGACACAAAGAGCAGCAGAAACACTTAATAGAAAGGTGAGGAGAAACTAGTACCCCTTGAACTCCTCTTCTCACCTTTGACTGAATCCACTGGCAGGAGGTGTCTGAAGTGTCTTAAGGTGTCTCCAAGTTCTTATATGTTCTTAACTCCACCACCACTTGCTCTTAGTCATGCAAGAAGTTAGTATTGGAAAGAAAAGAAGATGCATCTGCAGCTGCTGCAATGTTTTTGCATCAGTCATCTATCTAGTAAAATATTGTTTAAAACAAATCTTAACAAAATAGCTTTTGCATCTTAAAAAAAAAAAAAAACAAACAAAAAAAAACCCAAAACAAAACAAAAAACCCCTAAGAACAAAACCAAAACCAAACAAAACACACACAAAACCCCACACAAACTTTTTCTGGTGGTGTCATAGATTTGTTCTTCCATGACACTCATGAGGGGTTCCTTTTACTGAAAATGTAAGACTAGGAGCTTCACAGCACAGGGGGGTTTGTGGCAAAGAGCAAGTTATTCCTTATGCTATATTTGCTCACTTCTAACATTGTCTGGCTGCAGCATAAGCCATCCTTTCCTGAAGTGGCTCAATAACCCCCTTGTGAATGCTGAAGCACTGTGGATGAATATAGGGAAGGAATTAACTTAAAATCAAATGTTGTGTCTACATTGTCAGAGACTCTTCAATGTATAGAGAGTTTCCTATGGGAAAAACAACTACGTAGTCAGGAAAAATAAACAAAGGAACTCAAGGATGCTGATATATAGCAGCTATTTTACAGTTTGTCTCTGAGCCGCTGAGATAGTCAGAGGTTCTGATCCGCAAAGAAATGCATTATGGAAAGTGGGGTAGAAGATCACAGGACAAGAAATATAACGTGCTTTGGTCACACAGTGACAACAGACTATAGGGACTCAGTATACCTGTGTTTCAGTGATGCTCTTTGAGATGTCAGGCCTGACTGACTGTCTGTGTCTTCATGGTTGTTTGCCTATATAGTCTTTGGGTGTATTTTTTTCTTCCTCTATTAATAAAGCTTAAAAAAGAAAGTGGGGGAGGGGGGGCAGAAAGTCTCCATACATGATGTTAAGGACACATCCCACACCTCACTGCAGCAAATGTGGTCAGCACCCTTAAAGTAAGTGAAACAAAAGGTTTTCCCTTTCTTAAGGGACAGTGCACACTGTACCTGTAAAATGTGATTTATTCCTCATGAAGCTTGAGAGCTGCACACTGGAATTTGTGTGCAATTCTTCCAAAGTTGTCTTTGAGCTTAATAGTCTCCCAGTGCAGCTGAACTAAGGGCCCAGTAGACTTTCCTTTGCCCAAGTATATCTTGAATATTGGAACAGCTGAAATATGAGTTTGCTTACAGACAGAAAGATACATAATGAGATGAACTGAAGGGGAGTCTGCCTCTGCTCCAACCTGTTCTGTATGTGCCAAGCTTGTCCCTGGTGGAAATTAGTCTCTGAGTATCTTTGCCCAACTGTTGTAACCAGACAAGATATGTTCAAAGTAACTCTGAAGTCAGAATAATCTTTCTGTCAAGATTATTGGGTACAATTGAATGAAACGCAAATTAGTTTCTTTTTTTTAATATTCTCTTGAATTTCTAAAGCTAGTTACTAAATGAGAAGTTGGTTTATTATCCTACAGATTCCTGATGGAAATAATTAGCTTCTCTCACCACTGAGAATCAATGCAATAAGCTATTCTTGAGACCTATCCTGCCAAAGATAGGTGCTTAAAAGTGTTCTCTCTGTAAGTAATTGTTTTCTGTGTTATCTGGAGAGAGAAATAGATTTACATCCCAGAAACAATTGCAGTGTGCTAAAATTGGCCACTTTCACAAAAGCCAATTAATTTTTTCCCCCTGTTTTCTACCGCAGAGTTCAATTTTGATATGGAAACTATCTTGGGGTCAAATTTGTCAGAATGTATTTTCTGGTCATTCATCATTGTGCTGTGTGGGTCTTGACTTCATTCTCCCCTACCCCCCTCACAGTCAAAACATGTCCTGCCTACTTATTTTCTTAGGCTTTGGGTTTTGTGGGTTTTTTTTTTTTTTGGTTGGTTGGTGTTTTTTTGGTTCATTTGTTATAGTTCTCATACCAAATTTGGGTGAAAGGTCTTTAATCTTCCCTGCTTTTCATCTCTGAGTAGGTTTCTCCTATGTCTGGAACTTCCCCTTAGGGCTGGTAGTTCTGCTCAAGGGTGTTGAGGTTTTGATCGTAATCTGGGCATTATGCTTTATACTTGAACAGAAGGCCAGCCTGCTGGAAGATGGTGGCTAATCCTTTGGATAATAATGTCTGTGCCTGGTTTATAAAATGGGCCAGCTCTTGTGCTCATGACTGGTAATGTTGGGACCATGCTCCCTGTGGACTCCTTGACCCTTTGCCATTTTTAATTATGGGAGAATGAACACTGAGCTGGGCTGCTGAGTGAATATCATAAATATTTTGTTCAAAGGGACATCATACTAACATTGGGCTAAATGCAAAGTTTCTTTTGTGTCCCTAAACCTGTAAGATATAAAGGGCCTTTGTTTTGATCTGCACATATGCTAACTTTGAATAGAATGGTTAATGCCTTATTACTGGTTGGAATTACAAAACCAAGTATAATAGAAGTTCAAATGGCTTCCTCATCTATTATGTACAAGTACAACTCTGAACACAAACAAGTTTCCAGGCTTGATTCGCAAGAGACCAACAGTAAAAAACAGTAGAGAAGGAGAACACAGACTCTAGATGAACCCAGCCTGAAAACCCCATCAGAGGAAAAATGAAGCATTAACTTCAAGGATGGGCGGAGGCAGTGAAGCTAGAGATAAAGTTGTTAAAATAGCTTTAATAAGGACGAGGTACTCTGTTAACTAAGTAACAAAGTTTCCTGCTCCTGTACTTGTAACTATGTGCTGTTGACAGATGCAATCCTTTAAAAAAATAAAATAGAGACACGAATGCCCATAAATGTAAATGCCAGATAATGATTTGCACTTTTATTTTTTACCTTTTCTGTTCCCAGTAAATATTTTTCTCCTGAAATGTTTGTCATGGCAGTTAATAATTTGAAGTTATTATATAGCTAAGGACTTCATTCAAGGCTGACGTTACGTTAGGCAATGCAGCAATATAGAATAGACAATGATCTCTACTGAATTTACTCTCTGAAAAGCCAAGGCAGACTAATAAAAACAAGCAACAAATAGAAAAATGATACAAATGAATTTCTATTTGAAGCACAGCTTGTGCCAGGAAAAGGATAAAGTGTTCCTCTAAAGTATTTATTTCCTTCTTCAGTAACTGCTAAGGGAATAGCATTCATATATGCAATAGCCAGGGATTTTCTTCTAGATAGAACTCAAGTAAAAATTGCAGGGGTCTTTTCTATGCCTAAACCACGTTGTTTAAATGTAAGTTAAATGTTGGCAAATGCTGTCTTGCATTCCCATTTAGAAATATTAACTAGAGACTGTTTGGTCTTGTTTTAAAAATAATATCCTAGAATAGTTGTGTTCAACAAGTATTGTTCAGAGGTCCTGAGTTCCAGTGAATTTGCTCTACTCTTTGAAGAGGGATACAGCATTGACTTCAGTAGAAAGGGGATGGCCCAAATGGACTAATTGGGGCAAGTGGATTACAAAACCAGTTCTTGATTTCATTTACCACAGTATGCCTGCAGCACATGTGGACACTAGTGGAATTAATCTGGCAAGGCAGAATCCAGTTGCTCTATTTATTTTTTTTCCTACTTTTATAGCTGCCGTATCTGCAAAGAAAATGGTGAGTCTGACTGAGTTTCAGTGGCTGAAGAGATCTGTATGTTTACAATATCAGTGCAAAGATGAAGTTTGTAGATCTATAAAAGAATCTTCTGAAGGACCAAGTAGTAAGAAAGGTATATATTAACACTGGTGTGGCTTGTTATGAATATAGCTGGGGAAGGCTTCCAATTTCAGCTGTACAAAGCAGGCAGATTGCAATCCAATTATGTTGTATGGGGTGAGTGGAAATTGGGCTCACTTTTAAATAAGTGCAAATGCAGTCAGTATAGAAGGGATTTTGATGGATTTGTTCTGAAGGGATGTATGTTTATAGTAACTGGGCTATATTGGTAAGCTATATGTTTCTCGCTCAGGCATGGGCAGAATCCTTTTGGTAAACATTAGACCCTACTGATTTGACTTGTGATGTGGAGTCCAGTGAACTATGTGGCATTTGAAGTCTAGGAAATTCTGGGAAAACTCATCTAAGAAAAGATCTTCTAGTGTAGAATGGAATTATTAAATGATGTTCTGGCCAGGCTCCGAGGCATAGTGGAATATACTTGTGCAAAAAAAATGGCTGACATAGCCACAGAATCTCCCACTACCAAAATCCTTGAAATCTATGCTTGCACTTCCCTGACTGCAATATATTGTATCCAATCCATCATATGTTCTTGTAGAAACTTTCCGGGTCTGAATGAACTTGCCTAGACAAGTAAGGAAGGACAGAAGCTGCCAGTTATTAGCTGGGAAACTTTCACGTGTAATGTGAAAACATGGACTTGCAAATATGGGCTTGAGAGCATTTTTATCTTCTCCCTGTTCTTACTAAACTACTAAGTTCTAAGGTGTGTGTTGGCCCTGTTCTTCCCCAGCTGTTATGTCCTGTAGTAAGTACCATCTACACCTTCTTTCTGAAGATATAACAGCTAAGCAGGTAGGCAAATTCAGAGCAAAATCTTTTATTTTTATTTAGAAATAAATTAGTGACTTAACTGTGAATTACAAAGATCACTTTTGATATAACTTGTTTCTGTCAGATTGAGGGCCACATTCACTGGTTCTTGATATATCAGTGGATGTAAATTGCCCAGGATGCTCTACCAATGCGTTAAATATACTTACCAGCGTCTTCCCTATTGCATACACTATTCCTATCTGGGGTGAATAATCAAGATCCTGAGAGCTACTAAATCCTCATTGATTTGTTTTATGTTATGATAGCTACATGGGTGATATTCAGTGCACTGAACTTAGTCGGTGATCCCAGTATCTGATCTTTGACAAGAACAAGGTGTCCCTTTATCATTATGCTAGCTCTTGTGTAACAGTCCTCTCATCTCCAGCAGATCTCTGCTTCTAACTTTTGTCTTCATATCCCTCTGACATTTGCTGAGCAATCAAGTCTCATATTCTCCAAATCTTTTCACAATTCTTTTTCTTTGTTGATGTTCTCTGAGGGCCTTTGTAGAGGAAATGTGAAAATGCTCTGGATCAACCATATTTGTTTTATACCATCTCAAACTCCACTTTATATAAAAGTCTATTGTTACACAGAAGTCTCATGTTAGTACACATGATGTTTCAGCTAGTCTTACACTCCTGAATTTTTCATGAAGTGCAAAGTTAACATTCAAAGCATTATTGTAAGGCACAAAGAGACCCAGCAAGTCAAAAAAATTGAGTCACCTGTTGAATACACCCGGATCTCGATATGATTATTTTGCTGGTGCTGGACCTGTCATAGTACAAATATAAGTGGGTGAATTGATATGGTATGTCTGAAATAGCTTTTCTTCTAAAGAATATTGCTCTGGGGCTTTTATGCATGTCTGATCTCATCAGGTCCAGGGGATATGTAAGTATCTCAGCTATTATGCTACTTACGACAGTATTTGTTGATTTCTAGTACAAGTAAGTGGAGTATCAAGTTTGAATATATCCGCTGTGGGGTATGGCCCTAATTTTAAATCTGTATTTCAGTGTCATTACAATAAAATTGATAGGAAAAAAATAAATGTTACAAACTCTCACTAACCCAGAAATGTCATAGACTAATAGTTTGTTTTCAAGCATCTTAATAAATAAAAATGCATGAATCCTGAAGGGTTTAGGAATCAGATAGTTATTCATATTTAGTCCTATTGTGTCATGCATATGATTTTAAAAAACGTAGACATACAATCAAGTGATTAGGTGAGAATAGAATTAACAGTATGGACCAATCCAAGGCTCTAAAATCCTTTCTTGAAAATGTAAAATTTTTATGCTATCCCTGTCCAGGAAGGAACTTTTAAAGTTACTATTACATTTTATGGATTGTGAAAGGAAGGCACGGAGATAGTAAATCTTGCTCAGGGTCATAGATGGAGCAAACATTAGAACTTGGATGTTCCTAGTTCTTGTTTTTGTGTTTGCAGCATGAGGGTATCAACATCAAATAAACTTTGCCTTCAGTTTCTTTTTCTTTTGGAACCTTATCCAATCCCCTCTTTCTTATCTCCTGTTAATTTGGGGTTTTTTGCAGATAAGGGGATCTGTTCTCAGTGTATCTATCTTTTCTGCTAATAGGATATTGCTAAGATACTGTCTCTGATATTGCCCTGCTTCCATGCTTGACTCTTTCTTCATAGTGGCAACCCAGAACACGTGTCAGTTAAATAAGACTTCCAGCTCTTGTCCGGTTATCACTCTGATCAGATTTTGATGGAGAGACCATTAGCAATTGGGTTCACAGTCTCCAGATGTATCTGTACTCTTGACCTATGAATCTAGGACATATATGAAATATTTATCTGGCTTCAGTAAGAAATCTTACATAGATATTGTTCTTTTAATATATCCTTGTTGCAAGCTCTAAAAAATATCTTGAAAATATGTGTGAAAAAAACTATGAAACATTATCCTAGAGTAAGATCATTTATCTGTAAGGGAAAGAATATTAAAAAGGGAAAATTCAGTGACCAATTAACACATTTTGAGATGTGTTGAATTTTTAGGAGCTATATTGACAGTGTATTCCAATTCCAGTATGTTTGCTGTTATAAACTAGGATAAGCTAGAGAGGCAGAATGACCAGTGCTCACACTGATCTTTTTTTAAAAAAAAAAAAAAAAAAAAGAAATTTTTATGCTACTCTTCTACTCTTAGCTGGATCGCTAAAGGTGTTTTCTAAGGTGAGGAGGTCAGCTAATGAAGTTGGAATGGGAGGCTAGTTTCCCAAATGCCTTAACTGCTTACTCTGAATTTTCCCAGGGTATTAGCAGAAGTCTAGTTTACGTATGTCGTGTGCCAGCAGACTTAGCCCTGACATAAGTGAGTGGTGGTGGTGGCTCCAGGCAACCTGGAAAATGCTGAAGTCGGAACAAAATTCCAAGATACATTCCTTAGGATTGGGTACTTACATAGTGTTTCTTCCCAAGGAATATAAAATTTCAGGACTCTTTGGACAGAAAAGTCATAGAAAGTTTGAATGGTAAAAGATGCAAAGGAGTGATGGCTGTGGGCTGTCAGTGGACTGGAATCTGCACCATCCCTATGAACAACATCAACTGTTGGTATCTTGACTTCTGAAGTCACCAAAACTAAGATTAATTTAATTCAAATTTTATATTCTTTTGTTAAGATAGTCATGTAGACTCCTAGAGTTGGTGGAGAGAGAAATTTCACTGATCCTGATAAAGGCTGTCAAATGCTCCCAGAGGAGCTTATCATTCAGAGTTTAATTTTGGGGAAGCCTATGTGGTTAGCCTCTAAACTATGTGGAATGCATCCTGCCCCAAATTTTATTCATTAGTCAAACTCAAGCCTGGCCCTTATACTGAGGCATGGGGGGGATTTACTCTAAGGCAAAGACTTGCATTCTCAGCAGCACTGTGGGTTGGAGGGCATGCTTAGAGTGGATGGTGGAGAGAAGTGGCACTTTGTGTAGCCCCTCTGTTCCATCATGACCATCTATCAAACCTGATGGCCAGAGTGCTCCCTGCCAGGCAGTACAATGATGCATCTGTTAATCAGCTGGCTGAAACCTGGCAACGGTCAAGTATAGTGGAGTGAATCATGGTGAAAGTCAGACATGTACACAAAGGTGAAAAAACCAAGTCATTGAAAAGTTTTAAAATATTCATTTGACTGATTACAGCTTAAGTTGTAAAGCTGCAAATGCTTTTGAAGGGAATTAAACAAGCTGGGAAGGGGAGAAATATCAAATTACCAGTACGAGGAATGATTATGTTAATACCTTGCAGAGCTTCCAAGCATGCCCTGCAGGAACTAGATGTTTACAGAGCCCTGAGCAAACTCTTTCTCAGCTAGGTGCTTATGTAATCAAAAAAAAAAAAAAAAAAAAAAAAAAAATCAACACAACTATCTTCCCTGAGCCAAAGCTTCTTAGTGCTTGCTAAACAGCACAGATGGAGAAGTTTGCATAGGGACTTGAATTGAGGAGGCTAAACGGAAGAAGGGCAGGAGTAGGGAAATTCTTGATTGCTTGAAAGATTTGTTCCAATACTTGTTCTTTTGATACAAGGTGAATGAATGTTCCTACCTCAGTTATCTCAAAAATTTCTGTTAATTTTCCCCATTTCCTTTCACTGCTTTAGTGAAATTCTTCTCCCTAGCTTCAGATGTGTATATTATAAGACCCATCTCAATCGATCACCCAAAGCTTTCTTCAGAGACCATGGAAACAGGCACCTACCTGTTCTGCTTTGCATGTCTGCCTCAAGGTGAGATGAGCTATGTCCTAGCACTACCTGTTTCCCATCCATGACTGTTGTGGAAGCCCGAATGTCCATCATCCATGTCCCACTCAGAAGATTTTTCAGCCTTTATTTGGATAGCTTAGTAATGTGGCCCAGTTAAAGTAGTCCTTTTAACTAGGTGTAAGTCTATGTTAAAACAATGTCATAGGCTAATATTTTGCAACCTTTCCTTTGCCTTCTCTTTATTTACGTGTCTAATCTAGGCTGTAGATTCCTATTTTTGCTGTCTGAGTGTCATGAAGGCCTTGTGGTGTACTAATAAATAATTCGTGCTAGGCACAAACTTGCTTTTTCCACACAGCTTTAAAGTTGGAGGCATGGCAATATGCAGTGGTGTGTCATATTACCACTATTTTAGATCAAATACCTTCCCTTTTTAGGCAAAAGGCTGCATGTTTGAATACCTACAGCAACTCTGCCACTGTTACAAGTGACCCTGAGCAGCTGGTGGGAGAGATTTCTGCAGAAGCTTTTCTCAACCTTTGCGGCTCTGGGCTGGGGATGCTCAGTCCAGATGGAATCTGCAAACCATTCTCCTGCCAAACACAAATAAGCCTTTAGTGGTCATGTGTAAAATAGGACTTTTCTCAGTTTGGAAACTGTGAAAACTTTGGCAGATTTTCCTGGAAACAGAAAAATTCAATACCCTTCCAAAATCAAGCTCCTCCTTAAAAGTCAGCAGAATTTTTTTTTTTTTTTTTTTTTTTGAGAAAACAGAACTTCTGAATTTGTCACCTTGAAGGAGCTTGGTGGGGTTTTGTTTGTTTTAACATTGACAACAAAACAGTTATATGAATTTCTTGGGAATTTTCCAAAATTCATCCTGAGACAGACACCCATGAGGAAACTTCCATGGCCCAAATAGACTCACAAAGCAGGTTCTACAAAGGGACATTTGAGATATAGGCAGCAAAACAAGCACTGATTATACTATGGTGATACTGCCTCTGGAAGATGCATGGATCATCTATTACAAAGTTTTTTGTAGGTTAAATGAGAGCCATGCTTGGGTTTCTTTCTGCAAGATGCAGGTTCACACCCAGGAAATAGGGCTTTTAGGACTTTCTCCTGTACAGACAGTCACCCTTGAGTACCTCTGTGCCCTGTGTAAATGCTAGACTCTCATACTTGGGAACTTCTGGATCAATCACGATCTTTTAAAAATGCACAAGCTGTAAATGCAGACACACAGGAACACCCATAAAAGAATGATCTTTAGCAGATTTTGAGGCAGCTGGTGTTTATAAACGTTTTATGTATCTCTACACTGATGGTGGCTAGACCATCGTGTGCCACATGGAGCTGGCTGTGAAAGCCAGTTGTGTAATGCAGTTGCATTGCCATCCTGGGTTAGACAGGTGTGCATCCCTGTGCCGTGATGATAGTGTGGATTGCACCCACGGGTGTGCAGGGCCTTGCACAGAGGAGCTGCCCTGGGCTTGCAATGGGATCTGGGCAGCCAAAGGAGAGGCTTCACCATGTGTCTGCTGAGCTGCTTTCCCTTGCTGCGATGATGTTTGGGGTGCGTGTGTGATGACATGGCTGGTGGATCTGTGATTACGTAGGCCCTGCAGATAGTTGGCCCAGTGGAAGAGGATTTGTGTCAGTGATGCTAACAAAGTTTTGGAGACATGATGAAGCTGTTCTGTTAGGCTGGAGTGGGAGTCTTCCCACTGAGATATTGCTCTGAGGACAAGACAAACACTTGGTCTGAACATGCAGTGCAGGATTCAATGTAGTCAAAACCTGAGATTTCTCACCATCTCTTTAAGGGAGTGTGCTTACAAATAAGGAATAGGGAGACCTTGTCTCTAGGGCCTGTCTCTTTCTCTGCTATAAAACACATTTCTTGAAGCAAAATATATGCATTATAGATGTCTTCTGGCTGTATTGCTTAGGTTGGGTTTTTTTTTTTTCCTTTGTGTACAATTGTACCAATTTCCTGCACTCAGGGGACAATGATCTGCCTGAAAATGACTTGGCTGCTCAGGAGAGTCAGTCAGACTGTCTGGAGGGGAAACGATGACGATGTCTAGAAGGAAGGAGTATGTTTTTCTATCTATATAATTACCAAATCTAGCTTTTAGCAGAAATAGCAAGTAACAGCTTAAGCTGAGATCTGCCTTCAGGATCGCTAATTGCAAGTCCAAGCACTGTGCACACTCTTGGGCATGGGCTGGCCGTGCTGGCAGCCACCCGCTGTGTGCTGGCATAGAAACTCCAGGCATTTCTGGGGATGCTGTGAGCTCAGGAGCCCTGCTCCAGTAGTACCCAAGGCTTTGCTTACAGATCTGTGGTGTCCAGTCTCAAAGGAAGCGTCAAGAGCTTTCCTTGCATTCAGTTCAGAGTGAGTCTCAAGGTGATCAGTGTCAGTGAACTTCAAGAGAAGTGTTCCAAAGTAATTTATCCATTGATTCTTCACCCTCTCAATGAGATTAATTTTAAATTTTGTCAGAATTATTTTATTGGTTTGGTCTTGTTTTCATGTATTTTTCTTTTCTTTTCTTTTTTTTTTCCTCTGTCTTTTTATTTTCTACCCTTACTCCAAACAAAATCAGTCTTTATGTACTGTTTGGTTACTTCCAGGGTGGCATTGGCACCTGAATGTAAACAGTCTCACATATCCTGCAGGCAGTTTTGTGATATGTGCCACCCCATTAAACAGTCTACCACAAGACTAGAAATTTTTAAAAAGCAATTATAACTCGAAGCAAATATCAGCCTAATTATTTGTGATAACTTCTGTCATGTGTTTAAGGCAAGCCCCTAGAATAAGAACTTTTTTTTTTCTCCCATCGTACTGTTCTTTTGATATTCTTGACCCCTGTGGTCAGAATCAATGCACTGAAATCCCATGAAAAACATGGAAAGAGAGATTCTGAGATTATCCTGTAGATTGACTTTAAAGATGTCTTCCTCTAGGCTGATAACACCTCAAAATAGCTCAGATTTTATAGTAAATCTCACCTGTATGGGTTTACATCCACTCATACACTGAGGCTTCAGTCTGAAGTGGTAGGTTTTTGGAAGCCTTTTCTAACAAAGAGGTGGCCATGCAGTTTTATTGCCACTACCCAGCGAAGCATGGTTCCATCAGAGCCTTTTATCAGGAGTTTACAAGTGCAGCGTTACAAATGAGTTCACTGGCAGGGAGCTGACCCCTCGCTGTGGAAAGCAGAAACTAGTTGTATAATCAGAACACCGACGTCTGGCCTTCTGGGGCTTCCACCTGAAGAAAGACTCTGTCTGAAAAGGGCTTGAAGCAGATAATGGTGGTACATGCAGAATAGCAAGCCCTGCCTGGCAAGCAAAGCTCAGTAAACACTCACTTCATCAGAGCAACCAGACCTCCATATCATGCTTGGAAGTTTTACCCTAATAAGCTGTGCTTTTCAGCAAGGACTTGCTAATCATTTAAAAGTCAGCACAGAGCGCTTGCCATCTGGGGATGGGAAATGGCATAGCTGCATCTGTGTAATGGTCTGCCTGCGCTGATAAGCCTTGTTCAAAATCAGGGCTTGGTAACTCAGCAGAGCACTGCAGGGCTGCAGCTGTGGTGATCCAGCCCCGCGCTGGCTCGGGCACCTCCGCGCCAGCTTCCCTGGCCCTGCAGTCGCCCTGCCCGCTCTCGCCAGCACAGACATGCCCTTAGACCCCTCTTGGGTTAGTGCGATGGTGCCAAGCCCTGCACGGGGCTAGAGAGTTGAGTGAGTAATTAATTTTTCAGTTCACTGGGAGTTGTGAAAAAGTGTGTGTGTGTGTGTGAGGGGGACGGACCATTTGATTTTGGATGGGAAGTTTGAAAAAGGGGGGTTATTGTGTTCAGAATGGAAGGATGTGCTGAAATGAGCAGTAGCTGTAGCAGAGAAGTTTGAAAATGTCAAAATGAAATGTGTTCACTCTTAAAATGACTGTCACTTATTTTTAAGGAATTTAAGGAGACAAGCTGAATTTAGAGGTTCTGTGGATGTTACTAAATTTATGCTTTTGGTGGGGAAAATATGGGGGTGAAAAATATCACCCAGCTCTGATGTGGAATTGTAAGAAGAAAGGAAAATCTAGGCATTAGAGGGGAAACTAGAACAACAAATGTCTTTCTGGTACATAATAAAGACATAGGAAGAGGGAAAATTAAGACCAGGCAGCCTGAGTAAAACTGGTAGTGTCAGGTGTGGGCTAACTGTTAATAGTAATAAATGCAAACCAAGGGAAACAGTTATTCTAATTTTTCTTTTCACTCACTTTGTACTGATGTAAAGGACTACGATTAACAGAAAATTGAGAATCAGATCCTTCAAAGGTGGTAGAGCCACATCTGTTTGCAGGGCACATATAAGTAAGGTACAAGGAATTGGGGGGTAAACCCCTTACCCTAGAAAAGGTCATCTACTGCCCACACAGAACAGGCAGGCTTCCATGTTTCAAGGTTTTATCAAAGATAATTAAAACTGAATGAAAACCTTGCCTGGGAATTAGCTAGTAGTTCCCAAGGAAAGCTGATTGAGTAGTCCAGTCCTCTGGACCCATGTGCTGCTACACCTTGGCTCTGTTAAACTGTTGTCACTGGCAAACAGCAGCCTTGACAAAGTCATTCCTGCCTGCCTGGGGGAAGGCTCGCTGTGCCCTCACAACGTGTGGTTTTTGGGCTCCAGTGCAACAGCAGGCACTGATAGCTGGCATCAGAATTCAATCTCTGCCATTGTTGTTTTCTCACAAATAAAGAGCATGTGGGTCTGGGGAAAATATGATGGCATCAAGTGATAATTTCTTTCCAACAGGAAGTTGCTTCATTCTAACACTGAGTTTCTTTTATAAGTATATGTTACTGTTTGTTGGTGGTTTTTTTTTTTTCCCCCCCCCCAAAGACTACCCTGAGTCAGCATCTTTCTGGAGTCTTTAAAGGCAATATGGGTATCCTAAAGGAATAGAAAGAAAATGGTTTGGCAGGCTGACTTTGGATGGGAAGGAGTATAAGACTTGCTTTAAAATTTGTATTCATTTTCAAAATCTTCCAAAGATACTTCTTTTTGTGTTCAGAGACTTCTGGGCACGATGTGTTTGTCTGTGTCTACATTTCTATGAGCTGAACAGTGCGTGTGAAGCAAGCCTGAGTGTGGCACACCACTGCCTGAATAGCAATGTCTGTATAATTCTCCTTGTGCATGAGGCGGGGATTTCTCATTTCATACATCGGTAGAAACCTGCTGCTGCAAATCTGCAAATACAGATAACCATATCCAGCCTTTAATGTTCATTAGTACAGAGAATTTAGAAAGTTCCTGCCCAGACCAAGCTGTGTAAGGTGCAAAGTGTTTCTAGCCTTTGCATTCATGATGGGAGCAGCTTTGGATACAGCAAAGGTGCTTGCTTAAACCAGCTTTCACATTACTGTTTGTAGACAGACAACAGCCCAAAGAGGCTCTATGGCAGTTCTGCCTTCAACAAGGATTCTCGGTTGGGATTTGAGCAAGGAATTTATTTTTATTAATTGTATAAACTAGATCCTCATTAGCATCACTTTGAGATTTACAGAATCTAATCTTGCAGAAAGCAAGGGCAGCTTTTATTCACAGTCCGTATCCAGAGACCACAGCACATGCTGCAGGGGTGGCCAACATTGATCATCTGCTCCTTCCCCGACTCCTGGAGCCTTCTGTTGCTTTAAATTGTTATAGTTCATCTCATACTGACCAAGATTTCCATGCAGATACTTCTGGCTTGTGATAAATAGGGAATAGGGGAGGAGTAAGAAGTGGTTGATTCATGCTGTATGATGTGCAGTTGGCCCCTTCTGGAACTGATTTAGCAGGACTGCTGATTGCTTTCTGCCCAGCATACCAGGGACATCATTCACCTCAAGGTGTGGAGACCCATGCTCTGCATCCTTTTGCATGGGTCAGCCTTAAAAACCGTGCCGGAAGGGGCCATGGAGGAGACACGGTCCCTTCCAGTGGGAAACAGCAAATACAGTTGTGCCTTAGTGAATAGCTGGGGCTGATAGGACTGCAATGCTTTGCTTTTGTGTTTATTCCTGGGATTTTTTGACTGCTTTTGAGGACTAATATAATTTATATTTACCCAGCCGTATGGAGTTATTTTCTGTGCTATGCCTCTTCCCTATTGTATCTTTATGTGGGAGAACATTGATATTTTTGTCCCCTCTATACAATCATGAGATTAAATGACAGCTTGATCTTGGAGCTTTCTGCATTTTGAAGGGTCATATAAACATTCTTAAGAAATCAGTGGCGGTGCTATATTTGATTACCAGTCAAAATGGATCTCAGCTAATGAAAATGGATGCTTTTAAAGAAATCCTTCTCCCCCTCTTGCCCCCCCCCCCCCCCCCAAACTATGAGAGCACTTCAGTTATTTTTTAAGCGCATTTGAAATTTAAAGGCCAAACTTTTATCTCATGAAAGTGCACTGCTTGGAATCCTTAATTTGATGTTTTAAAAAGACTTATTTTCTTAATTTAAAAGGGGAGATGCCACACAGGGGAAGTGTGCAAACAGGAGTCTGGAGAATTACACATTTCTCTAGTGCTTGTATTGGTCATGTCATTTTAGATGAGGTATCTTGTGCTTCAGTTTCCCCCATCTATGATCAGAGTTAGTATTTACTTTATTAAGAAACCTTAACTTAACTTCAGAATCTCAAATCCCTATTATGTTATTGCTTATTGTAAATCAAGTTAATGCACTTAAAAGGACTCATATGCATGCAAGAGATTACAAAAGGACTGCTCACATGGTCCAAATGAAACACATTAACAATATATCTACTTTTCCCAGTAGTGTGGTAGAATGCAGAGGTGTTTGCAGGATTAGTACTTTATAATAGAAAAGTACATAGCTTTATATTCTTATGGCAGGAAAGTTTTCACTCTGCTGTACATGATATGGCTCAGAAGGACACCAGACACTTTGAAAGTCTGTTAAAAGTTAAATGGCTAGAGGGAATGGTAAGAGAATGCATTATTATTACTTGGAAAAGAGCCATCAGCTCACATGATGCCTTGCAAATAGCAAAAAAAGGCAAACTCCTGCCCTTGAGAGAATGTAAGGTGGGACATCAGTTCATGCTGAGGAGAGATGACTTCTATATAGGAAGGTGGGCAGAGAGCTGCCTCACAACAGAAATGAGTTTTAAAGATTTCAGGAAAAGGGGTTATGTATGGAGGATAAGAAAAGATGGAATAGGTTTTGATTGTACAAAGGAAGATTTAAGTTCCTTCCAAGTCTGACCTCCTTCTAATGCAAGGGTAGTGAAGTAGGTGGCCAAGTACAGCAGAGTCTCCATCTCTGGAGAACTTTGGGTACAAGGTAGACAAACTTTTGTTTGTTTTAATATAATAAGTGGTTTATATCCTGTCCTTGTGTGTGCTTGGCAACCTCTTGAGATCTTTGCCTGCCAACTTTTTTTATGATCTTATGAAATGTGAGTGCCTGCTTCATGCATGCTTCTTCTGGCTTTAGTTGTCTCTGATTCTATGAAGATTTTGTCTGTTTCTCCTTGCACTACTATAGACAGCTTTCAGTTTTGTGTACTTGTTAAAATTTCAGTTTGGTATTTTCATTGCTTTGTGAAGTGTTAAACACTCTGTCTGGCCACCAAAGAACTCACGTCAGTGAAATGAGGGATATTTGGCTTTAAATGTAGAATGCAGGGCTGGTTTAGTGAAGTTTCACCTTTTTCATAGCACAAAAAAAAAAAAAAAAAAAGAATCTTTGAGGGTGATGCTGTATACCATGTGAGTGATAGAGGCAAGGACAACACAAACTCTTCCCTGACACAAGCTACTCTTTACTGTCAGATTTTATTGTATTATAAAGGAGGGTTTCCTGTGCAGCAGCTGACACATTAGAATTTCCTTTAGAGCTGTTGGCAAGTAAAAACATTGCTTGCAGCAGCTGCGCTCATGCCTCCTCAGAGATTCGACTGTTCACCCCTTCACCCTGGTTCCCATCCCCACTTAAGTTCATTATAGAGAAGCTGAAGTTCTTAAGGAAATTACATGAACCCAGTAATCAAGGCAACAAGAAAATAAGTCCTCCTATTTGACTCTGCCTTGGGTGCAAACCTCCATCCCAAGACGGCTTCTGTACATAGAGCGCCACATTACAATCATTACTCTGAATTTGCCTGTCTCCCAGTGCCAATTTTGACAGTTGCTGAATAAACCTTTTCTGTGGTACTACTGTCTTCAGATACTGCCTACTGCAGCAACCAATAGAACTGGGATATTTTAACCCTCTGCTTGGTATACAGAGAGTGTATGGGAGGGCTCAGTGTGGGCTGATGTGCTGACTTGTGCTGCATGGTATTAGCAGATGGCTTAATCTTTCACGCCTTTGCTTTAATGGGTTTTTGTCCTGTTGGGATGTTGGAAAAATAACATTCCTTTCAAATGCATTTTCCTAATAATAATGGCATTTTGGGTCTCATGACGTATTTCAGGTGTAATAGTTAAATAATAACTCCTGCAGAATACTGAGAGGTCATTTTGGAAGAAGCTGCCATAAACAGTTGTGATGAAAAAACTGACATCAATGGGAATTCAATAAATAAAGTGACTGGAGAAGTCATCTAATATTTCCATGAAACTGTGATGAGCTTTTTATGTCAGAGCTATGCTAAGTTTACTGTTTAAAAGTTCTATGCTGTACATTATAACCCAGTCACTTCCATTTGGCTACAGATTCTTCTTATTCATATCCTGCTTTATGCTAGTGAAAGGCTAGTGTTTCTCTTCCTTACAGGGTTGGGTAAAATGAGTTTTTATAGTTTAGACTAAATCTTGCACATAGTCAGATTTTAATTCTATGAAATTCACCTCTTGCCACTTTTAGGGGGTTCTTTACCGTCTAAAAAAGTTTTCTCAGGGTGCATGTCCATACCTAAGGTTCTTTATATTCTGAAATACTCCTGGGTATTTTGGAATGAGACAACTGTATAGAAAAGCAAATATTGTTAGTTCACTGTTTTCAATTCAGGATGGGAATAATATTCCAGTTCTGTTCACAATGACTACTAATTTTTTGCTTCAGGAGCTTGACTGCACCATGCAATTAACTGGAAAAGTTATTAAAGTATAAATGTATTCGGGGATGTCTGTTCTAGAATAGCTCCTCTGTAAATGCTCTTACTGTATCCATGTGGGAGACATTCTGCAGTAGCTACTGTGCTGTGCCCCCTTATTCTCCTTTAATCTGGATTAATTGTCTCTCATACCTGAGTCAAAAGTGCAGCTTATGTATTCAGGCTGAATTGTCTTGGCTGCATTGACTTCAATGCTTGTTTATGCCATCTGAGAAACTTTAAAATATTTCTTCATAGTGTTAAATGCAAAAGGTTTAGAAACAAGCCAAAATCTTCAGTTTGGATAGTTGAGGTCTTCAGATGTCCGACTTCTGAAATGCAAATGTAACTCAGCAACCACATTTCCAAAGTGCTCCTATATTCCTTATGGGTTGAAGCAGAACTCCCCAAAGTTCTATAGTCAGGGCTTTGGCTCTTTGAACGAGCTATGAACTAGAAAGCTAAATCCTGATGTTGTGTGTTGGACTTCCTCCCAAAACTCCTGTGATGACAAACCACTTTGGGGATTCTGTAACGCAATGGGCCCAAACTGACAAAAGAGGAAAATTTGAGCATAATCCTGTTCCTTTGTCTTGTCTGGCTATCTAGCAGCTACTTGTTACAGAGAGCTTCCTGACTCTTTTTCCTTTTGGTCTCTCTGGTGTGCATTTGCCAGAGTTTTGCCTTTATATGGTGTGAGCACCTCAGTCTCCAAGGGTGTGCGGTGAAGGGAAGCCATTTTGCATTCACGTCTGCTACAGAACAGACACAAAGATACATAAACACACATATTCAAATACTTTCAGCTCTTAGCTTTTTGTTATGCTCTTGCTCCACTGCAACACCTTCCCCTCCTCCCCCCCCCCCCCCCCCCCCCCCCCAACCTCAGTCTGAAAATATTTGTGCTTTCCCATTGAAGGAGGAGGGAGGAAAAAAAAATCACCCATTAAAACCTGTAATGGTCCCAAATCCCGAGTAAAGGACGAAAGATTGTGACAAGTATTAGAGGAACATAGCTTCAAATACTGGCCTGTTAATGCATGAGGGTGTATAGGGCTTAGGCCAAATTCAACTTTATTGACAAGAAAGCCAAAGACAGCCTGATTTCGAAGCTGACATCTTGATTTAAAGTCAACATAAGCATGCTTAAAGCCCCTCTTGATAGTGCTGCCAGGAGGAAGGCAAATCCTGGAGCTATTCTAAATGTCAGCCTTGTATACTTGGGTTGCTTCAGCTGACAAAAACTTGATGGCCACTTGGAAAATTGACATGATAGAAAACACAGGAAAGGATACAACCACAGCTCAATTAAACCCACCAAATCTTTCCTGACGTGGTTGCTGTCTGTCTTTGTGCTAATGCAAAAAAGAAAGGGGGTGGAGGGGGGGAACCAAAGGAAAAAAAGAAGTGCTGGCTTTTGTATTCACTAAACTATGGGTTCATCTGTGATAGTGGAAATAATCCAAGAAGGCATGGCAGCAGGGCTTTTCTGTTCTCAAAACCAAATTATCCATTAAAAACTTCCAGACTACTTCTCTGTCTGTCCCCCTTCCTGCCTTGTTCCCTTCCCTCCTTCCAAGTTGCTAAGTTTCGATCATCTCATAACCGTCATTGCATGGAGGTAATTTTAGTGTTAATTTTTTCCCCTCTCTTTCCTATGTTTCCTTCAATTTAGAAAGTTCCTCTGGTACAATTTGTACCTCTCAATTGTTTTCAGTCAGAATTTAACACACAGCTTTGTATCTCTAATTTGTCTAGTACAAACACCTCATGCACTTGTCAGAGGGGATTCACTCCTTTGTTAGCTGCATTTATAAAACCAGTCTTAATTCATGTTGAAGCGAGACAAATTCAGGGCAAATTAACTACAAACCAAAACTACATTTAACTAACAAAAAACAAAAAAAAGGAAAATCTGAAATTTGCTATAGAAATGTTGGGGGAAAATGCCAGCCAACTAACAAAAAGTTAAAGCTCTTGTAGCTCTAATTTTGCGGATGGCAATATTTTTGCTATCTTGTTATATACTCTATTAGTCACCATCTGATGCTTTTTTCTCCCCTCTGATAGTTACAATGTATTAGTCTGTATTAGACATAAGCAGTTAATATAGCTTTTATGTCTCTCTTTTTCTCTTTCCTTGTATAACTACCTGCAGAGTAATTTTAGAAACAGTATTTTAAAGAACCATTCTTGGATGATCCAAACAAATTGAGAGGCCTTTATTGGGAAGGCATTCTTTGCTTTGCAAGCGGGCACCTCCCTAACCCCAGCTTTATGTAAATCTTGGGTTAATGTTTTCCTGTGGTGTAAATCCAGTGGTTCAGATCCTATAATGTGTGTATATAGTAAATCAGTCTTCCTGAAGAGTTGCATTTTTTTGCTTGCTTAGTATTTCTGCGGCATACAGAAGCTGTAAGCTGACTCAGTAAGTAAAGCAATGGGACTACAAAAAGCTGAAGTCAACCACCAGCTCTTATTGCTGTTATAGTAGTTTTGGGGGTAAGATTCTTCTTGCCTAACTCTTAGCTATTAAAATGTAGTGGTTTAGTCTAACTCAGTACCTAAGCTTTTTCCACAGTCAAAAGACCAGCACCTCCAGAGGGCTATTAAGCCCATTCTTTAATACTTCTTCTGGAGGATATGAATTGCTATCTGCAGGTCACCATCTGACCAGAGAGTACAGTTCAACAAGCAGCTTGGAGTAGATATCTAGATCTTCCAAGACTGAAGTGAGGCTACTTTAATCCCATCCCTAACATTTAAATATGCAGTTAGTTAAATAGCTAAACTGTATTATATGATCAGAGAACCAGGGTGGAAAAGAGGGTCTGTTCACTGTGGCAAGAGGAATGTTCCTTTGTAGCTCAAAATATGATGATTGCAAAGACCCAGACCATGTGAGCTGAATATTAAGCCAAGAAACTTGAGAAAGGATCTTCTCTGTTGCAGCAGGTTTCTGATTCAGCCATGAATGATTGGGAAGTAATTGAAAGCTGTTGCAATCTCCTTGGCCATCTAATACAGATTGAGTTAGGCTGTTTCAGGCAGTTCAAATAAATTTGTCTATGCAACTAAGTCATTGCCACAGAGAACTAGTTGTCTCTGCAATTTATCACTTAATCTAAATGTTATTCTGGCAAGCTCAGAAACCTG
The DNA here is from genome assembly GCF_030463565.1 of Pelecanus crispus. Lineage (NCBI taxonomy): Eukaryota > Metazoa > Chordata > Aves > Pelecaniformes > Pelecanidae > Pelecanus > Pelecanus crispus. Next base: position 57,736,076 of record NC_134648.1, read on the forward strand.
TGATACAAGGACATGATTCAAGTGGCAACTGAATTGGAGTGCACTTCAACCTGACCGCTTGCACAAAGGCATGTTCGGAAATTGGCTTCTGAGAAAGTTTTCCTTACCCCCACCCTCCCACTTATATCAGCTGTCAGGAAAATGGGTATGAGGGACAAAACCTCAAAAATGGCCAAAGAACTGGTGTTAATTGGTGCTAAAATATATTTGCTAGTGTGTGTCAATGCAAATTCACAGTTGCAAAAGATGAAGTATGTGTTCATGAAAGACCTTGCAAAGAGTTTAAAGAGGTAGGTTTGCTCCTCTAAACTACGTAGATGAAATGTTACATTTATAGTCTGAAAATTGTTAATGAACTTATGTTAAAAACACATAAGAGAATAATGGAACCTTTTGTAGCAATGATGTGCAAGCTCCAAGGGAAAGACTTGGTTATACTAAGCATAGCCCATTAAGTATGTCTACTGTATCTTTTGCACTTGTGTGTCCTGCTTTCCCCATCATGTTGTACCTTCCTATGCCTTACTGCTTCACCAGTAGAGTGGTGGTCTTATTGATCTGTTTTTGCAGTGTACAGAAATACTGTACAATAGATATTGTTCTTATTAACTATACGTTGATTCTAAGACTGTTGGATGGCCTGGCCATTTGCAAGGGTGTGAGTCCAGTCTTTGAGTGCAAAAGCAACATTTATGACAGTTTAGTTATCAAGATCCACATTTATGACTGTGAACATTTTCTGTAATATATATTTTCACTGCATATGTGATCTAACATGGCAATTATTTTAGCATGAAGAATAAAAAATAGTCATCTGGTCAGCTTAATCCCTGACTCATTACGGACTCCAGTAGCATTATGATATGGACTAATTTATCCCATCCAGTCTCACTGCATCCTTAGAGACCTCAGATACTATGGTTGTGCCTCTTCCTCCTCCTGCCACGGAGCAGCAGATGGAGATATATCATTTAGTATTCTCAAGTAACTTACATAAAGTCTTACTTATGGGATCAGAACCCATTATGTATTTGTTACAAGCTGTTTTGTGTGAAGATGTGATCATCTTTTCTCAAGAGACAACCTTCTCTCAGTACAATGACCAGTGTCCTTTAGCTGCCTAAGTTGTCTTCTGTGCTCTTTCCTACAGTCTAGGAAGAGTAGTGGGGCATGGAAAAATCAGGGGCAGTGAAAAGATACCCTTCTACCACATAGAAGCCAGGAAAGTCTGGCTAGTTTAACATCACCAACAGATGATGATTAATTTGAAAGTCTTCCATCTCTCAATTAAGAAGCTTCTCTCACTGTTTCCTGTCTTCTACTTCTTCAACGCTGTCACTGAAATCCCCCACGACAGGGTTGTCTCTTCAAATAAGAATCATCCTGTAAAGTCTTCTTTTCCAAATAAAATGGGATTAAACGTAGACTTTTAAGTGAGGATACCTTTACTGACAGTCCTTCATACTAAGACTGCTGATTCATTCTGGTTAGCCATAAAAGTTGTTACACTCAATCTTGGAAATGGTGGCTTCAATATGCAGCTGGTCTCATTATGGCTGGACTGATCTGTGGTGCTTGTTCAGGTTTGTGCAGGACCCACTTGGTCTGCTCCTGCCTTAGCTCACTGCCTTCTTGAGGATCCCATTTAAAATGCATGGCTGATCCAGTCTCCCACATGTTGCAGAGGAAACCTCTGTAGCTGATTAAGATCTGATGGCTCCACTCTGGAGCATAGGATTGTAAATATTTGAGACCCTAGTGCAGTGTAGGTAGTTGTGAAGTTACAGTGATCAAGCTTGGAGACAACTAGCTTTGCCTGCATTAGCGAGGTGCCTTGGGTAAGACATACGTGGTCATGCTGCTTTTGGTCACACAGAGGATGGACAGAACAAGGTCATCTTTACTCACAGTGCAAAGGGAGGCAGACCCTTAATCACTGCAACACTTACTTCTCGCAGTGCTGAGCTGTAGTGCATCTAGTGCTTAGCTCCTCTGTGAAAAATGGGTAAGTACACCTCTATCTCACACTCTTTCAGAGATGCAACAACTCTGAAGTACTTAGAAACTTGTGGAGGTGTGCAAAAGAACAAACGAGATGGATTGTGAACTTACATGAAGTAGAATCAAAAAGTTAAACATCCACTTGTTTTCACATATTTCCACCTCTCTACCCCTCCAAAACCAATCCATTTTTATGTATATAAATTTGATGTACATTTCAAAGGCAAACATCAGTGCTAGATCATATTTCCAAACTCCTTAAGCATTTAATTGAAATGTACAATTACTCTAACTTACAGCGCACCTTAATAACCTTCATAATGAAGAAGAATTAAAGTAATGTGTCAGTTCTACTGCTTATTTCAATAACAGCAACTGTTGAAGTGGCAGTGCATCAATTATGCTGATGTATAACCAGTCACACCATTAATGTAACAATGTTAAATAGGTAGCCTTTTTTAACAGGGTTATCTCACCATGCCACTCAGAAGTTGATGATCTTTAATTGTATTGTAAGTGTAATTTAAGACTTCCTTCCTGACAGAAAAGGATTTCTGAGGGCCTGAAAAGAGTTGCTAAGTTAGATCCTGCTGGAGGAGCCTGTGCCTCCTCTTCATGATGCTAAGCCTGCCCTTTGTGAATGTCTATAGATGTAAATTCAGGCTGTGGCTCAGAGTCAGAGACCAGCTCCTCTCCTTTGGCTGACTGCACTTTGTCTTTTATCACTGATTTGCTGTCTATTTCTGTGGAGATATAAATTGGCAATGTTCACCCAAGATGTTTTCACAAGTTTTCTGTGAACTAGAACCCTAACCTTTTAAAATCAGCCTTGCTTTTCTTTTCTTAGTCCCTTAAATCCAGGCAAGAAAATGTCATGTGTAGTTGTGGATTTCAGTCCTCTGCTGTTGTACTAAAGTACTACACTTTCTAATACCCATTCACATATGACTTTGGTGAAGTACGTGCTGCTAAAAGGCTGCCTTGTTTGTTGGGTTTATAGCTTCTATACTTTTACCTAAAGCCTCATGATAATGTATAGTTTTTTGCAAATCCCTGTTCTTGAATGAAAATGCAAGCACCTCAATGTTCATATATTAAAGAGCAGGACTTCAGTATGTAGGGCTTGGGGAAAAATGTGAAAAGATTCTAGGGGGATTTAGAAAAAACCCAAACAAACCAACCCAGAAGGCAAGTAAGAAACCTCAGAACTTTGTGGCAATCTTCTGATTTATTTTGAGTCTGGCCCATGAATTTTGAGTGGATTGGGTTAGCAATGCCTCTCACACAACTGTTTTCATTTGCAGAAGTTGATCTGAGACATAGCTCAAGTATTACATATAATATTCCATGTGAAATGAATTAGTCTCACAGGGCCTTCATAGACTTTAAGAGTATAGGCAAAAACTTACAAAAACTACTTGATGTTACCATGACTTGATGTATTACCCTACGTCAGCTGAACTACAGAACCTACCAAGGTTCTCTTCCTGGCCTGATGCAGTCACAAGATATGTGGTGGGTTAAGGTGATGCACTTTGATTCACAATTAGTGTCCACATAAGATCATATGCATAGTCAGGTACCAGCTCAAATGACAAGTGGTAAGTAATTAAGCCATCAGAATACATCTTATTTGCAGCTGGGGCAAATGAGAGACACTCAGATGGGCAGTTACCAAGGTTTAGCTGATGCATTAAGTACCTGTTAGGAAGCGGTAACATGATTACTTGTGAGCACTGTCCTTAATTTCAAAGAGTAGAGTATATCACTGTTGACCCTTAGTCTGCAACCCTGATCAGCAAGGACAGCAGCTTCTTTCTATACCAAACCAAACTTGCACTTATTTTTGTGTTAAAAATTGGATTGTGATGGAGGAAACGAAGACATCTCAAGCAGTATCATGCTCAGTCATGTCTTATTTCTTTTGTTATTGCTGCTGTTATGAACTTTTACTGAGATCTCAAGGAAAATAGTATATTACTTTCAAGTGCCACCTTTTAAAAGTTGCTTCAGAAAAATGAAACAAATTGTCAGCAGCCTTTGGAAATGTTCAGTAGGAACTCAGGTCTCAGATTCTTTCTGTAAAAGCCTAAAGTAAAGTTTGGTGTTTCCCAAAGTAATAAACATCCCTTAATTCTCAGATCCTTGAACTTACCAGCAGTGTGGAAAATGCCTGAGAGTCTGTTCAGGAAACAGGACTTAAAACCACAAGGTATGCTTTGAAATGCAACAGCAAGCACAAAGTCAGTCGAAGCCTCAGCAAAGTGAAGTAGTAAACATGATGACTCTGACTTTCTTGTACAGCATTTTTGCAGCTAATTTGAAGCTGTGCATTCCCAATGCAACCAAGGGCTACAAGATCTTAGCCAGCATATTGTAAATGAGGGTCTTCCAATCGGGATTTTCCCTGCATTGCACTGAATTGCAAAAAGATTGACTGCATTTGCATCATTAACTTGGAAAGAGCTCAGAGAGCCACCTTAATAAATACAATAATAATAAAAAAGAATCCCAAATTCTTGCTACTAGTCTGATCCCACTATCCCACTGGAGTCATTCTGGTTTACTTAATATGAGTTAGATCAGTGCATGTCCAAAGAACAGAATGGTGTCAGCTTTGGATTGACTTTGGTGATCTCTCTGGTCTGTTCTTTTTCTGGGTAATTTTGCTCCATTTGCATGCATTTGAATGTAAAGGCAAAGTTGACTTTTCTCCCCCACACTTTTTTTTTCCTTTATCTTTTTTTCTTCTTTCTCCCTTCTCTCTTCTTTCTCCCTTCATTCTTTTTTTCCTTTCTCTTTCTTTCTTCTTTCTTTTTTTTTCTTTCTCTTTCTTTCTTCTTTTTTTTTTTTTTCCTTTGTTTGCCCCTGCATGTGGTCTTTCACATGCGTGTTAAATCTGGACCAAGAGCTTGTGGGAGGTGCTAGGGGGTACTCACGACCATCCCTTTTCTTCTCATAAAGACCTCTTAGTAGCCACTATGAAAGCAAAATGACTGAAGGTGCTCTGCAGAAGTACAGCTTTTATAAATGTGCCATAGCTATACAATACAGAGGAGAAGGTGCTGTTTACCTGTGGTACAGAAAAGAACGGGCACCTCCTGCGCAGTGGGTCTGTTGCTGCTCTTGTGAGACTTAAAGAATGAGTTAATCAAGACAGCTTTCCGAATTCATGGGAGAACTGGACCTCTGCTGTGCTGAGCACTGTACAAACATAATGAATGCAGTCTGTATCCCCTTGCCGTTTCCAGTAATAATATCCACACACACACTTTAAAACATCTTTTCACATGCATAGTACTGTATTTGACAACATGAGAGGAGGTGTTGGGGCTGAATAGTACCTGACACTGTATGAATAGCTGCAGTTCCTTCCACAGCTGTTTTCTTTATGCTCCTTTTGTTCCGGAATGTCTTTTGGGGGGGAAGATGGAAAGAAAGGAGTTGGAGGTATTTTTTCCAGAGTTTCTGAAGTACTCCGAGGGCTGTCATAGTCTGCCAGAGGCGTGTTCCTGTAGCTTGAAGGCCAAAGTGTATGTCACCTGTCCTTAGAGGTGTCATGAAAGTACATGGAGGTTCAAAGCCTGGTGGGAGATGGCTGAATGACTCTTTAGGATAGAGAGATCCCAGCTGGGCACAGTCCTGCTCATCCTGCCTGAAGCAACCAGTCACTGGAGTGAAATATTCTTAGAACTACACTCCAGTTTTGTCTTGGAGGGAAATAGTTGGCTCACTTCAAAAGAAAGTCCTGGAATAAATTAATATAATGTAGCAAGATGGTCAGACAGGGACCTGGGAATGAACAGTGAAGCTATTTTACTTGAGAAAGTAGATGCTGTTTACTAGCCTTTCTCTCCATCCCTCTCTGAGTCTCTTTCCAGCAGTAAGAACTAAGATGACATGTAAAATACAAGTAGTTATATCAGCTAATTATTTCCTGACAAATACCTGGAGATTATATTAGGCTACATGAAAAATCAACTCAAAAGATGAATGTTTTGTGCATGTTCTGATTGTTTGGAAATAGGATTGTATGAATGATACTTTAAATTATTTTTAGCTTTTGTTGACCTAACACTGCAACACAATTTGCCTAGTAGATTCCCTGTATTGCACACTTATATTTTTGGGCTTTACATTCCAACAGATGTAAACCAGCAACCGTGGACTGTTACTTCAACCTGATCTCCGTAAATCTCAAAGGAGACTTTATGAATGATTGGTTCATGTCCTGATGTATTAGGGAGAGTAAGATGTCAAAGTTAGCATATCACTGCTACTTCAGCATGTCAGTTTTACTATCACTCTAGCTGTGTTTCCCAGATGCATTAAAAAATGCAGTTACATTTTTATTACTGTGAAATACAAGAAAATTTATCTCTGAAAGAAGTTGGTGGGGCTTATTTATTTTCACATCCACCCCTTGTTAAAAAGGGTAATCCAAAAGAACCACTTTTTCTACAGAGCAAAGTTATGTTCTATGTGCTACAGGTACCCCATAATGTGTATTGTTCATTAATGAAGCCCTTAGCTTTAGGGCACGTGGTGCAGTTCCACTGTTATGCATGAAAACTGGCAGTCCAGTGCCTGAGCTGGCAGTGGGGATGGGGGAACTTGAAGTGGGAGGAGATGTACTCCAGGACATGGCACACTGTATCATCCTTTGCTTTCTGACAGAGGACATTGCAGATGATATGGAATGAAGTCAGTGGCTGTTCTGGGTCAGGCAGCCACCTTACCAGTCCCTTCTCCACAACCAACAAGGGTTGATTACTCCTTGGCATTACTTGCAGAGAAGCAGGAGAAGTGCAGGAAAGGAGAATGTGAAGAATACATCTGAAAAAAGATGAAGGGGAAGAGAAGAGAGAGAAAGACAAGGGAAAATGAAATAGAGGAGTAAAAGAAGCAGGGTGGTGGAAGAGTCATGGGGAGGTGGCTTCTCTGTTGAGCTAGGCAGATCTGCGAACTCTGAAAACCACGAATTCATGAGGCTCTAGTTCTGTCCCTGGCAGCAAGAGACTGCTCCACATCACTGATGTAAGAGATGCTGGAATAATGTTTATTTAATTGCACGGCCTCAGTAGGTAAGCATTTTTTGGATGAGGTAATTTATGCAGGGTGGAATCCCAGGTCTCAATTAACACAGGTGCTGGTATCTGTTTCTATGGTTACAGTTGCAAAGCTCAGCCCTCCGCTTTTAAGTTGTTTGTAAGTATATGAAACTGTCATCTTGGGAACAGAAATTTCCTGAGCTTGGTACCTTCCCTGAGGTAATACCTTTCCTTTAAGAACTGTTTTGAAAGCAAGTTTGAGAAAGACAGCTCGGCTGTTTTGACAGGAATGGAGGAAAGTATGATTTTCTTACCTGCTGGGAAGGCGTATGTGTCATAAATGAGACCTAGTGCAGACAAACAGGAGGGCGTGATAGAATGTTTGCTCATTTGCTGAATACTCAGTGTACCTCCTTTTCCCAGGAGTATTTCTCAGTCAAAATCCTCTGACCTCACTCGTGCTTACTGTCATTCCCACTCACACCAAAGCGAGGTGCCATGGTCTATCTGTGCTGTTCCCTTCTATCCAAAGGATGGTATAGAGACATGCTAGGTACATAAGTCTAAAGAATTTTGTTCTGAGAGAAAAGGAACCATAAAATGTACACATTAATAGAACTGGTGACAAAGTGATGAAAGGCTCAACAAACTGCTAGCATGTCATACAGCGTTTTGAGAACTACACTTTTTTTTCTCCAAATAATTAGTGTCCTGTATTTTAGATTAATAGGCTGTCCTGTCCCATAACTTTTTCCAAATTAAAATGTCTTCCAAAAGAAAATCTGATCCTTTTCAAAAACCTTCTTTGAATGTTGACTTAGAAGTCAGTCACTGAATTTCTAGCTTTTGGGTTAGGCAATTTGCCAACAAGCACGCAAGCTGAAACAACAATTTCTCTCTAAATTGAATCTGAGTGGTAAATGGAAAATGCTAGCACACTAAGGCAACTCAGTAGTGGGTGTTTTGGGGGAAAATTTTTGATGGATACCTTGATACGTCTCTCCTAGTTCCAGAGGCTTTCTTGTCTCTATTTGCATTGAACGACAGTGTATACTTTTCTGACATACTCTTGTGTATACATGCACTGGCTTCATTAAAATCAAATTAGGCTTTTACAATGAGGTGGTTTTATTTCTGGAAAATAAGACAAATCATGATACAGCTTCTCAAAGACATGAGGTTATATAAAATAAGTTGCATTTATTTCCTTTTCAAAACTAAAAAAGGAACTTGGACTCTAAATGGAATTTGTCATTGGTAAAAATGGACCTTCTAAGTGCTCTCCTAACATGGGCTGTACAGGGTAATTACAAATGCTGTGATTGTCTATTTTTTAAATTTAGCGCACACACGCATACACACACAATTCCTGCTTAGATGTTTACTCAGTATCTATTGTCTTTATAATATAACTTAATACAAAAAGATATGCAGAAGAATTAGTTTGCACTCAAAGACACAGTCAAAAAAGAGGGGAAAAAACAATTGAGATGAGAAGTAGAATGCAGAAGAGCTGAGCTGTGGAGGTAGGGGAAACAGAGAAGGAGGAACAAGGATCCAGAAGGAGGAGTAATAGTGTCCAAAGAATGTAAGATCAGTGCCTGGTCACCAAACCATAATTAAACAGTATACTTTTGGAGCTTATCATCTATAAGTCCTGCTCTCCCTCTGTACTTCCAGCAGTTTTGAGGAGCATCTGAAATTTTAGATGCGTAGAGAGATGTTAGGTTCTACCAGAGAAGGCTCTCTGCATCGGAGAGCAGGAGCTTTTGATCATTGCCTGTACAATCAAGCTCTGATGACTTCTGCATATCAATGCATGGTAAATGAAGCAATAAGAACACAATTGGGGAGCTTCAACTTTGCTCTCTTTTGTAGAGAGAAGACTGGAGCCTAGTAACTTAAGGAAAAGCTTTTTTAAGAAAAGCTTTCTCTTTCTCAAATGCACTGAGAAGAATTACAAAATATACCAGTGTATGTGGCATTTGCCAATTGGGCTACCAGCTCAATTCAGTGAAACTGCAAGAGGAAAAGGAGAGGTCATTTTAGAGGCAGGTTCATTCTCCTATAGACCAGAGAGAGTCTTGGGGACTCTGACAATGTTCTTTATCATCCAAGTTTCTTTTCTGTTTTTCATGATGAAATGGGAGGAAAAAAAACCCCAACTTCTTTTCTTGCCCTTTGTCTGTTTGTTTTTTTTTTTTTTTATATATTTTGGAAGCTCTTTGCATGTTGGCTTCTTTTACTGATGTCTGTATACAACATGTAGCATTCTAGGACCATCGTCTATGCATATCTGGAAGTACTTCCATGTATATAGAATTAGTACCAAGTTCGATAATAGAAATTTACCCTTGCTGTTAACAAATGTCACCTACATTTGACTTCTGTTTACTAGAAACTTTCAAAGTTTAATGTCAACAAGCTCAAATGAAAACAAACTGAATAATTATAGTCTGGATTCCCTTCAGAGTGATTTCTGGCATGTAGGAAATAAATTATAGTGTATTCAAAAAACCAGCTGCTTCCATTTGCGTAGAATATATCATGATTTAATGAAGGCAGCCATCTGCTCCTGAGTAAAATCCTAATTAAGCAATATATGAATCAGAACAAAATTAGCTATAAAGCAATTAGTATTTTATAAGTGTTACCAGCAATGTATAGCAGCTAGTATGTGAAAAGTTTCTTTAAATATGGCTTGCTTTCATCATATTTTAATGTACTGAGAGGGCTATAAAGCTTCCATTGCCTGTAGCTGATACCACATTATCATCTCCATGGTGGAATTTAGATTTCATAGCAGGAGCTAAAGCATTGCATTGAGAACTGGTATGTCCATCATATTTTAGACTTATTAGTTTGGTTTTTTTCTGTTTGTTGCATAGCATCACATTTAATGGATTATGCTTTAATTCAGATGCAATAGCATCTGAAAAAGACCATGGAAAATATAACCCTGCAAATCTTACAGATAAGCTGGACAAATTGAACAGGCTGCATCTCTGGGAAAAGCTTGCCTGAACACATCAGCATTTCTGTGCCAAAGTCAGATTTGTGAATCTGACAATTAAAAAGGGAAACCTCCTCATTCAGCTTTTATGGCATGTCTCAGGCCAGTTTATGCAACTGTGCAAAAGGACACAGAAAGCTGGTTGAAGGGATCTTAAAACTAGAGTTGAGATTGGTGTAATGCATGGACCCCCAACTCTGAGGAGACAAACTTTATACTTCACACAGCCTGGGAACTGATGCTTAAATTCCAGGGAAGTTTAGAGAAATACTAATTGGTCCTGTAAGCTTAATATACTTTAAGGAAAATGTACTTTTTTTTATGGGCAAATGTGAAGAACGTGGGTCAAGTGTGGACCCAGAGACAGCAGCTGAACACATGTGCAACCCCAGCTGCATTGCTGGGCTGGGGCGGACCTTGTTTGGGTTCCCATGCCACAGCTTCACCTCCAGGAGCATGAGGCTTGCAGAGAAACGACAGGAAAAGGGAAGTGATGGAATGGGCAGGCAACATTCACGTGCTCTGATTCACTGAGACACAGGAGGTCCTCGTTCATTGTTTAATGAAAATAAAAAGCGTTGAAAACAGCACTGCTGTGTGTAAGCACCACTCTATCCTGTTTGTGGCAAATTGCTTCCTTCCACATGTATGACTTTTTCTTTGTAGTGCTTTCAAGAACTAGTAAAATATAATACGGAAAACAGAAACTACAGCTTGCTTGGCATGTATATAAAATTGAATACCCATAAGAACTCTCTCTGTCTTGCCTTTAAGCTGAAGTAACTGTCTGGGTCAAACAAAAATGAAGTAGTTATACCAGGGAAACTAGGTAGTCTGTTCACAGATGCGCTCCTTGCCTTTTTTCAGAGCCTTCGAAGAGGATGTAGCCAGACTAAAACCATGAGACACATGCTTCCTCTGCTATTTCCCAGTGTCTGTTGAATCGAGGAGAGATTTTTCGTGGAGATTCAGAGCTATTGTAACAAGTTTTTATCCTGCTCTGGTCCATACAGCCTCTGGCTTGCTGTGGCACAATTATCTGTATGCAGGCGATCCCACCCCAGGACAGCCTCGCCCACAGGCTGCCTCAGACTGACAAACCAGCTCCAGGAGTGGGATGCTCCCATCGGATACCAGCCAAGACTGAACGTGATAAGGGATCAGGACACACACACCACACATCTTCTATCTTTGTTATCAAAAGTACCTCATCTATGACTCAAACCAAAAGGACTTTAAAAATTACTTTTGTTGTTGTTGCTGTTTGTTGCTTATCTCCAGGCACTCTTCTGTTTTTGTTCTCCCTGAGCAAGAAATCAGCTTCCTCAGTTTAGTCCCTGAATAAAATGTTCCATTGCTGTGCTGAGCTGGGCTACAAACACTGCAGGCAAATGTTTTTCAAGCCAGATGTGAAGCTGTTCTCCTTTCCCCTTATATTCTTCAAATCAAACTTCATAGAATATTGATGGGTTCTCTCATTTCATACCTAGCCTGTGCAACAGCACCTCTTTAAGGTAAAATCCTCTGAAAGAAGAACTGAATAGATATCTCTTGAGGATGCTATTCTGCTGTCTCTAAACAGCAGCAGTTGCAACAAATCTAAAAGTTCCTCAGCAGCTCTCCCCTAGAATGGCCTCTGTGACTGGCCCCCCATCCTCTGTGGTCCGCAAGCAGCTGTTCAGCTCTGTATGGGAATTTTACACTAATTTCTTCAGGCATTCATCTGCAGTGCGGTTTTGAAGAGCAGAGTTAGCCACACCATGTTTCCCATACAGGTGCTGGAGGGAAGCAGCTGCTTGTGAGGGAGCAGTTTGGAAGGCCAGAGACAGAGGTCCGAGAAGACCATGCACGTTTCCTCTTTCCCATTAGTGACTTTGTCCCTTTATTGCTTCCACACAGATGATCTGTTCTGCTGCTGCAGGTAACCAGGGTTTCTGTAAGGGCTACTTTCCCCCCTCCCCCCTTCATTTTCTCTCTCCTTTTCAGTCCTCAAAATCAGACACTGTTGTGAATCACTAGGCGGATGTAGCCAATACAGTAGCAGTCTTCGCTTGTGCAATCTAAAGCCCCTAGGTACGCTGAAGATAACCTTTTTTCTAAAGAAATGAGACTCAGCATTAGACTGGTATGAAATGACAGGAAACATGGTGGGGAGAGGTACAGTGACGAGGAACTTGCTCTAATAGTTGTTTCTGAGCTCCAGTGAGGAATAAAAGAAAGATAATGGGGGATTCCTTCTCTTTCCTGATGTAGTGGATACCTGTCAGTCAGTGGTGATGCAGAAGATGAGTCTTTAGGCCTGAGCATGATTAATTCCCTGACAAAGCATGTTGCAGCTTTTGCCTTGATTTCAGTAGAAAGGCAAGCCCTACAAAGTAAACCTGTTTACATTGCATGAATACAACAAGGTTGTACGTGCCATGAGCTTGCAGACAGAATTTTTGATACATACCTACAGATATATTTATCCAGGAAAATGAAAAAGCAAAATGTAGACAGCTGTGTTCATCCTGCCCTTCCAGCTCTAGCTTCTGACCTCTTTCCATTATATTCCTAAGCACCTATACTCCTGTCCTTGGGGCTGTCACTGTTTCCTCGCTTGGATAGTCTTCATAACTGCTTTTAAACACAGTCTTGGCAGCTCTGGATAAACTGTTTAGTGATAATTGCCCCATGTTGATACTTACAGAGAAGTTGGGTGTGTTTCAGATATCACTTTGCAGAAATTCAGTATGTGGCTGATGTTTTCTTTCTAAATAAGTTTCATCCTGGTTACTAGAACAGTGTCTTTCTGCCTTCCCACCATGAAGGTCTGAGTCTCTGGGCTCTGCTCAGACTGTCCCTCTGTTCTCCTGTCTGAAAATAGAGGTGTTCAGAGGTGGAATTTTTCAACATCCAAGGTATTTTTAAATAAAGGGGTTCAGATACATCCATGGCACAGCTGCAGAAATATGGGGGTCCCTGATTTGAACAGCTGAGCACCTTTTCTCTACCTCAGTGAGTGGGCTGATGGCCAACAAGCCATCGGGGCGTCCTCCCCGACATGAGGCACCTCTGGAGAGGCAGAGGATGCCCAGGGCTGTGCCTGCCTCCTCACAGCGCCTGAAAATGTTGCCAGGGAGGATCTTCCACCTGTCGCAGGCCTCTCTGCCAGGGCCCAGAGCCTCTCTGCTCAGGTCCTGCTTAAATCTGGACCAGAGCCTCATGAGTGCCTTCACCCTGGCTCTTATTCCTCAGGAGAGGTGCTGGTGCTGGCACTGGCTGGGATCGCACCTGTAGGGGAGACCACCGCCCAGTCCCTGTCCCCTCGCTGTGGTGGGCCTGCCAGGCCTTCAGGCTTCCCTCCCGCTCTGCCTTCCCTCAGCAAGGCCATGCCTCCACCTGCTCCCACCTCCCTCATTTCTGCTATGTGCCTCCCCTTCGTGTGAAAGGCCACCACGATGTGCTGGCAGTCTGCAGATGCCTAGTGGCCAAATTTTGCTACAGGGACGTCTGGCTTGATAGGCCTCTATGGGGATAGGATAAGGTTTGGTTGAGGACAGGCCTGGAGGACAGTACAGTTGTGTCCTCATAATTCCCTGCTGGCAAATGCCTTTTTATCTCCTCTTTCTCAGGCTTTGGGGAGGACTTTGTGTCTTCACGGGTTTCTCGGGGTGAGCATGTCGTGGGCTTTGCATTTTGATCAGGCCTATCCCTAGAGTCACAATTTAGTCATCAGACATTGAGCTGCTCTGTGGTGTACTGAGACACACAAGAATTGGTCAAAATGACACTTCCCTTGTTGCAATAATTTCTTTGTTTAGTGTTAACAGTGCAATTAACTGGAACAAAAGCAGACCTCCTGACCTGGAAAGCCTGCATGGGTACGATAGGAGAACCAAGCAGTGTCCTAAACGGAGCACTAACGGGACCTGATGAGGCTGCTTCTCTGAGCACAATTAATTTTTGGTTCGTGTAGCTGCTGCCGAGGCTGGTTTTGGGCAGAGTGTTGTGAGGAGATGGGGTGGGTGCTGATGATTGAACTGGAGCGGTGACTTGGGCAGGTCTTGGATCTTGGGGAAAAGAAGCAGTTGAGACGAGGGACAGCATTGCTAACAAGGGCAAGAGGTGCTGGGACATGTAGTGGGAGCTTGTGGCAGCAGTCAGAGCTATCTGTGAAAGCCATGATGAGAATTTTAAAATTCATGCTTTAAAGTTCAAACTTTTTTATTTTCCCTAATAGCATTTCTCTGAGAGTGTGCTCTGTTTTCAGTGGGACTACTGACAGGTATTGCTTCAGGCAAAATCTAACCCTCACATCTGAGGTTTTACATCAACAATTTCTGCACTTGAACTTGTTCAGATTAGTGATTATTTCAGTTTTTACCTAAATGTGTTGTGGTTACGTTACTTCTTCTGTGAACTGTATTTAAAAATAACAGGATTTAAAATTAGATCGAGTAGCTACTTTCAGTATCCTTCTTTTGAAGAAGATATCTTTATATGTGTATGTTGTCTTTTATGTGCAACTGATGAAAAGTTTTTTCAGGCATGAAAACCAGCCTAAATTTAATATCACTTTTTGCAGCTCAAACTATGAGGAAATGTATATTTATTGGGCAATCTTACCTGCCTTCTGCTGGACTGTGATTGATAATTTCTGCCTGATATCAATAGAAAAGTCTTCTAATTATAGTGTCAGTGAAAGCAGGTCAGGCTTCAGCACTCAAGACAGAAAGAGGGTGCCCACGTGTCACTCTTGACATTTTCTCAGAGGTATTGCTGCCTCACTAGCTCACCTATCAAGCATGGTGAATGTATTTCCTCTCATTGATTACCAGCTCTCCTGTGCAGCTGAAAGCATTGCCAGCTATTCCCTGACATGATGTAAAATCAGTTGAACACTTTGGCAGGTACATTATGTTAAGAAACTGTATTTTTAAAGTGCTATTAGGCAGATGTTATTAATGTTGATTTTTTTTCATCTCATCCCTGGACTGGCAATATCTGTATTTTAATGTGTATGTATGCATTAAAGTAGACGTGTCTCTATACCAATATTCTTCCAAATTGTAATGATATGCAGTTTTGAACAGAGCACTCATAAATGATATTGAATGGGGTTGGTTTAGAGAGTGATTTTATTTATCACTGTCATAAATCTTTAAAATCCACAGGGAGGGCTTTTTGGCCAATGATGTTATCACTTTGAACTCCTTTCGTGACCAAGTTTTGGAAATCATACCTTGTCCCTGAATACCCTGAGGGTTACACATCCCCTTGTCAAAGATGGCACAGTTGTTATTCACTCATATAGTGCTAGTAGTGTTCAGGGGTGGTAACAGTCTTGTAGTGATCCATGTTATTAGATTTCAGTGGTCTGACAATTTACCAAATGCCACTTTGTGAAGAAGAGCAAGCAAGTAAACGTGTCCTGTCCTGTCAGCCTCAGTACCAGCACACATGCTTGCTTCCTGGAGCACCTGAGGCGTGAAAATCATCAGGGCTATTTATGATTCATCTCACTGTTAAATAAAAAGAGGTATTTATGGAGAAAATACTTTGGGTGCCCATTCATCTGTGCATGGGAGTTCTGTAGGGGACTCTGTTCGTGAAGGACACCCGTGCAACCAGGGCAGAAATTCCCTTCTGCTTTTTGGGGCACTTGCTGCGTGGTAGTTGGTTGATTCAGGCGGGTCAGTAGACATGGTAGTTTTCTCCTGCAAGTAAGAAGCTCTGCCGAAGAGCGAAGCTGGTTGGGCCCTTACACTTGGAGCTCGCACAGGGGAATCTATGTAGAAAAGGGCCGTGTGCCCTCTCTTGGCCATCTTCACAACAGCAGCCAAAACCGGGACTTCAAAATAGCATCTGGGAATGAAGCAATGTGACTGCTTCAGTAATGGAAAGATGCTTCAAGACTTGTGACCAAATTAAGAGAAATGTTTATTTACATGCAGGACCAGGAGCTGAAGATCCTGATCTAAACCCACAGTGCCTCTCTAGCTTTGGGTGAGACAACTAACTTCTTGGTCTCTGTTAGTCCATCCCAATAACAGGACTAATGAACCTCTGTACTGTTCCTTAGGTACTGATAGCAGCTACAAATGAAAGAGTCAGAGAGCCTGGTCTTTCCTGTTTGTCTCGTGTCATTTACCACAGCAGTCTTTTGTGTTATAATTTACATTTTGATGAAACACTGCAGCTATCATTATTTCAACAGGGTTGCATTTGAGTGGCAGCTGTGGGGTTGAGGCATGCATGTGCCTGCATGCTGATGCCAGCACTTTAGTAAGGCTTACTGGAGACCTCCAAAAAATCTCTAAGGTTATTCATTTTATCAGCAATCCAACCAGCAATCCAGGAACTACTGTATGGCAATCTTTTACTAGAAAAACATATTCTGATAATAAATAGTGGTTTCTCTATGTGTAAGAGAAGTGATCATTGAGACAGTATTTAACATATGAATAAAAATAGGCTGGCTAGGTAAAAAGAACATTTGATCAGCCTTTGATCAGTCAGATAAGAATGCCTGTGTTAACTAGCAAATCAACAGTTTAGTGAAGGAGACTTCATCTACAGAAAGACCTTGTCATCTTAATAAATGAAGGCATTCTGCAAAGGATTTAAATGATATTTATGTGCCTGTTAGAAAAATGTAATAATAATATTTTTATTGATGCTGAAGACCAAGCTAGGTATTGACTGTAATGGATCTCAGGTGATTTATATCTGCTAAGGATCTAGCCCCATCATTTTTCTGAGCTAAATTTCTTAGCAATTTACTGATGGGTAAAAGGGAACATAGATAAGAGCAAACCTGGGTCTGAGCACTGAAGTTGCACCCTGTTGCTGTTCCAGGCAACTTCTGGGGGTAAGAAGACAAGACTGTTAAGTAGCAAACACAATGTTAGGAGTTGAATGTATGCACTCTATTTCCAGCTCTGCTATGGGCTTGCTATGTAACTTTAAAGATCTCGCTAAACCTCCTAACTAATAGAGTTGTTATCTGAAAATTACACACTCTCACATGCATTTTTTGCACCTGTATGTAAGCAGTGGTTTACGAAACACCCTTAAATGCCTAGCGGAAAGATACTATTTGGTTTGTTACTGGTTTGCTGTGTGGCATTGATAAAGATACAGCAGTTGCCATTACAAGACAGACAGCCCTTACTGGTGGGATGATGCTTGCATCTGCATGGGTACATCCCATATTATATCTTTCACCTTAGGTAAAACTCTTTGATGCCCAGAGTTAGGGATGGAGCTAAGCACTTGAGTGCACGTGAGCCTTTTGAAGAAGTGTATGACTTTGGGTGAATTTCCTTAGACTGAGAAAGGAAAAGGATTCAGAACAAGCTTCAAGCCCAACAGAATGTATGTGGAGGTAGAGAGTGAACTACCAGTTTTGGGCAGCCCTGTGAAAGAGGACAAAGATGGGCCACAGTGATAAAAGGGAAACTCACTGCTGAGATATCTGAAGGGTCGAGGGACGAGTGGCCAGCCATGAATCAGAATCAGCTGCAATGCTCCACTTTTAATGGGAGAACCCTTGACAACCTTTGTGCTGCAAGAGGCTTATCAGATCTTGTTGCAAACCAATTCTTGTTCTTACTAATTAAAACCAGAATGCATTCAATACTGAAATACAAAATACTCATATAACGTACTTGCATTCTTCTACTTGAGTTGGCAAGTCAAAACAGCCCTACATGAAATGGGACTGCAATATGCTCTGACAGCCTATGTACAGTGTTCATTGATCAGATGAACATTTCCTGAGATGCATGATAAAAAGCCATTCCTAAAAGCCTTAGTACCAAGGACAGACTGTGCAGGCTGCCCACCCAGGCTACCTACTGTCATCTTGTATGGAGCTGTCTTAGCTTTTAAACAGTGGGGGGGGGGACACAGTGTTGTATTTTCATGTGTTTTTATTATTAACTAACAAAAACAAGAACAACGTTTGAACAGCAGTCCCATGTTTCCAAAGGTAGGCCCTTCTAAGACACATAGAGTTGACATGCCTCAAGGCTATACCTCATTAGTTTACTTATGTTGCATATCTATATATCTCTGGGAATGGAGTAGGTGTTTTACATACAAATAAAAGATGTGGATGGAGGAGGGAAGAGGGCTGAATTATTCACTTTCCTGCCCTGCAGCTTGTGTAATCATGCGTGCCATGGCAAAGTGAATGTAAAATACCATAAGCAAGGTTTGGAGCTGGTATAAATTAGTACAGCCCTGTTGAAGTTGACAAATGTGTCCTGGGCAGCTTCTGTGAAGGGTTAGACCTGCTTTATATTCACTGCTGTGAATGACTGTAAAGAAGAATCAGGCCTGAGGTCCCAGGCCTTGTTTATACGTACTAAATAGCCATAGGAAAGCAGGGGGAAATGACCTGAAAGTTAAAGTCTTCAAATACTATTTTGAGATGTACAGGTTTCTAGATGTATATACAGGTAACTGGACTTCACTGAAGCAGACAGGTATCAGCTGGCTGCTCTTGGAGAGGATGGAAAAATGGGCGCACAGAAGAATTCCTGTTCCAAGCCATTAATTTGCTCTAATACTTGATACTTCATAAGCAACCTAGATTGGGAATAAAACTCTCAGTCTATGTGACAGTGGCATGGGTTAGTACACAATGCAAATGTGAGGAAAATACCGCATAAAAAACTGAACACAGTTTCTGAGTAATTAATTGCTCAGCACTGGTAAAGCAATGTAACCATTTATTAAAATAGACAAGGTTCCGTGTGTGATTCACAGCTGAATTGCCTGCTAATTAAGAAAGAGCTAATACTCATTTAGATAATAGTCTTGTCAATAATTGTGGATAAAAGGAAGAAAAATCTTATTAACTGGGAAAAAGTGGGATGGATGACTTCTGGATATTGAAATCTGAAAAAAAATACTGAGCTTGAGAGACATTGTTACTAAATGGTACCAGACACTTCCTGTTGAGTGATTATGTTCTATTAGACACCTGCCAGGACACTTTTCTCTCATCACTCATCATTATCATCAGTTATGGTTTTATTGTGTGTTTGATAATGTGCTCAAGGGAATACTTAAATATACTGTGGGGGAGTAAAGAGGATGGGAATTAAAATTTGATTGTATTATGTTGTTTGTTTACCTGCTGACAGAAATTCCCAACTTCAGAATATGGTATGAAGATACAATTTTCAAAGGTCTGTAGACATCTTGTTTCTAAAGTCAGTGAGGGACAGTCCAAGCCCCAGTTGGGGCTTGGGCTACATCCAGTAAAGGACTTGGGTCTCACAGAGCATACCTGGTGAGGTAAATGGCTTGCAGAGTGGGATTCAGAGTGGTTTTTCTGGGGAGACATGGCAATCCAAAATGAAATACAGAAATGGGAGTTTCCAGTAGTAAAAGTAAGTGCAGGGACATTCTGAAATCCATCCTAATTTCCAGCACTGGTGGCTCCATCCTCATAGGTTTCATGGACCAGGACCTTGCTTTTTTTCTTTCAGAAAAACTGATCAGTATTGGCTCTTTTTATTTACATAACCAACAGTTGTGTCTCTGCCAGCACCACCTTAAAGAATTACCTAGAGGTTACGGCATTTTCCTGGAAAGTGTGAGACTCAGATTTGCCCTTCTTGGTTTTCCAAAAACTTCTATTTCAGAGTTACGTTTTAGGGACACTTGCATGCCCCAAACATCTGGACTCTGCAAGAAGTGGATCTGAGTTCTTCAGGTCAAACAGGTAAATTGCACGGTGTGAGCCAGATATAACCTTGATCACAGGGCATCAGAAAGAAAACTGTATAGTTCTTTTTCTGACACACTCCTGCAGTCTCCTCTGGCAAAATGTTCTCTTTTTTTCCATGACAGAAACGTTTACATGTTTTTTCTATAGACCCTAGGGGTAAGCTTTTGCATATCTAATCTGAGAGATCTGTAGTGTAAACTTCAGCTTCTGAGTGAATCACTGAGATTCCTTTTATAGTGAATGTAGAGGAGCAGGACTCTCTTGAGTGAGTCTTACTGTATTGTAAAGCAGATGTGCAAAATAGGTTGGGTGAATCCTGCCTAAAAATACTTATTTCTTTCCTCTAGGGAGCTTAAGGCAACTAGCTCAAGATACACTTCTAGAGAGAGGTGTACATATCAGTGATGTCCGTATAAGATAATCCCTCTCTAGAGTTCAAGGTCTCCCACAATAGAAAGTCAGTGGAGGAGTTAATACAGGGTGAGAAATGGACACTGTTCCCTGTCTCCCTCAGCTTCTCTGTTTCACATGTCTCCTTTCAAATTTACAGGAATTATACATAGTTGTAATCAGTTGTCCTGTTGTGATAACCAGAAAATCATTTGTGTTTTGTTACTGGCCTTTTTGCAAGGATCAGTCTGGAAGCTTGCATATCTTCTTCTGTTTTGCTGTTAGAAAAGGCCTCAATGAAGATCATGGATCATTATAACTCACTTTGAGTTAGAGCAGATTTTCTGGGAAGCTTTTTGTATGTTTTAGCTATTCCGCTTTTCTGAAGTTCATTGTCATGTTGTTTGTGTTTGGAACAATTTTCCTCTTGAAAATATTGAGCATAGTACAATCATGGAGAAACTGGTATTCATGTGGTGCTGTCTTTTTCTTCTTCTCTGCATTTGCTTTCAGTCTGCATTCAGAATGTTCTGGGTTTAGGGACTTATTCCTTGTGGACCTAGTGAACTCATGGTTCATTGACCATGACATTGATCACTGAGATGTGGCCTGTTACAAATATAATTACCAGTTAACTTGGCTCTAAAACATATTTTACCTGACAGTTTTAATTTTCAGCATTCTTAACGGAGAAATACAATGATATGTTGCAAGATGCTGGATGTCTTTGAAACCCATAACATTTGCAAAATAAACCCCAAATCGAAGGAAATAAACTTGTTGCTGAAAAGTTGTGGCAAAGAGGAGACCTGATCAAGCTTCATTTCAAATACTGGAACATGCTGACTATATAATCATAAAGTTTCAAATATATGTGCTGATAGATTTCAGTCCTGAATGCCTATTACTACATAGCTTTAGATTGTTTTTCTTCAGGTCTAGACAACTTTTCAAGACTGAAACTGTTCTACAAAAAAAAAAAAAAACCAAAACCATCCCAAAACCAAAATAACTCATGCCCAATCTAATCTTGACAATGTAGTTCTAATGAGTATAAAGTGAACCAAAACCCAGCATGTGCTGTTATCAGTTGGACTTTTTGGAAGATGAATATGTATGTCACAATTTTCATTTTCAAGTCTCTTCCAATGAACACTTATGTCATCACCTATTGCCATTAGGGAACCTGTCAACAACCTCTATGTAATGTAGTACGTTATTAAGGAGATTTAACAGATAACAATCCATAGGTAAGGCATGGATAGACCATTGGTGAGAAGTAACTATTTGCCAAGCTCATTCCAATAAACACTCATTCCTTTGGGTTTTGTTTGTCATGCCCAAGATGCGAAATATGATTTTTGCCTGATTGTTTATTTTGCAAATTGATGTTAAATCAGGAGGGAGAGGCCTCTCTTGGCAAGGACTACTGTGCTGGTTTTGGCTCGAGACAGAGTTAATTTTCTTCATAGTAGCTAGTATGGGGCTATGTTTAATATTTGTGCTGAAAGCAGTGTTGATAATTCAGAGATGAGCAGTGCTTACACAGGGTCAAGGCCTTTTCTGCTTCTCGCACCACCCCACCAGCGAGTAGGCTGGAGGGGCACAAGAAGTTGGGAGGGGACCCAGCTGGAACAGCTGACCCCAACTGACCAAAGGGATATTCCATACCATATGATGTCATGTTCAACATATAAAACTGGGGGAAGAAGAAGGAAGTGGGGGACATTGAGA
Organism: Pelecanus crispus; assembly: GCF_030463565.1. Lineage (NCBI taxonomy): Eukaryota > Metazoa > Chordata > Aves > Pelecaniformes > Pelecanidae > Pelecanus > Pelecanus crispus. Next base: position 57,757,992 of record NC_134648.1, read on the forward strand.
GTTATGGCGTTTGTCTTCCAAGTAGCTGTTAACGCGCGATGGAGCCCTGCTTTCCTGGAGATGGCTGAACAGCTGCCTGCTGATGGAAAGTAGTGAATGCATTCCTTGTTTTGCTTTGCTTATATGCATGGCTTTTGCTTTACCTATTAAACTGTCTTTATCTCAACCCACAAGTTTTCTCACTTTTACCCTTCTGATTCTCTCCCCCATCCCATTGTGCAGGGAGTGAGCAAGCGGCTGTGTAGTGCTTAGTTGCTGGTTGGGGTTAAACCATGACAACTGCAAACACTTCTGAATCCAGAGATGAAGTCTGCTTGTCTATGACTGTACTAGATGATTTTTGATTACTAGTACTGATGAATACAAGAGCTTAACTGATGGCCCTGGAGTGAGGACAAAGGAGGTAATTTGCTCAAGGGGCTTGACACTGATATTTTGAAAAGAGAGTCCTTAGAATCAATTCAGCCATGCACTCATGTCAGGGCCATCTATTGCTATTTATTATAATTTCAAAAACCCACCTTTTAAAATGTTTTAATAGGTTATGTCTTGAACAGTATAGAGGACCTATGTAAACATTGTCGTGACATCCAAGATCTTGCCAGGGAAAATGTATTATTTGTGGGAAGAGTCAAATTGATGATGATATGATTTTTCATAATGGTAAAGAATATCAGGCATAGGTTTACCAAGACTGTGGGGACACAGTCCAGGCTCATAAATAGTCCACTGGGTTAGATATCCTAGTATTCAAGTCTCTCTAGTCTTCTTATGCTTGATCACATTTATGTTTGATTTGGAAGGTCTTTAGATCTTGTTATGTCTCTGTATAGAGACAGTGTGCATGCAATAAAGTCTAGTAAAACTAATGGACCATGGAAGTCTGTGACTTCACACATTCTGAAATTTACTTTGAATTAGGGACATGAACGAGCACCAAACTTATAGAAAAATTCAACCAAATTCCCTCACAGTTTATTCAGTGCGAGAACAAAGCTTTACTAAGTGTTTGCGATTCACCTGGTCTCTGTCTCAGCCTTTGCCTCTCATCAGGTTCATCAAAGCTTTTAGGAAATACAGTAGCATCTTGATGAAAAGCAGGCCAGATCTGCAGGATGATACTGAATTTTGATCTTGTTTTGTTTTGCAACCTAGAACTTTTTAAACCAAAGTACAGTGGCTTTTAAGAGAAAAAAAGTATGATTGTAGATGGTTTAAAGTAGAGCATCTAGAGAGGAAAAATAGCATTTAATTTCATTCCTCGAAGCTCTTGAAAGCTTCTGGACACTGATGAGCCTTTCAGTAATGGAGAAGTAGGAGGTCAATGTTAAACTGGAAATGTCATGCCAGTGTCAGATGCCTTCTCTTTTGAGGGATCTCACAGCTTTTACCTACACTCTGTCCTAGCCTTTCTCATGAGGTGATAACTGCTTGGAAAAGCATGAATGTTTTAATTTTTGTTACCAAGAAACTTTCCCTCCCTTCCATTGCTAAGTTAAGAATAAAGACAAGGAAAACTAGCCAAGCAGTTCTCTCTCTCCCCCTAAATCACCTTGATGTTTGCTGTTCCAAACAGGCTTATTTCCCAGCTTTGCCTGGCTGTTTGGTAGGCTGGTAAAGAGATGAAGGATGCTTAAAAAAATTATTTCTGTAGAGTGAGACTCAAGGAGAAAATACTGAAAATGTCTTTTAGGCTGTTTCCTCTTGGCTTACTGAACTTCTCTCTGTTCAGTCAAGGTATTTGGACACCTGTTCAATCAAGCTCTTTCTTAGAGGCCATTTGCCCGTAGCATAGGGACCCCTCTGCTAGGGTCATCTCACTCCATTTTGATATTCATCCTAACAGCCTCACTATCCCCTTGTATCTTACTGTAGCTCAAATCTCCATGTAGACTCCCCATAACTACGTATCTCTCATCTTTATGCCTTAGGCTGTGCCTGTTCAAGGAAGCTCCTCCATACTATTTTATTCCTGGCTCTTCCTCTTTTATCCTCTGGTTGTCCATATCCCATTGGCTCCTTTCTGGGCTGCCCTGCCTCTGCCTGCACCCCTACCACTTGGCTGTCTGACGTGTCCTGATGTTAACAACTGGCCCCTCAACACTGTCTTTCTATGCTGGCACCAACAGCTGACATTGGATTTTAGATCTCATCCATTTGTAAGCTTTGATCTGTTTCTGGAGGTAATACTCCAGCCTAGTGGTGATTTAGAAAGACACCATTAAAACTGTTTACATGTAATTCATCTTCATGACCATGAAAATAAATTTCAAGTCCAACTCTATGGCAGAGGTCAAATTCTACCAATGCAGAAGTAGGAGAAGTTACTAAGCCCTCTCATGTATCGGATGCTTACTAGATGATATATTCACCTTTACTGTCATGGACAAGAGCAGCAGGTAGACTGGAACTGAATCTACCTATTAAATATTTACACTGTACCCACCGCTATAAATGAATAGCTACTGAATGCTGGAACCTTGGTAATACTGGCACTGAAGTAACAGGCACAAGTGTTAGTTGGCATTGGTTGGACACATCATTCTGGGCTTCTGTCCTCAGCAGAACAGCTGTTCTCAGATGACAACGAGACACTGCTGTAACAAGAGCTGCTGAAATAGTAACTCTAGGATGCTGAAGAACTACAAGGACAGGAATAGGCAAGTGGAAAAAACCTGCCATCAAACTGCATTAGAAGCTGTAATGGCACCCCAAAATCTTGGGAGTATATTGAAAGCCCCACATGTAATAACAAGGGAAGACTGAAATTCTTTTTTAATGTGTAAGATGTCAATCAATGGAGCACTGTAGCAGTGTGGACACCAATGGGCAAGAACACAATAGGAGTGACAAAGGAGATGCCAGTTGCCAAAAGCCATTGCCTCACTGGTCAAAAGAAAATCTGAAAGCTGTCTGTTGATCTAGATAGTGGATCATAGTGTCCTAAAGGGGAAGTGAAATGCCAAAAGATCGTGCCTGGAGAGTTTCTGCTTTTGGGACCTGGCTCTGTCCCCAGTGGAGCCTGTTTTTTTCCTCCTCTGTGCAGTGTCACCATGGAAAGAAGGAAAGAGTTGGGTTCCTCATGTCACTCCAGTGCATTTGATGCAGGTCTGAGAGCAGATCCTGGCTGGCACTCAACCACTTCTCTGCCCTCCTCCTCCTCTTGCTGCCAGATGGAGCCTTTTTCCTTCACGAAAGCTACTGATCATCCTCCTTCAGTCCAATGGCCTTCAGGAAAAGGGTGAATTTCAGGCTTGTGGTCTTCATTTTCTCATCATTTTCTGTACTCAGTGCAGGAGGGCAGCAAAGTTCTGGCAAACTCCTGCCACCTTTCTTCTGCAAAGACGGCAACTAGCTGGCAGTGCCCTCAATCACAACCTTTTAGAGAGAGATGCCCAAAGCATAATAAACAGTCTGAAATTATAAAACCTTTGTTGTCACACAGTTTACAAGTTCTTAGTTGAGCTGTTTGTCCTTTGCTGGTTGTTTTCATTCTGCATAGCAGCATGCAATTAAAATATTTGTATGCAGATTGCAGCCCATTCAGGGCTGAATCCTGTTAGATGCTGAGCAAAATTTGGATAGTGCTGAGAGATCTCAGCTGCCAAGGAAGTGAGAGGAGGCTCAGAGTAGTATGAGTTGCCCAGCATCTGGCAGAGTGCCTTAACATTGATTTGTTCTTGTGTTAGGATAAAACTGGCAAGGAACAGGGAAACAGTTTAGGGCTCAATTAAAAAACAGCCTTTAAAAAATGTATTTCACTTTCTGCCTTAGGCTTTGCCTTAGGGCTAGCCCTGTTCACAGAGCTAAGACTAAAAGAGCAAAACTGCTTATATACATAATATCCTGTAAACAGTCATCCCCTCTATAATATGGGCAATTCAAAACATCTCAATGTCACAGACACTTCTGGAAAGGGAATCAGTCAGGCTGGTATTGAGTCAAATTATTCAGTAGAATATCCAACATCCTTTTTTTTTTTTTTTTTTTTAAAGTTTTTGTAGTGTTTGAACCAGAGCCAAGTAAAATAGTATCTTTTGGATTTGGGCATAAAGTACTCTGGGCTGAAGGAGTCATATGGCTCCTGTCTTGGGTACAAGAAGACTGTTGCTTTGTCCTGGGCAGGGAGAATATTGTGGTGCAGAGATCAGAGCTCTCCTGCTGTTGGATCGTACATTAGATACATCTGTTAATTATGACAGTGGCCACTTCTTTCCTGTTGCACTTCACAAAGGTCCGGAGGGCCTATGCTATACTTATGGGTACTTTTGACTAACTCACTTGTGTATTCTTAGCAAAGGTTATGTCACGACAAAGAGGAATGCTTTTGGAGAAGTGTTTCTGGAGAAACAGTAGAAGTCATCTCTGCAGAGTGACTGTGACTGGGGACATGGCCCTGTGATTCACCTTCTAGGAGGAGCTAATGCCTGGAAGGAGGATGTCCCACTGCTCCTCTCCCTGCCTGCAAATCATCTAGGAGACTGGGGAACTGAGACTGCAAAATATTACCATCCTTGTACCCCCTTAATGGGGTCAACTGCTATACCACCCTTGGGTGAATTTTCTGAGGTTTTACAGAGGTCTGTGCAGAAGTTAAACCTAAATCAATAAAAGGGCAAGACAAGCATTCATCTGCTTTATCTTGCTAAGTTTATTTTGGATTATCTGACTTTATGAGATCTTTTTGCCTCTCTTTCCATTCAAGACAAATTCAGCTGGTATGAAGACAGAGTAAATCCTTCCAGAGCAAAGTGATTCACTGTGAGTCTACATTCAGTTTGTCTATATCCCTAGTTATTATGACAGTGTCTAAATAGATCTACTTAACATTTATATTTATTTTTTTCATTTTGGAGAGTAGAGAAAAGACATGTCTGATCACAGACTTTCTTTGATCCCTTCAGAGAAAGGTAAAGTGTAATCGTTCTAAATGAAGCTGATTCAAGGTTTCTCAGCGCTGTAACAAAAACTGAATTTTTCTGCCCCAGCGATGCAGCTTGGGGTTGCTCCTGCCATGGGGAAGAAAGGGATAAGCAGAGAGGATATGCGAGAAGATGTTGCACAGTGAGAGAATGAGCCCTGGGGACCAGGCTTGCTGGTTTTGCTTCTGCAGGAGGAAGAGGATGCAGTGCTGACCTTTGGGAAGGATTCACACCACCTTATTTCCTTAACAAGAGAAGCCACAACAGCCAGCCCACCAGGAGTTTATACAGGCTACCATAATTTTGAGCAACCCAGCCAATCAGCCTCTAGGAAATACAATGATATCATTGCATTCCCTCTTTCTTAACGTGAGCTTTTGAGATGAACTTATATGAAAGGCACAGCATGGGATGTAGGCTGAAGAATGGCAGACGTTCCTGTGCTGTTCTCCACCATCTCACTGTGGTATTCATGTTCAAGTCTGTAACAGAAGGAGCTGATTTAAGGGTGACGGTAATAGATAAAAACATTCAGCTAGGTTCTTACAAAGATTAGACAAAATATAAGTATTTTTAATTGTATATCAACTGCACAAGTTGAGGCTTAAAAAATAAGGCTGATAGGTTATTTTTGTAAATCCTAAGAGTCCCTTTGAAAGTCCCTTTGAAGGTTAATTGATCATAAGCTTGTGAATAACATGTATGTTTCATGAAGGGTGATTAATGACTATAAACAAGCACAGGATCTCTTAAACCTATCCAAGTGGTAGTAACTGATCTAAGTATGTAAAATACTATGATAACTAGCATGAGTGACAAACTTTCTTTGCAATCATACAGTGTTTCTTGATATTCATTCTTGCTGGGGAATTGAAACTGCAGTTGTTATGTAGATTATGTAAATTCAGTTTTGCACAGGAAATTTCATTTTATTTTTTAAGATGTGCAATATGAAAAAAAGTACTAGAGTATTTAAAATTTCCCCTTGGAAAGCCATTCAGATTTTAAAGAAGAGTCACAATTAAATATTACTGTCAGTTAAAGATGGATAGTAATTTTTTCATCTTTGCTGAGACAGGATATTTTCCCACAGTCCAGGATACTTGAGCACTTTGTCTTCTCTGGGGGTGAAGTCCTTGATTTTCTTACCATGATACATTTTGATGTGGCACCTGCTGCTGTTCTTGGTAGACTTATTCATAATCTAGTTTTACACACAGATCTAATAACAGGGGCATTGGCAATTTTTTTTTCCTTAGTTCTGTTTCATTGTCTACCCCTATAATTTCATATCTTAAGCTGATAGGGCATGAAATTGTCTACCAATTTGCTTGTGCAGTGCCTGGTAGACCTGAATTCAAGTGGTATCTCTCAGTATTATGTCCATCATAGTTAACCGTTCATGTTGCATCAGCAGGAACAACTCTTCTGAATTTGTGCAGAACTTTCAAACACTCATGCAGCCCTTTCAGTCATAGACCAGCTACCTTATATTTTGCTAATTGTGCAGAGATGTTGCATACCTTTATCTGTGAAGCCTTTTTCAGCTCTGCCTGTATTAACTGCTCCTTTCATGTACCTCCTTTTCTCTACCTTTCTATTCCTCTCTGCATGTCCATTTACACCTTCTCAAGCAATGGTTCACAAATTTTTGTGGTATATTCCACAAAGTCCCTGCTGACAGCCTCTGTTTGGCTTTTGTGCTTATTTGACTGGACCTTGTGCAATTGGACAAAATCCTGACTGGGTTTAGTGCAGTTGCTTGTAGTATAGATTAGGTCAGAACTGGTTTGTTAAGTGTGTAAAGTCTCCAAAACTCACTGCAGGATAAGGAAAGGAGTGGTTAAAAAAGAGGTCTCCTGGGTCTCTTGAAAAAGTTCCAGCAGGTTATTTCCAGTTCAGATCAGAAATACTTCAATGACATCTCCCCTGGTACCTTGATATTACCAAATATTGTCTCATTTAGAAACCAGAATGGCAAAGATACTTGCAAATGAGAGCGAGGCTGATAAAGAAAAGAATCGTTATAACATTTCAGCTCCTCAGGAAACGATGGCTGCTGAGTGTGTGTGGAAGGATGAGCTTACAGTTAAAAAGCACAGTCTGTAATCATAGCCTGTGATCCTTTTCTGCCTGCACCACAAATTTCTTGTAAATCACTTAATTTCTCCCAGTCTCTGTGCCTGTAGCAATACAACCTCTTCACCTTGTAAAGGAAAGTATGAGGCACAACTTTGTTTCTCTTGTAAAGCAGTATAGTATCCATTTGTTGACAATCAGTTTGGGATTCATGGACTGAAGGTACTTTTTTTTTCTTTTCCTTTTTTTTTTCCCCCCTTCCCATGCAGAATATTTGCACTCCTGACCCCCCCTTCATCTGCCTCATGTTCTAGTTGCTTGTCTTAATATAAAAAATCTCTCTAAGTTGGCAATATTTAATGCGGGGCCACTGTACTATCTTCAGCTTCTCTGCAATTAATATTGTCCTGTCATTTAAGTCCAGGCCTGTGTTCCTAATGTCAGGCTGGCTTTGTTTAATATGACCAGCAATGTAGCACATGTTTCTAAACTGAGTCCCACTGTCATTTCTGGAGGTATCTCCCATTAATCAAGAAGGCTACTTTGTCACAGTGCAGCTAATGTTATCACCAAACTTTAAGTACAAAGGTGGAATAATAATGACTCCTGTTTCGCTAAATGGCGTTAACACAGCTGAATAGCTTTCCTCATGGTTTATTATATTAGTCTTTCAGAACATTGACAGATTTGTTTTTATTACCAAGAAAGCTTTTGTCTTATGAAAATTACTTAGGACCACAGGTTAATGTTTTTCATGTCACATCTCCATAAGAAGTACATTGCTTCATTATACTTTGTATTCTGCCACTGCAATCTGTATGTCACTTAAACTTATTTGTCATGATACCACTGCCAGGCTGCCATTAAATTGTTAAGGGATATTCAGGAAATGTTGTTGCAGTAACCTTTAGAGGAAGACATATGGAAATGAACTATATCTGTTAATTAACTTTTTGATATGCAAACCTTCCAAAGTTTAAGGCCTGGTATGGATGACTACATGTGAACAGAATATTTAGATCAATGATGGTTGTGTTTTTTCTGTGAGACAACAGACACTCCAAGTTTGAATTACCTATCTATCTATTTAAACCAGGAGACTGAGGTGCTGAAGAACAAAAATGAAGTCCATATAAAGACCACAATATATGTCTTGTTTCTCTCCATCCACACCGGTCTCCAAAAATAAAATGGCCTGTGATGGCTGCCTGTCTTGACAATGTTTAAAAATTGAGGCTCACAGAAAATGAACAGACAGCATAAGGGATACATAGGAAAGTAAAACATGTTGATCAAGCTGAGAACCCATGGGAGAAGCTCCTGAGGTGTTTCAATGCTAGCTCTGAGCTAACAAGCTGTGATGGTTCCCAGACACGTCCTGGGAGTTAAAAATCGGACTGCAGGCAGATAAACTGAAGCTGGGAAGAATTAAGCTTTCCTGTTTCAGACACTATGATCTCTAACAAGATCAGTATGTTAAGGGATATTTCGAATATTAATTGTTCATACTTCAGGGCTGTTCAGACTTTCTGAAGCTAAAGTTCTTAATACTGATCACACACTAATACAAATACTTGAAGATGGCATAATGCAACACTGCTTGCTGCTTTTTTGCTTGCTAAGCTTTAATCTGCACTGGTTCCCTGTCATGGTCTCGTGTGGGGCTGCACAAATTCTTGTGGCAACATAAAGTAGCACATGAACATGCTGGTTTTTTGGAGGTGACAGAAGGGAGGACCTGTGTGTAACAAAACAGGTTTGGAGTTACAGTGGGGGAAGTAGTCCTAACAGGTGGGTGCTGACAACATGGAATAGGGATAAAGGTAGAGAGAGGTTGAAGCAGGACATGTACTGGTTGCCCAAGCAAGTATGCCTAAGTGAAAATGTATATGGATAAGTGTGATATATGTGAAAAGCATAGTGATAGACAACAGAAAAGAAGTCCACAGGCTAGAGAAGACAGAATTGTTTGGATGTCATCCATCAAACCTGGCAGAAAACCCCAATTTTGCAAGGTGTGACCTACATGACCCCGCTGTTTGTTAGGTAAGAGCTGCAGCATAGTCTGAACAGCATAAAAAATGGGTAGGACGCAATTGAATACAAGTTTTTTTTCTGTGGACATCAAAGTTTGTGGTAAACTCAGACAAAAGACTGGTGACTAAAATTAAGATTTTTGTTCTTTCCCAAGCATTAGAGTACTGGGAGATTTCATAGATAGCACTGTGAATTCTGATTATATGCATATGGCTAGGAATCTACGCTCACAGCATCTCTCCAAGTGTTAGCCTGTTTTTGTACTTTTCCGTTATTACATGGCACAAACAGTATAAAACAGGCTGCAGAAGCTCTATAATCAAGCTGAAAATATTCAGAGAATACAGCTGTGGCATTATATGTTTGAGCGGAAAAACTATTGGGAGACCAGAATATAGGAAGCCAATATAATTATTGTTTCCATGTTTGGTGTCTCACTAGGTGAAAACCAGAACAGAGACATTAGAAAGAACTGCAGTGTATTTTTCATGCAAGTTTGCTTCTCACTAGAGTGCATTTCAGTATCCAAAATTACATTTCTGGAGAGGTTCTTCCTACTGAATTTGCTGTTTTCATTATTCTTTTTCATTATTGCTTATAAGCTTAGGGCTAACCACTAATTCTCAAAATTTCTTGCTTTTCTGAAACCAATTTGTTCTATGAAGCACAGGCCTAGATGTGGATGCCTACAAGTTTTGCTTGAATTTTGGGGTAAACTAGCAGTAAACCCCTAACTTGTTTAAGAATTTGCAGTTTTCACATGGGTGGGGTGAAATAAAATACATTGTAACATCGACATAGAAGAAGAGAAATTTCTTTAAGGAATATTCCAATGCTGTTCGCTAACCATTAAGTATCGTTCCACTTTTGTGAGCTTAAATGTCTACTGACATGAATCTTTTATATCCTGCAGTGCAAGTCATAATACTTGGATAACTAATACAGTTAGAGCAGTTTTTCATTAGACCTGAGAAAGTTTGGAATGCTTGTGATCTTTGAACAATTGAGTCTCCATTTTGTGGTTGAAATGATTTTATGTTTTAATAAGCAAGTATTCTTGAGTGTATTCCTGAATTTGATTTTGTCCATCATTGGTTAAAAAAAAAAAAAAAGGTAATTTGAAATATGTTTTTGAGACCAGCAATTTGCAGGTCTATTTTCTGTGTAGTAATATATGTTGTTTCTGTACCCTTTTTATCTGTGGCTCTTAACGTGAGTTTATTAGGATGGGAATTAGAACTAATGACATTAAATAAGATGAGGAGACAATGACAGAGAAACATAGGGGTATTGAGAAAGTTGCAGAGGCAGTTATAACAAAACCAAGGCCACAACTCTTCTACATATGTAATCATGTGCCAAATTCAGCAACTGTTTATTGAAATCATGTATACTGAAATTATGGTGTGTTTAACTGGAGTAGGACAAAACAAAACTGTTGAACATTTTATTCATTTAAAAAACATACTTGGGGCTATCCTGAAACTAATCACATTCTTAGGCCAAAATGGGCTGAAAAAACATGCATTTATTTTTCTTAGAAATCTAGGTTGGTACCACTCTCCTTTCTGATTGATGGCTCTATGGTTGGGTTGGCCTCTGACATGTCTTGGATCCCAAGTCAAGTGTCGCCTCTGCCCAAATAGCTTTCAGCCCCTACCATCTGTGCCGTCCCACTGCCAGCGTGTGCTCTGGGACCCAGTTTCCCATGGTGATGTGATTCCAGTCTGCCCAACAGCAGACACTGAGGACCTCCTAGTAGCCGTCCACTATGCAGGACAGGACTCAGCCACCTGCAGTCCAAACCTGTCCTGCCAAATGCTTTTCATTTTTGTCATGTTTACAAAGTTACAAGCACCAGCTGTACTATAGCAATTGTTTTAGTACTCTAATGCACAAGGAAGGTAGCCTAGCTTCAACAAGGTAAATCACCTTTAACAATCAGGTAGATCACCTTTAAGAATAAGGTAAATCACCTTAGATCAAATTATTCTGTATTATTCTGAAGATGTGGGGGGTAATAGTCCATACATTTGCAGTAACCAAAGAATAGTTGCACTACAGTAATTTCGTGCTTCACTGCTTGTGTTTAGGCTCTTACGTTCTGGGGACAATGAGGTAGTTTGACGTGTTTCTCTTCTCAGTTAACAGAGGTTGGCTTTTTATCTCAAACATGCCATGGAGCTAAAAGGTTGCCCCAAGGCAGCAGGGTAGGAGGTGCATTGATGAGGAACAGAAACTTGTTCCTGTGTGACTCCTTAGCTTGCACCAAAGACCTTTGAGCAGCACCCGAGACTGTACTTAGACTTGTGTTTTCAGGTTTCTAACGTGGGCCTGGGATGCAGGAAGCAAGAGCTGGAGATGGTGAAATGCATGTGGTGGGAGGTATGAGGGCATGGAGAGCTGGATCCTAGTAGAAGGTGCTATGTGCAACTGGAGAATGAAGGAAGCAGGATAATTTAGAGACAGAGACGAGAGGATGGCATGTGAAATGGAAGTACAAATACAATGCTTCTTTATGACATTGTGATAAGTCATTCCTGGTTCCTTTTCTGCAGGGCTGCTACTTGCCCGGTAGGTTCCCATGCTTACTGTGACATGGAGCTATTCATCCCCAGGGGCAGAACTTTTCACCATCCTTGATGAACTTCATTAAGTTTCTGCTGTCCTAGTCCTTGACTTTGTGTTTATTTATTTACTTAAGGTCCTTGTGTATTGAATTGTGGCTTAGTATCTGCTGTAGCCATCATTCCCCTAAAATGGACATTATGTTAGCCTTTTTTCTAGTCATCAGGGACCTCCTCTGATTGCTCCATTTTTTCTCAGGTCATAGGCAGTAGCCTCACAGTCATGTCAGCCACCTCTGGGCATGAAAAGCAGCCTAGATTTGAGTATGTCCAGCCTGTAAGCAGTTCCTGGCCTATTGCTCCCCTACTGCTGGTTGCCCCTCTTCTTTGCAGACTGTATTATATGCAGAGGTCCAGGAGCAGGCTTTGCCTATGAAGACAAAGGCAAAAAAGGCATTCAGCCTTTCCAGTGCTGTTCGCTACTGGTTCTTCTCCACCCATCACCACACCCACATTTTCTCCAAGCTTCCTTTTGCAGGCTCAGGGACCTGTAGAATCCCTCCTTCTGTTAGCCTCCATAATTTGAGCTTCAGACGGCTTTGGCTTTCCTGATTTTTTCCCATACCATGAAGTTGTACTCCTGTTTCATTGCCTGTTCTTGCTTCCATTCCTTGTACACTCACTTTTTGCATTTTAGTCATCAGCAAGCTTCTTCCTAAGCCAACTGACACCTGTTTGGTTTGGGGTTTTTTTGTTTGTTTGTTTGTTTGTTTGTTTTTGTTTTACCTGTTTCTGAGATTGTGAACTGTTTTGCCTGTTAAAAATATCTTACAAATAACATCTCTACTCTTTTTCTCAGAAATGGATGGATTGGAAAAGAGAAAACAGGCTGAAAGAGAAAACTTCAGTACAAGCAATCTGTTTGACAAAATCATAAACAAATGCAAAAGCTATTAGCAGAAATTGTAGGGCTAGTTTTTAGCAAAATAATGTTTTCCTGCTATTGATAAACTGAAATATTTTTTCTTGGTTGATGTTTGTTCTTCATTAATCTCTTCTTTCCCCACTATCTGTAGGGAATGAGCACCGTGTAACCACAGAGCTATAAACCTTCAGCTGCAGACCACTAACAGGAGTCTATAGACCACCAATTTGGAAAACCTCCACTTTAAACCTCTAAATGATTCAACATTTGTGTAAGTCAGACACATTCTGGTATTATGTAGCTAAATAATTTTATCGCCATGTTCATTGCAATGCTAAGAGGTTCAGATACTGTATGAACTTTACTAATGCAAAGTGTATGTGAGCTATAAGCATGTCCTTAAAATGTGCATGAAAAGCTGTGTGCTGTTTACAGTCTGTTAAAGAAATCCTTGGCACAGTGATGCATGACTGTCTTATATAGTGTGGTGGTTACAAGGTTTGGGATATTTTTTTGTGTGAAACTTTGGTTTAAAACAATATTGCTAAACAGCTAGGGTTCCATTATATTAGTATTTGAGGCAAGGCTCAGCTATTCTTATTTAATAATCCAAATGACATGTAGAAAATACAGCATTGACAAACACTCAGAAAATGTTATGTTGTCATGGCCAACTTGAGTATTTCAGGCAAAGACAAATATTAGTACTTGGACTCTTATTTCCTCAGCTGCTCTGCCCTTTAGAATGAGAGATATTATGTAAATGTTAAAGTATTACAAGGGGGAAACAATTTGACTAATATAGCTTGAAGTGTCTTATGAATGGAAACTGAAACACAAGCTACAGAGAAATCACTTAAGTCGCTGCTTAGATGTATCCATCTCTGGTAATGCATAAAAGCTAATTAACAGTGCAGTGAACTGGAGGCAATTCAGAAGGAAACATTATTAGATGAGGAAGTACAAAAGAAAGTGAAACGTCTTTCAGCTTACTGACTAAGAATAGGTGAATATCTACAAATGTCCATAAGCGACCTTGGTGGCAAGGAAGAAGATTCTGTCTGGAGATGTTCCTCGGGAGGCTGTGTCTGTAGGAGTAATAGGATAAAAGAATAGGCGATCAGGTTGTGGTGTAAAAGGCTAAGGCCTTTTCCATGCTAGTGTCTGGCAGCTATTGAGGCTGCATCCGTATAGCCCCTACGTGCAGATAAGAAAACATTTTTACTGCTTAAGCACACACTGGTATGTGCCCAGCTAATGTAAATTGTGGTTTTGTGTTGTATATATAGCATCTGTCAGTGGAGAACAGCAAAAGCCACTGAATACCGAAACCCAAGCTTGGATATATTTCAAAGCAAGGAATAGAAAAGCCATTGTTTCATGCATTTAAAGCTCAGCTAGAAACTGCTGCTTAGAGCATTTTGAGAACAGTCCTGCTCTCACAAGGAGGTTGACTTAATACTCTTAATAAATCCTTTTAGACTGTATTTCTCATTACAGGATGATAGAGTTTCCTAGTGCCAGCCCTGGCTGAATAGGCTCAAAAAAGTTATTCATCTCATACATCCATTTGCCTAGACCTTGCTGTTTTCATTTTGGGTTTTGCTTTGTAGGGACACTTGGGCATAGAGCACTTTGTGGAAAATAGGTGCTCAATCTATGCCTGCTCCTGACAGTTGCATTTTCCTCTCCTGAATTTTCTTATCATTATCTAGATAGGTTTGGACTATGGAGTTGGTGAACAGTAACAGGCTACTACTAATGTGATCGAGGACACCTAAAATGAAACACAAGCCTCAAATCTCCCTTGATTGCCTGTCTTTTGCTGTCACTTTCTTTCTAGATTTTTCAGCATTTCCCCTTGTCGGAGGTTTTCTATGCATGTTATATGTGTTCTTACATCACTGTCAGAATTATGGGACTTTGCAGCTTTAGCCTTATTTCTTCTACTCAAATGATAATGGATCTGTCTGCATCTTTATTCAGGTTAAGAATAATTAATGTTCTAACAAATGATTTCCCTTCCATCCATGATCAGTTACTTCCAAGAGCTCTCTGTTGATATCCAGAATGAAGGTTGAATAGTGCTGCATCTTATTTTGAGTGGTATTGGTTAAACTCAGTAATTAGTCAACCTATCAAACTGTGCTGCTGTTTAAAAACATTGTAAAGATATGAGCTCAATCCTTGCTTGTTTGAACTGAATGCTTGCTGTATGCCTTATTGACTAACCAGTCATTTGAAGAGTTCACATACAACTCATTGATGACCATCAAAAATACAAGAACAAAAAAAACCCCACAAATCTTTTTAGAGTATTTTCATGAACAGCTTCTGATCAGTTGTTGTTCTGATGAGTGCCTGACCTCTGCAGATGAAGGTCCAGCAGAATTTGTGGGAAAGTGAGCTCTGTAGCAACTGGAAGCAAAGCTGTAGTAGATGGATACTTTCACTTAGCCATTGCCTTAGTCTGTGTGAGCTGGCAGTCAGTTGGCAAAAGGAGACAGAAATATTTAATTGAAAATGTTTCTGTTCCTATGAGTGAGGGCATAGATCTTCTAGTTACACTGGAGTAAAACCAAGAATGAGACAGAGGAAGATGGTATGAAAATAGCAATTTAAGTTATTGTCACAAGGGAGCATTACACATGACACCACATAATGCATGAGTTAATCATTACAAAATTCTTTGAAAGTGAAATAAGAAAGTACAGAACATGACAAGAATGATATTCAAATGCAATAAAATCTTATTTGAAAGTTGTTTACATTTTAAAAAGTAGGTCTGTAAAATAAGAGTAGGTGAAACTAGTTTGTGAGAATTCAAAGAACTTGGCAGAATTCACCCACCCAGTGAAGTGAAACTGACTTCAGGCTGGTTTTAATGGTTGATACATTTTCCCCTGTAAGGTGTTTATTGATTGCAGCAGGCTCCTCCTTGCTGGAGACTACCTGAATTCTACCACCTCTTAAGAAAGCAGTGCTGGCAAGCCAGGCTCAAACATAGTGAGTGAGCTTAAGTTTCTTTGCACCTTACATGGTTCCTTCACGGGCATAATTTAGAGAAGTGCTGGCAGTGCATAGTGGCTGCACTGTTACTTGGACTCTGCAGAAGCATGACAGATTATCAGCAAACCTGTGACACCCAAGATGGATCGTCCCAGCAATTTTCGCCATTGCTTCTGGCAAGAGTATCTTCCCTTTGCCAGGTTTGGCTGTTTTACTCAGCAGAAAGTGGCCAAGTGGGGCTCCCCATGGGAGTTCCCATCCTGGCGCTAATCTAGAAGTAACCAGGAAAGAGAGAAACAGGAGGAAAGACAGGATCAATAAAGTAAATGAGGTGAGGAAGAAAAACATGAAAGCGACAGAGACAAACCAATTAAAACAAACAAAAAAAAGGACTGAGGGGTAAATCCTCTCCATGGGCCAGATGTGTCCCTGAAGCCTCACCAGTACAGTCCTAACCATGATGAATAACCTGGTGGAGCGAAGGCATTCCATGAAACATGACATTTGTATACAGAACATTTCTGCAGCATGATGATGTCTTGTAAAAAGCGGTTGTGTGATGTGTGCTATCCAACCTTCCCTGAAAAACTGGGACCTTAATGTTGATATGGGTCATGACGTGGTTACCAATCTTAAGTGCTAAGTGTTACATATACCCCTGAAATTAATTTGACCACTGTGTACCAAAATCTAATTTATTTTCTTATCATCTCCCAACCATTAAATTGCTAGAGCTCAGCTGTATAAACCTTTAAAGAAAGGCAGCTCCTAGTCACTGAGGAATATTGCAGAAAATTTGCCTTCCAAGCGTGGTTATATAACGCCTACTTATTTTAATTAGACTTTTGCTCTCAAAGTCCCACTTTACCTAAGTGGCATGATCATTGAAACACAGTGGAAATCTGTGATAGCAAATGCAATCTATCTGCTCATTTCAACAGTGACTTTGCCTTTAGTATTATGTCTCTCAGGCATGTGAGCCCCCAGCAGCTACTTGCAGTGTTGTCTATTATTAGTGCTTACTCAGAACGGGTCTTGTTCTCTGCTATCAGAAGTGCAAGAAATGTCTGTGTAAGCATTGCATAGCTTTAATTCTCCTGCAGAAGAGTGGTCCTCTGGGAGGAAAGTCAAATAAACAGCAGCCTAAACTGTACTCCAGAGAGCTTAAAACCAGGAACAGGACCAAACACAATTATTCACAAGATGATGCTGATGTTAGTCTTTTCTCAGTAAGAAACACCAAGCAGAGATAATTTTTTTGAAGTAAGTAAATTCCAACTAATTAAAGGTTTCCCTGCCTTTCCAGTCTTACTTGAGAATTATTGCTGTATTAAAGTCTTTGGCAAGCATGAGAAAGGTGTTGTGGTTCTAGCCATTAACTCCTCTACCCCTGCAGCCAACTGCCTCTTCTTCCTGTTTTCTGTGACGTGTCGCGTTGTGGAACATGGAGACCTGTTTGGGCAGGC
This sequence comes from Pelecanus crispus, assembly GCF_030463565.1. Classification (NCBI taxonomy): domain Eukaryota; kingdom Metazoa; phylum Chordata; class Aves; order Pelecaniformes; family Pelecanidae; genus Pelecanus; species Pelecanus crispus. The sequence goes on from NC_134648.1 coordinate 57,774,997, forward strand.
ACTGAATACAATTTCAGTGTACAAACCAAAAAAGAAAGCTAAATTGTACATTTGTCATATCATAAAAGGATGATTTGTGTATATAGGTGGCAACAATCCCTTTCTATTTTTTGGTCCAGCGTTCTTGCACTTCTAACTGAGCAGACCAAACAATTTGTTTCCCTGTAGTTGTGTTAAGCCTACAGGCATCTGAAATTCCTGACAATTGTGTTATGTTTTGTTATGATGATGAATTACTGTGTATGTTTCTGCCATGCTCATTAGTCTTACTTTGCAGTACTGATCCTGCATGTGCACTGAGATAAATTGGACATTGACCCTAAAAAGCAGTGTCCTCATGAACCATGCTGTTTTAAAGTAATCTTTTTTTATTTTGCTTTTTGACATCAGCTGCTCTTTTGATTCTGAAAACAGGAGACATCGTACTTTTTTCTTTCACTGTCTGATTTAGAGACTGAATACTTTATAGAACATGTCATCTCTTAGTCAAAAAGCAGGAACTAATTCCAAGAATAAGTGCCTTACAAAAACAATAAAACAATTCTACATATAGACATTGAGAACTGTTTTGGAAAAGTAAGAAAACAGTCTTGGAGCAAAAAGCAGGGGTGGGCTCTGCCCAGAGAGAAGAGATATAGCTGATAAAAATTCAGGAGTATATAGATTGGTAGGGGAGTTTGAACAAAGCTGTTTAAGGAAAGAGAATGAACAAGGTAATAATCAAATGATACAACCCATAGTGAGCATTTGTAGCAGTTTATTTTACTGGGTGGATTGTTTACTTCTCAGAGCAGTCCCTATGTTCAAACAGGAGCAGAAATGCAGTTGAGCATCTGCTGCACGTCTTCTTTCTCTCAGTGGACACTACAGTTTTTGCCAGACATGACACATATGCACAAGAGGCATGTTAGGAAGAAGCTCAAAGACCTTACTCAGTCATCTAGCAGTATCTAATCTAATAGACTAGCTAACTACCTAATGGATACATTACATTGGGAACTAGACCTGCATAAACCTGCATCCATAATCACATTTATTATGGTTAGTTCCTACAAAAATGCTGTAGTGAGAAGTTCAGATGAGATCACATGGGTGTAAGATTGTCTGAACTTTTTTAGGGAAACCGCTTTAGGGAACCTGCTTTAGGGAATTGATTTTTACAGAACATTAGGCTATTGGCAAAATAACTATTTTTTGCTTAGATTCTCTTAATGAAAGGCAACTGCTGTTTTTTGTCAAATATGGACTGTCAAAAGATGAAGTTCTGTTTCTATGGAGATACACTGCCTCAGCGCACCATGGGTGATGCCTGATATCTCAACTTACCAAGATTTTGGTGATTTTGCAGTTAGGGGGTCAGCACCAGTGTGTCTGAATACATCTAAATGATCAAAGTTTACTAGCTGATGCCATCCATGCTCCAAGATACTGCAGCATAGGCAGTGAATTTTTAGCTCAAATACTATCCTATGATAACACATCTAGGTGGCTTGTAAACCCGAGGTTTGCAAACCACGTTTGCAAACATGCAATGAGTTAAGTCATGATCATCTAAGTCTGACCATATAACTATGCCTTAAAATGACCCTTAAGCCCCAAGATCACTCTTCTGTAACCCTTTTGAAAGTGATTACTGGTGCTTTCCTCTTGACTGGTTTGGAAGACAGCATATGCAATACATCCTTGTACTCTTGAGGAGCATATAGGAGTGAGCTTGTGGTTTGCTATTCTCCTGTTAGTCTCCTCTTGAATTATAGGAGGGAAACCATCATAAGCCAGTTCTTATGAGTGCTGCATACACTGTGGCAGTAACATGGCCTTTCCAGATATAGCTCCTGTTCAAGTTCCTAAATTCCAGTGATTCAGCTGGCAACTGAGATATCTAAATTTGTTATGTGTACCTGTAGGAGTCTGTTTGTGGGCTGGAAGCTTGCTTCAGTCACCCCCACACAGGAACTGCTGCCATTTCAGATGCCCTACAGTATGCGAGACAGCCTGAAGGGTCTGGGAGACCTACTGCCAGCGGGAGGACAGGCAGGTTACACTGTCTTATCTCAAACAGCACTGCCTCCCTCTGTGTGGGAAATGGATTGAGCCTTTGGTATCAAAGCCCTTATCAAGCCTGGAGTCACTGGAGCTGAGCAAGTGATTCAGCTCAGCGCCTGCTGGTTCCCTAGGTTAGGGTGAACTGAATCGTGCTCTATGTTGCATTATCTAGATTTCTGCTGAGTACAGCAGGTGGATGAACAACAGATGCACGTGTGTGTGCCTACATGTAGATAACTGTGTTTAGATAGGCTAAACAAAAAATATTTAGAATGGTCAAGAGTTGATTTTTAGAATTTGAAAGGATAATTGCAGAAGCTTTCTTTCAGTACTAATACAGAGCAATCAGAGTACCTATAAAGTTTAAAAGTCTCACAGGGAAGTATCTGTCCTATGGAAGGTTATAACCGGAAACAGAGGTATTTACCTTGTACACAAAAATTAACATATAAGGCAGACCAACTACTAAATGACCTGTCAGGCAGGTTCCCAAAGGAAAACAGAGGCTATTGCTTTAAAATAAGATGGTTTTAAAATAGTAGAATACACACTAATGATCAGTGGAATATTGGCAGAAGCTGAACAGGAACTAGATAGCATCACCACTGTTTTTGACTGTTCTGACCCCAGTAGCTTTGTGGGGCATGATTTCCCATTCCTCATTAATGAAGAGCTAACAGGCAAAAGGTGCACCATTTCTTTCAGTAATATATTTTTCAGGGAGTAAAGGGCTGAGCTTTATGTGCTGTTTCTGTGCTAGAGGGCTGGCCTTGTTGCACTGAAGACAGAGGTGCGGTAGCATTCACATGTGCAAAATTTAATTACTCTGATTTATCAAGCAATTATTTTTCCTACTAGTTTTATTTAACTGTGGGAGATCTCATCCTTTCTTTGAGCATAATGAGTGCATTTGCTCCAGGAAGCAATTTGCCATTCACAGATGAATTCTCTTTAATTGTGACTTTGCCTTTATTTTTCATTTTCAAATGAAATCACATTCTCAATTTGTTAGTAAATTTGAGTAGTAAATTTATTAGTATATGAGAACAGTGAATTCTTTATTGCATGATGACACAGCTTCTGCAGGAAAGTGATTCCCATCCAAACCTTCCTTTTAGACAATAATGTTAAGTGATGCTGGTGGAAGATGGAAATTTTGAGTTTGAACCAGCAGGCTGGAGAAGGTCTTGTATTCAAAGTTTCTATTTCCTGCATGAAAGCACTTAACTTCTAATCTATAACATAAATTACAATCACCACTTCCATTTTTTTCAGCCATTTAAATGCATTATGGAGTCTTCTGTTTCCAAAATAGTTGGTATAAATGCCAACATCCAAGAGACAGTTTGAGTTTGTAAGTGTCTGACTTGCACAAGCTTTTAGTGCACAGTTTCAGAGAGGGGACAGCATGCCATCTTCTTGCTATTACCTGTGATTAGTACAGTGCTCACTATATTTACTGATGATTCTCACTCCCATTCAGAAGCATCTAACTCTTCCTTGCATCATGGAAAGAGCTTGTCTGTGCTATCTATGTCTGTGGCTTCTTCTGAGGCATCAGATAAATCAAAGGAGGTGATTCTTATTCTGAAAAAAATGGGCTCAGCGGGGAAGTGGGTTAGTTAGGTAGTCCTGCTTCCACTGTCCTATGGATAAAGACAAGCCTTCTTTGAGAGCCTTTAAAAAGAACCATTACTGGTGAACCCTCAGTCGCAGCATGATTGGGATTATATCAGCCACAAGAGGTGACTTGCATATGGCAAACCTCCAGATTTTGGTAGTTAGGGTCTAGAACCTGACAGCAGCCCTCACTGGGCTGTGGAAGCTGATTACTTTTGGGTTTGCCTCCATTCCCTGTCTTTCTATGCACACTGAATGTTTTCCAGTATTTTGTCCATTTTACTTTTAAGCATATTCCGTTGCAAACTTCTGTTTTTCTCATTTGTAATTTCATATTATCTATTCTAAAGTATTGTGCTAGATTGGTCTTTATAACTTCCAATTCATGTGGAGCATCTCATCATGTGCCCCTTTTTACCAAGCCGCCTTATACTTTTTTTGCATCACTGTTTATTGCATGCATATATGGTGACTTCTTACAAAGCCTGTAACTTAGCTTTCACCAGATCCACTTCCCACACTCTTAACAGCAGAAACCAGCCTAATTTTCATTAGAAAATCCATGCAGTTGGAATGAAAATAATTAGGATGCAGCAGAAGAAAAAGAATCCTTGTGGACCACAACAGGAGAGAAAATGCTCTTCACATGATTTTTTTGCTTTCATTCTTGAATGCTTTGGAGTTTTCACTTGGTTGATCTATAATAGATGCACTTAATGTAGCTGCAATCTAGTATTCACAGGATCTCACAGAGCCACAGGAGGCCAAGGTTAGAAGGGGCCTCTGGAGACTCTGCAGTCCAAACCCCTGCTCAAAGCAGGGTCAACTACAGCAGGTTGCTAAGGGTTTTGGACGTCTCCAAGGATGGAGGCTCCAAAATGTCTCTGGGCAATGCATTGAAGTATTTGACCTCTGTCAGAGTAAAAGAGTTTTCTTATGAAGCTTGAATGGAATTTCTTGTATTTCAGTTTGAGACCACTGCTTCTTATCCTTTCACAGCCTTGTGTATAGTGTTGTGGTACAACATTGTGAAAGAAAGAATCAGTAGTATCTTTGATAGTACACTGAGTGAATCTTTGAGTTAATCTCTTTGTGGTTTCCCAAATGCTAAGGCCAGAAGAAACCATTACAGCCATGTAGTCTATCCACCTTCAGAAGAAAAACCATAAAATCAGTGTCAGTAATTTTGGCCAAATAATCATCTGTTGCATCTGTTGCATCTATATTTCATAGAAAGGACTCATATCTTCAAATGCAACTATAAGTAACTGAGAATCTACTACATCCATTGGTGGTTTGTTCTAGTAGTTATTTGCCTTTATCCAAAAATATAGAGAAAAAGAACTTCTAAGTTCACAGAAAATAAAGCAGGAAGAGGCTCAGGAAGCCACCTTCCCCTTACCTGAAGCTGTATAATTTTTGCCTAAGCCTTTTTTGATAGGTGTTTGCCTAACTTTTTCCTGATAAACCTCAGTAATGGAGACTGAGCTGTTTTTGTGGACAATTCTCATTGTTCAAAAGTTTTTCTAGTGCCTGGCTTCAAATTTTCCTTGTTGTTATGTAAGCATGCAAGTTCTTGCTTTGTCCCTAGTGGTCATGGAGAATTGTTTAGTCTCTTCCTTACTGCTACCCTTTGTACATCTGAAAACTGTTAAATCTCCTTTCAGATTTCTCTCCTTTAGATTAAATGACCCCTTCAACCTTTCTTGAACAATGTTTTCCTGAATTCTGTCATTCTTACTGCTCTCTTAACCTCTTCCAGATGGCCTAGACTATTCTTGAGGAGCGGTGCTTGTAACTGAAAATGTACTCCAGTGGATGCTGCAGCAGCTCTTGCAGACAGCCTTTCATTTGGGCAGCGTGTTTGCCTTTGGCAATGTTATTGGCACGTGCTCAGGTCTGATCTGCTTTAATCCTCAGACCTTCTATAGCTGTGCAGATACGTCATTCTCTATCCTCTATTTGTGTACTGTAATCTAAGTGTATAATTTTGCATTTTTCCCCCGTGGTATGAATTCTGGTTTTGCAGGAGAGTTCTCTAACCTGTCAAGATTATTTGGAGTTTTAGTCCTATGCCTTTCAATTCTTGAAAGTTTTCCTATTTTGGTATGATCTCCATATTTAATAAATATATTCTATCTATAATATCATGCAAGTTATTTATGAAAATATAGTATAATAGCAGATTATGCAGAGTTTTATTTAAAATATCCTTTCATTTTGAATGGAATAGCCCAACATAGTTGTTGATACAACTTCCAGCCCTGGAAGTCATTAAGCTGTATATTTGTTGAAACCAGGACAGCCTACCACAGGAAAGTTAAGTGTATATTTACCATATTTTTTTCATAGAAACATAGAATCATAGAATTTTTTAGGTTGGAAAAGACCTTTAAGATCATCCAGTCCAACCATTAACCTACACTACCAAGTCCACACTAAACCAATCAAGGGTAGACTAGACTAAACCATGTCCCCAAGCGCCGCATCTACCCGTTTTTTGAACACGTCCAGGGATGGTGACTCCACCACCTCTCTGGGCAGCCTGTTCCAATGCTTGACTACCCTTTCCATGAACAAATTTTTCCTAATATCCAATCTAAACCTCCCCTGGTGCAGCTTGAGCCCATTTCCTCTCGTCCTATTGCTAACCACATGGGAGAAGAGACCAACACCCACCTTGCTACAAGCTCCTTTCAGGTAGTTGTAGAGAGCGATAAGGTCTCCCCTCATGTTCGCATGTCATGTTCTTCCCTGACACCTGCTAGTGGCTCCTGTCAGAGAAAAGATACTCATCTCTGTGAAATTTAATTTTGACTTGTTACAGGTTATTTTTGTCTACTTATTTACCACTGTTACATCTTAACAATTCTAATAATTTTCCCATACAAAGAATTGGATTCATTCAGTATGATTTGATATTGAAAGGTCCATGTTGGCAGTCACCTACGTCTTTGCTGTCTTTTAGCTGTTTGTGAATGATTTGTTTGACTATTTGTTCCACGATTTTTCCGGAATTGAAATTAAGCCGAGTGGTTTTCTCTCCTCTTTCCTGTCTCTTTTCCCTTTTTTTGAAAATAGATGTAGAAGTGGCCTTTTCTCAGCTTTGTAGAGCCTTACTTATTTTTGACACATTTTCAAAAGGTAATCATTTATCAGCCCTGTGATATAGAGCTGGCTGAAGAAAGATACCCACAGAGAATTTTCAGTGAGTCTATCTTATCTTAAAACCTCTCATTTACCTGTTTTCCAATCTGTTTGTCACTGGTTTCATTTTATTACTCATCTCTCTGTCTCTGCTGCTAATTTTGTTAGCTGTAAGATCATAGTTGACATTTTTAGTGAAGGCAGAAGCAAAGATATCATTAACACTGTGACCTTCTCAAGATTCCTGTCAAGGAGTAGACCAACATTTTTCTTAATCTTCTACTATGAATAACGTAACTATGGAGTATTTTCTCCTATATTTTGTTTTCTCACAAGTTATGTTTTGTCTTTCTGATTTTATCCCTAGACTGTTGATACTTTAGTTCAGGATATGTTGTGCCTATGAATTGTCCTTTTTATTATGGTTTGGTTTTTTTGTTTGTTTGTTTTTCACAAAACTACTAGCTCTCCCCAATTCCTTTTCCCCTTTTTACTGACATTATGTAAAAATCTAGCACTTCCACCTCCCAGTGTTTATTGCACTCTGCTGTCCTAAGCTCCAAGATTTATGATGTTTGTGTTCTCCTTTCTAACCATCTGAGGATGGTTAGTTCTGTCATCTATTTCATGGTCACTCTTAGACAAGTTACTTTGCGTCGGCACATTCTCAAGCTGTTCTTCCAGGCTGGCCAGAAAGACAACCAGAAGACCTTTTCCTTTACTTGCTTTCTTTATCTTTTATAGAAACAAAAATGTCACCAGGACATTTCAAGATTTTGCTGCCAATATGTTCCTGCTACCTTCCTTTCCCAGTGGTTGTCTAGATGATGAAAGAGTTCCACCACAAACCTGTTCTGTGCTCTTCATGTTTTTGCTGTTACCCAGAAAATGCCCCAACCACCTGTACTTTGTGACAAGACCCAAAACATGACAGCATCCTTTTACCTTCGATGTTTTAGCAGGTCTTTATTTCTTCATGTCCTGGGATTCAGAATATCAGTATACCCTTGATACACAGAGAAACATGTCCTTTGTTTTACTTTTCAGTGAGAGCTGAACAAGATATATAGACTTATGTCTGCTAAATAATTAAATTGGGCTGTATTGCAGCATTCAAACCCTGCCACCTTCTGAGTGAAATTATTTGTTGGTATAACTCCAATGACTTCAGTGTGATTTCTCCAGCAGAGAATGACCTATATTTTCCCCTTGAAAAGGAGGAAAAAATATGCAAGTCTTTTCTTAAAATCTGAAGTTAAGTTTTGATTTGAATTTAAGAACTCTCAAAACATTTGTGACATCTTTTCTGACCCATGTAATTATTACTTTAAATGTTATATCCAGGATAGTTCATAGGTCATAAATAGTAGCATTTCAGAGAAAAAAAAAAACAACCAAGATTATGAGAGCAAAGACAAAACCCAGAACAAAGAGAATCACTTATCAGATCTTGTGGATGCTACATTAAAAGGCAATGAGGAATTCCCTTTTATATGATTAATTCAGATTTTAATAACTAGGTTCTTCTGCACAACTGCAGTCAAATTTTTCATCACTAATGTAGAAGCTCAAACGAAATGTTCTTTCTAAAGATGAATGGAGAAAAAAATTATAATATTATTGACTTCCTTAAACCTATTTCATATGATGGATTTATGAAATGGAAATAGTATAGAAATTCCTTAGACTGTGACAGGAAATACAAATCATACTAATGGAAAGGAAGTTGCACTGAAATAAAGACATTTCAGAAGATAATGATTTCACTACAAAAGGGTCTTCTGTTAAGTATTTCCTATAATTCTGTTTTCACTGGAGCACCAGACAGGAGACAGGGCAAAATGTATGTGGATAAACCACATTTTTGTCCACTGGTAGCTGAAGATATATTCAGGCTGTAGGCAAACTGAATGCAGTGAGGGTTGGAAGGACAGAAAATTCTGTATTCAACCTGGAGTTACTGTTTCCTGGTTAAGAGAAAACCAAAGCAAAACAAGAAAAACCTACGTAGCTAAACTACTGATACTTTAGTTCTGGGTTAACTTGTTTAACTAAGGGGGGGGAAGATTATCCCGCCACAGTGATTGGAGGCATTATACCTACAAAGATCAGTCGAATGTGTCTTCTGGATCTCAAATGTGATCAGGAAAGGTCTACTAAGTTGTGAGAAGGTGAGTTTAGTTCTCTATTACCTCTATACTGTTTCAAATAGATTTTCTTGAAAAGAGGGCCTGATGCCTATGGAGAAATTGTCAGGGCTGAGAGAGACCTGTTGATGGGAAGTCTCAGGAATTATTGTTTTATCAGAAAAGAATGACCTAGGAAATAGCATTTACTGTGGCTTGAAAAAGGTATTCACTCTCAGTGCTCGTGTCTGGGCTTGTAGGTTTGCACATTGCATAGACAACACATCAAGTGATTGTGTGAAGAAGAATAGAGGAAGATTCTTTCTTTAAATTCAATAAGCTGATCTCAGAGATGCTTCCCACCGAATCCAGACAGAGATTAGCTTTAGTAATGACAGTAGGCCTGAACACACAATCATTTGTATTCCCTTATGCCATATGGCAATTGTTAAATGTATCTTCTTGCTGTTAAAAGAGAAAGAATACCTTTGTTTTCTTGTAAAAGCCTGTTGTTTGGGGTTGTTTTTAAATAAAAATTGGGTCTATGAGAGGAAAGAAAAGGGAGAGGCAGAAAATTCTGGCAATGCATTGCTTAGAATTGTTTTTTTATTCTTCTACTCTGAGATATAAATTCCCAACACCAAAGAATGAAAAAACAAGGGAACATTCTCAAAGGTCATACAACTGGAGCAAAATTTCCAGTGCCTGCAAAAGCATCACCTCAGACAGGTGGAGTGCCTTTCAAAGAAGCATTCACCTTTTTCTGTGGAAGTAGTTGGTTCATGTTGTTTAAAACCCATCCTAGCACGATGAAAGTGCTAAGTCTCACTTGCATTCACAGATGTTGATCTCAAAGAGTGTTCACAGAGCAGCAGGTACCAAAACTGAATGCATCTTTGGAAATTTCATTGTAGAACACTTGAATACAGCCTTCCTCTGTGTTTAATCTTTGTCCCTGTTCTTTTTAGCTAAAGCACATCTTGTGCCTCATGTGCACTGGAAATCAAGTTCAGGAATTACATAACTGGGTACAAGAGGAATGAATGGCTGCCTTAAGGGGTCATCTCCTGTTCTGCTACTTCAGAACAAATCTGAATGAATTCCTATTTCAATGAAAGTGGTCACTAGAGGGAAGTAGTACAGAATTTCATCCCTAGATTTTAACCCTGAAAGTCGAAAACTAAAAGTCAATTCCCAGGTGAGACAGAAAAAGTGCTTTTGGTGTACCTGCCCTACTTTAAAATAATTCAGAAGTTTTTACATTTCCTTAAATTAAGCAATTAATATTTCTTCTCCATCTGTTTTTTATCCTTTTTTTTTTTTTTTCTTTTCTGCAAAAGCCCAGATATAATAGTTTTTGAGGGCATGAGAAATATCAGACTTGAGGAAAAAATATGATGTATTTGTTATAACTTTCTCCAGCATAGGCCAACAAAACTGCTAAAATGAAATCTGCTTCTTGCCTTATTCTTTATAACATGCCCTTCTGATGGAAAACCATGCAGCTTTCAAGTTTTTGATGATCAAAGCATCTGTGTTGTGTATTGAGTTGGACTCTGCATAATAAGAGCTCTAAGATTGTTAGATGGATAGAAGGAATTCCTTTTTCGAACAGTTTTTCTTTTTTTTGCTTAGGACAGCCATATCAGCATTTTTAACTTTTCACACCTTTTCTTGCTTCTTATCTGACAGGTATTCTCTCATGATTTATTAAGAAGTATAGAACATATATTTTGTTAAAATGGTAGAGAAATCAAGTACTGTAACAATGTGATATTGTATAAAAGGATAGAGAAATATTTATGCAGATTCTCATGGACTTTTTATGTGTTTGCTGCATATAAATTAGCCCTATAACTCCACTGAGGAGAGACAAGAATAAATAAGTTCTGAGAGCAGAAAAATTTAAAGTTTTAAGTATCCTGTTAAAGGAAAAATCTGAAAAAAATGGTAACAAAAGAAAAAAGTGGAAAAAAAATCTATTTTCTTGGGTTTAGTTATGAATACCACTGTAGCATATGATATATACATACTTGAAAGCATAAAGGCTGTGAGATGTGCCCATTTCTTAGAATGCTGTTCATTAGAGAAAAGCTTTCTGTAAATTTGATATGACTGAGGGCTCTCTTCTTGTTCTGGATTTCATTACAAAAGCTTTGTGGAATTCCACTAAATAATAATTTATTAAGCAAATTTTATGTTAAAGTATAAATGAGAACAGAATTTGCCTTATTTTATTCAGCCTGAAACAGTTTAAATCAGAAATATAACTCTTCATAATGATCACCCAGGCAATGCTATTGTATTTTATGAGAATCAGTTGGGAGAAGTTTGTACAGTAGGTGTTTAGAAAGAGAAATATAATGTAATAGATAAAATATATTGCAGAACTAGGTAATTGTTCCTGGTATGTATGCATACTTGTTAAATTATTCCACAGTCTATGAAACAAAATATATTTTTGTGAAAATATTGCTAGTTGGCTCTCTTAATCTTCATGAGCATGTGTATAATACATTACATTAAAAAAAACCCCCAAAGTGTTAGAAGAGCATTAAAGTTGCAAAGAAAAAAAACCCAAACTTGAACATTGAAGATTAATGAAAGAACATGCATTATCACCTAGTATACTACAGTTCCTGATAACCTCAAAGAGGACTGTTTAGTGTGCAACTTACTGTGTATCATATTAGGGTTGTATTCAGGGGCTAATGCTTCCTAGTAAATGGGACCTTCTTCGTAGATTATCACTCCTCTAAAATATAATCGTTATCCCATTTAAACAAAAAAGTACCCCTCCAGTTATCCCTCCCCCCAAAGCCCCCAGATCACCTGCACATATTAGAAACTGTAATTTACTAAATACCTGGAATTTCAAAATGTATGGACAAACTTAATTCTTTTTCCTGTAGTTTATCTGTGAAAATATTACATGGGCTTTATTACATACTGTTTCACATGTATTTAGATCATAAGGAGATGTTGTATTGAGGAAGTAGTATATGAAAATGGTATTCAAAACTGCATATGCTCACGGCTGTATTAAGATTGTGTATGCAATTATAATACTGTCACTGACTGACTTTTGGGATCTTAATCTTCCATTTTAAGGCTATTTTATGGCAGCTGTTTGATAGAAGTAGTACTCGATATATCATTTGAAACACTTCACAGAGAATAAAATTACTATCTAAAACTAACTGTGGACAAAAATGTATGCAGCTAGAAGGAAATAAGCCTGTGTAGACCAAAAGAACCTTGATGGCTTTATCTTCACAGGAGATGATATTTTCTTCATAGAATGTAAAGATCTTACTCATCCTGTTCATCCAGTATTAAGTATTATAAGACAAAGGAAAACTCACAAGTGAAATGTGGAAACAAGATTTTTTTTAAAAGATGTAGCTTTAAAATATATATCTTCTAGTACAAAGTCATTCAACATTTATGGAACTGCTTGAGATTTCCAACAGGTTGAGGCATGTGTCTGCAAAATAAATCTATTAAAAGGGATTTAGTGTGACGCTCCTTGTGCACCAAGAAAGATGGCTAAACCCACCGACATTGACAATAGGCCTCACCCTGTTCAAGCTACCAGAACGGAGCTGGCTGAGATGAGGGTCCTCCTCAGAAGGGGTCACTGCCCAGGGGCTGCTGATGCAGAAAGTCAGACAGTGTTCAACTATGAAATTTCTGTTGGACAGCAGACCTAGAGGGTGTTCTTTGGTGGCTTTGCTGAGTTAAGTTTTTCCAAAACCTTCAGCCATAATATTCACACAACCTTGGTCCTAATGGTTCCCATAAATTTCAGGCTCATAATGGCATTACAAGCTAATTCAGGGGCTCTACTTGCATTTTCAACCAGCTGAAAATATCTAGCCTACATACAGAATTTAGAAAAATACTGTGTTAACACAAGAAGTCATTTCTTTAACATAAGACAGCAAATAGAAAAGCTTGAGATTTTATGACTCTCTTTAACCCAGTTGCTAAAATACTTTGTGAAATTTAACTATTTAGGAGTGTTTGGAATTCAAAACAACTCTTGGGTGAAATGTTCATGTTATTGAAGGCTGCCCAGCAACAGGAGCTTAAGATGGAGAGTGGAGAAAAATACATTACTCAGTTGAATCTGTAGAAATTATTTGAAGTAGTTAGAAGGCAATTTCCTGAGCTGGATTTTGTCCAAGGTTCCGCAGTTGTCACCTGAAGCTTATGGGAAAAGCCACAGGATCTTTCATGAGCACAAGTTATTGTGACCTTTGCTTTAGTGCCTCAGGACAGAAGATTCAGGATGGTTTCTCTTGACAAAGTGCTGGTACAGTATAGGTATGGGTAACAATACTATTGATTTATTCCTTGCCTGTCTTAAGTTTCTGTATTTTGTTGTTCTTGGATAAACAAAATAGATATTCTTTAAAAAATAGAATAACTATACAAGAAATCTGGTAGACTAAAGTCAAGCAGTGTTACGCTTCAGTGGGGATTGTTAGTTAAGGAATGCAGAGCTAAGATTGCAAAAAACTATTTTGTAATGTGAATGATACTAGCATTTACAAAATTGAAATTTTGCTTCCTAATGACTTCATAAAATGGTGGGGCTCTTCGAAATTCAGTAAGGCAAATGTGCAAAACATTATACCAGAACCCAGTGTAATCTGCTTTCAAGGATGAGGATGAGAGTACAATCTAAAGACCAAACAGCAGAATCTGTAGGAATATGAAAGGGCAAAACATGTGAATGGCACTCTAGAAGTGGACCAAAAAGCAAAAACTTTCCTATTAATAAGAATTGTTTGACTTTAGACAGGGTTTTCCTTCTGTGGATTGCAAAGCATTTTACTAATTATAATGAAATCATCACAATGTCTTTTTGTAGGAAGTAAATATTATATCTGCTTTGCATATGGGTAATGATGATGATACTAGCTCTAGGTCTTCAAATACTGCTCTCAACTGCTCCTTTCAAAAGCTGCAAGTTGAAATGAAATTGAGCTGTGATGATGAAAAAATAACAAGGTTTTTGGACTGAAATCCTTTTAACCTTTCCAGATTATTTTTTATATGACAGTCACAGGAGTGTGCTTACACAGTGAGACTGCTCATGGTGTCTGGTTAAGCCATGTTAATTAGAAACAGGACTACAGACTCATTGTGGTATTATATTCCTCTTTATAGTAGTTTGATTGATTTATGATGATTCTGTTGAGTTAATGAGTTGCATGAGATGCAAACATGCTTTCTTTTTTGTTCAGAAAGAGTTTAAAAAATGTTGCTGCATATACTGTTCAAAGTGCTCAGGAAAGGACTGTGGTCACAGGCTCTCTGTAATGTGAATGTTGTCATGAATGGATGACTGGGCTGACTCATATGTGATCTTTTTTTCACAAACCCAAGAATCTTCCCCATGCAATGCATGTATCAAAACAGCAACTGATACAAAATATCTGCAGTTTATTTATCTGTTTTTTTTTAATCTGTGGTTTATTCAGCTTATAGACTAGCATACGGCGAGAATGATTATAATACATTCATAATATTTAAGCAGTCTTTTCCTGAAGGTATGAAATTAGAGAAAAATTAAAAAGAACGAACAACAAAATCTATCACATCTGTTCAAGACATCTATGCTAATAAAAGCCTGTTCCTACAGCTATGCTTAAGAGAAAGGTGGGTGCTTCTGGCAAGCAGGCAAAACTGGTTCAAAGTCAAAGGTTGACTAGATGATGTCCTGAGGTCCCTTCCACCTGAATTATCCTATAAGCCTATGTTTTTTAAAACACTCTTTTTGTCCCATACTTTGTTGCCATTACATCCAGGGTCATGATCCCTTTGGGATTCTAGTTGGGCAGCACTGACACTCTGGCACTAGGCCTTGAATGAGCAACACTTGGTGGAAAACAATGTATGATATTAAAACTGAAGGAAGGAAAAATATAAATTGGTATGTTTTTGTGGGTCAAAAGAAGTTTAAAAGCTACTATTCTCAACTTTTTCTTACCAGCTATGAGCTGAAAATTGCCATTCTGGTCAGCTGAGACACAGTAACCATCCATAAGAGCATACCTAACCCATATCAATGCAATGCAAAACTGCATAGCTTAAACTGCTCCTTTGGCAGCTTGTTGTGGTGACTTTTAATTTATGAATGGTATTGAAAGGGTGGAGCAGTATTTTCTGAAATTGCTCCAGCTCAGTTTGCAAGAACACACCTGGGTCCCCAGTGAGAAAGTAATTTGCTTCTAAGTATCCAGATTCCAGGCACCTCTATGTCATGTAGCAAAACACTAAAGAGCTGAAAGGAATGCTTTCAGATAAACTCTGCAGTAAAATCCTAGTGCTGAAAGATTGCCTAGAACTGTTTAAAAAGATGAATGACCAAATTAGGATAATGGTCACCTTTTTTCAATTATTGCCAGTGATTGGTTCCTGGAGAATAAATAGAAGAGAACTTGATCCAGGTAGTTAATTCCATGACATGATCAAATTGCAATTTGAGGAATCTTCTTCCTTCTTACCTGATTCCAGGTAGTTTCTGCCAGGATTGCAGGCTGTTTGCTTCGCACCTTTGTCCTTGTCCTTGTGTTTCAATGCTATCACACATACAGTCTATACCTCTGTTCTCTCTAACCCTCTTCCTTCAGCTTTTTTCCCCCTGACATTTCTATTTCTTCTTTGCCCTAAGCCTTTTCACCACTACATTTATCCTTGAGTTGGCCTTCAATCATCTTTCTTCTTTCTGTTCCGCCTCCATTTTGTAATTTATCTTTTATTTTTAGGGGGCTGAGGGGTAATCAAGGACTTCAAAGTTCTTTTTTGAGAGCTGATGGACCTAGCTCACTTCAGAGTGTGATGCACTCTTGGACCCCTATATAGTTCGTGAAAGTCTGAGGAAGAAACTGGCATTATATCCATGTATCCTGACAGCTTATTACAGTATCCCCCCATTCCTCACATGCATGATGTCTGCAACAAATGTGTTGCAACCTACTCTTAAAGCAGCTGAAAGATCAGAGTAATTTTCCTTTGATGAAGGAGTTTCTATCTCTTTCTGGACCATGAAAAGATGCTGTCTCTTTCTCAAGCTTGGCTTAGATACTTGGGCACTTGAACACTGAGCATAGGACAATAAATAGAAAGTTGTTTGTCATTTTAGATTCATGTTGACACATGCATTGGCATGATCTAGATGTGTTTACACATATGTTCTACTTTTTTGCAGGGAACAAAATACACTTTGATCTCTAGGGGGCTCTCAAGGTAGCCCAATAGCAACCTGTCCAGCTCTGCAGTGTTAGAACTGATTTTGTATCTGACATGAGGGAAATATTTTAGCAAGCAGTTGAGCTTAATCAAAGCTAAACACAGTTCTTGAATTTCTTGCTGCTGTTGCTACTACTAGAAGTGATCACAAACTGTTATTTTAAAATA
The DNA here is from genome assembly GCF_030463565.1 of Pelecanus crispus. Classification (NCBI taxonomy): domain Eukaryota; kingdom Metazoa; phylum Chordata; class Aves; order Pelecaniformes; family Pelecanidae; genus Pelecanus; species Pelecanus crispus. The sequence goes on from NC_134648.1 coordinate 57,791,367, forward strand.
TGGCTGAACTTAAGCCAAAACTGAATCTTAAGCATGCTGACTCAACTTTCTCACTGTTATGTATAAGGACTTGTTCTTTAAGTACAAATAAATTTATTCCAGATAGAAATATGGATATGCACAAAGTGCATAAGTATTTATGTTTCCGGTTAGAAATAAAAGTAACATAATCGTTAAAACCACTAGTTTCCACCTCTGTTTATCTCTGTGTTCCTTGTTTATTGTTTCTTCTTACAAGACTCCGCACCCTGGACAGTGCTAACTTTTTAGCAGTTGTTATGGTTTTTTAGCATTTTCTTTTAGATCTTGGGACTGTTTTGCCATTTGATTATATTTCGCCAAGGAAATTGTGCAGGATATATTATTTAGTGAAAATAGCTTGTCAAGATGCATAGAGAGAATTGTTTTGGCAAGGATTCTCTGAGCAGGATACGAGCAAAAAGTGTATTTGGAGGTCTTTTGTGCCCAGGGAGATGCATGTATTATCTAAAATGAATTGATCCTGGTCTGTCAAAGGCTTTTTTCATGCAAGAATAGTATGTGGGAAAATCCAAATGGCATAATACAATATTGTATCATGCTTGCTAGGATCCTGGCTCCTTGAGGTGCTGTATACGCTCACTCAGTTCTTGCAGACATTCAAAAGGAGCTGAAGATGCTCCAGAGTCCTTCCTGGGACACTCAGACTCTCCTAGGATGAGGGGGGATACACGTAAGCCCTCACAAGGGTAGTGTCACCTTCCTATGCAAAAGCAACCCTTGGAACAAATTCAATTTTTTACAGACAGTAGCTGAAATGCCATGTCTCATGGAAAACTATAGAACCTCTAGTGTTATTAATATCCTAGTTTTGGGACATACACACATTGACCTCTATTCCTAAAAGGTATCTTTGAGTACTAGAAGTATTTTGTACAAAAAATAGGGCAAGCATTTTTACACAAGGAGTGGACCTGATGGAAGAGGGGTAATTCAGACATTCAAAATAATTTCTAGAGGCAGGTGCACTTTGTAGTGTCAAAACATTAAAGTTCTTAATGCCTAACAAGGTAGTGACAAATTTCATGGCCACTGGCCTCTGCTTCTGAAAGAAGCTACTGATATCTTGTATCTCTTTTTCTATTTTTTTTCTCCTACTGCCCAATGTTAAAATGGCCCAGCCTTTCAAAAGTCCATTCAACACCAGACATCTTCAAAGATTTCTCAGGCTGGGAACCCAAAATGCCTGGGCATGCTGAAAAGACAGAATGCATGATAAGTGCACTTAGAAGTCCAATGTCAGTTGAAAACAGGATGGGCGTTGAGAGTTTTGCCATATAACACCAAAGACTTAGTTGCAGTGATAGTGCTGGGCGTAACCCTTCATCTGTGGTATGAATCTTCCATAGTGGGAAATACATTAGTGTGCAGAAAGCACTGCACGCTGCATCAGTGGCAGCAGCAGTTTCTTTTTGGGCAGAAGTACTGCTTATGCTGTGATAGATGGTGCAACTGTTTTACTGCTTTTTATTGCAGGAGTACTGCATGTGAGGGTCTGTCAAAGGCTTGGCTGGAGAGCAGCCCTGTGCTAGTTGGAAGACTCCTGAAAGGAGCAAACACCCAGCCAAACTGCAGAGTTGACAAGGAAGAGGGAAATTTTCTTAGCGATCCAGAAGGGTCTGAGTGGAGTTGATGCAACTCAAGATGTCACTGAAAGTTGCTGGATTGAGTGGTAGGCTGGGATTTCCTCTGCAATGCTCAAAAAAATGTGTTCCCACCTTCCTATCTGCAGCTTTTCCAAAGGCAGTGGGGTTGCTGAGCATCCAGGAAGAGTATTTGCCTTCTACCTGGGCGTCAGATATGGAGAGGGAGTTGCCAGCATATCTAATACCTAGAGACATATGAGCAAGTGCTTCCCCTACAAGAAGATCAGTAGCCAAGGCATTATCAAAGGGCAGGCAGTTTTCCATGCACATATAAGCTTAGGATACTTGGATTGTAGCAAAAACCAGGTTGTGAATATGCAAAGAAAGGAATATGCAAACTAAACTTAGTGCTACAGCTTTTTCAGGCAAAGCCCTGAGCTATCAATTATTTCTTCTGGGCCAAGGATGTGGAATTTGCTGTATCTCGTGTGTGCAGTTCCTCAGAGCTCAAATGTGAAACAAGACATTTTTTTTTTCTGTTTTTCATATTTTCAGTGTATCACACAGATGCACATTGGCTCCAGCATCTCTATCCTCTGGGATAATGGAAATAGGGGTTAATTTTAATTTTAGTTTTTCAAAATGTGGTGTTTTCACTGATTGGAAAGGGCTAAGCTCTGCTATGGGGAAAAAAACAACCCAAAGTATGGCACTGTTCATAATTAGAAGTGTTTAAATTCAAGAACCCTCTGTTCTGCAAGATTTGGTGGTGCTGCAGGTGGGCAGTGAGTGTGGAAAGTAGGAAAGGTGACAGCTGGACTGTAAATTCATGCAGCTGGGGAGTTTCTTTGTTTTATGCTTGAATAGCATTTGGCTCAGCAGCATTTTGGTCTGTGACTGGACTCATCATACAAATAAATGGAAGTTTTTCTTTTTGGCCCTGAAGGGAACAGGCATCTGTTTGTGCTGCATACATTATCTGAGCAAATTCAGACCCAGCATTGCACTGTTGCATCCAGGAAACCTTCAGGTCAGAGCAGGTTTTCAACCAGCTCTTTCCAAGATGTTTTTGGTGACTTTGTGGACTAGCTGCATAGTGACGCCCAGGGACACAGGAGCCAGCTGGCAAAGGTTCTCACCCACAGCCTCTCAAAATCTATTTTCATGGGCTTCAGTGGGATGTGAATTAGGGTTTTTAGGCTGAAGTTCCTGTTGCTTGGTGCCAGTAATTGGGTCAGATATTCCAAAGTGTTCAGCACTTATGATTCTTGTAACAGCCTTCACAGTCATATTTTCCAGACAGTCCAAAGACCTGGTGTGTTTAGGCTATAGAAAGAGCAGTCACGAGTGTGTTTATTTGTATCTAGGGGATGCAGCGTTATTAAATGTTCATTTTCCACATATGCTCCAGACAATATTGGTAATGATAAAATGCTCTGTGGTACTGATAAATGCTGCTTTCACATACAGATCTCTGATAGATTTTGGAGATTTCTGATAACGTTTCTCAAGGGAGCAGAAAGAATTACAGTAGTTACATATACTGAATTTTCTTTCCCTCTTTCTACCTGTTTGCCTCTAATAAACAGAAAGCTTCTAATTTCCTTTGCACTCTGGCACGCTAGAAATTAATGGAGTAAATGCACATGCTGTTTTACTTTGCCAGAGACTGGCTTATACAACAGATTTTTACTCTGTAAGACAGACTTTGCTGTATTTGTGCTTTTTTCATCTTCCCCTGAGGAGTATTAACTCAAAGCAATCGCAAGACACCCATCCTTGCCTGCTGCTTCTTGAACTGCTATATCCTCTTCTTTGCTTCTTGCTTCTCTATTTGAAGCTTTTGGTTTTTGGTGTTTTTTGTGGTTTGTTTGTTTTTCTTTTTTTTTTTTTTTAAGAGGAAAGAGCAACAGCCTAAACACCTAAAGGCTGTCTCCTTTCCTAAAATCATAACTATTTGATATGAGAAAGCTTAAACATACAAAACACTTGTTCCCATAGAATTTGCTTTCAACCACTGTATTCTTTCTACTCAAATCAAGATAGGTAGAGTGCTCTGTAAAGTACAGTACTGGAGAAGGAAGACGTGTACACGCTTGGAAAATGCTGAGCTGCTCGTGAAGCTGTAGACACTGCGTGTTTATGACTTGGTTTTCTAAGCAATCTCCAGAGCTTGAACGGATTACAGTGATATTTTAACAAGGCTGCTGGCATCCATCACCAGCTTTCACTTACAGAGAAAGCTAGAAGATGGAAGAATGTAATTATTTCCATGTAAGATAAATGCTAGTGGCTGATTGTCATGAGAACTTCGATGCTTTAAACTTCTTTGTCTCCTGTAAGGCAAACAGGTAAGTCTTATGGGCTTCTCTTCCACAGTTCATTTTAATAAGGGAGCAGGGGCTTGCAGGAGACTGGTATTGAAGGGAAATGTGTTCAATATGAAGACAAACTGTATTTCTTAGATTTTAAACATGCAGTATTGCACATTGTCTGTTGGGTTACAAATCCACTACCTATAAGCTGAAATATTTCTGTGAAATATTATTGCTTTCCATAGCCAAAACCTGAACCTCATTCCAAATTAATCCCTAACATATGCAACTATTGTATATATTTATATACTGTTGGAAGAGGATCTGTACATCAATCATCTGTACGTAGTGAAATATCTGTGTCTAAGTCTTGGTCATCCTATAATTACTTATAGACTGATTACTCTTGTGAAAACATATGATAAATGCAATAATATGTATATGATTTTACTTTCTATAGATGATTTTTCTTGAACGTTTTTTTCCTGAAAACATGATTTCCTGAACTGAGATCTTTGGGCAGCTTACATTTCAGATGAGTTCTGCATCATTGTAGAAATACTGTGGTAAACAAGGGGTTTCCTAGGTCACAAGTGGGAATCTAACAGCATCAAAAATAGATATTTCTTTCCCTTTCACCCTTGAAAGAACACTTATTCTCTTTGAGTAATGGCACTGCTGTGCCTCTAGAGGTGAGGCTTCCTATTTGAAGACAATTTTAACATAAAAGCCCTCATTACCATTTAGAAAAAAAAAAGACCCTTTGACCATAAATGGTTTTTGTCTTAATGAAGTTTTTTTGTTGTCCTCTGAGAACATTTGCTAGCTTTAAGTATTATTATTATTGAAGGGCAAAGATTTTACATGGTTCTCTAAGATTTTTGTTTACAAGAATGGCTATCAGAGAAGAGAGGATTTTGGGATAAAATATAAATATTCATATTCATTATTTTGTTTTAAAATATGTTTGTTTACAGAAAGCAATTAATTTAAGCTCCATTTCCAATCTGGCTATGATAATTGAAACAAAGCCTACTGGCAGACATAATTATAAATAAATTTCTAAGAATAATTAGATATGTAATTAACAGAAGACTGAGTTGTTATCACTTTCTCCTCCATACAATAATTCTGCATAAAAACATGAGAAATGGCTCTCATTAAAATCTCACAGCAGATCAATCCACAAAAGGGAGTGAGACAGTAAAACAAAGCATTCAAGATGTGCAAACACTATGATTAATTAATTAAACAGAGACCAGCACCAAGGTAAAGCCTAAAACCAAATGGAATATTTAATAAATAGATATGTCGTAAAAGGCTAACATGTTCAGGCCAGTTTTGGTTTGGGTATTTAGAAGGGATACATCAGAATACCTTGTGGATCTATATTTGTACACTTTGCTTTTATCTTCTGGCTCTGAGGAATCCTTCTGAATACCTGTGCATTATTCATCTGTAAAGTTTTCAAAATATTAATCAATGGAGTGAGTAATTACTTAGGAAGGATTTAAAAGAGCCTGACAGAGGATGGTTGATGGAATTTGCTTTCCCCCCAGCTAAGGGGCATTCTCGGTCAAACTTCAGGGACTTGCTGAGCTGTTCCCAGGGTCTTTCACCAGAAAGCTGCTTACAAAGATACCTCTGCTAGTGGCAAACAGAAAACCAAACCAAGCTGGCTGATGAGTCTTTTGTGAAGCAACGAATAAACAGGCATGTTTTGAAAGGCTTTACCAGTCAAAATATGGGTATTCTGGAGAACAATGCTATTCAGAATGGAAATGCCAGCAGTTACTTAAAGCTGGCTTCTGTCAAATTCCTCAAAGTGCATTTATTCAGGTACTGTGCAGTATCATGCCAATACTCATACTCTGCATTTTAGAGTATTTAATAACGTTCAGGACTACTTTGGCCGCTGTGCAGTATTCATGGGTAGTGCAGTAATTAAGAATTCTAGCTGTGAATCGTATGAATATTCAGGCTATGTTACTTTTCTTAATGCTTGGAAGTTCACCCAGGAAAGGAAATCTCCACCTCTTCTATTAAAGAGAAAAAAAAAGAAGAAAGAAAAAAAGGAGGGGAGAGAGAAAGAAATTTTTGTTCTATGGTATTAAATAGTAATGTCATGTAATACACACCCAAGAGCTTAACAAGACTGTGGTAGGACTAATTTAGCCAGTGCCTGTCTAATCCTTCATTAGCATACTATTATTCTTTTGCCCAGTGGGTATATTGCCTGTTGAGAAATAATGTGGATATTTATTCAGCAGTAATAACTGTTGCTGCTTGAGAGCTTTTTTTACCACGTGTGAACATGCTTATCTAGAAAAGGATTTCAGGCAGATGATCACCCTTGGGATTCAATGAATTCATGCGTTGCATGTCCTATCTTACTACACGGCCGTACAGCAAGATTACTGTTTTTCTAACGAGATTCCAGTTTGAACACAGGCAGTGCAAACACATCACCACCTCTCAGAAAATAGCGCCTGTCTTCCAGAGTGATTTAATGTACACATGGAACTAGTTTATTTAAGCAGCATTAGAGGTGCAAGTCTGTCTCCATTTGGTGCAACAGGCTAAGCAGTTTCTACCTGACATTGTGCTAGTCTCTGAAGAACAGAGCCCAGTCCTCTTCCCATAGAAATCAGGGAGCGTTTTCCTACCTAGGTCAGAGGAGTAGGATCAGGCCGCTCATTTTGGCGTGTAACTTAGGTTCAGTATTAATGGCCCTCCCAAAAATGCAACTGCCACTGCTTCTTGCTTATACAAAATGGTATTTTAGGTCAAGATATCCCTTTTTAAAGTAAGTTGAGACCAATCCTTTATGTTCCATTTGTGTACTAAGAAGTTAATTTCAAACCAGGTTTTCTTTTTCTAAAGAAAAAAGATACTTAGTGTACATATTTTATGCAGTGAATATGGCTGAGCTACTAGCCAGGTAGTCACATTTTTGTGCATACATTTTTAATACAGCTATATTGAAATTCTGTTTTTAGTATTAGGGTGATGTAAGGGAAGCAGTGCTACATTACCAGTACATAGCGAATTTAAACTGAAGCTAACTCCGTAGTGAACAGTCATTACTGTGTATCTATTGTTATTAGCTACATTGCTGTAAATTAAGGATGATTTCATGGAAATCAGTGAATGTAGGAGGGTTACTTTTATATAAATGAAATTTGAATCAGATCCATTAAAATTTATTTCAGACTAACCTGTGAAAGTACGAACAAGCCCAACAATTAGTAACCACAAGCTGTAACCTTTTATCATTCCTTAGTCAGTTAGTGGTTAAGTTGTAGTAAAGCAGCATTTGTTTAAAAAGAAAGAGAACAATAAGTCTAAAATTTTTTGCATTTTACTGGCTTTCCTTTCCATTGGTTGTACTATTTTCTTACTGTTGCAAGTGTTTGACAGCTTATGATATCCTAGTCTGATTTGCACTGACGGAAACTATAAAAGAATGAGACCAATTGCCATATAGAATATTGAAAATAATTATTACAGTAATATTATATTTAAAGTATGTTAGAAATAGTTTCTAGGGATGCTAAGTATACTGCAGATAGATGGAACTACGTGTACATTCTGTGTCATGCTTTTAGATTTTTTTTTTTTTTGAATGAAGGTCTATTTCTTACAGCTAGATTTTCCAATTAATTGCTGATGATGATCTGGAAATGCACTCACTGAAGCTCAGACTCTCAAGCATGTATTATGGCATTTAAACAAAAAAGGCAAGAAATCAATTCAGTTGTTTGTGCTGCAATTAACTGAATAGTAATTGAGACACAGGATACTGAAAGGTCAAAATGAGAAACATATCCAGAAAACCTCTTTGCAGATTATTTTTACAGGTTTTTAATTAAAATTTCATTCATAATTCAATTATATCTTTTATTTCATACTTTAAATAATTTCCATGATTTATGCATATCTTTGTATTTAGGTTAAAATTACTGTATCCTTTATGTACAATACTGCTTTTAAAAATCTAATTCAGTTCTTAAATGGCAGCTACCAGAAAAGGTGCAACTTGCAAGGAATAAAGTGATGGTCTCTATCAAGTATTAAACTAGGATCGGGACAAAGGCCAATGTTTTGGTAAACAAGCTATTTCGTTTGGTTCTAGTGGCCAGGTGATACCGTGCCAGGCAGCTGGGTGAACTGGGAAGGAGGTTTCCGCTGTCACTCAGTTCAGAGCCTGCATGGGTGGTCCTCTGCGCTGGCCTGTGGGAAGGCATCTCCTGGTGACAGCGGCTGCTGATGCGGTCTGAGCACCCAAGGAGCAATGCTGGCACACCTCTGCCTCCAGCTCCCTTGTCTTCCCTGCTCCTGACACTCGCAGGGACATTCCTGGGAGATTTTTTCTGCTTCAATTTCTTAAAGCCTGACAGCCTGTGCTCCCATCTTCCAAGTCCCCAGGGGCCTCTGCTCTGCCTCAGGCAGGGTAGGGGACAGTAATTGCCCAGCACAGTAAGGAGCCCACCTGCCCTCACTGCCCTCCCTCCCTGCAGCACACACACACACCCCCAGCCAGAGAAAGGTACCATTTCCCTAGCCTGGACCACCACTTCGCTCTTGCTTCAGCCCTCACTCGCTTTCTTCAAATGTCATCCTTCCACTTGGTCCTTTCCTATACCCTGGAGTAGAACATATTGACAGAAGGGTAGTCTTTCTTCCCATTTGTCTTCCTGGCGACTTTCTCTTGTTATCAGGTCTCAGCAACGCAGAGGAACCAGTCTATGATCTCAAATGGGCTTCTGCCCAACCAGTTGCCATGGCTTGTTGCATCTTCCCATTATTTTGACGCCCAAGGCCTTGCAGTATGGGTCCTGCCTGGCTACAGGGCTTGCACATGCAGGGGTGCCGCTGATCTGCCTCAGCTGCAGTAACTGATGTGGTTTTGGTGGGACACCAGTTGTACCATTCCCCCGGGGGATGAGGGCTGACTGGGTCCTAGCTTGCTCTGGTTCTTAGGCTCACAGGACACTCATTTTCTCAAAGAGGATAATGCTACTGTTGAAAGGATAGAAAGGTGGGAAGATAAAAGATAAGTAGAAAATGGAATAGAAACAGAACACGTGCATTAGTCAGCCTTTTCAATGTATAATAAAAAGCATTTATATGAGATTAAATTCAAGCCTTGTGTAAGTGAAAGAGATGCTGTACCTGCTTTCTGTAAAAGACTGAATTTTATCTAAGCAGCTTTACATTTTCTAAAAAAAAAAAAAATTGCACAGATGTTGACATCTCCAAACCTAACTGTCCTACAATTTCTTTTAATTATCTGATGGCTTCTTCTTATATGCCAGACAGTTTGCTTTCATTTTGAAATCACCAGTTGTTGACTTGCTTCCTTTCTATGGTTGTTTTGTTTTATTGCTTTGCCCTTCAACTGTCCTTCCCTAGCACTTTTTATGATATTTGCTCTAATACAGAGAATTTCAACACTGTTGGTATTCCTCCTTGTAAAAATAAAGTACAAAACATGGCATATTAAAATATTCATAATTTGTTGTCACGCTTTTTAAAGACTCTACTATTGAGGATAAAAACAGGCACTGGCATGAAGGTAAAGGGGTAAAAGCAGAAAAGACAAACCAACTGCAGCTTATCATGTTGAAACAAACCTTTCTTTACTATGTGTATGGCAAAATATGTTCATGTAGACTTAAAAATTTATTTGAAAGAATTTGGGAAATCTCTCCACCTCTCTTAGTCTAAATGTTTGTATGTTTTCCAGCCTTTCATCACTCCCAAGCACTTACTCCCCCTAATCTTTTCTCTATCTATTTCTGTATTTTTCATGTACTGTCTACCAGAGATCTTGTGCTAGCTTCCCTCTCCTATTTAGTATTTCATAAATCATTATACAAATTCAAAGGAAAAAGTAGTCTTTTTTCCCTTATGCCCTTAAATTGAACCATCTTCTTCCACAGGTTGGAAGGACTCATTGGAAGGACTCATTGGCAGACAGCCACAACCTACCTGTATTTAATCTCCTCCTTTCTATCACCCCATTTCATTCAGAAAAGAAAAAAAGGAATATTGAAACACTATTTAACCTTATTATCACAGCTAGATGAAGCAGTCTCCCCTTGTTTCCCTGTCTCTATGTTACGTGACTCAATTTCTAAGCCAGACACTGTCTCTTTGGTACTTTTTACTTTGGCATGCATTAATGTGCATCCCTATACGCATGTAATTTCACACTCAGTTTTCTGCACTCTTATGATCCAGAGGTCAGTGTGTGATAAACTATTCCTTAAAAAGTGACAGAAGAGTAAAGGCTCGGATAAGTTTTTAATCTAGAAACTGAGAAGAGATATAATGAATTTTATATACATAAAAGGTAGTTGCAATGAGGAATGGAGGAGATCTTTTCCTTGGTTGTTGTGAATAGGACAAGAAATAGTGTGTTTAACGTTGCAGCAGTGGAGCTTAGAAGTACGCTTTTTGTAGTTACAGTAGTGAGGCACTGGAATAAATTGTCTTTTAAAAGCATGGAGTCTCCAGAAAGAAGACTTGTAAGCACTGGTTAGAAAGCCATTTCCCAGGACTAGCATGTGTGTGACTGATCCTGCTGTGAGACAGAGGTGGGTTTGCTGCCTTTCAACCCTGTTTTTTATCATTCTTCAGCACTTTGTTGCAAGCAAATAAACTTGTGGGCGATGTCATATACGAGTAGTGACACACAACAAAATACTCTATTTGCATCAACCACTGTGAGAGGAAACCTTGCTGGATTTATTCCTATTCAGGAGCAAAGATGAGGTACTATGAGAGATAGTCAAAAGAAATGTCCATAGCGTCCGAAGAAGAGACAAAGGGAGAATCAGTGATACCAAATTAATTACACAAATCAGTGACCATATAAATCAAGAACAGTCTATGTTTATTATGCATGGTTTTAGGGTTTTTTAGTGTTTAACCTATGTTTAGTATGTTAGAAGACCTCAGGAGGCACATTTTCATGGAGTAGGTGAACTAGAGGATCAATTCCTTAGAAATATCCTGCTGTATTCTGTTGTTGGTAGGAGGCTAAATTACTTTCATTTACTAAATCAATACTGAAGTTCCCATATTTTTCTGTATGCTGTACTTGGGGGATTAGGAATATCCAGTATATGCTCATATCAATAGACATATTGGATGAACTGAATATGTTCTGTCATCTGTTTCATATAAGCAGCTCTGCTAACCTGATCTAATCATCCTTCCTGAACTTCGAATATATGTGAAGCATCTGGCTTTGCTAAGAAAATGAGGCTAAACTGAGATCTTTGTTTATAAAGTGTGAAATCAGAGTTTGGTGGGGCTAAGCTACTATCAGAAAAGTTACTCTTTTGCTTAAGATAACCTGTCCTCTTTTCACAAAGACCCTGTGTTTGCTGTTTAGATAGCACACACAAGCTATAGGTTGGAGTTTTTCAAGGGGAGTATTAGATAATTCTGTTTATTTATGTGACTGCAAGCTAAGGCAGTTCTCAGGGCCTTGCCCTTTAACTTGTCCTATCACTATAACAGAAATAAAGAGCTGATCTAGCTCAGGTCTTTGACAGTAATCATGCGTGAGCAGTTTGGCCAAGATCTGATATTCCACTTAATGCCAGGTCACAGGGAGAGAAATCTTGATGTCTTTTCATTTCTTACATCTTACCTGTGCAACAGAAAGACAGCTTAGTCAGTGCTGAACAAATGCCATGGTCTGACTAAGGATTATCCAAAATCACAAGAGAACTGTCTTGTTTTGGACACTGTTGTTTTGGAGATTCTTTTCAGGCTCTAGAGTCACAGAAGTCAGTGGAAGCCCTGCCACAAATTGCAGTGGTCAGGCCCTGTTCGGGGTCAATCCATTTGGCACCAACCTTGCAGAAATCCTTTGTGTCATTCCTATGGGGCCGTCGGTCGAGGTTCTCTAGGAGGAGACCCTCAGAGCCAGCTCCAGTTATCTAGTTATCCCATTTCTTTTATGGGCCAAAACTACATGGCCTCATGGCTACTTCTCTCCCGTGAGGAACTTAAACCCAACATTGCTTAAAGAAATGACAAGCTTATGCCAGAGAGCTCCATTTTGCAGTCTCTAACAAAGACATCCAGGCAATTCCTCTGGGTGGTGGCTTTGGTTTACTGTGCGCCGTTTCAGACAGAGAAGCGTCTGCTCTGTCTGAGGTGCAAAATGATAAAAAGGTCAGAAATAAGTAATACATTTACCCCACTATTGCAGGGACAGAGCTTAAGTGGCCACAGCTTCAACTGGAAATTCACTTTTGAACCCACGAGTTGACGTAACCATGGGAGTTGCTTGTCATTTTAACGCCATCTTTGCAGCGTGCCTGGAGAACCAGAGGGTTAACCCAGCTTCACTTTTCAGAAGGGAATCGCACCACCCTGGTTCGCCTACCTCTTGGCCGTGCCTGGGTGGGTTTCCCCCGGCTGCGCCGGCTCCCCTGGCCCAGGTGCCCCAGGCGGGTGGCGGCAGGCTGGAGGGTGCCCTTTGGGGCTGCAGCGGTGCTGTCAGAGTGAAGCAGGGCTGCTCGCCCGAGTCCTGCCAGTGCTGCGCAGGGTGGGGGGAGCAATCCGCCTCCTCTCCCTGCTGCACTGAGAGGGGCTTTTTCCTTTTCCTTGCAAAGCTCCCCTGCAGAGCAGCGAGCTCCGGGAGGAGGAGGGAGGCAGGGGAGACCATCCCCTTTCCCTGCTGCTGTTGCTGAAGCTGTGCCGGAGCCTTCGATGTGGCTCCCCAGAGTTAGTTGCTCAGCAACCAGAATCAATTAATATGCTTTGCAGAAAGTGCAGGGGAAGCCCGAGCTGCTGTCAGCGAGAAGGCAGGAGGCTGAGGGTGACTCAGGATCCCACTCCTGCCTGACACCCAGTCGGTCCCACCCCATCCTCTCCAAACCCCCTATTAGCCACCGTTCTTTATCCCTTTCTCCTTCCCTACGATGGCTTAGTGCGTGTGTCCCCAAATCCTTCAGGCAAGGTATCTGCTTGCTCAAGAACTCTCCTGCTATGAGGGTTTTGCTTTTAGATCTAATTTGTATTTTGGGGTTATTTGTCAAGCTTTCTCCCACACTTTTCTAGAAATTCTAATATTCATGTTCTTTGGGAAGGGAAAGGCACAGCTGATGTTTTTGTCAGATGGTTTTAAAGATTCCTCAGGATGAGAAGGGTTGTTTGGTAGTGCACAGTTGAGCAGCTGTAATGAAAATGCATCATGTGTGAACTGGGAAAGTTTTTGCCTCTTCCTTTATTACAGGTAATCAGCACTGCATATATGAGACCAAAGAGGTAGTACTGATTGTTGTGAAACACATAGATAATAGAATGAATGAGGGATTGTTGGGTTTTTTCCTTCTCCTTTTCTGCATAGTAATTTCAGGGCTTCGGTAAGGTATTATTTTCTTTTTTTCTTTCTTTCTTTGATTTTCTTTGGAGTCCCTCTGATGACACCACAAATCTGGGAATGAAGAACTTCTTAGAGCTGATTGGAAATGGCATTGCGGAGCTGAAACTTAACTGGAGGAAATTTATCTCCTGAAGAAGAAAATATAATGCACTGTAAGGATCTGACTTCTGGTGAAAAATTCAAGCCTAGAGAAAACTTGTCTGCTTTGTTAGGAAGAATGGGTTGGACAATTTTCTTCAATTCCAAAGGATATCTGAATGCCATGCTGAGCTTAATCTCTGCAGCATGCTCTGTGCTTCTCATCTCTTCCTGATGCACTGCATGGTAAGGCCTTTTTCCTTTCCTTTAATAATAACCATATTTTTGTTATGGTGAGAGGTAAAAATAATAGCAATAATCAAATGGAAATTGAAAAAATGTAGAAAGCTAACAAAAGAACGTTTGTTTGTAGGGTTTTTTCCAGGAGCAAGTGTCCTGATCACTGCAGCAGCTTTGTAAGATCATTTCTGTCTTTCTCCCTTGCTTTGTGACAATGTGTATGTGCATGTGTGTGTTTGTGCACACCTGTGCTGTCACTTGCACTTGGACTGGAACATCAGTAGCTGTATTGTATGTATTTCCACGCTAAAGTGGATGTTTAAGAATTTGCTTTGACATTTCTCTCTCTTTTTCCCTCCCTCCATTCCCCTCCTCCTGCCTCTTCTTTTTCTTGCTCTGTCTGTCTCTCTGGGGTCATGGTGCTATACCTTCCCTGAACCTCAGTCACGCACTGACCACTAGAAGGCAAAAACAGAAGGTAAAAGAAATCCTCTATCAACATAAGAATAGTTCTGCATAAGTATTATCTGAGTAAATAAAACCTACAGAAGGGTTTTGAATGTCTGCAAGATCTGCAGGTACAAAAGACTTACTTTATTTTGTTTCCCATGGGAAACAAATATCAAATGCAGAATTGGATGCTGTATTTTAGATACAGTGGGAGGCAGATCCTTTGACACACGTCAGAAAGCCAGAAAATGACCACTGTGAATTATGACAATGTTACTCTTGATGACCCAAGTCATAAAATCAGCAAACCCAGTACGAGATGTTCTCACATCAAGTAATTTTTATCACGTATTAGCGGGGTGTTGAGAATTATTATAACTAGCTTCAGTGGATGTTGCAAGACATTTTTTCTTAACAGCTGTAATGTGCTTTCATCTTCCTGGATGGAAGGTGCTAGAGGAGTGCAAGGTGATGTTATTAACTAACTACCCGACTTACCAAAATTAGGCGTCACTATCAGGAAACTGCCAAGCAGATCAGGAATTATACAGTGAGTGTACTGAGATGGAAGAACAGGTTACTTTTCCAGAAAGCCAGCCTTGCTTGGATCTCTGTTTCAGAAATTCAGAACTAAAAGATGAAAAAATGGTGATGTGAAATATATATATTTTCTTATGCATTCTGGTTGATCACTGAGTTTGGAAGAGGGAAAGTTGAGTGCCTCTTGAGGAGCAAACTGTGAGAAGGGCCTGCCCCCACTCTGAGGGTTATCCCTCACAAATCCTGCTGCTTTTGATGGGGTTAGAAATGGACCAGGATTGGGTTTGTGTGGCAGTTGTCACACACTGTCCAGCTGGCTATGGAGGTGACAGGTTCCTGGCAGCAGGTTTTGAGGATGAGAGGGATGCAAAGAGCCAAAGCAAAAAGGCCAGGCCAGGCCACACCAGGACTCATGGACAAGAATCAGAGCTTAAATTCTATTCAAAAGATGGAATTTTTGGTCATTCATAATACATCTCTTCCTTGTATGATGGACTCCATAAGATCATTTTAAGAGAGAAAGGTAATGCAGCTTTTTCAAATCACTGCAGCAAGAGGAAACAGAGACGATACACATTCCTGTAGTGTGACAATTTTTCAGTAGGGTTCAGAGGAACCAGCCTTGATTTTAGGAGTAAAGGTTCAAAATACGCATACATGTACATTGAAGTAGATTTTTTGTGTATTTTACCATCTAATATGTGTGACTAGTACAAGAACCAATAAGGAAAACTGAGGAAGGACAACACAACTCATAAATGTCATCTTCCAACATTCACTGTTGAAAGAAGCTCTTATTTGTGGAAGTAGTCCCCTCAGCTCTTTATGTGAACAAGGACTGCATCCTAAATTCAAATTTCCCATTGCAAATCTCTCCTCACATCAACAGTTCCATTTCAATCAATGGGACAACTCGTATGAGTAAAAACTACTCATGTGAATAAATTATGAAAGGTTTTATAAGAGCAGGCTCTTTGATTGTCATGGCAACAGATTTATTAGGCTTCAGGCATAATATGTATTTCCTTTCTAAACAAAATCATTTTTCCTTTTACCCATGTGAATCCTTTTGCCTTGTAATTAGGACAAGAAAAATAGGTTAATTACATTCTTAAGGATCATGCAACTCTACAGATACATTGTTAGTAAAGAATTATCAGAGTATGCAAAAGTTTACTTTTATTAGTGGTCTCCAAATCTGAGAGAGGTGTATTCTTATTGGAATCATTCATTGCCTTATTTATTTTTGTGACAGTATTAATGTTGCTACTAGGTATTGTCAATCCTTCTGGCAATTCATCAAAAAAGAATTCCTTTAAAACATCACTGATCTTATAAAAGTATTCACTATTATTAGGCTCAAGAATACTTACCAAGCTTCCTAGTACATTAAATATGTTCATTTTTTAGTTAATACATGATTTTTAGCTCTTTACTTGATGCAGGAACATATTTATCTTTAGGGCATAGAAACACAATATGAAGTCATAATTACAGTAAACTTCCTACAGAATATAGATATATATTGAAATAGAAGGCATAAAATCATCTGGATTTTCTCTCCCTGTGCAATTTTGTGTGCTTATAAATGTCTGTATTATTAGGATATATATTACATAACAAGTAATATTTCTTTCATTGTGATTTGTAAAGAACGGTTCCTTTTCAGAATAGAGTGCATAGGAAATTTTTTGCGCTAGGTTGTGCATTATGGAAGAAAGAAAAATATTGGAAAAAACAAGCATAGCAACCTTTAAAATATATCCAGTACACTAATGCAGCGATAGGTTTATTTGTTTCTTTTATCCCTATAATAGCAACGTATATGTAGCAAGAATAGTGGATTATTTTCCAGAGAGCGTGTGATTTTGAGAGAGAAGGTTTTGCATGATCCAGGATGTTCGTTGTCTTTAGCAGACATTTCTGTCAATGATTTACTCTGACTTAGAACTCTTTCTTTAGTGACATTCTTAATAATTTGCTTTAAACATTTGCACAACAGCTGTATTTGGCTTTCTCTGTCAATTCTAAAGCAAGTAAAATTAGTAATTTTACTTAAGATACTATTCAATAAAGGTCTGATGCTGAAAACACATGTATTTCATTTCAGTCCACTGAACTGTTTCTTTAGATAAACTCTGTGAATTAGAGCTTGAACCATGTGCATTATCAGGGAAGCTGTACTGAACAGTGAGATACTTTCCACACTTGCAGCAACTATTTCTAGTCAAGAAAAATGTACTTTAATAATACAACACATAAGCAGTTCCTGTACTTGGAATGCCTTGAGCTGTCTTGATTCAAGATCTAGCACAAACCTGATTTTTGAAAGGCCTGCAAAAAAACCCAAAACAAAATGAAATGAGTCTTAAACTTTTGTTGTTTAAACGTAAATAGACACAGAAAGAATATTTATCTCACAAGAAATTTCAGTAGATCGACATCTGTGTTTTTCATAAACCAGGATAAAAAATCGAAAAGGCATAATATTTTTAAAAAATTAAAAGAAATTTTACTGATGTGTTTATCTGCTTTTCTCAGTGAAAATTTGCAACACTTTTAATTTTTTTTTTTTTTTTACAGGGAAATATTTTGTTACATATTTTTTAACTAGATCTGTTATAGCTGTCCCGATATTTATTGGCTCTCACAGGTCAGCTCTTTATTTAGAAGCTCTCTGAAGGGCCATCTTTAGCACTACATATTGTATAGCCCCATATTACTGATACTGAACAGCAGTTCTTACTAGGTCTGTGGTAGATGAAAGATCTGATTGCGATTCCATCCTTTAATTCTTCTCGTGTCTTCAACAAAAAGCAGGCCTCCATTTTGCTGAGAGTTTTAGAGATACCAGAAGAAGTACTTTCTACTATGAAAACCTTCAAGAGGCCTTCAAAAAGCATTCAGGCAAGGAGTAGAATTAATTGACTATTAATATCCTTATTAAATAGATAAGGAACTGAGGAACAAAGAAACTGCCCAAAGCTATAGTGGCGAGGGAAGGGTTCAGAATTGAATCCAAATGTCCTTATTCTCAGTTCATCACTGTCCCTACAAGGTTGCTCTTCATTTTGTTCATTTTTTTCTTAATGACTTGCATTTGGACTTTTAGGTTAATACTAGTTGAAGTATCAAATGTGAAAGGGAATTACTGATGCGAACTTCCTTCCCAGTCTGACACAGTTGTCCTAAAAAATTCTTTGTTCTCTCCCGAGCCATTCTGTTTGAATATAACCATTAATTATGTAATTACTTTACTACACAGGGGAAGTATATCCTAGATTAAACAGAAAATTACTAAATAGAAATATCCTAAAGATGCCATACAGTTTCTGGGGGATGTACATATGTATCTGTTTATGCTGTCAGGGTTTAAGGATAGCTGTTGGGGGCAGGTAATGGTTTTGAGGGCTCTTGGTAAATGAATCAAATTTCAACACAGAAAAAAATCCAGTTAAAACATAAAAAGATTGATGATTTTCTATCTAGAATTCACACAGGTCATTATGAATCCAGCACTTGTGCACAAAAAGATGACACAGAGAATGTGGTACCTAACAGTGATTCTTATTAACCCTGGTATGCCTCCTCTGTCCAAGGTAATCTTTCAGCTTTTTATCCTCTTTATGAGAAAGGAAAAGACGGTTTGTACAAAAAAGCTCTTAGCTGCTAAAATTACATCTGAAGTTGGGGGAAAAAATCTGCCTTGGCATCTTAATACAAACCCAGGAAAATTTTGTACACATCGAGAACGAAAAAAAGCTTTTTGCAAATGCACCAGAGTTCTGGAATGAGTTCTGCAGCAGAGTATCCCAGAAGCTTAAGGGGTATCTGGCTCACTCTGGTCTACTTACACAGCTCCAGGTGTGACACTCCTCTGGATGCTGACAGGTACCGTACTTACCCAGTTACCCAATGATGTATTAAAGTAGAAGGGTATGAAAGTCAGATTAAAAGCTATACTCCCACGGGAAACCTCATCTCACTTGTGTTTTATTCCTGAGAAATGTTAAGAAGGGATCTTAAAATGCACCCTACTGCATCAAGTGCACTCTTTTATTTATCCGACACGAACTTTTAATGGCTTACAACTGAAAACGGTTAGAAAGGAATGCCTTAGTCAATATATACTTGCTGTGGTTTAACCTGGCAGGCAGCTAAACACCACGCAGCCATTCGCTCACTCCCCCTGCAGTGGGATGGGGGAGAGAATTTAGGGGGGGAAAAAAAAAAAAAAAAGTAAAACTTGTGGGTTGAGGTAAAGACACTTTAATAGGACAGAAAAGAAAGGGAAAATAATAATGATAAAAGAATATATAAAACAAGTGATGCACAATGCAACTGCTCACCACCCACTGACTGAAGCCCAGCCAGTTCTTGAGCAGTGGACCCCCAGCCAGATTTTCCCCTAGTTTATATGCTGAGCATGACATCATATGGTAAGGAATATCCCTTTGGTCAGTTGGGGCCAGCTGTCCCAGCTGTGTCCCCTTCCAACTTCTTGTGCACCCCCAGCCTACTCACTGGTGGGGTGGTGTGAGAGGTGGAAAAGGCCTTGACCCTGTGTAAGCACTGCTCAGCAGTAGTTAAAACATCAGTGTGTTATATCAACATTATTTTCGTACTAAATCCAAAACAGAGCACTAGACCATCTACTAGAAAGAAAATTAAGTCTATCCCAGCAGAAACCAGGACAATACTCCATTATAGGGAGCAATTACATAACTTGCTTCAAAATACTGTTCTCGAATGCACAGAGCTCAGGGCAGCCAGGAGGATCACCTGCACTCTATTTTCATCAGCAGTGATGGTGCACAGGGTCATCCCCAGCCTACCTCAGCCCTCCATCCTAAACTACACCTAATGTTATCTGTAAATATCATAAAAGAGGTTCTGAAAGGCTTTTCCAGTTAAGCTGGCAATTTTTCTATGGAACCCTGGGTATTAGAATACAGAAAAGTGTTTAAGTTTTCTACACAAATGGTTGGGCCAAAGCTGCTATCTGCTTCAAACTTCTTTTTCTCCCAGTCTGGAGGTATGAAGTCCCATCCCCTCCTGTGCTTTCATAAGATGTAAAGATGCTGGGTTCTCCTGGAGATCAGGTTACAACCACTGTGTGAGTCAGCTTCCAAATCTCTTCATCAGGGCTACTGAACCTTGCTTGTGTGTCCCAAGGTGAGGATTAATCTGTTAATGTTTGTAAAAGGCTATGTAAATGATCTGTATCATGCTGACAGGTCAAGTACTGCATTCCTCACGGACCGCTCCTCCTGACAGTTTAAGATATATGCCAAACAATGTCTATGCTTTCAGACAGTGTTCACTGATGTAGTTTGACTGGCTTAACCCTCTCAAGATTTGGCCCTACTTCTAGCTTACTGATTGGGTGATACAGCACAAATATGCAAGGCTGATGTTTTTTCACATAACCTAGAATACAATAAATACATCGATTTATGCTTGTGCAGGACCATGAGCTCAAAGGAAACCTCTTGGATCTATTACGGCACATGTGCAATTCAGGTCCGAAGGACACATGGAAAACAACGAGGCTGAGCAGAGCTCGGTGCTCTGCTTGGCTGTGGGCAAGAGGCAGCAGCAGAAGGTGCTTCCACGAGCCGTTGGCAGGATTTGGCCCTGCTGCAGCCACGGGAGCTGCAGGCGCTCAAAAAGGCTGTAAGGCTCAGCACAAGTCCCTCCGAGAATGAGAACCCTACCCAAGAGGAGGGTGTGCTTGAAATTTGGGAGCCTTTTTGTCCTGTGCTTATCACACAGATTGCAGCTGTTTATCAGTTATTGAGATCAGGGCTTGACAGTGGTAGATACTGTACAAACAGTAAGAAAAACAGCCTTTCTAGAGAATTAAATTCTAAGTGAATGCAGCTTCCATAAGTAACTCTGCAAGCACACAGAACAACAAAATGTGGCCAAAAGTTGAGTAACTAGTTTCACTGGCTGCTTTACCACATACCTGGTCCCAGTTATCAGCATTACATGTGGATTTTTTATGTTGATTTTTGGTATGAATGATTAATACTTTCATTATCTTTAATGGTTTTTGCAGTGAAGATCATTTGCTGCTGCTCTTTGCTGATGTCTCTGTGGGTGTATCTATACTTTTCCTTAAATATCTAGGCTAGAAAGCAATGCTGCAGCATGAGACAGGGGCTGTTCTTGGTACAAGGTGTTACTAGATGAGAGTAGGACAGCCAGGAGAAGGGGACTTTCTATGAATCTTCATTGTCACATGGTCCTCTTCTCTGAGGCTACTGGAGCTGATAACTTACTATGTGGGTCATTTTCAGGGACTACACAGGGATATGGGGTATTAACCCCATATGCTAGCAATTTGGGTGGCTGAGTTATGAAAAAGTATTTTTTTTGTTTGTTTCTGCCACTATCGCTTGTCTGGACAACTTTTGCTTTCAAAGCCTAATCCAGTAACTGGTGGAGTCAGCGAGAATTGTGCCACTGATTTCTTTCACAGCTGTATCACAACACTGGTTGGTTTCATCATCACCACCAGTACAAGTTGCTGTGGTAGAAAATATGAACAGACTGTGCCTTTGCACTTTGTTTCTTTACCTGAAACTTTCTTTCCATTTTCTTCCTGTTTCAGACATTTATCTGCCACATACTTAGGGCTTCAGCAAATGTTCAGGGTATATCTCTGTGTGTCTGCACAATGCCTTTGCATGCAGATCTCCACTGGTGTTAGCAGAGCTGCTCTGCCACTGGGTATTTCCGAGATTTAGCACAAGTGTTGTTTAGTTTCATCAAACAGCCTGTTTGTCAGCCACAAAACTCCATGAAAATGATTGACAATGAAAGGAACTGATTTATTCTTCCTCCTTGTAAAATGACTGCATATCTCCATTTGGGGTGTTTTTTTACACTCATACTAAACAACCTGTATAAATGTACCCACCTGGCATTGATCTAGCTGGATTAAATAATAGGCAGAGGAAAGATGGTAGGGTGTAGGCTTTGGGGTGCATCCAGTGGATGTAGCAGGACTGTGACTGTGGTTTCAGGTAGCTGCTTCTCATGGGGGTTGCAGGCCCTTGTACTTTCTAGGAGACTTCTGCTCCCACCTGGCTATGCTGGAGCTACCCCAGGCATGGTGATGTGTGCAGCAGTCCTGTAACTGCAGCAGAGATATAGCTGATGTCAGTTATAAGTGACTGCAAGTTGGAACAGGGGGAATTTATAAGCCGTGTTTGGGAGGTTTTAAATACCTTGTTTACTGTGCTGTTAAAAAAAAATGTGTAAAATTATAACAAAATAATGCAGAGCAAACATCTGTAAATCTTCCTTTGATGAGATGCCTAGTAATATTCTAGTGTTTACAGTTTTGACAGCACAATGACAGAGAAAAAAAGCCCCAAATTAACATTTAGAAGAAGTCAGGAATAAGAAAACAGAAGGAAGGCAACAGAAACTTGTGCTAACAGAGGGATTATGGCTCTTGAGAGAGGGTAATGTGCCATCTATGAAGAGTAGTCATTTTTGCAAATCCCTGTTTTCCTGGTTAGCAATTACCACCTGGCAACAGTGAGGAAGAGGCAGCCCATACAGTGCTTTGACAAGGTGGAAATCATGTGCTTTAATGAAACGCTGGGTAGCTCTGCACAGCATCCTGCCGGCAGCACATACCTGGGAAGAGGGTGCTAATGAGCGGGGATGATGGAGATGCAGTTTCTCAGAGCCAGGATTGTTCATTCTGACCAACTTCCCAACTACAAAGGATGTCCTGTGCTCATGGAGGTGCCCCCAGAGGCCCTAACTCCCCATCCCCACCTGGTGCTTTGGCCACTCAGCCATCCTTCCTGTGACAGGCAACAGCATACAGCAAAAATGTTATTGCAAGCGTGGTGTGGAAGAGTTTGTTCTTAACCGGTTGTGAAGCGTATGGAAGGTGGCACAGTCATTGCACTGGTAGAGCATGGTGTACATGCTGGTATCTGGGAAAGCTATTCTGACCTTAATTATTTGCAAATACCTGCATGCAGTGAAGTGCTGTGCATTTGTAAGTCATGCACATTTTCTCCTCAGTAATGTTTACTTTAGCCCCAGGGAGAGTGCAGAGAGCATAGCCATGACCAGAGCGGATGACTTCGTCAGAGGAGGGAAGTTACCCAGCCTCACTGACAGATTTTTATGAAGGGTTTCCCAAGGCCAGCCTGCAGCAGCGCATCACTACAGATATGCTTTTGACATTTGTAGTCCAAGAAGCAGCAGTATTCAAAGTAAAACACTGCCAGTGGGTTTCTATAAAAAGCCTGATTCTTGGATTGTTTGTGGGGATTTGAATGTGGCTATGAGTTGTACAACCCTAAGCTTTCTCTTGGAAGGACTCCACCAGCCTACATCCATCTTCCTCTCCCCCTGGAGCACAGTGAGCCACAGCAATGCTGCTTTGCTCTGCAAGCTACCTGCATCCACCCCCTGCCAGTGAGCAGCTCCTGCTTTGGCTTGCACCCTGGAAGGAAGCTCCAGTGAAGAAAGGACTGGGGAAAGGAAGAAGGAATTGGAAGCAACTGGAAGAGAGTCATGGGCTTGGGAAGACAGACTCAGGAGTCCTCTGGAAGTTTTCTTTCAGAAGTAAGCCAAAAAATGCTCCTGGCCAAACCTTAGCTTCCTGAAGATTTGAGAGAATTAATTTCTTCTCCATAAAATAGATTATACTTTTAGAAAAATAACTGGAGTCTCTCTTATGAACCCATGCAGAAGAGATTGTCCAGTTTTCCTATGGCTGCTGCCATAGGTCCTAGTCTGATTATAGGCATGAAATGTAGGCAAGTGTAATTATGATGCAGGCAGATTTATGTGTCTCCAGACAGGTTTTCAAATAACAAAAAGAATATAAATATTGGATCTATGGAAAGAAAATGGTCATTATTAAAATCAACCCACAAGCTTGTACCATGAAAAAGCTTTCTTCTTCAACACAGCTGTCAGCCCCGCTGAGATTTTAAATTGGAGTTTGTCTAGTGTAACTCTTACTTTCTATTTAAAAAGCAAAGTCAGAAGCATTAAACTTTTGTCTTGGGTTTTAAAAATACAGGAAAGCTAATATGATTGCTGTACTAATGTAGAATTATGAGCTTTTAGGCTCTCCAGTTTTTGGCAAAGAAAGGTTATGTCTTTTTATTCATGGAATAAGACATTTCCCTATATAAATTTGCCATACGCTTTCTCTTCAGGAAAAAAATCTTCATCCCTTCCTCTCCTCTGGACCGTTTGGCATGGTTCTTTGGTTTGTAACTGCTTGTACTTCACTCGAGAGCTGGCTGCATTTCAGTCACCAGTCACTGTGCAGTTTCAATGTGAATTATTGGAGTGTGCTTGTCATCTGGAGATCTAGCAAATTGAAAAGTATGGTTCAAATGTCAGAATGCAACTTGAAAGGCTTCCAGAGATGCAGAGCCAGGTCTGTGGTCTGACTGAGGCAATGCCCCTGCCAAACTCAACAGAAAGGGTCTCTGGGTGACAAAAGGATGTCCCCTGTTGAAACTGTGGCATGGGAAACATGGCTTCTAGCTTCAGTATAAAAAAGAGTGGTTTGGAGGGTCACACAAAGTCCCAACCCTGTGAGGAAAACAAGGGTCGGATGTGTTAACTGTGTCAGTGATGTTTGGGAGAAGCTGAGGACTGATAGGACAAGCAAAATAGGAATTAGCTTGAGTTCTTAAGTTAGACAGGCTCCTGTGAATGCAGTTAACCAGCTGGGAAGTCTTTGGAGAAAAATGACTCCAAAGAGAAATCTTTGGAAGGTTCCTTCTGTATCAGAAGGAAATGGAGAGGAATTTAGTTTAAGGATGTTTTTCTGAGTTGTGTTAATTTATTTTCATTCATCATTGGCATTGATTAACACTGAATTGACAGGATAGTGTCATTATTAATGCTTTATTCATCTTCTTCTTTAGCAAAATAGTATGTATAATAACAAAAAAAAAAAAAAAATCTGCACATTTTATTTGGTTTTTTGTGCCCCTCCTTGGAGTCTCTAGAGCCATAGATCAATTGCTAGTGTTTAGTGACCTCCTGCCCAAGAGTATAAGGCCTGTGGGTGGGTCTTCTTCTATGGCTGGCACTTGTACGGTGAATAATCTAAGATGACACTGACCCTTGCAGCCTCATGGGAATAATATTTTCAGCAGGATGAATTGTTCTTGAATGTTTTCTTCAATGTACCATGTTACGTGCCCAAACATTTTTTTCATCATTTTGAGTGTATGTCCTACATTTCCTCTCCGCTCTTTTTGTTGCATGGTTTTGATTGTAGCCAACAGCAAAGGTCAAAAGACATATTACTGTTTCTATTTCTATGTTTCTGTTAAGCTGAATTAAATTGTTTGTGCTACAAAGTAACTTGTTAAAAAGCTTATACTGCAAGACTGCAACCAGTATAAACTGAAGCTGAGCTGCATCAGTTTAAACCAGATGGTCCAGAGAGACAATGTGGTCCAAAGAATAGGGTACTGATCTGGAAACTGAGAAGAAGAGCTCAGTTCTCTGGAGCTTCAGTGGGCAGCTTCATGAATTTAAATAAAGTTTTTCATCTTGCTCTGCCTCAGGTTTTCTGGATGGGTGGTAGAGTGACACTCTATTTTAAAGCACTTTGCACATTCAGTTTTTCAGTCACGTAGTCTTATTCCTTTCACATCTAACATTAATCAGTACAACTGCCTGTTTAATTTACATTACAGATAGGTTCTGAAATCTTAATATCTAGGAATGCTATGGTATCATTGAATAGGTTAATTATGTTTACCAGTGTCTGTGAGTATTCACTAGAAGGTATAATTTCTCAGTCCAGAATTGAACCAGCACATGAGTTTTGCACATCAAGCAGCCTTCCATTTCTTTCCTATGTAGTAAAGCAAATCCAGAAATCCAGAAGTTTTCTTAGAGTATGAATGATTCCTATCAGAATTTTCAGGTTAAGTCATATTAGTTCAAGTCTTTTAAATTAGTCCTTAAATGGCCTTTGGAGAAATATGCCCCAAGTATCTTTTTTCCTTTTTTTTTTTTTTTTTTAATCCCAGATATGGAACTCATGCAGGATCTTCAATTTTTTTTTTCTATTAGAATTTCCTTAAATGTCGTGAACTGGAAATACCTGAACATCTCTTCTATGATTAGTACTCATTTCCTAATTTTGCTTTGTGAGGAAAGTCCTTTCTCTCACCAGTGCCTGAAGAACATTGTTCCACTGCAGGGCTGCCATTTTCTGTGGGTTTTAAACGGTCCATGACCACAAGTTGGGTTTGTTTTCTTTTTTTACTGGTATGCTCATTTCTCCCAGTCACCCCACCCCAGCAGTCCTTGATGCTGCCTTACAGCATGAAAGGGGAAGAAATGGATAAACAACTCCCTAGAGGACCATTTGACTTTAAAAATGTGAGTAGAGCCAAATGGACGCTTTACACACATGAGCAAAGTATCATAACTGAGAAAGTATCAGTCCTATAGGGATGGTGTAACAGCTGCTAGAATAGAAAACAGGTCTGTGTGAACATGCAGAATATCTTGGGCAACAATTCATAACAGATAAACACTTTGTTTTGAAAATTAAGTTGAAAGAAACATTACCAACCTACTGTTTCTAGGCATGCTGCTATTCGTTTTCTTATCATACCAGTTCAGTGGGACTCAGTGCTCTCTCTGTGTGTTATAAGGACTCTGGGACTTACACGCAATCATTTCCAATGACCAATTTTGCATAATTCGGATACTATGAATATTTTATTTATTATTATAAGCCTCCTTATTGCAAGCAATATTTTTAAAGAATCCATTACATGTTAAAAGAAATCAGGGTTAAATTTGGCGCTCTGTTCTGGGGGCATAAATCCAGATTAGCTTTCCTTTTAACAGTAATTTTACTCAAGGTTTTGTGAACAGAATTTGGCTTGGTGTCCACTGAAGAAAAATGTAGCAAAATATACATTCCTCTCCCTAAATCCTTAAGAAGAATTACCAATAAGCTACTGAATATCCTTAATATAAGAAAGCAGTGAAATATTTTCAGGTTTGTGGTTATGCTCTTGGTCTTATTCACATTTTATATGGGCATTGTTTTAACTTACTGGCACTACATTAGAGTATGTCAAGATGCATCATATAAACATATACAATTTACCATGACCTTGAGGCAACATGATGTGTATGTTGCATTACATTAGCTATCAAAATATGTTCCTTATATAGTACAGTATCCACTGCAGACAAAGAACATGGGTTGTTAGGCATACTGTATAGAGTTGGAAGACGTATGCAAGTAATCTCTCCAGATCTATAGCCACATCATTTGTATCTTTTTAAAGAGAATCAGAATAAGCTATAGGAAAAAAAAAAAATTAATCCAAATGGCTTTGCTCCATATGCATGGTGACATCTTTTGCTGAACAATGGAAACCTCTGAACATCAGGAAGCATGTTACTGTGAGGGTGACCGAGCTCTGGCACAGGTTGCCCAGAAAGGTTGCAGAGTCTCCATCCTTGGAGATATTGAAAAACTTTCTGGGCATGGTCCTGGGCAACTGGCTGTAGGTGGTCTTGCTTGAGCAAAGGGGTTGGACCAGGTGACCTTTAGAGATCCCTTCCAACCTCAACCATTCTGTGACTCTGTGATATCCACCACTCACTGTAACAGCGCGTACTTGTTATAGCAATGCACCAGTGCACAGGGGTTAGGAAATCCAGTTCTTCTCATACTCCTTTCATCACTGCCCATCCTGATGGCCTTGCCAGAGCATTTAATGAGTTAATCGCAACCTTTTCACTCCTGAATCCAACTTTTCTGCTGTGCCATAGAACTCTAACCCGAGCTGTGAAGAGGAGAAGTGTCACCTCACTCATGTTTTCCCAAATGTGCTACTCCCCACACAGCCAGCTTGTTTCCCCAGGAGTGTGGGACCTGCACAAGTGGAGCTGCCACTCTCCCACATGCTGTGCTGGTTCTGAGCACAAGCCAGAGGACAGCTGCTCCTGTGGATCAAGGGCCTGGCTCTCCTGTGCTGGGTTCGTGCAAATCGACCTTCAGAAACTCGCTTCAACCTTCTGTTCTTTCCCCTGCCTTCCAATACTTCGTACTGCTGTAATTTTGTAAGCTGTTTGGGCTAGGTATCGTTCTCGCTATCTGTGTCTGGTTTCTAGCCCAGACATCAGCAGGGGTTGCCGCATGCTGCTGCAATATAAATGACTAATGATGATGATAAAAGGTGTGGGAGTTGGTTGCCTGGAGTGTTATCCTACTTTGATAACTTTGTTTTAGAAACTATCTTCTTCCCTCAATTTATCTGTTATTTTATCTTATTAGGTCTAATATTTTAAAAGCAGCAAGGGGTTTTCGGCTGCCTCCGTTTTTGAATGCTCATCCCAGGACTTTGAAAGAGGCTTTGAAATTTTCAGCGTTCGGATGGTGTTGCTGTCATGGTGCCAGTAGCCTCCAGTGTGAGTTGCAGGTTATTGGCACCTTTAAGAGTCAGCTGCAACTGTGTCCTGAAAGAGGCATTCAATAGGGAAACGTTCTATTTTTAAATTTGGGCTGATATAGGTAATAATTACACACAAAACAGTATGTGAAAAGAACATTATCAAGGTTGCACAGCTCAGCACTTGAAGCTAAGAAATGCTGCAAGTAAAATTCTCTACTCCATTAATTTGCCACCTTGCACAGGTGCATCAGTCACAGACTATTTTTGCCCAGGATCTGAGTCTCGCTTGGTATGCATAATAGATGACACAGTTTGTGAGTTCAATACTTGATTTTCTTTCACTGTTCAATGCATAGCTCAGACTCTGCTGTGAAGGCAAAATTATTTCCTGCTGGGGCATTCCAGGGTGTTCCACCGTGCAGGTCCTTGCCACGTGCAAACACTGACTTATTTCTATTAACAGCATCTTAATAGCAATTCTGGGTATCATTACTCCCTAGTACAGCCGGTAACCTAAGGCAAAAAAGAGTAAGATTACCAGTATCCATAATTGTGGGTTCTTGATGTAATTTCTTTAGCGTACCCAGCAGCACATACTGCAGCTCCTGTTGGCTTTCACTGCATTGGCTCGCACTCACCACTTTCAGACACTCAAGCCTCCAGGGCCAAAGCAGGCTCCCAGAAAATGAAGTACACAGAACAGGGGAACAGCTTTGAAAAACGGGGTGTGAATGAGTTGTCCCATTCCTCAGGGCAACGTCTCACTGCTGCAGACAAAAGACTGCTGCTTCTCTTCTCAGGCTCTCCTGCCTGAGAAAAAACCTGAAGCATCCTACAAGCAAAAGCTTTTTTTCTCCTCTCTTTATGGCAAATGCACTGTGCTGTAACTGAAGCTGGAATTTGGTGGACAGAATTGTGCTTTGCTAAAACCTACCTGATAACACGTGAACAGAAGGAGGCAGACTTCATCCTGGATCACCTTTAATTGTGGCATTTTTTGGCTGGTCTTTGCACATTAATTACAAAACCCCAAAGAATTTATTTTTGAAAAGCAAACTGAAAACCTTTTGCTGTTAGAATTTTTATAATGACAACTGTCAATGTCATTTCAACCTATTGAGGTGCTGCAAAGATTCTTTGAGCTAAGAGAGTAATTAAACAGGAAAAAAAATACAATAGAGGTAATTTCTTTTACAAAACTGATCATTTAAAAATAAAACATATTTTCAGACGCACAAGACCTTCTTCAGCACTTATATCAGACCATCTCAGCTACAATAAAATTGAGAATGCAGTCCTTGCTTCAAAAGTGAAGATACTCGAGTATTTCACAGATAAGGTTGCCAGGTTTCTGTATGGATAAAACAACAATTAGTTCCCAAGCATCATTCCTTTAAACAGCAAAACTGGGTGAATTTTTTTCCCAGAAAAAACTTTCCCTGAGGCAAATGGCTGGCATTGCATCATTTCAGACCAAATGGTTACAATTTTTAAAAGCTGTTAAAAAACCTGAATGCAACTTTCCTAAATCAGAAACTGTCTGTTGGCTAGAATTAAATGCAGTGTCCCTTAACCTAGTGGTAATTAATTTCTGGAATAAAGATATAGGTGGAAGTAAAAGTGGAGATTTTAGGCTTTCTATATTGTTGTTGTACCCACAAGCTAACAGCTCTTTTCTAGAGAAGCTCAGGTGTTATATTCCTCAAGCTTCTGGATGCTCTTCTGGCACACATTTGTTTTGTGAGGAGAGGTCACTTCCGAGGTAAAGGTAGTTTGATCCATTACAGAACAAATTATCTTCTGGCATTGGCTGAATTTAGAGGTATTATATAGCAAAGAATTAATACAAATTTGTGTCCCTTTTCTATCTCTTAATATTTCTTAAATGTCTTCTGAAGCACCTCAGTTTCTCTTCCAACATGCAGTAGTGAAGGCAAATCTTCAAATTGCTTATGACGGAGGTTATGTGCCTTCTGGCAGATAACGGAGACCCGTCTTTCACCGAGACTTGGGTATTGTATTTTTTTCCTTTACAGGGTTTCAATGTATTATTGCTCCTAAAAAAGAACCCTGAAGATGCCCTTGAAATAGAAAATGAGGTGTTGAGATCTGAAATGATGGAAAGAGATACTTTACATCTTATTCTTCCACATAGCTATTTCAGCTAATGCTACTTTTATCTGGGCAAAAATGCAAATTTTAAGTTTTTTAACAGTTGGGGCTTTTTATCTAAGTATGCCAGCATCCGGGTGTACCCACTGTAGAGTTTTTCTGTTGTTCTGTTTTTTTAAGATCAGGAAAGATGGGCAAAGGAGTGAGAGAGAGAACTCTAACTTCAAACTTCCAATCTTTATTCTATCATAGTTTCTGGGATGTGAGAGGGAGAGATGTTAACCTTTTTTTCCCCCCTTTTTTTCTTTTTTTTTTTTTTTTTTTTTTAATCAAAGGTGTCCTTTCTACTAAACTTGGTATGTATAAATTATAAAATCTTTGGAGTAAGGACAATACATCTTCAGAGGGTGTGGCACACAGGCTCCACATTAATACCAGAAGTCCAGAAGGGTTTTGTCCTTTGTTGCTCCAAACCCCGCTAGTATAACTAGAAAAGGCAGAGAGAAAGGCAAGAAAGGTAACCAAAAGCATGGAATGGCTTCTGTACAGGGGGCAACTAGACAGGCCAGGATTTTTCAGTCTTGAAGAACGATGACTACAGAGATATGGTAAGAGACTTACAGCATTCTAGGTGGCCTGCAGAATAAAAGCCAATTACTCACAGTTTCTCAAATTACGTAATGAGGAATCAAGTAACAGGTCCATATAGTAAGTGGATACTTTTCCAGATGTCCCTTTATAATCTTTTGCATTCATTTTTAGAGGACACTATATAGAAAAAACAAACAAACAAACAAACAAACAACTCAACATGAGTTCAAGCAGCAATTAGACAAATTTAGAGAAAACAAATCTATGAAGAGTCATTAAACCTAAAGACGCTTTCTCTGGAGGAGCAAGTCCTTGACCTGCAGATTTCTGGACTCTAGTTATGTACAGTGGGGTAAGCATTACTATATGCTTGTGCTGTGCATCTTTGGCATCAGCTAATGGCAAGGGGACCCCTGATCAGCTGGACTGTGGTCTGCTCCATTTGGCTGCTTTTATGCCCGTTAACACCACAGTGTGTTTGGCCTTTACTGGACAATCTTATAAGGCAGTTCTGGGAAATCTAGCCTTTGGCTAGCTCTGTCTGTCCTTCCCCCACTGATGGGAAAACAGCAGCGGTGAGACACAAAATACTCGTTCGGGGCTGGTGTTTGGTTCTTCTCTTTCCCCATTGCAGCTGCTGCATCAGGGGCAGGAGCCCCTTGGGCTCTGCGGGACAGGGCTCAGCAGACAGTAGATGAAGAGGGAGCCCAAGAGATCTGTTCCTCATCATTGTGTCCACAATATGCAACTTTTATCTTTCAGCACTCACTGTTCATTGCAGCAGAGCAGTAAATTATCTGAAAATGGAGCACACAGATCATCGGTTATTTTTTCAGAACCCGCACATTTCCACACATTGCAGAGGGATTCATGCAAACAAAATAAACATAGACCATGTCATTCTTCCTCTCTTCTTGCTGACAGAGGGCATCAGGAGTTAATCTTGGGAAGAGTGGGAGAGAGAAAATACTCTTTTCACTCAAAAGGTCTGAAAAGAAATACCGAGTATTTAAAAGGAGGAAAATGGTAAGTGAGTGCTGCAGTACCAACCAAGAGTCAAACGCTTCTGCTTCTGAGCATTAGCACCAAGCAACTGAGCACAGTGCTGTGATTCAGGAAAATAGATTGTGAACACAAAACAGGCCAGTCTAAACCAACAAGAATTATACTGAAATTTCACCACTGTTTAGGCCCAGACAGAAAATTCATCATCTCTGGATGTGTGAAATTTGGAGTTCGGATAGTAAATGTTTCCACTTGTGTTTTAAACAGATTGCTAATTTTGATCAGTAACCATTTTTCATTGTGCACCTCCTATCAAAAGGGAGAGGGCTATGGGTTAAAAGGTGACTTACTCTCATTTCAGTCAGGTTGGTTTCTTTCACGAACTAGGATGTGTGAAGCCTTATGAATCCTAGTATGGGAGACCTTGCTGTAGGTGGAGGAGCCAAAGGCTCCTTGTGAACCTGTGGGTAGCACTGTCTGCACAGAGGCAGGTAAAGGAGAGTTTGTAGTAATAACCTGGTATTTAAGGCTCATTATTCTGCTACAGATCATAGCTTTGTTTCTAAGATAGGGACACTTGTATTTAAAATATCTGGCCTTTTCATAACAGAGCTTAGGTGTCCTGAGCATTTCAGGGTTGTGCATGATCCCAGAGACATAAATGAGGAGAAGGAAGGTAAAACTGTAAAACCGGCTGCAAGTCCTTTGCCTCCTCTGAGTTCTGAGCTGCCCGGGGGACAAAAACAGCTGCCAGAACAAACTGGATCAGACCCTTGGTGGGGAGCAGGATGAGCCCTGTAACGCATTACTTATTTGAATTCTGCCCTCTCAGAATAACCTCTTTGCTGCTGAGTGCCTGCCTTTATTCTAGAGGAGGTCTCACTTTGCTGAGACCTTTGGAAATATCCTGGCTGTAATGCTATAAACAGAGTGTGTTTCCCACTGACTAAAACCTGCCAGCATAGCAGCAGCCTGACGTGGGTTTATTTTCCTGCTTGAGGACTACATAAGTGCTTGTGTCCTCTCTCCGCTGAGACATCTCTTCGCTTCAGGCACTGGTCTCTCCGCTCACTGCTGGGGAGTGTTATTGAACCTGGCTCACATTCCTGCTCTTTCTGATCTTTTTTCTCTAATGAAAGACCTCTCCCTGGGCACCTTTCCTTGTCTCCTCACTCCCTTCTTTTATGGCAGGTCTTTGCTTTTCTCAGGTATTCAAATTTCTATCGTATATTAGTTTCTGCTTATTCCAT
The DNA here is from genome assembly GCF_030463565.1 of Pelecanus crispus. Lineage (NCBI taxonomy): Eukaryota > Metazoa > Chordata > Aves > Pelecaniformes > Pelecanidae > Pelecanus > Pelecanus crispus. The sequence goes on from NC_134648.1 coordinate 57,824,430, forward strand.
TTCAGTTCATCTGCTGTTCATACATACTGCACACAGCCTGTGTAAGCTGCTGTGTCTGAACGAGCTTTTAGTGAAGCTTCTTATGGTCCCAGAGCTTCTCTTGGCCTAATCCTGCATTTATATGGTGCCTTTCAGTTCTGTGAAATCTAGCTCTAAAAATAAATGCAAATGTGTGTCCCTGCACCCACCAGTACTTCTCTGAGCAGGACCTTGACTGATAGCTGACAACACATTGGGTTGGTGGAGTTTAGGAGAGGACTTATCCAGCCCAAATGGCACAAGGATCATGAGTGGATACAAAGTAATCACAGAAATGAGAATATGCCAATGTAATCCTTAGAAAAAGGACTGCTAATGAGCACAACTGTGTGTGCTAACTTTGCCTTCCTCCCACAGGCCACTGACCGCAGTGCGGTATCCACTTGACTGCCCTGCTCAGCATCTTGCCTAGGGACTGTCCAGGACTTGAGTCGAGCACCCAGCTTTTCCAAGTCTGCCCTTGAAGGAAAATGAGGTTAAAAGAACATGTTAGGAGGAAAGGACCAAAACCCCCTTGGCTGTGATATTCAAGTGGGGTTAAATCCTCTAGGAGCCTCTCCTCCCTGCTTGGTAATTCAAGCACTTCTTTGTGAGATAAGGGAAGGTGTCAGCTAGAGCAGCACCAAACTCACACTCTGCTTCGTATGATTTCTGTGCCCTCCTCAGTTTGCTAATCAAAACAAGTTTCCACTGCGTGTTTCTTATCCCCAGAGGGTGGAACTATCCTCAGAAAATTAAAGCTCTCTTATCTCTTAATGTGTCATCACAACTAATAGCCTGGGGACTGTAAACAAGTTTAAATATCAAAACAATTTGGCTGGTGATTGTCTGTGATTATGGATTAAGAATACAAAATTTTTGCTCACTGATATTCCAGCTAGATTGAATGAAAGGCGCCAGAGCCTCAGCTGGTGTAACAGCGGTAGCTCAGCTGAACTCAGGGGAGGGAGGCTGCTTTGTGCCAGCTGAGCATCTGATCCTGGGAGTTTTTCAGAAGTTTTCATTCTTGTTTCTCAAACTGCCAGGTAATACATGACAGCACGGGCTGATCAGGAGGAGCACTGAGGGCCCTGGCAGCGCCCGGACTGTCCTTCCCTCCTCTGACTTCCCAGGAGCCCCGCTTCTGCTGGCTGTGCCCTCCAGACGCAGCCTCTTTGGGGACCTCAGAAATAATGACTTAAAAGAGAAATGATTTAAGGTTACAAAACTTTTTCAAGAGCAAGTCAAGGTGCCAGCATATTCAAAACCTGACAGATATGTCGGGGCAGGTACTTCACAAGGGATGTGCTTTGTATCTTTGATGTGACAAACATACTGCAGTAAATTCACAAACGTGCACTTGCTGCTGCCTTTTCTAAAGCCCTGCCACTAAGCCATCACCTTCAGCTCAGTCACTGCTCACACTGCGTGAAAAGACAAGTAAGGATTATCTCCTTTTGCTAGAAATGCTTCACCTAGTTCACAGGTCCCACAGATTTGGGGAGATGGTAGTGCGTGTATTTTATAGCACTGTTGGATTTTAAATTTTTCATGTTAATGTCTCCCTCTTTTGGAAGTATTTGTGGGGCCTCATTTTTGTTAGGCATCATTTTCTAACGTAGGCTGAGCAGTTCTTCAAAAAATCCCACAGATGAGAAACTGAGGCAGAGAGATACTACATGGATTTCCCATAGATGTATGTCATGAGTAGTGCAAGGAGATGAATAGTGCAAGGAGTGTCCTAACCACCGAACTGTCCTTTTCTCCCCTGTGCAATGCAGAATACATGGAACATCTTTTCATGCATAGTTTTTCAGAATATATCTTTTCAAAAGGCTGATGTTAGGTTAATAATGAATCTTACAAAATGAAGTAGGAAACACATTAATTTTGATGTGCCTCTAAAGTGCTTTCCAAAGGAAGTAGTAATTAAATAAGAAGGACAGTTATTAAAGAACTGGTAAATCTAGTGCTCTCTATCCCTCCTATCTCAGCAGTTCTAGCAGCAGTTCTGGGTAAGGAAAAGGAGTGTTTCTGACAAGCATGAAGTCCTACCAGAAAAATATAAAGGGAGCAATGTGTCATAAGAATCTTAAAAATACAAAACAATGTCAAATAAATGAAATCAATTTCCAGAAGAGAATAATAAAGGCTGAAAAAAGATACCCAGAAAGCCAGAAGATTTTTCTATTTTCTTAATTGGCATAATTATACCAAAAGTGACAGCAAATAATTTCCCAGTAGCAAAAAAAGACCCAAAAACCCCAGCCAGCAAAAATACCACTCTGAGCATGAGATCTGTGAAGGTTAAAGGCTTGTGTCTGCCTTTAGGAGAGTGCTCCTCTTCTCCCAAGGTCAGTCCTTAAATGTGGAGAAGTAATTTTGGTTCTGGTCTCAGTTCAAAGTCAACGCTTACCTTGGTTTCAACAGTGCTATATTTGGCAAAGTACTAATATAATTGTATTTGGTCCCAGTCTTGTCCTGTTTGAATGTTAAAAGTCTATTAATACCAAGCCCATTGTGCTCTCTCTCTCGTAGTTTAGGTAATAAAACAGGTGTGTATATATATAGAAAAATAAAAATATAGGTGTGTATATATATGTATATAAATTTAGGTATAAAATAGCGAGCAGTGTGGACCTGCTGGAGCAATCCCTCCAGGGAAACTAATGGTGCCAGTGTCCACACTACATGTGTTTTGGGGGTTTTACTTCAGACCAGCTTTTGTCTGGTCCCCTGCTCCCATGGACTGAAATTTCTTCTATTGTTTTTATAGCACATGAATAGCTGGAGCACAATTTTGGGTGTAGTTTCATCCAAAAAGGATGCAGGTCATGAGCCAAATACAGCACATAGGTATGACTGGAGCAACAGACATGACCTCCAACAAATCACACTGTGCATCAGCCCATGTATGAACTCGCAATTGCTATTGCCTCCTTGTTGTTCCTTCATGCTCATCACCAGCTTCTCCATGCATATTTCACTACATCACACTGAGGACCTTCTTCCTCAGTTAAGGGGCCTCCCTTAGTTGGACAGAAATAATCTGGCGGTCTGAGTCACGTTGGCAGTGTTTGGGTTTGAAACCACTCAGTATCTCCCTGCTAATAATTAGAATCTGCAAAGAGGAGAAAAGTGATTGCTCAACCTCAGATCAGAGATTGTGCAGCCCAGGGATCCCCTCTCTCACAGCAACTAGTAATGGGTGCCTGGGAAAGGCTTTAATAACAAAGCAAGGATGTGGTGGTACTTCCCCAGCATACTTTCTTAGCTTCCATAAAATTTACAACTCAAGGATTTCCTAAGTCAGAGACTTTGTCTTTGCATCTAATAGCCTTTGATATGTTTTTTTCTTTTGTCAATTATTTAACTACTTTTTAGATTTGCGTTAATTTTAGGATCTACAGTGTCCTGCAGGAAGGAGTTTGACACCTAACTTCATGCTGCACACTCTGGATTTACTAAGAAAAGACTGGGGATGTTAATAAGAGGGGTTCAGGTGCCCCCATGCTGCTTCTGCTTGCATTAATCTTAGAAACAGGATTGTCTAGCACATGTGGTGCAGAGTCACTATGCCCAAGTTAAGAGTGTTGGTGGATGCAGTGCATGTGCAAATCCACCCCAGCTGGGGCTCTGCACTGCTCCGTGTGGGTTTAGGTTGATGTGAATGGGAAACTCTTTGCAGACCATGGGATGCAGAGAGACCCATTGTACCTTCTCTGGCTTTTTTTAGAGCCAAAAGGCCTTGGCCCACAAGATGCTTGGGTATGACCAAGTTTCTGTGGGAGCGAGAGGTGCTGAATCAAGAGCGCTCAGCTCTTGTGGGAAGCAGCCAGCAGGTGTTTCGCCCTCCCCTTGAATCCTTGTGTTCCAGGCCTGGGATTTTATCAGACTGTATTTGTGATCCCACTTGATTTTTCAAATAAACAGTGAGATGCAAGCATTTGGCCAGAGGGAAAACCTCCCAGTTACTGAAGGAGAAAAGGACACAACATCCAAATGACTCATGGCTTTGTAGGTGAAGTAATGACTGTATGTCATAACTTGGGATCTGGGTTTCTGGTCCGATGCCACACAGAGTGGATGTGCTTGCATTGTGAGGTTAATGTCAATGGCTTTGGTAGGAATTCTTCTGTGACTTACTAGAGACAATTTGCTTGTTAAGATATCACTGACTGCACGGTGGCAATTAATAAGGTAGGGAGGGCACCCACCAGATGCAAAGCTGAACCAAGCCCTCCTCTGGACACCAGCCAGTGGCAAATATGATGAAGCCCTTCTGCTGCTAGAAGAGGTAGGTCCTGCAGGAGGAGTTGCAGGTGTCTGTGGCTGGAGGAACAGTGGGGACCAGAGAGTTTCTGAAGGCTAGAAGGGAACCTGGAGGGGGGCAGCAGGAGCCAGCATGCCCTGGGAAGTACCTGGTGCCTCTGAAGTTTTGCTCTCCTGGGGCAGGTTACCCAAAGACCTGCTGGATGACCACACACTGATGTCTGATGCAGTATCCCTCTGCCCAGTGCCCCCTGCTCCTGCTGACTTGTGTCTGCTGTGGGTACCTTCAGGTTATTGTCTGCCTCATTCTTGTTTTCCGCTGAATCACTTGGTGACGCTAAGGCAAAACACGTAAATGCTAATTCAAGTGTAAGCATAAAGGCCAGTGGCACCTCCGCAGACCCCTGCTTCTGCCTTACCACTAATCACTTGTACCTGCTGGCATTCAACCATGATGCCTTTTCTAGGAAGTTGCCAGCAGTTACTCGTCCTGTATATGAACAACTTGCAGATGCCACAAAGTACAGGTTACTTTGGATCCTCTGGTTTTCCTCTCAGTCTCTCCATCACAGGATTTCCTCATGTCTCCTGCTCTTTTCCATCCTTTTGCTGCACTGCCCAGGAGCTCGGTAGAGCTGCAGGTCAGGGCTCCCCTCTGGTGATACCTGCTGGGGGGAACGTGTGTGTCTGCAGGCAATGGCCAACTCTTGGGGAGCCCTTCCCACCCTGAACATCCATGCTGCATGGGATCTAGTGGCTTTTCTCCGTGTGTTAGCAGAGGGAGGAATGAGGGAAGTGCCTGTGCCCCCTTTCTCCTCCAACCAAACCCCTCCTATAAGCAGGAGCTGTTGGGGAGCATTTTTTACTACATCCTGCCACTGCTCCCTGCAGCAGAACCATCACGGGATATGGTTTGCAGCTTGGGAGACAACAGCAGGGCATCGCCTGAACCCAGCTGTTGGCAGATCAGTTTGCTTTGGGAAACCAGCCAGCCTTCTGCAGTTTTCTGGGGCGCTTTGGTTTGCCCATGAGATCAGAATTTGCAGCGTTAGATAATGACAGATAAATAGAATTTATCCATTTCTAATTTGAACAATCAAATGTTTACCCAGGTCTCAGCACCCGGCTGGAAGAGCAAGGGAGCTTCTTTGTTTATGGCTCCGGCAGTGCCAGGAGTCAGGGCTAGTCCTGCACTTGAAGAACCTCCTTTTTTAAGCAGTTCAGGGGCTGGGGCTGCTGCTTGGGAAATGGCTATATCCTCCCTGCAGGCAGATCAATACATTTCAGCTCACTGCACTGCAAGTAACTTTTCATTGTACATTAAGAATGAGGAAAATAAAAGCCAAGATGGATGTTATTTTGGTTTTGCTTTTATTTTGAATTATTTATTGGGAAGTCACTGCTGTCTTCCTTCTCGTCAGGAGACAAAATGCCTTTGTCTTTGGTGTTTTTTGCCTATTAAAAAGAAATGAGGTTTTCCCAGTTTTATTTCCCTCACCCTCTTGCTTCTTGGTACTGAAGTGTAAATCTAGGGTTTCTGCAACCTGACAAGATGGTCTCCTGCAATCCTAATGCAGGCAAAGTCCCCACCGATGCTGGTGGAATCACACCTCGTTGGTACGTTTCTAACCAGTTTCATAACGACATTGCAGATGAGTTATATGTGTTATGAATGATCGCTGGCATAAAAGCAGAGCATGTTATGGAGCGTTATAAGTAATCTACAGGCTAGCTGAACTATCATTTTAATTAAGCATTTACTAAATAGCTTGTAAAAATATTAATCCTTTTAAAGTGAATTCTTAATATGAAGTGTTATGGGGCAAAAATTCTGCAGTTGGCTCCATCCACTGTTAATATGAGCTTAGAAACTCAAACTGACAATCCATTTTGATGTTTTTCTTCCTAAATCTAGGTTATCCTGAAGGGGAAGATAAAGAAACTGGCCACCAAGATGGTAATCACTAGTGGAAATGAAGAAGATAAAGGGAGTCAAGAAAAGGAAAGCAAAGAAGAAACCATCTTGGCAATGCTTGGAATTATTGGGACAATTCTGAACCTCATTGTGATCATTTTTGTGTATATTTACACGACATTGTAAACTAGAAGGCATGCAAACAGACCAGATAAAACGGCCATTAAGAGTGACGACAAACATTGCTGACTATTGACAAGTTGTTTAATCAGAATTGACTGTGTATTATATTAACACATCATAAAAGCACTGCCTGCAGGCAGTGAAGGCTGAAGCACAATTAATTTAACAAGACTTTTTCACACAGTAACAAGCTTAACTCTTCTGTCCTGCCCCCTGCCTTTCGGTGTGGGGGGAAAATGACTGCAATTATGTGAGTTGTAGCTTTGAAAAAATCCACCAGGGTTATATTGTTTTAACACAATTAAAAAAAAAAAAAAAGAAAAGAAACTGTACACTATATACAATTAGAAATGTATACTGTATACTCGCAAAGATTGAACTCAAAGATAGCTTCACAGCACAGATCACGTGTCTGTTAGGTCAAATGATCTTTCCCTCTTGGTTTTTGCTTTTACTTACATTGAATCTGACAAGCTTTTTATTTAATATGAACATATGGTGCAATTATGAAAAAGACAATTCCATTGAGCAAGGTCTGCCTAAACCTGATAAAATGTGGGGAGAAATACAGTACATGATTATTTTTCCTTTCTCATTCGCTTAACATCTGTGTCTGTTCATACCAATGTTTATAAATATATATTTTTAATAAATGTGCTATATTTTTAGCATGAACCAAATATTTGGAGACACTTGTATTCATGCAGCTAAATTTTGTTTGATGAAGTGCCCTTTTTGACAATGGATGTTATTTTTCTCAGCAATTATACAGCAGTCTTGTTTGCAGCCCTCTCACTGTAGTCTGAAGCAAGCTCACATCATGCTCATATGCATGACTTGAAGTTGGAATGTCAGCTGAAAAGCATTGCTGCTTAATACGGGAAATAGCAAAACATTGTAAGGTGACCTTTGGAGACTGGTTGCAGAAAAACGGCTCTATTTATAGTTTTTAAAAAAAGAAGCAAATGAAAGGAATATTGAGGTACCTCACAAAATATTACAAAATTTACAGAATCTATGCCTTTCAGAATCTGGTCATACTCTCTAAGTACTTACATTGAGAGAAGCGAGCCGAGGTTTATGCAGTTGAAAAGAGAAATTTAGAGAGCCTGTAGTGAGAGGCTTAAGCAAAATCCAGACTGTAAATACAGAGTATATTTTAAATGTGAGGATAATTAACCCTTTATGCTTCTCTGACATGTGCTTTAACTGAGGTCGGTGCAGTGAAATTCTCTGACTTGTGTTTTTGGCAGGCATGTACAATGAAGATGATCACCATTTTTCTTCAGAGTTCAGTACCTATAAATATATGAAGCATTAAAAATATGAGACCTCAATTCTGCCTCAAGCTGCCTAAGTACATTGCCCATTAACTCTGATATATCCTTTTAAAAAATAGGTCAACTAATTGTTTACTGACTTGTGGTTTGGATTGCGTCCTCAGATGCACAAGGGGGATTGCTACTGAAGTCAGCTGGAGCTGTAAAAAGTTTGATCCTAGAGTCTCATTGATTTTAGTGATCAGCCCTGCCCCTCTGGAATCCGTAATGAGATTTTCACTGGTTTCCAGGGGCTAGAACTGGTCTCAAAAATACAGAATTTCATTGCAGGATATAAAAGAACGCCTGGAAAACCCTGAGGGACACCTCTCATAAACAGAGGTGTTTAGTCTCTTGTGGTATTGCACTTTCAATCACAAAACCATTAGGAGAAAGGAAAAGGGCAGTAAATAAATTAAAATGAAATCCAATATGAAGAATGAAGGAAAAAAGAGCAAAAATAATCTCCTGTTAATGACAACATGACAGGGTGAGAGAGGTGAGAAAATGAGCAGAGATTTGAACAAGCAGAGAACGACACAGAAAGAGGGTGCCAAGAACGCCGGGGTGGTTGAGGAAACATTTGTGTTTAGACGGTGCTGGTAGAGCTGCAGGTCTTGGAGGGGGTGAGAAACATGAGTGGCACAGTTCAGTGGAGCTGAGTGAGGCTGATCTTGGTTTTTAATTTATAGTTTTTTATTGGTAATTATAAGGAATTAGCAAACTCTGCTTTTTGATCATTCTGAATGAAAAAAAAATGGCTAAAATACATTTGCCTCCACTCTGTGTTTTTTCTTCCGGTTAAACTACTGCTGATCACAGCATGTGGCAACGGCATTGGCGCTCCTGTCCCAGAGCACCCCTGCACAGACTCCTTCACCTGCCTGACTCCAGCCTGCCCCTCACGCTGGCAGAATCCTCTCTGCAGATGTTTCTGTTGAACCTCTCCTCCTTCTTCTCCAGCAAACACCAAAGCAACCTGCCTGAGGCCTGTACCCATCTTCTAGAGGGGAAGCCTGGAAAAGGGCAGTAGTGGAGTCAAGAGATGAGCTCTGATGCCTGATATTTCTTTGCCTCTCTCTGCATCAAATGATAATACCTGTCATCTTCTTGTGGGGATGAAGATGCTTAATTAATGATATTTCATTAAGCACTTCTATTAATATTACAAATTAAAGCTCTGCATTGTAAAACAACATATAACACCCCCACCCCCCTAAAGCAAAGTAGCAACTTTTGCTGATCACAGTTGCACTCCTTCAGACATGGGGCTGCATCTTCACCAGGACAGCCACTGCAAATAGCCCAAATGTGCTTAAGCTGAACTGGTGCATCAAAAAGCTTACGGACTCGGTGTTTACTCTACCTTCCCCAGCAGAAAGGGGAAGAGTCTCCAGCTGTGGGTGCGCTGTTCTTTGCCTGGCAGTCTTAGCATAGGCAGTGTGTCCAGGTGCCTACCGCCCTGCGCCGTCAGCAGCCATGTGCTGTATGCTTTGCCATGGGGCTTTTATTGCACCCTGAAATAGGAAGAAAGGTTTATCCCATTCCATAAAAAGTTTAACACTTAATATTTTAATTTTACAGGTTTCTGTTCACAGATAGTTCTAGAAATATCCTGGGGCAAGTACTTCTTAAGTAGATTCATTAAGTACTCATTTAAATAAAAATGAAGGGTTTCCTCTGAGGGCAATTTCTTTACCTTTTATTTGGTATTCATGAACACTGATATGGGAAAAGTATGTTTTCAAGAATGGCTGTGGAAGGGAAATGTTTTATACAAAGATCTGAAAGTATGCCTACCCAGGCAGCTGCACTCAGGCCTGTTTTCGGCTGAATGCCAGCTGGAGCCAAATTACCCTCATGCCTTTTTATGTGAGCGGTTTTCAGCATGCACCTATAAGAAATATTCAACTAGGTAACATATATATCATGGATACCTTATAGTCAGTAACTGCAGTATAAATAGTTGAATAAAACTTCTCATTACAGGTGCTGAATGGTAAATCTGCTTTGGCAATGAAAAAGCTGGTAGTCTCATTTTTGGCTTGTCTTGTAGGTAAAGCAAATAGTTTCCAAAGTGCATTTTTTAAAAATAAACTATTACTCCATTAGTGATAGGAACTTTCATGTTTGCATTTGAGTAGAAGGAAATTAATATCCAGCATCTTAATAAGATATGAAAACATCACTTTTTGCTTCTGTCAACTAAGAATATCACTGTATTTTTAAATTATCCTATGTAGTTTGATGCTTTGTGTTATGGGAATGAAAAATATTTTCCTGACTTGACAGGAAGGTGACATTCTCCCCGCTAGTGTCTGCTGTGTTGTCTGGCGGGTACAGAAGACTTTCAAGAAAGAAGAAGATAAAACTATTTAAATCACATTATGCACACAACAAAGTGAGGAGAAAGAAGAAAGATAGGCTACCGCTCTCATCTCTGGTTCTTACAGCTGCCACTGAAAATTCATCATCTTAGGAATCATGTCTTCATACAGGAATATATCTTCTTGTGTGCTGGCTGACAGGGCAGTGTTTTCAATTATGTACCTTTTGCTCCTTCTGCTTGTACCTCTGCAGCAGTGTGTGGCTCATCGCACCTTAGGACAGTTTTTACATGTACCCGGGCTGGGAGCCTCTGGAAGCTGCTGTTTTGGTTTATTGTGGTGTAAAGGCCTACTATGGGGCAGAGTTTTATTATTTTAAGAACAGTCAGTAATCATCTTTATTGTTATTGTCTGATAATCTAGGGGATACTTTGCTGGTTGAATTCCCAGACCCATCCCTCCCCTGGCCCACAGGTAAAATTTTGATTCAGTAGACATCCAAATACAAGAAAGGGCTTCAGTTACATCACGATAAAACTTTAGTATGAAGCATTGCTTAAGTCCAAGTGTCTTATATTTCTACTTAATCCATATCCTGGAGCTCACCCCCAAATGCCCCAAGGCCCATCCGTGTCAGGATGTCTCATCGTTTCTGAGTGAGAACTGACATTTCAGAGTGCATTGTGGCATAAGCAGAGAGCTTGGCTCAGAGAGGGGAACTGTGATAGAAAGTAACTGAATTAAAACTCCAGGGAGGTAGCACTGCAGAATTTACTAATTAAATAGTTGGTTTGGCTGAAGTACTTTGTTTCTGGCTAGCCGGTACTTTGGAGAAAAAGTATTATTGTTCCTTGGAAAGTTTCTGGAAGAAATATGTCTAATTGAAAGAAAGAACCTCATTGAAGATGTTTCAGCAGCAATTTCCAGCAGCAGCCTTCCAAAGAAAACACTGACCAGGCCTCCGAGTGACTCTGGCTTGCTTCCCAAGAGTACTTTTTGGCAGTCCAGGAACACACTGCATGTATCTGTAAGCAACTCCTGTTTATTGAGAAGCTTTGTCTTCTTTGGAGAAGAATGCACAGATTTACAAAGATTTACAAATGTAAGGAATTCTACATTATGCAGTCAAAAAAAAAAAAAAAAAAAAAAAAAGCTGTTCACCTTTACATCCAGCAGATACCCTGCAGACGCCCTGCAGAATCTGCACTGCTTCCATGCCTGGCTGTGCATTTTGGAGGCTCTTCCCAAAGGGTCTTATAAACTCAGTGTGGCTTTCCTTCCCCACCACTGATCCAAGAGAAACAAAACCTGTTCAGCGTGGAAACCTCCACGCCAGGCTGAAATCCCACATGCATCCATCTGCATTTATCTACATATGAACCATCTGGTATCCAATAAGACTCTCCTTGTCTTAAGCATTAGGTTTGCATATTTGCATCTCACCTGAGGACTCAGATGGTAAAAGGCAATTTGTAGGGTGGAAAGCACCCAACTGTTTCTAATGATACAACTTTACATAATGTAGCCATTACCTACAAAGGTGCCTGTTCATCCTGCAATATGCCTGTGTGATGCCATGTGCGTGGCATACAATCCTCCATGTGTAGTCTCTCACTGACAGAGTATCCATGATTGCAAGGGGGGTGGGTTTGAGCTATAACTGGCCCCTAGAGCAGAGTTTTGTACCAAAGCCTGGATCCCAAGTCAAGCTCTGTAGGGTGAAAGGACATCCTGCCTTGTTCATCATAGAAGGTACTTAGCTATGTTCACAGCACTGGGCTCCCTTCTTCTGCAACCAGCACAAATTCAGCTTAAGATGATCCATGCACCACTCTTCTTCACAGCAGCAGAGCTTCATTCCACATGGGTGAGGAAAACAGCTTTCTCCTAGTACAGGGAGCAAAGTCCCTCCTACAAGAGATAGCAGCAGGAGCATCCATTTCTTGCTGACAACAACCAGGTCACTTGTGTGGAGTGCTGATGGAGTCTTTTCCCTCCCATCATCCTACATAGCCTGGGAAATGCAAGTTTGTTATCTGGTCTCTGGGTTCTCTGCAGGTTCAGTCACCAGTTAGATTCAGGCAGACTTGTTTTATGATGCTGAGACTTTGTAAGACTCAAATGCCTCCTGGAGCCAGGTCTTCAGGAATAGATTAAAGGCCCTGAAAACTTAATCTGGCCTTGATACCATGAAGGTCTCATTACAAGAGCCTCAGTCATTGTCAGCCACTGTGAGGCAGAGTTTGTGCGGAGGAGGCTGTCTGCTTTACCTTCTTGAGGAAAAATGGTATTATGGTGGATTGATATTGGTGGTGGGTAAATGTAATAAAATGGGTCTGTAGCATGGGAGTGATTTCTCACCTTTAGTTCCTGCAAACTTAATGGGAAAAGCTTTATAAATAATTCTGGCTTTGTCAATTTAAGATATGGATTAAAATTTGCTATATATGTTTTCGAATTTTAATGTGCTGCCTTTTTTCCCTTACCAATCAATTCAATTTTAGTTTTGCAGATACTATTCTTATTTCTGTAATAATGATGGCTAATGCAAAAATGTTGGTTTTGGATCCACAAGGAAAGAATGAAGATGACATCATTGTCAAAGTTTTATTAATTTGTTACTGTGGGCAGGAAAAGATAGTCAGTGGTTTTCTTCCCATCCAGTGCACATTGTTAGCAGTATTTTTATAATAATTTAATACCATTATTTCTGGAGCCTAAAGGAATTCTGTGGGACAAAGATTCAGCATTTAGAGCTGTGCATTTCCAAACAAATGTCAGCAAAGAGAGAAACATATGAAATGTTTGCATTAACTAAAAGAAGACAGTGTCAGACATACATATTTTTAACAGATTCAAACTCAAAAGCGAGACCACACAACTATCAATTTTACACCCCTGCTGACATTGCATCATACACACCAGGCCATAATTTAGATGCTTACTCTGCTAAGACTATGCATGTACATAACTCAGACCAAGGGGCTAAGTTCCTTTACAGTCAATACGCATATGCATATGTATTTACAGGTTGGGGGCATTAGTTGACAATTAGCTGACAATTCAGTTATAGCTACAATGCAACTAATCAAGACAGGGAAAAATACTAAATTTCCTGTACAATTTGCTATTTCTCTTTGCCTCATTGATCTTATTTTCAACTGATCTGTTTGAGACTGTATGATTGATGAGAACGATGCTAAAGCCTGTCTAATATAACCAATGAAAGAATCAAGACAACGGAGGAATATTCAATCTACATCTTCCATCAGAAACTAGGCATTTCCCTAAAATGCTTAAAAAAAATCTCAGTGCTGAATGTTTTACATTTTCCTTTATATGATTCACCATCAGCCAACACACTAACTCATTAGTGGCTTTATCATATTTCTATTTGATTGTATAATAAATAGAAGCCTCTTTCTAGTAGATACTGATCTCCTGTTTCAAAGGTCAAGAAGAGAATTATAACTACATCCCTAGAGCAACACACAATTATGCAAACCTCGCTACAAGTTTAGGTAGAAAGTATATGGCCTTTTACACAAAACAGGGGGTCTTATTTCTCAAGCCTGTTTGTACGGCCAGCCCCAAGTGACCCCAATTCTGTGCTGAGTACAACAGTCCTACAAGATTAGGTTCTTTTGATTTTAGAAAAAAAGACTTCAGCTGTCAAACTCCTTGAAGCGGTGCATTGCACTGTCTTTGCAATTTACAGAGCAAACCAAAAAATCTGATGACCGTTGACGGTGCTCAGCTCCTGGCTGACCTTCCCCTGTAGCACAGCAGCCCTCGGTGCACCCTGACAGATCCAATGCCCGGTGTCCTTTATACTTGATGAAAGGCAATAACAGTCAGGCAATTAACTTTCCAAAATTTGAAATATCACCATTACTAATGTGCCTGGTTCCATTGGTGCAAAGATGTAAAATAACACCAGGGCTATTAGCAAGGCAGTAACCAAACATTAGCATGACTCAACACAGAACCCTTGCTGTTGTGTTTGGGTATTAAAACACCCAAACTTGGGGCTTTCCTCCCACTGCTGTGACCTCTCATGATCAGAGATACTGAGAAAATGCTTTTTCTTCCATTGGTTATTTTTTGAAAATTTTTTTTTTTTTTTTACCCGAGCTGAAGCAAAACCCTCAGCAGTTCAGAGATTGTCATGGAATGTCATTTAGAAAAAAATGTTTGTTGCAATTTGGTTTTATATGTTTTAAACATGTTTTGTTTTGGCTTTTCTTTTTCTTAATAGAAAATTAATTTCAGACTGAAAAGTTGTTTCAGATTAAAATAAAAACTAAGTTCCAAAAAGCTGTAATACTTTGCCCACCTTTTTTCTGAATGAATTTTCATTGGCATCAAAGAAATTCTGTGGAGGAAAAAAACGCAAGATTTTTGTTTAATTATCACCTTGTCACTGAAAGCTACCTGGATTCCAATGTTCAGACCAACTCCCTCAATCATCAGTAGTCCTTGTGTATGTGGCAGAGGGTATCAAATAAAGATTCCTGACGCTCTTTGATTTCTTCAGTTATGGTTTCCCATTTCTCCGCTTACTTTCACAAAGATCGACAGCACCTCTCAGGGCCAGCCACAAACCCCACAACTTTTGTGCTTTAGCCTCAGCTTCATGGTTTCCTCCCTGAGGTGGCCATCCCCTAAATACAGAGTCCAAAGCCGAGCCTGTGTCCAGGCAGCCAGAGCACTCAGCCCTGCACCCCTCCATGGTGCTGATCCACCCTGGGGATGCCATCCCACAGACAAACAAAACTTCTCAGCAATAGGGAGCACCAGTTGCAGGAGGCTGAGACTTGGCTTATAAAACTGGCTACTTGAATCAGCAGAATATTCAGCAATGAATGCAATTTTTTTTTTTTTTTTCCCACTCATAAATATTTCGTAAACTGAGACCCCTGCTCGCCACATAACTCTTGTGCATCAATCAGACTGCTTCTCCCATGAGTTTGGGAACACTAAAGTGAGATGAAAAGCAAGAGGCCGTGAGATGTCTGCTTGTCATTGACAATCCTGTAACAAACATTCAGAGGTACAAAATTCAGCCTGCAAGCTCACAGCCGCCTCTTCTCCATGCCTGGCTGTTGGCCATGTTTTCCCTTGTGTTCTTGGGGGCAGTGAGGAGAGCATGCACATTTTTCCCATCCTAATTGAGTTACATGCTCAGCTGGCTTTGCTGTGGTGAGAGTGACTATGGCAAAGGCCAGGGCATTAGGGGACCATGGCTGGGGTGTCTTTGGGCTTTGAAAGCCTTCTGTTCAGCATCAAAGTCCTGCCTCTACCAATGGACGCCTCATGCTTCCATGGAGCGTATCTATCACCCACTGGTACCGGCACTTCCCATTTCATGCTGCCCAGGTTACGATTTCAGAAGGAAAACTTGTCACGACTTTCTTTGTCAGTATTTTTTAAATGTTATACTGAAGAAGCAAAAAAACCACCAATGCCTAACATAAAACAGAAAAGCAGACAGAGATTTCTTAAGGTGCCCCTGAATGTCCTTCCCCAAAACACAATCTTTTTTGAGAAGTGGTCTCAGTATCTTTGAAGGGCCCTTGGCAGATCTGGTGTCACCCTCATCCCCAGCAGTCACCACTGCTCTGGCTCAAGTGGATGGAAATGATGGCTTCCTGAACAGGACTGTGCCATCTCCTCTGAGGATGTTGTGTGATGCTGCAATCCCCCCACTCTCCACATTTTCCTGTATGTGTATTTTCCTATACATAGAATAGACTAGAATAGAATAGCATAGAATAGTTCAGTTGGAAGGGACCCACAACAATCATCTAGTCCAATTGCCTGACCACTTCAGGACTGTCCAAAAGTTAGAGCATGTTATTAAGAGCATTGTTCAAACATTGACAGGCTTGGAGCATCGACCACTTCTCTAGGAAGCCTGTTCCAGTGTTTGACCACCCTGTTGGTAAAGAAATGCTTCCTCATGTCCAGTCTAAACCTCTCCTGCCACAGCTTTGAACCTTTCCCATGCATCTTATCACTGGATCCCAGGGAGAAGAGCTCAGAACCTCCTTCTCCACTTCCCCTCTTCAGGAAGCTGTAGAGAGCAATGAGGTCACCCCTTAGCCTTCTTTTCCCCAAACAAGACAAATCCAAAGTCCTTAGCTGCTCCTTATAGGAGCTGTCTCACTCCTTGGTAGAGTTTTAAAAGGGACCAGGTTTCTGCATCCTTGTGTTCCTGTGGCAGTGTGGGTGGGAGGACCATGGGATGAAGGCCTGGGAATCCAGGAGACTTTCCTTCACTAAAATTTGTTTCTGTTTGGTTTTCACTTCTCAGATCATTTAGGGATAATTTATAAGTCCAGCTCAGCTTTTAAGAGTCACTTATATGAGTCTTATTTGACTTGTGAGCACTTTCATGACATGGTATTTTACGAATTACCATAGTAGCGTGTTTCATCCACAGTGCCTGGAGTGCTCACAAATTCTTCATGTAATTGCTGGAATACTTTCATCACCTCAGACACATAATGAAATATGAAAATAATAATCAGAATAGAAGAGGTTAGTCATTTAAATTGATTCAGACATTGTTGCTTGTACTGAAAACAAAGGGTCCTAACATAATCAATGGCAAAAATAGTGTTGCTTTGATGCCACAAAACCTGAAGAGGATCAAAATCCCATGTTATTAAAATACAATTGATGTGGTTTAACCCCAGCCAGCAACTAAGCATCACACAGCTGCTCGCTCACTCCCCCTGGTGGGATGGGGGACAGAATCGGAAGGGTAAAAGTGAGAAAACTCGTGGGTTGAGATAAAGACAGTTTAATAGGTAAAGCAAAAGCCACACACACAAGCAAAGCAAAACAAGGAATTAATTCACTACTTCCCATCGGCAGGCAGCTGTTCAGCCATCTGCAGGAAAGCAGGGCTCCATCACGTGTAATTGTGACTTGGGAAGACAAATGCCATAACTCCAAATGTCCCCCTCCTTCCTTATTCCCCCAGCTTTATAGGCTGACCATGACATCATATGGTATGGAATATCCCTGTGGTCAGTTGGGGTCAGCTGTCCTGTCTGGGTCCCTTCCCAGCTTCTTGCCACCCCCAGCCTACTCACTGGTGGGGTGGGGTGAGAACCAGAAAAGGCCCTGACCCTGTGTAAGCACTGCTCAGCAGTAACTAAACCATCCCTGTGTTATCAGCACTGTTTCCAGAACAAATCCAAAACATAGCCCCATACCAGCTACTGTGAAGAAAATTAGCTCTATCCCAGCCAAAATCAACACAACCATAGTTTTGCTTACTTTGAAAAGAGGAGGTCCAGCTAATCATTCTGGTTCTGAAGACATCTCTGCAATTACCAAATAAGCTCAAAAATTTCATATACTTTTTTGTCCTTTCCCAGAATATAGCAAAGTGTCTGAAAACAATGATCCTTGTGCTGTAGTTCCACTGCCTGGAAACTAAATAAAGAAATCAATAAGCATGCAGACTGTTTCTCCATCAGCCCGTGCTCGGTTTACAGGAGGATGTACTGAAGTGTGGCTAACAGTAAAACAGAGTCTGACCAGTACTTTCCAATATCCTTTCAGATCAGTAAGTTTTATTTATAGCCCTTGTCTCCTGTACAGAAGATGGATATTCTTACTTTCAGCCAGATGGCTTCTTCCTTCTGTGCATCTTTTTATTCATCAAGTTCTACGTGATAATATTGTTGTTCTTATGTAATTGCCAAGTAGTTTTAAGGAAAGAAATGAAATAATCCAGATGTAAAAATAAAATATGTGTCAGTTTGTGTCAATCAGTTCAAGCTACACAGAACAAAGTGCAAGCAATAAGCACTTTTTAGAAACCATGATTACCTAAGGAGTGGCAGAACCAGAAGGATGTACAGCTTATATCCAGGGGCTCTTTGAAAGCTACCTTGAAAAATATATCTTTATTATGTAAAAGTTAAATATATTAGTTCATTTCAGTAACTTTCCTTTGGTAAGAATTTTTTTCATTATATTTATATGTACGCAGGGTGGTGTTTCCCAGCTGTCAGTCCAGTCCCTGCTGAAGTTGCATGACTGGAACTGAAGGCAGAATCTAGCTCCCAGGTCTGAATCCAGCAGAGCATTTATATTCATGTTTCCTTCCAAGAAAGTGTGTGGTCCTGTTGGCTTTCTGGGCTGCCCGTGAGCTTGAAAGTAAGTATGTGCTTAAGTGCTTCACTGGAGCAGGGCAGCATCCTGTAGCCACACTAAACATTCAGTCCAATTTGCTTTGCAGAAAGGTTATTACTGCTTGAAAGAAGTATTTCTCTCTAATAGAAGAAGGGAACAAATGTCCCAGAGCACTCATTCATTTCCCACTCAGACCCTTTCCTCCTTTCTGCAACTCCCTTCTGGTTTCCTGGCTCCTAACATCAGCCCTGCCAATTCCTTACAAAACATCACTGCTAAACAGTCTTGCTTAACACCGCTAGCTCTCTCTGCTTTATGCGTCTCAGACTTAAATTGGAAACCTTTTCCTTGCCCAGGGCCCTATTTTCTCTTCTGGTCCCTTTTCCACCCCCAATAGCACCAGCTGTTGAGCATCATCGTTCCCTGCAGCCAAAGCAGCTGTGGGGTGTTTTCTATTGCATAGCGGGTGTGCCTTGCCCTTTCTACCAGCGCTGCTCCTTCCCTTTATTAAACCTTGCCAGAAATACATCTACACCATGTGGCGATTATATAGTTACCTGTCAGCAGATCTTTGGCTGGGAACAAAAAACGGTTAGTGAAGGATACTTAGTACCAGGACACCTATAGAGAGGGCTCTTTGCAGGGTGGTATAAGGTACCAGGACTTCTTGGAGTGAAGTGCAACCATCAGAGCCCCTGGGTGAAATGCTGTCAGCCCCAAAGGGAGAGCAGCATACACAGATCTATGACTGCAGTGAGTGCTGCATAGTAAGGGCTGTCTAAAATTCCTTCTTTACATGCTTTTGTCAACAGAGAAAAAGCTGAGGGGTGGGGCTGTCAGTATCTCTTATAATGAGGCCTCTGAGGTTTTTTGATAAAGACGCTTAGAAAAAAGAAATCACTTGGGATTGTACCAGACAATAAACCAATTCTTCCTGCAGTGTTAGTCTTTACGTACAGAACTAGTGATGGTGATCCAGCTGATTTCATGCTTACAAGGTCACAGCTAATCTAATCGAACATTTGCAGCAGTCTGTAAAGAAGCTGATGTCCAATAAATCTGCCTATTTGTGATTCTGTATGCTTTTTGAGCTGTTTTTTGTTTCAGGGGACTGGAAAAGCTCTAGAAGACACAGGCAGGTCTAGCGAGATGGTCTTGAGATCTTACATGCTCTGTCACAGCAGATGTGGCCATGCTGGTGGTGAAGGGGATTTGGGATCAGGGCAAGGGCTCTAATGAAGGCAGTGTGGCTCTGTGAGCAAATACGCTCTCCTCCACTTGCCTAAGAGCAGGCTTCAAAGAAACACTGGAAAAAAGCAGGGAAGTATGAGTCATCTGTAGAATGTCAGTTTGCATGTGTCTTTATCCAGCACGTAATTATTTTTATACACATGTTTAATTAATTTTTCTTTGTATTTCATCCGAGACTACATTTGTTTGCCATTCTCCTTGCTGGGTATTGCGTCACGTTCTTACAATGCCAATGACTGTTTTGGCAGTGGGAAGCCTTTGAAGAACGCTGCAGTGAGTGAGGCTGCCCTGAAAAGTGGTTTGAGCTGGAGACAACCATCTGAAGCTTTTCTGCAATGAAAATTATATGTCCTGTAGCACAGCTACCTCCTGCAGCCGTGTCCAACACCAAAGCTCCTGGTTGGGGCAGAGCCAGAGACGCTTCATCTTTGGAACCTGCTGTGCTGGCCCTGGCCCTCTCCTGGCTGCTGAAATGGGAACCTGCCCCATAAACACCCTGTCCTGAAAGGGGATCGTGGGGAAAGGGCAGCTGCATTTGGGGCAGAGCTGAGATGCTCTTGAAGCCTGTATGCTGAGGTAGCAAGGAGTGCTGGGGAAAACAAGACTTATAAAGCCAGCTTCTATGATGTACAAACACAGAGAAGTGGTCTCAGAGCAGCTGGGTTTGGAGTGTGATGTGGGGTTTGCAGCTGGAGGTCTATGGAGGCAGTTGAGGAGGGGGCAAGAGCAATTTCCCTGTTCTTCCCTGTTCCTTCATCTCCACAGGGATAAATCTGAGACAAAGGACATTGAGCTGTTTGGGTTAGGAAGAAAGCAAAGTATTTTGTCCAAAGAGAAGAAAAAAATTGGTAGAACTGACTTTCGTCATCAGGAGAAAAGTTGTATCTTAATCAGGGCATTGGATTTTGGGGTTTTTTTCCCCCTTTACCTATGAGAGGAGGGCTCTGACTCTTCAGGAAAGGTAAGTTGTTAAGGCTGTTCCCTGAAGATATGGTTTGCTCATGTAAGGTGAAAGCAGCCTATGGCTCTCCTGTGTCGCAGAGCCTGGGACATGAGGGAGAGAGGAAATCCTGCAGTAAACCACAGCATTACTTTCAGCTATTAATATACTTATTGCTATTGCATATGAGCCTAACCCATGAAAATCTGTGGCTTTTCCTCATTTAAATGAGCATTGGAGTCTCCTGTGACTGTTCCCTGTGAGCACAGGTGGGTAGCAAATGGGAGGGGGTCTGCTCTGCCCAGGTGGTCTTCTCTGCCCAGGTTGGGATACCACTGAAGCAAAGGGCATGAGGGCACCTCTGGCCAAACCTGTGAAACCCCTTATCTCACCTGGATAATATAGTTCAATCCAGTGACATTAAAGCAATACAAAATCTGAAAAAAATGGGCCAATTAAGTAATACCAGCTTTCTGTCAGATGTACAAAAAGATTTTGAGAATATCTCTATTCTCAGGAGTTCAACTGAAATAACCCAGCTCAGTAGAGTCTCAAGGAATGAAACTAGTTTCAGCAGAAGGAAAATCTTGTCTACCACTTGTTTCTGGCATTTTCCCAGCATGTTTTCTCAGCACAGGATGCTCACTGCTGGCCACCTCCCCTTGTCCTCTCTCTGCCATCTCATTAGCATTACTTCAAGGCTTCCTTTGCTGTCCTCAGCCTTTGCTTGCTGGCTGGCATAACCTTTCATTTACAGGAGATGTGAAAATTTGCCTTCCTCTTGATTTTGGTGTGTGTTTAACCTGTGTGCTTTGGGGCACCTTGTATGGTTTCTTCTTTTGTAATATTTGGGAAATTAAGAAGTTTTGATATTGTGCCTTTACCCATGAGACGTTTATTTCCATTCTCTACAGCTATCTCATAACATGGGTTTGACCCTTTATGTGTAAAGTCCTTGCCAACATTTTGCTTGTTCTAGCTTTCTAAAAGCCATGAACAACACTTCTGCATTCTTGCATATTTTCTAAGAGTGAAAAAGCGTTGGAAAAATTCATTTTTCCTGTCCTGTGATAGGGCAGGAGAAACATGGAGCAATTCTGTCACTTATTGCAGTATTCTTGTACTTACAGCTAGGGAGTTCAGTCCTGGGTGCTGCATCACTGTTGACAGAGCTATTTATACTCTTTTCATAGTGATTTCAGCTGGCGCATCTCCACCTATTTGTGAGATGAATGGTATGGTTGGATCTCATCTCTTTGTATTTACAGAGTATCACAGGTAATGACTTCATCTTTCCTGGAAGAGGCCAACAAGCCTCTGGCAACCCATGCTCTGCACAAAAAGATCCTTACTCTCACTCTGTATGAAAGTAAATCATGAGTTTCATAACTGCAGGACCCAGACAAGAAAAACTGGAAACAGTGTTGAACTTGCCAAGATATAAGACAAAAAAAAAAAAAAAAAAAAAAAAAAAAAAAAATTCTTCTCCTGCTTATAGCCACAAGAGAAATGATCAAATTAGTATCAGGAAAGCTTCCTGAGTTGTCATATGTATTAAGATGTTACTTACGCATCTGCACTTTTCTGCAAGTACCTCTTATCTTTTTAGAAAAAAGATAAATTTCCAGTGTTTAACAGTCTTTGGTTCAGAGCTTCTGTTTCTGAAAGATGCTTTTACAATGTGTCATGCACTGTAGACAATTCAATAGAGATTGGACACCCGTGTAGAGCTGAGCTTGACATGTATCTGAATCAACACAAACCGGGGGGGAATGTTAAGGTGTTGCATTTTGCATTTAACTCCATGTTCCATATATTTAACAAAATGAGCAGAAATTGTTCCACAGTTCCCAGAATGTACTTGACCATGGAGGGAGCCCACACTGTACAGCCAGCATATGTTTCATGAGGAAAGGTTTGATCGGTCCTTAAGACTCAGCCTGTTTTTGGCAGCGGTTCTTCTAATTCAAAGAAGAGGGAATTCTTCTGGCAGGTCGAGGACGAGGGAGGTGATTCTGTCCCTCTACTCTACTCTGGTGAGACCTCACCTGGAGCACTGCGTCCAGCTCTGGAACCCTCAGCACCAGAAGGACATGGACCTGTTGGAGCGGGTCCAGAGGAGGGCCACAAAAATGATCCGAGGGCTGGAGCACCTCTCCTATGAGGACAGGCTGAGAGAGTTGGGGTTGTTCAGCCTGATGAAGAGAAGGATGTGAGGAGACTTTATTGTGGCCTTTCAGTACTTAAAGGGGGCCTATAGGAAGGATGGGGGTGGTCTTTTTAGAAAGGCCTGTTTTGACAGGACAAGGAATAATGGATTTAAATGAAAGAAGAATAGATTTAGACTAGACATAAGGAAGAAATTTTTTACAATGAGGGTGGTCAAGCACTGGAACGGGTTGCCCAGAGAGGCAGTGGAGGCCCCATCCCTGGAAACATTCAAGGTCAGGTTGGACGGGGCTCTGAGCACCCTGATCTGGTTAAAGCTGTCCCTGCTCACTGCAGGGGGTTGGGCTAGATGACCTCTAAAGGTCCCTTCCAACCCAAAGCATTCTATTATTCTATGATTCTATGATTAATTCAGATGAATACATCAGTGGTTTCCCAGAGGTGGTTGGTGAGCACTGATGACACGCAAGCCATTTGAAAATGCTGTATGTCCCTTTTGAGATCTGCTGCTGCTTCCTATGATGTTGCTTCCTATTCTAGTAACACTGATGGTTGTTCCTGGACAGAAGAATATTTGTCAAGTTGTGGGATGAGTCAGGCCAGCTGAATGTTTCCCACTCTTTGTGACCTGTCTTTGTTGCTGGTCAGGATGTCTCCTTCATGGAGACATGGGGAGGAGGGAGGTGTCCTCCTAGGCTGGCAGACTGGCTGGTACAGACTCTGCAGTCAAAGAACCCTACTAGACCCAGCCGACGTAATCCTCTGTGGGGCCCATCAAGAGTATTCAAATGTGGAAATTACTATTGTGTTGTTCCTTTCTCTCCCCCTGCTTTGGTTTGGAGCCCTGTGGGTCTTTTCTGTGAGATGTGAAACACTGAACTCCTTAGACCTGTGTTCCCTTGCCCAAACATGGAGGAACCCAGTATCCAAGCAGGATCCATCCCTGCAGAGCTGCTTGTGGAGTAAGGTGCCAGCCAGCTATAGTGTGCTTTCCCCCACGACTTGAAATATTATCAGAGGGAAAACCAGTGGAGGATTGCTTGTCATCTGATTGCATTATTTTTCAACCACATGAGCAATAAATATTTAAATTCTGGTTGTAGGCAATGTAACAACTCTGTAAATATGTGGTTCAGAATACAGAAGTGAGAGGCTGATCTTTTCTTTCAAGAGGAAACAAATACATCTCTGGCTGGCATAAAGTGTCCTCCTCCCCATTCTGTAAGCAGGAATATGTTAAGGCAATTTTGCTGCTATGAATGAAGGTGGAAACTAAAGGCAGAAAAGTACTGCTGCATATTTATTGCTACATCCTGGCTATCCTCTGTTCTTTTCCATTTGTCAGGTGGAAGTATTAGATCAAAGCCCAGTAAGGAAAGGCAGGGACTGAGAGAGCGAACTGACAAACTGAATAGCTTAATTCTTCCTGCTGCTTCTTGTTCTCTCTCTGCCATCCCCACTATGTTCTTTACCACGACAGAGCAGGTGTGATCAGTAATGGAGTAAGGAAGCTGAGTGGGAGTTCCTGTGAGGTTTTCTGCCTTCTCTACAGCATCACATGAACTTCCACTATTGTAAGTAATTTGGTTTTACAGGAATACTTACAGCTGGTTTATGGAAACTGAGACTGACAATTGACATGAGCCTGAAGATGTTGGGCCCATACTAGCAGTAATAGAAGAAGGAAGCAGTAGAAGAGGTGAGAATGACCTGTGGAAGTGATTGAAAGATAAGTGCACTGTAGGTGTCATTGGGCATTGACTACAGACTTTCGAGTGTAGAAATAAATCCAGGCCTGTTTTGATGTCCTTTGTTATGATTAAATTAGATTTTGTGCCTTGGAAAGAGCTTTGAAAGGAAAAAAAAAAAGTACTCTGACATTGACTGAATGAAGATCTAGGCTCTCAGTTGATTTAAGTCGAGCAGCAGACCTATGACAGTGGGGGGAGGATCTAGTTCTGCACGTTGCGCTCTGTCTAGTTTTCCTGTGGTTTTTTTTTTCAAGATAGTTTCTTGTATTTTGTTGGAAGTGGTTTTATGAAGTGCTTTTGCAGTTGAGAAGTAACTCGGTCATTTGACTCATGTGGCTTGTTTCTCCTTGGTGACGCATAGTTAGTAAAGTTTTTTGAATGTATAAATGATTAGCAAAATGTGATGATGTGTGCTGCATCTTACACCCCTGCTGTTTCTAAAATTCATTTAGTGAACAAAAACCCTAGTGGTCATCTCAGAACAGGCCATTATCAAACAACTGTTACCTACCAAGAGAAGTTTCCTTTTCAAAAAGCCCATCTGAGGCATTGTAGAATATTTATTACATGGCTGGCAGTATCCTTCTGCCTGAGGGATGGACTGCAATTACAGCATGGTAAATATTTCATTAGAACAAAGCAAAACTGCATGGGAAGTAGCCTTCCCTTTATTTAAAACATTTATTAAAATACAAAGTTAGAATCTACATGGGAGTAATTCTTTCTACCCAATCTACCACCTAAGCTGCAATTTTAGGCAAGACATTTTGTTATTACAAAACCTTGCATATTAGAGTAATCTATCTTTCCCTCTGAGGAAGATGGACATCTTAACACAGATTGAGTTTAGTGTACACTGATGTTCCTTATACCGTTCTGGCTCCATTAAGGAAGTAAGAGCAAGTACAAGCAGAGTCTAGTCCCCTTACAAAATCCCTTCTCTTCAGAAGGATGGTGTAAAAGTAATTTAAGTGCAAGACCTAAACACAAATGAATGTTGAAGTCTGTGCAAAAGAGTGGGAAGTAGTCACTTCAATACTGCATAACGATGCATGTACCGTATTGGAGACTAATGGTTTATACTAAATACCTTCTGACTTCCATTTGTTTTAAAAATGTCCACTTCTCTGGACACTGAAAAAAGACACAAAGACAACCACTTTTTTGAGTGCTTGCTGTACTGCAGCAATTTTCTTAGTGAATACAGAAGACATCTAAGAGCACATATGAAGAATGAGGTCTTATTGAACAGTAATCTGGCACTAACTTCTTTTCACTGGAGGTCATCTTTCTACTAGAGGACCAGATTATACAATGTTTAGCCTATAATACTCCACCTAACCTGCTAGAGGGTTATGGTGAGGCCCGAAGTCTGTAGCCTGATCCTATACTGGTAACAGCCTTCTTGCTTCTTCAAAGGCTAAGGAACTAAAAGAAAAAGATCACCTCCTCACTGTACCAGTCACAGGGAGCCTCAAACCTCTTTTTGCCCCTATATTCTGTGATTATTGGAGAGATGCTGCTTCCAGTTCAGGTTTTCAGGCAGATGAACTCCTTTCCCATGGTATCTGTTCTTTGAATAGCAAGACTTAGTTCAGTGTCTTTCTCTCTCTAGGCTCCTGGTCATTCCTTCCCTGCCAGTGACGAGTGCTACCTACCTCGCTTTGAATAATCTGTAGGTTTAGATGTGTAGTTTCAGTGTGGAAAATCACTGTTCCTGAAACTGCATGCTGTGGTCATGTAGGAGCATGAAGCGGGCCTCTTTGTTGAGCATCCTAAGCCAGCTTACTGTTCCTCCTGTGTTGGAGACTCAGTTTCGCTCTTGATTTCTTCTCTAATCCTTTACAAAGTCTCAAAACTACTGGATTATGCCGTGGTGTGTACAAAACAGTGTTAACCTCATAGCATGCCCTCCCATCTGTACCAGCCGCTGCCTCTGCTGCTGCCCAGTGGTGAACTTCTACAGGGAGCTGGTGACTTGCCTCTGGGCCAAATGCACGTTTTCATGCCTGCATGAAACTCCTTTTAAGTTGTTGTGACCTGTAAAGAAGCAGGATGACTTTAGAAGAGAAGAGTCAACCAGAAAGATTTCTGGCTTACACTAGTTAGTCCAGAGAATTTTATTGTCTCATTGGTGTGCTTTGTCCTAATACCCTGAGCTCCGATAGGGACTTCTCCAACTACACGGAAAAGCTGACACAATGCAAAAGTTAATGTACGGTGAAACCTGTCTCTAGAGGGCCCTTACCATTCTTGACGTTACAAGCATACAGATACTGAAAAGCTGTGTCCCCTTCTTTAAAGCCATGGCTGTTTTACAACCTGAGAAAGGGATCCTGCAGTAAATCTGCTCTGGGGCATAAAATTGCCATTCATTACATATGGCATGAGCTAGCTCCTGAAATGCAGCTTCAGCTCCAGAGTCCAAAATACGTTTAAGTTAAATGCTGGTTTCCTTTGGGTGGCCTCCAGACTCTGAGGCTGCAACTGCAAAGCATTCTAGCGAGACTCACAAAAACAAGCAAATGCATTGCAAGTGAGTCTCCAAAGCGCACTCCCAGGGCTGGGCTTCCATGCAGTGCAGTGCAGAGGCCCCAGGCAAACAGAGACTTAAGCCAACGCATTGCCAGAGGACTGTGCCACTGAGCCTGAGCCACAGGAGCCCGTGTGCTGCTTGCTCTCCCCCAGCCTCATGGGCAGGCAGTGAGGGGAGGCCATGCTGCGCTTCCCGGTGCCTCCTCCTCCAGGGTTAGCAAAGACGGAGTAATTTCAGAGCCCTGTGAAGCAGCTCTGATCTACTTAAGCTTAGATGCTTTAAGGTTTTTTTTTTCTTGGTTTTTTTTTTTTTTGCCTCTGAGTTGTTCAGACTTGTCTTAACACATAGAGTTGGCCATTGGGATGCTAGGCAGTGCCTGAGCAATGGAGGTTGAGGATTTCATGTGATAAATACAGCCAAAGTAACACTAAAATAGCATTTAGGTACCTTATACCTTTGGAAACCTAATCCTTGCACCCTTTGTGGGTCACAGGAGTAATGCAGCAGCCACATGGACGTGCTTTCCTCTAACAAGGTGGTTAGGCTTTCTGTGCCCATCTTTTTACTTAGTGCTAATACATGCAGCGCTCCACATGCAAATAACTGTGCCAGGATTTGTGTAGAGTCCTGCACCAGAAGACAAACTCTACAGCACTATCTTTATAATGCTGCTTTCCTTCAGTAAGAAGTCAGAGCAATGAAATCTCACAGGAATGCATTAAAACACAATTGTATTGTATTTAAAAGCAACAATGGATAGCTACAAATATGTAATGCTCAACAGCAAAAGAACTAAAGTGGGGTTATAGCTTTAAGTTAGCAAGACAGATAGTAAATGGACAAGAAAATTTAGGTACTTTCTGCCTCCTGGGAGGTTTATGAGGATGTACCAAAATGAAGATGGGTCTTTGGAGTAACATTCCTCCCAGAGTGCTCTCTTGGTGGGAGTGTTGGCATACCTCCAGCAACAACCCTGATGGTTGTCTCTCATATATGGATGGATGTTAGGAATCCCAAAGACCCCTAACACTAGCAATTTGCAATTATATTTAATACTTTAAGTAGTTACTGAAGGTATGAATATGTTGCCATCATGTGATGAGATGCTCTTAAATTCTGTAAGCCAAAATCTTTTCTGCAAAATAAAGCACGTGAACAGCTGACTTATGGAATGGTGCCTTGGTTTGCCTTTTTGATCATGAATTTCTACGTCTCTGTGCTTGTCTGGATTTTGTTAGAACAATTTTTAGATCCAAATTCACATGTACATCATCTGTCAACCAATTACTGGAGGTTATTCAAAGGTTATAGTTGAAGTACTCATTTGAGATATAAAGCGAGCATTTCATTCATTGATAATGGTTGCTGAACAAAGGCTTGAAAATCCTAAAGGAACCATAAGAATAGATTTGAACTTCTACACTGTGTGAAGAGTGTTGTGAATTCAAAGTGTGACCTTGACAAGAAGCAGCAGGTAGCTGTGTTCACACCTTCTGAAGTACAAGGGACACGTTTGCATAATTGACTGAAGGTGCTTTTCATGTGACTGACATGTTGACAGCGATTAATTATCTTAGTATTTGCCTGGGGTTCTGAGCCTGCACCAAGTGATTAAAGATACTTTTGGAAATTACTGTTTTTGTTTGCACTCCTTCCTCTAATTGTTTGCTAAATAATTTACCATCATTGTGTTTTGAATCTCTGAGTACTGCAAATAGTACTTAAATAATATGTGTTAATGCAGAGAGAAGTAAATACAGATGTGTAAAAAGTATGTGGAAGAGGAGAGGAAGGAGTGAGCACACCCAGGCTTTAGGGGCAGAGGTTAAAAGGAACATGAGTATCTTCCTCACCTAAATAGCAGGTGATAATTTACAGATAGTTGGTACCAAAGAGCTATAATGCTTCAGGCAGACCTGCAGGATCTGTCTTTTATTATGTGGATGTTAAGTGGACTGTTATGAACTTAAAGACGTAGCAAGTTTTCTGATGGTTTGTATTTCTGAATATCAAGTAATGCACCAAACTAGGTCCTTCCAGAAACCAAACTCTCTCCCTCTCCCTAACAGATACTTCTTGTGCTGCACCCATTTGTTCTCAGTAGCCCTCATCTGAAACTCGCTGGGCATCTTTCTATGTATTTCACTGTTTTCTTGATGGTCATAGTGATGCCTGCAGTGTTCAGGCTATTCTGTAAACATGTTAGATATCCTTTCAGCATGAATTCAACTTAGCATATGTTTCACCTCTTTGTGCCCTACCAAATGCATGGCTCCAGTTTGTAAGCATGTCATGCATTACTGCTGTCTTTTCTGTTGAGATGAATTAAAGCAAATGATGCAGTGAGGTTATTTAAACAGAAATTGAAATTCTGGGAAAGAGGTAATGATGGAAAAGTTCTGTCTTTTTGATTTCTGATCTGATTTCAAAGTTGTGAGTAAAAGGGAAGCTATGAGTCTCTTACCCTTTTGACTGTTATTATCTTGCTTAATCCACTAAAACTCCTGCAACTTAGAAAACACAATGGAGTCCAGAAGTCAATGACCGAATAATTACCAGAAGGCATTGGCCAGCCTTGGATGGCTGCAGTTCTTGCACTTGTCACTGCTATGCCTCATCAAATCCACAACAGAAACTTCTAGTATTAGGAAAGAACTCTTGCAAGCTTGGACGTGATATCCTGTGTTAGTCCTGGGCCAACAACCTACCTTGTGTGTAACTCAGATTATGCATATATATATGACAGATAAAACTGATTACACTGATGTGTTGTAAGAAAATGGCTGAAAGCACTGATTTCCACAAAATACTGACTGGCTTCCCTTCCTCCTGTGTGACAATGCAGCCCTTCATTAATCCTCAGGTGATCCCACTACTAAAGTCAGCTACATAGTCTTACACAACAGTCCAGCATCAGTGGATGCTGAATGGTTGTGATAGCACTTTTTTGTTAGATTTAATTCAACCAGTGATGGATATTTCCCCATATCCTTTACAAATATAGGAAGAAAAAATTAAGCAAAGTATGAAGAAAGAAAGGTTGGGAATTGCCCTACATATTTATCGACAAACCATCCGCTTCTATCCTTTGGCACATCTGGGCTGTCCACATGCTAAACCTTTGGGAAATTTAGTTACACTCCACAGAAATTTCTCAAAAAAACCTGTGGAGAAAAATTTCATGGGGATGGCATAGTGTTAATGTAGGAAAATGCCATTTGCAAACCTCAGAACAGTCCTGATTAACTACATTTAGTCCTTCTTTGCTAGGTAAAAAATAAAAGGAAACAAGCACAGAGTGCCCTGTGCTCAAATTCCCTCATGTCCCTATTCATGTAGCAAGTCCTTCACATTCTTGGTGGATGTATTGGTACTGTTCTCCACCCAGCCAACTCACTGGCTATCCATAAACTCATATTGGCTAACTCCAGATGACCTGTAGACCTCTGGCAGTATATCAACTTACATAAAGACTTTCATGTGCATATAAATGAGAGTGGCTGAGTCAAATGAAGCAACAGTAAATACCTTTTTAAAAAAAATGAAAAGCAACCCAGGCAGTCTGCATCTTTCCTTCCTGCTTTTCTCTCATATGCACAATTCCACCTTAGTCTGTTCAAGTAGACCTCTTTCCCTGGTCTTCATGCTTTATCTTGGATTTCTGTCTTTCCATTTATTCTAATTTTTCAAAGGAGTTTCTTGGATCACTTCTTTCTTTAACTAAATATTCAAGACATCAGTAACATTAGCACCATGGAAATTTCCTTGTCTACATCCAAATAAGAGAGTTTAACAGTTGCCAGATTTCATATTTAGGGGTGCAAAATGAGGTCTGGCATGTAACAGCCTCAAGTGAAAGAACCACAGAAGCCTTTTCCTAAGCCTTATACTGTCCAAAGCAGCCCTTGGTTTGCTTACTGCAGATCTAGGTAAAGAAAACAGGCACATGTGCTTAGTCAAAGGCTTAGGCTGGGCTCTTTCGCACTCCCCAGATCATCAAATTGTTTTATATGCCAGTGTCACTTTTTGCAATTACAGTTTTCTTTCTCTTGCTGTAGGAAGAATGAAAAACAAAACTTCATATTCAACAACTTGGTGAAAATGTCTCATGTCAAACCCAGAACAGCACAGGCAGAACTGAGTCACCCAAAACACTGATTCACCTTAAAATTAAACGCATGCTCTCTTGAGCAAAATGCTTACCCTTTAAGCACATTAAGATACACAGCTGTGCTCTTCTTTGTAGCAATTCTTAATAATGCCTTCCCTCCAGTTACCTCTGCAGGTTTCCTCAAAAGTCCTGTCCTTCTCCATCCCTCACTGGTATCCAATACACATTCCCTCCCTTGTGAAAGGCACATATGTATGTTCTGTGTCCTGGGTTAGCTGGTTGTTGAATAGCTGCCTGTTCCTCAGGCTGCCAGTGTATGACTGTCTCTTGCGCATTCAGCTCCTACTCTTCCAAATGGCTTTCTCTCCCAAACAGCTTTCCCAAAATCTTTTGTGTCTGTGTTCTAGGCACTTGCTCACGATACACATTAAAGGAAGGACATGATTACCTATATTTGGCCCTGTAGATATGATATGAGAGAAATCTAAGACATGGTCTTGGACTCCGTGACCTGGAACCTCCCATGTCAGCTTTGGAAGTTGTGTCACATCTCCATAT
Organism: Pelecanus crispus; assembly: GCF_030463565.1. Taxonomy (NCBI): domain Eukaryota; kingdom Metazoa; phylum Chordata; class Aves; order Pelecaniformes; family Pelecanidae; genus Pelecanus; species Pelecanus crispus. Next base: position 57,855,934 of record NC_134648.1, read on the forward strand.
ACCTCCAATAACCAATATTGTTACACACAGCAGGAGAAGGCAAACTGAGTCTCTACATGCCGGCGATTCATCTAAGTATTTTTTCAATGGAAAGCCCTTCTTTGCCATACAGGTCCCAACCTTTGCCACTCAACAGGTGACAGTAAAGACAGTTAGCTCCAAGACTGAGCAATTGTGTTATTACATCCATACTCATATTACAAACCATGGCATCCGAATTTGCTTACCAACCAAAAAACTCACTGCTTTCTGCCAGATTAATACAGGCAGATCCTTCCAGTAGTTATTTGGCTGTTCTGAGTACTTGGCCATCATCTGTTCCTCTCTGCTGTATGTAGCAGGGCTGACAGCTGGGGACAGGAGTCAGTTCTCCAAATTCAGAAAGAGACAGCAATCAGGCTTCCAAGCCCTGAAGGTGACATTTCCTGACTGTTAAAGCAGAAAAAGCATTCACATACAGATAGCAGGGCCAACCTTTGGAGACAGAATGGCAGGACAAATTCTCAAATCTGATTGAATATCAAATAAATAAATAGCATTCTGGCACAGAAACCTGCAGAAATGTTGCTGCACTACACACAGGCTCATGCATGCCAGCCATGTTTTTACCCCTGGTCTAGGCAAAGCTTTGCACAGTAATGGAAATGAAAGAGCACATGCACTGCAGCCTGATTATTGCCTCTACTTTATATGTGAACACTGTATGTGGTGTTCTTGACTCCATATAGATTCTTAATGGTTAGAATATTATTGACAGACTTGAGGCAAAATTCATTCTTTTCATGCCCAGAAAATAACGAAGTCCTATCTGGAATAAAAAGTAGGCTTTTTATGGATGTTTGATTACATAACTAATAGCAATAGTCTGAGTTTCTTGAGCTGAATTTGCTAGAGGAACTACACTTATTTTCCTTCCTTCTTTCCTTTGCCTCCAGCTGCGTGTTCCAGAACAGGACTTCCATTCTTCTTTGTCTATCCATTACAAAAGCATAGTCTACAGGAGAGTATTCATGTAGAGAATGGTACTGCTGCCATCTACTTGTTGAGGGAAGCATCACTTTCTTGTTAGCTTGAACACAGCTTGGTTTATGATCCAAATCACCTTTGTTTTCCCTAAGTCTAAATATTAATCAGAATTTTTATGTCACTTGTGCTATGCATCCACCAGACAATCCACCCACACCTTATCTTTTCCCTTAGTCAAAGCAATGCAAAACAAGTAGTTGCATGAACACTATAGTTTCCTATTTCATGATGGGATTAAGAGTACTTAATAAGATGCCAGCTCTGACAGAAACGTTTTCTGTAACTATGGCATTAATAATGTCTCTCTCACATGGATTCTCTTGACTTCTACTATGGCCAAGCTCTTACCACAGTGGGGACCTTCATTTGGCAGACTGCCCTGGCAAAACTTGTCTTTATGATGTAATAATATACATCTACTGTAAACACAATACCTATTTTTTTTTTTTTATGTTTGTGTTTGAGGGATCTTTGAGTTTCATGGAGGTGCCTGCCTGTGATTAAGAGCAAGTTTTGGTCCTGTATGCCCAAATCACCATGACTCAAAATTTAACTAAAATGGAAAGACTCCATAAAGGGCTGCCACTTGCTCAGCAGGACTGCCCAACTTCTCTGTTCCCTTTGGCATGAGTGGAGGGCTTTTTCTGCTGTATGACTTGCTTTCATGGTGGTGCTGTGGTTAACATGCTGTTGTGTCCATTTTGCTCTCTGTGTGTCCACCAGGGGAATTCTGCAGCAAAAATTTTCTCCAGAATGATTTCAGCGAAAAAAACCCTGATTTTCATATTTGTTCCTTGTGCTGCTTTTTAATTTTGCTGCCTAAACAGCACCCTATCAAATCAGCTACAAAAAAAACCAAAACCAAAACCAAAACCAAAAGAATCTGGATAATGGCTTAGCTGCATTATTGGAGGACAAACATGCCTGTCTGATTCCTTTATAGACTGGGTATTGAGGACATGCTTAAAACATTTAAGAGAATGTCATTTCCAAAGTGCCTCATTGCTGAGCCTTTATCTTTCTGGCGATTTGCTACATGTCAAAATTAATACAGAAACTGTATTTTGGAATTATTGGAAAAGCCAGTTTACAGATACTTTGGTTCTGGCAATGTTTGTGCAATATATAGATGTAAAGAAATAAACTGACATTTTCTGATTTACAAGTTTCATCCTCTTCAGCAAAATGTTTTGATCTTTCTTATAATACTCTTTTCAAATGCCACAAAATTGCGTTGTGTTTTAAAACACCCTTGCTGAAAGTTTTATACATTGGAGCTTCCTTCTGGCCTCCGTAAATGTCATTACAGCACTCAAAGGAATACTGTGGTCTGGAAGCACTTCTAAAAGCCTAACAACAGAAGAAATATGTTAGATCTTGAAGAAGTAGGAACTAATGAATGCATCCCACATTCTCTCTTTCTCTTCTGTCTCTTTTTTCAAACCTTAACCACTGGGACATGAGTTCCAACCAAATTTTAAACCTGTTTGACTCATTCTCCTCTTGGAGCTGCACGAAGGGCTGCAAACAGAATGAGGTGCTATGGAGGAGTCCATGTCCCAGTTTCATCTCTCAGGGTGAATCTGGGTTAGTTGAGGGAAGCAATGATGGGCTTACCATGACACAGCTAATTCACTCAAGGAATTGTTGCCTGCTAAGCAGGGCGGGCAGCTTGGTGACATTCAGACAGGCACGTTATGATAAGTGCATCCACAGGCTATGCACATCTAGTTGCCTATTAACTTCTTTGTCAAAGAAAAGAAACAGAGTGTGCAGCACCAAGTGATGCCTCCAGCTGGCATTGGTCAGAGTTTCCACAGAGCTACAGCTATCCTTCACTATGAAATCCTCAGGCAGAAAATGACACAGAAATTCAAACAATCATTTCAGAGACTACAACTTTTTATTATGATTCAATTCTAAACATCTCTGCTTCACTTGTGTGCTGTTAAGTTAAAAAATTGCTTTCCTTCTAAGCTCTCATGAGTAAAGCTACATTTTTGCTGCTAGGTTCAGTGATCCAATGCATCTTTAACATCTACAAATGCTGAAACAGCTATTAATAGCAACTCTGCACCAGGGATTTTCTAACCACAAATATTTTGGTATGTACACTGCAGAAAGCTCTTATAATAAAATCATAACAAATTTCATGATAATAAGATTTATATCCACAACCTGATGTGCTACATTATGTCCAAATTTTAAAATGGATCTCAGTAAATTTGTAGGGTATCTTAGCAATGAGTTTTATCAATGGTTCAAAAAGAAAGAGTTTGAGATAAGCAGCTAATAAATTAATAAGGAAATCAGGAATAGAGAAAGAATCATTTGAAGGAACTGTACAAGAACTCATACTTAACAGACATCTTAGTGCTCCAACTGTCTGCCAAAGTCTTTTTTTTAATGCTAGAAAATGCTGATGACTTAGAGTGTGGCCATTTCAACAGTTGAGCCACAGACCTCCAGCAGGGAGAGGGGAATGAGCAGATGGGGTCTGGGCTGGATGCAGGGAGATAGGTGGATGGGAGGAAAAATCCACCTCTGCCAGAGAGTCGCTGTTCGATCCAGCAGCTCGTCCAGGTAGAAAACTCCTGGCTGTGACCACTATTTTCTTTTCCTCCTCTTCTGGAGGCTTTCACCTGAACTGTGTTGTGCCAGATGTACTTTTCTGTACAACCATGCTCTCACAGGGAATGGAAAAAGAGAAACAGAGCTGAGGCCAGGAAAATTAATAAATCCATCCTATACTGAATATATGTTATTTCACAAAGTCCATTGATCACTATGGTGTGGCACTGTACAGGTTAGTAAAAGACAGTAGTTTCAATTTTTTTGTGTGTAATGGAAAAGCATAAAAGGGCACAGAAAGGGCCCCTCTGAAGGTGTGGGAAAGACTAGCCTGAGAATTGGAAGTTCGGAGGATAGGAATGAGAAAAGACCACTTCATATTTCTCTATTACTATATTCCTTCTTTAAACATTTGCTACTGGCCACTCTGTGAGAAGCCACAGGGCTTGAGGGATGGACCTCTGCTCTGACCCTGTGCATCTGGGCTTGAAGGCTTGTTCCCAGGGACAAGGACCAAGGGAAGATGCTGTGCAGGAGGCTGGCATGGAAATTCCCAGTGGAACAGCAACACACGCTCCCAGAGCCACCACTGAAGGCGGGCAGATGAGAACCAGGTTAGTCCCCTTTGAAAAGTATCTCACAGTCACCGTCATATTCTAAGATTCCATCAAAATATTTTCCCATATGAATTTCTGTTCAAATACATGAGACAAAAACAGTGGTAGTAAGCTGTATTAAATAAATTCTGGAAAGCTGCATATAGCCTGTCCTCCAGTGCACACTAAACAGCTCAATTCTCTCACAGGCTGTACTTGGGGAGGGAGGAAGGATGCTCTTCGCATATGCATCCATTCTGGAAACAGTGATCAAACTGATCCAAAAAAGTGTTCTTTTGCCTCTATGGTGATATTCTGGAGGGTGATTTCTTACATGGCAGGGACACCTGCTGGTGCTAAAGCAATCCTGCAGAGCACCCAGCTTATCCCAGAGTCACCCTGGTGCAGTCGAGGGGATGAGGGAGCCCATGATACAGTGCTGAAGGGAAGGACCTGAATGACAGGGAGCAGCTGTCCAGCCTCTCAGCTGCCCTCTCTTTGTTTGCAGAGGCGCATAATAATATTACTTTGCAGTACAATTTATTAGGAAGATGAATTTAAAATTTTAATCGTTAAGAAAACTCACTATAAATCAATAATCGTACATTTTTTAAGGCACCACCAAAATATAAATCATACACTTATCCAGCTGCAGTGAACTATGCTATATGAATAATACAATTTGTGCACAATTCATGTATGGGCAGCCAGGATTACAATGCTGGTATTTCAACCTCAAATCGAAATACTTTGCATTGATGTCTGTAATGATTTATCACAATAGGAGGAGAAAAATGGAACAAGGTTAGTGTTCAAGTACCTGCAGAAGTCCCAAAAGGATGTCTGTTTGCCACATGCGATGAGCATATCTAATGCACATCGCAATATCTGCTCTTGCAAACACAGCTGCTTTAATGGTCCCAGTGACTCACTTCCATGCCGCTGAAGGTGGCTGGTTATGGTGCTGCAGTGGCTCAGCTTTCCCCTTCCCTATCTCCATCCTCATTCCCCATGGTTTTATCATGCAGAAGGGATTTTGGTAATATGATTTGCATATCAACAAGTAGTTCCTAGTTTACGGTGGCTCTGGAGAAGATTACATCATAATAAAACAATTATTGTGCAATATTATCAATATTGATTTTTGGACCATGTATTTAAAACCTGGAGGGGGGCTGGGGGGGGGGGGGAGCTTACCTAAGGACCTTGCTTTTGAAAATCTATGCCATCATAAAAGAGAAATGATAGTCGTCTCCAGCAGTAATCAGGCAAAAATAATGAAATTCTGCCTGAGAAAAAATGTCCATTTTTTACTTTCCCACTTTCTGTGGAGAGGCAATCATTGATATTTTTTAAATAGTCTTTGTAAATAGTCTGGAGTTTTGATGTATCAGTATTTATATGCGTGAAAGCAGCTGTATAAGGGAGGAAAAGTGTGTGTGTATATACATACGTGTGTGTGTGTATATATATATAGATAGCCTCTGCTATGTTCTGAGGCTGTTATGGTGTAGCCCTGCAGACTGGCTCCCTTCAGCATCTCCATATGGAGCCTGAGGGCTTTGGCCCAGAGCCCGAGGAGGAAAAGAGCCTTTTCCTAGAAGTCATGGGGAGAAAGATGGTGTAAGCAGGAGCTCCTTGATGTTTGTGGAGCCGACACGTATTCAAAAATGGTAATGGAAGCTCACTGGAATGAGTCATAACAGCATGGGTTAGCTGGGCTTCATTTTTATGTGAGCTTGGTGGTATTTAAAGGCATGTTTGTTAAATCTTACTGTGTTTGAAAGTTGCTATAAACATAAGCAACATTAGCAAGGAGACCTTGTGCAGAACCATGTTCCCGTGGTGTCTGCAGAGAGAGTTATTTTATTGTATTGTATTAATTATATTATACTACAAACCATGAAATATTATTTTCATTATTATATTATACTGCAAACCCCCCATTTTGCAGCTGGAGAAAACCAAATTTTCAGGTTAAATCAGAAACCTGTTTTGTTTGGTGGTTTTGGTTGGGGGGTTTTTTGGGTCATCCCCCCAGCCCCCCACCTCGTAAGCAAAACTACAGGGCCAAAGTGTTCTGCGTTCCCCCGGGCAGAGAGCCCAGGCATGGGGGATTCTCAGCTTGTGAAGCCACAGTCACCTCCTGGCACACTGGGAGCCTGTTTTGGGAAGGGCTGAGGATGTGAACAAGAATAAATTTGATCTACTCGCAGAGCAAAGAGCTGCAGGAAGCATGTCGCAGTGGTCGCAAGGGGGCAGAAGCAGCCCAAGATTAGGTCTGCTGCTCAAAGGTGGCTTTCCCTACCCTCGATTCCTTCTTTTACTTTCAAACTCATAAAATCCACTTTGGACAAAAAGCACACAACTTAATACAGTTATTCCCAGACGTATTATTAGCTCAGTCCTGAAAAAAATGCCTGAAACGATTTTTGTTTGTAGTCTGATGAAGAGATCAGCTTTCTTGGGAGCTGAATCTTGGGAACAAGAGGCCAGGGAAGCCAGGGTTTTAACAGCATCCTTACCCACTCTCTCACTGTTCTCTTAAAACCCAGTTGCAAGACAAGTTCTGTCATTGGGGAAAAGAGAAAAATGTAGAAAATATACTAACTTCTTCAGGTGCAATACATTTATAACATCATTATCTCCACTTGCCCCCCTTTGTAAGTTCATGTTTTGGTTCTGATACCAAGAGGTTGTTTGTATGCATTCAGCTTTAACTATATCAGTGTCCTTGCTAATTCCAGTGAGGCCATAAAAGTAGAGCAAAGATACAAGGCTTTTCAGGATCATGGCCCTATGGTGTAATCTTTTTAATGCACAGATAACACCTGACCTTATATAGCTGGAAGTCCTGGAAATCTCTCTATGCACAGAAATTAGCTCCAAAATTATTTCAAATTACCTCAAAGAATCATCATGAGATTGGGGTCTTTGCATCAGATTATATAAACTTGGGGTTTTGAGCTAAAATCCAAATCAGAGCCTGCTCCTTCCTGCCAACAGCTCTGGATCTGATGGGTATGCAGCATCCCTCCACAGCTGTGTAGACGCAGCCTCCTCAGCTCCAGCTCTGCTGGCTGATGGCTTCCAGCAGCGTCGAGGAGCCAGCATGGGCAAGCACAGGCCCTGCTGGACTGGGCACAGCCATTCCAAACTGATCCAGAACTTCTGTATTAGACAATAAGCCTGTAATTAGAGCTCTGAGCAATGACTCATTTTCCCCATATTGTTGAATAACGTAGCTACTGAAATATGCATTATGGACAAAACTTGTAATGACCATTTTTAGAAACAACTCCATTTATCACTTAATGAAAAGGACAGATAGAACACCTAGTGAACTTAGCTGAATCCCCTGCTTAATGTAATACATGTCTACTGAAACAAACCCATTTATTAATGGGGAACTTAATTCACTGGGGAATGGAATAATATAACTAATAATATAATAATACAGTAAAATAAAATAAATGAAATACAGACAATAGCATGAGTGGTGAACAAACTCAGGAATCAAACACTCTTGCTTGATGTCATTTGCACGTTTCCTTGGGGTAAAGAGATAGACCTTCACACATGCTAGACCCTTGGGTAGCCTGAGACACAAAAGAATTTGGAGATAAGTAAACAGCTTCCTACTGTGCCAGTTCTTGTCTGTGTGACCGTCATTACAATTTAGAGGTGGCATGAAATGAAATCTTGATTCTTTTCAGGGATTTCAAACTGTGATTCATCTTGCAATATACTAATGATGATGGTTTCTAGTTTCTACTAATTAATTCCTAAATTAAAATTGCAGATTTCACTAATCCAAGAAGGACAGCAAATTCTTTTGATGACAAGAACAGAGTCCAAAATGTTCCTGACAAAGTGGAAAATGGACTTAAAAATAGGATGAAACTAAAAAGAAGCCAGAATTAAATTAAAATAAGCCAGACATGATATATAAGTGGGATTAATCATCCCCATTGGTACAGGATGGGGAGCAACTTTCTTCAACAGTTTCGAAGAAAAAAATCTGGTCTAGTATCATCATAAACTGGCCTTTGGTCAACCATGTCATATCATTACAAAAATGGGAAATGTCATCCTAGGAAGTATGGTCAAGAATAAAACCTGCAAGGTATGCGAAATAATTCCTTCCAGTGTACCATTCTTTGGTAAAGCTTCAGCACAAATACATTATTCACTTTTGAGTGATGCTGTCTGAGGAATAGACCAATGGGATCTGCTTAGTTTGAAGAAGTGAGGATGAAAAAGAGTATTGACTCCTTGCTATGAGGTGGGAAGCAGGAGAATTGAAGGGATTCAACCCTCAAAACTGGGCTTTTACAACTGTAAAGAGTAAAAAAAAACCCACACTTCTCTTAAAATCCTGATCAGAAACTCCAATAGGAAAAAGGGAAGAATAATATGATATAATAAATTAATAAATGAATGTGTACAAATGATGATAGAAAGGAATTCAAAGTAAGGAATTTTGAAGTTTTAATTTCTATTTTAGAAAACACAAAATCATGGCTAGTACATTAGAGATGAAAACTTCACTAACTCCACTGATATTCAAAGACTAAAGTTTCTGAGAAGACCTAATAATTTCTGCAGCTGACCTCTGTATGAGTATGAGCTCAGCCCCCAAGGAACATTGTTTCAGAGGGAAGCTCTTCCTGCTTACCACACCACTAACATAAAACTATTCTAGTTTATGTATGGGAAGTGGGTCTAATTATGTTGTTGTCTGCAATTAAGCTCATTTTACAAACTGTGTTTCTGGAAAGTTCCAGCTCATCTCTTGTTTTTGAGTTTTTTTTCCTGCTCTTCTCTTTCTGATAAGTTTTACGTATGCTAAATAATCCTAAGGAGAGGCTTATGTGATCTATAACTCTTATTGCTTATGGTTTTCTAAGTAATTGTCTATATTTCTAAAGCTACCTTCAGTATAAATTCACTTAATTTAAGACCTAAGAGGATAGATACTGTAAGCCTGGTCTGCAAAATGGCATAAGAATGTTCTCTAAATACTTAAAAGAGGGCTGTAAGGAGATGTGGTGGGTTGACCTTGGCTGGCTGCCAGATGCCCACCAAGCCGCTCTCTCTCTCCCTTCTCAATGGGATGGGTGAGAAAATAAGATGAAAAAGCTCATGGGCTGAGATAAAGACAGGGAGATGCTTAGCAATTACCATCATGGGCAAAACAGACTCGACTTGAGGAAGATTAATTTAATTTATTGCCAATTAAAAATAGATTAAGGTAGTGAGAAACAAAGACAAAACTAAAAACACCTCCCTGCACTCCCTCTCATTTCTTCCTCCAGGCTCAGCTTCACTCCTTTGTTCCCAGCTCTTCTACCTCCTTCCCCCAAGTGGTGTAGGGGGATGGGAAAATTGGGTTGTGGTCAGTTCATAACCCTTCACCTCTGCTGCTGCTTTCTCCTCACACTATTCCCCTGCTCAAGCATGGGATCTCTCCCAGGGGTACACTCTTTGAAGAACTCTCCAGTGTGGGTCCTTCCCACAGGGTACAGCCCGTCAGGAACAGAGTGCTCCAGTGTGGGTCCCTCATGGGCCACAGGTTCTGCCAGAAAACCTGCTCCTGCACTGGCTCTTCTCCATGCGCTGAACCTCCCTCCAGGACCCTGCTACTGTGTGGGGTCTCCATGGGCTGCAGTGTGGATATCTGCTCCACCGTGGTCCTGTACAAACTGCAGGGAGACAATCTGTGTCACCATGGTCTTTTCCACAGGCTGCAGGGAATCTCTGCTGTGGTGCCTGGAGCACCTCCATCCCCCTCCTTCTTCACTGACCTGCATGTCTGCCAGGCTGCTTCTCTCACATTTTCTCATTCCTCCCTCTCACAGCTGCTGTGCAGTATTTTTCACCCTTTCTTAAATATGTTATCACAGAGGCACCACCAGCATCACTGATGGGCTCAGCTTTGGCCAGCAGTGGGTCCATTGAAGCCAGCTGGAACTGGCTGTGTCCCACGTTGGAACAGCTCCTGATGTCTTCTCACAGAGGCCAGACCTCCTGCTACCAAAACCTTGTCATGCAAACCTAGTACAGGAGGATAGTCAAGTCTCCATGATGGTGTTGGACACGATGAAGAATAAATTGCAGGAAGGGAGATAGGCATTAGCCGTTCTTGCAGTGAGGCTAATGAAACAGCAGGATTTCATGAGAAGGCTATGAAATTTTGATTACAGGATGTGTTTAAAAACAGACTGAAAAGCCTTCTGTCAAAAGTGATTGTATTGCAGAGTAGAGGTAGAGGAGAGGGCCTTTTCTGATCCCTTCCAATTCTGTGATCTTGTCAGATGGAAAGAATTAGTTAATTGGTTTCACATAAGGTAACTTTGCTCTGGGGGCAAAGACATGATCTGGGACTTTAGTTGACTGATTTATTATATTTTCTTGTTTAGTATTTTGTGATAATTTCTTAGATTTTATTTTTCCCCCCTCTTATTTCTTACCTTAAATTAAGTTTTTGCAGTTGTGTAGTCTCTTACCTGTAAGCTATTATCTGTTGGTCTGACTGGAAGTTTTACAGTGCTGTCCATGTCCATTACCATTCCAATTTAGTATTTACTGTATGTAATCGATAGCAGTAGTAGTCCCTAGCAAACTTCATAAAGTGTTTGGCTTTCTTTTGCTTTCACACTAAAAATTCCTGCTTTGGGATTTGTCCTTTAAAATGTAGAATATGTTCATTTGTGTTTTGTTTGTGCCATCAGCATGGCTCCTGTTTATTAACAAACAGATTGTTTCTGAGAGTGGATACTTTCTGGTTATTGCATTTTTCCTCAGGTGCAGGCATCATACATTCAAATATTCGGTGCTGACCACTTTCTTTTGGGCTGTCTACACAGGCTGTTAATGAGCTTGAATATTGCATTAAAGGCTTGTTGACAGCTGCCCAGAGAAGAGTAATCTTCTATGGATGGAGTAATAGCAAGTAAATATTAAAGTCTGTTCCCAAGACACTCAGCCTGTGAGCTTTGCAAAGCGAGGAAGGCATTTTGCTCTTCGTGCCGTGCTGTAATGGTAGAGGAGGGAGCACGCTGTTGCTGCCCACGTCCTGGTGTGCCTCTGCAGAATCCCACCTCCAAGACGGGACAAACCAGGTACCATCAGACACTACCTCCTTCCCTGCCCTTTCCTCTCCGGTTCACAGGGAAAAAGTATCCTGAGCATTGGGGACTGGGAGGGTTCCCAACCTGCACAAGCAGAGAACCAGGAGCGCTGAACATGCCATGGGAAACACTGACCAGGCAGCCTACACGCAGCCTGCATGGATTGTGGTTAGCCTGGTGGAGCCCTAGCCCATGCCTAGGACTCACAGGCACTGTGGTTATACACATGAACTCAGTAATACAAGGTCCCTTAATAGCTATATTTTTCTGAGCATTACATTCACATTAGAAAGACTAACCAAAGCAATTAACTTCACTGCAGTGCTGAATTAGAGACACTAAATTCCTCAAGGCCAGGAAATTTAGGTAAGCTATGAACTTTTCTGAAACACATTTGATTTTATCTCTCATTTCCTGCCCTTTTCATAAACAGTCAGAAAGGTTTCCCAATACACTATCATGCAATCAACCTGATGATTTACTTTAGAGAACATCCTGGGTTCTAGAAAGTATGTGTTACCATGCTGAATTTGCACAGTGTAAAATCACAGCTGGACTTATCAGGGTAGAAGGTTAATTTGGAACAGCTGTTGTAAACTAATGACACCTCCCCCCCGCCCAAACCATGAAGAGAAGGTAGTGCACTGTATATCTGTGTTTGTGTTAATATTAGGGAATGAAATCATGGGAGAGGAGAGGAGAGGAGAGGAGAGGAGAGGAGAGGAGAGGAGAGGAGAGGAGAGTTATTCTTTGCAAAAATTCTCATGGCTCTCTGGTTTTAGGCAGATTTAGAAAAATCTTTGACTTCTAAATTTTAATGCTGATTTGCAAACTTTTGGTGTTTGAAAAGCTAAAGGCATCTTTCACTTTCTTTTTCTTTTAGAGGAACAAGAATGTGACAGAATTTGGTCACTAAAGAATGACGTACTCCTACTCATTAGGCACTCCTGCTATTCCTGATGCCAAACGCAGCCTGCTAAGCTCAGTGCATGCAGAAATACAAGAAAATCACCATAAAAAACACAGAAGTACCTTCAGCATGCTGGTAGTATCCAGCATTACGTTTTAGAAATGGTACCTGAAAAAGCTGTCTGACAAAGGTGTGAGCATTTGTAACCATCTGAGAAAGTGAGATGGAGACAGCTGCCTTAAATCCTGTTACTAACAACCTGCTACGGTATGCTGAGCAGCCTCTCCAATTGAATTAAAACCACTGGAGGAAGTAGAACAGTTCCGTTTACATGTTGCCAGGCTATTATTCAAACCCTTCATTGGAAACACCCAAAGCAAACACCAGCAACAATGAGGGCAAGAACGGTGCACACTGTTGTGAGACTAAGCTCTTGACAGCACAGGAAACAACACTTTCTCTGCAAGTCTCATAGAAGAATAAGAAACGTAATTGGAATTCATATACCAGCTACATGATGATTATTTAGACATACCAGGTCTGACAAAAATAAACACTCGTGTTACTTTTTCTTAGGTACACTGTTTTTTCAAGGTGTAGTAATTCCACTTAGGGTTCAGGAATGAAGTTGCAGTAAGCACTATTTTAAATTGCAACTTGTAAATAAACAAGATATATTATCTGACACAACATAAAAATATTTAATTTGGACGCATAAATACCTTTTAATACCCAGAATTAAAATATTAGAAGATTGTGACTGTAGTCACTTAATGAGCACTTTGAGGAAGACAGCAAGTGAAACAGGCTCTGACATACAGTGTACATCTACACATCTGCTCTACCACATGACATTTCTAAATGGGCTTCCCTACAACAGTATTTGACAAGTGATGAAAGCTGGGTTGTTAAATCTGACAGTCTCTCAAGTCTGTATCTCCAGGATACTTTTTGTTAAAAGGCTCTCAGCTTTGGGTCTTCCTGAACAGAACTCCTACTTTAATAATTGCACCAGCACATTAAACAAGTCCACTTGTTTATCATGCCCTATTTTGTAGAAGGAATCAAGCATTTAAAGATGTTTGTTGGAGGCACCTGAAAAAAGACCTGAATTCTTGAAAGGTGGATGCACAAGATCATTTATCACCTTCCCAAGAAGTACATAAAATGAATAACACAAAAAATAAATGTGTAGTATATCATAGTAATGTTATATTCTATATAATATACAATGTATATTATATACATAATTACAATAATTATATGAATCCATATAGTAAAATACAATTATGTAATTATATTTTATAGTAATATATGTACTGATATTTGCTTTAAAATACAAAATCGTTTATTAGCCTTAGCCTTTTGCTCCAAAATGTGACCAGTTCCTACATTTTTAAAACTCTGAATTTCATTGTAATTTGCATTTGCCAGTATAGCTAATTTTGGGTATGTGTTTCAAAACTGTCATTGTTAAGTGTGTGAGAATATGACGTGTATTTACTATCCATTGAATGAATGACCAAATTCCAATATCCCAGTCACTTTCAAAAAAAGAAAGAATTTATGATATTCTCTTCCATCAAAATGCTCTAAGAACAGTAATACCCCAATATCCCCCTAAAATAGGTGTGTATGCTCACCTTCAGTAATAGTTGGTCCAACCCTGTAAGGTGTGCCTGAAATCCCCTGCCCTGAGGCACTGGTGTCTTGCTCTAAAGACTTCAGATCTGACTGCCTCAGCAGAGCTGAAGGGCTGTCCCATAAAACATAGCAGCAGTCCTTAGCATGAGGACAGAAATCATGGCTTGCAAGTCCATGTTCCTACTATCTGACCATGGTCAAGCACCCTCTTGTGCTCTTCCCATCTCTCTGCATCGAGTTCTTTTTACATAGATCATTTTCAGGAGGAGGAGTGGAGAATAACTAACCAAAATAGTCTAGTTGAGTATTTAGAAAATTCTAATGAAGATGGGAGATACAGGCTTGATACAACACTATCTGATATCCTATGTCCAAAATTTAGACCCTCAAAACCCTACTTAGTTTCCACATAATACTTAAATGTCTGCCTTTGGTATAAGCAAGTTTCCTAAATATCTCATTCTGGACAGGTGAGGAGACATTTTAATTTTGACAGAGTATGCCTCTCTGTACAGTTGCTGTACAGACTCATAAGCTAGACTTTTCTGTGCCTATCTGTCTCAGTGACAGGGCTGAGTCTCTTAATTGTTTCAGCCCACACCTACCAGATAAAATACTATATAAAATAGCAGCAATGTCTCCTTGTCCCTGAAAGCCACCTAAAGTATTCGTCCTTCCTCAGCTGCCAGAGTAAGCACATATTATGCATCTCCTTGGAGAGTTTCCTGATCATCATGAATGATTTATTCTAGACTGGACTATTCTTTCTGCTTCTCATCGAGTCCCTGCATATTCACCAGCCTCAAGAGACCAAGTGAAGAAGAGTAAACCCAGTGTTCAGTAGCTATAGCACCAACTAGGAGGACAGAGAGCTAGCTTCCAGTCTCTACATCAGTAAATAATTAAATTTAAATATTTGACCATTCAGCATTGCAGCCCCTAAAATCTCACAATAAATACCTGCCAGACTGTCGGAGAAGTGTGCAGACATTGATCTATACCTTTTCTTTTTTCAGAAATAATCCGCAAACACATTTTGATCTCTGTGAAAATGTTTCTCAAGTTCAAAGTAAATTACATGGGCAGTGTGTGTGAGCAGGCTCTGAGTGTCAAAGTCTTGGGCTTAAGTAAATACACCTAAATACCTGAGATCCAAACAAGTGCATTGCAAAATGGCTTGCAATGATAGGACAGGCTCACCTGTAATTACCAATCCAAAACACCTTGAAACTTTAAGGTGGCTAACAATCTGGGTCTGAAAGTATCTTACATCCTGGTCCATCTCTGCCTCAAAAGGATATGTGAAATGCTTTGTCCTTACCTTTAGGTATGTTCTTATAGCAGTGCTATGACAAAGCCGTGTGGTTAGGCTGTCGCTTAGTGCCCTGTTCATGTCTGTGCAGCTGAGACCCAAGAAAGTGGGAGATACGGTGTCTTTTTGTAATCAGTTTTTAGATGGTAGTAGATGTTTCCTGTGAATAGGTTATTTGGCAATATATTTTTTTTTTAAATAATGCTCCATATATGTCCTCATACTCTTGAATACATTATTTATGTTTAAAATGACACAAAACCTCTCTGCTGCTGCTCCTGGGATCAGAAGCAGGACCGGACTTGATTTACTGGAGAGCAAGACAGAGTTTTTGTGGTTCATGAATTAGTATCACCAAACAAGCATAAAGCATCAAAAACACTCAACTTGGAGAAATTACTGTAGCTCTGCTGTGGTTTATGAGGGAAGACTGTTACAACAATTAAGACATTGAGGTGCTGGAGCGTGTTCAGAGAAGGGCAACAAGGCTGGTGAAGGGTCTGGAGAACAAGTCTTATGAGGAGCAGCTGAGGGAACTGGGGTTGTTTAGCCTGGAGAAGAGGAGGCTGAGGGGAGACCTTATCGCTCTCTACAGCTACCTGAAAGGAGGTTGTAGTGAGGTGGGTGTTGGTCTCTTCTCCCAAGTAGCTAGCGATAGGATGAGAGGAAATGGTCTCAAGCTGTGCCAGGGGAGGTTTAGGCTGGAAATTAGGAAAAATTTCTTTACGGAAAGGGTGGTCAAGCATTGGAACAGGCTGCCCAGAGAGGTGGTGGAGTCACCATCCCTGGACGTGTTCAAAAAACAGGTAGACATGGCACTTCGGGATATGGTTTAGTCTAGTCTACCCTTGATTGGTTTAGGTGGGCTTGGTAGTGTAGGTTAATGGTTGGACTGGATGATCTTAAAGGTCTTTTCCAACCTAGACGATTCTATGATTCTATGAACTGCTCTTCCCCTCTGTCTCAGCTCTCCATGTAGGGAAGAGACTTGTGGCCTGTTGTTCTCTTTATGGAAATAGTAAGTTTATTAACAGTTTCTGTTAAATTCAGTAAGAGAAACTGCCCAAGACTGAATTCAACAAAAAGCTAATCAAACTGGCTTTCCAGTGATGGGATCTTATTCCTTAAATCTTCAAAGGGAAACTGTGTAAGTAAAGAGCGGAAAATAAAACTGGGACCTTCTTTGGGAGGCAAAGCTAAAAGGAGTCCTCTGTGTGCAGGAGACCTGGGGCTCTAGCAAACCATATACTGGGCTGTATTTGAAGACTGTACCAACAGGTTGGAGAAAATGGTCCATCCCCTCTATTCTGTACTTGTGAGACCACCTCTGGAGTACTGCATCCAATGTGGGGCTTCCCAGCACAAGAGGGATGTGGACACGCTGGAGCAGAGAAAGATCATCAGAGGATTTTCAGGATGGTTGGTGGGGCTGGAGCGTGGGGTATATGAAAATAGGCTGAGAAACCTAGAGTTTTTCAGCCTGGAGAAGAGAAGGTGAAGGGATCTTAGTGCTGTCTACAACTACTCATGGAAAAACAATGCCTTTATATTATAAATCTCACCATCTTGCTTTATGGAAGACTTTTTCAAATGGAGCGAAAAGCATTTGTCACTACACAAGAGATTACAGAAAGGACTTTTTTCACCAACTCAAGCCTAACCTTGAGAAATTTTCACCAAAGCAGGTGAGGTTTTCCTTAAGATTAGAACAAAATACTAAACCTTGGAGGGGAACACCTGCCACAGCAAAATAATTCTGTCCCTCCTGAATGTATCTTTAAACTCATTCAGTGTCTGGTTTGATAGGTGATTTCTTTCATGACATAGTTCAATGCATCTGTTTTGATTAGAACATGGTTTATTTGACTTGATAGGTGGTATGTATTGGGCCATAAAAGATGGATCAGTTTTGACAGGTGATGTGGCTTGGAGCTCAGTCAAAAACACTGATACTTCTGAGAGATGTTTGCTTTGGATAGTGATGTACCATTCAGTAGAGCTTACCAAGGAGCTGCATGCTTTAATAAATATAGGGTGTATTTACAGTGTATTTACCGAACATACTTTTTCCCAAATACTGAATTATGGAGCCTCAAAGTGTCTTCCTCATTACCTTTTTTTGTTTTAGGTTTATTGTCAGGAGTAGAGTATGTAGCACCTATTAAGAATGAATGCACTATGTAGCTATTTTTGGTTATTACAAATTTCCTTAATGCTGTTTCTTGCCCATGTCATTGTGCCATATTTGTTATTTGTAAGCTTTTTAGAAGAAACTTTCACTTACTCAGTGTTGTGTAGCCTCAGATGATCTATTCTCTTTTTTGATACAAACATTTTTTTTTAAATTATTTATAGAGCTAAAGCAAAAAAGTTTCAGGTTACCACTTGTAAGGCTGTATTTGGTCATTAATATCCCATTCTAGGCCTTGTTTTCACGAGCAATGCAGATTAACTGGAGGAAGTACAGAGGAAAATGAGAAGAGGTCAAGAAAAACTCATGAGATCTAGAGAGTGTGAGCTGTGTAGAAAGGCTGAAACATTTGGGGTTGTTTAGCTACAGGAAAGAGGAGAAATGAAGGAGAAATGACAGCAGTCTTTACATCACTGAATGTTTGCTGTGAAAAAAAGGCAATAAAGCATCCTCCATATCAATTGAGGATGAAAGGAATGTAATCAGTTTAAACAGCAAAAAGGAAAAGTTATAGTTAGGTATTAGGAAAGGCTTTCTAATAATTAAAGTAGTTAATACTGAAATAGGTTGCCTACGGAGTTTGCAGATCACCACGTGACCTCATCACTGGATGTTTTTAAGATCCATCTCGGGAAAAGTCTAGATTCTGGCCCAGTGTGGGAAAATTGAATGGATGGTCTCTTCAGGTCCTAATTAGTCTTATTTTCTGTGTCTCTGTATTAATTCCATATATGTACAGCCACAGGTACAACTTTTGTTCCCCACAAAATATATTTCTGGGACTTTGGATGCATTGCAGCTTTTTGCTGCCACAGCAGATGGGGCTGGCACAAATGCTAGCTAGAAGCTATTGCTCCTTTCTTTGTGAAGGGTGAAAACCTAATTAGTGATGTGTGTGAATGTTTTGCATATCAAGCAAAGGAATGATTTTAAGGACACTGTTTTCAAGTATTCTGTTTAAATTGTATAACTAATAGACTAAGAGGCAGACTAAGCTGACAACAGATTTTCAAACATATGATGGGAAATCAGACAAAAGCTTGGGGAAGGAATGCATCTTACAGGCCAGCACTCTATCTTTTAGGTCCGTTAGATTTTGGTTTTTATTTTCTCCACTATAAGCTTGAGTTTGGGTCTGAGCTGTGTAATTCTATGATAGAGCCTCTCCTTCCCCCAGAAAACAGAAGAACCTGCGACACTCTTAGGATCATCAAAGAGCTCTGAAGTACGAGTATGGTCAGAAGACATTGAATCACATTCTCTGGTGTTGACTCCTTGCTCAGTAAACTTCACTTTCTGTGGATACCTCAAATACTACCTGCTTTAACAATGATTAACATTAACAATGGTGACAGTTCTGGTTATTCCTGTGGCAACTAGACACCCAGCCTTATTTGTGGATATTTATCTAGACTGGGTTTATCACTGGACTAAGTATTGGTGGATACATACTCTTGACAGTAGCATGTGAACTAGGAAGAGTTTATCTTGATTTCTGGCCTACATGGGCTCATGTTTGCCAGCAGCAAAATTGTACATAGAAATTGTTTGACACACAGAAAATTTAGAAACACATTTCTTCACTTTCAGAGTACAGCTATACAAGAAGCTTCTAATGTATTTGAAACCATAGATCTGTCATGGTTTTTTTGTCCTTGACAGATAAATTTTCTGCATGATGAGAGCATACTTAGCAAGCAGCATGAAGCCGACACAGGCTCAGGCCAGATAGTCATTTATGTGCATATGCAGCTTAAAACCTGTTAATGTGTCATGATGTAATTGTAATTCCATATTTGTTTAAGGGTTCTGAGGAGATGGCTGCATCACCTTCCTGTAAAAACACAAGGGCAAAGAAGAACAGAGAGCACCAGAGCCCCGATTTTGTGTTGTATGACGTAAATTGTAAGAGGTAATACGATAATAAGCTCTGGGAAGCAGGAGACATCCCTAGTTGCCTACCATGAAGAGGCCTTGAGAAAACACAGAATTCCTCCTGTGAGCTCTGGTCTATAAGTGAAAAACTAATAGTGGAGCAGGTGGACTAGCAAAGTATATTTTAAGATATTAAACAGTAAGTACTATTATTGCTATAATTACTAAAATAGACATAGACTACAAAACCAGGAAATTATAGGCTAAACCATAATTATGTCTCTGAATGACAATTCTAGGATGTGATCCCCTTGTGTAATATTTTTAGATGCACAAAATATTTGCAATGAGTCAGCTGGGACACTTCTGCCAAAACCAGTCAAAGTCTAATTGCTCACAGCAAATCCAATATCTTATTAAAGAAAAACAGAACAACAACAACAAAGAATAAAATAAGTTAATATCTATTGTAAAGCAGAAAGCTCTGACACTGGAGAGAGGGTTTGTGTCTGCTGGAGACATTGCTCTCCATCTAATAATGGCTGATGCTGTAGCTCACGGGGGCTTTGAAGGTGCATGAGTGGCATAGCTCTGGCAAGTGGAAGACGGAAGAGGGAACAATTTTCCTCTTACAGAACATTTGCTGTCATTTGCTGTTCCCAAAAGTATATATACATCAGTATATAACCTCAGTATCTATGTTTCTCCTGACATCCTTTTTCTCTCTCTTCAACTGGCGTGAATACAGTAGCAATGAATTTGTAGTACAAGGTTTCTTGGGAAGGCAAAAACATTACCTCACAAGCTATCTGAAATGAGACAGACCCTTTTCTGCCAATCTTGCAAAATCAGCTTATGAGGAAGGTACAGAACAGGAAGAGTGAACAGTAGCATCTCTTTGTACAGATGAGACAGAGAGAACTGACACAGGAGCAGACATTGCCTTCACTAGGATTCTGCAGCTGGCAGCAAATAGACAGGTGTAACCTTGGTCAGTTTTCTTTGGTCAGTGCCTTTAGAAAGATTTGGCTTTTCCAGATTCACCCCTGTCCATTCTGTCCTGTTTTAAGGAGGAGTCTTGTTGCTCCATTCTAGGAATGTATTATTTGTTTTGCTGGCTGTTCAGCATTCATTACTTCACATCCAAGAGAATGGAGGAAAGGGAACCTGCCAACAAACCAATTTCTTCCATTCATTTTTCACTGTCTTTAGCCCTACTGTCAGCTTTGCCATTCAGGGAGCAATATGCTTTGTGATCTAAAATAGTGAGGACAGCAAACAAAGTGTAATCCTTGATGATCATATTAGTAGCTTTCCTTTTCAATAAGGAAGAGACTATTTGCTTTGCTTACACCCATTGTGGATTCCATCATGGGATCCTGCACTTCTCTATCATTTCCCTTTAATGCATTCATGGTCTTTTAATTAAAATGAATGAAGCTGGGCATGATAAGCATTGGCAAGTGGTAGGGAGGAAAAACTGGTGTCTGCTTTTGTAAACAGGTTATTTTGTATTATTTAGACATAACAGTGCTGAAGTGTCTCACTCATAAAATGCAGTGGGAGGTATTGATGTGTCAGGAATAGTAATTAGCTCTCCCATAAACCAAGGCAAAAAAACCATTCTTATGTATTTTGACAGGTTCAAAGTAAAAAAAGAAAAGCTTCTTGAAAACTATTAGCTTGTGGAAAAATCTCTCAAAGGAGTAACTGTGATATACATAATATGATGCCGGGCATTGCCCTACAGAGTGGTCAGTGAAATAGATGATGCTGTCTTTTTTAGTCTAAAGGTAGCAAAAGCAACTGCATAGATGCTTCAGTGGCAGCCATGAGACCTGTTTCTGGTGTCACTGTCTTTGTGAAAGGTTTCAAGATATGTAGAAGAAAAAAACTATGCAGATGCCGCAGAAATGTAAATAATACATTACAATATTTAAAAGGAAAATTATTTTGAGACAGTTTATAGAAAACATCAGGAATTAATTTGGCCCCTGAGGTGTCTTCTTTTCCCCATATTTTTAATTCATGTTTGTATTATACCATCTAAAGATAAAAGAAGCTGATTCTTTGATGTATCACGTTTGTCTTTCAGTGTTTGAGGAAGTGAAATCTCATTATTTTTTTCCCAATTGTATTTTCTAATGTGAAAGCCCCAGAACCTGTAAATAATTTACACTTCTTTTGAAGTTTCTTCATCAGCTTCACTTCAGCAATATTCAGAGATCAGAGGCAAGATGAATCTTCTCATGATACCCTTTGATTGTAAGGTATCACACCAGAATGTTTGAAATGTGATATGAATGTTTCAATGGGTCAAAGCGAAGTGCAATATGGTAATGTCCACATTTCATTCATTATGTTACCCCCCTGCATTTAAAAGTTCCCTTCATCTTTTAAAGAGGGAAACTGAATTTCACAAGTGCTGACACATTAAACATGCAGTACATTGCTTGGAAAGATGTCTTCATTAGCTTTGCCTCACTGGTAAGCAAAATTAAATGGCTGATGATGACCCAAATTCAGCTCTGTTCTGAATATCATGGACTAGCTCATACTGTACTAGAAAACTACCAGGTGACAGAAACACTGACATTCAATTTGAGTATTTTGTGAGCTCACTCTTCCAGGGAAAGGAAGAAAAAAAGGATTGTTCTGTATAAAATGAACCGGGAGCTTTTTCCTATTCCCCTGCCCCAAGCCTTATCAAAACAAAGCTGTCAGAAGGCAATCAGCAAGTGTGAAGCTCTGTGCTGCTCACTTCTGAGTCCTGACTCCGTGACAGTCATTTGCAGTCCTGTCATGAGTCTGTTTTGGCACTGGCTCCAGGATTTCCCCAAGGAAGGGAGGTGGAGACAGTATGCCTCAAGTAAAAGCAATAGGAAAAAATATCAAATTAGTCAGGGCTCATTGCCAGCTAATATTTCCTACCCCAAATCCATCAGATCATTTTTTTGCTACTTCAGGGCCAGAGGCTGAATTCCACCCTACCGCAGGAGAGATTAATGTCTCAGCTAACAGGATAACCATGGCTGCAAGGGGACTTACAGCCTAACCCTTTGAAAGCAGGATCAAATTTATACAGACCACCCCTGACAAATGCTTGTCCAACCCACTGACAAAAACCTTCCAAGAAAACAAACCTACATCCTCTTTGGGCACCTTGTCAGTGTTGCCTTTCTTTGGCAGTTAGAAAGGTGATCCTGACTGAAACTTATATTTGTTTCAAATTACATTGATTGTTTTCTTTAATTTTTTATGTACTCTTTGATTGTTCTCACGTTTTATTTTGCTATTCCCTTTTCTGGACTAAACAGACCCATTCCCTTCAATCTTCCACAAAGATTTTCATTGTTATCAGCTCCTGTACCTCCAGAACTGCTACAGCCCTTCTGAATTAAGCCTTCTTGCCACCATCCTTATCCTGCCCAGCTCCCCAGTGGCTTCCACATTACCCCTGAATCATCTGCTATACTTGTGTTGTCCTGTCATTTAATGTACTTTCTTTTGACATGTATCACATTTTGTAATTTATCCTTTCTGATTTTGTTCCTTCCGTACTTTTGTTACACTTCTATGTTCACACTTAATTTGGTAATTTATTTTTTTTATTTCAGTTCCTGATGCAATTATGATGACATTCTACTACAGTTTCTATCTGTTTTCCTCATCAGGGCAGCTTTTTAGTTTGCGTTAGTATAGTGAAATGGCGCTCCCTTATCCTCCTGATTACCTTCCCTGCAGAGCCCTCCTACAGACTCCTGAATCTGAAGTCTGCTTTCTGATGTTCCTTAGACGAGTGAACACTATTGCTTCAACCCAGCAACCGGACAGGTCAGTATCTGAAGGTATGCCCTATCTGCACTCCAAATGTTCACTTTAGCACTTCAACACTTTAAAGCTACACCCCTTAGAAGATTTGGTTACATATCAGGACATGCCAGTTATGTCACCATATCTGCAGTTCCATTCAACTACAGCTTTCACCCAAATTGTATTTAATACTATCAGTTCTTCCCCACTAGCCAGACCCAAGTCTAAAACAAATACTCTGAGAAAGGCTTCTGAAATGGAAAGTTGTATTTAACATGGTCCGTAACTTCCTGCAATGTTTTCCCAGTTTATATCCGAATAGTGAAAATCCACTCCCTTCTCCCAATACCACTATTTACTCTCCTATTAATTACTTCTACTAGCTGTTAAAAAATGCTTCAGTTACCACCTCCTTCTGTAGCCCATTTGTGGCAGACCCCCTACCATGGCATAGCTCCTGCTTTTTCTTCTTCTTGCAAGCCAGTGCTATTCTCAACACTTCTGTCTCTGCCCATGGGATATTGTCATTTGTTGTTTGCCTCTAAATTTTTCTAGATATACTTAAATTATCCCATTCCCTATTATTTTGTACAGTGGGGAAGTAGTTTGGACTCAATACTAAGAACTCCTGAGATCTGGGTTCCGCTATGATCTTACAACTTGGCCTTTGGTCAGTTTTTCAGAGCATGTCTGCATCATGCAGCGGTATGGAGATCTCCAAGCCAGAACCAACCTGATAAAACCATACAATACAGCATACAACACAGGAAAGGGCTGTGCTGGCATGGTCATTCTGCACTGGAACCTCTGCAGATTTGCTCTTGAGATACTCTTGAGCTGGCTTGTATCAGAAATAGCGTGGCCAGAAGGACTAGGGAATTTATTGTCCCCCTGTACTCAGCACTGGTGAGGTCACACCTTGAATACTGTGTCCAGTTTTGGGCCACTCACTATAAGAAAGACATTAACGTGCTGGAGTGTGTCTAAAGAAGAGCAAAGAAGCTGGTGAAGGGTCTAGAGAACAAGTCTTTTGAGGAGTGGCTGAGGGAACTGCGGTTGTTTAGCCTGGAGAAAAGGAGGCTCAGGGGAGATCTTATCGCTCTCTACGACTACCTGAAAGGAAGTTGTGGCAAGGTGAGTGTCAGTCTCTTCTCCCAAGTAACAGCTGATAGGATAAGAGGAAATGTTCTCTAGTTGTGCCAGGGGAGGTTTAGACTGGATATTAGGAAAAATATCTTCACCGAAAGGGTCATCAAGCATCGGAACAGGCTGCCCAGGGAAGTGGTTGAGTCCCCATCCCTGGAAGTATTTAAAATACCTGTAGGTGTGGTGCTTAGGGACATGGCTTAGTGGTGGACTTGGCAGTGCTAGGTTTACGGTTGGACTCAATGATCTTAAAGGTCTTTTCCAACCTAAATGATTCTATGATTCTATGGTAAGCCTTGACCATTAAGTGCCCACCAATTCTTCTGGTTTTGGATGGGCTTAAGGAGAGCATCAGCACCCATGTTGCAGGTACAATCACAACCTCAGTGATCCGGTTTGTCTTTCCATTGTAGCCTAACTGTATTATTAAAGCAAGTTGCTAAGAAATGCTCAAGTAACATTTGTTCTGTGCTTTTATAAGTGGGGCCTATGTTATGAACCCTCTGCCTCACCTAGATAACTCCCCTACCTTTTCTTCTCTTCCCTTTCGGCTCCATTTAGAGGGCTACTGGGCCTCCTGATTAAATATTTAATCTCTTTTTCTCTAATGTGTGAAATAAGATGAAGAATTATATTGGATCAAAGAATTGTGGTTCTTTCAAGTGTGTATCAGGAAAATGAGAAGGTAATATGCTCTCCTGCTCTTTGAGAGCCTGTGACATGCCCCAGCAGAGCCAGCTCTTCACAGGCAGGACTCCTGGGTACTGGGAACAATGGAGTAGGACAATATATATATACACCATAGTATTTGAAGAAAATATAGCATTAATGGCAGCTGTGGCATTTATGATTGAAATTGCCTGTTTGTGTTTTCTATTTTCCAGGGAAGGTGGCGCACCAGGGGTTTGAGTGGCAGCACAGGTCTTCTGGGAGGTATGCTTGAAGCTGAAGTCCTCTTTGGGAAGGAGAAAGAACTGGCCCACCGGGCCTGGTAAATAACGGTTGATCCCCATTCAAGGCAGAGGACTGCTGTAGATAATCTCTCAAGGTCCTGTGCAGTGCTGTCATCTTCTGAGTATTTGAGTATCTTCTGTCTTCTTCTTTGATTATCTTCTAAAATGAGGGTCTGCACATGTTGATAGTTTCACAAAGGCATCCCTTTTGCAAACTAATTCCCTTGAGAACTCTGGCTGGGACTGTAAAATTCTCCTTCTCAAGGCCATATGCCCCCTTTCCAATACTTTTAATTAGTATCTTGGTAATTATGTCATGGATTATGGTTCTTAAATGCATGCTGACATTTCAGGCTCAGAACTGAATTCACATTGTGATTGCTGATTATGTTGTTTCGAAGTGTGTACAGAGTGTGTCAATGTCAAGAAATCAAATGTGCTGTGACGGGAGACACACTGCAGAGCTCATTGCTCGCCTCAAACAGATTGGCCAATCTAGGGACAGGTGAAAAGTCTGTCTGGATGAAGTATGAAAGTAGTGTTTATCTCCATTAGAAATGTTTCAGGCTGTTAGAAGCTTTTTCATAGAAATTTAACTCTTGGTGATAGACAGAACTGGGCGAGACAGCTTTTCCTTTAGGGCCAGAGGAGGCTAGTGCAGGCAAAATTCCCCACGAAGGGAAATCTAGCCTTACCAGCTGTGATCTTTTACTCATTCCTTTGTATCAGCTAATGTAAATTTGGGGTGGGAATAAAGGTTTCCAAAAGCCAAGATAATTCTCCTCTTGAGTTTTTAATAACATACAAGTATGCAGCATTTTCTGGTTTTGCCTTCCTCTTAAATTAGTGTCTCTTAAATTGGTGCCAAGTGCCAGATCCATCACGAATCTCTCTGTTCTCTGACATGAAATAAACTGATCTTGAGCCATTACCTGAACAGGCAATCTCTAAGACAAATGGTTCTGTAGCAAAATACTTAAAGGACTGTTATTAGGAAGCGAGGCTACATCATATATCACTTATTCTAATCTACCCATTACAGCAATAAGGGGTCAGAGGCAGGGCTGCAAGAGATCTTTTGATGCCTATGATATCTGTGTATCTCCACTGAGGGGGGGTAACTCCCTACCAATTACTTTCCCACTTCTACCTCATTGTTGGCTCTCCTTGCCCAGCTTCTTTCTAGGCTGGGAGTGCCCGGTACAGACCAGGCTGCAAACACAGACAGCAGCCCCATCCCCGCTATGGGAAGAGTCACTGCTGGGGGTCAGCAGGTGGGTCCAGGCAGATTAAGCTAGTTTGAGGAGCCAGCTTTCTCAGTCTGCCTTTGCTGCCGCTTCAGTTGCATTTTCAGCTCACAAAAAATGAGAGAAAAGATGTCAATTTCTTTAAGACTTACAGTAGTCAAGGAGCTGGCTGGGGCTCCCTGGAGAGTGCTGACTCCTACAGGGCTGAGCGCCCGTCCTTCCCTCAGTGGAGACTAGGAGCGAAGTAGAAGGCAATGTTTTTTCTTGTCTCTATGTTCAGATACTTCTGAATTTGTCCCCTGTGTCAAAGCAATTTGGATTGTTTGCTTGTAAAGCTGCAGTGCCAGCAGTACAAGGAGAAGCTTCTTGAACTTCAGAAGCATTCTTGCCCATTAGAATTAAATTCTACATGAAGCTAAAGGCCTGAAACATTAAGAATTTGCATGCCATTACAGCTCATCTGTGTGCTAATGATGCTGTTTTCAGGAGCATTTTAAATCTAAAACTCTTCTGGGAGAAATATTCTGCCCACAGGTAATTTGAGGGTAACATCTGACTATTATTATTATTGTGTGAGCAACTGTGGGGATTCAGGAGTCACATAGAAAGTTACAAATTTAATTTTCCTTTAAATTACTTGGCACTAACTCATTTTATCATGTTATGTATGAGTGAGTCCTTCTTCAGTATGTAACAGCTGCTGATATTAGAAGTTTAGAGGAATAAAAAGGGGTGTAATCCACACCAAATTTGTTAGGCAACGTTGTTCCCTCTTGTGATTACTGGCATAGATTGAAAGGTCAGCAGGGATGCTGCAGCCTTGGCTTACAAAGATGGTTTTGTTTGTCAAGCGGTAGAGAGTTGTAGGTATAGATCTGACCTCCAGGCTTCCATTGCTGATACCACCAGACACATTCCAATGTGGAGGAAAAAAAAGAAAAGAAAAAAAGACCCCAGCCTTATTCTGACCAGTTCTGAATGCTGAATATATGTTGACATGGCAGTTTACAAAGATTACAGTGTAAAAATGAAAGTTTGTTATTGTAATCTCATTTACTATTACAAAGGAAGAGAAAATACAAACACAGAGTGCATTAAGTATGGATATCTGACTGGACAGCCAGTATTGCAGTGCCTGAGCTGCCTTCTGCAGTTATTTGTGTGCTTCTTATCCCAAGACCACCTAATACAAAGGCCAACTCTCCTGCCAGCGGGGTGTGGGCTCCAGACTGCTTTCCTTGCACAGGAGTGCCCGAAACACTGGGCTACAGGCAGATTCCTACAAGCTCGTTCTTTCTTACGTCTGTCTTCAATGCGCTTTAAGGAGCAAGCCTTCTTTCCAATCCCAGTCTTTTGTAGAAGATACACCTCCAGGCAACCAGGACCTGCTTGGTCCTTCTTGGGCTTGGCAGGTCACTGAACCAAGTTTCCCTCTTCTGGGCTTATCCTTTGTACTATTATTGTAAACAGTGGGCCTCTTCCAATATACTATAAAGAGGAACAGTACTTGCCCATTTTCTTCATGAAAGAAAAGTTGTGGCTATTCTCTCTCAGGAGGGGGTACTGGATCTGGAGCCAGAGGAGGCATCAGTCTGCAGCATGGACTAAAGCACTTGTGCTTTGGAAAGGAGCATTTGTTTAAACACATATCTGTACCTACTGTTTATTAATGGCCAGTTAAACCATCTCCATTCCCAGTTTGAGAGTGACTCCCAGTACTGCCCAGGAGACATGGGAAGCAAGTTGGGGCATTTGGATTCCACTCAGGGAAACCAGCTGTTTGAAATTGGAAGGGCTACACTGTGTTAAGTTGCAGGTGTCAATATTTTTTGTTGAAAGACAAAGTGCAAACAAAATCAAAGTTCAGTTCCTGAATTAATAAACAAACAGAAAGAAAGAAAGAAAGAAAGAAAGAAAGAAAGAAAGAAAGAAAGAAAGAAAGAAAGAAAGAAAGAAAGAAAGAAAGAAAGTCAAATGCTTTCAAATGAATCCCTTTTGGTAATTCAGTCCAGCCAGACTTCACCTGAAAAATTCAGCATCCTTGGCCTCCTTTATGATACACTTAACAGCAGGGGTCCCTTAGAGATAATGCACTCTGTCTCCAGACAGGATACCATATGTCACTGTGGCCGATTCTTCATTAAGGGAACTAATTGCCCTGTGTGACTGCAACCTGCTGCAATGAGGCAACAGTAGGTTAAAATTGGGGCTCAAAGGGAATAGCATTTAAGTACATTAAAATGCAGCAAGAAGCCAACGTTACCATCCCTCCTCAAAGTGGGAAGTTAGTCCCCCTTTGCATAAATGTAAGATTTAAAAGCAATATCAGGGATGCAAAGCTAAAAATTGGTACTGCATTGCCTAAGGTATCTAAATACAACATATGGTAAACAGGGCTGTACAGATACAAGTCCTTTTAAAATCCTTTTCGGCAGCAAGACTGAGTTGTCATGTTTTGTTAGGTCTGTTTTGTGAAGCAAAGGCAGAGCTTATGCGCACATGCAATGCAACAACGGATTTCCTACTATGCCCCAGGAAAACTGACAAACCAAACTATTCTCTAATTGAGTTGTCTTCCACTGTACTGAAAAATGTGGTCTTTTTAGCAAACAGCTTTAAAGCTAATTAAAGAGCATCTTAAGCTATCATAGCTTATTTTTAAGAATAATGTTATACAACTGTGTTTGTAGTTTTAGCTGAGTGCTATAATGTCTGCCCATAGCAACAGCAAATCATGACATAATCTTTTTAAGTGGTCTAGATATTTTGATGAGAAAGCCATACCATAAGGCTGGCAAGACAGCTAGTAGATCTTAATTCAAACTCTGCATCATCATTACTGGAAGACAGAAGCAGGTTTGAAATACTTGTTTTACAGAGAACTTACAGAGCTGTTATAAAGTAATTTACATCCAAAATGTATTTTGGGGAAAGAGGGAGAAGCAAAGCTTTGTATTTTGTAGTATCATAATAAAAGCCTGCAACACAAATAATTTGGTTTTCCTCATAAATTATTTGCAGCTTAACCAGTATAAAACTATGCTGTTCCACAAACAAGCAGTGAACTAGTGAGAAAGCAGAAATGAAAACCGAAGAGTAACCTTTTTCCTTTGTCAAGCTTAAAAATATGAATGGTAAATTAATAGCTCGTAGATTGAGGACATTGCAGTAATTAATAATTTTGGTGATTAAAAAAAAAAATCTTTCTAGAACAAGATTTGATAATGGTTTGGATGGCTCTTGCAAATAGAAATGCTGTTCCAATGAACCTAACACTCCTCCAAGTAGGGAAGTATGTTACAAAGCTCTACTGGGTAAAGAGGCAATTTCTCTACAAGTATTTCTATAAAGACTGGTTTTGGCTAGCACTATCTCCCAAGATAACTTAGCCAAATTCCCAGCTGAGATCAAGAATAGGAAGTGATGTTTAGTGGCATCTAAAGGAATCCAGTATTGGACTCTATGGACGCTCATTGTTATATCACACAAGCAGGACCCCTGGCATATGCAATAGTTCATTCATTCATTGGTCCTCTACCGTCTACCCCTTCAATCAAAGTTCCAGAGTGCTTAACAGATATAATCACTTTCTATACTACTGATAAATGTATAGCGTCTTCAAAATATAATGATGGGTATTACTTTCCACTTGCACTGTATGTAATTAACACCTCTTTCTCTAGACTAGTAGGAACTTATATATGTAGACAAGTCAGCAATTTTCCAAATTACTTAAACGTCATAAACAAAGATGGAATGAAATTATGTATTTTTGTGTCATAGGAACTGAAAGTAGCTGAGTTCACTGTCCTCTGTATTGAACGATGCTTCTGCTAAGTCCAATTTTTTACAGAGAAAGAGTTGTTCCAGAAGTCAGTGTGGAAATAAAGAATTTGAAACTTGAGCAGTTCACATTTATTTTTTCCCCAGTAATTGGTCTGGAGGGTATTCCTGAAGTGTGCAACTACATGAGACAAATAGAAGGAAATCAATTTTTGAGATACCAAGGATAAAAAGAAAATTTTCCAGAAGTATATGAATAGACCAGTAAAAATGCTGCTCTATTTCTCAGTGAAAAGGTAAAACTAATAAAATTTGATGCCAAGAAAGCCAAAGTGATGATGCTCCATCGCTCACTAAAAGGTCAACTATGAGCAAGTGTCTTGTCCTGTGAGAAAGAAGATCTCAGCCAGGACCTGCTTGGAGACTATTAGTTGGCTGAACTTGCTGAACGTCACAGTAAAATACCTGGAAACATGACTGAACAATCTTGTTACCATTAGCAATCCTCCTTGAGCGCTTTCAGGGGGTGGACAAGATACCATAAAACTGAAAGAAGATGAACACGGTATCCAAGAGCACTTCTCAGAAGGCAAGTGGTTGCCCCAAAGAGAATAATCTCTTCTCCATGTCCCTGGTGGACACAGTCTTAGGAAATGGCCAGTGGAATAAAGCTATCATTGCATGACAGGGAATGAAGCTTTCCTCATTGGACACTTTCAAGAAGAGATTGGGTAAAGGTAAAATCCCTGTTTGGAGGGTCACAGGAGTTGTATTTTAAGCAAGTGCATGGACTAGATTATTTCCTGAAAGGAGGTTGTAGTGAGGTGGGTGGTGGTCTCTTCTGCCAAGTAACAAGCGATAGGACAAGAGGAAATGGGCTCAAGCTGTGCCAGGGGAGGTTTAGATTGGATATTAGGAGAAATCTATTCACGGAAAGGGTGGTCAAGCATTGGAACAGGCTGCCCAGAGAGGTGGTGGAGTCACCATCCCTGGACGTGTTCAAAAAATGGGTAGATGTGGCACTTTGGGACATGGTTTAGTCTAGTCTACCCTTGATTGGTTTAGTGTGGACTTGGTAGTGTAGGTTAACGGTTGGACTGGATGATCTTAAAGGTCTTTTCCAACCTAAACAATTCTATGATTCTATGATTCCTGAGATCCTTTCCAGCTCTCTTTCTTCACAGTTCTCATGCTCCATAGAATTAAACAAGTACAGACGTCACTGTGGTTTTGAAGCCTTCATTATTTCGTTATTCTCATGAAATGATACTCACTACAGCTGTTGCTGCAGATGCAGTGACTGAGCAGACCAGGCTACGTTCACCCTGCAGAGATGTCTACCCAGTGCATGTAAATTTATCTGGATGATAAAAGATTGACACCACTTTGAAGTTACTTTATGGCTTCTGACACATCAATATCCTTTCAAAACTTTGGAGAGAGTCCATGAAGAGACAATTCCATTACTTACACAACTGAATTTAAAAATCTTAAAATGACACCGCCTCTTTTGGATTTTACTTGTTTTACTTAATGGGCCTCTCGACATAAAAGCATTTTTGGCAGGCACACTAATAGTCACTCAAGTAAAGGACTGATTTAAACCAGCTGATTTTCTTTTCACCACCACCACCTGCTAAAACAGTGCAACATTATACTGACAAAACAGCATACAGTTCACAGTACACGGGATGAAGTACCTACTATTTTTTCTTCCAGAGCTTAAAACCCCAGTGCAAAGCTGATTCTCCAGGTACTTCTGCTATCAACATACACTCATTTTCCCACCAGCCCTGGTTCAGGCCCCTGTAATAGGCTGAAGTAGTCAAAACATGGCCAAATAGTTCAGCCTTGGAGATGAAACCAACAGGTACATGGCAGAAGGGCAATAAAAATCACAGAAAAAAAAACATTGAACACATAAGAACTTATGTTTTCATTATCCTACTTTTCTAAGTGGTGTCAAAGGTTTTTCAGTGCCACCCAATACATGGATTCACTGAATTTTCATGCAAAGAAATAACAGTACCTATGTGTGGTGGTTTGACCCTGGCTGGATGCCAAGTGCCCACCAAAGCTGCTCTATCACTCCCCTTCTCAACCTGACAGGAGAAAGAAAATATAATGAAAAAGCTCATGGGTTGAGATAAGGACAGGGAGATCACTCAGCAATTACCATCACAGGCAAAACAGGCTCGACTTGGGGAAAATCAGTTTAATTTTTTGCCAATCAAAACTGATTAGGATAATGAGAAATAAAACCAAATCTGAAAACACCTTCCCCCCACCTCTCCCTTCTTCCCTGGCCCAACTTGACTCCCAATTTTCTCTGCCTTCTCCCCCTGCACAGTGCAGGGGGACGGGGAATGGGGGTTGCGGTCAGTTCATCACACGTTGTCTCTGCTGCTCCTTCCTCCTCAGGCAAAGGACTCCTCGCACTCTTCCCCTGCTCCAGCTTGGGGTCCCTTCCACGGGAGACAGTCCTCCATGAAATTCTCCAACGTGGGTCCTTCCCATGGGCTGCAGTTCTGCACAAACTGCTCCAGCGTGGGTCCCTTCCACGGGGTGCAGTCCTTCAGGAGCAGACTGCTCCAGCGTGGGTCCCCCACGGGGTCACAAGTCCTGCCACCAAACCTGCTCCAGTGCAGGCTTCCCACAGGGTCACAGCCTCCTTTGGGCACATCCACCTGCTCCGGCGTGGGGTTGTCCCTGGGCTGCAGGTGTCTATCAGCTCCCCCATGGGCCTCCCTGGGCTGCAGGGGCACAGCTGCCTCACCGTGGTCTTCACCAGGGGCTGCAGGGGAATCTCTGCTCCGGTGCCTGGAGCACCTCCTCCCCCTCCTTCTCCACTGACCTTGGTGTCTGCAGAGTTGTTCCTCTCACATATTCTCACTCCTCTCTCCAGCTGCAGTTTGTGTCCTCGTGGGTTTTTCTTCCCCCTTCTTAAATATGTTATCACAGAGGCGCTACCACCATCGCTGATGGGCTCAGCCTTGGCCAGCAGTGGGTCTGTCTTGGAGCCAGCTGGCATTGGCTCTATCGGACACAGGGGAAGCTTCTAGCAGCTTCTCAGAGAAGCCACCCCTGTAGCCCCCTCGCTACCAAAACCTTGCCACACAAACCCAATACACTATGAGATACAAAGGAAAGCAAAGAAAAGGGACAAAAAATATTTAGTGTGAATTGTTGAATGGTAAATTCAGGGAAGAAGGAGGAGAGAGAATCATAGAATCATAGAATTGTTTAGGTCAGAAAAGACCTTTAAATCATCCAGTCCAACCATTAACCTAACATTACCAAGTCCACCACTAAACCAGTTAAGGGTAGAGTAGCAATTTCATGTTTCCTGGCTTGGTGGCTGGATTAGTTATAATGAAAGTAAAAACTAGGAATCATTAAGATTGGAAAGGACCTCTAAGATCATCAGCCCAATCTTCAACCCAACACCACCATGCCCACTAAACCATGTCCCCAAGTGCCACATCTACCCATTTTTTGAACACGTCCAGGGATGGTGACTCTACCACCTCTCTGAGCAGCCTGTTCCAATGCTTGACTACCCTTTTCGTGAATAGATTTCTCCTAATATCCAATCTAAATCTCCCCTGGCGCAGCTTGAGCCCATTTCCTCTTGTCCTATCGCTTGTTACTTGGCAGAAGAGACCAACACTCACCTCACTACAACCTCTTTTCAGGTAGTTGTAGAGAGCGATAAGGTCTCCCCTCAGCCTCCTCTTAGAATAGAATCATAGAATCATTTAGGTTGGAAAAGACCTTTAAGATCATCCAGTCCTACCATTAACCTACACTACCAAGTCCACACTAATCCAATCAAGGGTAGACTAGACTAAACCATGTCCCGAAGTGCCATGTCTACCCATTTTTTGAACGCTTCCAGGGATGGTGACTCCACCACCTCTCTGAGCAGCCTGTTCCAATGCTTGACTACCCTTTTCGTGAAGAAATTTCTCCTAATATCCAATCTAAACCTCCCCTGGCACAGCTTAAGCCCATTTCCTCTCGTCCTATGGCTAACTACGTGGGAGAAGAGACCACACCCACCTCACTACAACCTCCTTTCAGGTAGTTGTAAAGAGTGATAAGGTCTCCCCTCAGCTTCCTCTTTTCCAGACTAAACAACCCCAGTTCCCTCAGCTGCTCCTCATAAGGCCTGTGCTCCAGACCCTTCACCAGCTTTGTTGCCCTTCTCTGGACATGCTCCAGCACCTCAATGTCTTTCTTGTAGTGAGGGGCCCAAAATGGGACACAGTATTCCAGGTGCAGCCTCACCAGCACCGAGTACGGGCGGACAACCACCTCCCTGCTCCTGCTGGCCACACTATTCCTGATACAAGCCAGGATGCTGTTGGCCTTCTTGGCCACCTGGGCACACTGCTGGCTCATGTTCAGCCGGCTGTCTACCAACACCCCCACGTCCTTTTCGGCCAGGCAGCTTTCCAGCCACTCTTGCCCAAGCCTGTAGCGTTGCATGGGGTTGTTGTGACCCAAGCGCAGGACGCAGCACTTCTCCTTGTTGAACCCCATACAGTTGGCCTCGGCCCATCGGTCCAGCCTGTCCAGGTCCCTCTGCAGGGCCATCCTACCCTCCAGCAGATCGACACTCCTGCCCAGCTTGGTGTCATCTGCAAACTTACTGAGGGTGCACTCAATCCCCTCATCCAGATCGTTGACAAAGATAGGAAACAAGACTGGTCCCAGTACTGAGCCCTGGGGAACACCGCTCATGACCGGTTGCCAACTGGACTTAACTCCATTCACCACAACTCTCTGGGCTCGGCCACCCAACCAGCTAAGCCATGAAAAGGTGTAAGAACAAACTGTTGGAAGCTCTTATCAGCTGTGGTGGGAGAAGGAACTGGTTGAGTATTTCAAAAAAAGGCTGACGGATCTGCAAGCTGGGCGAGAAAAGCAAGTATGTAGCAGCCAGGTAGGTCTCTCAGAGGGTTTGTATCATGCAAAGGACCTGCAAACGCAGTGAAAGCTGAGCTACACCTGCTCTTTAGTACGCTAATTATTCACCCCTTTGCTCTTCAGCCCTCGCCCATCATCAGCTCCCGACCTGCACGACCCAATCTGGGGCTTCCCCTCCCGCTGCCGCTACCACGACCTCCTGCTGCCTGCGCACCCAGGCTTGCCTGCCGCCGCTGCGATAGCTCGCACGGACGCGGGGCCGCAGGGCTCTTTCACGTGAGCTCCAGCCCTGTTTGCCTCAGGGAACTGCGGAGCTTTGCTTCAGCTCGGGGCAGCCCCGCGGCGGGGGTGACCCCGGGCGGCTCCGGCCGCTGAAGGCGGTGGCGGGGCGCGGTTGCCCCTCGGGTGCTGCAGGGCGGCGGGAA
Organism: Pelecanus crispus; assembly: GCF_030463565.1. Lineage (NCBI taxonomy): Eukaryota > Metazoa > Chordata > Aves > Pelecaniformes > Pelecanidae > Pelecanus > Pelecanus crispus. The sequence continues at coordinate 57,891,491 of NC_134648.1, forward strand.
GCGGTCGCTCCCCGTCCCCTCCGCCCCCTCCCCGACCGCGGGGGCGGGCCCAGCCCAGCGCGGGGCCGCGTCGCCGCCGCCGCCGCCCGTGGCGCAGCCGCCCGCTGTGCCGGGCCGCGCCGCGCCGCGCCGGGAGCCGCCGGAGCTGGAACTGGTACCGGTCCCGGTCCCGCTGCCGCGGCCGCGCCCGCCGCTGCTGGGGGAGGCGGCGCCCGCGCCGCGCCCCCGCGCCCCGCCCGCCCCCGTCAGCAGCAGCGGCGGCAGCGGCAGCCTCAGCACCTCCGCCAGCTCCGCCGGCGGCTCCAGCGGCAGCACCATGGACCTCTCCTTCATGGCCGCGCAGGTAGGCGCCACGCCGGGACGGGACGGGACGGGACAGGTCGCCCCGGGGCGGCGGCGGGGTGCGCGCCCCCGCTTCTCGTTTCCCGCTCGGTGCCTCCCCGCTCCAAAGTTGCGGCGGTGAACCCGGGCGGCGCCGCGGCTTGGGGAGGGGGCGAGGGGGGAAGAAAAAGAGGCAAAAATAAGGAAAAAAGGCGGCGGGGGGCGGGGCGGGGAGAGACCAGCTGGAGTCGGAGGCGCTGCGGGAGGGGGAGTTGCGGGGCGCAGGCCGGGGCGCAGCACCTGTTGGCGCCGGGCGGGCACGGCGCCTCCGGCGGGGACGGGCAGGCGGCCTCTCCCTCCGTCGAAGGCAGACCGCAAATGGAAGTCGGAGGTCTGGTTTTTCGGTTCTTTCCCTCCCTCCTGTACTGCGGTTGTACGTGCATCCGTGTTTTTGTAAGTTGTTGCCTTTGCGCGCAGGCTCTGGCTTGGCGTCCGTAGAAATGCTCTGCTGTTTGCATGGACGAATCGTTTACATTGCAGCTAAGTTCTGCATTTCAGCCTAAGGCATGATCGCGGGTGTTGCTGTTCCATGTATTGATGCTTAACGTACTGAAAAGTATGTCATGGCTATAAGCCACCCGAAGCCCAAAATCATCTTGGTGAATCCAGGTGAATTAGGTTTTTAAACAAACAGTGCTGTGCTTCAGAAAAACTCACACACGCTGAACATCCGTTTCGTATTTTTCCAGGCTAATTTCTTGCAGATACCTAATTGCATGTATGTAATTGGGTTTTCTCAAGAACGATTTGGATCCAAGCTGGAACTTTTGCCAGAAAATGTCGCCCACTGTTTAGAGGTGCAGTGGGGGCCAGGGAGGGCTTTCCCCACCCTTGCTGCCTGAGCACTGGCTCCAGCTGGAGGTGATAGGTGGAAACCAAATCCAATCCTTGCTGCGTTGTTCTGTTTCATTCATGCAATGGCTGTTTTCTCTTGTTCCCTTCCTTAAGGTCTGTTTCTGAGAGGGTGTCAGGCTCTGCTTTTCTGAAGGTAGCAGTGGGCTGTCCACGAATCGCTTCCATTTGGAGGTATTTCTAAGAAGAACATTTTTTTAAAGGAAAACCACAATGCAGGGGAGGGAAGCATCATTGCTACCCATTTGAGGTCTTCCTGGGAACTGGGGTATTCAAAGGAAATTTTGTATGTGTCAAATCATTTTCCTACGGTCCTTCTCAGCACGATCAGCCAGCTCCCTGTGCCCGTCTTTTGTTCCCTAAGCACTGAGTTGAAGTGGGATGCCCCAGTTGCACAGAAGCAGAGGTGCAGCACAGCGGCAGGTTTTACCAGTCATCAGTGGTGTGTGCTGAAGCTGGGACTAGTGCCACCCTTGCCCTTTCTATTCTCTCCCTTATTCTTGCTGTCCCATATTCCACATACCTTCTACCCTAATTCTGTGCATTGGAAGAGTCATGAAGCTGGATGCTTTAGTCCTCTCAGAAAAGTTCCCTGTACAAATATGTCTTATACTTACTAAGGTTACTAAATGCAACAATTTACAGTGAATTATGGGCGTTTCCTCCTGATCCTCTGGGGTTGGTTTATTATTTTCCTTGGTCACAAGAAGTGACCAAGAATAATTTCTTTCAGTGTTATTTTGGTGAATTTGGGGAATCTGCCTTTCCTTAGGCAACATCTTTTTAAGGAAGAAAAGCATTCATGTTAAAACCCCACCGCAGGGAAGGCTGTCTATGAAGCGAGGTTTACCCTCCCAGACACGGGTACAGATCTGCTGTCCCTGGGGCAGAAGAGGTAGAAGCCTTTGTCGTGTTTCCCCCGTGCCCCTCTAGACACCACCCAGCAGCATGGGGACAGGGACAAGCTGTGACAAGACTGGGGTACGGTTACATGCAATCCCTCCTGTGGCCCAATACGCCTTGGGAAAGACGGACTGAATACCTTGGAGCCGTCTCTGCCACGAAGCCCTTTGGGTGATGGGAAGGCAGGAGGCAGTCGGGGCTCCCAGGTGTCTCTCCCAGAAGGGGCATGGGGCTCACTGGGTCTGCACAGCACCAGTTTCATGGGGCACTTGAGGGAGTTCTCCGGGGGGTATTTGTGTAATTAACCTTTTCATGAGCTGTAGGAGCGGATTTCTTGGGCTCCTCTTCTACTGAAGGAAATGAATCCAGTTGTTAGGTCACTGTGTACAGCAGATGCTATGCTTACCTCTGTTACTCCCCTGTTGCAGGCCTCTTGTACCTTTCTTTCTGAACTGGGCTATCCTTTCCATTCCTGTCACCTCAGTGGCATTTAACCCCCGGAGTGTCACTCCTCTGATTTAGGTATTGCTTTTCTTCAACTTTCTTTTCCCTGCTATATCTTTTTGTCTTCTTTTTTTAATCGTCTCTGGCATCTCTGGTGATGGGGTCCATTGAGATGACCTTCAGTAAGGGGTATGTGAGAAGAGAATTATTGACCTGGGCTCCCTGCTCCTAACCGTGTTTAATGATGCTCTGCCATCACACTTATTAACTCCTTGTGGCATACAATAGGGCTTGCATTTTACCTGATGAATACCAGGTGCATGAATACTTCATACCAAAATAGGTAATGCCTAAACTGAGATGCTTAATGGCATAAACAATGGTTACCTGTCAAGTTAATTTAGTTTCTACAGGCTAGTGTAGAGTATTTGTGTTCCTGTAAGTTGCTTTTTTGTATTATTCTTAGAACACCTTTGCATGGCTCATTGTGGACCCAAGTCAGCTTTGCTAGATGTCTCGTGAGACACCATAAATGATCTGTACCTTAGAGCCCCTCTGATGTATGTACAGAGACAGAAGGTGTGTGTAAGCTAGGTCAACACTTTCAGCCTCAGTGATATTATAACGTGTTATGGAGGCTTAAAATCTGGCCTCCTCTAAAGCGCATAGGGTGAAAGTGTAAGGCCAGGTAATGCAATAGTTAACTGTGTCTTAAGTAAAGTTTCAGTGCATTTGCTAAAACGTTCAGTGGGTGAGAGTTTGCACGTCTGGATAACAGGATTGGTATGTTTACCTCTTCAGACTGCTGAATACAAGGAAACCTGCTTTCCAGAAGCACTGGGTATAACAGAGCTATATGAATAAACCGCAGCTTTCATATTCAGCACCTCCCCTCCTTTTTAAGATGTCTCTGAGACGGTTTGTGCTTTGGAGGCCCTGAAACCATGTCACGTGCCAGGAGAAAGATAAATGAAATGCCCCCTGAATGATATATTTGGTGCCGTAGAAAGGATAACATTTTGCTGATAACAACTGTTGTGGAACAGGAGATTGTCAGGTAGTAATGCTAACAAATCTGTGCGCTGTAGATACAGCACGAGGGCTTGGCTGCCCAGCCTAAGCAACCACATCTGAGCATCTCAGCTGATTTATTAGCTATGTCATGAAGAACAGCTTTTGACTGTAACAATTAAATCCATTGTTAAAAGAAGCCTTTTTGCATCTGTGTGTTCATCAGTAGCCGGTTGTGCAGGCTTGGGTGTCCTTCTCTGCAGGTGCTCTAATGGATTTTGGTTAAGGTCAGTTGTGCTTATAAGCATGACTCGCACCTAGTCAAAGCCTATTAGCTAGTATTTTTTTTTTTTTTCATTTTAAATCCAGATTTTAATTAAAGTAATCCTGTGCACCTCAAGATACTATGCCAAAGATGTTCAGCCTCTGCTGAGCTGTATGACTGGCTCATTTCTGTGTGGTGTTCAGTGATTTCAGAGTGCTGTTGTAGTCTAGGTAACCTCAGAAATAGCCTCTTATAGGTAGAGACTTTCACTTCCAGCATAAAAGCCTGGTTTTGGGGGGTGCTGAGCGCTGGGTCCAGGCCAAGAGCACTCAGTGCTTTTCAGCAGGGGTCAGGGGTTTGTTGTCAGACGCCTGATGATGAGCTGTCCCCCTCCCCACTCCTGACACGCTAAAATTAATATCTGTTTAACAACCAGCTAAAGCATTTCTGGTGGAAAAATCTGCAACAATGAAAATTGCATCTGTGTTAATGGGAGCAGGGTTGAAACGTGTATTCAACTTGAAAAAATAGAAGCGCATAGTGGGGAAAAAACTGCGAAGCTAGAGAAGAAAAAAATGATGTCATGGTCTTCAGTGTGATACTAATCGGTATGAGCTGAACACCACCTGCAGTCATAATGCCAGTTACACGTTTTTCAAGATTTATGTTTACAATCTAACTTTCCTTAAGTGATTTCTGTAATTTTTGTTTCGTATTAAAAATGAGGAATGGATTTCATTAACTTGGAATATTTTATGATCGGGTATATCTCCATACAGTAAAAATATTATTTTAGTAGTCAGATAAATGGCCTTTTCTTCTTTTACATATAGAACAGGGAAAAGCTAGTAAGAGCCTTGGGAACATGGTCATTTCTGTGGATTTTTTTTTCTGTTTCAGTCATATATAGTTTACATATGAATTATTTGTTGATTCTCTGTGTTCAAAAGCTCTTTGTAAATAACTTCTGAGGATTTGAAATACAATAAGTTGAATTCTTTGTTTCAAGGATTAAAAGTTGTATTTTTGTAATCTTTAACTTCTGTTGTAGAGTTGAGGATTTTTTTAAAATAAAAAACCCAACATGTTTCAGGAGCTAAAGAGACAAATGAACGAGTTTGGTACAGGAAGCAAAACCATTTAAATAATAAAGATAATTTAAATGTCATTGGTTTTGTGTTCTGTATTACTCTTCCAGGATTCCAGGTATGGTCAGTGATCATTCAAGTCACTCTGAGCCTTTCATTGCATTAGCAGTAGTTCAGGTCACTTTCCCCAAAACAGGGCGATGGTCCGTGGTGTACCTTGAAGAAACCCTATAGCTACCTATAACACTGTCAGTGTAACAAGGCCAAGGCTGCCATGCCTCCACATACATTGTTATGAGCTGTTAAAATTCTGGAAAGCACTGGAATGCACACAGTAAACTGAGTTCATTTAGGACATGTTTGACTTAATACTTACATTTTCAAGAAGATGTGGACTCCCTATGTCTGTGCTGCCAAGCTGGTGTGTGCAGAGAGGGTGTGTTTGGCATTTTGGGACACCCAGCTGCTTGAATAGAGCTGCTGTATTTCCAGAAATCCCAGCATAGGTGCAGTATCCTTTAATTCCTTTCTAATGAGATTTCTGGATGCTAGAGGATGCACAATTAGGATCTGCTGTACTCTGCTGTATCAGCACAGAGGAGCCAGCGTGCAGGATAATCCTGCATCTGTTTTCCCACTTTTCTTTATGTATTCTCCATCTCAGGAGTCAAGAGGGATTCAAAGCCTTTATTAGCTGTGTGCTTTTTCTACAGCAAGGTAATCTGAAGGTATTAAAAACAAGAGGGTTTAGATTTGTGGTTTTGGTAGGTTATTCCCACCAGCTCAAAAAAGAATCCAGGCTACTTGCTCAGTGTGAGCTTGCGTGTGTGCCTGTGTGCACCATATATGTGCTGAGAAAGCTGAATTCATTGCCTGCCTCCAGAGAGAGACCAGCTTTTTGGTCGTCTTTGTACTTGGAGAATCTATGCATGACAATGCTGAATGGGGTGGTCATTTGGAAGCTTTGAAATTGCTGGTGTAAGCTTAGGACTGATTTATTTTACTTCTTTTAAAAGTGTGATTGCCAAAGAATTAAGTTCTAAGCCAAACCACGTGGATAATCAGGATTTCAAGATGCATGAACATTGTCTTGTCAAAATCTGCCTTGATTATAATCTAAGACCTAAGACAAAATCTCTTTGATCCATAGTGTCAAACATTAATAATGTTAGCTAGGAGGATGAAGGCATTCTTTTACATGACCAGTTCAGTGCTCACTTAGGTACAGCATAATAGGGCACTGACTGTTACTCTGTCAGCTCTGTTTTCTTCCAAAGGTTAAAGTAATTTTCTCTGGCATCCTTTGATTCCTCCAGAATGTCTTGACCTATAATAAATAGAATCAAAGCATGAGAAAGCTCAAAGAGTAGACCCGAGTTTAACTGAGGATGTCTCAGATACTCAAAGTTTGAGCTTAAGTCCTGGTGCCTCACTGTGGTATGGCACAGCCACAGGGACCAGCTGCATAATCCAGATGTTGCAGAAATCCTGTTCTGTGTGCAGAAAATCAGTGGTGTCCTCATCCAGGGTATTGCTAGCAGTTTTGGTGAGAATCGTTTTCTGGAGAAGTCTTTCTGCTAACTGCTTGGGACAATTGCATTAGATTTTTATTAGTGAGGGGGACATACCTGCAGCTTTCTTATCACTGCAGTAACAGTGCAGGCTGTGTTTCCGAGTCTTGTATAGCAGAAATTTCTGTGCCAGCAGAGCTTTTGAAAATTCTGTGGAGATTTGGGCATACTGTTTTTGTAAAGTGTTGATACTGCACTTTGGAGGAGCCTGTTGCTCCAGAGTTGTGCTTATAATTGCTATCAAAGATGCTAAAAGCAGTGATTCCAATCCAGCAAAACACTTAGCACTTGCTGCACTTGGAGCACATGTATATTGTTCCAGTAACATCAGCAGGACTGTCCACTTGCTTAAAATGAAATATCTCAAAGCCTATCACAGATGGGGCAAGAATGCTTTGCAATTCATAGGAAAACGTCCTAGAAGAGCAAGAGGAAGCCTACTGTTGGTCTTCTTATTAATCCAGGGAAGGCTGAGACTATGTGTTTTGGAGTGACTGTATTTCTGTCAATTAATAGCATGACCAATTTCTCATAGGAGCTGCAGAATGTTAGCAGAGGAGGATGTGGTAGGAGCAGGGTGGTAGGGAAGGGAGAGTAGGATGTGGCTCGTGATGCATGTGATTGTGCAGTCTGGTTATGTGCATCCTTGCACAGGGAGGGTTAGAAGATACTGGAAATAATTTCTTTGTGTTTCATGTGCCAATTAACTGTGAGTGCTTTTTTTAAAAAAAAAAAATCAATTACATGATTTTCAGCAGATGTAAGCTAAAGAGTTCACAGAGGGAGCACATTTCACGTATTTTCTATCTTTGTTGAATGTGGAAAGGAGGTTTGTAAGATGACTGCAAATGGACACATTCACATGCATTACAAAGGTAAAGCTGGAGCCTTTCACAACACAGACGATGGCAACAGCAGCTGGGGTCCTATTGTACACAGGAAATAGCTACAGATGGCAGGTAAGTGGAATGAAGACTGAAGGAGCACTATGTTCATGAAAAACATCTTGCTTGTTCAGGTGCCTGGTATTTCTTTAGCAGTAAGAGCCCATCCCTCTCATATACTGAGCAGTAATGCTCTTGGCAGACTTTATGAGAACTGAGTTTCTGGGTAGCAACAGGATAGCCCAGTGGTATTGGGTCCTCAGAATCCATAGGCTAGAAAATCTGAACTGGTTATAGTTTTGTTCGGGTTTTTTTAAAAGCTTGTTTTTGGCTAATCTAGGCTGAATTTCTCAGTTCATTGATGCACTGCAAACATGGAGGTGGAGGTTCTGTTTTAGGTTTTGTTGGAAATGGGATGGATGCTGGCCATTAGGAAGCTAGTTTCACCACCTTCCTAACCTTATTCCCACACCGGGCAAAAGCCAAAAAACTCCAAATGATTCAAAGGGTTGCATGGGATTTGGTAAAGCAGAGTCATGCTGTGGTGACCATTGGTACACCATCAAATTAAATCGTTGGTCAAAGAAAACATTACAGCATTCAAATTAAGTGCAGTGATGTGGAATGCAGAAAATTAGAACAGCAACCGAAGTAAATTCAGCAGTGACCAGCTCTGTTAGCTTGCTACGCGTGTCTGCTGGGACTTACTTTCCTTGAAGGTATTTTCTGTCATGAATTGCATTGTCTACCTAAGCCAATGAGGTCTGTTGGAGTCCTCTGTCTGTTGTTTCAGCAGGCTTCTTGGTTGGATGAGTGTAGTATCCTAAACAGGATTAGTGTTAACCCCTTCCACCATTCACAGGGGTGATGTTTTTTAAAGGTGTCTTCGGAAATAGCAATGACGGTTGTTTTAAGCAAATACATACTGAAGTGTGAAAGGAAGGTCCTTGAAAATTGGTCCTAAACTGATGATAGTCGTGTCACCCATCAGTGACTTGATCTACTTCTCATGCCGGTGGCTACGTCAGGAGTTACTCCATTTCCGTGGAGTAGCAGCAGGATAAATGCAGTGGAAGCCTTTGGCAAACATGATGCTGACATTGCATATGCAAATTGTTAGTGCTTGGATACAAAAAGGGTCCGAATGAAGTGTATGAACGCCCTGCCATCTATTTTGAAGGTGCTGAGTGTCCAGGGTGGGCTCTCCTGTCCCCTCTGGTGCTGCAGTGAACAATAACCTGTCCCTACATCGAGCACTGAAGAGGAGAAAACCCCATGGCTAGCTGTGACACCAAGACCAGGAGCACTGAACACCTATTGAATGTACACTCTGCAGCTTTGGAAGGATTACGGGGAGGAGAGGAACACAGGGTGGAAGACCTGTCCCTGAAAATACGACCATGCGGCACGTACACAGCAGCCAGAACTGAGACTGGTAGCGGTAGTTGCTACCCACCCTTTCTCTCGCTGGCTCGCACGCCCACGCGATGCTTTCAGGTCTGTCTCACAGCACTGGCTGTTTGAAATGGCACATGCTCTCAGGCTGAATCTTTAGTCTTTCTATTCTGAAAGCTGAATTCCACACTCCTTGTAGCTGCCAGAACCAAAACCTGCCAAGCAGCAGCTAATTAGAAAACATTAATGTTACAGTCACTTCAGAAAATCTCAGTGCCTCTTTGCAGTAGGCTGCTGGATACAGCGTCAGTTCTTTTTGTTTCGCAAAGATACAATCTTCGGTTTGGAAATGTTTTAAAAAATAGAGCAAAAAAAAGTTTTTAACCTCAGCTGGTTTGGTTGTAATTTTGCTTGTAAGCCTTTCAAATGTTAGGAAAGGGAGGGGGAACAGTCTAGGAATGAGCCGTGCATGGCTAAACCAAAACCAAACTTCCATCAACTTCCACTGTGGCTTTTTTTTTCTGCCAAAACAACTGGATGAGCATTTGCAAAACATGGGAAGATGTGCTGAGCCTTGAGATGTGCTGGGTTCTGGGACCGATAAAAGCTACCAGCCCCACGCAGTTGCTGCACAGAAGTAGAAAGGACAGCCGTGTCTCTTGGCTGATGTGTAGAGGTGTTGAGGAGTATATTCAGAGAGAAAAAGTAACAACCGGACTGATGAGGAAGTAAATGTGTTAAAATGCAAAGTTTTAAAGCATTTCTGAGAGTGCAGCTGAACCCAAGGAGTTGGAGCAGCTGATTACACTTAAATTCTCTCAACCCCCAATTAAATGTGTGCTTAAAGTGTGTGAGCAATCCTCTGAACTACATCTCTGTTTAAATGAAGTATATAATTAAGTGACTTGATAATCTGGAATAAGTGGCAAAGCATTTTGAGGTATCATAATACCTTTTCTTTAAAAGTGAGCTCCACTTGAAATAAATTAGGTTGCTCCTTTCCTCTCTCTGTCTTTCCCTCCTTGTAAGCTTTTTTCTGGACTCTTCTCAGGTATTTTCTCCCACCTTTTCTCTTGGAAGGAGAACATTTTATACACACATGCAGCTCGGGTCTGCTGTCCTTTTTGGGTATCTTCTTTCTGTGTCTCTCATATCCTTCATCCTTACATTTTGTAAATTATTTCAGATGCTATAGCTGCGCCAGCTCAAGTCCAAATCCCACAAAGATTTAAGCTTAAATCTGGATGATGGGAACCAAAGAGTAGATATTCCTTCTGTTCAGGGACAGGAGATGAAAGTGGAACAGAGCAGCAGACTAAAACACTACAGTCACTGAAGGTGTAAGTGTAGTAAAAAGAGTGAGTGGTGATAGATGTAGAATCTAAACCCCCAGAAACTGCACTGTTTTGTGTTTTGGTTACTCTTCAGCTGGAGCAGAGCAACTTACAACCTTGACTTGAAAAGTTCTGAATTCTCTTCTCTAGATGCTGAGCCCAGCAGTCACCTGGGAGAAAAATATTGAAAATGCATTCACAAACACTCCTCTCTCTTTGTCTGTCCTATGATATCTTTCTCCCCCGCCAGATCTGGAGGAAAACTTTATCGAATATGTGGTTATTAACGTTAAGGCATGGCAAATGGTTGTTCTGTGATAGGATCCAGGCTGTGAAATGGTTCATTCTGCATTGGTCTCTGAGCCATCTGATTGAGCATGCTGTGAAACTGTGCAGATGGGCAAGGCGGTGAAATCCTACACTGATTTGTTGTCGGGGTGGCAGATGTTTTATTCTCCTGGTGCATTCTCTGGCATTTCTCATGGACATGAAACAGAAGCAGAAGAAACTGAATTGCTGTGCTCTCTCCCCCTTGTTCTCCAAGGTAGTTTTGCAACTCATTTCTCTTGTAATCTTATGAAGTGTGAGAGGAGGTGTGCACCTCCTGACTTGTCTCCCAACTATGCTTTATACTTTCACAGGTAACCTTCTTTACCCAGCCAGCTGTAATTTTCAGCATGGGTGGTTTTCACGGTGCATCTCTTGCTTATTGCTTTAGTGTACTTAATACCCTTAACGGTGCTTTAAAGATGAGCATTTGGATGACTAAATAAACAATCCTGCCTCTAAAACATTTGTCTCCTGACCTCTGGTCTGCACAGTACATAGTGAGCAGAAGAAGGGGGCATGGAGAAGGTAAAAGACAACATGCTGATATAAGCTGCTGTGTAGGCTGCCATGATAGCAAGCCCTCGCCGTTCCTCAGAGCCTTCGGGTACCAGCATATGTCACAGGGAATGCTGAGGAAGTGAAGGGAAATGGGAGACAGCTAGCAAAGGTAGGTTTGGCCAAATCCTGATGTCTTCCTTGAGCTTGCAGCATGGTATGATTTGAATTGATGTAGCTGGTCAGCTCCAGGGAGCCACTTCGTTTCTAAAACTGTTGGCTTTGGAAATGGCAAAGCCAAGAGTTACTAGAAATCTTAAATTCAGTTTTAGAGGAGAATAAATGGTACTAGGAGAGTCTCTTTTGAAATGAAAGTTGGTCTTGTCTTGCCACCTGATCTTTGCCATTAGAAAAACTAATCACATAGTTTTACGCTATAAGTTTAGCCTCGCCTAAGCAAGAGTATAATTTCCTTGATACAAACAGATTCAATAATTTTTTAGTGTTAGCTTTCTTAATTAAAAAGAAATTATTCCATACCTTGTGTAGCACATAGGATAAGAGGGTAATTCAGCTTACTCCACCACATCCATATCTTTTTTTACAGAAATATGTAACATTTAGGGTATGGGTGCATCTCCATACTTACTCTAGAGATCTCTGGAACCCTACAATATTAGTGGTTGGGCATATACTGTCAGTTTTGGTGAGACATGACTGAGTCCTTGCACCCAAACACTGTGATCATCTGTCATCCCTGCACTCTGTCCTGCAGGACCATGGTATGACCAGGGAGGAGAAGGACTGTAAGTGCAAGCTGCTGTGCATCCAGGCTGGGCCAGCATGGGCATGCATGCTTGGGGTGGCAACCAAAGACACTACGGCTGTGTCTGTCGCCTACGGGTGGCTCCAGGCTACTGCTGTATTTCAGGGTTGTTGTCCAACTGCTACATACAGCAGTGACTTACCACTTACTTGGTTCAACTTCTAACATGATCTTCATTCTCATAAACTTCAAAATTTCTTATGAAGAATGTAAAGTTTTGCCTGCAAATAAAGGATACAGAGAGGTAGGCAGGACTTCCCTGTGATGCCGTGGAGGAGATAAGGGTCTTAGGGAGAACTGATTCCAAATTTGGCACTTCCTCAGTGGGGAAGCTTAAACTGGCTGTGGATGGCAGAGGCAAAGCAGCAAATGCTTCTTATGTCACCTCTGTGCAGTCAGGTGGCCCAGCAGGTAATGCTCAGAATATCCCTCGAGGAGTTCTTGATATTGATGAAGTTACAGCTTTAAGCTTACAGCCTTGCCTTTTGGTACTGGATTCATGACTATCAAGCTCTGAGATATTTTTTTTTTTTTTTAAACTATGGTGTCATTTCCTTCAGAATGAATCTAGCAGGTGATCTTACTGAAGTTTGGAAAACTGGGACTGTCAGACTCTGCACCGTTTCAGTAAAGCTTGAGCAGCTGGCGGAATGGAGTGTGCTCTTCCCCAAAAATAAGCAGCGTCTCTCTGAGTGCTGATTTTGACAGAAACCCCAGCATCAGTTTAAGAGTAATACAGCTCATGTATAACTCTTTGCCTGAGGATCATACTGTGCTTCTGTCAGTCCTAGTAGCCATCCTGTTCGCTGCCTGTCTGGCAGGAGGAGCAAGGCGGTGACAACAGAGGGGATGCTGCAGCTGTTACACCTATTTACAGCTTCTCAGTCACTGACATGAGAATAAACAAACACAGTATTCAAGCAGTTGCATGGTTAGCAATTTATTTTTAAAATCAGTCACTTGAAAAATACCAAGGCACAAGTAAAAAATAGCTCTGTCAGCACTTTTGGCGGAGTGTGCAACCTAGTGCTTGACCCGAGGTTTCCATCTCTTTCTGTTAATTTATAAGAGTTAAGGTAAAGGCCACATACTTACCTGATGAAAGCACATATTTCCCCTCTGAGTGAAGTTGCATCAAGATGGGATGTTGCTCTCCAAATGCAGGAACATACTGCTTCTTGTCCACTGCTGCCATTTTATTCCCTGATTTTATTACCCACTCTGCAGCGATGAGCAACTATCTTGCATGTAGGCAAGTGATATTTACTGTAAAAAGACTGAGCGAGTTAATTGTTGAGCAAATGTTTAAAGAAATAACAATTAGAGATTGCTTTCCTGGTTTGTGTGAAAACACTGAGGGGCAAAAAAATTGAAAGTATAAACATTTTCTCTTTGATAGCCAAGAAACAAATGCCCACACTCATGTCTCCCACCATCACATCCCCAGAAATGTGAGCATGAAAGTAACTGTAATTAACAGCTGTTTTTAGGCGCTAAATCTTTATTAAAGTCAAACAATGGCTGGCAGTAGACCATTTTAAACAAAGCAGTAAGTCAGGAAAGTTGACAGGATTACAATTTGTGGTCTGTTTTGGGGGCTGGAGTGGGACCAATTCCAGATAAACAGAAGGAGGGCAAGCCCCTAATAACCCACACAGAGACACAGTATCTGGGGACATGGATGTTGCACTCTGGTTTTCCTTCTGTCTCTGCTTTCCTCCTTAAAGCTGCGGAGGGGACCACACGGAACAAGCATCTCATGGCAGGAGGCTGTTTTTTTGGCTTGGAAATGAGAGCAATCATCCCTTGAGCGTAGCGGATTGGTTACACAGTCTGATCATTGGTAATTGCTCCTTAGCAGCTGGCTCTCAGAGATGTACTCCAGTACAGTGGCTGCTGCAAAGGGGTTTTGTAATCAGGCCAATCTGTGGCCAGTGTTCCTAACTGGGACTTACTGGTCCCTTAGGATGTCACCTATCGGTCTGTTTCTGAAGTATGTGGGAAACACTGTGATTGTGCGTACTTATAAACTCAGCCCCTGGTGGGTGCTAGTACATGGATGGTGTTTTCAAGGATATGACCTTGGAGCTGCAGTAAAACACCTTAGGATTCTTTGTTTCCTCTCATTTCGGGAGGCTTCATCCCTGCTGCTGCTGCCTTTCCTTAATGTGTTGATGCAGCCTTGCACCTAATTTCTGATTGTTAGTAGCACATGGCATTGCTCGGTTATCTCTGCCACCATTTGGTCATCCTTTGCTATGGCTTTGTGTGATGATACTGTTCCTTTCCTGCCCACCTCCTCAGCTAGTACCAAATAAGTTGGGCGCTTGTCTTTTAGAATTGCTAAGGGATGTATTTATTCAGTCACTTAAAAGCGTCGTCCTATGTAGGATCCTGTACATGGACATAGTGCCTCCTGATGTAGTTCCCACTGATTCATCAGGAGCAGAGCTGTGCGTTACCCTGGAGGCACCAGATTGTAAAACACAGCTTCCAAAACATAGCAGTCTGCATGTTTGGGCTTTTTTTCCTCCTACTTACATTTTTCCCTTCTGTTTTGCTAAATAATCATAAAGCAGACTTGCTTTTGTGAGTCCGGAGATTGCTGGAACCAATGCTTCAAGCAGCACAACTCCCATTCTTCTTTCAAGTGTGCTACCATTTTTGCTGTAGGAGCATTTATTTCATACACAATCTGGGCTACATTTATTTTTGTAGGTCCAGTTTCAACTGTGGGCTGCGCTGCCGAAACCCAGCACTGGATTTATGTTGTGGGAACCATCAGCAAAACCCTGACTCTTCCAGAAGTTGATTTTATTTTTTTTTTTTACTATTTCACAGAAGCAACTGGATAGCCTCCAAATCTGTTCTTCAGCAAATGTGACAAATTCACAAGGAGACAGGTTGATGGGAACAGCTGCTGTTAAAAAGGCAGGGGGCAAAACAGCAGTAAGGGCATATGGGCATTCGCATCATGTAAACCTGATGCCTACCGGTGGGAGCCCGCGCGTGCTTTGCTCCCTGCCGGGGAAAGCCCCACAGCGACAGGGTGCCTGCCCCCTGACCTTACTGCCACTTAAGGATAGGGTTAGCTCTGGCCATATCGATAGCGTGCAGGCGCAGACGGGTCCCCATTTGTGGGTCCCAGGCAGAGCAGTGGCCCCTGAGTGCCGAGGAGCATGTGGGGAGGGAGGAGTGGGTGGAGGGTGGCACTGCTCTTCTGCTCTCCATCTGCTGCTGCCCACCAGCATGGCTGCCCTTGTCTGCCAGAGCGAAAGAAGGGCTGTTATCTGAAGAGCAAAAGGGGAGCCCAGGGGAAAGGGTGTTTGCGATACAGTCGCTCCCATGCGTTGTTCAAGGGACTCCTCAAGTCCACGTCTATGCGTGTGCGTATTGAGCGCTCGATGCTGAGGGCAGCCGTAAAGCGTCAGTGGCAATAAACACACGCCTTGCCTGCATGACATATGCATGTCCAAGGGAAAACAATGCATGTCTTAATTGTCGTGTGCCTGAGACATATAGTAGAATTGGAAAAAAAATACACAGGAATCCTAAGTAGATGTGAATGTGAGTGCAGTGCCCACAAACTGCTCAGCAACAGCAGTAAAAGACAAATCAGCCTTATACAGACCTGTGGAGGGAAAAATACAAGCTGAGGAAATAACAAGTGACTGATGAATATGCTGCTCTTTGGCTGGATGCAGAGCAAACTGGGAGTGCTATGTTTTGAAAACCTGAAATGATTAACCAAAGAAACAAGCTGTTGGGTTTTTTCTTAGTCTCTGGCCTTTCCCTTGTCTGTCCCAGTTTCCTCCTTTCAAATGAGGACCATTTATATCACAAATAAAGCCTTGTGCCAACCGTTTCATCCATCACTTTGTGTTTCCTTTCAAAATCTCATTTCCTAATTCCAGCTGGCCTACAATGACCTCTTCCATTATCCACTTCTTAGATTTCAGAGATGCCTTTTCCCATATATCCACTCAACTTTGCATGTAGTTTCTGACATACAGCAAAGCCGCTTTACTGTTTTTTCCCAGAATACCTTCTGAAAACCATCCTTTTTTAAAGTCAGCAAAATACTGGGCAATGGCTGGACTGCTGGTGCCCGTAATCCTAGTTGTAGTTCTGTCTCATTGCCATCTTTGCCCTTCTCCCATCCCTTTCTTGTTGGATTTTGATCAAGACATTTTTATTTATCTTCATAGTACCTGTGGGATCCTTATATTTAATTAGAATTATTAGTCTCTAGAGTCACAGTAATGAAACATTTTCAAATCACAGGTATTGGACTATTCAACCCACTGAATACATTTTTCAAGGCATTTTATCTTTTTCTCCACATCTGTGGAGACAAGTAGAGTACCTGTATTCCCATACATGTACCCATATATGTCTGAAAGCTCTTGACCTACCAGTGATCCTCCCAAAACGTGCTCCATCGTCACTGGCTGTTTATTGTCCAGCTACTGGGTGTCAGGTAGCTGCACCCTTTTCTTCTAAACAATGGATTGGGTTACACAGGAGCCTAATACCGTCCTGGGTGCCTCTTATTTTGGCCAGCCCTCTTCAATGCCCTTCAAATTAGGGGTAAAGCCAAACAAATAAAGAACAATCAATAAAAAATGGAGATTAATTAGTTTAAATAACTACATGGGATAATCAGAGAACAACTCCGAAAGCTGCTAATACTGCTGGTAAATCCAGTTAGTCCTTCAGTTTCAATGCTTTCACCTCAGCAGCAGTGAGAAGGAGCTCTCAAGTCAGTGAAGCTGACAGTAAAGAGTAATTGCTTTGTGGATATCCTTCTTTGTGCAAACTTTCTTTCACTGAAGCAGTCTGATTTCAAATGCTTCTTCGTTCAATTGTCAGGCAATTCTCATGAGCACCCAAGTCAGCCCTGCGAGTGGGAAAGGGCAGCCTGTTCACATTCGTTCTCAACTATCTGCTGGTATCCCCTTCCTCTTCTATCAGCACTGCATTTTTCATAACCGAGATAAAAACAGTCTCATGCTATTGTATATGCATCTGCTTTCAGATCTGAATTTCAAAAGCATGCATTTAGATCCAGCTTTTACACATTGGTTCAGTACAAAGACTCTATTTCAGGTTTTTAGTCTTTGTTTAGATTTTTCACCATGTCACTGAAATTACGGTTATCTTCATACATGTATGTCAAGATGGGATAAAGATTCTTTTTCCCCTCTCCAGGCCTTCTCTGATCAAATGATAATTGTTGGTAACTTTTCGGCACCTTCTCACTCCACTCCATCTTTTAAATCAAGTCCTCTGAGCAGCAATTACAAGTTAACCAGTGGGAGTTTGTAGTTGGCTAGGTGAAAGCTGAGGTTATCTGGCATGTTTTCAACAAATGCATCAGTCCTGAGGACAGGAATTGCATGTCTGTGCTGGCTCCATGTCTTTGGAGAGGATAGAAAAAGCTCATACGTGGGATATGAATGAGGGTGTCTAAAAAGAAGTGGCTATTGCCTTGAACTGAAGTCCTCACCTCTATGTTATATGTCAGATATGCTTGGAGTGGTTTGAGTCTAGTTAGAATTGGTCTGGTTTAGATTAATTTCTTTTCACTTTCAGTATCTTTATGGAAAAAATAGGGAGATTGAATTAATCTGAAATCATGATACAAAATAGCAGTTCACTTTTTATTAAAATTACAGTTTTGCTGGTAGCTTCTTTTCCTTCATACCTTTTTCACTTGTCAGAACAAGATGGCCCACAGATGCAAAGGGAAGAAACTTTCTTAAATGTGCCTTTCATGCTCATTTTTTTCTGAGCTGTGAAGACTAGTGCATTGGTGTTGCATAAGTCAAGCATTTACATTTATGCTATGATACAGTGCAGCATCAGTAAGGCCAAAGACCTCCTGCTTTCACATGACAAGTGTCCTTTCCTTATCTTATTCAGCGCTTTATGTAAAAATGTTTGATTTTTCACTGAGAGATGTTAATAGCAACTGAAGCATTTATCTTAGTAACATCATGTCTCTTAATCAACAAAAGATCACAGTAATCTTTTGAGAAAGTAGAGTACATCAGTATCCCTATAATTTACTCCACCAATGTCAAACTTCATGCACAAAATATCTCGTTTGCATTTCTGCAAAGAAACATGTCATCATCTAAATTGAAGGCTTTAATGAAGGTCTAGAATGAAAATAATATGTATGAGAGAATATTTTAAGGCTGTCAACTCGTACTTGGTTCATCTTGTTCTGTCTCTAGATGCCCAAGTACAGTTGGGAGATGCTGATGCTGCATTTTCTTCCATTTTCTTGCTTTTTCTACTGTCATAACTAGAGATCAACAGGGATCAGCTGTGCACTTTTCAGCCCCAGAATGCCAGGCAGCCTTTGACCAAAATCACTCATGGTCTGAGTAACTGAGATGAATCAAAGGTAGAAGAACATGTATTAAGTAGAGGAATTGGAGCGATAAGAGGGGAAATAGAGATGGATGAAAAAAATGAGGGAAAATAGAAATTTAATGGGAACAGAGAAGGAGAGATGGGAGTGAGATGGAAGAAAGGAAACAAGATGAAATGTGAGTGAAGTGCAGATAATAGAGTCATTATCTCAAGTTGGAAGGGACCCGTAAGGATCATCAAGTCCAACTCCCTGTTCCTTGCAGGACTACCTAAAACTAAACCATATGACTCAGAGCATCATCCAGACGCTCCTTGAACTCTGACAGGCTTGGTGCCGTGACCACTTCCGTAGGGAGCCTGTTCCAGTGACTGACCACCCTCTCAGTGAAGAACCTTTTCCTAATGTCCAATCTGAGCTTCCCCTGATGCAGCTTCATTCTATTTCCTCATGTCCTCTCTCTGGTCACCAGAGAAAGGAGATCAGCACCTTCCCCTCCATGCCCACCTTGAGGAAGATGTAGACTGCTGTGGGGTCACCCCTCAGCCTTCTCTTCTCCAAGCTGAACAAACCAAGTGACCTCAGCTGCTCCTCATTAAGTCTTGCCCTCGAGACCTTTCACCATCTTGGTCACCCTCTTCTGGACATACTGTAATAGTTTGATGTCCTTATATTGAGGCACCCAAAACTGCACACAGTCTTTGCTCTGGTTCCTCTGTTTGATTTTTTTTCAGCACACAGAACCTGAATAACTTGGGTGATATCAGCTATGTCTGCTGGTCTTCACTGCTTGATCATAAGGCCATTTGTTCTGGCACAAGTCTTTTGGGGAATGGCCATTTTCTTTTTCCTCTAGCTTAACCCCAAGAGAAGACAATGGTACAAAGAATTGGCATGAGGCAATTACCTTTTGTAATAAGGACATTTCCCCTGCTGTGGCCTGTATGTGGTGTTTTCTGAAGAGAAGAATGAGCATGCCCTTGTATTTTAGCCTCTTGGTGAAAAGTGTTCAACATCAGCCTTTGGCTGATCTGAAGAAAAAAATCCACAGGAATCATTCTTCTAACAGAAGTAGGAGAACAGCTTGCTACATTTTGAGTTTGTCCAGTGTTTTGAAGCCATTGGTTCATTAGGACTGGTGAAACAAGCTATAAATGAGGACAATTAAAAATTAACATCAGAGTATCACTAGTCCATTATGGATCAAGGCAGCTTTGCAGTTAGAGGTGAGCTGAACACTGGTAATCCTTCAGAGATCAGCTGGTCTTGTGGTGGACACTGAACAAGCACAGGAAACCCTGAAGAGCTTACAATCAAAGCAGACAAGACAAGAAGGAACTTAACATATGAATCAGAGGGAAGGATTAAGGTCTGTAAGGATAATTAATTCCACTTTTCCTTTTTTCCCTGTTTCATTGTGCAAATAATCAGATTTGTAACACAGATCTTGTTGTGATACAAATCCTGACTGGCTGGTTTTGCTGCTGTTCCCTGCATGTGATCAGATTCTTGCTCAAAGCCCATCTCGTTTGGAGCTTTCAGAGGCCAACATCAATTGGCAGCTGGGGCTTGGTTCCAAGTAATAGATCAGGATTTTCTTGACACAAGATGTACTGTGCTTGTCATTGAAAGGTGCCAGTTCATTCTGAAGGCAGCCGTGACCCAGTGGTATCTCCTCAGTAATGAATCATGCTCTATAATGCTTTCTAGAAACTTTTTTCTCTTTGTTTTTCTTCTTCTCCATCAGGTCAGCAAGGCTTGGATGAATTGATAATGCTCCTTCTTTTTTTTTCTTGTGGTATAACTCTAAGGAGCTTGAAACAGAAAGGATGGGTATTGGTCAGATTTACAGGGCGTGTGGGTGTCTGTGGACAAGGCGTACTGGTGGTATTTTCGAAGCAGAACCTCAGCTTTTCTGCAGCTCCTCAAAGAGCGAGCGCTTTTGTGGAAACACAAGTAGTGCCTGCACAGTGGGACTGTAGAGGGAAATGGTTCCTAATGGAAGGAGAGAAGTGGAAGCTAACTCTTCTGCTATGGCTTGGGCAAGCTAGTGAACAACTCTTCTATCTCTGGGGCTGGCATGCAAAATCCAGACTCTGCTTTCAACCTTGGAGATGGTGGCACTGGTTTTGTCCTATCAGTGCTGCAGGTAATTTGGTGCCTTGTGGGAAGGAAAATGCTGCTGTGGGCCAAAGCTGGAATACACAGCCTGGGATCCCTACTTGGAATTTGAAGAACATGTTTAACATCAGTGATGACCCTTATGTGTATGTGGGGGTTGGTGTGTTTGTCCCTTTTTTCACACTGAGGCTTTGTCCACCCCCAGAAATGAGAGTGAGGGGCGAGGGGCAGAAGGTTTTCTTCTCTTTCCTCTTCCTTCCCTACTTAAGCATAAGAAAAAGAAGCTGCTCTTGATAAAATTGGATGAAATGAGGTTCATGACAGCAGTGCTGCAGAACTCCGGACTCGAGCTCCATTTTGATGTGTTCTTATCTGAGCTGGAAGACCCAAACTTGAGAAGCACGGCCTCAGACTAAGGAATGAGTATTCATTTCCCATCTCATTATTTCTAGATCTTGCAGCAGAAAGTTGAAGCTGACCAAGCTATGGGGCTCATATCTGAAGTCATGAGGAAGGTTAAATTTTTAATTTCTTGGGAGGGGTTTTACTCGGAGCCAATGTGAAGTACACAAGGCATATATGACTTCCCGACAGATTGCCTTCCCGTGCACATATTTGTGATATACCTCTTCCTTCCGTCCCCCTGCCTATATGTGTCTCTCTTCTCATATCACTACCTCCTGTTACCCTTTCAGCAGTATGTGATGATCCAGAAACCCAGACCAGATAGTGAAGAGGAGGAGCACACTGTGCCTTCCCGAGCCACAGTTAGGAGGGCCTTTTACATGCAGGAGCTGTAACAAGCACCAGCACAGTCTGACGATTGTTCCTGTTCCTGAAATGGCGTGGCACAGTCTGATTCTCTTCTCTCCATCGCAGCAGCTGAATATCCCTGTTGGACTAAGCAGAGTGTTGGATTTTGTGAATATTCTTCAGTTGTGTCTTGTCAGTTTTGCCTGCAAGTGTATAAACCCTGCAGCCCTCTGAAATCAGTGACGTGATTGTGTATGACAGTCATTAGCGGGTGAAACAGAAATCTGTCTGCGAGCATCTGTTTTGAGGGAGCCAAATATAATTAAAGTTTAACCATGCTGCATGTGCTCTTTTATTTACTGGGACCCAGTCTTTCTTCTTAGGGATTGCAGTCACATTTCTTGTGGTCCTTCTGTGTCTGACTTGCTGCTTTTTGTCATTGTATGTGTGTTTCAGGTAACTGTGTTTTGTATCACTGCTGGGTCAAACAGGTTTGTTCAGAGATTCACTTTGGGATAATGAAACTGTACCTTGTTGCATGTCTTCAGGATTTGCCCAAAGGGAATCCTTTCTGGTTTCAGGTTGTTCTGAATGGGCAGACTCTACACTGCTGTGTTTCCTCACATAAATGAGGTGAAAAAATGATAGGTGTGATTTTTTGCTTAGAGTTCCCCCAAACCGATATTATACTATTGCAGTAAATGTCAATATAAAACTAATGCAAACTGCTTTGATTTTCTTATTCCAGACATGGATACGCCATGCATGGATAAAGGATATCTGACAGCAGTTGGTTGCTTACACTATTGGTTCTTGGTATAAAGAGCCACTGATAATCCCAATTACTAATTATAGTTGTAAATTAATTACACTGTAGTTGAAATGCCTAGACAAGACTGGGACCTCACTGTGGCAGGCTTTGTGTAAACTAAAACTAAGCAAAACTGCAGTGGAGCTCAGCCATTCTGCCAAAAAACCTTTGAGCTTTTATGAAGAAGTAAGAACCAAAAAAAAAAAAAAGAGATGAAACAAGCACAGAGAAGTGTAAGTTTCTGAAGACACTGATTCAGGCAATAGCAAGGATGCAAATAAGAGCTTCTTGATGAGCACCAGTCTGCTTGCCCATGGCACCCAGTATGTCTCAAACTATTCTTTTCCAGTTGGATGGCTGTCTATGGTCTCTAGCGTTCCTGCTTGGAAGCCAGTAGAGGTTTTCCACTGGCTTCTACAGGACCTCTAGATTGTACTGTAATGGGATGTGGTTTGGAACTGGCCTGAAACCATGTTGTGTTCATCTCTTAAATTTGGTTTGTGTTGCTGACTTAGCTTGAATTCATACCAGCAATCTGGAAATAAAAGGTTCAAGAGAGATTTGCAAGTTTCCCACACAAGCCAAGCCTGGAAGATTTTTTTAATATTTTATAATTCCCCACTTCTCTAGGTCACTTGTTCCTGAACTGCACTGGGGCTTATTCTTGTGTAGCTGGTGGTGAATCTTGAAGCTGGGCAGTCCTCTTGCATCAACGTACTGCATTTTATCAGTTATATTTCCATGATGCTGTTTGAGCAACAGGATGGATTAAATGTGTTTTTATTCTGTAATGAATTCTATGTACTTGCCAATAAATAAATAATGTCTTTCCTTAACGTAGAGGAACTTCAAGTAATGCTAAACCACAGATGAAAGGAATTATGTTCTCCTTTAAGGATGTAATGCAGAGATCGATTTTGTACAGTCTCTCCAGTCAGGGAGTGTATTATGATATTATGGCATGGTTTCCAATTTATTTTCAAGGGAGAACTGGATCAGGTATTGAATGTGCTAGGAGGAAAGCAATCAGAGCAGCATCGGTGCTTTTATGGAGTGCAAAGATCTTAATTAGGCCTTGGAGAAACTTTGCATAAAAGGCTGTCTTGAGTTCAGCTCTACCAACAAATATGTAGAAAAAATTACTTTATTTGGTGTGTTTTAAACTTTTTAACTTGACCTTATTTTAACTTGGGTGAACATGGTCATCTGTTTATTATGGTTATCTATTTGCTTTTATCCCATTGACTATGCTTTCAGTGCACAATCGTATTACAATTTGTATTACAATTATATACAATTTATACAATTTGTATTACAAAAGGACTCATGACTTGCAGGGCATGTTCAAAATGACAAAATGCAGAATTGCTTTAAAAAAATGGTATTTTCTTTTGAAAAATCTTTCCCTTCTGCTCTGGCATTTCTTGTAATATTAGTTTATTGCTTTAGTTACCTTTAAGATGGGTCTCTGTAGATAATTTTAGATGTATGTGTGTCTGCTACTTTTTTTCTGCAGCTCTAAAACCTTAAATGTCATAATGATAGTAGGAAATAAGTTTCTATCAGCACCTGACAAGGTAGAAGTTTCTCATATAAAGTTGCAAATGAGCAATATGTGCATTCCCTCATGATTAAGTACTTACATTCCTCTATATTGCCAACAGAAAGAAATAGGTGTCTTCCCAAGGGAGATCTTGATGTCCAGTTTAAATTCCTAAATTTGCCTTCTTTTTACTGGATGGTGAGTTTGAGAATGTTTTTAAGGAGACTGCTTCTGAGGGTGCAAACCAGATGGAATCAACTGCTCTCTGTTTTTTTGCTGATGGCTTTAATTGTTTCTTGGGGCATGTGTTGGAACCATTTTTGTTTGTGACTTTTCTTCCTGAGCTCTCAGTACCTTGTTGTGTTACGGATTTATTCATGCAAGACACAGAATGGTGGTGTGGGGCGCATAAGTTTCTTGGGGATATTTTTGAAATGGAGATCTTGAATCTAGCATTTCAAAATATAGGTGACTAAAGATGAGAGGGATGCTTGTGTTTTTACAAGTACTAGATATTTGCACTGTTGTCACTGAAAGACTCCCATGCTGCTTATTAATAATCTTGTGTTGGATTTTTGACGAGCGATGCTCAGCTGGAAAAAAGCTTGAGCTGCAAGATTTCTGCATGGCTGGGGTAAGTCCCTCTGTGGGTAGATGGATAGCTGTCAGGCTGCTGGGGTGAGGGAGAGCCCTCTTTCTCCCCAGCAAGCAACAACCTCCAGAATGTTTTAGGGTTAGCTCAGATCAAATTTCCTTTGCCTTCTTTAAGATGTCTCCCTTATTAGGCTGTCCATCTGAGTTCAAAGGCTGGACTAAATAGTACAGGGATATCCGAAACCTGTATTTTTAACTGAGCTGTGCCTGTATCAGAACCAGTGGCTCCTCAGTGGGAATCTTTGGGACCTCTCCAACTTTTATCTCCTTCATCTTTTTACCCATACAGTCATTGATGCCATGAAAAAATGAGAGTATGATGTTTTACTTAAATTGACTTCAGTGGGGTCATAAATAAAACCTCAGCATGGGTAAAAATATTATAATCTAGATCAGTGTGTTCATTATTTACCTAAGTATGTAAGTTTTGGACTGAAGAACCCAGCCAGCTTCTCAGTTGTGTTGGGAACTGCACTGCCATGCACATGCTAAGGTCTGCTGTAGCCCAGAGTGTTATGCGTCTGCCAGATATTTTTTGCAGCTGCTTTTGTAAGACTTGTACTATGGGCTTAACAAAACAGTGTTTTGGCTTTCAGTGCATTTCACTTACCTAATATTTTTGCTTACTTTTTGCATTCCAGTAGTTGAACTTTATTCTCAATCTTAGGCTGCTTTTGGCCAGATTGATTATTTTTAAATCCCATCTATAGGTGTAAAATACCACCACAAATTTGTGCATGTAGTCACATATGTGTATGTACAAGTGAGTATCAATCTAAGGGTGTGTGAGTATACTTGTCTCGCTTCAGTCTGAACCTTGTCTCTTAAAGCACCAAGGTCTCCTTTAGCTGTTTTGTTGCTCTGACCATCTGAAGTTCAGAGGGCTCTGAACTTCACGTTTGAAGAAGAGTCTGTGTATTTACTTTGGCTGGAAGGCTTTGGAGAAACCCTTCTTGACCTTGGAGCCAGCCCATTTTCTGACTACTTTTCAATACCCTTTAGGTGAAACACTTTTCAACTGGTGCAGTGTTCTAGTGGTGGTTATTTTTTCTGCACCTGAATTGTGTGTCAGACTTAGGGACAGCTGTCAAGTTCAGGGACAATAACATTTCTCTCCTGCTTATTACAAGTGTCTTAAGACACTTGTACTTTCAAAACCTTGCTCCAAGGACCTTAAGATCCTAAAACACTGGGGGGGTGCAAACTTGCATCTTCTGTAAGGCATGGGAGGCCACTGAATTGCTCCTTCTCTCTGAGCTGTTCCAGCTCTCCAGGCTAGTAGTAATTCCATAGTTCAGATTCCACTGAATAAAATGGGGGAAAATGCAAATACAATACATTTTGACTTTATTTTCTTTGTTCCCTGCTCAGCCTTCCATAACACAAGAATAACTGAACAAGCTTTTACAGAAATCACTTTTGGGTAGGAAGAAATTAATTCCCGAGGAAACCTGTTACATATCCATGTCTTTAATTATCCTGTGCAGTCCCACCAACTGCAAGAGTTCAAAGCACAAAATATCAAATTGCAAATAGAAGTATAATAAATTATACATTGATTTCTGCTCTTCCTGTGCATGTCAGCCACTAAGGAGTGCTATTTTGCCTACACATATATAGACACGCTTATCTAGAGAGAAAGAATCAATGTATAATTTATTATATTTTTCTGTAATGTGCTTTGAACAGTTTGAACAATCTTAAACATAAGCATGCAAACACAGATGGCTTAGCTGTTCTGTTTTTGTTTGGCGTGATAAAGATGTCATCAGCTGCTGTCTAGTTCAGCCACATTTAATCATCCCTTGATGGTCTTAGTACATGAGCAAAACCTAGGTTGTGAGAGTCTGGGTTTGTGAGAACATACGGAATGTTTGGCTCTGATGATGGCTGTTCTCACACTTTGATGAAGGTTTCTGCCCTCCCCCCCCCCAAAAAAAAAGAGCCAGTGAAGTGTCCCGTATGGGTGCTCCTCTTTTACTTCAAAGCAAAGTGATCCAGGCTTATTTTAAGCTGTTTGTGAAATGCGTTCACATTATGGCTCCTGACTTTGCGCCAGAGTGAATGAGAAACACATGTTACGTCTCTTCCTCAGGCTCTGCTGTGGGAACAGTAAATGCTAGAAGATAGTTAAAATAGTTGCCTGGTGGCACTGAGTTCTTAAGCACTCAAGATTTACATGTGATTGAGCTTTTAGGCAGCTTTCCAGCCACTCTTCCCCAAGCCTGTAGTGTTGCATGGGGTTGTTGTGACCCAAGTGCAGGATCCGGCACTTCTCCTTGATGAACCTCATACAGTTGGCCTTGGCCCATCGATTCAGCCTGTCCAGGTCCTTCTGCAGGGCCTTCCTACCCTCGAGCAGATCGACACTGCCGCCCAATTTGGTGTCATCTGCAAACTTACTGAGGGCACACTCAGTTCCCTCATCCAGATAGTTGATAAAGATATTAAACAAGGCTGGCCCCAGTACACCACTGGGAACACCTGGGGAACACCACTTGTGACCAGTTGCCAACTAGATTTAACTCCATTCACTACAACTCTCTGGGCTTGGCCACCCATCCAGATTTTTACCCAGTGAAGAGTATACCTGCCTAGGCCATGAGCCACCAGCTTCCTTAGGAAAATGCTGTGGGAGACGGTGTCAAAGGCTTTACTGAAGTCCAGGTAGATGACACCCACAGCCTTTCCCTCATACACTAGGCAGGTCACCAGGTCATAGAAGGAGATCAGGTTGGTCAAGCGGGACCTGCCTTTCATGAACCCATGCTGTCTGGGCCTGATCCCCTGGTTGACCTGCCCATGCCTGTTGAGCATACTCAAGATGAACTGCTCCATAATCTTTCCCGGCACTGAGGTCAGGCTGACAGGTCTGTAGTTCCCTAGATCCTCCTTCCGGCCCTTCTTGTAGATGGGCGTCACATTGGCAAGCCTCCAGTCATCTGGGACTTCCCCTGTTAAGCAGGACTGCTGATAGATGATGGAGAGTGGTTTGGCAAGCTCTTCTGCCAGCTCCCTCAGTGCTCTCAGGTGGATCCCATCTGACCCCATAGCCTTGTGCATGTCCAGGTGGCATAGCAGGTCATTAACTGCTTCCTCCTGGATTGTGGGGGCTCCATTCTGCTCTCCGTCCCTGTCTTCCAGTTCAGGGGGCTGAATACCCTGGGGATAACTGGTCTGGCTGTTAAAGACTGAGGCAAAGAAGGCATTAAGTACCTCAGCCTTTTCCTCGTCCTTGGTGGCAATGTTCCCCCTGCATCCAATAAAAGATGAGGATTCTCCTTGGCTCTTTTTGTTATTAATGTATTTGTAGAAACATTTTTTACCTCTTACAACAGTGGCCAGGTTGAGTTCTAGCTGGGCTTTTGCCTTTCTAATTTCCTCTCTGCATGACCTAATGAGATCCCTGTACTCTTCTTGAGTTGCCTGCTCCTTCTTCCAAAAGTGGTAAACTCTCCTTTTCTTCCTGAGTCCCAGCAAAAGCTCCTCGTTCAGCCAGGCCGGTCATCTTCCCTGCTGGTTTGTCTTACGGCACATGGGGACAGCCTGCTCGTGCGCCTTTAAGACTTCCTTCTTGAAGAAGGCCCAGCCTTCCTGGACCCCTTTGTCCTTCAGGACTGTCTCCTAAGGGACTTTCCCAACCAGCGTCCTGAACAGGCCAAAGTCTGCCCTCTGGAAGCCCGTCGTAGTGGTTTTTCTGCCCCCCCTCCTTACTTCACCAAGAATTGAGAGCTGTATCATATCGTGGTCGCTAAGCCCAAGACGGCCTCCAACCACGACGTCTCCCATGAGTCCTTCTCTGTTTGTAAACAGCAGGTCATGCGAGGCACCACCCCTAGTAGGCTCACTTACCAGCTGTGTCAGGAAGTTATCTTCCACGCACTCCAGGAACCTCCTAGACTGTTTCCTCTCCGCTGTGTTGTATTTCCAGCAGATGTCCGGTAAGTTGAAGTGCCCCACAAGAACAAGGGCTAACGATTGCGTGACTTCTGCCAGCCACTTACAGAATGGATCATCTATCTCTTCATCCCGGTTGGGTGGTCTGTAACAGACTCCCAGCAGGATGTCTGCCTTGTTGACATTCCCCCTCATCCCTACCCATAAGCACTTGACCTTATCATCACAATTGTTGAGCTCTGTACAATCAAAACACTCCCTAACATACAGAGCCACCCCACTGCCTCTCATCCCATGAAGTGCTATCCCTTCTGAAGTGCTTAGAGCCATCCACTGCAGCACTCCAGTCATGAGAGTCATCCCACCATGTTTCTGTGATGGCATCTAAGTCATAGGTAGCCTGCTGCACAATGGCTTCCTGTTTGTTGCCCATGCTGTATGCATTGGTGTAGATGCACTTTAGCTGGGCTATCGATTTCACCCCCAATGTTGCCATGCTATCCTTGGGCTCCTCTCTAGTGAGCCTGGTTATATCCCCTTCCCCCTTCGAACCTAGTTTAAAGCCCTCTCAATGAGCCCCGCCAACTCATGAGCGAGAATCCTTTTCCCCCTTGGAGACAGCTGAACTCCATCTGTTGCCAGTAGGCCCAGTGCTGTGTAAGCCTCCCCATGATTGAAAAAAACAAAATTCCACTGATGGCACCAGTCTCTGAGCCACATGTTAATCAGCTGAGCTTTTCTGTTCTTTTCAGTATTCTTCCCTGCCACTGACAGGATTGAGGAAAACACTACCTGTGCTCCTGATTCTTCAACCAATCATCCCAGTGTCCTAAAGTCCCTTTTGATCGCTTTTGGACTTCACTCTGCAACCTCATCGCTGCCAACCTGCATAACCAACAGTGGGTAACAATCAGAGGCCTGTGCCAGACCAGGGAGTTTCTTAGTAACGTCTCTAACCCAGGCCCCAGGGAGGCAGCAGACTTCCCTGTGGGATGGGTCTGGACAGGATATTGGGCCCTCTGTTCCCCACAGGAGGGAATCACCTACAACAATTACCCTCCTTTTTTTCTTAACAGAAGCAGTCGTAATGCAAAACAAAACTTTTCTTAGCATGATGAATACTACTCTTCAAGTACTAGAAATGAGGAAATTGTCAACATTTTTTCATCTTCTGATTTTTATTCTCTTGTGTATTGTGTGATTAGCTCACTCACGAGACAAAAATGCAAGAGAACAGGATTAATTTTTAAGCAAATCTGTGTGTTTTCTTCTTCAGATATAAACCACTACTGAAGCATTACAGAATAAGTTGAGGAGGATGTGCAGTCTGTAGGTTGGCTGAGCCATATGTTGAGCCTGATATGCCTGATGGGATCAAGAAGTATGGCGGCCTGCCAGATGTTGGTGTTCTGTCAAGTGACGTGTACACAGTCAGGATAACGTTTGGCAGTCCTCCTTTCTTCCTAGACACTGCTCTGTATACTTTACTCAGCCTTCATGTTGGCCACTACCCTTAAGGTCTCCAGACATGAAGAGGGTTAACACTGCGTCAGCTTTTTCTCCTTTTTTTGTCTATCTCAACTGGAATGCATTGTTTTTGTTGACTGTCAGGCTTGTTGTGTGTCTTGAAGTAGGTGCCAAGTAAGCAAGAAAAAATGTTTAGAGAAATAGCCTTATGGCCTTATGGAAGACATGAGAGATATAGCTCAGATATTCTGTTAGCGTACCTCAGTGCCTGCTTCCCCCCCCCCTTTTTTTTTTTGTTTGTGAGAATGTAATGCAACATGAGGGTGAAAGGGAAAGGAAAACATAAATAGGAAAAAAATGTTGGATGAAAATGACATATAGCTGAAATAAAATTGCATACATTGTTACCAGTTTTCTCTCTCCTCTGTTTTTTCAGGGAGTCTGATAGCATATATAAACTCAAGCAAAATAATAATTATGGAATAAGTTGAGACTATTAAATTGTTTTAATTTCCCTTCTGAGGCTTTCTATTTGATGCCTCCAAGTATTTCCCATGGGAGAATTAATCTCTGGAAGTCATCATAGAATAATTTTTTCCAGTGGGTTTGCATTATGATGGAGGGACTGACCTAACTCTTACGTTATCATATTTGAAGATAGATTCCAGGTGGCTGTCTCAAAGGTGCTGAAAAAGAGGCATTTATATATCATTAGGTACAGCAGAGCTGCAATAGTAGTGATTACTTCCCTCAACAGGCAAATGTATCCCAACCTGTCTTTGTAGCACAGCCATCACTGCGTAAAATACATCAGATGTATAGTTTGAAACCTTTTGAGTCTGCATGGAATAGTAATTTCTCTGATGAAATAGAGCTAAACTATATTGTGCCTGTTAGTGTTGTTTAGTTAAACCTCAGTCAATTAATTTTTCATGGTCTGTGTAGCAGGGATTGGAGCTAGCATGCAAGATTTTTTTTATTGCTACTGGGTTTTGGTTTGAACAGTAGTCAGCGTATGCAGCACAGAGGAAATGGTATGTAATTATTTTTTTTCCTCTAGAGGAGCAAGATGATGTCCAAAATGTTTCATCCTTCTGGCTCTAGCCCCTAACACCTGCCCCATGAAATTTTTTTAGTTTGTGAGAAGCATCCTGAATACTAAAGGGTACAGTCATTTACAAAATCACTGCTTTTGCCCACGCCTGAAGTCTAGTGATTTAAACAATTTTTCATCTGGAATTATTTCTAGGTTTGAAATTGTTTCGTTGCTTATACTACTGTGAATGGCTGCCAATTCCCATCCTTCCCCCGCCTGGAATAGCCTAAGCATCTTGTTA
The DNA here is from genome assembly GCF_030463565.1 of Pelecanus crispus. NCBI lineage: Eukaryota > Metazoa > Chordata > Aves > Pelecaniformes > Pelecanidae > Pelecanus > Pelecanus crispus. The sequence goes on from NC_134648.1 coordinate 57,922,235, forward strand.
GGCTAAGGGAGAGGGAGCAGAAGGAAAATCAAAAGAAGATGAACATCAGCCCCTTTCTCTGCTACCCAGATACCTTGGCCACAACAGTAAGCTGGCAACGAGGCAACGACATTTTGTCAGAGATGAACATGGCTGCAAAGATGACGGTAGAGGAAGGGCTCGTGCAGCCCTTTTTCACTTTGAGAAATGGGATTAGGCTTCATTCCATTTTTTCGGTAGGCTTCATTCAGTTTTTCATGTACACCTGCTCTTGAGCTCTGCTCTGTGGTTTTCCGCTTACACCTCATCATTTGACATTTCTCTTTATGGTGGGAATGCCCTTTCCTCTCGCAGATATGAAGTGTCATTACAACCAGCTTGCGTTACTCTTCTTTTCCCCTTCATCCTCCGGCATGTGGAGAGCCACTTACTCTCTGTGTAAGAACAACCAAAACTTCAACTGACACCATGTAGCTGTGTGCTTGCTTCCAGCCAGTGGTATCTCCTTGTGTCTTTAGAGCAAAGCTGTCCCTTGAGACATTAAAACATTTAGACTAGACATTAGAAAGAAGTTTTTTACAATGAGGGTGGTGAAGCACTGGAACAGGTTGCCCAGAGAGGTGGTGGAGGCCCCATCCCTGGCAACATTCAAGGTCAGGTTGGACGGGGCTCTGAGCACCCTGATCTGGTTAAAGCTGTCCCTGGTCCCTGCAGGGGGTTGGGCTAGATGACCTCTAAAGGTCCCTTCCAACCCAAAGCATTCTATGATTCTATGATTATACCCTAGGCAGCATTTCATTCTTTTCCTCGAGATTGTTCTTTTTCTTTTTTCTTTTTCTTTTTTTCAATAGAGAAACTTGACAACAAAAAAGAATTGCCAGCCTGGATCAGAGCAGGACACCGTGTTAAGTCCAGTTAAATCCAGTAGTTCAGCTTTGAAGTTACCAGTGCAAAAAATTTCAGAAGGTCGTGCAAGAAACCCTCCAATAGGTGGGATAATCAGCACCTCTTTTTCTCACATATGGTTAAAGAGTTTAAACTCAGAAGCCTGGTGTTTGAAGTCCTTCCAGAATCATGTTTAATATTAAGGGGATACAGCTCTGCAGGTTGCTCTTATCTCTAAAGGAATTCCTGTTCTCTCTGATTTCCCCAGTGTGACTACACATGGGGTGAAAAGGTCCTCTGTTTTGCCAGTTTTGGAAATTGTAAACAGATTTGAATAGCTCCTACTTATGATAACACTGATGGTTAGTTTTATAGCCTCCTACTGAGTTTTTCCATATTGATAAATACTCACCTTTCTGGTTCCTCCTGTTTGTATTTTTTCTTTTAACCATGTGCTCCTGGAAGCATGAAGATTATAACTGTATGTAAATGGGACCCAGGCATCTTCTACTTCCCCAGCGTGGTGTCCACAATAGGATCCTAACCTCAGTTGTATTAGTTATGTGGAAGGTCAGCTAGTGCTGCTGCTTGAATGGCTGTTCCTGGCACATCCAGATAGTTTAAAGCACGTCTGCTTGATTGCCCTGCACGCTTTTCTGATGTTCACCACCACCTCCAATTTAGAGTATACAGATTCACAATTTAAATTATATGTGACTTAAAATTGCCACTTCTTCATACAGGTTGTTTGCATTTCTGTTCAACACTGGCAAAGCTTGCTCTTTTCTTTGATGCAGCATTGCTAGCATTGGCTGGAAAGAGAGGAGGAATTCTTGGGACCAGGGGTAGGATGAGAAACTCCTCCTCTGTTTCCATTTGAGACTTATCACTTATCAGCAATAAAAAGGCTTTTGTTTGTTCTCAGTCTTCCACACTTGGAAGATGAAATCCATCAGCAGTTGGTTGAGAATAATAGTTTAAAAGCAGTAGGGTTCTTTGAAATAATAAAAGCTATTTCAAGGAGGCACTAGGCAGATGTAAATTGTGGGCATGGAATCACAGCATGTTTATCACTAAGGTATCTTGAATCCTAACTATGCAGAAATATGAGTGAAATAATGAGGATAAAGCCACTTACTTTCATACCAGTTATTTACACTGTTTCTTGCAGCTGATTTAGCAGAATAACTTTCCAGAGAGAGGTGCGTCAGTCTGCACAAGGCATGTTCTTATGTAAGGTGCTTGGGTAGCTGTGCTTAGGGACAAAGGCCTTGGTTTGCTGTACAGCCAAGAGCAAACTCAGAATTGAAGTGTCTGCTGCAGCTCTGGTCACCTTTGGATGCTCCTTCCTGAATATCCGGACACCTGTTGGTCCAGGCGACTCTTAGGGTGATTCAACAGCAAGGCTGAAACTCACACCTCCAGCTTCTGAGGTACTGCTGATAGGGAACAGCTTTTGACAGTGATCTCATCTAAAAGGACAAAGACATTACATCTAGCCTAGCATAAATCAGGAAAGCAGCGGCGGAAGTAATACACCAGTCTTAGGAATATCATGAATTGGAAGAAAAGCGGAGATTGATGTAGGATAGGATAGAGAGGTTTTAACAAGCTTAAAAATAACAGGTGAAATCCTGATGCTTCCAAATTACAGTGAAAATTTTCCATTGCCACTGGTAGGGTGAGCATTTTGACAACTGTATTTTGAAAATAAGCAGCTGTTTTTCCTAAGCTTGTCAACCTGAGACTGTGATTTCAGGGTGAAGCAGGGATCTGAATTTAATTAAAATAAGAATTTGAAGTTAACTGCATAAAGCATTTGCATGGATCCTTCCCCTTCAGAATTAGACCTAGTTAATTAAATTAGGTTGCCTTAGGTGCCCTTTAATTCTGGTTGTGTGTGGGGTTTATGTATTTAACTAATCCACTTGCAGTGAACATGGAATAACTGTCCTGATTGTCACTGTGTACCCAATCCTCATGTTGTAAGTAGTAGGGTGATATTCTGGCAAACAGTGCACAGAAGAACTTGCTTCTTCAGATTTTACCAGTAAATCAACAGTAGTAAGGTTGTCTTCATTTATATGGTAGTACATGCTTTAGATGAGGAGAAAATATATATATATATATGCATGTTTCTGTGAGACACGAGACGTAGTGTGGGGAGAGTATTGGTCATGTGTGGTATCTCTTTAGGGCAAAACGTTTCTTTAAAAAGGGCTTAAGAATTAAAATGTGGTTATGATGCTTTTGCAAACCTGTGTATTGCTGCCAACTTTGGCAACTGTGTTGGATTGATTTGTGGTTGCAGCTAGAAGGTTTTCAGGCACAAATACGGACTGCAGCAATCACACGCTGCCAAGGCAGGAGGAAATATTAATTTCACATTATGTATTCAGATTATGCCATCATTTAAAAATATGCTATCTAAAATTCAACCTAAAGGAAACCCTGAAAAATTAGATATTCTGAAGTAACAACAGGGATTTTACAAAACAACATCTGAGCTGGGGGTGACATTTCACCTCTCAGCATCCCATTCCCAGAGAGGTATGTGGTGAAGCCAGGACCAAGATACAGCACATCTGTTTAAAGCCACTGCTGAGGTTTCCTCATCTCTGGAAAACGGCTACTAGAAATTCAACTGTGCTTTCAAATCTCTGTGCCAAGCCTGGGTTCCCAATAAGGTGGCAGGAACTGTTACAATTCTCTAGCTGACAATGAAAAAATGACGGACGCCTGATTCTCAAAGAAACGGAGCAGTGTTATTGCTAAGTGATGGATTTTATGTGATGCTACTTAAGAAAGCTATCATTTTTAGAGTATCAGTGACTAGTACCTGACACGTTTTTCCTTCATGTGAATCATTTTGGTTATAAAATAGGATTTTTCTGCTGACTGGAGAGTGTATCACTGAACTGTTCAAGAGCCTTGTCCTCCTCCTCGTGATCCTAAAGCATCCCTTGGATGTCAGTAGGAGGTATTCAGCGCAGTGGGTGTTCTCATTACCACTTGACATTTTGGTGTTTGGATTTCTGCCTGTTGCTATTTAATGATTTAAATTCTTTCTTCACCAGTCCCAGAAGCCATTTAGCAAGTGATGTACCATTAGCGCTACTTAACAATATTGACAGAGTCACTAGGAAAAGAATTTCATTTCCTAACAGTGCTACAGCATTCCCCCTCGCCATCTGCTCCTGCCATGTCCCTCAGTGTCGCATTTCCCAGTTAACCCTTTTCTCTGGCCTCCTCGCCCAGCACTCTTGGGGAGGGTGGCACAGGCTCTGCGCAACTTTGCCTGAGCTATAAAAAGACTGTGAGGCTAAAACAGGCTGCAGGTCACTGTAATGGCGGTGACATGGGTGAAGATTTTGGCTGATGTAAACTGGCGTATATTTGCTTTGTAGAGGTACAGACAGACAAATAGAGCAAGCACAGAAAGCATTGCAGGCTTTCTATCCTTAGCCTACTGTTTATCACAGGCACTTCACAACTCCCATTAGTGTCGGGTCCAGATGTCTCACAGCCTTTAATGTAATATCTCAAATAAGACCGCGGAGGGAAGATACTGTACCTTTTAGGAGGACAAAGACATCAAGACTGAAGATGAGATTAATCTCACTGAAGTTAGTCTACCGAAAAGATATATTGCCAGTTGATATTAATCATCTGTGCTTCCCTTTCTCCAGTGGAGAGGCGGGCATATCTCCCAAGGATGATTTATGTCACTTGAATCACAGGGCAACCCTTACTGTTAAGTGGCAGTAAGAGGTCAGACTGAGAAGGATGCTCAGATTTAGATGAGCTCAGGTGGTGGCTGGACAAGTTCATGGTAGCAAAATTCTTTGCGAGTTATTAAATCCATAGCAATAGCATCTGGCTTATGAACTTCCCAAGCTGAAAACAGTTGGAGGCTGTGAGTTGTTAAGGGGGTGGTATCAGACATGGTTGTCCTGTTGTGCTCTTACTCTTTCCCAAGCATCCATTTATGGCCACTGTTGGAGCTAAAACACAAGGGAGATGGACTTTCTGATTGACACCATATGGCCATTCCTGTGCTCTTATGTGAGCCCATTTTAGCAGTGGGAAGGCAGGGAATATGCATTTAGTAAGAGACAATCTCTGCAAACGGGAAATTGGCAGTAAGGTTTATTTCCAGATCTGCGGTGAAGTGCTACTGACCTACAAACAGAAAAAGTGAAATTCAATTTTACAGAAAGAGCCTGTGCCAGGTGCTGAAAGTCAGTGCTTTGTATCAGGTCACGGCAAGCCTTTCAGAGATTCAGATGAGCTGTTTCACCATGTCTTCACCTCAGATGGTGCAAACAGCTTGTTTGAGCCTTAGACGGTACAAGGAGATTCAGATCTGGCATCATCTGCGGTGTGGTGCGTAGCTGTGCTGCTACACGAACGCTCCCTGCCTCTGTGACTGCGCCAGGTGGACTAACAGGGTGGAAGCTCGTCACTTCAAACAACTCATTGAGGGCACAGAATGTGTGGCCCAAAAACCAGGTATCACTCACCAAAACGGTGCTCATGACCTCCCACTGTGTACCTGTGTATTTCTGATGGTTCTTCCAGCTGAAAGATTTTGCAGAATTGACCATCATAAATGCTGATACCCTTAAAATGGTTTGCTAAGGAAGCCCCTCATATTGAGCATTTTGCTGCCAGTATGGTAAATGTATGCCCATCATTTGCTGTGAAGATCTTTAACTAGTGTCTCCATAGCTGTTAAAGGCAGCATCACTGCATAAATACACTTTTTGTGTTTGAAGTCAGAATTGCCTTTTATGGGAATCTCTATAGAAAAAGAAATCCTGATTAAACTGCGCAATGTTTTCCTTATGAAATCCCAAGACATAAAAAAGGCCAGTGGAATTGAATTCAAAACATCCGTCTGGGCTTGTTGTGAAACAGAAACTTTTGCTCTCCTTAAGACACACTCTGTGTTGGAACTGGCAGCAAAAATCTTTGATGCAGGGGGAATGTATCAAACTTGACTTTTGCAATTTCCTGCTTGGTTTCTTGCAAACTGCTTTTGTTTTATCACATTTGATCTCAAAGATAATTTTATTTAATGTGGATTAGGTAGTATGACATATCCATTGTGGTCTTTCAGCATTCTCTTGTTTCATTTTGAATGCGACATGATGTTTTCTAGTACAGATGAAATTTGTTCAGCAGTTAGCTTTGAAAGAGAGTCTGTCTTTTATAGCTTTGTAAAATGTTATGGATAGTAAGCAAAAAAAGGTACTTTATTCTCAGGCTTCTAAAATTCTTCTCTCCAATTTGTAGCTTAGAGCCACCACTGTGGAGAGGAGCGGTGACTTACCCTCAAATCCTGTCCTGTTTAGCAGCCTCCATAGCACAGCTGCACACAGAGAGGTGGGGGGTGTAGTTTGCTACCAAAGGGAGAGGTTACTGGGAGAGTCAAAATGTGATGTGGGAGTTGAAGGACAAGGTGTTGAAAGAGACTGATTTACCAGTCCGGCGAGTATTGGCCATGGTAATTTAATGCTGGTGGTATAGCAGCATTCTGTGATGTGGCTGAGCAAAGACAAGGTTGGTTCCTCTGTTATTCGTAGGACATGGTGACTTCAGCAGTGCTGTGCTGCTGCTAGTTGTGATAGTACTACTACTACTATAAGCAGGAAGGATTTTTATTTTATTGCTACTGAGCCAGAGGGTTTCATCTGTAGAAGAAAGCCCTATAGAGAAAGGCGAAGAATAATAAAGGAAAAAAACAAAAAGCATTTGAAAGTGGGGTGTAAAACAGGAGATTGTAATTGAGTCTAAAGGTTGGAAGGTGACAGCAGCAGCATGGAAGCCACTGTGGGGAAAGAAAGGTTGGTTGGTGTTGCAGCAAGAGTATTTCTTAAGGACAATATTCCCAGACTTTTTTCAGCTTTCCTTGAGGCACTGGAGTTCTGTGAGATTCAAAAGGAGAGTGTAGGTAGGATGCACTCATGTCTAGGTTTTACTCATTGCTCAAGATCAAACCAGTCATCAATGCCATGATGGAATTTTTCGCTTCTGGTCAGGCTGACAGAGAGATTTGGACATAGGGCTCTGTTTTTTTGTGGGTTTTTTGCTTTCTTTTTGCCAGTAATGCCATGGGTTTGGTCTGCCTGCCTACCCTACCTACTACAATGGTCTGGGAGTTTTAGTTACTGAATATGGCAGAGACTTGGGGCTTTACGATACCCACACTGCTTGTGCTCTTCCTGCAGTATATAACAGTTGCGGTCTCTGAGGTTGCTGAGCAGCTCTTTGGCTTTTTACAGGATATTCAGAAGGGTGTGTCCTGAGCATTTATAGATATGTGAAGCAGATGTTCTGCAGCTTTTTCTGAAACAATATCCTCTACTTGCATGAGACTGCGGAGTCTGCACTCAGTGAGCCAGGGAAGACTCTTCCAGACCTGCGTTCCCAAACATACAAGGAACAAGGATGGAAGCAAAACCTTTTGTGTGAACTTTATTTTAGTAGTAGATGGTCTTAGTAGCGCATTAGGTATCCTTCTCTTGCCCGAATGAGGAATCCATGCATTTCCAGAAGGATGTGTTTTGTACCTCTATGTAGAGGGTAAAACAGTTGTTGCATCATGAAGAATTTGTGTTGTGATCTAGGATGAAGTTGGGAAGACAACTAAAACCAGTATAAGGACAATGTTAAATAATTCCTTTTTTCTTTAATTTTGCCATATTCCTGTATTGAATAACTGCTATCTTACTGAGAACTTTTCCTCATACCACTGAGGAATCCACTAAGAGCACTAAAGAAACTTTATCCTTCCCAGTAGAAGTTTGGCATGGGAGAGTTGCCACTTCATTGCTATGGCGCCTTTCAAAATCCAATTTAAAGTTTTTCCATTGTATAGATTTATAAATCCTGCATTGTTGCAATGGTGTGTTTTGCAAGTGAAGTTAGAGCACTTAGTACACTCCACCTGTTTTACAGTAGCAACTTTTGCAATTCATGTTTTTGCATGACCTCTAGATGAATCAAGGGTTCACTCCTGAGCCATACATAAAGGCAGAACAAATTCCCTGTATCACATCCTTGCTGTGCTTGCTTGGTGCCTTTGTGCAGTACGATTCCATTGTTGGTAGTCTCAAAACAATCACTTTGCTGTAAACTTACATTTTGGTATGTGAGTGCTTTGTGGATAGCTGTATCTCTTCTTTCTAAATGCGTATAATTGCTTAGGTTGACTTGGAGCCCATATGCCAGCTCTTACGTATATTCCATGTAATATACATCGGTTTCCTGCCATAATATTGATTCTATATGTGTCTGTGGTATTCCTGACAGGTTAGCACCATGTGCATGAAATCTCATTAGTTTTGCAGGTTTACTAGTGGCTAGTCTTTTGTAATGACTTTGGGACAAAGCAGATACCACTATTGGTCTTTGATCTAATTTTGCCATATCTTTCTTCACAGCTTCCCGTTATGGGAGGAGCCTTTATGGACTCACCCAATGAGGACTTTAGTACAGAGTACTCCCTGTTTAACTCATCAGCCAACGTCCATGCGGCTTCTTCCACACAGAATCCACCAGAAGAGACACCCCGTTCTTCAAATGATGCCATATTGTTATGGATTGCAATAATAGCAACAATTGGAAATATTGTGGTTGTGGGAGTGGTGTATGCCTTCACCTTCTAAGATGACTGTCACTCCAAACACTGGAAGAGAGGATAACTGCAACAGTATTTGTCATGTGTATGTATGTATGTGTGTATATATACATGTATATCTATATAAATACATATAGGTAGGCACTTTGTTAATTAAGTGCTGCCACAATCATGGAAATGAAATGCAAGTTAATCATCTTGAATATTGATGGCAGAAAGTTTGGATGCAATTGCAAATTGTATGGAGGTGAGAGCTTTAACTGAGAACAGAGCCAATACCAGTTTTGTACAGAAATGTAATAAAAGAGAGACCAGTGTGGGTATAGCAAATACAAAAAGAAAGTGAGATTTATATAGAAAGTGCTTATTTTCTACCGTTTAGATTTTTCTAGCAGCTCTTCTGGGTTTTGTCAGCTTATTTGTGCATTTTTTACTGTGGTATAATGTTGTATGAAATTGTTCTATGTCATATTTGCTGGACAACTTAGTTTTTCAGATGGAGTAAATGGTCAGCATTGGCTCAGTTCTGATAAGTGCAAGTTCATCATGTGTGAGTCTTCAGCACGTGCATACGCTACTAGGCTGTGTTTAAAATCATGAGTCTTAAAGCTATGACAGGCAGATGCATGCTAACACTTGCCTTCCAGTATCAGTTACTGGACCTGATAATCTATGAATTGATGCTAAACCTGTCTGCTGTTTGCAGGAGGAGGCACAGCTATTGCAAGGTGTGGCTGGTCTGCAGACCCTCTGCACTCCAGAGGAGGAAGTGTTAAACAGAGCAGCAGCACAAGCTCCCATTTCTGTCTAGAGGTACTGGACTGCAGTGGTTTGTAGATGTGTCCCTTCCAGAAACAAAGGCCAAATGCCATGCTTTTCAGCTCATTTCACTGTAATCCAGATTTCTCACAGCAGCCATGTACTTTCATAAGCTTATTGGTGTATCAAAAGAATACGAAATTGTGAAGCCTAATTAACAGTGAATGATGTCTATGAGAAAAATAGAATTGAAAGATTGGACCCTGCTGCTCTCACGAGGGAGCGAGTGCAAGAGTCAGGTATGTCCTGGGGTAGAAACAGCACAAAAAAGGTAGGAAGTGACAGATATGCAAGTGCTTATATTTCAGTATTAATATGTCTCTGGGTTCTGATGAGGCTCCTGGAAGTGATTTTTATATAGCCTGCTTTAGGTAACAATTCCAATTATCATTTGGATTTGTTCTGTTGAAGGACAACATTTTCACTGCATTGTTCCCATGAGCAGCTCCTTTTCAAGAGCTGTATCTTTTCAAAACAATCTGTAGCCTTCCTTGTTTCAGAGAGGGAAGGAAAAAAAAAATCACCTGTGTTGGGAATCTCCCTCTTCCCCCTTAAAAAATAAACACAAATATATAAAATGTTTGCACTTTGAGAGTAGCAGACAAATTCTTTCTCTCTGTCTGCATCTACTGTATAGGTTTTCTGTCTCATACAGCTACTACCCTTATTCCAGAAAGCCTTGTCGGGAGGCACAGAGACTATTTTTGACACTTGCCTGCCGCTGAGCTTGAGGCTGGACTAAGAGCTGCCAAATGTGTAGAGAAGTTTGGATTTTCTTCTTTTCTCTTTAAACCCATTTTCCTGCAGGGCTGGTGGACAGTTACTTGAATCAAAGCAGCATGTCCCAAATCAGTGTTTATAAGCACTCAGTAGTCACTGTGTATATTTTTTTTCCCCTCTCTATGAACTGGCCTTTAAAAGCTGGGAAAGATGCAAAGAGAGCTAGCAGGGGGGAGAAAAGAAACTATGTTATTTTGAGGATGAGAAAAACATTTGAGGAACAGAGCTTCCTTGTGTGCAGTTATTTCTCTGTTCGGAGGCAGGATTTTGTGAAGATGGTTGAGGGTATGAGATCAGTGCTCAGAAAAAGTTTAAGCAGCTCAGTTCTGGAAGATCAGCAGGACAGAAAGCAAATTCTGTCTAATAAAATAGCTGTAGTCTTAAGAATGATACAAAAATTATTATTTTCACTGTCCTGAAATAGCTATTTGTTCCTTCATAGGCACAGGGTAATAAAAAACAGGGGAGCTCCATAAGTTGCGTATCTTTCCTGTTCTTACACTCCTCCTCATTCTTGCTGAGCAGAAAGCAAGCTGTTAAGTGAGGTTGGAAGGCTGCAGAGAAGTTTCCACTGCAGAATTGAGCAGGATGGGATCTGGTATTCAAACATGTAGGACCCATGGAAATATTGCTTAATGTAATAGACTGTCCCCAACCATTTTCTGATATTCTATTGCTTTTGTAATTATATCGATTACTCATGGACTTTTCTTCAGTGTTTCCCTAGGGTCTCTAGTTATGCCAGATCTTGCAAGCACTGTTTTTGCATGAAGAGCAAAACATTTCCACCATGATTAAAACCAGTTTGACACTATGGTACTTGCCTAATAGGATTATTCTACTGCTTAATGAATTTGCCAGCAGAGTGCTTTGTTTAAATTTCCTTCCCATGAAGAGCTTTAAAGCGGCAACAGCAAAGAACTACCACTCTGCTAATGAAACTGAGTGACACCTTTGTGTTGCTTTTCCCAAAGAAAGTGCTCTACTTTCATGTGAAATTGATAGTAATAGCAGGAGTGTTGGAAAACAATGAGTTCTGCCTCCATCATGCAGATCATCGTCATACATATTTTCATCGTTAGAGGCTGAGTTGTCAAGAAGGGCCAGAGAGAACTTTAATTAAAGTAATTGGCTTGCAGGGCGACATGGCAAACTGGGTGCAGACAGCAAGTGCAGGCATTTCCTATCTCATAGTTAAACTGCACACTAACTGTGCAGCCTTTCTGTTAGGAAAAAAGATAGTTTTAGGATGCAGGTGCAAGCATACTCCATGTGAGAGTCTGTACAGAATATAGTCAGGTGTATTAAAGATCCCTAAATCATAGTGGGCAGAGCTGGTTCAAACTCTGATCTACTCTGATAGTGATTAACATACAGTGTGTTTCTGGATGTTGTGTTCAGGCTTGATCCAGTACAACCACTTCCATCTTCTGGTTGGTTAATGAAGGTTTAAAGTCAACCCTTGAAAAAGGGGACTCATCCATCATTAAGCGAAGCCACAGAGGGGAGTGGAGAAGTGGATGAATGGTGGATGTTTCATAGGTGTGGTCCTGTGAAATGTGTTCCCGCTTCTTTATGTGGGTATATGTTATACCCTGAAGTGTCAACGCAGCTTGACGTGGAGCACTGTAGCTTCTCCCTTCCTTGGAGCTAGACAGTTAGATAACTGCTGTCACTCACTGAGGGGTGATGAGAAAACCCAAACACATTCCCCAGAGCTGTTCTCTGAAGTTCTTCTGTAAAAGCAGAAGAGGGCTCTGTGCTTTGCTGAGCACTTTGCATGTCAGCGTGAGAGCAGGATTCCACTTATAGATGATCTGTGCTTTAAATAAAAACATCTAGCACAGATAAGTTACAAGATCCTGATTGGAGTTTGCTTTGTAGTAGACAAAGTGAAACACTTTCTATATGCAGTGTTAGACCCCTAGCTATGTTGTAAACATCATTGTACAAACACAAGCAGCAATACTGTATGTGCTCTGCAGAGTTATCGATGAGCCATGGCAAGCAGGTAGACAAACTGGGTGCCCTAACATGTCTCTTCTAGCCATGGCCTCTAGGGATGGATAGCAACATATCAAAGAATTTAACTGTCTTTTAAGAATTTTTTTGCTCTAAGCATCCAGCAGCCCAACATGGCAGCTGCGCAGCCACCGCAGCAAAGACACTAAAGGCTGAACAGCTATGGAGGTGGGTGCAAAGATAGGAGAACGGGGTAGGGAAACCTATACAGCTGCTCCTGTTATATTTTTATCTGCAGGGCTAGGGGTTTGTGCTTGTCAACAGCACTAACATCCTCCTAAAATAAAATGAGGGAGGAGGATGTATTTTTGTGTCAACACACTTGCAAAACTGAACAACAGATTTTGAAACTGATGCAACAACAGTAGCAGACTTGTCTGCTGCAAATAATGTATTTAGCCATTTGAGTGGGCAAGTGAGCTGTTAGATACCTCAGAAGTAATGAGATCCCCTCTCCAAAATCATTGTTTGCAATGAGACTTGAGGGCAGCCAGCATCCCACCAAACTGCTGAGCAGCCTGTAATAACAAATCCCAAATCAAGAATGAATAGAAGCAGGCAGCCATTATAATCTTATCCTGTACATCCATTTGAAGACAAAGGGAAAATGTGCCTTTGTGTCTGGGACCAAATGAAAACAGGAGTTCTTAGTCTATAGGTTGTGATGTATTTTGTCTATTATTAGAAACTTTGTTTTTGCTCTTCTCAAACAATTCCAGTTGTTAATATCCTCTTCACATTTCTCTGCAGGCTGCTGAGAGTTATTAATTTCACATAGCTCTGTCCATTTATCTGATGTAATTTTACTGAGTTTCCTGTCGCTAATCACAGAGCAGAATCTGGAAAATGATTCTTTTTAAGGATGATTTCCATTATTGAGAGAAATAGGCCAAAAATCAGAATCCCAGATCAAAAAGCTTCTGTGCTTTCAGAGCATTCAGAGCTCTGGAGAATTGGATTTCATGTGGTTAATGTGCAGAAAGGAAAAGGGCAGTCAGGTCCCTGGCGATAATGTCAGACATCAGGGTTCTGACAGGCAGAGCTGAGCGCTTCATTAACTCCTGCTCTGCCCCTCTGAGCCCTGCTGGCTTCCTGGACGCACAGCCTGAGCTGACTTTTAAGTGAAGTAACCATCAGGTACAGCATGTCCCCTCCTCATCTTACAGCTTGCTAATCCTCAGGGGAATGTGCATTTATTGCATTAGCAGAGGAAGAGCCAGAGATCAATATTCTGTTAGGTGTATTGTTATTGGTCAGCCACCATAGGGTAAAGATAAGGATGGTTTAACATATAGTTAGCCCTTTGCCACTGATCTGGGAACATCCTAAAGAAATCAAAGCATCCTGAGCCCTTAAAGTCTCCTACTGCCCTTAATGTGATGCTAACTTTTTGTGTTTCCTCATACAGCCCTTCTTTGCCTTTCACATTGTTTTTCCAACTCGAAACAGGGAAAATGAAGTCACCACTATGCTCTTCTCTGCACAGGCAGGGAACTCCAAAAAGCTAGGGACCAACCATGTCGCGTTTTAGTTTTTGGCCTTTCAGGCACAAAGGAGAAAGAAAGAGTCCAACTGTCTACCCAGCAGACTCCAGGGGAATATGTGCCTTTGCAGAATAAAATGCATGGCAATTTTATGTCATTCTGGCCTGTACCAGAGTATTTACACCAAGGCAACATGGCCAGACCTACTTCTGCAGTAACCTGGTTTGGGAATTACAGCAACACAGACAGGAACTGGAAAAGTAAACAACCCTAATAATACACACCTGTCCCATGTCTAATCATCTCTGTGACATGCCTCTGAAGGCAGGTTTGCCTGCGTGTGATAAGCAGACTTGATCTGTTGGTACTAAGGCAAGTACCCTCTCGTATGAGCACAAATGGTGTCTCCATCTTTTCAGGAAGTCTTGGGAGCATTATGCCACCTACTCTATCTTTCCTATGCAGGCTGCTATTGAAGATATTTTTCAGTTGTAGAAAATACTCAAAAAGCTTCTCATGTTGGTAGAATACATGCAAGATTTACCTTCCAAAGATCTGCTGAGTCTCCCTGCAAAAGCAAAAACCACCTAGGTTTCTTAAGCGTAAAATGTTAATGAGTCACGTATCATCACCTCATTTTAATCCACAGCTTTATGTCAGTAGGGCTTAAAGGGAATCTTACTATTACCCATAATTAACAAAGGCTGAGAACAAGTCACTTCTCAGGAATGTCTCAAAAGTCCCTACCCAATCCTTTAGGCTGCATCATTCCTCCCCAAGGTACCCTGATGTGAATTCGCATCCATCCTTTTAAACCCCTTGTCACCACCATGTGTCTCTATGCCTTCATTTTATTTCTCCCCTTGTCTTCTCTGTATTCTTTTCATTCATGCTCACATTTGGAAGCCAGCAATGTTCTTCAGCCCTTCTTAACCACCTCCTTGACTGACCTTCACTGACAGTATGGTCAGTGGTAAATAACGACTTATCACAGTAGGTGCAAAGATCAGTGATACAAGCTCTCATCCTGTAGGAAGATCTTAATCATTATCTGCCTTAGCAAACTGCAAAGTGTTTCCCCCAAGCAGAAGAGTAAGATGTGGCCGTGAAGCTTGGTAAATGTATTGTCAGTATCCATACAACCCAAAGCTACCTTTTAGAGATTTATAAATATGCTGCTCTGCTCTGCAGTCAGCATATACTGAGCTTTCCTCAGCCCAAAGTCCTTTGTTATTCTTGGCAAATCAGAATCAGCAGTAATGCAGCTGGGGTAGGGCAAGCGGAGTGGAAGTGCCATACGCAGGAGAGTTGAAAAGCTCCATGTTATTTATTGTAGGGTCAAGGCCATTAAGCACTAGCCTAGGTCAGTGAAGAAAAGCAACCACAATGAGCTACTCCATGGGTATGTCAAATCTAGTCACACCTGTAGTTCTCAGATGCATGGCCAAGCTGCTACAGCCCGATTGCATGTTTCTAAATCTCCCTGTGAGCAAAAGGAGGTGTATTCCTTGGCCAGAACTGAGATTGCTGAACAGCCTCCTTAACAAGTCCTTCCTTGTTCTGGTATTGTTTTGGGAGCTTCATGAGCTGCAGTCATTAAGATGATGTCACATTTTCTGTGGAGTTCAGTCCCACTAATGAGCGAATAAGATTGAACCATTTACAGATCTAGGCCTAAACCTCTTCTCAGTTACTGCCTTCGTAAGGATGATTGAAGTTCCTGAGCCTGCACGCTGCTCTATCCAGAGAGACCTTTGCCTCCACCTGGAGTCAACTCGATTAATAACACTTCTTTTACACTTCTGACATCTGCTTCAGTGGATCAACTTGCAGGACTAGCTCTGGGTTGCTGGGGTTTTATTTTAAATATATCTAAAGCTGCCCATAATTTCCTAATCGAAAGAAAGCAAGCAGAACGCTGTATTTTTTTAAATGAGAAGGCAATAAAAACCAAGTCTGAATATTTTGATAGATATGCTGGAAGGGTATATAATGTAGCAAACAGTTGCACTATTTTTTCTATTGTCTGAAGACCTCTTTCAGTTCTGAAGTTACGAAGTTTGGAAGGAGTAGAGTGCAAAGCCTCAAATGAAATTTTAAACTAATGTCAATAAATCCAGTAGCTAGCTTTGTGAGGTAGCCTATAACATTTGTTTTTCAGTTATCTCATCTCAAATATTGCCTAATTGTTGGGGTTTTTTTCCAAAATAAGCTAAATAGCGACACTTCTGAAAGCATCTGTACTTCATGCAAAATCGCAGTCATATGGAAATGACATCCTTCAGCTCATGTAAAACAGCTTTACAGGAGCCCTTTGGTATGCGCTGTTATTTTTCTTAATAATCCTTGACAATTTAATTCTCTTGTGCTTCTCTCTGCTACCCTGTTTTCTATGCTAACAGGTTTGCAGGGCTTCTCTGTATTGTTTTTGTAATATATGGGTTGGTTTAAAGAAAAACCTTTACTCTTGTTATCATTGTTCTTGAAATGTGGATCTCTATCTGTAAAGAGAAAAACAACTTTAAAAATACTCTGTTTTCTCTAGTTTACTGTCATGAGTAAGTTTAGTTAACAGAAATGTATTCTGTTAAGCTCCTGTTATATTCTTTTCCAGTTATTGACTGCTTTCACTATATGTGTACTTAGTACTGGTTCATTCTTTTACTATGGTGAAAATGACAAGTTTTGTTAATATCAGATAGAATTTTTGGTTTTGGATAAAGTTCTTCAAATTGATGTCAGCGTGGGATTTTTCATTTTATTCCTTGTTTACTTGAGAGTATTTAGAAGTCTGTAAACGCAGTTATTTAATTATTACCTCCAGTGATACACTGACACTACTAATTTGTTGCAATTTACAAATCTGCATGATTTGTCAGCCTTGGGAAACCATCTCTATTGCATATATGGCACAAACAAAACACTGTGGCTATTTCTACAGAAATGGATTCACCTGCTCTCAAAGTCCACGAAGTGCCTCCACACACCTTGGAGCCAAAAAATGATGTCTTGACTTCTTCAGACTTCAGCTCAGAAGCCCTTATACCATGAATCCTTGTGTTACTGCTTTCTCCCAGTTCTCTCTTCAGATTAGCACAACTGTCCCGTTCCACAGTGCAGCCTGGATGCTTTTGTGACTGTGGCCCCAATCTCCTGTCCCAGGGCAGCCATTCCAAGGGCTTTGGGGACTCAAGGGGAGCATCAGACCTCACTGTAGGATGTTCAGCAAGCTTCATAAAAGTAAACAGTGGGAAAAGGATGAAAGGAAAACATTTGGCTTTCCTAATGTGGTACAGCATATAGATTATCTCATGCTTTACGATTCTCCAAAAATGATTCAATGAGGCAAGTACATTCACATTTACTGAGGGAATGATAAAAGAATGTGCTAAGTGACCTCTCATGCACAATTTTAAATAGAAATTTGACTTACCTGTGAATGAATCAAACTTGTAACGTCACAAAGCTGCATACGCCAATCCTGATAGCACGTTTGACAAATAATTTAAAAAAAAAAAACCAGACATGTTTTCTTCTAGACCCAGTGTTTATCAATCTAGCAACGTAACATATTCCAGAGTTTACACATCAGAATGTAAGGGAGTTGCTTGTTGCAGAATGTAGCAGTTACTACACTACAGCAATATCTAATTATAATTCACTTCTCCACTGCAGCTGTGGAAACATACAGGTCTCGATTCTGTTCATTTCTAAATTCTGCACAATAATTAGAAATGAGAATAATTTAGAAATAGAAGAGAATGTCCTGTTGAACAGTCAAAGAGGAGGAACGTCAGTCATTTAAAGATTTAGCTACGTGTGTTCAGACTAACAAAACCAGCTGAAATTGTTGGCGCTATTTTCTTGCACAGCGTTATCTACATAAACAAAATGGATGCTAATGTCTACTAATGTAAATTGTTTTGTAGCAAAACTAACAGAGACCATCAGTCTTTTAGCCCAAGAGAGCCTGTCCACTGTAGCATTTCAACTGCCGTATTTTGCTTTGCCTAATGCTACATCACGGTTTTCTTTAGGGTAAATAATTAATGCAAATATTTTGGAACGACTGAGTGACTTCACTGCGTTAACTGCAGCATGCACATGTCTTATACTGGGCTTGATGAAGTACCTCTATAAACAGCCTGCTATCCATTTCATTGCCTGCTGTGATAAAAGAGACACTGGAATCAAATAGGAGCTTGCCTTTTGCTTTGAATTCTTATGAGATGCACAGCGTTTCCAAAAGGCAGCAGGCTGAGAACACCACGCTATGAAACTGCCAGCTCCGATGCAGCGCAGGTACTGGTGCTGCAACTCGGCCCCGACTGCAGGGATTACACCAGCACGAGGCAAGCCGGCTCGCCTGTCCACCTCCCATGCCAGCAGCAGTCAGTTAATGCTGTTTCCTATAAAGGTTCTACGTTGAGCTAATTAATGCTGTTGTAAAGGCTTTATTTTGAGCTAGAGCTAATTAATGCTGTTGTAAAGGCTTTATTTTTGAGCTAAGCAGCGAGCCGCAAAGTTTGTATTACAGTTTACAAAGATGTACCTTATAATGCTGACCACATCAACTGATTCCCATTTTTCCTTTACGTATTCAGATAATCCTTGCACATTAGAGGCAAGAAGGATGCTCCTTTTATGAAGTTGTTTTTTTCTTGTCATTTCTGTTTTGAATTACAAAGGTTTTATGCCTACAGATGTTAGTTGGGTACAGAAAAAAAGTTTACTGGTCTGTGAATTTCCTTAGTGACTCCTCAAAGGATAGATAAAGTGATTTATTACTCCCTGGGCCTTCAGTGTACCAAACAATTTTAAACAGACATTTTTATCTTCTCAGCATCTCAGCTCTTCTTCCAAGCACTTGAGCAGGGTTTTTTGTTTGTTTTTTTTTTAATATCCTTCTAGTCTTTCATTTCTTACTCTGTGCTAATACCCAAACTCTTGTTCTCTGGCAACATTTATTACTTGAAAAGATTTTGGGTAAATATTCCTCCAAGTCCTCTGTGAGAAAAGCTGATGCAAAGAAAGGACTTACAAACTACTTATTTACCTCACCTTCTGGTAAATCAAAGTACCTATTAAGTCCTTTGAAAGTCTCATACTTTTGCTTTTTCAGTAGTTTATATGACCACACCAGTTTCTCTTAGCGATACTAGTATCTATACTCTGTGAAACCTTCCCTAGTAATTTCTGCTTACTGTTTACTGACTTGATTTTCAGTAGGGTCCCATCTTCTGAAGTACATTTTGATTGGACTCTCCTAAAGTCAAACTCAAACTTTGACTGTGTAAGAATTTTCCTTACCATCCTATTTCCTTTGTAGTTCAAGGATGTGTAGGACCTAATTCTTAAAGTTGTTGTCCCAAGTTGCCTCACTTCTGATTGTAGGATACTCTAGATTAAACCCTAATTTTTCCTTCTTCTAACCACTGTCTAGAATTCCTATTCTTCAGGCAATTTTGGAAAAAAAATCCATTCTAAATGTGAAAAAACAAACAAGCAATAAAACCTACAGTATTTTGTCCTATTTCAGAATAGTTTTGTTTAGTTTCAATTTAACCTATAAGATATTAGGAGACCTATGGTATGACAAGAATCAGAGCATTTTTAGTACAGTACAATGCAACAGTGCAATTATAAACAGCTTTGGACTCTCATATTCTAAAACTTGCAATATGATCTTGTCACTGAAGCAACTTTTAAATGTATCAATAAGTGAACAGCATACTGTGTCAAAACTGTCAAACGATTTTTTTTATAATCTAGTATCTCTTCTGTGATAAAAATGGTTCATCAGATACGTTTTAATGCGTTCAAGTGCTGGGGTTAAGAATGCTTTCCCCAATGAGGCTGATTTAAGTTAGATGAGAGCCACCCTTACTTCACAGCTCGACAACAATCCCCTGCTTTGTTCAGCGCTTACATGCTTACCATATATTAATTCACGCTAAGTGGGGAAGAGCTGTCTCAGAAACCAGCCTTTTCAAGAACAAAAGACTTAGGGGTCTAAAAAGCTCTTCTTCGACTGATTACTTGCACAGCTAGGAAGTCATCACGAGGGCTAAAGAAAACCACAGCAGGGCTGCTCTGATGCGAAACTCCTGCGTTTTCCGTGGGTTTGTGTGCAGCACAGGGCTGGGAACATTGTGCCAGCTCCCGCGCGGGGCTGCTCGAGGGCTTGCCAGGACAGAGAGTGGGCTGTGTCCCTTCAAAGTGGAGCACACACAGCTGGCCTGGGAAATGACTGCGGAGTAACTGCTGGTTGTAGGTTACTCCATCTTCTCTGTGAGGATAAGCCCTATGACTCACTACAGGGAAATAGGAAGTGTCTCCTTCAAACCTGCGTCGTAAGAGACTTCTGTTGTAACATGTTCATTTTAACAGGAAAGGACCATGGGAAAAGAATAAATGCTAAATCAAGTGGTGAAGCACTGTTTTATTTAAAAAACAAACAAAAAAACCCCCAAAGAACCCAAAACAAAACCAACAGAGCAAATTTGGCAAAGAAGTGAGGATAAATTCTCTCTTAAACCCCTTGAGTATTTCCTCTTATGGCATAATACAAGCCAGGGAAAATGACACCATGTCAGATTACCAGAAACAGAGTGCAAGACTGTTCCACAACTGGAAATTTAAAAAAAAACAAACCACCCTAACATTTTTTTTTCCCTGCACTGCAGGTGTCAATTGCCTATTCCATGCACATCCCACAGACAGCATTGTAGCATAATAGCAAGATTAAAAAAAAAAACCCACACAAAACCCCCCAAATGGTTCCAGAGTGCAGAAAGGCAAATTTTACCTGGGGGCTTTAGTCTGATTGACCCCTTAAAGGTATTGTGCTTTTTGTAGCCTGCTCAAAGGGCAGCTCTGCTGAGTCTCTAGGAGCAATTCTGTGACTGGCACTTCAATAAGCAAGAGTGACTTTGGCATGACCCATTACTTATAGTGTGGACACAGTCAATGGACTTCACTTTGCATTCCTTATGCACCCCCCATTTAATATTGTAGATTTTTCATGACACCAAAGACTGCAAAATAGAACTTATTTTCATAACTAGCTTAGTATCTTGTCAGTGCAGGCATTTGTCTTCTGCCACTTTATTTAGCATACCTACAATCATGTTAATTTATTCCTAATGCATTCAGCTCATACCACTATTAAGATTCCACTGAAAAGCTGCCAGAACTGGTATCTCAAGTCTCCACTTTGCTGTGAACAGCGTACAAATTTCATTCAAAACTCTTCTCCTCTTGTGTTTGCCTTTATTTTCAGTTCAAGCACAGGAATCCATAAATTTCAGCCTACTATTTCTCTGTATGAGGATCTGTATGTCCAAGTCCCATCTGAAAGCCCTTCTGGCCAAGCCTTGTTTCCAGTGCATGGCAGAGATGTGTAAAGAGTGCTTCTGTGCTGAGTGTCACGATCCAAACTGGGCTGCCCAGGGAGGATCGTGGCTGTTCTGTGCTTCCCTTGGGCTAAATTAAGGTGAAACAACACCAAACGATCAATTAAACAGTTTACTGATGGTAAAAAAACAACCTGAACTTGGAAAGCATAACGGTAGACAAGGTGAACTAGGAAACCGTAACAGTAGGCAATGTGGGTTCTAATTGGAATATTTAAAAGAAGGAAAAAAGAGGAAAGGGGGGGGGGGGGGAGGACAGAGAGAGAGAGAGATCACCACCCTTGGATCCCATGAAGTCGATGGTGAACGTGGCAATCCTCTGGCTGTGAGCACGCATGTGGTGCCTTGGAGCTGTGTCTTTTATAGACCAGTTCCCGCCTCTCAATCATGCCAATCCGGCCCCTTGAAGACTTGTATGGTTCTTGTTCCAGAATGTTCTTGATCTTCTGCGCAGGTGCCATTGTGGGGGGAGGTCGTGAGGGGTCTTTTTGGGTTGTCATGAGCCCCTTCCTCAAATGAACTCTGTGTGACCTCTGGCCATATATGGTGAGTTGTAAGACACATCAGAAGGCGGAACTGCGTATCCTCCCGACACACCTTCCCGGCTCTGTGCCAATCAGCTTCTCACCTGTGGTTTAGTGTTGCTGTACAGACCCTAATTTGTTGCTATGGAGACCTTAACTTGTCTCTGTGCAGACCTTAACTTGTCTGCCACAATGTTTGAGATATCAACATACATTAACTCTTTGAGGCTCTCACACTGAGAAATGTTACACTCGGAAAAGTCCTGATCCTCACCTGTCCATCTTGGGGACCTCGCTAGAGTACGTCAAGTTACATTTTAGGTTGCATGCCGGGCCATTGTTGGTTCAGGAAGAGTCTGTATATGCCCTAGTCTTGCTCGACTACTTGGTCAGGAATTTTTCCCATCCATCTTCACCCAAAATGGTAGAGGCACTTCAGGCTGACCAGTGATGCAACCTAAGGACTGATTATTACTTTATCACCTTGAAGTTTTTGCAGGTGAGAGTTTTGATAGCATAGTTCCTGAGATTCAGCTAATGATAGGACCCATGTGGTTAACAGCTCAGGTTAAATGAGAAATGTAGTAATTTGTGCATCAGGTCTTGACACTTGATGCCAAGGCGAGTCAGCTGAAGAATTCTACATACCATACCCAGTCTTACTAGTTACTACAGTGTCATTTTGAGGTTCCTCCTCTCCTGATCAACTTGAAAAAGAATAATCACTTGGCTCTAGATATTTGAAGTGAACAATTATTTTCATGCAAAAATAAGTCTCAGTCTCCTTGCCTACATCCAGCTTTGAATCTCACTTAAACTCAGGTAAGGTATTTAAAAGTTAGCATCCAGACCACTTATTACTGTAAAAAAAAATGGCTAGGAGAAGCCATGAAGACCTTTGAATTACTTCAGATGCATATTTGTCAGTTGGAGATCTGCATAGCATTTACTAGGAAACTTGAAACAATTGCAGGGGCTATGTTAATAAACTATGGCTGCAAAGCTGCATATTGGTGCTTTTTGTCTTACCCTTCTTAAAATCTGAAATTGGTGATTGGAGGAGCAGTGTAAGACTCATCTGTCTACTCCCAGCTGAGTGTCCTAACTGCTAAGACACTTCTATTTGCTGTCTCTCATCCAGTTACTCTTTATTTAGTGCTTGAGTACTGAAATGGGAGTATGGCAAATAGTATTCTACAGCTCAGTGAGTGTAGCCTTCACCTCAGAAATGTGAGTTCACCTCCCCACATGCAGAAGAGGAACCTGAGCTGCTCTCTTCTGCATTTAGGTAAGTGCTCTGACCAATGAACACTGGACATTGTGGGGGAGAAGAAGGAAGGAGAGAGAATATATCTTAGTCTTTCATCATTAATTAGTTCTACTGAACCTCAGAGATGAAATTTTTTGTTCATAGAGCATGGGCTGCCTGCTTGTGCCCATCAGAAGAGCTATCCTTTGGGTAATGTCCCAAAGCAGACCTTAAGAAGCCACAGATGCTTGGGCAGTTCCCAGGTTAGACAGCTTCCAAGACAGATTTGAGAAGATTTGGTGGTTTGGGTTTTTTTTGTTTGTTTAATTCTTTGGTTGGTTGGGTTTTTTTAAGATGGAAACCCTGATGACAGAATTCAGAAACTTAACCTTTTTATGGAACTATTCCTAAGTCATTTGGAAGCCTAAGTCTTATCTATTGATTGATTTATACACTTGAAATTCACTAAAAATCAGTACAACTACAGAATTGGTTTGGTTTCTGCCACTGTTAGGATATATAGCCTTATGTTTTTTTCCAGCAAGCTATATTGTTTATAACTGTTTATCCCTATGAAATCAGAGGCAAAAGCCTTATCTGCTTGCATGGAAAAACAGCCTCTAAGCCCCTCTATTGCTTACATTTCCAGATGACAGGATCTTCATGTTCCTTTTTTCCCTTGACCTACAAAGTTACCTCAACACATTACAATACCTAAGAATTATTTTTATTCTATAGTGATTTACTTCCCTTCCTTTTCTCTCCTATTTTCCTTAAATTATGTCAATGTACACACTACAAGTGCCTTCCATTCTTCAGATTATTTGACATTGGAAAAGTACAAACGTTTCCCTGGACAGCTGCAAAGCAGAGACATGAGATTGAAGTATTAGTCATGATGAAAGCCATCTAAGATTGCACAATCTAAAATCTAAAGTGATATTTTTCCTATCTTGTTTGGAGACCAGTAGCTTTGATATAATCATAACCAAAGTATTTCCTTTCTCTTCCATCGTAACGAATACAGTTTAATGTAGTTTTATAGCCTTGAGACAGCATTAGAGCTCTCTACTGGAATGCTACATTATCTACTATGAACTAATCATTATATCATATCACAGTTACAATGAATTATGTCTTTTTTTTAATAAGTTATAGAAACAAAATAATTTATATCCCATCTGTTCATTGGTATATGAGGAATTCATGGAAGGCTCTCCCCACCCCCACTTATCCTAAGTGACGTAGGATATTTACGTAGAGATGAATCACAAACTTAAAATAGATATTGAAACAATAATATAGCCCATTTCTTCTCCTAGATATGCTTTTCAACACAGCTTTGAAAAAAATACTCCTCCTCAATAAATGGAACTCAGTTACAGAAAGCATTCATAAAATGTAAGTGTTGAGAGAAAGCATTGTTTGGAAATTTGTGGTCTATTTATATACAAGATCAAGTTAAATAATCAAAGTGTCTTTTGGCTTTGGAATCTTTTTAAGAATTCCTCTTAAATATTGTTGAAGATCTGTAACACAACCTTGAAACTTTCCTCTCTTGTGTGGTTTAGAAACACATAGAAATGTTATTTTTGATGGCTTCCTATGTATTTTGCTGAGAATGCTTGGAAGCAAAGACATTAGAATTTCATTTCCATTACTCAAAATAACACCATAATTTATTGATTGGTGCAAATTGAGCAATATTTTCAGTAGATCCCCAAAAGATAATCTTACTTGTCTTTTTCACACACATTTTAAATGACTCTGCCTAGTGCAATACTGGCTTCAGTTGGGTCCTTCTTGATGTCGAGCACTAGCAGTAAGCTCAGAGTCAGACCCTTTATTTCACATATGGCCCAGAAAATGCCCAATAGGATGATCGCTAAGTGCAAGCTGGGGAGAGAAGGAACGCAACAGTTTCTGGTCACCCAAGTTATCATTCTTTAGTAAGCTCAAAAGACAGGGGAAATTGAAAATTCTCCTTTATAGCGTTGCCATGATTCCTGTCAATATTTCCATTTGCAGAATGACGACTCAACTTTCCCTTTTTGAACCGGCATATTAAAAGAGTGAATCTGTTCCTCAGGGCCTGCTAGTACTTTTTCTCCTTTGATATGGGAACCTGCATCCCTGAAGGCAATGCAGGGAAAGTTCTCTGCATAAGTATATAAGAACTGCTGCTTGGCTGACATGTAAATGTCTGTTGTCCGTCAATGGCTCCAGATTTTTAAAAGCAACCCACCCCAAGACCAGTGGACCTTGAAAGAAATTTGCTGATTTTGTGTTTCCTGTCGCCAGTCTTTGACACTGCTTTCCCAGTTTCCATGAGCAATATCCTGCCTCACTAAGACATGCATTAACAATAAAATGTTTCCTCTTTCTGGTGTTTCACATCCAAAGAAAAAGCGCCTCAGTGGAGATCCAATCTGTGCTCAATTTTTTTCCTTTTTTAATTTTTCTCTCTAAACTATATGCAGTGCATCTTCTGTGTTGCTACTACATTTGATTTTTTTTTTCTTTTGTTGGCTTCTTACATGATGCTTGTTTATAATTTTGGCAATGCCCTTAATAACATGCTCTAACTTCCAGCCAGCCCTGAAGTGGTCAGGCACTTGGACTAGATGATCATTGTAGGTCCCTTCCAACTGAAGTATTCTATTCTAATATTCTGAAAAGGGCAAGAAGACAGTGTACTTTGGGACCTACTGTTTATTGTTTGGGTTTTTTTCTTTTCTTTTATGTAAACATTACCTTAAGAATTTCAAGCAGTGTGAGATTAAATATGTTGGGCATAAAAAGAAAAATAATTCCAGACTCAGTGGAAGACTACGATTTCCACCCTCAGTGAGAAACCTGAGGCTTTCTGTATATTCCTAAGTGTGACAAAAGCGGAATGGGTGGAAAACTTCTTCAAATAGATGTTGACTGTAAGGAGCATGACTACATGGAAGTATCTTAGTAAATAATCGTGAAACAAGCAAAACAACATTAGGACAACAAAGCCACATGCTACAGCTCACAATTAACTAAAAATAAATCATGTCCGCATCACAAAAAATTATCAGCAAGACAGATGGCCAAGAAAAGGAAAACCATAATCGTTTCCTCTGGGGCTGCATTTCTCAAAGTAAACACTCAGCCTGGTCCTGACTTTGTAACAGACAATAGAATTCAATAGCATGAAGGAAACCCTGGAGAATCATACAATGGCAATGCAGTACTTAAAAGCTTAGCCATATGAGGGAAGGGACTGCTGACAACAATTGTTGTTCTTTAAGTCAGTGCTGAAAGCAGACTGAGAGGAAGTTTGCTCTGCCAGAGAGGCAACAGTCTGGGTGCTGAGAGACCTTGGCCTCCGCTGGCTCTCGTGTTTACTTCTGATCTCTGAACCAGACACGGAATCCCCTTGTTTATACAGTGCTTCCCAACTGATACCTCTGTCTGGGAGGGAGAGGTGATCAAGGTTTTCATCACACTCTAAACCAGAAGAGAGCTGACAGTTTTTCAAATACCATCACAAGAAGTCAACATAGTGATGTAATAAATAGCTCCAAGAGACCACTCTATGGTGATGGTACAGATCACAGCTATCAAAGAACATAGGACATCTTCCAGTTTCATTTTCAATACACCGAAAACACTTAATGAATTCTACAATTTCATTAGAAGGCTGCCATTCATTTTTTCACCAAATTTCCCAGAAAGTCTCTGCTTAAGTTCCCCGTGCTTGTACAGTCAACCCTTGACCAAGTTAAGTAAGGATCTGTCCAAATTAAGAGAACATTTTGTTAGCAGAGATGAGATGATTGTTCTGAGAAAGCCTCCAGCCCAAGCAATTTTGAGCATACCTAATTATATGGATGGAACTGTCCAAATGATTAGTTAGGTCCCTGCCTAATTTGGAGAAGTTTCTAGGCCTTCCCATGTAGAAACAAGTTCATCTATGAAAGTTGAGACGCAAACACATTTTCTTTGGAACAGAGTTCGGACACATATGGATCCCTAATACTCTGATCCCAGAGCTAAAAAGTTTGCTACAGAATTCAAATGCATGCTGGTGCTTCTCCATTGTTTCCAATACAAATTCTGATAAAATCCATCTAGCTTTGCTGAGAAATCATTTAGCTCCTTAATAAATTGCTCACCGAAAGAAGGGATTTGGCCAGAGTACCAGTTGAGTAAATTGGCCAAGTACTGCCTCACATCTGGGGACAAATTCTGCAGGCTATAAATAGCTCACAAGCAACCACATGCCACAGCATAACCTGGTCTTATCCTCTGTGCTAAACATGGGCAAGGAAGAAGCAAAGGAGCTGGATATCTCAAGTGCGTATCGTCCAAAAGATTTCCTCTAGCAGGGAAGTTCTCAACTGCGCAAATCTAATGATTCTCCAGCATCATCCTCCTCTTCACAGATAACACAGGGATGAGAAAATACACAGCAATAGGACCCTATGCCACAGCCACATTCACTATCACATTATTTTAGCAACAAGAGAAAAAAGTTTTGTCCCATCAGCACTATAAATTACACTAGCATGGTAGGACCACAGCACATGCCTCACAGCCAATGTTAGCCCCAAGACCCATTGCTGACAAGGTGGATCAATGGCCTGGATCAGAGATGGGTAAGTGGGACAGAACTGTCCAGCCACACGGCCACCACCGTATCACACAACCAGGAGCAGACATACTGACCTACACTGAGAAAACGGGTGGCTCAGCTCTTCTGGTGTGTGAGCTAAAAACCTCTGACCCCTCTGATGCTCAATGGCATAAGTACATAATGAAAATGAAAAAAAAAATATTACTAGCTGTTTGGTTTCTCCATTAGAAATTATACTTAAAGGAATTTATGAAAAAGAACATCACTCGCAGTGCTATTCACAGATAAACATAACTTATTCCAAATACTATAGACAGGAAGTTACTAGGTTAGCGCTGCCTTTTTCTCACATGCAAAGGATGACCTACAGCTCACCTCCCTATGGAGGTGAGGAGGAGGCCATCCTCTCCCTGGTGTTTTGCTGCTGTGTCCAAACTGCTACTGTATAGCGTCGCCGGCAGATGGTCACACTCCTGCATCTGCCCCACCACACTGACCAGCGTATCACCCCACCTGCTCTAAAGCAGGTCTCATCCCTGTGTGGGCCAGAGAGAGTGACAAACATTCCTCTCCTGCTACACCATGTCTTTTTCCAGAGGAAGTGCCCTGGGGCCATGTCAGAATCTGGGGAGGCGGGAGGTGGGATCAGTCATTTCCTCTGCGCCCCGTGTGGTGCAGCTTATAACTAAGTACCACTATTTCCTGTCAGCATGGAGAGCTCTGGACTGCATCGTGCTGAAAGAAACCTTGAGTGTTCACCTCAGTGAAAAATAACATTCAGAATACTTGCAAATATGAGCTGGTAAAATATTAAAACTCATTAAAATACAAAGCCACTTTGAGGGAAACAGGTTTTGTACACTTTCTTGTAGCTGCCGTAAATACCTCAAGGCTCCTCAGGTCCTGGACGAGGCGAGGCTAAGCACGTACCTTTCTCACAAATGTACATTCCTTGGCTCACTGTGCAATGAAACACCCTTCCTGCCAAGCTGGTTGCAGCAGTAGTTGGAATTTATCCCATGTTTTTAATCTAACCATAAACAACAGTATTGCATTTGTCTCATCTCTGAATGTTGTTTATACTCGGTTGGCTGTAGAGGAGGCTGGCTAGTCCTTCTGGATTTCTTCCCCTGCTGCTTTCCAGGTTATTTAATATACTCTGTCTTGTTTACTGGTCCCACTATGCACCAGCAGAAACAGGGAGTTGTGCTGGTTCATGTCAGTTGGTTTGAATTCGGGGCGGGGGATAAAAAAAAGTTTTGGTTAACACCAGTATGGTTTGTTTAAAACTAGTACCAGCATGCCAGTACTTTCTAAAGAGTTATAAAGCTGGCAGTGGCTATCAAGAGGAGTCAGCACCGCTGCTCTGTGAATTCAGCGGAGCCAGTATAGGAGGAAAACACACCTGTGGCATTAACAGCACGTAGGAAACTGAAGACAGCTCAGATCATGTTTGGGCACTTCAGACCAGGTGTTCAAAGCTCTCAGCAATTCCAACAGGAATATTTTCATCTAAATATTTGAAAGGCCTTTGCATCCAGAAAGCTGAGCCGTTGTAAAAACCTGGCCACTTGTGTTGGAGCGCTGGCAGAAGCACGCAAGGGCCTTTTCTAATAGGAAGCCTGTATGAATACCTGCATATACACAAATGCATATGCCAGGAATTGCTGAAAACACAGGGATTATGATACTTCTGAGCTTTATTTTGAGCTTTGTAAATAGAAACAGAAGTCAGAGTGCGAATCGCTATATTAGGCTAAAAACCCAGTCCCACGTGCCAGTGGCTGCTACAAGGCATGCCTGCCTCCACTTAATTTTATAGCAAAGCTGTCCTGTGAAATATTTTTCTTGGTTAGAGGCTATGAGGAAATAACTGTAGTTTTCTGTCATGGTTTAGCCCCAGCCAGCAACTAAGCACCACGCAGCTGCTCCCTCACTCCCCCTACCCCAATGGGATGGGGGAGAGAAACGGAGGAGTAAGAGTGAAAAAAACCACTCCTAGGTTGAGATAAGAACAGTTTAATAATTGAAATAAAGTAAAATAGTAATGATAATAATAACAATAACACTATAATAATAATAATAACAACAACAATAATAATATACAAAGCAAGTGATACACGATGCAATTGCTCACCACCCGCCGACCGATACCCAGACAGTTCCCGAGCAGCGATCGCTGCTCCCCAGCCAACCCCCCCCCAGTTTCTATACTGAGCATGATGTCATATGGTATGGAATAGCCCTTTGGCCAGTTTGGATCAACTATTCTGGCTGTGCCCCCTCCCAGTTTCTTGTGCACCTGGCAGAGCACGGGAAGCTGAAATGTCCTTGACTAGCATAAGCAGTACTTAGCAACAACTAAAACATCAGTGTGTTATCAGCATTCTTCTCCTACTAAATCCAAAACACAGCACTATGCCTGCTACTAGGAAGAAAATTAACTCTATCCCAGTCGAAACCAGGACATTTTCTAAGAAAGAGGAAGCAGGAGAGTGGGCTGGTTACTCTCCTAATTTCCTAGGAGAAATTCCGAGGCAAAGAGCTCTCTGTCCACTGTTAGTGAGAATGACCAGTTTTCTGGTCATTTCTGGTCATTCTGGTCATTCTGGTCACTCTTTGTTCTATAGCATGAAGGCAAAAGGGGAAACTTCAGATGGTGATTTGATGGCCCACTGTGACATGATCTGGTTAGCAGTTGCGCTGGGGTCAACCATACATGACTTCATCACAAGTCTTTTTATATATCAGAAGCTAGTCCTAGCACAGTTTATACATACTCAAGGACTGTCACAAAGAGTACTATGGGCTAATTCATCCCAAGAGTCTCTCTGAAAGAGACTGCCATGATACCTCCAGAGCATCCAGGCACATCTGCACTGCATGTTACAGGGGTGTGCACATTACACATTACCTCAGGCACAAGACACTGCTTATTCCAGCAACACCCTTTAAAAACTTATCTATTATATCCATCAATCTAGTACAACAGTGCAGCATTTACTAAATCTGATTATTGTTGTCCCAGGAACCTGCAAGATCATACAGTGCATGGAGGTATGTGCTTTCTCACCCAGTGTCCATCGGAGAGATCAGACAGAAACCACGCTGTTTCCTGGGCTAGGCTCTACTAGACCATCAACATCCAGTGGGAGCACGCTTACCCATGTCGTGCCAGAGTCATCTCTGATTACACAGATTTACACTCTTTGTTCTATAGCATGAAGGCAAAAGGGGAAACTTCAGATGGTGATTTGATGGCCCACTGTGACATGATCTGGTTAGCAGTTGCGCTGGGGTCAACCATACATGACTTCATCACAAGTCTCTTATTCCTCTAGTATCAGTTATGTGCTAACTGTTCTGCAAACAACAGGGGAGGAAAAAAAGTCCTTTTACCCAGATATACACAGCACACAACTTCTTGTTGTCATTTGAAATGGAAAATTTAAGCACGGATGTTTAGATATGTGCTCCTCTAGCAGCTTCTTGCCTGCTGCTCACTTTCACAAGAGCCTTTTATAAATTTAAAACATGCTTGAGGCTTCTGATTACTGAGGAATGCTTTCCATTACAGCTGTCCTCAAGCTCTGTCCCTCTGAACGTCCCCAGTAACCCTATGTGGGCTGTGGTTCTTATCCCTCCTGTTCTCCTTCTCCGTTACAGGCTTTTCTTCCCAGTCTGACTACATGCATTGTGGAAATAGCCTTTTGTTCCAAGATGCACTGTAGTGCAGTACAGGACCAATAACCTGACCAGGGATCTCAAACTAAGCCCCTGAAGTGTGATTTCAGGGTGCTTTCCAGCCCAGGCAGACACCTTTCAATGTCAAAATGCTCAAAATATGCACATTGTTTGACAACAAATAATAAAGGATAAACTTTAAGTGGAATTGGTTTAGATTAGGTCCACATAGAAAATAAAATATTTAGCAAAATGAAAAATGTAAACATTGATTGCACGAATTGTAAATAAAAAGAAAAAACAACACCCAATCCCTCTAAACAATTCTTAGAAATAAATTCAAGTCAAAAAACTTTACATGGCTTGGGTATAATTACTCTCCCCCAGTATCTATACTAGATACATTCATGGGGAGAGATTTATTTAAAGCTATTTAGTAAGATTATATAGACATAGAGCCCAGTTCAGAAATCATGAAACTGCTGAAGTTGGGAAGAATTATCTGCACATTTACTGTTCTTATTTTTTTCTCTAAGTTAACAACATCAGCCACTGCTGTGGACAGAATAAAGGTCTAGACTGACTTTCGATGTGAAGCTGCACACCACTTCTCATGCTCCTGAGCGCATCCCCTGCTCTCTGCTCCTCAGCGCTCACAATCTACGCCACGTCTGTGGGCACGTAGCACTGGCCCACGCTTCTCAGGAGACATCAGCAATACAGTCACGTACACATACTGCTTCTGGGTGTTGGCAAGACTAATTTCACAGTGGCGTGGAAAAACATAGCTGTACATGCATACAGTCTAACAGCTCAATCAGATGGTTTTATTAGAGACTGCCCTAATGAAGATGGGCTTATTTCTCAAGATAGGGCCCTGTTTTCTGTTTTTCTAACAAGACACTATTGTTAAACTCCATACTGTAGGTTCTTCTTACCCAGAGTAATCTCAGCCTTCCTCTAATGTGTACTGAGCTGATAACTGATTGCCTCACTGGAGCATTCTGGTAGCCAGAGACTGTCAGCCTGGAGGTGCCCTGCCTCAAATTTTCTTTACGGCACATAAGTTCCCTGGGTCCAGCCTGAAAGGGCACACCATACTGAGCAGATTACACAGGTTTTCTGGGGATTTTTGCCAAATCTGCCAGGGTAGCTGAACCGCCTATCCCTTTCCCGCAGACACAGGGCAACTTGCATGGGACGATATCAAAGTATTTAAAAAAACTCAGGTGTACAGGAGATGGCCAAGGACCGTCTCCAGTTTTCAACAGCATGAGGGAGGAGTGAGCAACTTTTAATTGCAGAATATCAAATCTGCCCTTATGACCAGCCATATGTGAAGTAAAACAAGATTAAGCTGCAACTAAATTTTTATTTCATTCCAACAGCCCTGGGGAAAAGTATTCTGGTGGGATAGAAATGCAAAGGTTGGGAGTATGAATCAGTAAAATGAACTAGGTGAATAAGGGAGCAGGGAGAAGACAACTCTCGGAAAGGGGAATGGAAAGAAACCACAGACTTTTCAGCACTTTAGATACTTTACCTTCTCTCCCAGAAGGGACAACCCCTAGCTTCAGCTGCTAAAGTTGGAAGCACAGTTGCCCTGGGTTTCTCATTTTATCGGAATGGAAGATAGATAAGGTTGATGCATAACATCTCTCAGCTAGCAGCAACACTGAGGCGATGCTCTGAACTTACAGGTCACACTAAGAGGCCTGCAGTTAGGGGCCTTCATCCTTTCAGTCAAGATCTCTGAATCTTCAAAGGAAAATAGCAAATATTTATACAACAGAGCCTATTAGAGGCACACCTTGTGTACTTAGCATAGAATAAATGTACACCTCGGCTTACTAGGCAAACACACACAAAGATGCCAGGAAAGCAAAATAATAATGTTTTTAAAAAACATAAAAGTGAAATCAGAAATCCTAATTTTGTGGGGAAGGCTTAGCAGAAGGAAAGACATATTTATATTCTGATCATTCTTACTAAGACAGGAACAGTGCTAGGGAAAGGTGATTTCCATGATCAGCAAAGGCACAAGTGGAGATGCAGCTATAATGGTAAAAATGATTTTTCTACAATATTTTAATTTATTCAGACAAAATGGTATCATGAAAAAGAATCAGTCTAACATACACTTTTGCTTCTATGAAGCAATTTCACAGTAAGAGTGATTACTAGCACCAGACATACCAAACAGTCTTTTTTTATCAGTCACCCAGCTGTAGATGTAACACAGATTTCCCCTTTAGCTGCAAAGCATTTACAGTTTGCTCTTAATCAGATTTTCCTTCAAAGAAAGAAAGAAGTAAGAGACAAAAGGTCATGAACTCAAACCAGTGGTGCAATCTATAAACAAAATCATTTGACCTTTGCTGAACTTCCAGATCTGAAGTTTAATGTCCAATTTATAGCGCTGCTGAGTGCAGCCATGACACTGGCAAGGACAAGAGCCAGATATGTCTTAAGCATTAGCACGGATGGTTACAAGTACATTCAACCTATGGCTACACACAAAGCACTATTTGGGGGAGCAGAAATATTTCTCTAGCAACTGTGATAAATAAAGCTTTGCTTTAATTTTTGGCTCTTAATATCATTTACTGTCTATTCACAAGGGCATTTTCCCATTCTGAGGATTAGATACCTATTGGTCAAATCCCAAAGGACAAAGAACCATTGCCTTGGCTAGTCCTGCGCTGGAGTTTGACTCCGCGTTGCAAGCTTTACAAGCAGGCTTTCAAGGGAGTCTGCAGTTTGCATGTCAAAGTCTGTGATTTTGCATTCTACAGTGACAAAAAGCCATACATGTGTCCAGCCCAAATGCACCAGATTTAAATACAAGGAACAGGTAGAAAAACAACTCCTTTAAAAGACTTGTAACAACCTCAGTTATTAGTGCGTTGCATTTATCTCATAATGAAGTTTCTGAAAACCACTATTTTAAGCTAAAGGATAGATTGAAAACAGAAAGTCAACAACTAGACAGACTATGCAGAGAGAATTTCCTTGTCCTCAGGCTTAGCTCTAGCATATCAACTATTATCAACTTTGAAGCTCTTTGCTGTGTTTCTGATGGAAATAGCAAAAGATTAATGATTTCATGGCTGTCACTCACATGTAGCATGAGAAATTATTTCAGTAGGATTCTGTGTCAGTCTTTTGCTTAGATACATGCAAATTGATTTTATTTGAAGGTAAATTATGCTCTGGAAAACAATTCTTCTCATTGCTTATGAGGGTGGAAATGAAGAGAAAATTTGTTGAAGCGATCTTTAGAACAAGCATCAGTACCTACACTCCTTAGGACAAGCATTACAAGGGGGTGGTATGGCATATTATCTTTAGCATTACTTTTGAAGCAAACTGCTACACAATTCAGGTAGCAGCACGTGTCATTGATTCACCTCCTAACAAAACAGAGAAGCGTTTGAGTGCCTACCCCAGCCAGATTCACAGCAAGACACCTCTCTGCTCCTGTAGGCTCTGCAGTTGCTCTCTATTAAAAATATTTACTGGGACCCTTCATGAGCAAAATGTATACAGGTCTACACCAAAGAGGACAGCTCAGGTGCAGCACACTATTGCTTAGCCCTCAGTGACACAGCCCAAGCTAAAGGAATCTCAGAAGGATAAATTACTTCTAATAGAAAAGCAACCGAAATGAGTAACAGTCACAGATATGACTAAATACTCAGGATAAAATAAAATACCATACCCGTTACAAAGGTCTTTACTGATAATCTAAAAAAAAAAACAAACCCAAAAAACCTAACACTATGCAGCAAGCCAAGATGATCAAATCAACTTATAAAATTTTAAGCTCTGCTTTTGTACTGGGAAGTATTCTATTCTCTTCCAGGATAATCTTCCATTTTTGCTTCTCACTTTTGCACGCCTTCCTTTTTCCTTGCCACCTTTGCTACCTGGTTTGCTTCACACTTGGACTGCACGAAATCACTCTGCTTTTGTACCCTAACCTTGCTGACAGGTAAATGCAAATTCAGCTGCAGCTGTAAGCCTGCCCCAGCATTTCAGTGGGGCTATTCACGTGATGAATGCTGAGCACATACTGTGGAAGGGTAGCCCTTCAAAGGAGATGGGAACTCATATCTGCCTGTTGCATGGTGGGCGCTCCTATTACACTATAAATCCTGCCAACTGCACCATTATTGCTGAGCACTGTCAGCAATGCGTGACATAACACTATTTCAATCATAGGGATTTTTTTTGAAGTGTTAGATTATCTAATGTTTTATCATATGGAAGATGCGTAAGGAATATACAGAGCACCAAAGAAAGCTGTACGCACAATTTGCTACCAATTATAGATGATGTGCATTGTCAGGGTCAAATGTCAATAAACTGAAAGACTTTGGCAAGTCCTGCATATTCCTTCTAGAACATGCCAACCCTCCAGATAATCTAGTTTTTCCCCATAACTATACTATATTTACTTGAAAATAGTCCCCCAAAGTCCATACTTAGGTTTAATGCTTATATAGGAAGTCACAAATAAGACTGAAATAACCTCACCAAACTCCAAGGGTGTATTTAAACAAGGTAGTATGACTAATTGTCCATGGCTGGTGCCAAGATTTGGTCTACATTAGCATAGATTGAACCAAGTATCACAAATACAATTCTCGGAATATGGAAATTCTGTTATTACAGTGCTGAATTTGTGGAAAACACAATGAAGCAACACATACAATGAATGAGTTTAGAAGCTAATGAATCTACAAGCACTGGAAATACACATAATGGGTAAAGAATGTTTCTGTGTTAACTTTTGCTGATATGAGTAACCATGCCCTGCAGAAGAACTCCCCAGTGGAAGGCACGAAATAATCTTTAGCACTAAACCTGACAATAAATCATTTAATAAACATTCTTTCCCATATGGGAGATTGTTGCCTGAAAAAACCCTGTCATAAAGACTGCATGTTTGCAAGTTAATACCAAACCTGTGGAAGTCAGTGGACAGTGGATGGGTCTATGGGTTTTATTTTAATAGAAAGCATTGGAAGAGAGCCACAGTTAGTTTTGCAGTTAGCATAAGTAACAGGGGCTGCACCAGTCTGGATGAGACTGTTCTTATCTACACTTCATCTTGTCTTCATCAACTGTTTATGCTGTACAAAAACATTACTCTAAGTGTAAAAAGAAAAAGAAATTAAAAAAAAAAATCCATTTCATACTCATTAACATTTATGGATTGAGATAATTTTTTTTCTCATCAGCAGCACTGGGACAGTTTCTGAGCAAAAATCTTTGGCGACACCAAAAAACCAAAGCAAACACAAAACCTAGCCTAAGTCAGGTTGAAGACAGGATCCATTTTCATTTAAACAAGCAAGGAAACAGAATATTTAGAGAAAAAGGGAACAAAAGAGCTTTGCCCCTCGTAGTAGTGGAAAGAGCTAATGAGACACAAGTTTTAAGTGTTTATAACTTTGACTCCTCAGCCGTAATTATTTCAACTATTTTCTGAGATCATAAATCACACGCAAATAGGTGTGATTGCTTTGACATTGAAGTGACTGATCCAAGTCAGATAGAACATGTAGACAGCAGGTTTCAAGTTATATGTTGGGGTTATCATACCTTCAGGTTATTAAAGCCTGCCTTAAAAAATAGGACTGCTAAAAAAAAAAAAAAAAAACAACAAGACAAAATAAAATTCTCAAATTCCAGCTACCCCGAGGCAATGTAATTTTAGATAATTAGTTCAAAAAATTTTTGTTTGAATTTTTAAAAATTAAAAATAATTTTAATGTAGGTATTAGCTTGAAACAAGATGTTTTAGCATTTTGGAAAATTTCTTTTGTATATTTTGCTCTTTTTTCAAAGCAAGAAATTCTTCAAAGATCAGATTCTGATTTGGTTTTATTTATTGTAATTTTGATACACCGCTAAAGATTTCATAGGGTGCACAACAGCTGGAGTGAGACACTCTAAGCCTTCTGATGGAAAAAACAAGAGCCCATCAGATAATAGCAAGTGACCATTTTAATCTTAAATAATAGAGTACTCTTCACAGACCAGTAAAGATACAAGTTTCTATAATTCAAAGCCATTATTCTCAAATTGGGAGATATTCTCAAGTGTCATATGGATCCTTGAGAATGTTTTCCAACGCAACTTACTTGAGGAAAGTGTGTGTGTAAGTGTGTGGGTGGGGAAACAAGATGTCTTGAATAAAAGTCTTGAATAAAAGAATAAACTTCTTTTATTTACTTTTTTCTCAATTCCCAATCCTGCCAAGGCCAACTTCATCTTCACATCAGCCTTCTGCTTCATTGCCTTTTAGCCTTCTTATCCCTCTAGAAGTATAACCTCACCAGCTCTTGAAGACTGAAGTTCCCAACGTGTCATATTTCCTTTGCTCAGCTGACATTCAGTCAAAACCCCTTGAGTTGTTACAGTTGATGCTTATTGGCAAGAGATTAGAATAAAAATTGTATCACATTAATAGAGGTTTCTTTGCTGCAGTGACTGATAGTTGTTGCAGCTGCTTAACATTTGCAATGTTTTATGGGCTTCAGGCATTGTAAAGTACACAGAAAACAGGCCGGGTTTTTTTCTCCTTTAGAAACAAATGTACATAATGTTGTTTTCTCTTGGGTTTTTGGATGGTGCTGACAAGGGAGATAAAAGACAAAGCAAGATTCTAGCAGATGAAGAAAATAAAATTTCTAAGCTTGGGACTCTTTTTTGTAACCAATGCTACTGTCTGAAGCAGATGGATATTGAGATCAATGCACTGGTAACAATAACACTTCTTCATATAATAGTGCTACAAACAGGGATACTTTGCTGGGTGAAAAGGAATCCAGGGCTTTCAAAGACTGAGAGGAGTTGTCTCTCCCTTCGCCTCCATTAGCACCCTGTGCCTCCATGCATTTATTTATCAGGAGTATGGATGGAAAAGGGAGACTTATCCTGAAAAATTTCACTGCAAAGTCTGAGTATGACAGAATTTATTATCAAGGTCCTCCTGCCCTCAGCACTCTCCTCAGACCCAGGTCCTTAGCCTGAAGAACACCACTCTCCCATACCCATTCCTCCCTGGCAGCTGAGACCACCACAGATGTGAGGTTCTGCTTTATCCATGCTATCCCCAGGGAAGGGAACACCATGCTGGGCCAGGTGTCACACGAGAGAATATAACATTAGTATGAACAATATCATAGCTAGAGCTGTAGTATCTACCTGATTCTGTTCATTGTGGTTAGACAAGCAGTCCCACAGGGAGAGCAGTATGGTGTCCAACATTAGTTGTGATACTAGATTTCAAACTAACCTGTGACTTCCCCTTGACAAGGCCTCTTTGTCTCTGTCATGCTGTCTTCAACAGTGGACTAATATTTCTTTCTTTCCTCTTTAACCTTAATCCTACATAGGTTCAGTGTTCAGAGCTCAGAATACTTCCATAACAGCATCATAGACATTAATGGGAGTTTTGCTCTAAGTGTGGATTGTTTGGCCCTTACCCTTCTTAGCTACAAAATCTTTTAATATATTTTGTGACTCTTATGATACACTATTGAAAATCTTCAGGTTGACATGACTATGCAGCCATGCTGGAGGTGCAGATGTATGCATGGAAACTTAAAAGTTTAATTAAGGTCATCATTCCTCTCCTAAAACAATAGCAAAAAGCCCTAGCAATGAAACTTTAACTTGTGTC
The DNA here is from genome assembly GCF_030463565.1 of Pelecanus crispus. Lineage (NCBI taxonomy): Eukaryota > Metazoa > Chordata > Aves > Pelecaniformes > Pelecanidae > Pelecanus > Pelecanus crispus. The sequence continues at coordinate 57,961,026 of NC_134648.1, forward strand.
CAACGAGGATTTTGAGATGTGCATCATAAAAAGGACTATTACTAATTTCAATTTCTTGAGGAAAAGCAGAGGACAGCTTCATAGCAAAAATCAGAATTCCATTTCCTGAATTTATTTCCCCGTTAAGACAGAGGTTTTTTTTTTTATGTAACGCTTTTAAAATGTAGTTGCAAATATGGAAGAGATACTAGATAGCATTAAGCTTTTTTTCCAGAGCATTCTAGATGCACTTTCAATTACGATTTGCTATGGTCATCTGTTACAAAATAATAACTTGTGCTTAACCTTTAAATTTCATTAGTGTGGAAGAGTTTGTTATCGGCATATGCCATCACAGTCCTTCCTCACTAAACATCATCTCTCTCCCTTTCCTTATCTGGTGATTAGCTTCAACTGCCTTTAGTGCTAATGAATCATCTTCCAAGCAAGATGGAACGCCGTGGACAAAGCTCTTACAACAAATCACTAACTTGGTGGAATCATCAGTGAATCCTCCATGTGGGTTCCCATGTGGCCCCTTCACTTTTGCTAGAAGTGGTTGACAAACTGTTATGCAAGAGCATCACTGCAGTGGGACTTTCCAAGAAAATTTTACTGAAATTTTTGAGTGACAAAATGTTTTCAAGGAAATAATAGTCAGCAACTGTTCTGTCCCACATACCCCCTGTTTTTTACTCCCATTTAAAGTCTTTCACATCTTTCTACAACTTACTGTATGGCAAAACTGTAGATATTTTTCCCAACTCCATTCCAATTTTTTCCAAAGGTGGAGAAACACTGGAAAATGTGGAGATTATGGTAAAGAGGTGGCATGCAACACATTTGATTTTACTCGACTCTAGCCCTACAGGTTTAATGAGCTCCACTGACCTCTGGGAAACCACACCACTGGTGATGTACAGTGGCAAATGAGTGGTCAGGTATGAACTTTGTATGACAGTATAGTTGCCAAAGACCTCTTAATGTGAAACCATGATTTGAAATAAAGAAAAACAAAAGAATGAAAAAAATGGGAAACCAGACAAGAGGATTGTCAGTCTTTACCAACTGTCTTACAACAGTAAGCTGGAAAAGTCTCATCAGTTCCATGCAATTTTTTTAAAATATATTTGCATTAAGTCAAGATGAAGCATTCGGTCACAACTACTGCTTATTGCTCAGTTGCTGCAATCTTTATTTTTCAATTGTCATACAGAAACCAGTTACATTTTAATACAAGGACAGTGGGAGCAGTAAAAAAACAAGCAAAGGCAGGCAAGTTCTCTACAGGAAAGAGACCACTCATCAGGAATGATGGACGCAGATGGGGAATGGCCAACAGGCTGAAAATTCATTGAATTAAACACTGAGCAGCAGTCCTCAACCTCTTCTCACTCTCACACATCAGACACTCAACTGTTTTCAGTGCCTGCATCTAGGATCTTACCATGCAGCCACCAGCAGGGACAAACTCTTTCCCCAGCCCCCAATCCTCAGCATACTTCTAAACCATTTCTCATTTTTCCACACACAGAGAAAAGAAGAAATTTTAAAAGGGATATCACAGTCCACAGGGACTCTGATTCGCTTTGTAGCAACAGCATCACATTGCCTGATACCTATTTCTTGGGAAGCTGAGCCCTCAGAGTCAATTGCCCTGTACTCAACAGGTATCTGCAGAGCACACCCAGTGTAAGAGCTGCTCCAACACACCTTCAGTGGTAACTGAGGTGGATTGCTTTGTAACTCACACTTCACCCTGTTCAGGACTTTCTGGCCCGACTGATATCCAGTTCCACACACATCAGAACCCGATGTGCAAATTTGTCTGGTTTCAAGATCCAATATCACAGTAAGCTGGATGACCACCAAGGACAGAGTAGGTTGTCATCAGTGGAAGATGGGTCTGGTTTATATTGATGAAACATCCATTTTTCTCTCAGGAGACATCTCAGGGTAGATGATCTGATGCTGTCCACTGCTGACCTGGTTATCAGCTGGGGACCTGGCATGGAGCAGAGCACTTGCTAATCCAAACCTTACAGAGCCAAAAGCAGGAAAAGTAGCTCCTTTTGTTGCTGGGTTTGTTGCAGGTCAACGCCCTGAGGTTGCACAGGACATCAGTGGGATTAACACAGATCCTGGAGCAGTCTTTTTCCAGCACCCAGCCATGTGCAACTTGGGAGTTTAAAATTCTCAGACATTGATGTTTCAATCCTAAGGAGCATGTAGCTAAGCGTTATCTCAGCTGCAGCAAAAAGACTCCCGGTTAGGCAGCTGCCATTCTTACATGCAAGCAACAAGACATATATGATTAAGAAAAGCTTTGACAAGTGGGGACAGACTGCTTTCTGTGCACTGCCTTCACTTTATCACAGCTTCCCTTTCCTGGTCCTTCAAGTCTTCTAATCCTCCGGTCTCATTAATATTGCTCCACATAGGAGCAGCATATCCATCAATTTAAATTGTTTTGAACAAAACTGCCTTGTCCCAACACTAAACTCTTAACGCGGCACCCCCCAGAATTCTACTAAGACGTGTATGGCTGAACACCATTTTTCATCTTCCTATTTTTCATGCCCTTGGGGACAACTCTCCAAAACCCTATGTAAGCATTTCAGCAAGCCCTATTAAACAGCCTGAAAAAATCCCACATGAAGATTTCCTCCTGAACCACAAATTTATATTGTTTGTATAGCCATTTGGTGGAGCTTTATAAATACTGGGACTCTTACTCCTGGTACTCACGATGGACCATCTCCACACGTGGGCCAATTCCATGCAAGCTCTTCTCTGTGCTACCAAGACAAGTTCATCCTATAAATCCTGATTAAGCACATGTGTGTGTACATGTGTGCACGTACACTCTTGAAGATCTGGCAGTCTGTGGGTGTGTGCACACGTATTGGGACAGGGGCTGCTGAGCTGGAGAAGGGCACAGGCTTCTGGAGTCTGTGCTCATGATACAAGGCAGAGCACCCACCCTGCCATCCCCTGTGCCTGGACCCAGCCTGTTAAGAGGCAAGAGACAGTGATGGCCCAGGTCATGATGACTTCACAGACTTTTAACTTGTAGTTGTGCTACTACCTGGTATGATATGAAATTCTGGAAAACTAATTGTGGTTTTTTTGGTTTAGGGTTGGCTTTGTTTGTTTTTTTAGTGGGATTTGATGCCTTCCAGAGAAAGCTACAGGGTTTTCTGAATAAATAAGGTCTGGTGAAAGAGAAATAAACAACAACAACAAAAAAAACCCCTCTGAACTTGCAAATAGCTTGCGGGTGAAACATATGCTGATGCTGCCTCGAGAGCAGCCTTACTCATTAACTTTTAGACTGCGTAATAAAATTGAGACATGAAGGGATTTCCAATGTTTAGAAATACCCCAATTATTTTGCCAAAACAAGGATGAAAATGATGGAACAAAATGTCTAGCATAAATAATAAACCTTAACTTTGCCAAGATCCATTATTTGATAAGAAAATCCTGATAAGAAGATTAGCAAGGCATATATCAGGCTTTCATTAAGAAAAGTAATGAAGATCTTTGTTTACATCAGAACTTGGCACTGGAATTTGGATATGAACTGGACCATTTCCAGAATGTGAGAGAACACACTGCTCTAGTGCTTGCTTCATCTCACCAGACATGCTGTGAATCAGAAGTCAGAATCCAAACTTCAGGCTGCTTCCAATCAATAATTTGTTGAAGCAGACTAGTGGGATAGTTAGCATTCCCAGATTTATGGTGAGAGTTATGCATTATTGTAAGCAGTGTTATCATCACTGCTAGACATTACTTTGTTCATTTGGTTACCTTGCTAGTAAAAGATGTCTGCTGATAATTTAATGTAACCTTGTAGTTCATCACAAGAATTTCTTCATGGCCTAGTGTATATAAATGCAAACCAAAACCAGGAAAAAAGTAAAAGACACACCTAGAAAAGGCATGTTCAACACTGTATCACATTAAATCATTAGCAATATGACAAGCAATACTAGTGATACATGTATATGCAATGTATATATGTACATATATATTTTACACAGTTAACAGAGTCAGTAGCCAAATGATAATATGTTTATATTTGGGCATCAGGAGAAATAATACGATATCTAGAAATTCTAGGATTTCAATGACTTTCTTTGACTGTAATTCCCAAAGGCTCCTGTTCTACAGACCAAGACACTCTCTCATCTCTACCCATTGGACTCCTCTGAAACACCCCAAAACTGTTCTCTAAGCACAACCATTCTTCTCTAAGAGCGTTTGTCTTCCATCTTTACACTGCACCAAGCCAAACCCCCTGCTTTTCACCTTTGACGACTTTTTACCTAGTCTCTCCCAGTTTCCTATAAACCATTAAACCTTAAACCTATTTCTACTACCTCACCATTTACTGTAAACATTTGGGACAACAAATAGAGTCAGCTAGAAGTTATTCTGTTTATCTGGATTGCATAAATCATAGAATTATAGAAAAAAATCAGGTTCAAAGTCACCTCTAGAGATCATCTAACTCTATCAAATTGCTCAGGGTCTTGTACAGCTTAATTTTTTAATTTATCATCATCATCATGACGTGCTCCAGCCCCCTAACCAACTCATTGGCCTTCCATTGAACTCTCTCAAGTTTGTCAATGTCTTCCTCGTACCGTAGGGCCCGAAACTGGACACAACACTCCAGATGCAGCTTTGCAAGTGCTGGGATAAATAGAACACCTAGGTCCCTTCATCTGGTGACTGTGCTGCATACACCCTGGTCCTGCTTTGTCACATCCTCTCTTTCTGGTCTCTCCCAATAGTTTGGTGCAATCACTTAAGACTTGATGTTTTACTGGAGAGGCTTATTAAAAAAAGAAAAAAAATCATACAATAAAAGGTGTATAAATAAGAATCCCAGCCCATCTGGGCCCCAAAGACAGGAAGAGATGGATGCTAAAAATAAAAGTATCATAACTTAGGAAAAATAAGCTGACTGACCCTGAAGGTAATGAAAGCAGATTAATGCAGAAGTGCAGATATATTTCTGCTTAGACTGCGGACTAGAGGTCACCCTCCTATTAACAGGGTAGGGATCACTATTATTATTACATTCTACTTGAACAAAACTGGCAACAACAACAAAAAAAACCCCATAAAGCAGAGGAGAATAAGACTTTAAATCCATTCAGTATACTTTCAGGCCTCTCAAGAGGGATTCTGTGCCTGAAGAAATTAAATTTTCCTTCAGAACTGCAAAGTACCTCCAGCCCTTCCATGGCACTCTGAGCACCACGCAGACTTGATTGTTCCAGAAATAAATGTGCTGAGGGAAGGAGTAGAAAAGCAAAGTGAATACAGGGACCTAAATACCTCCTGAGAGCTTTTGCTCAGTTTCCTGCTGTCACTGGTGGATCCATCATAAACTAATTTTCTTAAAACAGACACAATGGCTAGACAGGTATGGTCCCCACATAAGAAAGCTAATATGAGAAGAAGTTAGTATAGCCTGACCATCAGTAACATTTATTATGTTGCTGATGTTACCAGTAACATTTGTTATGTGAATTAAAGCCTGATTCTATTTGGGCCCTTTGTTTTTACAGGGATCTGAACCCTTTCTTCTTCTTGATCTGTGCTTTGAAGGCTTCAGCCTTTGCCTAGCCATCATCCTAGAGTGGGTTGGTACTGGAGACAAAAATTTCTTTATTCTTGTGCATGTCATTTCTCTTTCTCTCATGGGATTTTGGATCACTTTACTCAGCCCAAGGCAAGGATGTAAATAAAGGTAGGGGAGCAAGGAAAAATAGAAACCAAACTGTTAGAAAAGGCTTATTGCGATATAGCAACATATAGCCACTGTATAACCTCTAGAAAAATTGGATAACTTACCCATATTTTAATATTTGCATATAGTAATGGGAGCAGAGACCCAAAGACCCAATGATGGTGTCAAGGCAGCACACGGACACAGGAGCCTTTGCCCAACCTTTTTGTCTGTATTGACTGTAGGAACATGTTGACGATGGGGGCTAGGGAAAGAAAGCTTTTATTTTAAGTTCTCAGAGTAAGCAGAGATATTGACTGGGATTAACACCCCAACGGCGAATCCAGGCGATAGGCTAAGTGTAATTTCATGATTGTCTTAAAACATCGGGACTTGGCATAATTGTTTTCTTCTCATTTTCTTATGGTTTTCAAGAGCGAAGACAACACCTTAGCTAAATGCTTTCCATAGGTAAGTTTACAGCATGCAACTATTTGTCCAAGGAATTGTTATTTGCAAGATCCAGGCTTTTCTGAAGTTATGTCCATTGCTACACAGTGGACCATTTCTAAACAGAATTTCCAACAATGTCAGACTTTTCCATAAGCACTGTGTTCCCAGTGCAGGGTTCAAATGTGAAGGGACAATAACACCTTATTCACTTTCTCCCTGCACATTAAAGACTATATTCCTCCACCACCACCACCCCACCAAGGGCAGTTTCCCAACTTTCTGTTCTGTGTAAGAAGTCAAAAAAAAAAAAAAAAAAAAAAAAAAAAAAAAGGCTGCATCTGAGAAACATGCACTTCTCCCCATAGCCAAAGGTCAGAGCTGATGTGCCTTCTACCAGCCCAGGAATGTTTGCATTATGCCTTAGGGATCCATTTGCCATTATTCCTGTGATACATCTCAAATCCAATGCTCTCTGCTAATATACTAATATTTCCATTACAGTGGTTTGTATAAATAAGACAAGTAATTAACTGTAAAAAACCCAAGGAGATCCATTAATACCAATCTCTTGTTTTCTGTTCTCTGGAGTATTTTCAAACCAGTTTGTCTTTTTGCTGTATTTCCCCCTTGGCCAAGGCCCATATGCAAAAATGTTGGGACAATGTGTTCTCTTTCATGTTGGCACAGTGAAAAGCTTCCTATGTTTTCTCTCATTTGTCTGGCAAATGGATTTCCATTTTGCTTTCAGCAAACAAGTTGCTTCCCTGATAGAAATAAGCAAACATTTGTTTAGATTTTGAATACACTTGAAAAGAGTTCATTATATACATGTTTCTAGAGGAAAGTTAATGGAAGTAAAATTCAATTTGCTATTTCAATCTGTAGCAGGTTTAATGTTTCGGAGCTTAAGGCAGATGGTCCAAAATACTTTCCAGGTGACCTTAATGGTTAAACCGGTTAAACCTTCATATTCCTCAATGCCTTGTGCTCAGTGACAAAAGTGAAGTTTTGCAGTAGATCTTCACATCTGATAAAAGGAATTCCTGATAGTTTTGATGCAAACCTACATGCTAGACTGTGAGTTGCAAGTCAGCTTTCCAAGCCTCAGAAGACATCACTGGATGCCTATACATGGAGAGAATGAATTGGCTTTCCCACCTACCTTCTAGATCTGCCCATGTGAGCCACTAGCCCCCTGGAGGATGACCAACCAGTGTACTAGATGGTGCTGTTAGCATTAGGATCACTTAAATTAGCAATGGCTTAAAACCTGCCAGGAACTAAAACAAAATAATAACCCTTTTTTTAATCAGGTCCTACATCTTTCCACCATGTGAACATATGTCTGTAAAGGCACTGGATGAACAGAAAAATTATGAAGAGCCTGTGGCAATGTTTCATATTGCTAGTAATGTGAGTCGCCCAGACACCCACTACTCTGATCCAGTCAGCAACAATAATGCCCATCTCCTAGTTATGCCTGAACATGTTAAGTGTTCCCAGTGCATTCACAGTGACCACCCTCATATGCTGCATGGAATTAGTGCTTCACAGAGAACTTCCCACATTCTTTTGGATAAAATGAGCTTGTTTTGCTCATTGGTCATACACTGCAAAGAAGGCCCTACTATCAAAGGATCTATAGGCTGTTGTCCTACCCTTCTCTTTCCTCCAGCCTTTCAGAATTTATTGCATGTTGGAACCTACACAAATTATAGTTATCCAATAGCAAGAAAGAGTTAAGCTTATAAAGTCAACCAAACAACTACACCTCTCCTACTCTGTATTCCTGCCACAGGGTAGGAGGAATCAGGGCAAGAAGGTCAGTAAGCAGCTGTAGAAAGGTGATGCACAGTAAACCTTAGTAAACCAAATCCTGCACTTTATGCCTGACCTGTGAGAACTCCAGAACTTGCCAATATTAACAGAAAGCCTGCTTACCACCACATAAACACAAGGTACATTTCCACTTCTATTCCATTTGCTCTAAAAAAAAAGCGGGGGGGGGGGGGGGGGGGGGGGACGACAATGGGGGATGGGGACACGAAGACCCAAACCAGCCAATATGTTGAAAGCTTTTAAATTGTAATCCTGGGATATCCACACTTTACTCACAGTTTATACCCAATAATCAGATAATATAGTCCTTTTAGCCTTTAAAAGTAATTCTCTGTCCAAACCAAAACCTCAAAAAGAAGATAAGTAAATGCTGTTTGAGGGTATGAGCTATTTGGATGTCAGGTCATCCTACCTACTTAAAGTAAGGTTATCTTCTGTGTTCCTAGTGTTGTGTTCTGCACAGCATTGAACACTACTACTTTTACCATTTCACTCAAAGGCAGAGCCAAACACAGTGATGTCAATTATCCAACCTTCAACTTCAAGCAACTGAAGTAGCCTTGAGTTCTGGTTATGATCTAGCACACGTAGTTGTTGCATTTTTGCTTCCACCGCTCTACAGACAACATCTTATCTGAAGGGTTGATTGCAGCCCTAATGAAATTTTAATTTACAGCCTCTTCCACTGTAGATCATTCCATCTCAATTACATATCATCCAGTTATTTAATAAATTAATTGGTTTGAAACATAGAGGATAAACTTAAGCATCCATATATTCACTGCTTAATTTCCAGATTGGGGCTTTACCTTATATATACACCATAGTATAAGAGTCTTTTACTGATTATCATGTACCACCACAGCAGTGCCAAAAGCCAGTTGTTTAAAACCCTTTTAATGATTTGCCTCATTGTTGTCACATAAATTGGTCAGGTCAAATAACATTTTCAAAAACAAGCCATGAAACTAAAGATCCTATGTTGAGGAGGTGGCTAAAAGACCCACTATTTAGTGGTCAATGTGGTACACAGGCTACTTTAAGCAGTATGTCATATGGACTTTTATTTTATATATGAAAATAAGTCAAGGCCAAACCATGTCCCCTCAGGTTACATCAGCTTAAATGTGGGGTTGCCTGCAAAAGGATCTAAACAAAGACGACAAGGCACTGTAAGAGCCTATTTCCTGCATCTGCCCAAGTAAGACACTTGTTTAGACATCAGTGATTCAGCATAGTTTCTTCAGATTTCTGTAGAGTACTCCCCTAGGATCATTCACCTGTAATGTATTATTTATTTAAATGAAAATTGCACTTAATGGAGTTTGGATTACTTGGCAAAAGAATCTCACTGTGAAACCCTCTTTCATGCAAAGAGCATCATCCTCTCACAGTAGCCCTGTTGACTTTATTTGTGAGTGCCATCACAAATAAGTTTCAACAACATGGACTTGGCCTACTATTACTGAAAGATCATCACTACAGCAGCATCTTCCTGGACTGTTGACCAAATGGACCAGTAGCTCTAATCCAGCTCCCTATGTACTAGTGACAGTAGAGTTTTATCTTACTTAGTCCATGATATTTCTACCTTCCTTGAATGAACATCAAACAACTAAGTTTACTAGCACAACTAATCTGAAGTGATCAGTGCAGTAGATGGTGCCTTTTCTCCTGTTCCTAAAAGGAGGGAATTTGTGTAGGAAAGCAGATGAGGGACAGATTTATTGCTTTAAGTGCCACATGCTAATACTCCCAATAGTAATGTCAGAGTCCAGTGGATTTTTTGGAGAAGTGCTGTCTCCTCATTGCAGTTTCCTCTGCCCCCTAAAAGTTATATGAACAACATGAAGGAGGGAGATTGAGACAGTGTTCCTGGGAACCTGAGCTCATGCAAGCCTGGGAGAATCCAGCCAGTGCAGGTGGACTGTGACCAGTGTTAGCAGTTCCCTCTTCTCTCCAGTAGTGTTGTATGTGTGCTCTCTGACCCCACATGGCACAAAGCAAGAGAGCAAGCCCTGCCTTTGAATGGGAGCAACTGTTGAGACAGTGCATGAAAATTCTTTGGTTGGTAATATAGGAGGGAGTCCACTCTCCAGTGAACAACTCAAAGTGCATATTCCTTAGTGGCTGAACTGATGAGCAAACAGTGCTGTAACAAACAGGACACAAATCCTGCCTTTTGCACAATGTGTCAGAGAATAGCTAAACAGCAACAGTAAACTAAGCATTAGCAAACACTATTTATCTGACCTGTCTGCAAATCAAACCACCAATTTTGTACTTCTTTGCATTACAGTCACACTACATTTAGCTCTTAAAGGGAGAAAGGACAGTCTACCATGACAACACAGGGTCATGTAAACAGGTTTTGTCAACTAATGAACCTTCCTTCAAAGAGTCTATAGGCTGAGGAAGTGCAAGTGTTGCATAAGGGAGGAGAGGAATAAAAGAATCAAGTCTTTGAAAATGCATGTTTATCAATTTTTACAAAGTATGCAAAGCCAGACAAGTACCTTTCTTTCAGGTAAAACACAGTCTTAACTTATTTCCCCTCCCTCCCAATGAATTCAGCATCAATAAATTAAGCCAATTCCATCTTTTTGGAAAGAAATGTTCTAATGTGTTTTGTGTCTGAACAGAAAATTAACAGTGGACTTTTGCTTTTTAACCAAGAACTTTAGAACATGCTTTGTTCAAAGCCTGAAATCAGTTTCCCTTATGTGTTTCTCTTTCCTCCCACTCTTCACAAGCGAGAGCAGAGAAATAGCCTTGTAGTAATTCTTAACACACACAGAGTCTAGCTCTGTATGTAAACAAATGTGTTTTTCTAGTATATGTCCATGTGATTTCAACTGTTATTTACTGGAACTTTAAACACAAGTCCAGAAATGAAAGAGACATACAAGAGCAGTTTTTAAATTACTTGCTGCAAGAAAAGCCTGAGTCAAGAAAGCATACGTCTTAGTCAGAACTCCCACATGCAGACTCTTGAACTATAGTTACAAATATTAAGTAACAAGCATCCTTGAGCAATCCTGGGTACGAGAAAATTTTTGATTCATTTGATAAGTCTGCTATGAACTGATTCCACCTCATGCTTCAGACAAGTGATCTGGTATGGCAAATCCAAAAAAAAAAGAAAAAAAAACCCAAAAACCCAACCAAGCAAACAAGGAAAACTGCACCCACCCCCCAGCACATACACACACGCTTCCCAGTGTCATAGTCTTTCTCTCATGGCCTGCCTTCTAAAACCAGTTTCAAGAAGGCAGTCTTCTCGTCTTCCTCCCTACCTTGCAGTCATTACCTCCCAAATTAGTTAAGTAGAGTATAGTCTAGCTCCACTCCCCATCTCGAGTACACAGAACAAAAGTGGAATTTACTGCTACTTTAGCCTGCAGGTCCTACCTGCAGAATATATATATTCTAATACAATACTTCACTCATCTCTAGTCCTTGAGCTCTGTAGGGTAGGAACTGTGTTAGTGCCTGCTCATATTGGATCAATCAGGTGCTCGGCTTGTGACCCTGGTTTTGGCAGTCCTGTAATTAATGAGGTTGTTTTCCTAGAAAGTAGTGTGATACACATACTAGACGTGCAGTCCTTTCACATCTAAGGACAAAAGCTCCTCAGAGCTGCCTGTAATACCAAATCTGCTCAGTCCTGAAGGTATGGTATCTGAAGAAATAAAGTGCGGAGGTCAACATAATTTAAACAGCTGTCTAACCTGACACTAGACAACAAATATTTACTTCACTCAGTCCAAATCATTTGTGTTTCCAGAGCACTATTCGCAAGTTGACCCTGTCAGTTACTTGGAACCAACACCATCACCGCAACTTGTCATTTCCCAAAGGAAACTCCTCACCAGATCTAACAGAGCACATTGTTTCCTCCCCACATACACCTTCAACATTTGTACTGAGCATCTCTGACACCAACTGCAGTTTTCATTTTAACTCTGGGTAACTACTGGCAGAATTTTATCCATTTTAACTTTGTCATCTCCGATAATCTGATCAAGGTCATCAGCTTTTTTTATGCAATCTACTAACTACTTTTATAATTTCAAGGTTCCCCAAACTGAGCAAAGTAACATATCCATTGTTCTCAATAGCTGAATTTAAGAGCTGGAGCCCCAGAGTAACCCTGACACAAGTATCGCTCAATTTGTTTCTTTCTTTGACCAGAAGTCTGCCTCAAAGCAACAGCCATTTCTTCCAAACCCTCACCTTTCTGTGGACAATTTTTTTTTTTTCCATTACTTCCACTCAAATATAACACAGCGAAAGGTGATGGCTACTATATACTGCAAGTGATAACAGTTTTCCTGTGGATGAGAGGTCATGACTATTTCCCTTGACAAAAAAAAATATGTTAACTAGTGCTGGCAAAGAATCCAAGATCCACTTCTTTTATCCATTTGCCAGTTGACCCTGTCAGATTGTGGCATGACCACAAAAGCAGTTTCATGCTATGGATGTTGAGTATAACTTCCCTCATTTATTTATTTATTTTAAGCAGCTCATGTTTGTGAGTACTGGATAAAACAGTATGTTTCTCAGCAAACCCTAATTAAAACTATAGCTCGGAAACAGTGGCAGTTTGGATGAGGTTCAAACACACAGAGGGATCTGATGAGATACTTATTCTGTGAGCACCAAATGGATGCCTGCTTGGGACTTTCCCTGTTCATCTCTCTTTTAGTTCATTCTACAATTAGCTGCATATTTGCAATGAATTGTCCTTCTTGACCCTCCATGCTATTACACTGACTACGGACTCAACTCCACAGAGTTTAGCAGTTTTAACACATCCTGTTTGAAAACACTGGTGAAAGATAATTAGCTTTGATTAAAAAAAAAAAAAGTATTTTTAGACAGTCCTCAATTCCACTTGCAATTAGGAAAATCAGCAAGAACCTCAGCTATCCTAGCACAGTGGCACTCACTCCAGCATTCAGAACCACTTCTAGCAATGCACAAGGGACTATCAGTGCAAGTCAAAGCTTGGGAGGCCTTAATGTTGTTACGATTCCATCAAGACATTAGATGCAAGGCTTGGAAAACTTCTGAGATTCCAGTCACCACACTGGGTTTGAAGCGGACACCCAGTTCTGACACTTCACAGGTGTAATGAAACTCTCTTTTCCAACCTAAACAATTCTATGATTCTTCTTGAGTATCCCACTATACCAGTGAGGCATATACAAAAAAAGTATTCACCATACAAGTGAATTTCAGATCACTGCAAATCCAAAGACAGATATTAATTTCTTTTACTGCAATGATTCTAATTCTTACACTTCTTGCTCTATAATTTAAAACATCCGCTCTCCACCCTTTAATCAGACATCAGAACATTATCCCTTTACAAACCCGTCTTCAGTCTTTAAGGATCTATTCACCTGCCTTCCTCGACCCAGTTGTTCTCAATGACTGTCAACTTAAGGATTGTGCCTTCATTCTGTTTTCATGGAGGCATTCAACTTTCCTCTCCCTCTTCCCCTTAAGAAAACAACAGCAACAAAAATCCAAGATACTATGTAAATTTAGTCACTAATTTCCAATACTAGGCCTTATGTTCAAGTGAATACTCAACTGAGTAGTTAGCTAGTCTAATTAAACTCAATTTGGTCTGATTAACTGCAGTTACATTTCACAGCTGCTTTGTGCTCTCTGTTAATCTCCATTTCTAATTCTGTATCATTGTTCAGTGTGGTGAGAATCTCACTCCACCGACTTCCATTAGGAGCAACTCTCTTTTACCTTCTAGTCCTAATACTATTAATTTCCCTTTCAAATTTGACTAGTTCAGCAGTGGTCATCTTCCTTGCTTGTCCCTAAGTAATACTAACCTCTTGTCAAGTTTGCACATCACAGCAGTTTCAACTGCAGCACATGTAATGTGACAGCACATTTGAAGCTTCCCTTATTTAACAACTAGTTATCACACAAGGAGGAAAGCAGGCAAATGAAGGGAGGCAGGAATTTACCCTCACACTTCAGCTGGCTCTCCCTAGGCACAGCAGCTGCTCAATGACTTCTCTCTTCAGAGGGAATCAAGCACAAGAATCAGCACAGTACAACAAACAATCACACTTACAGCCTTTCTGGGTAAAATAACTTCATGACATTTTAATTTATGACTGCTAAGGGACCAGCCAGGAGTCCTGTTAAAGACTTTGTGATTTTGGCAGCTGGTATTAAGAACAATTAAGTAGCTATAGTATCTTGATGCAGAAATGCAGTTATGTATTAATGAGTATTTAACAGCCATAGTTACAAGATCTTAAAAGGTTAATATTGAGTATTTGGCTTGACTCCTATTTTTAATCAGTCACCCTAGTCTTGATAAAATTCATAAATTCATGCACAAAGCCACTGCCCTCAGCTGACACAAACCAGATTTCCATTTTTACCATCATGGAGACACTGTCAACTTAAATGGAAATAACTCAATCCTTTTGTCCACTGGAAAAACAGCAAACCTATCTGAAAGTAATTCAAATATGGACTGCAAGAAGGACTCTAGATCAGCTGTGGATGGTCAGCACAAATCCCATGGGCTAGAGCGGGCATGAAAGGCAGCTCAGCTATCCTCCAGGAGCATAAAATAGAAGGCTTGATGCTTAGTCAGTCTGCTCTACATAGATAGAAGAGGGGAGCAGAGGGGAAGTCAGGCTCTCTGTAGAAAATTAGCTGTATGAAGTCTCCTGACCATATTATGGATTCAGCTCTTGACTAGCAGGAAAATGGTCCTGCAGCATGAGGAATTTTGCCAGCTCTTTAATTTAGATAAATACGATCCCAAAGGACTTGCTAGAAAGTCTCAGACAACTTCCAGATCCAGCATCCTATCAGCTGAGGGGTTTGTGATTAGTTTCTTGCTTTGGGTGGGCATATCTAGTTAATTAACATTGTGTACACTGTTTATAGCCATAACATTCTTTAAAGCTCCAAGATTTATGAGAATTCTGAAATCTCTGTGGCAGGAAGAGGATTTAACACAAATTCTTCATTCCATTCCTATATGCATTCTTCTTCGTTTCTTAATTTCTCACTTAACTTTTCATCTAGCAAATAAGAAAGATGTTAATACTAACTCCCTAAATAACCTCAATAACAGATGTGTAAGACTACAGAAAGAACAAATATTATGATGGCAAGATAAAGCAGTCTATTTGGATCTGCCTTAGCCAGCTCAGGGTTATTATCTTCCCCTCAGATGTTCAAAGGAAACAGGATGCCTTTAAACTATTTATCTGGTGGCACCATAAGAGCTCTGAGGTAAGAAAGACATTTGAGGTGAGAAGCATATTTACAGAGCTGTCAATTTTCAACGTACACACATATATGAGCCATTGTGCTTGATCTGAGCAGAAGTTTGGGAGCCAGAGTATTACACTTAAGTTTTCCCAGTGACTTCTGCTGTGACCTCACGCTAATCCAGACCTTAGTTTTCACAGCTAACCTGTGAACAGCAGAATGGTCACTCTACACCTACTGATGCTGAGGGTGTAGCTGGAGTTCCAGGCAGGCACCATCCATCCCTCACCTGCCAGCAGCCAGAGCTAAGAGAAAGCACCTATGTTCGTACAAAAGAATTAAGCTCAGCTTATTCTTTTCTTTTTACTGTACCTGGGCAAAGATGTCTTGCTTCCAGCACTAGAACATCTTCTATGTTTTACATTGAAGCTGTGATTAAGGTAAAAACAATAGTAGTGATTCTGGAAACATTTTCCCTTTATCAAAGTGAGTGCTGTAGACATCAACTAGAATGCATGGTTATGTTCTCTTTTCTTGGTTTCATAAATCTTGTATTTAAGAAAACTTCTTTCTGCACTACAAGTGCATCCAAATACTGATGCTTGGGAAATGCTCACAGGAAGGGGCTTTTAATTTCTGAGTGGGAGAACTACACTTTGGAAGCCTGCTTGTTTCCTAGGGCAGTACTTTAGAAGCAAAAAAACCAATTCTTAAAAATTCCCTTGTATCCTTCTGGTAGTATCACTTTAAGAGTGCCTCAGTTATATTTTTCCAGGAGTCTCTAGTCTGGGAGAATGTGAAAACACCCAGAGGAAGCCAGGTAAAGCTCTGCAATGAGACCCACCCCCCCACACACAGGGGTTACCACCTCTCATTTTTAGATTTCAGTTGGGCTTTGATGGGAGAAGGACATTAAATTGTTCAGTCTGGGCCACATCTGCTTCTGCAAATGCCTGATGGGTGTTTGGGGTCAATTAATGACAACTTCTGTAAGCTGTCAGATGTCCCCTGTGAAAGATGGTGTCTGACAATGAGCAGGAGATTTGGATTCAGTGTGTAAATTTTGCTCATGTCATGATCTCAGCCTCTGTGTTGGCTCTTTCCCTGAGCATGTCCCAGTAATGTTTACTTCTCCCACTTCAGAACAGTTCCGGATCAAGTATTGGCCGATTAAAACCAGGTATGTGAATCTTTATTCTTCTGTCATGGGAAGACTGCTTATCAACACAATAAATCTTCATTTTGGTAATTCTACCATGTATATCCATGTATGGCTGTGTGATTCCATTACTTCACAATTGGTTTAGATTATCTTAAATTGCTCTTTCTTCTCAGGCTGCTGAGATATTTGGCTGCTGTATAGCTAAACTATCCACATTTAGTTTCTCTTCCAGACTAGCAAGTCCTTCCAGACCCCATGTTTCTTTTCCAGGACTCCATATAACTTTATTCGCAGACCCAAGCATACAAGTCTAGACTCACAGTAACATATGGTGCAGAGAGCCATCATTCCTCTCTGATCTGACATACTGGCAGATAGAAGGGGGAGAAACCAGATGAAAACTGATATGAAGGAGATGCATAGCAGATATTCTAGCTGCATGTGAGGCCAATTAACTATAACAACAGATCATCAGCTTTCCCTTTTCATTTCCATTTTATTTCTAGTCACTGTGACTAGCATGGACAACCCAAGTTCTAAGGCTTGCACCTTTGCCCCGTATCTCCTTTCACTGCCCTCATTACTGTGTAGTCTCAAAAGATGTCAGTAGCACAAAACCAGAGTGCAAGACCAAGTAAAAGTAGTAAGAATTACAGTTCTAATGCCACACCTACTAGTGAGCAATTCTGTATCCCCATTTCATTCATTACTTCCCACAGGTTTCCAGGAGCCGAGATCCTACTTTTCCAATGCATAATCAGAGTTGGTTTGGCTTGGGAACCAGCAAAGTTCTTTGAAACAGTGTTTAGAAGGGAAGTGAGACATCTAAATTATCTGATCAGAACTGAAATGCAAGTAAAATATGCCACTTTTCAGCTCTGATTTCAGAAGGCAGAGAGTGCATTCAGCTCCCATGTCTCCCAGCTCCTGCCCAGCATGGGCCAGCTCAGGCTTTTTGAGTAAAATCTTGAACCCCTGGAATAGAATGGGGTCTCTCCTTTTGGTCTCCAGGAGTTCAGAATTTCATCCGCTTCTTTTGCCGAGGTACAGGGGATTAGTCCTGTGGGGAAAGTCCCTTGCTTGAAAAAAAACAAGATACATTTGCACAAAGCCTAAAACTATGGCATTAACAGTAGAAACGAGAAAGAGGAAATTCCTCCCCCCATTTTTTCTAGTAAACTATGTCTTTGAGATCTTCATTGAAACTTAGGGTACTCTCTTCCCAGCTTGCTGCATCTAGCCAGAAGCTTGTGCAGCCATTGAAATGAGAAATAACAGGCTACACTATTAAACATCTTTAGGCTGATGAAGTAGTTTTGACCTCTTGGAAAGCAATTTGCTCATTCCCTAGGTTTACTTCTCCCAGATGCGCCTAAGCAATATTAAGATGGCATTAGGGATCTGGTTTATATCTTGTCTCTCAGCCATCTCATTGCTACAATTACACTGCCCATGAAGCAACACACAAATTCAAGAAATCCCAGCCTGGTTCTTATTAATTTTAACTAGCTTTTTTTGTTGTCATCATTTTGCTTTTGGGGGGGGAGGGGGGAGAATTTTTTTCAAAATGTGCACAGATTGTTTTCTTAACTACAGACATCTCAGGCTGCAGGCAGCTTTAAGAACAGACAGAAAACTAATGAAGAAAAGAAGCCTAAATAGGGAAACACGTGTGGTTCACTGATATGACCTCCAGTGCGAGAGGAAGAAAAAAAACACCCACCACAACAGCCAAACTGTTTATGGACTATAAACTGAGTAGGGGATTCAACTTTCCCCCTCCCGCTAAGGGCTTTAAGTGATTCATCTTGAGCAACTTATTGTCAAGGTTTAACCCCAGCCAGCAACTAAGCACCACACAGCCACTCGCTCACTCCGCCCCGATGGGATGGGGGACAGAATCAGAAGGCTAAAAATGAGAAAATTCATGGGTTGAGATAAAGACAGTTTAATAAGTAAAGCAAAAACCATGCACACAAGCAAAGGAATTCATTCACTGCTTCCCATCGGCAGGCAGTTGTTCAGCCATCTCCAGGAAAGCAGGGCTCCATCACATGTGATGGTTACTTTGGGAGACAAACACCATAACTCTGCATGCCCCCGCTTCCTTCTTCCCCCAGCTTTATATGCTGCATATGATGTCATACGGTGTGGGATATCCCTTTGGTCAGTTGGGGTCAGCTGTCCTGGCTGTGTCCCCTCTCACTTTCTTGTGCCGTCTCAGCCTACTCACTGGTGGGGTGGTGTGAGAAGCAGAAAAGGCCTTGACCCTGTGTAAGCACCGCTCAGCAGTAACTAAACCATCCCTGTGTTACCAGCACTGTTTCCAGCACAAATCCAAAATATAGCCCCATACTAGCTACTGCGAAGAAAATTAACTCTGTCCCAGCCGAAACCAGCACACTTCCCATGAAGTAGGTTGACACTTTATATCGTTCTAGGTTATTTGGTTTTCCCTTCAAAGCTTTCTCTGCTGGTTCGCATGAATATAAGGCTAGTTTATAGTTCCTTGGCATGCTGAGCTCTTTCTGTCTTGGTTTCCTAATCCTCAAAGCAGCTCTGGTCCTTATTCACTTTACCAAGAATTATTTAAAAAGGCTACTGGACCATATCCATAATACTGATGAACTAATTCATTTGACTTTGAACTTAGCATGATCTGCTTATGGTAGCATGTTCTGACTGCTGCTGAAGGCAGTGAGAAGAGGGAAGACACCCAAAATGGAGGCAGAGTTTGACTCAAGCCCAACATAAAATGGTCATGCTGATGATCTGTCCTGCTCCCTATGGCACAGAGGTTGTATGTCTGTGATGGCATATCCTGACACAAAAATGGTGCTACCAAACCCAAGCGTCACATACCTGGCTTAAAATAAATAGCTACGTCTTTTCTATTTGCCTCCAGGTTTTTGACTTTTGAAGCTAAAATTACAAAATATGGCCTAGATATAATCTGTCTCCATGGGAGCTAGAAACTTTTTTTTCCTTAGGAAATTTAAGGTTTGAATATATTTTCCTCTTATTTCCAGGGCTTGAGGCTTTCAGGGAAACACCAGTAATCATGAAACTAGGGAAAGAGTTGTCAACAACACAATTATAACTGTTTCACAGTTCTTTGTCTCTTCCCAGCATAATTCCATCCATATACCATCTTGGACAACTGCTCTACATCTTTCCATTCTTGACATTTGCAGGATAATTAAAAAACACTAATTCACCTTACACTAAACTGTTTTGTTATTTGCTGTTCTTTGTGTTCAAATCTGCTTTTGTATACATGTGTTCATACTAAGTGCAAAAGCAATAGGTCTTTCATGAAAATGAAAGAATGAAGAAATGCCTCAGGTTCTTTGGGCTGGAGACACCAAGTGTACCAGGTGCTGGGGCATTTATCTGGCCCTCAGGAGCGAGACATGGCCACAGATGCATTACAAGGATAACTGCGAGGCAACTGAAGTTTGTTGGTCTCCATCTCAAGGAAGGCAGTGGAAGGAATTTGCTAGTAGGCAGACAGCACTACCAGCTGCCAAAGAGGACACAAAGTCTGCTCTCAGCTGGAAAGACACCTCAGAGTCTGTATCTTATTTCTGAAGTGATGATGAAATCTTGTCAAGAAAACCTTGATGACTGGGACGGCAGCTACCCAAGACCAAAACCAACAACACCTAGGTTATACACCAACTTTAGCAAAAGGTCTGTTTTTTTTAAATCTACCATAAGGTAGATTTATAAATTAATAAGTTTTTTTTTAATTGATAGATTTTTAGCTTGTGTAAGACACTTTCCTCCAGACACAACTGGAAAACAGAATTAATCTGGAAATGTCACTAAAAATGTTGCTTTAGTCCCTTTATATTTTGTGGGAAGTTTAAAGCAGCTTTATTTTCCTTTCCTCTGGCTGAAGCAGAACTTGTGGAAGGTAGGATGTGTCCGTTACAAGAACGGATAATAAAATACAAATACACATTTATACAAAATAATTATTTTTCCACGTTTCATTATTACTTTTTGATATAGATCCCTCTCAGCTCTTTTCCCCTCCCTTCCCTCAGCAACAAAACCAGACAAAAAAAAGGGACCTCAGCACCTAGCTCATATTTGCAGCCATGCAATTCCACCTCCCCTAGGGACAGCACCTGCAGTAAAGATACATCTGTTGACAGTGGGAGCAGGATTCAAGACAAGTATGGCAAGGACCCCTATGGGAAAAGACAAAACAAAAACCCCACTAGTTGTATTAGTTTAAAACGAGGTAGTACTGAGACTCTTGGTATTTTCTGTGCAACCACATATGAGAGAGTTTAAAATTGCCTGCCATTCAAAGTACTAAAAACTGACTGTAAACAGGGAGAAAACTGAAGCAGCTAAAACCATGGCAACACAGCACTTGTGAATTTAAATGCAGTTCTTGCCTCTGCCCTTCTCCTTGGCTTACTAAGCAGTTTCCTCAACAATGCCTTAGGAGAGGCACCTACCAGTTGGAGGACAAGGCCGTAAAGGCAAGGCAGCCATTCACAGCCCCAAACACCACCTTGAGCTGGCACTGGCATTGCCTTTAGAATCATAGAGTCGTTTAGGTTGGAAAAGACCTTTAAGATCATCCAGTCCAACCATTAACCTACACTACCAAGTCCACTCTAACCCAATCAAGGGTAGACTAGACTAAACCATATCCCGAAGTGCCACATCTACCCATTTTTTGAATGCTTCCAGGGATGGTGACTCCACCGCCTCTCTGGGCAGCCTGTTCCAATGCTTGTTTTACACTGCCTCAGCACAGTCACAACTGTCTCAAGAAGGCAATCACATCTAACTGCTGCTATTTTGATTTAATGAATGAGAAGGTAGCTACTGCTGCATCACTTTAGCTTTAAATCTTCACAACTTTTTTATTCAAGTTAAATAATTTCTACTTTTACCTGTATCAGTTATCTAACTGACACGTCAGATATCCACATTCAACTCTAAGCCATGTTACAGACATCTTTTATAGTCTTGGGCAGATTTCCTAATTGGAGTTTTGTTTCCCTTACCTATAAAATATTTACAGTAAGATTTTTCTACCAACCTTCAGCTACCTTGTTTATGCAGATTATAAATCCTTCTGGATATGGATCATAAAAAATGCACATACTTCATAATAAAGTCCCTTAAAGTCTACTGTCCCTAAATGCTACCAGTGTGAAATAGGGATATTACAACAGGTCTCATTTTTGATAAATGATTATTAGTGTATGTGAAATAGTGTCTTAAACTCATGCTCTTTTGATAGCAACTGCTATTCTATGCATTATATAGCCAAGACAAGCTTTAGTGCCCGCCTGTGGACTAGTATGTTTCATTCCTATACATTGCCAACATGTCTCCGAGGACAGAAATTTATATGTTAGAATTTTTAATGAAATCCAGGTGCATGACCAAATATGTACTTCCATCTGTGACTTAGCATTAAGCATACAAACATCGTTTCAGTCATGAAGGAGCTAATTATGTCCCTGTATAAAAATCTACCTTGTGTTTATCCTATAATACACAAATAATAATTTCCGAGATAAATGTTTTGGTACAGCTGAGTGCCTCAGAGTTTTAGCCTGAGAAACAACAGCTGTGGGACAGAATTTATTGCCTTGGCTTGCTACAGTTTGTAACTACTCGCATGGAGGTCAGATGGAAAAGGCCAAACAATGAAAGCCAAGTCCCTGACATATTTGAAGAGCACAGAACACAAGCAGCCTCACTGTTGTTACACTGGTGAGCAGCAATTAACGTGGGCACTATTGCAGATTTAATTTGAGATTAGATTTTAATTAAGAACTCATCGCTGTATTACATTCCATCCCGTGTTACATATGCCTATGTTGGACATGTCTCAGTCTACAGGTAGGTGGCCAGCCTTTGGCTTCTCTTAATCCCTTGTATTATCTTCACAGCAACATCTCCATACCAGCCCTGTTTTTTCCACATGAGAAACTGTCTGGTACACCTAGCTCCTTTGTTGAAGAAGTGTATGGTGCAAATTTTAAGCGAGGCCCAGAGGTTAAACACACATATCTAAAAAATGTATCCTCCAAAACAAAAGGAGATGCAATAATTTAATGGACTTCTGATAATCATGGTTTATTCTTTGAGACCATAAGCTGCCTTTTGTGATGGGAGAAATGCAAGAAAATTGATACAAGGCCCCTTTCCTACTGGCATTGTTCAGACCTTTGGTGGGCATAAAAATCACTTTAGTATCTCTCAACAGAGCCATCATTGTTTTACTAACATCCAGTTCCTCAGCTGGAACTGAGGAAAAACCGTGGTACTTCAGCCAAGAACATACAAGAGAAACTGGGCTAAAATTGTCAAAAATGTCCATCCATCACACAGAGGCTGCTTATTCCATTCAACATATGGAAGATGGTCCTATTAGTATTAATGTTATTACATCTGGCACATCTAACATTTGAGACCCCACCAACAGTAGAATTGTATAACTCATCACCCATTTTCCTTCTGGTATGCTCAATAATGGGTGACAGATTACTGCTGCCTGACTCCATCTTTAAAAGTGGAGGAGCAAAAATTAAATGAACATCTGACCAGTGAATTACCCGGTAGTCAGTACATTGTTAATCCAAATTTTTAACTGTCAGCTTTAAGGGTGGTTACCAAAAACTAACAGAACTTTTCTCTTTCCAGCTACTGATGCAAACAGTTTAAAAAGGGAGAGAGCTACAGAAAATTGCGTTATCTGGATATTATAAGCAATGCATCCTTAAAATAATACCTGCAGAGAAAAAGTGTGAGACTAGCACATTAAGCTATCTTGCAAAATTTCAAGCAGAAAGTCAGAAAGCAGACATGAGAAGTACCATCTGACCCATCCCACATTTCTACAATATATCCTCCAGCCCTTAAAGTTGTCTTTCCGCAAGGAAGACTGATGTATAGCAAAATAACTTTAATTAACAGAACTCCTCTTAATGACAATATATTTAATTCCTTAAGATAATGGATTATACTTACTTATTTTTTGCAGGTTAATTTTCATATGCCTAAGCAGATCTCTGTCCTCCTTTCTTGGGCACAGATCACAGTAGCTCAGCCATGAGCTGGAGCTGTCTTCCCGCTTTGATATTATAATTCACTCAGCTGTAAGGACCCTTACTCAGGAATAATTAGTTGTCTTTATCCTGTAATATATGTGTAATAATTTCAGAACTCTCTTCTCTTGCAACTGCTTATTTTTTTAATAAACTACTCTTTTCTATCTAGCTGCTCAATGAATATTTATCATTAATAATATAAATCAGAGAAGTAACAGAAAAATAAAGCAGCTACTCCACTGTAACTGGACCATCCAATAAGCACTATCTAGCTGCCCCATCTGCACTTTTCAAAGTAGTTACAGATGACTCTTAGATCCACTGAAATTCAAGTTTTATTTAAAAGTTAATTTAGGGCACCATATAGATCCATTTCCATTCCTGTAAATCAAGACCAAAAATACCAAGTTGCTTTGCTATAATAAAGAATGAAAATACTTTCTGAAATAATGACATGACATGACCTAGGCTTAAAATGGCCACAGTATAAAAAAAATTACCTTAACATTCTGTTATCCTAAATTCAAAGAATCCACAATCACTTATTCTGAAACAGAATAAGCCATTATTTTGCCACAAATATATTCAAAATACTAAATTAAAACTGAACTTAATAGAGTAGACTATTTCATCTCGACTCTTATTTTCCACAGTAACTTTGACTCAAAGCAAATTAGAGCTGTCTCAAAAGCTCGTTTAAATGACAAATTCAAGTCACTTCAGATAAGCCCACTCTGACGCTTCTTTGATATTAGTGCTTTGTTGATTCATACCCACTGTTATCTTTTCCCCAAAATATTTTGCAACAACAGTTCACATCACTGAACTTTTCTGTATGTAGAATATGTGCACAGCAGCTTTGTAACCTTTGGGCTATAACCAACAGGGAAGATAACAATTTGGGAAAATTAACAAGGCTACCACATCAGTGCTCTGCCCATGCTGCACAGACATATGAGCTGCTGTCATGAGCCGCTCAGCCTTTACAGCCCCATGTTGCCAGACAAAGCCATCACTGATTTTGTTTTGCTTAACCTCTGGCACTGTGAGCTGCAGCAGTTCCAGCTGTGGTTGACAAGCAGCTCAGATAACCCTGCAGGACAGGCAGAACCAATCTAATGCACAGCACCATCTTCCTGACTCAAACTAATCCACCTCTTCTCAGTCAGAGTCTTAGGATGAAAACCACCAGATTTTTCTTTAACCCCATCT
Organism: Pelecanus crispus; assembly: GCF_030463565.1. Lineage (NCBI taxonomy): Eukaryota > Metazoa > Chordata > Aves > Pelecaniformes > Pelecanidae > Pelecanus > Pelecanus crispus. The sequence goes on from NC_134648.1 coordinate 57,985,783, forward strand.
CTTGGTAGAGAAGAGGTATTTTTTTGATTCATTGTTGAATTTGTTCTCTTTGCCCACTGTATAATTTTCAAATAGAAGCCAGAAAGGACAATTAGCTAGTTGTCTATACACAAAACAAAAACATATTCCCAGCAGGAGCAGACATCACGAATTAAAAAAGAAAATAAAGTGATAGCATTCTAACTAACACTTGCTTTCACTTTGAAACTTCCAAACTCACTCTGAGGAAAGTTTGAGTAACTGCCTCTGCCAAGGGGCAAGGGGAAGCTCTAACTGCAATTCACTGTCTGCGAGAGACAAACACAGCTATGGTTCTTTGCTCATGCAAAAGCTGGTTAGAAAGCCAATCCCTTGCACTCAGGACTTGGACTTGAACTTTTGGTGACCAACTAGTGCTCTATAGAGCAAGGATACCAGCTCCTATTGCCTGCAAGCCTCATATTCCCATTACATCAGAACATCAGTACTGGATTAAAGTTTGGGGAGAGCTGAAAACCTTTATACATATACACGTCACACTAATGCTCTCTTTGGATTTCAAGAGAAGTCTATGTCATCTGTATAAGCATGAACAATATAAATGACAACAAAAGATATCCCTTTCAGTCCTTTTCACTCAAAAGTTCATCTTCACCCACCTCTGACCGCCTTCTCAAGAAAATTATAGGGAAGCCATCAGACATCACTACTTTAATAGAAAGCTGAGGCAAATGCTCCCCAGGTAGTAACCCTGACCTAATGAAACCGCACAGCTTAATGAAGACACAGGCAGGCAATTCAGTAGTGCAGGTGCAGTTGCCATCTTAGCAGGACTTAGGAGCAGTATTTCTTGAATCAGTTTAAGCATCTTGGTTGGGCTGAGAGTTGGGTTAGCAAGTACAGGTTCAGCTTAGGTCTCTGCAGCTATACTCTAGACTTGCCACCAGACCAAAGGAGGTCTCCAAATTGCGAGCAGAAATATTACTTTCCCTGCAAACTCAGAGTTTGAAGTCTGATTTGGTTCTTGAAGATAGGTTTAGATAGGTTCTTAAAAGATAACTATTTAAGATAATTTTCAAGATTTTGTGTAGCAAGTCCAAATTGGAGAGGACAGAAATAGCATCAGATTAATGGTCATAGCAACACAATATTAGGAGGAAAAGAATCAGCATGTGCATACATATCTGGTTGTAAAACCAGAAAGACCCAACCTCATATTTAATCTACACAGAAGACTGCAGAGATATTTCTGCCTATAAATATACACACACATGTATGTACATGCACACATGTCTGCTTACATAAACACACACGCTTTTATTTTTAGTACATTAAAAATTACAAACCCCACTAAATCATGAATTAGTTATTTTAACAATTCATAGACAATAGCAATGCAGAGATTTAGACTATCAAATTTTCAGAGTAATACTTGCTGTGTTAAAAAGTAGTTCTTGTAGTTTCAGAGTGAGTACTTTTGTGAGATGAATAAATTCAATCTGTGTTTGTTCCAAAGTAGCATTTACAGGTGGTCATTGTATCATTGTTTAACACTGTTGGCTCAACAATCAGAAAAAACTCATGACCTTCCTACCAGCTCTTTGCAACAGGAGAGTCAGTAGCACCATGTTTGGCACTGGTTACCAGTAGGCCAACTGGTTTGTTTCAAGGTCTCCTAGGAAGCATTCATATAGCTTTTACAGGCCTGATCTACACTTGCAATGATCTGTCTCTTATGCCCCTCCAAGACATTTCCAATTAGCTAAATAGTCCTTGCTGACTGGAGAAAAAGGCAGGGTCTTCAGAGTTCAACAGTCTGAGGAAAGTCCTTCCCTTCCTAAACCTGTCAAGAGTTCCTCAAGAAACAGCCTGCAAGGCTCTAGTCAGATTTTGTATTCGGGTTGGTTCAACTTGAAACTACACCAGTTTCTTCACTTCACAAAGAAAACATTTGTTTTCCACCCAACTGCTGCAACTACAGATGCAAACTCAAGTTTTGCAGTCTTTGCCGAGAGCGTGGTGGCACTACTAACTCAAAATCTGACCTCCTTTCCCATCCTGTTGCCCTACACTGTAGTGTTGAAGCAACCAAGGGGATGGCAAATACAGTTTGGATGGTTCATGTTGTGATGCAGAGAGGGAATTAAAATAATGTGTCTATGCATGCTTTGTGGGGCTGTTCAATCAGACCAGTTCTCTAAACAAAATTCAGCCAGACTCACTGTAAACAGTTGTGCCTGAACAACCAAAGGCAGCAACATGGGTTGTAGGGACAGGAATGACTGGGAGGAGGTTTGGACAAGCTGATAGTCAATGCTGAAAATGGCAGGATGTCAAACCTCAGCCTCAGGATAGGCCTGTCCCAGCCAGCCAGATCCAGGGACTGGTCATCATGAGGCTTGGATTAGGATTCTATTTCATGGAATCATAGAATAGTTTGGGTTGGAAGGGACCAACCACAATAACCAACTAGGTCATCTAGTCCATCCCCCCCATCACCCCCTGCGCCATGCTTTCTTCCTTGGTAAGGTACTTTGCTTTAAAATGGGCGTTATGAATATATTGTGCTTTTTGTTCCCACATGTGGGCCCTCAGGCATAAAACACTAATCTGAAAGATCCAAAATTTCATTATTTCCCTTAACACATGGCTAAAATTATGATAATATAGAACAGAGCACTTCAGGTCTTGCATATTCCTTAATAAGCCAACAGTTAAAAGAAGTTATTACATACAGGATATTTAAATCCCTCTCTGAACGCCATTCACTTTACCTGTCACTGTTATTTCTCTGTCCTTATCTTACCTAATAACCTCTACCTGAGCACTTGTCAATGAAGTGAGGAGGACAGATTTCATACTCATCTACAAGAAAAATAAATAAGGTTGATCTGGTTTTACCCTAATATCTTATTTTGTACTATTTTTTTTTAAATCCTTTGTTTTATTAGAGAAAGACATCGCAGTAGAAGAGGTTCTGCCATCAGCTTTGATTGGGATTGCTTTATTGCTATCTCTCTGCCTTCAACACTAGATTGTGATCATTATAAATCATTCAGCCTTAGAAGGGTGAATGAGTTTAAGGTACTGACACCAACAGAAGTAAAGAGAACTTCTCTTTCTTTTTTCAGGAAGGACTTGGTAGGTTTCAGATATCCCACACATACTCTGCAATTTGTGTAAGAGTGGTTTGGGGCCCAGATCCAAGTAATACCACTGCTCTTATGTGTAACAAGAACTGTCTACCACTTTCCAATTCACCATGGCCTTACCAAACGGAGAGTCTACAAATTGTTGTGAAGACCTAGAAGAACAAATAATTTAGTGCAAACTAACTAGGGGAGAGAGTAAGCCAAGAAGATTAATTGGGTAAATTCATTCAATCTCACCTTTTTCTTGCTAAGAAAGAAGACACAATCATCTCATACAGACACACACACAAAGTCACTGAAGTGAATCCCCCCAAAGTGCCACTGCCAGAAACTTTTAACATTGATCTAGTAAATATGCCTCAGTAGCTCAAGAAGCCTGTTCGATGGTCATCCTCTGAATATTTCTGTTCACTGAGCTCAGCTGAAGTTCAGTGAAGCTGCTCTATTTCTCCAGACCAGCTTCCTTTCAAACAGCTTTTCAAAGCATATGATGAAATGATTTCACACACACATCTCTATATATATATGCATCAGCCATTACAGTGTTGTGCTGCTGAACTGCCATATCCATCCCAAAATACCTTTTCCTCCTAAGATTTGAAAAACACCTGTGCAACAGTCTCATGGGAACAGTACAGGCAGAGCAGACAGCATGAGCACCATGTGCTGGATGGAGACATACAAGTCTGCTTGGCCCTGTATGTGTTCAGGTAAAAATTTGTTATAGCATTGCTTCCTTTCATACATCAGATTGCTGGGGCAGGGGGGAGGAAGGAGGCATCCTTCTGAAGCACCCATATATTGGCCTGCATTTTATTTGTCATTAAATAGATGTTATTTTTCAGGTATTATTTGTCTCCCACTAATTAGCATCTAAAAGTAGGAGGGTAAGTTAACTGTGCCAGAACTGAAGTTATTGCTACAAATGTCTTCATTTGAAACACAGCCACCTTTTGAACACCTCAGTCATAGCAGACGTCTATCTGAAATGTGTTTCAGACCAGTAGCCTACAGCCAACTCGTACTTGTAAACTAGCTTTGTATCCCTTATTAATCATTCCCCCAAAGATAACTGGGCAGGCAACTGACTTACTGCATATTCAGTAGATTTTTCTTTGCCATTGCCAAAAGCTGTTCATCTTGTCAGCAAGGCCAAGCCTGCAGGTTCTCTGTCACAACTCTTCACATGTGTAGGGGGCATCTCTAAACTAATTCACAACTTTTTACCAGCGTTAAATCTGCAATCTTTTTATAAACTCCAGCAACATTCAGAACCTGACAACAGGGAGAAAAACAAGACAAAATACCAAAGAGTCAGGGATTTAATTAATGTCTCATAGGACCTACAGTAGATTCAGACAAGGGTCAAGATCATCAGTGTTGTGCTTCAGGACGACTTCTGTGGGGTATTGTCCCTTTTTCTTGAATAAGAGTGCTGTGGTCACAGGAAATAAAGGAGGAGCAAGGCCATTTCCCCCATGTTTGTGAGAGGTCCATGCACTTGAGAACCTGCTGGGACACAGGTAACCCCTGCTGGGCATTCTCAGCTCTGTCTTGCTGTGAGATCATGAATAATGCAGCTCTTTCATGCCTGGCAGGAAGAGACATGGTCTCAGAGCAGACTTTTAAAGTTTGTCACAGTTGCAGAAGTGACCTGAGTATCCTAGAGTTTGAGTGAATGCAGATGGAGGGTCGTAATGGTGTTTAGACAGATATCTTTATCTAGGAAGCAAACAATGATGCTCTCTATTTTCAGAGCAATTTCCTCTCCTGTTTCACCTATCTTTCATGGCAGAAGCTACAGAAGCTATCAGCAACATATTGTGAAATCCTGTATTAAAAAATAGGTGTATGACAATGACCATTGTGGAGGAAAAACAGAAGATCACAGATACCACAGTGGTGGGTGCAATGTAAGAGAACCCTACTATCCCCAATGATAAAACTAGTTTCCTTTAACAGTGCAGGATCAGGCCTTCAGCACTGCTCTTCCATCACCAAGTCCACCTGCCAAAGCTGATTTTTACTTCATTTGGTAGTTTATTCCTCTGCAGGGATTCTCACATCCTCAGAGAATATCAATGATTGCTAGAAAAAAAGTCAGATCTCAAATTTTAGTAAGAAGGATTCCTTATTTCTTAAATAAATGACAAAAACACATTCAGACAAGCGACATCATATTATAGGAAAGAATGACAACACTTTAAAACATTACTTCTAAAAGCTTCCCTTACCCCTACTAAAACGCTGAGTCTTGTTAACATCTACCACTCGTATTCAGGTCCTTTTCACAGCTTACAAAAAGGCTTCCAGATACCCTCCCATGTATGCTTTTATCTAAATGCTTGCATTTCACTCAACAGCTGGTACAACACACTATATTTTAATTTTGCCTTACAAAGAAGTCATTGTGCAAGATGACAAAATTTGTATAGTTAGAGGAGATGCTCATATTTTAACAATATTGAAAAGATGCTTGAAAAAGAGTGTATTGTCAGACCACATCTCTCAGTCATAGCTCCAACTCTGCTCGAACAGACAGCAGCTAAAGTGGGAAATGCAGTATCTCAGAATAAACTTTTCTACTTGAAAGCGGATGCTGAAGAATTCACTTGCAATGCCTTTTAGTCTGTAAATTATAACAGAAATACTGATTTTTATTTTATTTTTTTTCATTTAAGCAAAGATTGAAATTCAGCTAGTGAATTCTCCACATATTCCTCCTGGCATCTCGAGCAAGCAAACACATACTTTATTACCACTGCCCTTAATTCCAGCATTATAAACTAATGGAGGCATAGCACTCTAGGATCAGCAAAGTGGTCTAAAATCAGAACTATCCTCTAAACAAGTAGCCTACATCCTCTTCATTGTTATAAAGCTGAAAACAAACCAAATGTCTTTGAAGAGTCATGTCCACAGGACTGGAGGGGACTTCTAGAGACCATCTAGACAATTGTCTTCCCTCACAACCGATCAGATATAGCTGTTCCTAAAATGATGAAGGCTTCCTATGAAAAACATGTCAGTGCTTCACTCTCTTTAGTATTAGGATTTTTCTAACATTCAGCCTGGAAGTTCTTTGCCACATCCATGATTTATTGATAGCCTAAATTTGGGAGAACCTACCAAGTCTTTTTGCAACACCCGTTACTTGAAAGCTCAGATCTCTCTTCCTAAAACTGAAGAACTCAAATTCCTTCAGTTTTCCTGAATAGACCAATTTTTTTAGATCTCTGATTGTTGTCAGTGCTTTCCCCTTGCTGGTTATTCATTTGATCCACATTTTTCTTGAAATGGAGCACCCAAAACTTGAGACTACTCTGCTTCAAGCTTTACTCCTGCCCGAGTAATGAAATAATTATTTTGTACATGTCTTGCTAGTTATGTTTTCCTTAATATACCCCAGGATATTCACATGTTTTCATACAATGTGGTTGTCTTATGTTTCTCTTGTAAACCACTATACTCCCTGCCTTCTGTTTTTTCACATGGAGCTGCTGGTTAGATGGGAGTAATTGGCTGACCAGCTGTAGCTCCTTATTCTTGTCCTTGCTGAAGTGAAAAGGTGGGCTGCAATGCAGTTTTAATAAGGTGCCTTTCTTCCAACATAGTGAGGGGTTCTTCCCTGTTCTGCCTTCCCCCTCCCCCCCCCCGCCCCTCTTTTTACATGGGTGCAGCCACATATGGTCCCTTCCAACGCCAATGTTATTACAAAGCACTGATCAGAACTGAGTGTAGAACAGAGCCCTGAGGAACCCCGCTTAGCTCATTGTACCATTTTGAATGAGTTCTGTTGTTAACTTTTCAAGGTACTTTATAGTAGTTTTATTCAGCCAGATCATGTTTCTCTTGCTTGCTTATGAACAAACAGGATGCAAGATTTTGCCTGATGCCCTATAGTCAAAATATAGGACTACATTGTTCCTTCTATCTGCATGTTGTGGTTATAGAGGAAAATGAAATTAGTTCAAGACAGATTTCTCTTGGTAAGTCCACATGGACCATTCTCTTCAGTAGATTATTAAAAAGGTGTTCCTATTAAGCAAACCACACATCCATTCATAGGCAAAGGGGATCTCTCCATCTTCCAGAGGGTCTTTACTTTCTGAACCTGTCCTCCTTGCCCCTAACAAAGAATTCCACCTCTCAGCCAGGAATAAAACTAACATTTAAACATAGACTTTAAAAAAAAGAAAGAAAAAGTTAGTTGAGAAACAGAGTGCCACATAGTAAAATGGTATTTCCCTGTGGACTGCACTCAGCTGACACTACTCTTACAGAATTTAGTGGAAACAGATGATGGTGGAATTATCCTGATTTAGACTCAGGGAGAAAAAGATAAGTCTCAGGCAATATTTCCCATATCCAGTATAAAAGGTTTTGGGTCGTGTCCCCCCCCCCCAGTTAAATAGCACATCCACACACCATTCACCCACAAGAGAAATAAAACTGTCTCAGTATCCCACAGATAGCAGCAGACCCAGTATTCCCATTGTTTTCAGTAAAAGTTGTTTTACTGGGTCAGAGAAGGATACTGTGGAAATCATTAGGAAACATTCAGTTTCTGCTTTTATTTGAATTATGTGAATGCTGAAACAGGGATACAATAAACTTATGGGAGCAGGATATATTCAAGAAATACATGGAAATCACTAGGGAAACTAAGTACTCGGAGCAAAGGCTGAACCGGAGATGCCATCATGCATCATGCTGAAAAGAAATCAGACTTCAGAGAGGAGCTTGGAGAAGAACTGCAACGCCTATAAAAACAGAGGTAATGCCAACAAAATAGGTGGAGAAACTGCAATATTTAAAGGCATGAAAAGTTGAGGGAGGTGCTGCAGCATTTTGTAACATGTTTACACTTGTGAAGAATCAGCTAAAGCTTCTTTAGACATGCACTGATAGACACAGATAGAGGCACACTAGATACTCTAGGATTCTGCATGAGGCACTGTCCTGGTTTCAGCTGGGATAGAGTTAATTTTCTTCCTAGTAGCAGGCACAGTGCTGTGTTTTGGATTTAGTAGGAGAAGAATGTTGATAACACACTGATGTTTTAGTTGTTGCTAAGTACTGCTTATGCTAGTCAAGGACATTTCAGCTTCCCATGCTCTGCCAGGTGCACAAGAAACTGGGAGGGGGCACAGCCAGAATAGTTGATCCAAACTGGCCAAAGGGCTATTCCATACCACATAACGTCATGCTCAGTATAGAAACTGGGGGGGGGGGGGGGTGGCCAGGGAGCAGCGATTGCTGCTCGGGAACTGTCTGGGTATCGGTCGGCGGGTGGTGAGCAATTGCATTGTGCATCACTTGCTTTGTATATTATTATTATTACTATTTTATTGTTACTATTATCATTACTATTTTACTTTATTTCAATTATTAAACTGTTCTTATCTCAACCCAGGAGTGTTTCTCACTCTTACTCCTCCGATTCTCTCCCCCATCCCATCGGGGTAGGGGGAGTGAGCGAACGGCTGCGTGGTACTTAGTTGCTGGCTGGGGCTAAACCACGACAGGCACTCAAGTTGCTTGTAAAAAACAAAAAGCACAAGCTAAACATCACAGACACTCCCCCACAGATAAAAGATTTTTAAAGTTTTTACACTTGGACAGAGAAGATCATAGCCATTTCCCTTGATCTTCTATAGATTTGTTGAGCAGGTCATTAAAACTCTCAGTTATCATAGAATTAGGGTGATACTGTTGCCTTTATCTATGAAGACTAAAGGGCAGAAATCCTTTTTTTTTTTTCAAAGGAAAATCTCATCCTCCCTAGAAGTGCCATATGGCATTGCACTTGTTGCTGTAGTAGCAGTTAGATGCAGTATTCCTGTACCCATGCCAACACATCCATTGAGAGCTGAAGTCCCCTTACTATCAGAGGAAAGAAAAAGGAATAGTCCCCTGCTTTGCCTTATGCCTATATGGGGGCAGAGCAGGGAAGGTGTATACATATTAGCACACAGCAGGACCAACCAGAGAGAAACTACAGCCGGCATACTTATTCCTTCTAAGGGTACATCTCATAACCATGGTCAAAAGGCCTCAACTTTTGAACTCCATAAAAATCCAAGAACAAGTGACATTATAACAACTTGAGCAACTTTTGTTCCAATGAGACTTATAAAGGGAAAATATAAAGAGATAAACTCAACTTCCCATCCTTATCCTTCAAACAATTAGCAAAATTAGTTTTGCAGACATCTGGTCTTTCTACAGTTTGGTCATAATTTTCTTGCACATGTTTAAGTTTGCACATATTTTTCTCATTGCAACTGATTACCAAGGTAACAAATATTTCTTATTTCATTAAATAATGGAGGAGTGATCAGAAAGACAATGGTGGAAGTGCTGGAAAGTTGACAATAAATTTTTTAAAAGTGAAAAAATAGTGAGCTTGTTTTTTTAAAATGCCTAATTTTTCACCTAGATATTCATACAGATTAAATCATGAAGAAAGGAGCGCTTTATTTTTAACACAAGTACATGTTTTCCAAAGATGGGTTTTATTTCTTCTTCAAATGCGTTTCCACTTAAAAAATCTAATTTGGCAGAAAGTATCATTTCAGTTTATACTGAATGAATGCTTCTGAATACTGAATTTACTGCTGAATACTGCATTTCCTGCAAATATCAGAATTCTTGCCACAGCCCTCCAAAAATTGCTCCTTGATTGTAGAGGATGCCCTGGAGCTAAGCAGGGAAAGAGGAGAAAATATTAGGACAGGACAGAAAAAGAAGCTGTGGATACTTCTTCCACTGAGAAATCTCCACTGGACACTTATACCTCCACTGAGGTTTCTCACATACTTTCAGATCACTGAGGGGAAAAAAAAAAAATAAGCTCTTGCTGATAGATTTGTAAAAAATTATCAAAAGATATCTAGGTATTTTTCCATCTTTTTTGTTATAAACTGGGCAAAAAGAAATTACAAGCTTGTATCGGCCACATGTAAAACATACAAACAGGAAGAAAGTTCTGCCCACATAATGGCTCCTCTCCTGATTATCCATAATGATGAAAAAGATTTAGGAGGGACTCTAGAAGAGACCTTTGACAGATGAATTCAGCCAAGCACTCCCTTCACAACGTGATGATCCAACAGTTTAATGCAATCCTCGAATGTATAATTAAGGGATGGCTAAGAAGAAAGGAAATGTTATGGCTTTTCTTTGGTAGTGCTAAGAAAGTGGACCAGTTTGGGTATTTCAAAAGTATATTTTTGTCCAGTTCTGACACAAGCTGGGGAAAACAATAATATACTGGAGAAGGTTTAGAAAAAGAGCACGAGTTGTTACAATATTGGGAAACTGCCTCATAGCCCTGTATTTATAACTTCTCAGTGGAAATGTCCAGAAATAAGTGTATCACAGAACATAACTACCTATATGGAGAACAAAATTCTTTGAATGTTTCTCCAGTATGGCAGACAAAGGTGCAAGAACTTCCAGTGCTTGGAATACATGCATATACACACCAAGTCTGAAAAACAGTCATGTGAAAAGCTTTCCAGATTCTCGTAGGTATACTATCATCTCTGGAACTGCCAGAATTTCACAGAATGACAGAATTTTGTTAAAAATAGTCTGAAGGTCAGCTAGCTCAAACCCCTGCTCAAGGCAGGATAACTTCAAAGTTAGATCAGATTGCCCAGGGCCCTGTCTAGCTGAGTTTTGAATATCTTCAAGGATGGAGACTTCACAACCTCTCTGGATGACATGTTCCATTGTTCAACAATCCTTAATGAGAATTTTTTTCCCCAACAACAAATAGGATCTTTTCTTGATGCATTTCTTATCCTTTGCTTCTTGTCCTTTACCATTCACCCCTAAGAAGAGTCTGGGTTTCTATTTTCTAGTAACAACCCACTACACTGTTCAAGATGGCAAGTATTTGCCCTCAACCTTCTCTTCTTCAGGATTAAGAAACCCACTTCCCTCAGCCTCTTCTAGAATGTCACGCTTCAGCTCCTTGCTCATCTCAGTGGTCCTCCTTTGGACTCCCCCCAGTTTGGAAATCTCGGCTGGGAGGGTAGAGTGGGTGGAAATGGAGACATGACTCTAGAGGCAGCCTCAAAAATGCAGAGTAGCGGAGAATAATTACATCAACCTGCTGGTTATGCTCTTACTAACCAACCAGTATGCCGCAAGACGTCATTATTGAAAGGACACACTCAAGACTCATGTTCAACCTCTACTTACCAGGACCCTCCAGACCTTTTCCTGCAGGGCTGTTACCTGCTCAGCCTATCTACAGACTATATGGAGGCATGAGACTGTTCCACCCCAGATGCAGGACTCAGTACTTGTCTTTGTTGAATTTAACAAGTTTCCCATCAGCTAACTCCTCCGGGCTTTTGAGGTCTGTCTCAGTGGCAGCCCTGCCCTTTAGCTATCAGTGGCCACCCTCCCCCCCAAGCTTGGTGTCATCCTTGAGCTTGAGAGGCACTCTTTTCCATCATTCACGTTGCTGATGAAGACATTAAACAGTGGTGACCACTCATGACTGGTTGCCAGATACATGTTGAACCACTGCCCACCACCTTCTGACCCAAATGGTCCATCCAGCTTTTCATACACTCTGTAGCCCACTCATCTAGTCTGTATCTCCACAGTTCAGTTATAAGAATTAGGAGATTGTATTAAATAGTCTGCTGAAGTCAAGATAAACAACATCTGCTACTCTCCCTTGTCCACCCAGCCAGTTGCCATTTCATCAGAGAAGGCAATCCAGATCATCAGGCATTATTTGTCCGTGGTATATCTGTGTTGACTATTCCCAACCACCTTCTTATTCTTCATGTGCTTGGAAATGGATGGACTTGCTCCACAGTATTCCTAGCACTAAAGTGAGGCTAAGCAGCATGCAATTTCTCAGTTCCTGGCTTTCCTCCTCAGTTTTTCTGCTACAGTAAACATAGCTTGTCTATGCAATAAGCATTTAGCTAGAAGCATTAAAAAAGAAAGTTGAAACAACAAACAATTTTAATCTGTTCTTATGGCCTCACATAAGATCTAGATGGATAAGGGCAAACACTATCCTTAATTTTCCTGGTTCTAGTCATGTTGGGTACCAATCAAAAAGGAAATAGACAAAACATGACGTATCATTTGACTTTGAGCAAGTTTGATCTTAACTCCTGTGAAATCCAGACCATGGTTAGACTGGGGAAGAACAGCAAACTGGTATGAAGATGCATTTGCTTATTTTCTCTTGTTCCTACAACCCCTTTAATCTCACTACTCCACTGTTTCTTCCAGATGACTTCTTTGCTGTCCCCTCTTCTGTTAGTACCTACTACTTGGTGGGGAAAAATACACAAAAGCAACTATTTGGTTTGTGTATACAACTAATTTATCTAAATAAATAAACCCCATGGTATTATAGTAAGGAGTAGGGACACATTTTGTCTACAACAGTTTGCAAAGAATATTTGATAAATCACTTTTCTGTGAGCAGTTGAGTACAGACCTCCAGGATAGAGGACAATACTATCTTATTTTAGCCAAATGTGGAGGATATGGCTTCAATGTCCTACTCTGTTGGTTCAGTCTCACTCTTAAGTCACCCTAGCCCAGAAGAGATTTGTAACAACAATATAAAGGCTGGAATGAATGCAATATTAATGCAAAGACATGTTTGTAAAAGGAGCAGAAGAAACAACAGAGCAGGGATTAAGTGACATGCAATGACAGACAGGGCAAAATTAACAGGCATAAAACTGGTAAACACTGAAGAATGCACTGCTCATACCGAGATCATGGCAGGGATGACTCACTAGCTGAAGACCTGTGCTCTGGTGCCATTTCTCTTCCTGTTATTCAAACAAGAACACAGTATGTAGCCAGAAGATGCCCAAAACAAGAAAACAAAACAGGCAGAGACCTTGCCTGAGATTTCTGAAGGGCAAACCAAACAGACCTCTTAGATGAAAAATTTTTCCATGATAACTGTTGACTGTTATGGGTATAAAAATACATGTTAAAAAAACAGGGTATCATTGTCAGTCAGAAGGAACTTGGATGATGCAGCAGAGTCTCAGTAGCCAGTATTCATCATTGTCCATGTCACATACAAGTAATCCCAATCAGACTACTTGGACACAGGTATCTGTTCATGAATGTGAAAGGAAAGAGTGACCTCACCTAGAAATAAAAATAACCTTCCCCTTCTCTGGTCTAACACAGAGTTTTGTTACAACCCAATAGGCTTGTGTCCCTTTCCTCACCCTCACCCAGAAGACAGTAACTGCTTAGAATGAAGGAAGTCAAGCATTCTATTGCAGGGACTACTACCGCGCACTGAGAAATCATTGGTATTCAGACAAAGCAGAAAAGTATTCACACGTCTCCAGCTGTTGCAGGAATTAGTAATTGCCAGTCATTTGTCACTATAAAAAGGTTACAAAAGTTACAGAATATTCATGTTCAAACTCCAGAACTAGGTGGAGCTACTACTCTCAGATTTAGTTACTATGATCATCAAATCTTTGCCTTCCATATCTTTAGAATTAGATAGTTTGGATTTTGCTAAATTATGTGGCCACATCTGCTTAATTTTCATTGCATTGCTAACACATGGACCCAGAAAAGATCTAAACCATTTGTTCTCATGCTCCCTGCATACAGCGCCCAAGTCAGCTTGTGGTTCAATCCCTTGAGCCGTGCGTCACCACTCTGCTGCCAAAAGCAAACCTCCCTTTCACTTATCTGGTTCAAGAAAGTGCCCAATCAAAGGTTCCATTTGCCACACTTGATTTTAGCATAAATCAGTAAGATACTTGCAGGAAAGCAACTTTGGATCCACTTTAAAATTTTTTACTAAGCAAACTGCATTGGAAGTGTTACAAAGTCAAACCCATCCCTTCCCCTATAATTCATGGTTTGTATTAACGCTTGGTAATAAACCCAACACAAAGAGTGCACATCACGTTGTGGGGAAAAAGCATAGGGAGAACCCCAATAGCCATTTGGTTCTGTAATTTCTTTCTATACAGAAAAGAAAACAGTCTCTCCTTTATAAAAAGGAAGTTGACAGGGTCATAAGTTATCCTTCTCCCAATAAGAGGTACCATGCTTTTTAAAGTAAAACTGAAATAAAAATGTATGTAGTTCACATTCATAAAAGCTCAAAGAAACACATTCAGAGGCTAATGCTAACAGTTCCTGTGTGTAGTCAGTTTGTGTGGAACTGTAGCATATCTTAAAATTTCAGCTTCTGATGGTGCCATTTAGATGCAGCTCATAAGAAAGAGACAGTAAGAGGAGCTGTGTCCTTTCATCACCTGATGGATCGGTGTATAGCACTGCAGAGAAGTTCAGTAGCTTGCATTGATCAGGAATCTAATGACATTACATTGTCCACCTTTCAGCATGACTTTCAGGACTCAGGAAAGGAGAAATACTTTCCTGCCAAGCAGTGTTTCCTCTGCCTGCCAGCAAACATTAACTATTGCATTTTGTAGCTGTCACAGTGCTATTTAATTCCATGTAGTTGCAACAATTTGTGTTGATGGAAAACCTGCTACCAGCAATCTGGCAAAAAAAGATGCTAGAAGACGACAACAATACATACATAGTGACAAGAGCAAAACAAAACCATCAGAATAAAGACACACATAGAAAGTTTTACAAAAATAAGTTGCCAGGTATTTTAAGGTGTATACTACAAACACATCAACAGCCTTCAAAGTGTATATAGACTTGTGTTAGAATATTTATACCTAAAACTTAGCTGCCCTTAAGTTCAGCATGTATGGATCTGAATGTCTATAAAAAATGCCTTGGGGATCTGCATTATCTTGCTGGGGCTGTAGTTCACCAAATCTGGGAAGTCAGTAGAGTTTTCGTATAAAAGATGCAAGACCCAGACATAAACAGAATAGATTGTTCCCTGAGGTATATGGAGGCTTTTAACTGAAAATCTATGAGCTCTTTAAAATTTTAAAAAAACCCAACCAAACAAACAAAAAAACCAGT
Source organism: Pelecanus crispus (assembly GCF_030463565.1). Taxonomy (NCBI): domain Eukaryota; kingdom Metazoa; phylum Chordata; class Aves; order Pelecaniformes; family Pelecanidae; genus Pelecanus; species Pelecanus crispus. The sequence goes on from NC_134648.1 coordinate 58,000,905, forward strand.
CTAATCACCACAGCATCCCAGCTGGAATCACAGTAGTCTTTGGTTTGGCAGATTTTCCCAGAAAACACAGTTTTTTGTGTTTGTGCAGGACTTGGTCCACACTGCCATTTAGGCATGTGAGAAAGAGACTCTCCCATCAATGCATCACCACCTGCAGGGAAGGCAGGCTATAAAGAATCGTGGGGACACCACTCTCTTCTCATCCTTCCCCTACCAAATTACTGAATTCTGTGATACTTCCACCTGTGCCATGTTGCTTCACTGTTACCCCTTCTCCTAACAAAGGGCAGATCACACAGCTACCCTCATATTTGGGTCACTAATAACCAGTGCTATTATCACAGCCATTTTCACAGATACAGTTCTCATCGGCCATCTCATAGCCATCATGGCTAATGTTGCACTCTATACACATGCACCAAACAGATCACAGTTCCCGTGTTCGCATTACATCTTATTAGTAGAACTTAATGGACTAGCACAAAGGAGATAAAAAATTAACAAAGTGGCAAAATTTCACCTGAGGATCTCAGGAAGCGAACAGCGTGTGTTGGCAGATTTCAGCAAGACCCAGTGCAACTGAGGAAGCGTGTGGAGATTTAGTCTCCTTAATCTCTAGTTGAAAGTGAAGTACTGTTGAACTACAACAGTTAATTTGGGGGTATTCAATCCAAAGGATATTAGAAAATGGATATTTGCTTAGCTTGTACAACATAATGTCTTAACTTGTACATTTGCAAGGTTAGATACAGACAGCAGCGCAAAGGGTAAACAAAGTTCTCTTGGGATGCAGAGGAACTCATAAATCTTAGCACTTCCAATAAGAGTGAAAAAGAATTCAATTTTAATGAGGAGAAGCAGCAAGTTTCCTTCCTGAATGGAGGAGCTTAATTTGAGGCACATCTGTAACACTGTTTACAGAACAAATTTCAGTAACTGTGAGGACAGGTACACTACCCAGTATTTCAGTTTGGGGTTTTTTGTTGTGTGGGGTTTTTTTTGGTTTTTAATTATATTTTTTTTAAAGTCTTTTTCCTGGTGCTGAGTGTTTACAATCAATCCCACCTAACGTGTACAAAGGAAAGGAGGACAAACATTTGACACAATACAGCAGAAAAGCACAACCTAAGCCATAATATCCTGTTCTCATTCCAGAAAAATGTAACTGACCAAAATGGATGGTTGTTTAAACCAAAACACATACCAAGCAGCTGAGGCTCAGTGGTGATACAAAAACCTCACAGCTGACAGAAAACTGTCCAGGTACAATTTATTTAGGAGAATCAGACTCAGTCCAGGGCAAGGAAAAGGAAATTAATCAGCATCCTACTTAGAGAAAGTACCCAAATCTCTTCAGTCACTGATTTGAATCAGCAAGTCTTGGGAAAACACCAAGTTTGTAGGGGAAGTAGATACACAGACTTAGCTGCAAGAAACGCTTCTTCTAGGAGCCTGACCAGCATACACAGACAGACCTTAAGAGCTGCTCTTCATCTGAGCATAGCTTCTCTCACTTATATAATCAATAGTGCAAGTCACCTGTTCACATGGGGACTCCTGCTCAAACACTAACACTCAAAGTTGTAGGTCCCCATCAAAAAGCCAAGGACTACTGCCCTTTTCCAAACCCAGAAAGGCAAAGACAACCATAGCTTTGCCAGGAGGGTGGGAAAGAGCAAAACACGCTTGGAAAAGGTCAGTAATTAATCAGTAAAATCATAAGGTAAGGTTTTTCTCCGCCGCAAAGTGCTGACAACAGTCCTGAACACTACTATGGCAACCAATTCTCCCATTATATTTAATCTTTACTCACCGTTTGTTGTCTTGAATTAACAGAGTCCAATATTCAGATACATTCTATCCTCAGTTTCCAAGAGAAATGTTAACTGAGCAGGAAAGCTGCTACATAACCCAGTTCAAAGTGATTAAAGCTTTTACAATTACAGGTTATGACTCTCAGCTGTACCACCTTGCAGCCTTCCAGACAATTGTTTTCACCAAAGCCAGAAAATAATGAGGGGAGGAAAGGGGAAACTTCTCTCAGTCACTGGAGTTTGAGCTATTCCAGCTTTATGCAAAGATACTGAAGATTCCACATTTTATCTCCTTGATACTTAATTTTTAAGAGAATATTGACTACTGTAATACTTCAGTATTACAAATGGCCCAATAACTGACCTGCACGTAAAGCCTGGCTCATGCGTGTGCTACATCCCCCACATCCCTGAACTACTAATGGTTCCTCCTTTGCAGAGTTTTGCTTCTCTAAAACTTTTGACATGATTGCATGCATTTGTTTTCCCTTTCAGCAAGTCTCCATAGCAGACTAGCTGCTGGCAACACCTGCCTCAGACTCCTGAAAAGGCTGTAGAGCACTCCTCACCTGCTCTTCCAGACGCTGTCTACATTCCTCAGGTGTGACTGAGTAGATCTGGCTATGGGGGGGGGGGCGAGGGGAATATTGTCACCAAGGATGAGGAAAAGGCTGAGATACTTAATGCCTTCTTTGCCTCTGTCTTTAACAGTCAGACCAGTTATCCCCAGGGTACTTAGCCCCCTGAGCTGCAAGACAGGGACAGGGAGCAGAATGGAGCCCTCATAGTCCAGCAGGAAGCAGTTAATGACCTGCTATGCCATCTGGACACTCACAAGTCTATGGGGCTGGATGGGATCCACCCAAGAGTATTGAGGGACCTGGCAGAGGAGCTTGCCAAGCCACTTTCCATCATCTACCAGCAGTCCTGGTTAACAGGGGAGGACCCAGATGACTGGAGGCTTGCCAATGTGATGCCCATCTACAAGAAGGGCTGGAAGGAGGACCCGGGGAACTACAGGCCTGTCAGCCTGACCTTGGTGCAGGGAAAGATTATGGAGCGGTTCATATATTGAGTGAAACTCAACAGGCAAGTGCAGATCAACCAGGGGATCAGGCCCAGCCAGCATGGGTTCATGAAAGGCAGGTCCTGCTTGACCAACCTGATCTCCTTTTATGACCTGGTGACCTGCCTAGTGCATGAAGGAAAGGCTGTGGACATCATTTACCTGGACTTTAGCAAAGCCTTTGACACAGTCTCCCATAACATTCTCCTTGGGAAGCTGGCAGCTCATGGCTTGGATGGGCATAGTCTTCACTGGGTAAAAAACTGGCTGGGTGGCCGAGCCCAGAGAGTTGTGGTGAATGGAGTTAAGTCCAGTTGGTGACTGATCACAAGCAATGTTCCCCAAGGCTCTGTTTTGGGGCTAGCCTTGTTTAATGTCTTTATCAACGATCTGGATGAGGGGATTGAGTGTGCCCTCAGTAAGTTTGCAGATGACACCAAGCTGGGTGGGAGTGTCGATCTGCTGGAGGGTAGGATGGCTCTGCGGAGGGACCTGGACAGGCTGGATTGATGGGCCGAGGCCAGCTGTATGAGGCTGAACAAGGCCAAGTGCCGAGTCCTGCACTTGGGTCACAACAACCCCATGCAACGCTGCAGGCTTGGGGAAGAGTGGCTGGAAAGCTGCCTGGCCGAAAAGGACCTGGGGGTGTTGGTAGACAGCTGGCTGAACATGAGCCAGCAGTGTGCCCAGGTGGCCAAGAAGGCCAACAGCATCCTGGCTTGTATCAGGAATAGTGTGGCCAGTAGGAGCAGGGAAGTGATTGTCCGCCCGTACTCGGCGCTGGTGAGGTCGCACCTAGAATACTGTGTCCCGTTTTGGGCCCCTCACTACAAGAAAGACATTGAGGTGCTGGAGCATGTCCAGAGAAGGGCAACAAAGCTGGTGAAGGGTCTGGAGCACAGGCCTTATGAGGAGCAGCTGAGGGAACTGGGGTTGTTTAGTCTGGAAAAGAGGAAGCTGAGGGGAGACCTTATCGCTCTCTACAACTCCCTGAAAGGAGGTTGTAGTGGGGTGGGTGTTGGTCTCTTCTCCCATGTAGTTAGCGATAGGACGAGAGGAAATGGTCTCAAGTTGTGCCAGGGGAGATTTAGATTGGATATTAGGAAAAATTTCTTCCCGGAAAGAGTGGTCAAGCATTGGAACAGGCTGCCCAGAGAGGTGGTGGAGTCACCATCCCTGGAAGTGTTCAAAAAATGGGTAGAAGTGGCACTCTGGGACATGGTTTAGTGGGCATGGTGGTGTTGGGTTGATGATTGGACTGATGATCTTAGAGGTCCTTTCCAATCTTAATGATTCCTAGTCTTTACTTTCATTGTAAATAATCGAGCCACCAAGCCAGGAAACATGAAATTGCTACTCTACCCTTAACTGGTTTAGTGGTGGACTTGGTAATGTTAGGTTAATGGTTGGACTGGATGATCTAAAGGTATTTTCCAACCTAAATGATTCTATGATTCTATGAAAGCAGGGACAGACCAGGGAAAGATATTGTTGATCAGAGAGCATGACTCAACTAGTGGCAATAAAGAAAGAAAATGTACTGAATAGCTATTATGACAGAGTCAGAGAAAGAAAAGGAAAATGATTGAAAAGCAAAGCATTTATGCCTGTAGGGAAAAGTGTGAGAGTATTGCCCTAGAACTATAAATGAAGAACCAATGGAGAGCAGGACCAAATACTTTCCCTGGTAGATACCATTGATCTCAATATAGACCACATATAATACAAATAGCTCCAAGTGTTTTCTTTAATCTTGTTTTTTTCAGAATTAGGATTTTGTAGGAAACTAAGGGATTGGACTGTTCTTTTCTCTGCTTACTTCTTATTTAAATGAAGATGTATCCTCTGTGTGGAATTCTGCAACCATGGTTGCCATTGCAGGTTTCAGTTTAATTGCATAAATATTAGAGGAAAAACAGCTATGCCTCTTACAAACAGTGTAAAATTAGGTCTCTGAATTATTTCAAATGCAGAATACAACTCAATGTAGTAGGAAAAAGGCTCTGCTCTGTTCTTAGGGTATCATTCTGTTTCATATAGAGATCTCATCCATAAGCTTGAAGAAACTTTGGTCAAATTTAAATCTTTAAGCAGTAATTGGATTCTGTGTTAGTTCTCAGCAGACTGAGTAGCCAGAGACTTCTGCTGAGGAACAGCAGTGTCTTCCACAAACATAAACAGAGAATTTCTTCCCATGAAAGAGAATTATGTAAGACTGTAAATGAGATCTTCGACCTTTTCTATTTTAAAGATCCAAGTCTTCCAAAAAGCTGACTTGATTAACTCTTGATTCTGGCTACCGGCACTAAAAAGAAAAAATGCACTCACCATCCCCCAAAATCTGGATCAGATTTGTGTGTGTATGTGTGCACATGCTCACACAAAATTCTGAAAGCTGTTGTGCAAACACAGGACTGTTTTATACACATACTGTGGCACATCAATATTTTAGCTGGATTTGTGTTGTTTACCACCCATATTCAAATCTCAGCAGTCTCATACAGTAGACAAACATTGCTTTTAAAATATAGTGTGGGAGGAAATCCAGGAATATGACGTCATCAACAGAGGGATTAGTCTGTTCTGTTCAGGGAGGGGCAGAAAACCAGAAGTTAGACTCATTCATACAACAGAAGGAGCTTGGCTGCTCCCAGAGGCGTGTTCCACTTCACTCATTTATACCTCCCCAGTGGTGAATCTGCAGTCAAGGTATGTGTTTCCAGCTTCTCTTTAATATGAAAAGTTCTCTTTATTTAAAGTCACTATGTCGCTTCTTGGAAACGACTTCTTGAATTCTTAATATGTTTCTGATTCAGTGATAAAAGATCTGATGTCATTAGTGTTCCAGGAAGACAGAGGAGAAAAATAATCTTTGCTAATGTGATTATATAACTTGTCAGGTTTTGCAGACCTGTAGCATTTACAGAAAAATGCTTTATTTCAAAGTTCCCAACCTATCAAAGGCACAGGGCTTTTCACCTGCGACGGATACTGTTCAGAGTATGGGCTACTGGAGGGTAAGGATTTCTTCTGACCAGAAGAAATCACACCATGGGCACCCGTTCTTTCATCTCACAAAAAAACCAGAAAGTGCAAGCAACTAACTTTGTTTTCAGCTGAGAAATTACCTACAAAATAGTAGGGAGAAACCAGAGGCAATTCTTTTCTGTACATACTGATCGTCTTCTGTTTATTATTTTGATTGTAAACTTTGTGGGGCGGGAACTGTGTATGTGTGTACAACTTACACTGCTAACCTGTCTGATCTGCATTGACTGAATGGCAAAGACTAAACATTTAAAGATATTTCTTATGTTACAAAGAAGAAAAGTTTTGGATCACCTTTAAGCAACATTATCAGTTTCTTTCTAACATCTGTATCCAAATAAAAAAATGCAATAGGAGCATGACTTATAAGATCATAGAATCATAGAATCATAGAATAGTTTGAGTTGGAAGGGACCTTTAAAGGTCATCTAGTCCAACCTCCCTGCAGTGAGCAGGCACATCTTTAACTAGATCAGGTTGCTCAGAGCCCTGTCCAACCTTGGGTACATGAGCATCTACATAATGCTGATAAGATGCTGATAAAAACAAATAAAAGTTTAGAACTGGGTTTGTAATTAGCATCATGTAACAAAAAGACTAAAGGTTGAAATATATGTTATACTTCTAGCTATTAATCTTCCATTACACTGTATCCTAAGCAGCCATCTTATCGTAAAAAAAATAACGAAATAGCCATAAACCCAAAAGAATTAAATAGTTTGTCATTAGAATCCTTGTTTTAATACACTGTATGTAATCTTACAGATGTCATCCCCTAAGATAAGAGTGTATTATTATCATGAACAGCTGTACATACTTTCTTAAAAAAGCTAGAAGACAGTTAGCTAGGAAAATACCAATCTATTTTTACAGCAGAGTCTCTAAGATTGAAGTATTAGGATATTGAGAGATACCAGTCATATGATTTTTATCTTGCCTGCTGTTCTCTCAGAATGTGCAATCATTAAGAAAAGAGTGAGGAGAAGAGTCTTTGCACTTCAGGATCATTGATCGACCTCCAAATATATTTGTCTTGTTTTCAATGTGAGTAGTGAAAACACAAAGAGAAGGGATAAATGTACCCAAGTGAATAAAGACTTTGGAGCAGCCAGAGCAGAGACACCTCCAGAAAATCTTTGTCAGGTTTTCCACTGGGTCCTGTACATGCTAGAACAAGATTAACTGAGTTACTCAGAGTTACCTGAACATTTTGTACTGACAATCCAACAAAAAATTTGCCTTTCCTACTGAATTAGAGCTTCATGAAATAAGGATCTTATCATTGCACTGGAACACAGCTTTAAAAAATTCTCATAGCTATGTAATATTTGCAGTTTTTTCTCAGACAGAAAACAAGAGGAATTTAGGAGAATTTTAGCACATTCATTACAAAACCCGTAAAATTCGCTGCTTAAGAATAGTTAGTGTTTCATAGTCTGTTTTCCATGGAAAGAAGGTGGTAAAAAGCTCTTGGAAACTAAAATCCCACTGTTTCCAAAATCATGGTAGGAAAAAATAATTGTATTGCAAGTCCAGGAAGACTCATCAGAGTTTTGCTCTCAAAGCAAAGCTTTGCTTTCAAAACAAATTCCATCCCAGTAACAAAGTCAACAGCAAAAGTACACCTGAACTCATTAGTAATGCTAATCAATATAAAGTTAAAAAAATCCTGAGAATAAAAAAGCCATTTTACCCATTTAGCTAGAACCTCTGCTTTTCTTTAAAAGTTATACATAATCCAGCCTTGTTCTGTTGTCACTCATGGTTTTTTAACACTCTCTGTCAGTACTCCATACATTTGAGTTTCCCCTACCTTATCTAAGGGTTTATCTTCCTTCCTTCTTGCATTTAGCACACTTTAAATTTTCCATACATCATGCTGAAAAGTTATGCCTCTGGCTAGCTGATACACAGCTGTAAACAAACACGGTGCTTTAAAGTGGAGACAAAAGCTTTCCTTAGCCAATCCTCTATAACTGGAGTATCTCTGGGTGAACGGGCAGCTACTAAAGAATCACACTCTACAGTTCAGTCTTTGGGTGCTGACTCACAAACCCTGCGTCTACCACCCCACTAAGGAGTTAAATATTGCAAAACAGACACTAATGGGATACAGCCCAGAAAAACACAAGGAGCAAAGTAGCCTGCTGAGAGCATGCTATCTTCAGTCTGATGACAAGCAAGACCAAAGCATTCAGACATTGTGGCAAAGCTGCTACATCAAACTTCAACAAAATGCTTCAGGACTTTTGGTGTTCGCTGAGGGGGTGGATTTAACTTAGTTTTGCTGCTGTGCTATATTTACCTTCCCTACATGTTAACTCCTCAACTCAGTTCAGCAAGGTTGGCCTGGTTTTTGTGATCCCTGCAAACAAATCTGATTATCCAGGTTTGCAGATCCGCTAGTGCTGAGCTTTGTACACTAAGGTATGCCAGCGTAGCAATAGCGCTGCAAAGTAAGGTGGATTTCAGACTGTGGATAATTTGCAGAGAACGGAGATGTCAAAATGCAGAAATCCATTTCTCACATTCACATTATCTGAGATTACAGGTAAACTCCATAAAAAAGAGAGTGAACTATGGCTAGAGGTCCAGGTCTTTTTGATATTAACAGGATTTATACATTCATGCCCAGAGGCAGAACTGGCCATAGCTGCTTTTCCTCCTGCAGTGTTCCTGCTTTGGCAGAAGGGAGTACGTTGTGGGCATGCCCTTTGGGACCTGCACCCCTGTGTCTCCGGAGATGCCCTGTCCTTTTTCCACAGCTCTATGATTTCCTATTAGTTGTTTGACTGACTGAAAGGATGCTGCTCTGAAGTGTCATGGGGTACAAAAGACAGGCAGCAGGTTCCCCTCCAGAAGGCTGATGTGAGCCCTCTGCCCACACACATGGAGCAAAGCAATAACCCAAACCATTTTCCTGATGTGAAGAGTAAACTGCCTGCAGATAGTGGGCAGAGCAGTAAACTGGAAGTGTTTCATCAGGTCCCCTGAGTATTTTTGCAGAAAGCAACTGTGAAGCCTTCATAATTCAAAGGTGAGACCTGATCCTTAAACACCTAAGTAGAAAGACAGAAATATTGCAGTATATGTCACTAGGTTTTAGCTCAGGTCCGCATGCACCTTTCATCTCCTTTTCCAGCAGTCTTTCCCTATAACAAGCTATATATTCTACACTCTGTGTATCACATTTGGCATCTACTTAGATTATAAACTCCTTGAGGCAAAGCCTGTCTCTATGCTTGCATGGCTTTTGCACACTCATTATCACCAAAGCCTCCGGCTGTCAGTATAACACAGACAGTATGGCAATATCTGCAGAGCTGTACTCCGGATCCTACCTGCTAGACTGGGGCAAACAGCACATCAAGCAAACAACCAGATGAAGGGACATAAAAAGTGATACAATTAACCACACAGCCCAGATCCTCAGCTGGGCTGAATGCTCACAGTGCCATCAGCAGAGTAATGACAGTTTACAGCAGATGATGTCTTGCAGACCTGTTAGCGGAGATGAGTGATTTTCTCACCAGTAATCTGTTTACCAAACATGATAGGGTAGCCACACCCTTTTTCTAGCTTCTTGTTCCAGAGGGAAAGGTCTGTGAAGGCTTGTTTTCCTAGATGTGAAATCAGGAGACAAAAAACAAATCTGTTCAGTGGGTGTTCCCTTAACTATCACAACAGGTAAACTTGCTATGCGACACAAAATACACTCCAAGTCAAATTTTAGCCATTGTAACTGTACAGCTTGAGCTCAAAGCTGAACTTCAGCCAATGAATCTTACAACCAGCCTAGCGTCATCAGGTTATTTATTATAATGGTCTCCTCTCAATCTGTGATATCTGAGCTCAAGGATGGATTTCTTATTTCTTTATTTCTTTAGACTGAGTCATCTAAATCAAGCCCTCCAGACACTGTGTTTGTACCCTGAAAGGCCCTCCCACATGCTTCTCGTGCAGGTTTCCATCTTACCTGCTCCAGACCAGCTCACAGATGGCTGTTCTGCTTGGCATCACCCAGAAAGTTTTGCTGTTCCTGGTCCTTCCAGTGCGAGGCACTGGAAACACACCAAACACTTTCTCCCAGAGTAAACAGCAAAACATTAGGCAAATAGGTTGTGGCACTAAAGGTGACCAGGAAATCTTTGCTTTTTGGAAATTCTCCTCTCTCTATGCACACACAGACATATATATAGACACACACATATGTACACCTATATAGACAAACACAAATAGATATTTATTAGCATCTTGTCAGAGAAGTAAAATACATGTTCCTCTGCATAATCATGTTATCCACACAGCCCTGTCCTACCCATTACTAAGGGACAATCCTACAAGAAGCCTCCACCAATTCCTTCCTGGTTCCCACATTTTTACTTGGTACAAAAAGATCAACAAATATTTTCATCAGACATTTCTGATGTGTCCATCTATTAGGATCAAAACTGTTGCATTTGTTTATTTCTTCTCCTTTGCCTGGGCAAGGATCTTTTTTTTTTTCTTTTTTCTTCTAGTTAATGCCAAAATTCCCAGGTCATGAGGATCTGGGATTATCCCTCAGGGGCAAACAAACAAGCAAAAGCAGTTATCTTCTCATAAGTCTTCATCTTGAGTAGAGATTTACAGTAAGTAACAAAGTCAAGTAATGAAGAAGATGGACTAATCATTTACAAGAACAAGGGCACCAGTTTAAAAGTTAAGAGCTTTCTAAACGGCTCTTGTCTTTTTTTTATTGGTGAGTTTGTCATGGTTTAACCCCAGCTGGCAACTAAGCACCACGCAGCTGCTCACTAACTCCCCCCTGGTGGGATGGGGGACAGAATCAGAAGGGTAAAGGTGAGAAAACTCGTGGGTTGAGATAAAGACAGTTTAATAGGTAAAGCAAAACTGCACGCACAATCAGAGCAAAACAAGAAATTCATTCGCTGCTTTCCATAGGCAGACAGCTGTTCAGCCATCTCCAGGAAAGCTGTAATGGCTACTTTGGAAGACAAAATGCCATAACTCCAAATGTCCCCCACTTCCTTCTTCTTCCCCCAGCTCTATATGCTGAGCATGACATCATATGGTATGGGATATCCCTTTGGTCAGTTGGGGCCAGCTGTCCTGGCTGTGTCCGTTCCCAACTTCTTGTGCACCCCCAGCCTACTTGCTGGTGGGGTGGGGTGAGAAGCAGAAAAGACCTTGACCCTGTGTAAGCACTGCTCAGCAATAACTAAAACATCTCTGAATTATCAACACTGTTTTCAGCACAAATCCAAAACATAGCCCCATGCTGGCTACTGTGAAGAAAATTAACTCTGCCCCAGCCAAAACCAGCACAGAGTTGCAAGTTCATTTTCAAAGCAATACTATTCCAACCTGGTTAAAGTAGTCATAATGAATCAGACATGAACGCAATTCGTGAATGGCTGGGATATTGTTCAGAGTAGTTTTTGATTTATAACATAAGTATTTTTTAAAAAACAGCATGTACAGACATGTTGCACAAGACAACTGTATGCTCTCACCTTCTATTTACATCATTCCTCTGAGAAACTTTTTTTCATTAAAAGAGTCACCTTATAACAAGAAATTCCAGCCAACTGTCTCACCAACAGGGACATTTCCCAGAAGCAGAAGGAAGGAGAAGTAACAAAGTGGAGTCAGTTTTGTGTAGATGCTTCCTGCAACATTAAGGAAACATCTTTTTTGGAAATATAAGATGGCCATTTGTTTTCTTCCACAATAGCTGGAGTCTACAAGTTGGCATCTGAATCATGATTACAGCTCATAACTGTACAGTATGAGACATCTGGAATTTCGTTCTGTCACACTTTGCATCATGTATCACTATAGATAGGTTTACTGTATAAGTAATTTTCTCTGCACATTTGTGTCATTTTTTTTTAAAGGGTTAAATAGAATATATGAATAAGGGTTGACTTAGGGTAAATGAATTCCGATCAAATAAGTTAAAAAATTGAAGAAAGATTTGTCTTTAAATACCAGAATCAAACAATATTGAATTTGGTACTATTTTGAAGCTAGGTAAAATAAGGATCCAAAGTCTGTAAACTATCTAGGTTTTATAAGGTTTTAAATGAAAATCCCAGATAAAACTCTCATAACTTTGGTATATGCCTGACTCATGCAGGATTCCTTATTCATTATTTGTTTTGGAACACTTTTCCCTCTTGGGAAACTAAACCCTTCTTTTTTTCTTTCTTTCCTTCCTTACATCCTTCCTTCCCAGCAGCAGCATTTCTCCTCCTTCATCCTTCCTTCCTTCCCTCCCAGTGGCAGCATTTTGCCTCTGTTTTCCTTAGCAGCATTATGTTCTCTTCCAGAACTCACATCCACTCATTTTCTCTTCACTTGTTCCTGCCCTGACATCCTGCCATGAGCCTTTTCTGCCTGCTGCAGAAAACTGTCGTGTGCAATATGACATAGTGCTTTATGTTCTACAAGAGTTGCAAAAGTGATGGTACACAAGTTCAAAGGTGACATGATTAACTTAAATCAGAGCATTTCTCAAAATTAACAAAGCTGGTCAGAAGACAAAATTTCTGTTTCATAGAAGAATTGGAAACGGCAGAAGGAAGAAGTGAAATTCCCACCTGGAATTAAAGAATCTTGACATTTTTAATGAAAGCAAGAAACCAAAACACAGAACACATGCACACACACAGGAGAAATCTGCCTGGGAATGGGTAGCACAGATTAGGGATTTTGAATGAGGCATCGTCCTTCTTAAGCAGGTGCCTGGGGGATAAATTGTAGTGAGTTGGGCTCTTTCATTCTTTCATTTTTGGAGCTGCTCCACTTTGTAAAGATAATAAAATGTTTAGTTGGCCAGACAGAGAAAGAATGAATCTGGATCTTCTGCTAAGCTGTTAGCAGTCAAGATGTCTGCTCCTTTGTTCAAGATCAGAAATGACATCTTTAAAATACTTTCTGTTAAATTCCCCAAATCTTTTGTGAAAAATCTTTCTTTTAAAATCAGTTTCTCCAGAAACTTTCTGTTTTGATAGTCAACACCATAGGAAAAGAAAATTCCCCTCCTCCAACATTTAGTAAAATATCTCCTATGTAGCTGTAGTAATACATGAGTGTGAGGTACCAGCAAGTGTGATCCATTAACTGTTATCACTGTGCAGACGGGAAAAGGTCTCTGACCTTGTGTCAGGATGCAGAGCCACCCCATGACAACCCAACACCATGTGACTGCTCAACCTTTGAAGGATCTTTGGGTTTTGTTAGCTTTGGGTACAATAGTTCTTTGAGGGAGGTGTGGAATATGTTAAGGGAATCTGTCTCTCTAACTAAATTCTCACTGTGTTTTTTTGTCGGCTCTGACATTCTGGAAGGAGCAGATAGGCATATGCTCTTCGTGAACACCATTGCTCAAAAACCACGTATACAGACTGAAAAACAAATTCACCAGATTCCAGTGAGGCTCTGACATCTGTTACTAACAAAGGGATGACAATAAATTAACACACTGGTTCATTTTAGAACACTGGCAAAGCATGAAAAAGCAAAAATAAAATCATAATCCAAACACTGACCGTTGTAAACTGGTGTTGTAAATCACACCGCTTCTCAGCTGGAGAAGTGTCCTGAACCTTTCAGACTTCTCAGTGTTGAAAGCCACATGCATGTTTGTACAACTTAGTCACCAAATCCCTATCAGCATGTATTTGAATACTTAGTTCGTCCAATAGAAATATGGTGTATTCCCACTTAAGAATTGTTGTCATTAGAGATCCCCTGGGTTTTCAGCAGAAAAACAGACTATATTGGATTTATATCCAATTTTATCTGCTGTGACTATAGAGGTAATTGCAATACAGCCTGAAGTTTGCTACTGTTACTCACACACACAATTTCCAATATTTACATCTGGTTTTGAGCTTTTCTCTGCAGTATACAGACTGTGGTGATTTTTAACCATGATATCTGACACCTGGCCTCTTTCTAATTGCAAATGCTTCATGTACTGGCTAAGTCAGGAGCAGAGATATGAAAATAATATGAAATGACTGTCCAAGCTGCTCAAGCAACATGTAACAGGACATGTTTAACCCAGGAAGGGCAAGGCAAAATGGCTTTCTGAAGTTTATCATTTAAGAAGTGGAGCACATTCCAGACTAGACTTCTCCTTGAGAAGGGAAGTCACCAGTCCTTGCACTGCCACACTCTGCTTTTTGGGGTTCTTAAAAGAGTATGAAATGTTAAAAAACAAAACAAAAAACCCTCCACTAATTCTTTTAGTAAAAACAACCTACTGTTTAGACAATGAGTATCACATCATGCTTGTATTGCCTTCCATGAGACAAATAAGTAATGCTGGGGATCATTCACTGGCATAGTCCATGAGAAAAGCCAGGCTTTTCAGGAGGTTGAAATTTGATTTTGTAGTTTAATGTAGCTTCTGAGATGGGTCTAAAGCTGTTGTCAGAGGTTCTAAGTTAAACAGAGACTGTCTTAAGAAGCCCATGCGGTAGAGGTGTTAACTTGAACAACCTGCATAAATATCATCTCCTCTGAGTTCTACCTGCTTGAAAATAAAGCTATAATTTCAATTGAATGTTATATAGTTAATCATACTTTCTAGCTTATTCTATTTTCAGAGCCCAACATGCTGTTTGAAAACTGCATCATTACTCAGTGAAGCCATCCATATATCCCTTTGGTGGAAGGCATTAAGAGAACACAAGGCATTATTACTAATTTATAGAAAGGACAGATTCTGCCTGTGATGCCCTCTGCACTAAGGACTCCTCTGCATGCACAGAGCCATCAATGTGTGGCTCAGCAATAGAAAAAGTAATAGTGACTGAAACATTTCCAGCTGCTGGTGGGGATGACTATTTGTAGTTGCAAGTATGCTTTGCAGACATAATTTGACAGTTTAGAACATCTTTTATGTTTTTGCAAAATGCAACAGAGACTTAATCAACTCCAGAGTAAAATAATCAGTTACCTGTATGATAAGAAATGAGAAAAGCAGCAGCTATTGTCGTGGTTTAGCCCCAGCCAGCAACTAAGCACCACACTGCCGCTCGCTCACTCCCCCTGCCCCGATGGGATGGGGGAGAGAATCAGAGGAGTAAGACAGAGAAAACTCCTGGGTTGAGATAAGAACAGTTTAATAATTGAAATAAAGTAAAATAGTAATGATAATAATAACACAATAATAATAATAATAATAATAATATACAAAGCAAGTGATGCACAATGCAATTGCTCACCACCCACCAAGCGACACCCAGCCAGTTCTCAAGCTGCGATTGCTGCTCCCCCCAGCCAACTCCACGCAGCTTATATACTGAGCATGACGTGACATGGTATGGAATAGCCCTTTGGTCAGTTTGGATCAACTATTCTGGCTGTGCCCCCTCCCAGTTTCTTGTGCACTTGGCAGAGCATGGGAAGCTGAAAAGTCCTTGACTAGCATAAGCAGTACTTAGCATCACCTAAAACATCAGTGTGTTATCAGCATTATTCTCATCCTAAATCCAAAACACAGCACTGTGCCTGCTACTAGGAAGAAAACTAACTCTATCCCAGCCGAAACCAGGACAGGGTCAAAGAAATAGCTATTAGACTTTGGGAAGCAACTAGTCAACCACACATACTATGAGCTTCCAATCTTTGCTATTGGAGACAGTATGGCTCAAAGGCCATACTTGTGAAACCCAGTGGTGAAAATGTGCAGGAAATGCTGCATTATTGACCTTGGTGTCTGCATGGTCATTCCTCTCACATAATCTGTCTCCTCACTCCAGCTGCAGTTTGTAGCCAGGGTGTTTGTTGGGGTTTTTTCCCTTCTTAAATGTGTTATCACAGAGGTGCTACCACTGGGCACCTTCCCAGCTGCCCCTACACAACAGATATGGGGCTCTGGAAGTTGAGGGCCAGGCAAGTGGGGAGGGAGGTGAAGGTGAAGGTCCAGCCGGGGGGTTGCTGAGGGCCAGTCAGTCATCCCCACAGATTATGACTGCCCCTGTTAAGAAAAAAAGGAGGGTAATTGTGGTGGGTGATTCCCTCCTGCTGGGAACTGAGGGCCCAGTCTGCCACCCGGACCCATCCCACAGGGAAGTCTGCTGCCTCCCTGGGGCCCAGGTTAGGGACGTTACTAGGAAACTCCCCGATCTCGTGAGGCCCTCAGATTATTACCCATTGCTGGTTCTACAGGTTGGCAGTGATGAGATTACAGAGAGAAGTCCTAAAGCAATGAAGAGGGACTTCAGGGCACTGGGGTGATTGGTCGCAGGATCAGGAACACAGGTAGTGTTTTCCTTAATCCCGTCAATGGCACCGAAGAATGCTGAAAGGAATGGTAAAACTCACCTGATTAACAGGTGGCTCAGAGGCTGGTGCCATAGGTGGAATTTTGGTTTTTTTGATCATGGGGAGGTTTACACAGCACCGGGCCTGCTGGCAGCTGATGGAGATCGGCTGTCTCCAAGGGGGAAAAGGATTCTTGCCCATGAGTTGGCTGGACTCATTGAGAGGGCTTTAAACTAGGTTTGAAGGAGGAAGAGGATATAAACAGGCCTGCTAGTGAGGAGCCCAGGGGCGGCATGGCGACACTGGGGGCAAAATTGATAACCTATCTCAAGTGCATGTACACCAATGCACGTAGCATGGTCAACAAACAGGAGGAGCTGGAAGCCCTTGTGCAGCAGGATAGCTATGACACAGTTGCCATTGCAGAAACGTGGTGGGACACCTCTCATGACTGGAATGCTGCACTGGATGGCTATAAGCTCTTCAGAAGGGATAGGCAGGGAAGGAGAGGCGGTGGGGTGGCTCTGTATGTTAGGGAGTGTTTCGACTGCATAGAGCTTGACAGTGGTGATGACAAGGTGGAATGCTTATGGGTAAGGATGAGGGGGAAGGCTGGAAAGGCGGATGTCCTGTTGGGAGTCTGCTATAGAACACCCAACCAGGATGTAGAGATAGATGAAGTGTTCTACAAGTGGCTGGCAGAAGTCTCGCAATCGCCAGCCCTTGTTCTTGTGGGGGACTTCAACTTGCCGGACATCTGCTGGAAATACAACACAGCAGAGAGGCAACAGTCTCGGAAGTTCCTAGAGTGTGTGGAGGATAACATTCTGACGCAGCTGGTAAGCAAAACTACCAGGGGAGGTGCCTCGCTTGACCTGCTGTTTACAGAGAAGGGCTCGTGGGAGATGTCGTGGTCGGAGGCCATCTTGGGCTTAGTGACCATGATATGATAAGAGTTCTCAATTCTTGGCGATGTAAAGAGGAGGGGCAGCAAAACTGTTACCATGGACTTCCAGAGGGCAGACTTTGGCCTGTTCAGGACATTGGTTGGGAAAGTCCCTTGGGAGGCAGTCCTGAAAAGCAAAGGGGTCCAGGAAGGCAGGACGTTCTTCAAGAAGGAAGTCATAAGGGCACAGGAGCGGGCTGTCCCTGTGTGCCGTAAGACCAACTGGCGGGGAAGACGACAGCCTGGCTGAATAGGGAGATTTTGCGGGGGCTCAGGGAAGAAAGGAGAGTCTACTGCCCTTGGAAGAAGGGGCGGGCAACTCAGGAAGAGTACAGGGATCTTGTTAGGTCATGCAGGGAGGAAATTAGAAAAGCAAAAGCCCAGCAAGAACTCAATATGGCCACTGTTGTAAAAAATAATAAAAAATGTTTTTATAAGTACATCAACAATAAAAGAAGAGCCAAAGAGGATCTCCATCCTTTGCTGGATGTGGGGGGGAACATTGTCACCGAGGACAAGGAAAAGGCTGAGGTTCTTAACACTTTCTTTGCCTCTGTGTTTAATAGCCAGACCAGTCATCCCCAGGGTACTCAGCCCCCTGAGCTGCAAGGCAGGGACGGGGAGCAGAATGGAGCCCTCATAGTCCAGCAGGAAGCAGTTAATGACCTGCTATGCCATCTGGACACTCACAAGTCTATGGGGCTGGATGGGATCCACCCAAGAGTCTCCCATAACATTCTCCTTGGGAAGCTGGCAGCTCATGGCTTGGATGGGCATAGTCTTCACTGGGTAAAAAACTGGCTGGGTGGCCGAGCCCAGAGAGTTGTGGTGAATGGAGTTAAGTCCAGTTGGTGACTGATCACAAGCAATGTTCCCCAGGGCTCTGTTTTGGGGCCAGCCTTGTTTAATGTCTTTATCAACGATCTGGATGAGGGGATTGAGTGCGCCCTCAGTAAGTTTGCAGATGACACCAAGTTGGGCAGGAATATTGATCTGCTGGAGGGTAGGATGGCCCTGTGCAGGGACCTGGACAGGCTGGATTGATGGGCCGAGGCCAGCTGTATGAGGCTGAACAAGGCCAAGTGCCGAGTCCTGCACTTGGGTCACAACAACCCCATGCAACGCTGCAGGCTTGGGGAAGAGTGGCTGGAAAGCTGCCTGGCCGAAAAGGACCTGGGGGTGTTGGTAGACAGCCGGCTGAACATGAGCCAGCAGTGTGCCCAGGTGGCCAAGAAGGCCAACAGCATCCTGGCTTGTATCAGGAATAGTGTGGCCAGTAGGAGCAGGGAGGTGGTTGTCCCCCTGTACTCGGGGCTGGTGAGGCTGCACCTGGAATACTGTGTCCCGTTTTGGGCCCCTCACTACAAGAAAGACACTGAGGTGCTGGAGCGTGTCCAGAGAAGGGCAACAAAGCTGGTGAAGGGTCTGGAGCACAGGCCTTATGAGGAGCGGCTGAGGGAACTGGGGTTGTTTAGTCTGGAGAAGAGGAGGCTGAGGGGAGACCTTATCGCTCTCTACAACTACCTGAAAGGAGGCTGTAGTGAGGTGGGTGTTGGTCTCTTCTCCCATGTAGTTAGCAATAGGACGAGAGGAAATGGTCTCAAGTTGTGCCAGGGGAGATTTAGATTGGATATTAGGAAAAATTTCTTCCCGGAAAGAGTGGTCAAGCATTGGAACAGGCTGCCCAGAGAGGTGGTGGAGTCACCATCCCTGGAAGCGTTCAAAAAATGGGTAGACGTGGCACTCTGGGACATAGTTCACTACCCTTGATTGGTTTAGTGTGGACTTGGTAATGTAGGTTAATGATTGGACTGGATGATCTTAAAGGTCTTTTCCAACCTAAATGATTCTATGATTCTATGATTGCAAATACCCTTGACAACAATGTAAACGACAGTGATTGGAGGCACTGGAGATGGCAAATCTCTGCCTGTTTTCTAAATGACTGCTACAATGTTTTCAAGGTGCTAGAAGCAAAAGTGCTTTCAGGGCACAGACCCAGTTCATCTGAAAGGCAAATCTCTCCATTAAGTATTTAATGCACAAAGGGAGTAGTATTGGCAAATATTATTTGTCCATTAGACCTTGGCATTTTGCCTAGTCATAAGAACTTAGAGCTGTGTATTGGGTTTACATGGCAAGGTTTTGGTAGCAGAGGGGCTACAGCGGTGGCTTCTACAAGAAGCTGATAGAAGCTTCCCCTATGTCTGATAGAGCCAATGCCAGCTGGCTCCAAGACAGACACACTGCTGGCCAAGGCCAAGCCAGTCAGCAACAGTGGTAGCACCTCTGTGATAACGTATTTAAGAAGGGGAAAAAAACCAACAAACACCTTGGATACAAACTGCAGCTGGAGTGAGGAGACAGAATATGTGAGAAGAATGACCATGCAGACACCAAGGTCAGTGAAGAAGGAGGGGGAGGAGATGCTCCTGGAGCCGAAGCAGAGATTCCCCTGCAGCCCCTGGTGAAGACCATGGTGAGGCAGGCTGTCCCCATGGAGCCCATGGAGGTCCACGGGGGAGCAGATATCCACCTGCAGCCCAGGGAGGACCCCACACTGGAGCAGGTGGGTGTGACTGAAGGAGGCTGTGACCCCGTGGGAAGCCTGCACTGGAGCACGCTCCTGGCAGGACCTGTGGAGGGGAGGAGCCCATGCTGGAGCAGGTTTGGTGGCAGGACTTGTGACCCCGTGGGGGACCCACACTGGAGCAGTCTGCTCCTGAAGGACTGCACCCCATGGAAGGGACCCACGCCGGAGCAGTTCATGAAGAACTGTAGCCCGTGGGAAGGACCCACGTTAGAGAAGTTCATGGAGGACTGTCTCCCGTGGGAGTGACCCCACGCTGGAGCAGGGGAAGAGTGTGAGCAGCCCTTCCCTGAGGAGGAAGGAGCAGCAGAGACAATGTGTGATCAACCAACCGCAACCCCTATTCCCCATCTCCCTGTGCCGGTTGTGAGAAGGAGGTAGAGAAAATCGGGAGTGAAGTTGAGCGTGGGAAGAAGGGAGGGGTGGGGGGAAGGTGTTTTAAGATTTGGTTTTATTTCTCATTACCCTACACATGTTCTCACTCCTCTCTCCCACTCAGTTTTGATTGGTGATAAATTAAATTGATTTCCCCAAAGTCGAGTCTGTTTTGCCCATGACAGCACTTGCTGAGTGATCTCCCTGTCCTTATCTTGACCCACAAGCTTTTTCATTATATTTTTCTCTCCCCTGTCCAGTTGAGAAGGGGAGTGATAGAGCGGCTTTGGTGGGCAATTGGCATCCAGCCGGGGTCAAACCATCAGCTGCTACCCAGGGAAAAGAGCAGTATTTCAATTGCTAAGAGAAAGGAGTGGGCAAACTGAGCTGAAGAGGTCTGGTAGGAGTAATTCAACAAACAGCAAAGCTTTAGAGGACATCCATGTGCATATCAGTGAGGGAGTCTTAAGTGGAGTTTTGTGCACTGCTGAATAGCTCTTCCACTACTGCAAGGAGAATAAAGGAGCATCAGTTAGTACATCTTCTTGGGGAGAAGAAGTGCTTCAGGACTTAAAGTTTTTTCTTCTTATTCTACCTCTGTTGCTCTATTAATATCCTCCAGTTCTTTCTGCAGGATATTCCCATTGTTCTCTGTAATGAAGATATCAAGCAATTTATGTAATTGGCATGCTTCATCAGTGCTCTCCTATCTTTCATACTGAGATCACACCTGTAACTATTTTATTAGTTGAACCCCAAGACCAGTTCTGAGAACCTACCCTAGGAACAATTCCTCTAGCCCACCTCTCAAACTGTCATTGGCCAGTTGAAAATTCACATTTTCCAGCTTAGCTGTTTTCAGCATGGTACTTGCAGTAGTTCTGATCTATCTGGGTTTCAGGAAAGGTTGTTTTCTAAAGCAGGAAATTCTTACTTTAACAAAGAAATGTAATCTAGCTACACAAGCTACTCTTGATAAAATTACTAACATTTTATTTCTTTATCACTGCATACAGGTTACCTTAGCTATTCACTGGGCTCAAGGTATTGTCTGCCACTTGATAGATGCATTGTGCTGTTTTATACCATCAGACCTGCCATTTCACATCACATTAGGCTCCTGCAATGGATATTAAATGGGTCTCACAACATTAGTGCATTAAGCTCTTTGAATTTTGCAGTGGTGATGGAGTACAGCAATTCCTTGTCATACAACAGAGAATTCCCATGGTGCCTGCAGTGCTTAGGGGAGGGGAAACAACCTCCTTTCACCCTGCTCCAACCTGGTAAATCTACATCTCACATCATAAAACTCAGGAAGTTTATAGTCTCTCATTTGTCCTCATAATTCCGTTAAACTGTGCGAGTTGTAATCATACAACTCTGTAGACAGAGACCATGAGTGCTGCAGGAGGGTTAAGGGAGGTGCAAGATTTCAGCCCTGGGACAAGGCTTAGGCTTTCCCAGCAGTCACTGCCACGCAACAGGGAGCCCTGTGTGGTTCCTGGTGCCAAAGCATATTACTCTAAGCAGCACATTTGCTGCTTCTCTCCCTGTACAAATGTGCAGTTAGGCTCACTCCCATCCATCCCTATTTGCAAGACAGGGCAATGGGGGAGATATTATCAAGCTAGGCACTGAACCGGCTAGGCACGGGAATAAATTATGTTAATAGACAATCATTTTCTCAGCAACAGATCCAATGTTGAGTGCAAATTCTGCAAAGATGAAAAATGTGAGCTAAATATTGTCTGATCATTGCCCCTGTTGGCAGGAGGTCTTTCAGCTAATGATAGAAACTATTGAGCTTTGTCAGTCTAAGCAAATAAGACCAAGCTTTGAGTTTATTTCTCCCATTCTACAAACAAAGTATATTGACCTTCTTTACTTATTTCTACCTAGCAATTGTCAGGGCCCCAGACAGCACTGTCTCCATTAAGCACATTTCCCTTCCCCTCTCCCTGTGTGACTTGCAAATTTGCCCCTGATCTACATCTGCCATCTTCATCTCTATTTTCTTCAGCATCTCTTCTGTCTGTGCCTTTGAGAAAGGGAGCCACTCAGCCTGAAAGCTGGGCTGAGTGGGAATCTTCAACCAGTGCATTCGGGGATGTGTCCTACCCTGGCATTGTTTAAAGTGTCTGCCTAATGAAGTAGCAGCATTCCTGTTTATGTTATTGCTGTAAGCTAGTGCTTGCCCTCAAAGGCACCAAAGAACTTGAGAAAAGGAAGGGAAAGCTTGATGCTACTTGCAAAGTTTGACCCTGTACCCCATACCTTACCAAGAATGAAATACAAAACATTATTTTGGACCAAATATTAAGATCAAGTAAACAAAACCCAAAAGAACAGCAGTCAGACATAGCAGCAGATGGACCCTAAGCTCAATGATATGCTCAGAGCTTTCTGAAAGCAAATGCTCTCAACAAAGCCCAAGATACCAGTGTGCAAAACTAAGCTGACCCAGTATCATATACATGGGAAAACACAGAGCACTGATAAGACACAGTATCAGATGTGATAAACACATCTATAGGCATGATAGGGCTCACCTTATCTCCAAATGAGCAGACATAGTGTGTGAGTCTCCTAGCACAAACCTGAACCCTAGACACAGGCGGAGTCTTGGACCATGATGACCAGCCATGGTTCCCATGAAAAAGTTCTCAAGGAATAACTCATTTGGGTGACTGTTCTTCACTTCTGCAATGCTTTTGCAGTCCCACTCCTACTGCAGCTCCTAGATTTCTCTCTTTCCTGACCCTAACCCTAACCTAAATGCTAGTTGTTGGCTGAGCTTTGGACAATGAGCACTTATGCTTAACCATACTTGTTCTCATATGGGGATCGCCAAAAAGAAGAGAACAAAGTACCCTGCCAGCCTTGCACAATGAGTTTGTGGTCAGTTTTCTCCTGTTTGAGTGTTTTCCTTCTCAGTTGTCAAAACATTTTAAGCAAATGCACTACAATAAACACAGAAAAAGTATAGGCTCAGCTGTGACATCAGTGCATTGTGTGAGGGTAATATGCCTTGCTGTAAGAGAATCAGAAAGTTATCATCTTGGTTCAGGGAGACACAAAGCTACTCAGGACTCCTGACACCAGGTTCTGGAGTAGAGTGGCATTAAGTCTAAGGGGGCAGGAGTAGGGGGTCCATGAAGATTAAGGTCCTGGAGAATTAAAGAAGATTAAAGAGACTTGACAATGGCAGCAAGTAATTCAGTATTCACGAGGAGAGAGAGAAGGAGTTGCGAGATTGGCATTATAAACCTCGCAACTGATATTTTCCAAAGTTGGAAGAATCAGATTCATGTCCCTGCTACAACAATTATTTAAGTATTTATACTCATTTGAAATAACTTCATAAAGAGAAATAGTCTTAATCAACATTATTCAATAAGCTTGTGGCCTTTTACTATACAGGCATGGGGATCACCTGAGTTCAAGATTTTGTTCCAAGTTAAACAGAATGGAGACTTGGAAATAGGTCTGTCATCTGTCCAGTGACTGCAAAGAGAGGAAGAAATTGGCTTACGCTTGATTAACACTTAGATTTAACAGCATCGTATACTTCATTCCTTCGTAGACATATACTATGTTGAGAAAGCTGGGGATGGAGAAAAAAAATAACTCAGTAAATCAGAACAGCTTAAACTTTCTCAGAGGTGTCTGAACAGCAGAAATTGAAGTGTGTGCTGCAAGGGGGAGAAAGGCAGTGATCATCTCTGTTTTCAGAGTAGTTTAGTAGTTTTTTTAATTTGTCTTCTTTCTCTGAACTACAATGGTAAAAGTTGCCGAACAAGTACAGAAAGTTCTACTGTGTTTATTAATCCATCATACACAAAAGGGAAGGGCAAAGCTTCACAGTGTTAACACAATAGAAATCTCCAGGAAAACAGAACTTTAAACCCGTATTCAGGTCTAAATTTAACTTAGGGATTTGTTGCTGTGAGCACATGACTATGTACAGGTCTCGAATGTATCAAATTTTCAATTCTTGATTGCCCCACAGTTACAGACCTCATTTACTTCTATTGCCAAACACTCTCAAATATTAGCAGAAGGTTTATTGTGGGGCTGAGGGATTTAGCCTCGTATTTCATTCTTTTGTCCAAACTGCTCCTTGCTATAATATGCCTCAAAACAACCCCAGGACAGTATTTGAAAGACTTGGCATTTTCTACTATTTATTTGCTTATACCCTTCCCTTTTTAATTTAATGAAGCTTTGATGCAGCCTTTCTCTGCAAGAAGAATGTTCTTACTCATTATATCACCAACTGCAGTGCTTTTCTGCGATACTTCCTGAAATCCAGGATCTATGAAAGTTTTCACAGCTCCAAAGAACAGCTAAGTGAGCTAACACATGCAACAAAACCACAGCTCAATCTTTACAGCACTTTGTTTTAAGAAGTGCCCAATAAGCGCGCCCAAGTTCATCATCTAGGCCTTGCGCTCACCATTGACTGGGAGTAAGTCATGTAGCCTCATAACAGCTCATATAATAAATTTTCACAGGAAAAAAGGATTTCTGAGAGACTGAATCCACTCACATTTGTAAATCACTCTCAGTAAAATTACTGTTAGTGAACAATACAATAATATATGGCATTTATACATGTTACAATAGGAATGGTAGATGATCAGAGTTGTATGGCATTACATTTCTGACTAAACGTGTTTTCCCTCGTCCATACTTCAGAGAGGGAAGAGGAAATATTTCTACAAGGAAAATGGTTAATTTAAAAAGTTATTTCTTGCTGAACATTTCTAGCTTATTTTGCCTTTGAGATAGTTATGAAAGGCTAAAAATATGGATGGGTTTTAAGTCAACTTTGAGGAATACAGAGTTCTCAGGAATTAGGAAGGTGTTATGAACATGCAGATCTTTTAAAAGGTCATAAAGTCAGCAAAAACGAGTATAGAGAGGCAGGTCTGGGTTTCTCCCTCTGTTATTTTACTGATAGATAATTCCTTTTTTCAGAAGAAATACAAAACAATAAAAACAAAAACCTTTTCCTCTAGCTCATGTGCTTCAACTGTTGCCAAGGTAGCACAGAGCTTTACATAGCACTGCTGTTCTCCCAAAAGACAATAAGCAGAAATTTTCCTTAAAAACAGCACTAAGCCAAGGTCCAATACATTTAGCACTACATCAGACTCTTATTCATTTCAAATATGGACCCAAACCTCCTTTATTCTATTTTTCAAATACTTAAAAATCAGAAGCTTATACTTTAACCATTTCTTCTGGAAGAAATCAGCAGCTTCTATTTTTGAGCTCTTAAAACCTGGGCTGTTTTAGCAGACTAATTTCCAGGAGACTCTTTTCCTTATCTACCTTTGCTCTAATTCCATATTTTATTTTACAGCTGTAACACTCTATTTTATAGTCTCTATAATGCTTTATTAAGCCCAAAGTTTTGCTAGTTTCACAGTGGAGTTATGCCCCCACCCTCCAATCTTAGCACTAACATCAAGGGGCAAAGTTGTCCCTGCAGTGTCTGGGGGTGCTTCAGTAACTCCAGGGTATCTTGCTGGGCTCTAGAAGACCACACCTCTCAGAGGTCCTGTATCATATACCAACCCCCTGCAGACATCCTAGACACCCTGCACTTTCAATCACCTGAACTGCCTCCCAAACACCTGGCTGCTTCTCTTCCTCAAAATCACAGAAATTTTTAACTCCTCTATACACACTGAATACAGTCTCTTAGGATTTCTGTTGAAAAGAAAGGCAAAACTCCCCATTGCTATGCCAGACCGAGTTGTCAACGAATGTGGATTCCTATTTTAATTTCCTGCACACCCCTCCTGCTCCACTGACTTAATGTCTCTGCTTAAGTCTTCCCAGATGTCTGTCTGTCTCTCTGGGTTTTTCTTTCTTTTCTAGCCATCTAAAGAGATAACTGAAGCAACACGAAGATTAGAAAGGTAAATGGAGCAGTACACACATGTTGCAACATGGCTCCAAGGGCCCAGTGCATCAGCCTAGATGCAGAAGCCTAACTCAGCACGTTTCAGTTGCCAGCGTTGACCTCTCAACTCCTGGCTGCGCAGGCTCTGCTCTCCTGGCACTCAGGCTACCTTCTGCTTCCCACTGAAAACCCCAGATAATACAAACCAACTTTTCTCCAGTTCTTTCTGTGATTTGGAAGAGCCAATTTTGTGTCCCAATACTTGGGGGAAAAAAAAAAAAAAGTTACTTTAGCAAAAGCCAGTTCCTGCACTGCTTTCAACAAATTGTCCTAACTTCCTAAGGAAACTTGGTGAGCAAGGGCACCCTGGTCAGCTAGGAAACTCCACTGAGCTAGGGCACTCTTTGCTGAAATTCAGCTTTTGTTTGTTGGCCTTAATCCAACTGGAAGTTTCAGCTATCATCACAAGAAGCACAAATTAAGAAATTCAGGATAAACCAGGTTGGAAGGGACCTGGAAGTCTCTAGTCCAACCTCTTGCTCAAAGCTGGGTCAGCTGTGAAATCAGACCATGCCACTCTGGGCTTTATCCAGCTGGGTCTTTAAAAATTCTGAGGTTGTCAAGGTTGAAATTGAATGATTTAGTGGCTGAAGATACCTGAAGATCCTGTTGTTTTGATCCTGGAACAGCCTCTAATGTTAAAAATAATTATTTCTCTGTTCAGATTAAGCACAACACACATTCCCTGTCCCCTGAAGGGGGAAGGAGGTAGAGAAATTGGGAAGGAGGTTGAGCCCAGGAAGAAGGGAGGGGTGGGGGGAAGGTGTTTTAAGATTTGGTTTTTATTTCTCACTGTCTTACTCTGATTTGACTATTAATAAATTAATTATTTCCCCCAAGTTTAGTCTGTTTTGCCCTTGACAGTAATTGGTGAGCGATCTCCCTGTCCTTATCTCAACTCATGACCCTTTCATTATATTTTCTCTCCCCTGTCCAACTGAGGAGGGGGAGTGATAGAGTGGCTTTGGTGGGCACCTGGCATCCAGCCAGGGTCAACCTCCTGCATTCACCAAGGCGGCATTTGTTATTTTGGAGAGATAGAGGAAGTGTCTGAAACATTCCTAAAATGTTCTGGTTTTACTGACCCCATGACTTTAATTTTTAATTTCCAATCTTTGTATAATGAATTTCTAATGGGATTTAGCACATTTGACGTTGTAGATCAGGGGCCACTTCTTGTGGCAATGTTAGCTTAAACATTTCCTGGTTTTCATTCACCCGCCACCGTCCCTTTGCACCCTGTGGCTGCCCTTGCAGTTACACTGTTAAGTTTCATGAGGCTTCATGCGGCACCAGATTGTGGAACTTGACTGGGACAAAAATAACCTTGCAGAAGTAAAGGTTATTTTAATGCAAATCAACTCCTTAATTTGTCAGAAAATTAAGGCAATAAAGAGACAGAGTTATTATCTCTCAAGGTTTGAATTTTTAGAGACCTTTTCAAAATTGTGGCTGTGTAAATCATAATTTATTCAGTAAACACATGCTTTAATGAGTTTCCTGTGCTATAGAGAATAGCACCGAGCACATCATTTACATAGGATTTGTAAACTGATCATTAGCACATTTTAGCTTGTTCTCTCCCATATTTCTATCAATGCTTTATGGAAGGGCTTGAGCTAAGGATCAAGGATGCAGGTCACCAGAATCCCCATGTCATGGACTTGGTCACATCCTAACTATCCCCTGCACACTGTTGCCAGACCACAATAATGTGATATAAGTAATTTATTTTAAAGTATTCTAGGGCTTTCCCTTCTAAAAAAAAATAATCTAAAAGTGATTAATTGTAAGAAAAATATCATAAATCTGTAGGCAGTTTCTGAGCTGCTATTTGCTGTAAATTAATTCCTGTTTATTGTTTTTCTATTAGTCATATAATGAGGGAAAGGCATAGAAATTGCCAACGTAGTCTTTATGACCAGTTTCTGAATTACTAATGAACATCGTATTAAATATATGCATACATTCAACCTCAAAGCATAAAATAATGTACTTACAATTCTTTCTGCTGGCTCACAGCCTTCTACCAGCAGAAGAATCAGCTTCTGCTAATTGCTTCATCCAACAGAACTTCTCTGTTCTCAGATGACCTTTTGTTGATCATCTATTAGTATTTCACTTCCTATGTGTTTTTACAGTGTAAAGTGCCAGCATACACAGAAAGGGAGACTTGAAACTGCTTTTTGCAATTTGTTAGTGGCATCTCTTGCAGCTACAAGAGTTGGGCTTTGAGATATTTAAATATTTTTGAATACCAGCATCTTGATGCCAGGCTTTGCTATGGGAAGATTAATTACAGAAAAGTATGGCTACCTGAGGTATTACTTAAGAACTGAGAACATAGAACATATCGGAAACATCAGGATAAAAATGAGTTGCAGTTAATAGGGGACATAGGAGGTAACAAAATGTTTCTGTAAATACATCAAAAGAAAGAGGATAATGGAGGAAAGTCTAGGCCTGTTACTAAAAGGAAAAGGGAATCAGTAACTCAGAGAATGATGGGAAGTTCAATGATGACTCTGCGTTAGTCCTCTTAGAAATGAAGATTTTGATCCGATATTTAAGATGATTGATTTGAACAACTGGATTTATGTGAACTGGGAAAGAACAAATTAAAGAATATATGGAGGTATGCAAAGTGGCAGGGTCATATATAACCCCCCCCAGCATGGTTCAGGAATTAGGAGAGGAAATCTTTGCTATCAATTTTTGTGTCTGTGAAACCAAGGAAAATGGGGACATTTCAGAAGCCCAGAGAGGACAATACACAATACTTATCTTTAAAAGGCACAGATAGCAGGACCGAGAGACTTACAAACTTGTCGATCTCATTTAAATACCTGGAAAACATGACAGCAAGATATTAAATAATCAGCATATCCACATATGGAGGATAATAAGGAATAACAAAGTGATAAGGAACTGCCAATATAAACTTGTCAAGAATAAAGTTCTGTCAGACTAATCCAATCTGGCCTAATGGATAAAGCAGAAGCAATAGATCAGACATATGTGGGCTTCAGTGAGGTTTTTGGTATTGTCTTATATTCCATTGTGCTGAAATATGAACAACTAAGGTGGTAGAAAAATGCACTATAGGTGCAGGTGCTCTGCTATGCCTGGAAGGGCTGAAACAAAAGTAAGATTTCTAACCAAAGCATTTACAACCTATAGTAAGCTGCTTGCACCTGGAAAATGAAGAGGACATAAATTAGAATACTGGCAGTGTTGCATAGCATGCACTGGGGATGGCATTTGTTTTCAGTATAGAACAGCTAAATCCATATCCACTAGACCTAAAAGCTCCAGATAACTAGTGTCAGCAAAAGCACAGTTCACTGGATGGGTGTCTACAACATGTGATGCTGTGTAATAAGGAGGCTTCACCAACCCATTCCCCAGATGCTGGTTGAAAACATTCAGAAGTCAAAAGGATACAAGTGTCTCAAGGTTGAGGTGGCTCTAACAATGACAAGGTTAATGAAGAGGCAGGATAGAGGATGGAGGGATGTTCCTGCAGTTAGATATGGTCTTAAAAAGTTGAGGTTTGGAGAGGATGATCTTGGAGAATGAGAATATTTATGTTGTTACCCAGTTTATACAAATACTGTTCTTTGCTTAAGTTATGAAGGATTGGAAATGTGCGCTGCTGACATTTTGTTTTGTGCCCATTAGTGCATTTTTAAACTACCTTGTCTTTCAAGGTTCTCAGTCCCACGTGCCTGTTTTATCCAGTTGACCTGTCCTGCCTGACACCTCTGTTATAAACTTTACAGTATAGACAGTCTCCTTTGTTACTGCCTTTACTGTACTCAGTAAAATGTGGTATTCATCTTCACTTTTGATTCTCAACCACTACAGTGATTAATCAAAACTAAGTACACAAAATATGACCACCATTTTTCAGTAATTCTGCACCCAACAGACAAATGTCTACATGCATATAGAGCACTGACATGTATCAACCAACAAATCCAGTAACCAGAGTATAAATGAGAACCACATCCTTTCAGGAATTACAAATGTGCCCCCTTTTTACTGCCAAGTTACCAGCTGAATCAGACAAATGTCTGAAAAGCTTCCAAACAAACCATAATATAAACAGTGGTATTTTAAAGACCTGGAAAAAGACAAACAGTATTTCTGTCACCCAGTCCAGACAATTATATATACGGATCTGGGAAGCCAGTCTTGTATTTGAATAGTATCTCAGTGTTCATTATCCCAGAACACAGCAATAAAAACCACAGTTAACATTTTAACAGTACTGAGTGGATGCTGGACACTCAACTTCTGTTTGGTCCTAGTAGCATTTAAGCACATATCTGACAGTTATGCCCATGAATAGCTCCCTGTAAGACCCCAAGCTGTTCTGACCCATGGAATGTCTACAGTACAGCAGCTGGTTTTCAGATTGTGCTCTTGCACTCAAATTGTCTCACTGCAGCCTGACCACAGGACCCATTAAAACCAAGTTCCCTTATAAAGATTCAACCATTTATGTCTGCTGTGACTTGCTTGCAGAAAGAGACTGTAACACAGCCACAAAAATACACAGGTGATTCCCATGAGAAGCCTCACTGCTTGCAAGCACTGATCCTTGCTCCTGCATCTTTCTCAGTGCAAACTAGAGCTTCAAACTGAATGTCTGCTGTGACAGTCATAACATTTCGGAAGAAAATATGGTGTTGTGTGAGGAGGAAACACCACTGCATTCCACCCAATTGCTTTACAGGAGAGGGTGTAAAATGTTGAGGATCATGCCACAGGGCTGGCAGCTTAACAATGAGCAACAGGAGACTCACAAGGTACATCTGTCCTTTAGGAGACTATGGCTATCGATACACAAAAATCAGAAAAGAAAACAACCATCAACCTCCTCAAAGAATTAAAAAAGACTTGCTGCAGCTTGGTTCTAGTGAAAAAATGACTGGTAAACATTCTCTTCAGTTAACCTGTTGGCTACAACCTCTGCTGTTGCTTTATGCCCTCTGTTTCACCCACTTAAAATTAGTCCATGCAGTCCATACCAGTTTAGACTGTGAAATTCTCTGCAAGCACGCAGGGCGTCTGCAAGAAAGCAACCCAGAGAATTGTAAGCCTTTGCAAAGCTGTGCTTTTTAGGACAGTAGGAAAAGCAGAGACAGCTTTTCTTACTGTGTCTTTTGTGGCAACGAGCTAGATGCAGCAATCTCACGTCATCTTTTTCTCTGCACAGATATGGTTTCCATCACAACTGAAAACGTTACACAGCTTTGCAACGTCACGGCCACCCAGGAGCTCACAGTCAGTCCGGCAATTGTCCACAATAATTCAGAATTGCATCAGCTGAATCAGTATGAATGTATTAATTCAGATATATGGAAATGGCTATGGGATTTTCAGCCTGGATTCCTCTGGTTTATATTTATTCTGGGAACGATAGAAAATTCCTTTGTCCTCACAGTTCTGTGTTTCCACAAAAGTCGCTGCACAGTGGCTGAAATTTACCTAGTAAACATGGCACTTGCTGACCTAATGTTAGTCGGTGTTTTACCTTTCTGGGCCATTAATATTTCTAATAAGTTTCAATGGTCCTTTGGCCTCTTCCTCTGTAAAGCTGTCAACATAATGAGTAACATGAACCTTTATTCTAGCATTTATTTCCTGACACTAGTGAGCATCGACCGCTATCTAGCCTTAGTGAAAACTATGTCTCTTGGACGGATGCGACGAACTGTCTGTGCCAAATGGAATAGCTTTGTAGTCTGGATGTGTGCATTGCTCATATGTTCACCTACGATGATGTTCCGAAATTTACAGTATTACGAAGAATACAACGTCACAGCCTGCATTCTTGTTTATCCATCCAGCTACTGGGAGCCTGCAAATAACTGCTTGCTGAATACTGTGGGCTTTGTGATCCCGCTCTGTGTAATTACCTATTGCACTGTGCAAATTATCAAAGCCTTACGAAGTAGTGAGCTACAAAAACTGAAATTAGTCCAGACAGAGAGGAGAGCCACCATACTGGTCCTTGCAGTGCTCTTGCTGTTTATCGTTTCCTGGCTTCCATTCCAGATCAGCACGTTCATCGACACAATCCGTTACCTCGCACCCACTTTCAAGTGCCTGGAAGAAATCAATAATATAGTGACCCAGGTAGCTACATACTGTGCCTTTAGCAACTGCTGCCTGAACCCAGTCCTGTATGTAATTGTTGGGAAGCACTTCCAGAAGAAGGCTGTGGAATTCTACAAGGACTTGTTCCCAAAGAGGTGCAGAAAATCACAGTCTGTGCAGGTGGAAAACTCCCTGGACACCATAAGAACTTCCATTTCAAGTGAATACCCAAGGAAAAAGTCTGTTTTCTCATTACCACAATAACACAATTTATTTATTACAGGAAAAAAAAGCCTTCTAACATATCAGTCTCCACTAAATCTACCTGATACTGGTCCACAGAATAAACATGTAGTAGTATTCAACATTTGTGGGAAACCAAAGTTCGGAAACTCTACACAGAGACCTGCTTCTAATGTTATTGGACATTCTTCATGATTGAATCCTAGTTTGTAGCATACTTACATTTTCATGGCTGAATAATATTTGATGCATGTATCTTTTGACATGTTTGTATTTCTAAGGTGTACTTACATGTACCTACAGTTCTCTGAATAGAGCCTCAGTATAGAAGCTATTGTCAGGTTTGTGTAACTACATATAGGACCTATACAGTTTGTTAGACTAGATTTTTGATAGAAGGTGCTTGTATTTGGGTAAGTTCTGGTAAATGAATCCTGTAGGACTATTATTCAAACAGGTTTTTAGGTGTGGCCACCTTCTGGGCTTTTACTTTTTCTGTTCAGTCATCCAAAACTATTTTGATTATTTGATTGACAAGCTGTGCCTTTCTGCAACTGCACTGCCCCTGCTAGTTCCAGGTTTACATCAGCTTGTATGTATGGAAAGTAGCTCAAAAAAGGTAAAGCAGTAGCAGAAGGAAGGCTGCAGCCAGCTGCACAAAGTTAGCTGATTTTTCTTTGTAGCAGGAGATTCTTTACACCTTCTGCATCAGGGTAAAAGCATTCACTCACTCCTTTTAAGTGAGTGAATGTTATTTACATTCATACCTACACTTCAGCTCAGAGACTTAGTTTTTAATATTCATTAAGAGTAACTAACATTTGTAATGTTATTTAATGTAAATATAAAAGCTCAGCACAACTGGTATAATCTCACAAGTAGAAGAAACTGAAAATATGAAGGAGAGCATCACCTAACTGCCTTAGAAATCTAACTGAAGCTAGTAGGAGTCTTGAAAGTTCAGAGTATTCAAGAATGGCCTTTTCAGACTCTAATAATACCTACATTTTATTGGTAGAGTTAATCTGAGTGATTTTAATGCAAGACAGCTTTTCCCCAATTGGACTGGGTTTATGATCTAAGTTGAGTTTACAGAGACGATAAACTCATAGTGTACTGAATTGTCAGTATGCACTTTTACCTTTAGGAACCTTGATCAAAAACTGAGCTGGAGATGATATAAAATCTTCTGAAACTGACAGAGCCTTTGTTCTTTTCGAAGCACTTGTGGTTACAGCCTTAAAACCACCGAGGAAAAGGGAGTTTGGTGACATCAGTAAACTTAGATTGCTACTCTGTGGTCTTTATTCATCAGAGCTTGAATGAGGCAATAAAGTTCCATTTAAGATGGGAAACTTGTATTAAACCTTCAAATAATTAAACCCCAAAATGGTCTAGAAGTGTGCAGATGTGTTTTAAAATCTATGGGATATAGATCACTGTAGATGATTTATAGACAATTTCCATAGCTTTTCTTTAATAATCCAGTACAATCCTATGTCATAAATACTTCTACTGTTCATTCTTTAAATTGTCCATGACACCTATGATGAAACACGGCAAGGCTTTCTGTTATCTCCAGGGTTATCAATACTGTCTCATTCATGAGCATGCTGTTCATGCAACCTTTAAATAAAAGGAACTCCATACAGAGGTTATTGAGGTAATGGAAGAGATTTTTGAGTATTTGGTACTGAGAAGTAAAGTAAAAAAATGTTATTATATTAATATGACATTAATTTAAATCATGTAAATGTATAGACATATTGTTTTGCTATGCAGTAAGCGTGTACAACAGAAAATAAACTACTTTAAGAAATGAGATTTTCTGGCATTTTCTTCTCTAGCCTATATCCTGTTACTCAGGAATGACTTGTCAGAAGTGCAAGTGTTGCAGGTACTTTCTTTCACTTCCTAATGTACCAAAGGAAAGTGAGCTGAAACCACAGAATTTTAGCTACTTTCAAAGCTTTGGGTCAGCTTTCTTTTCAGAGCCCATTTCTGAGTGGTGCTGGCCACCTTCAGTCCCTTTGGAAGTTAAAATCTGAATTAAGGCAACTAAGGATACTGAAATGCTACTTTTTAGTAGCTTTTCTCTGCCCACCGGTAGCTCAACGTCCAATGAAACAGCAGATATTAGTTTTCTTTGTGAGGACCTGGGATACACAAGAGCCTGCAGGTGCTGTTTGCAGGATGGACCCTCTGCCTTCACTCTTCTCTCAGAGCACACAGACACCAGCAGCAATGGAAAGCCCCTGCACCAGCCTCTGCAGACCACAGAACACGCAATGTCAGCTCACAGACTGTTTAATTCATGTTCTTGCCCGCTTTCCAGCACGATCACACACTGTGACGTATTTGCATGTACTGTTTATGCAGGCAACAAAAAACCCCAAGAAATAAAGTGCAACATCTGAGCTACACCTTACCTACAGGCAGTTTACAGTCACACTCAGACTCTTGGGTCTGTCCTGTTCTTACAGAAACAAGGCAAAATATGAGAAGAGTTCTTGGTAAACTGAGGGCAGACTTTGTCCTGAGGATCTCAAAGCTGGAGATATCAAACTGTAATCACATCACCTTTTTATTCCTCTCTATCCTGTCCCTGGTCCCCCCCAGCTGCTGCTATCTTCCCTTTTACCTGAGGCTGCCGCGTCTTTTATTGAGACTTTGGCCATGCAAACAGCTGACTCTGCATTCAGTCCGATGGACGTGGCCGGGGACCATTGCCAGAGGAATGGCAAGGATATCAACAGCCAGTTGGTATTTCTGGCCTGCAGTAGGTACGGGCAGGAATAATTATAATCTTTTCACCATCTGTTTTTTCAGGTTGATTATTGGTTTCACCTGAAATGAAAAATTAACAGCCTTAAATGCTGTTAGCACAAACAGCTGGTGCTGGTTGTGGACAGGACTAGGTTGCTCCTTTTTTTAGGCAGGGTTTCTGTAGGGATGTCAGGAACTTGGTTCAGGTTTCCCAAATCCCCAAGTAGTTCTTTAGCCATTGGATCATCCTTTCCCTCCTTTCTTCCATGAGCACATTGTGGGTTTCCAGCCTATACTGCCTCCTTCCATATTTTGTGGCTTCAGCCTCTGTAAACTGTAGCTAGTAGGGTTTGATTATTACTGCACTGTGATGCTACTGGTGTAATTGATTAGAAATTGTAAAATGCTGCACCAGAGTTTAAGCTCTCCTTAGCAACCACTGCCTATAGCTTATGTAAAGAAATCCAATCAAGCTGAACAAAGAATTTTACATCACAAAGATCGCATCAAAAAACTTTTCTCCTGTTCCAGAATAGATGAACAGTTGTAGCAGATAACTATGTTGATTTGCAAACCATTTCCATAAAGAAAATCAAACTGTTAAATCACACTGTCCCAAAAAGATAATTTGTTCAGATCTTTCAAGGCTCCAGCTATGTTAAGAGGAAGATTTTTAGTGGCTGAACTGTTGGACCAAGAGCCAGAATTCTGGAGACCTTTTGGATTTCTGCCATTTGTCTACAACGTAATGTGTGTAATAATTAAGCAGTCTTACCTCTGCCTTCATCAACACATTTGTTTGATCTTTCTAATCAGACAGGCCCAGTTAGCATTTGTAAATTCCTATGCAGCTCTAGAGAACGTGTACTTTTTGCAGGAAACGCAGTGCAGACAAGGGTGGCTGAAAATCGTATAAGCTTAAAACATAAACTAATGTACTGTGAGTATCCCGAGTTGAAGGCACCAATAGACAGATACGTTTTCATTATGTATACATGGCAAAAACCTTTTAACTGTTGACTCTAATACAGATGTTTTTAAACTTAATCCTTCACATTGCTTTTATTTGTGGTCCATTACATCTGTGAAAATTGTAAAAGGTTAACAAATCATTATATGCTCTCTACAGGTTGAATTGAAGACTCAAGCTGCAAAGAAATAAGAAATTAAATCCCCTTTTTGTATAAAGTTACAGCTTCTTATGTGGACTTGTTCTAAGTTGTTTAAGAGCTGGAGCTACAGCAGTGTCTATTCATTTCACTATTTCCACCAAATGTATAGACACCCAATTTTGAACCTCTCTCCACTGCTGAAAATGTTCTAAAGATGACATTGAAAAACAACCAAAAAAAAGAAACTAGATTTACAAAAAGGAGTTGGATTTGCAAACCAATATTCTGATCCCATTTTGAAGTGATGAGTTGCATAAGAGTATGTTATTTATCACTTAAATTTTAGACGCAGCTGCAGTTTTCTGTTCAGAGTCTGTGAGTAAATGTGGATGTTGGCAGCTCCTAGAGATTAATGTCCAAGCAAGGATGAATTCCAGACTTCTTATTATTGCTCAAATGTTCTTCTTTATGGAAAAGATAACTTAAACACAGAAATTCACTAGCGTAAGCAAAGAGGAAGTTTTGGAAAGTCTGTGACGAAGATGTCCTGTTGTATCGCACTTACCTTAATGAGTCAGCGTGGGATGTGTTGTTTCGAGATTGATCTCCTGTAGGTTATTAGGATTCCTTAGGTAACATGTAATTCAAAAAATGTTGTGTTTCAGGTCTTCACCAAAATAAATGTTTTGATCCAGGTATTAAAATAAAATCATTTTGACAAAAGTGAAGCATATAGCTTCATTTGAGATGTATTTTTTATACTGTTTTGTTTATTTAATAAAATAAGTAAATGTTTAAATAGGATGCTGTTTAAATAAAATAAGTATTTATACATTTTAAATCTTGAAATTAAATGTTGGATTCTTCAGAGTTTTCTTCAGTGTGATGGTGTTAACCAGAACAATTTTTTCAAATTTGTCAATTTTACCAGTGTTTGCATAACTTCAACTTAGTACCGCTTTAATGAATAAAAAGTTGGAATAAAAGTATTTATCATGATGATAGGGAAGTTCATAATAAGATATCACCATGCAGCCTCACATGACTTTTCATTTTAACTCACTTATCAAACAAGAATGGACACAGTCAAATAAGAATTCAGAGAGACGGTGCATGTGTTGGGTAGGTAGCCAACAGGAAGAACGTTTTCATGTAAGCAAATAACATTCCAGTCCCTTGATAATTTCTCACTGTTTTTTGAAAATAAGTTGAAAAAACACTATTGTTTGCACAGATATACTTAAGAGAGATTTGTATTTAAAATCTAAGTTGCATCAGATATGATTTTTTTCAAATTGTTCTAATCAGAGGAGAATCAGAATGAAAAAGATAAAAATAATTGGTAAACAACCAGTTTCAGGCTACAAGGTCCCAGCAGGTAATCACATACAAAGAAGATTATTTATGGGTGCAAGCCTGAGAAAATACAGCAGTCATCATGTGCTACTGAGAAGTAATGCTTACAGAGACTCATGCCCTAGACACCTAAAGTGGGGTGCCAAAGACATTGTTTTTCAAAAACAGGGGAAAGGTCGACACCACGTTTAGTGGGTCCAAGTTTCAGCAGCCCTTCCCATATACCTGTTCTGCTTTACCCCCAGCTCCTTGGCGTGGTCCTCCCCCAGGCTGGCAGAGGAAGGAGCTCCCATCACAAAAAAAACTTAGTTGGAAGTTTGTCTTTGTGTGCTTTGGCACTGAGAGGGCAGTTCAGAGCTGTTGATAAAATTGTTATTGTTACGGACATAGTTAATAATACAAAGGAACTTTTAATTGCCAAGGGCCTGTACTTGAGAGCTTTATTTAGTGGTCACAGGGGGACAAGAGTCACCGCATATCGCTTATATGATTTCACAATGAGAATTAAATATTTCATATGACTTGAAAATTGCTACAGCTGATGTTTGGAGAAGTAACACAAAAAAAAAAAAAAAAAAAAGAAAAAATCCTGGGGCTTTCTTCCAAAATGTAACGTCACACACTTCGTACATGGCCAACAAAACACTCAGACAGCACTCAGTCACTCAGTCATGCCTCAGAATGTGTCTTTGAATTCTCATAGTAACCTCTGTACTACTATTCACCAACTGTTTCTGAATTTGAAACTTGGACTAAATTGTCAGGAAGAACAAGAAGTAAGTATGTCTATCTGTTTTTAATTTCTTACCTTTATTAAAATTATTTCACATACTTTTTATATAAAAAAAGATCTTTTGTGCTCTCAGTTCTGATATGTGCAGTCTAGTCAGAGATTCCCTTTCTTTTTCACCATGAAACTAACTCTGAAGGTCAGGAGCAGTTCTCTCTAGTTTTGTAAAAACATTATTCATTTTATGAAATTTCTTTATAGCTGAACATGCTTGGCTCATTGCAGAATTTTCTCTTTATTTACTTCTAAGATTGTTCCCAAAGCTCAAGTTGTATTTTTTTAGTGTTTCCAGAACACATGTTCCTAACTGAGTAATATGTATTAATAGTAATAATGGTAATAGTTTCATTGTACATGAAAATTAATCAGAAATGAGTTCAAAGTAGGAAAAATATGTCATTTATTTGCATAAAAGATGACTGGAATGTATTAAGTACATAAATTGAAAACCATTCGTGTGGCTAATTGTCCATTAGACTAAATACTTAAAAATACTTACAGAAGAAAATTGCCCTTGAAGAAGAAATTAAATTAAGTGACTGAAAATGAATTGCATTTTCTGTCAGGAAGACATATGGAGCTCTAACTTTATAAAAGGCCTGTTGCTTGTGGTAGTGCTCGGACATTGGCTAACAGACTCTGAAGAAATTTTCCTGATGACAAACTCTACAGAAACTTCATGTACAGTTGCTAGCTGACCAGGAAGTCAGATTTAGCTGTGGTTAGAATCTAAGTTGCCATGGAAAGTAAATATTCCTGAAGTTTTTGGGTTGGCCCATCATGAATGAATTTGTGACTCCCAGCCCACAAATCACATACAAAGTGTGCAAGGTGACTGGAGTAAACTGTTAGCAATAAAGGATCAGAAAATGGGCAAGCAAGGAAAAGAAGCACTTCTTCCTCTGTATTTAGTAAAAGTAATAATTCTGTTTACAAAAGGAAATGTTTAACTGATATCTTTCTTTTACATTATTGTTGACGTAAGATGTTACAGATTTTCTCCCATTACTCTGACACTGTAGCCAGCCTCCTGCTATAAAAAGGTTAGATTCCTGCTGTCTCACAAACAGCCTCTTGCTGTCTCACAAGTAGCCTCTTTGATGCTACTCATCCATTTATTTGCTTTATATATCTTCTCTGCAGTTTTAGATCCTCCAAGTTATCTTAGTTTGCATGAGACTGTCAGGGAACTAGATAACATTCAGACTTGTGAGGGAAGATGTTCAAAGCCATAGAGCTGTGCTGAGTTGTAGCCCAGTTCCCTGACAAGACTTCCAGCTTGAGTGAGTTTATGAACTCGGATAAAACTTTGCTGCTCAATTCTGCAATGATGAAAAATGTTCTGTGCATTAAGTACCAACTTGCATGATGTGGAAATAATATTAGTACTTGACTAATTGCTAGAGGCATCACGGAGATAAGTATTGCAAGCTGCTCAGACACAGACATCAAGGTTGTACATATATGTAAAAGAGATGAACAATGGTCATAAACGGTCTCTTCAGAAACTCCATCCTTAGCTATCTCCTTGGTGTAAAAATACAGAAACTGAAAGAGCAGAGTTAGGTAGCTGTAGCAGAAAGTTAACATCCAGGATGACTGATTGCAAAATATTGATTTTTTTAAATGTGTTTTTATGTGATTGGCATGCTCCACTTGGATATGAAATATTAGATGCCACCACAGGCTCAGTAATGTCTTGCCCATCAGAACGATTCTAAGACTGAATGCCTGTAAAAAACAACATGCAGGTACTATGGTCCTGCAGGACAACACCAGGAGAATAAAGTCACCGCAGGAGGCACCTCTGGCAAGCCAGTGGAATTTTACGGGGGGATAATGTTTTACCCGTGCTCTCATTCCTGCACAATCTCGCACAGTTACCAGAGACAAATAAAGGTATTACAAACGCTATAAAACCCTAAATGCTTTGGAGGCTGGTGCTGCCTCTCTCCAGCTGAACTTAGATGAAATTTTTGAACTGGAGAAGAGTGCTGTGAATTTGGAGCTGCAGAAGCCTTCCCTCCAGGCAAGATTTTGAACATAAGATTTCAGAGGAGTCAGTGTTTTATTATTACAAATGCTGACATGTGAGGGCAATAAGCTGTCTAACAGTAATTTTGAACCCAAAGTTCAGGATGGGAGGAACTGAAGGGGAACAAAAGAATGCAAAAGTTAAGCAAACAAGTGATACACACAGAGTGAGTAGCATTCCCAGTTCTGAGGAAACAGGCATCATCCTGTTAAAGTTATACATAGCATGGAAAATAAGAGTAAAAGAAAGGGCAGGGAAGGGTGCAAAGCTAGCTTTGTGTCACCAGCATGACTCCCACTATTCTCAGGGAGCTGGAATTCACCCGTTTCTGTTTCTGTCACCAGTCTGGAGGAGACA
Organism: Pelecanus crispus; assembly: GCF_030463565.1. Lineage (NCBI taxonomy): Eukaryota > Metazoa > Chordata > Aves > Pelecaniformes > Pelecanidae > Pelecanus > Pelecanus crispus. Next base: position 58,041,772 of record NC_134648.1, read on the forward strand.
TACAAAACTACTTATGCTAAATTGGCACTTTCCTTGCTCCATGCCACTTTAAACAATGGCAGCAAAGAGAGGAAATTTCACAGGATGTACAGGAAGTTCCATCCTCTCCAATACCGGGAACACTTCTCACTATTGCATATACAAAGCATGGATTGATCTAGCCTATATATCAGTGAGCACTAATAAAGAATTTCCAGCAGTTAAATGTTTGTTACACCACTGATAGGAGACAACCATTAGCATTTTATGCCTCTTTTTTGCAGTCCCTTTCTCTCATTTCGAAGACATCTCCTGTTCACTTCAGAATTTAAAAAAAATGACTGAAACGCCTCTACTGAATGTTCCCTCCTCAAACCAGAGTGAAAACAAGAGCAACTCAACTATTTGCCCAGACCTGAATGACTGGTGGGAAATCGTGTACTGTATAGTACCCAAGTGTATCAACACCATCTGCGTTATTGGAATGCTTGGAAATGTATTTGTCCTCTTCACTTACTCACTGCACAAGGACCCCCTGAAGACAGCTGAAATCTACCTTATGAACCTAGCTGTTGCTGATCTTGTCTTCCTCACGTGCCTCCCTTTCTGGGCAGAGAACATCAGGAATGAATTTAACTGGCCATTTGGCAATTTGCTTTGTCGTAGCACCAGCGCATCCATCAGCCTAAACACGTTCACCAGCATCTACTTGCTAGTGGCGGTCAGCGTGGATCGCTATTTGAGTTTTGTTCATACCTTGAGCCACAGAGGGATACGGAGCAAAACTATGGCCAAACAGATCTGCTTGCTCACCTGGTTCTTCAGCACCCTTCTCAGCATCCCAACCTTTACGTTTCGGACTGTGAAACACTTTCCCCAGTGGAATATTTCAGCATGCACTTTAGACTTCCCCAACCTATCATGGGTAACAGCTGAAAGGCTGGTATTAAACACAGTGGGGTTTGCGTTGCCATCTACAGCAATCATCTTCCTTAATCTCTCTATCATTCACTCCCTAAAAAAACAAGCAAGAGAACGAAGAGCACTCAGAACAGAGAGTTGCAAGGAGCACAAAGGCACAAAGGCTACCAGGTTGATCTTCATGGTGGTACTGATGTTTCTTTTGTGCTGGACTCCTTACCATTTTTTTGTATTCCTCAATGTATTACACCGGACAGAAGTGATCAAAGGCTGCTTCTGGGACGAACTGCTCAATTTTGGTGAGCAGTTTAGTTATACTTTGGCTACCACCAACAGTTGCATTAACCCTGTGATTTATGTCTTTTTTGGGAAATGCTTCAGGCAAAAGGCTTTAGAAGTGTTTTCACAGATTATTCCCTGTGGATTTCCTTTGAGCTGGGTGTCATTCAAAGAAAAGTCTTCATATTTCAATATGTTTCCAGTCAGGAGTAGTTTAACCTAATCATTCTTCATTTTGATATTACAACTTATTTCAAACGGCATTAAAACTGAATACAAATTGCTTATTTGTCCTCAGGTTTGCTTTTCTTTTCTGTGTTATCCATCCAAATACATAACATGATGCCGGATTTTTATAACAAATGATCTAACCTGTCTTATCAATCATCAGTGATTTGAAAGAAATATCTTTGACAAGATAGCAGAAGTCTGGTTTCTTTATGGAAAGCCATAAACTGGCTGAACACATCACTGCATTATATCTGTGATGACAGCTACTATACCACCAATAACACTATACAGCAAATTACAATGTGTATTACTGAGCAAATATGAGCTTAATCTTCAGCTGATAGGTACATTTGAGCAATTATAGAATAGCTCCAGTTATTTTTAACAATATCTCAAAAGGTTTGCATTTTCACAGTATCATATGGAAAATCTGAATCATTTTTTATGCATTTCAAATATATTCAGCACACAAATACTGTACAAGACAATGTACCACAAAGAAAGTGTACATAAGCTGCAAAAAAAGCAAAGCAACCCAGTATCCTCCTCGAAATCTGACTTTTTTTTTTGATCCAGTAAAATGTTACACAATTACTCATCAAGTATGTAAAGGTTCTTTTTATTTTTTATATATGAAAATATCAGTGATGGCCATTTATACAATATTATTTTGGAATATTTTTCATATGAGGCAAATCCTTAGATATGTATTTATATTTTTATGAATCAAAATTAAGAAATTGCATAACATCCCATTTTACACCATAGTCTTGTTCTTTCTTATGTTTATTTTGTAGTTTGCCTCTTTCCCTGTTCCTTTAGGGAAAAGCAAATATATAGTTCTGTGATTAAAAATCCTTGCTGCTACCAGAATACAAACTCTGGTGGTAGCAGTAGTAGTAATAACGACATAACAATAACACACCAGACAGGACATAAGAAGAAGGAAACTTCTTTTCCATCACAGCCACAACTGCAGAATAGTCTTAAGACAACTGAGACATCTGTTCCCATAACTATAGAAGTATGTGTACATGCAGACATGGAAGAAGACAGGAGATATACTTATAGTGCAGCCTGTTCAGCCAGAAAGATAATGAGTACGGAACGGGGCATGCAAGCACACCATTTGTATAACAGTTTATTTAATTATTGATTATACAGCCTATTCAGTCTTGTAGTCACTGTAACAGTGCTGCATTTTCTGCAGTTCTTTTTAGTGTTGCCATTTTTAATATGGAATTAATCTCTTATTTAATTATAGAAATCTGCCTGTTCAACCTCATTGCACTAAGATTAGTGTTCATTTTTAATGATCCCCCCAAACTTTTTGTATCTGAACAGTGGAAGCCTTTTGAAGAGTTAATAGTCTATCTTCCTGCAATGATGGTTTAAGAATTACAGGTGGATTAAGGGATCAGGGAGGAAGAATCACTCATAGCTTTATTAGTTTCACTCCTTCTGTGAGAAGCTTTTTTTAAAATAAATGTCAGGGTTAGATATTAACATTCACAACATCATGTGAAGTCCAGTCATCTGAGATCAAAAACTTAATTCCAGCCTATTGTAAACTATTACACACTGCATTTATTTAATACATCCCCAGCTGAATCCTTAATTCAAAAAACTTCCAAGCAGAGATATTTTCTTGGGGGGGGGGGGGGGGGGGTGGGGGGGGTGGTGGTGGTGTGAAGCTGAAATAGCAATAAAAGTGTATAAACAGAAGTGCCGCTATGCATGGGGACCTTAAAAGGGAAAAATATCTTGTCCATGTTATGTAATGTACACAAATACAGGGAAAAACATTTCTTGAACACTGTGGCATATTTAGGGTATGAGCTAATAGATTGAAAATCAGTCTGAAACCTGGAATCAATGGAAAGCCTCCCATTTACTTCAATGGGCAAGTGACAAGGACTTTCATGAAAGAGCTGCTTCTATTTTACATGTGCACAACTGTCAGGAAAAACATCTGTAGTTTAAATACTGCTTCAAGCCACTTAACAGAGTCTTGCAAATCAATGGATTTACTCTCCAATATGAATGTAAGTAAATGAAAGTATTTTTTATCCATGAAGTAAAAATTGATCAGCTTCTCTGATTACTGATTGTGTGAGCTGTATTAATATAGAAAAATATGAAGAGTAAATGCCATTTACTCCACAGCAAATGCGAAATTCTATATTTAATCAGAAATAATCCACTGCACAGAGACAGGGTGCCGAGTGAGAGAGTAAGAGCAATTCAGCAGAAAAGGATCCATAGATTAAAAGTTGAACATGACCCAGGAGTGCCATGCTGTTTCCACCTTGAAGGTGTATATGACAGCAGGTAACGAACTTAAACTGTAGCAAGGGAGGCTCAGGATAAGCATTAATAAAAACCTTCTCCTGGTAAAGCTAGTGATAGGCTGCCTGGGAGAGAACCCAGCACGGCAGCAATGGAAGCCCCTGGGACCACTTTAGACAGCCATTGTTGGGGACGGTATGAGCGTAGTCAGTTCTGCCCCAGCACAGGGGAGCATTTTTAATGATGGGCATCCCTCCACTGACTCTTTCTCTTGTGGTCAATAAATAAAGTTTCCTTGTTTGCACTTTCAGGGTGCTTCACCTATCACCTTTCAATCAGTACTGAAATGTCAGCTCTGATAGCCAGTCAACCAATACTGCCAGACTCCACTGCCCATGGGTTGTTCTTTTCAATAAGCACCCTTTTTACCTTCTCTCATGTTACTTTTCACACTCTCAATAAACATTGTCAAGTGTTAATCATTAAAAAACTTCTGTGCTTATACCAATCTCCTAAAGATCTTTTAAAAGATACCAATCTTTTATAGGCAAGATCCCAGCTCTCTAAGAGCTTGCAAGTATAATTTAACTTGTTCTCCTCATCCATCTGCATTGAATTAGTATATTTTATATTTTAATTATACTTTCTCTAGGACAAGGACTATCTTTTTGTTATCTGTTCAGGTCATACTTAACGCCCAGCTTAGTCTTAGTTTACAATATGGCCCTGCTTGCACTAGTGCAATAAAGTGACATTTAGGATTCACTGAAACCCATCTCAAGGAATAATGCCACCTGGACTTGCATTTGCAGTATCAAAACATTTTGACAAGCTATTTCAATTTTAGAAACTTTAACTGTAGAGATAGATAGTTCTTATATCAGATTCTGCCTTTGGAAAAAAAAAAAAACAAACACTGCCCCCACCCCCACCCCCCCCAAAAAAAAAGCCAAAACAAGCTCATCGATTTCTAAAACTGAAGCTAGAAGACATCGATCCCTAAAAATAAAGACAGAAGCATTTTCAGAGATCTATAGCCACATGGGCTTCTAGCCTGCCAGGAGTCATCTTCCTGGGAAGAGAGCTATTTGTCATCCCTGTGAAAATCATATGAAAGCAAGTAAAAATGTTGACTCTTAGATGGAAGAAAGTAGTCTGCATGCAGTACAGACGTGCTAGAGCTTTCAGCAGCCAGATCCCATTCTCACAGAGATGCTTAAACCCTCCAGAGTTGCCTGTGACAGGATTTCACAAGAGACCTGATGACAGAGCAACAGGACCCATTTCACTGCCTGTGGGTGGCTGTGGGACAAGGGTGGTGGATGGCAAGGAAGCTGCTTGCTCATGTTCCTAGTGAGCTGCTTTGTGCACTCCCAGCAGCAGGAAAGAACAAGCGACAAAAGCTGTGCCAGACCGCAGGACCAGAATCAGACTGGGGAAATGGGGCTGTGGCTGGAGGTTAATGGTGAACAGAGAGGTATCTGACTGCAGACTGGGAGTCAAGAAATGGAGGAGAAGACTCAGGGGAGAGAAGAAACTACCAGACTTTCTGTCAGCCAATTCCCAGTGCAGAACTGTGTGGAGGAGCAGGGAGGTCATATTTGACCTAAGACTATCCCTGGACTCTCAGTGTGGCCTCCTTCAGTGTATGAGTTATAATACAGTCTTATATGACTAAGCTTTGAGTTTCCAACATTGCAGCTTAACCACTTCTGATTTAGCTTTGTGTCACTTTGCCTTATGTGGTAGAGAAACAGACTTACATAAACCAAACCGTACCCTCAAGAAACTAAATCATCCATCCTGCATATTAAAGAAAAACAACAGTATTGATAATACACACCCTGCCTGGAATTTTACAGAAAGAAATCTTTGAAACAACATATAATTAAACTGGAAAAATTGCTGCAGTGAGATTGTACAGAGACAAATGAGTCAGTCTACCATATATAATCATAACTGAAAAGATTAGAAGAAATTCTAAAAGAAGAGCATTTAGGAAGAATATTGTCATCAGCACAAATGTAGGAAGGAACATCCCCCTTTCCTTGTAGCACAGTAGGGTGCCTGACAACAGTAGACATCACCCTTGGTTACTGGAAAGGAGGGGTCAAAACAACTTCATCATAGAAGAGTAAGGCAGGGCTTTGGGTCCGTCAGGAGGACAGGAGAAAGGCAGAACTGGGGATTCAAAAAAGTCCTACTCTGTCAGCTCAGGGCACATAGAGAATAGCTGGAAACACAGATCCCCTGTGCTGGACCATGCAAGAGCAGGTTTTGGGGTTTTTTTTCTAAGGGAATTTGAAGCTTGAAGGCAAAACAAGCCCATCTGAAAAGCATGCCAGCTTATCTTAGTTACTCTGGTGTTTTAGCTGTTTTTTTCTTTGAGTTTTCAGTAGTTGCTCTTCATTGCCAAGCCTGTTATTTCACACATGACTGAGAGTCAAATCCTGAGTATGTTTCCCAGCCTACTGGGTTAAATAAGGGACCTGCCTCCTCTTTCCCTAGCCCCGAACAATAGAGAGCCCTTGCAACTAGTATGTTTCTCCCTGGTGGAGAATGGCCATGGACCCATTTAGTCACAGGTGTCATGCCCTACTTTAATTCTCCAAAACACACTGCATTGCAAACACCCATCACAGTGACCAAGAGAAAATGTTAGCAAAGCTCTGCTCCAAAGGAGGAGTGAACACCTTCTCCTTTCTTTCCTTTTTTATTGCTGTTGCAAAAAGGGACAGTCTTGCTGGATGAGTTCATTCTGCAGGTGCACACAAAGAACCAGGATTTGACCCATTCTTGAGTTTCACCTTGGTTATTGAGCATGGCTTGAACAGCTCCAACTGCCTCTCAGGGTCAATCCATGGGCAGCAATGCATCATACTACCTCGTGTGAATGGTAAGAGGGGTAGTATGTACTTCGCTTCTCAGTTTCTGGTGGGAGAACCTTGTCCACACAACCTACTTTGGCCATGCTGTTGCCACAAATACAATAACTATCTTGTGCCATCAAGCAGTGGTCATGGGGGTTATTAAATGACATGACACAGTAAAAAGGGATCAATGAATTCAAAACTTCCTACTTTTAAAGCATGTGTGTGGCTTGTTGCAGTGCATTCTACAGGAAAACACCTTAGGAAGCAATTGCTCAAGAAAACCCTCTTCTGCCATCTTAATCTTGTGCACCGCATGTTTGTTCCAGCAAATTTTCACTGTCTGCTAGTGATATTTTCTTTCAGGAGCTGAGACATATTCTCCATCATCAATCTAATCTACAGCTACAGCTGGGAGAGATGTTCTATTCTGGGAAGTAATTCACACACAGAAAAGTTCACATTTGGTTTCATGCATTGCTATTTATCTGTTTCAACTCCTGCACAGCAAATCCCCAGCCACACATTAGAAATGAACCCAGCCACCATCATTTCCTACAGGAAGAGATGGAATAAGTCTCACATCCATCACACAAGACTAACTCAACAGATAAACTGCAAGGTCCAAATCCTGAAAAAACTTCTCAAATTGTCCCAGTAACTTTCTGATGTATGGACAAGTGTACATGTCAGGTAGATATGGGGTGAGAAATGCTCATCATCCAGCACTAGGAAGAGAATAAGTAGAAATATTTAACCTGTAGCCTCAAGCACTCCATATCTGAGTGACAGAACTGTTCTATGAATAACAGGTTACAGGCCAAAGCCTCACCTCATGTACATCGCAGTAAATTGAAATTAGTGGAGCTATACTTGTACCAGCCAAAGGGCTAGTCCTGAACAGAGATAGTGACTTTCAGTGCCTATCATTACACCATTTAAAAGTCACTATAATTTTTTCAAAGTCAAAAGAATTACATCAGTGTAAAGCCAGCATAATAAGCAAGAGTCTCCATCTATCTATTATTTTTTCTGCTATGCTTTTTAGCTATAAAGCTTCTGATAAAAACCTCACGTGACAAAACTGCTAGTGCACACTCTAGAAGTTATTGGGGGTGGTGGGGATTTGTCCTTTTGCAGGACCAATCATGAAGAGACAGAACCTGTTATCAGCTTCTAATGATAAAGTGAGACACCCTTAAGCTCAGTTTTGAAAAAGATAGGTAAATTCAAAAGAAAGCCAAGACTTTTTACTAATTTTAATAAATGGAGAAGCAGCTAAGACATTTCCAAAAAGGAGAAAAACAAGAAAATTTAAAGATCCAGCTGCCTATTCTGCAAAACTTTAGTCAGTCTCTCAAGAATCACAAGAAGCACATACTCTGAGTGAGGCCTCTTGCCAGCATTGCTTAACTTTATACACTGGTTGCATCCCAGCTTCGCAACATAGATGCCAGTAATTCGTAAGGCAGATCACACACAGCAAGAACATAAAACCTCTCTGACGTGGCAAGTGGTAGTCAGACAATGGGTGATGATACGTCTGATGGTAATTAACGTCCTACAAATATCCTTGTGTTTTAGGCATTATTGCAGATAAATAGTAATCTACTGAAACAGCTGGAATTATTTGTGAGAAGATGTTATGACGTTTAGCACAGTTTTGTCTCCTTCTGTCTTGCCTCAGACATTTGGATGTGAAGTGCTGCAAAGCACCACTGGGTGGGCTAAATACAGAGTTCTGCAACCATAAGAAAATTGCTTTGTGTAACATCATCAAATATACATCCAGGCAAACGTTCTTCTTCCCAGGATATGGGAGAAAAGAAATGCTCTGCTTTGTTTGGCAACAACTTCAGAGCTGTTAAATAATAACCCATCGCTACCAGGCTATCATGGAAAAGCTTATCATTGCCCTATTAACAGAAGAGGGAATTAATGATGGCAGAAGATTAATGCAACAAACTGAATTGCAGGTATATGGGAACATATGTAGATGCCATTTGTCAATCATATCAGAATTCCTACAGCCAGCCCTGCAGTACTCTTCATGACTTGATAATAAAGGGGAGAGAGAAGTAAATTCAAGCTAATGGAAAAATACCTACCAGAAGGAAGTTCCAGGAAAGAAAAAGTCTTTCTTTTATCAAAGGACTTCTAAGTGTGCATACTACTGAAGCTTTGCACATCCTAAAATTTAAGGCAATTCTTTGCTAAATTGTCACCACAGATCAAGAGTAACATTCAGGTGTTCAGTGATGCATTAAAGACACACATTTTCCTTCCACACATGGCCTTGTTTACACCAAGACTTAGTCTCTTTTCTTAGGCCTACCCAATACACGCACTTTAGTAGCCCAAGGGGAGAGGATAGTGGTCTAACTACCAAATGTACAACCAGTATTTCAACTCCCCTAAACCACGGAGCACCAGCTCTGATCTCAGCTATACCCACTCTGCTCAGCCCTTTGGCTTTCTGCAGCAGCTGTGTTAGCACCACTCAGCTGACCTTGAAGGTTTTCTTTCAGCAGTAAGATTGTGGTCAAAACTATTCTAGTGGCTAAGGAACAAGTGTGTTTTCTGAGAGACAGTTTCAGTTCTCACCCCTGCTACAGCCTTTTTTTAAAAAAAAACTTAGAGAAATCCTTCATTTCCATAATTATTTCTAAAATAGCCTTGCTAAACTGGATTGCTCTGGTTCCCAGAGTCTTCTCAGGAGCCAGCACCTCTCAGGTGCCAAAAATTTACCTTACCTGCTGAAGGCATGCTGCATTCATGCTGCTTAGAAACTCCATTTGCCCTGAGGCTCGGTGGTGTCAGAAGGTCTCCAAGGAGCCCACAAGAAACAGCATCAAGCACCCAAGGGAGCCAAGCCCTCACTATGGGGGAAGATGGGATAGCTTGATAGCTGGGGATCTAACTGCAGCTTTGTAGGCTGCTGTAAGCTCCACGTGCAGCCTGGGTTTGCTCCTGAAGGTACCAGCAGTCACCCCAGAGGTGACCCCTAGGTAATTTTGTTTTGAGGCTGCTGTGATCAGCCCTATAAATAGCAGGGTCACTGGCACCAATATGTTTCAGGTCACCGTCAACTGAATTATGCTTACAAATTTCACAGATGTCTTGTAACACCTAAAACTAAAATAGTCATATGATATTCAGATACTATAATAACTGAGGTTATCAAGTACTTCATCTAGACTATAAAAGCCAAAACTCTACCCATTGGCTAAAGCATACAGCACTTACTTTAAGTGTGGAGTTCTTGCCCAAAACTTCCCCACAATTCATGTCTTGCTGGTTGTTGCATCCTGAAAGGTGGCTGCATTGCTGTTGTTTTCCTTCTCATGTGCTGGATGTAGAGTATTTACAGGTTTGTATTTACTAGTAAAATATTAGCCAAATAAAAGAATCATTCATATGTCTTACTGTGAAAATAACCATTTACTTGGAATAGCAGGACAAAAAGCTATCTCCATTAGAATTAATCATATCTTGTCTTTCACACTATGGCAAAAATCAAATATCCTTCAAGTACGCTGCACGTTATCCAAATAATAAGTCGTCGTCTAAACAGCACATGATGTCCCTGAGAAACTACACAAAAGTACCACTGATTGATCACTTTAAAAGCAGTAGTCCATGGACAAAGCATGTAAACCAAGGGCACAGTTTCGGTAGAATAAAATTAGCTGTGTGATGTTAGACCTACATTGTTCTTCCTGCCCTGCTCTGCTTCACTTCCAGGCATTCTACACAACCCATCCTGTTTATTCGGATGAGCTGTGAAGGGTCTAGAAGAGTTATTCTGGGATACTGTCCCAGACTTTTGGGATACTGATATGAAACACAACTCCCTTCATGCATTGGAATCTTTGGTCTTTTTTCAGTTTCTCAGGCTAATATCAGTGGAGTTATCTTGTGCCCTGATTTTAGTGAAACACTTCCTTGTTGTCATGGTTTAGCCCCAGCCAGCAATTAAGCACCACGCAGCCGCTCGCTCACTCCCCCTACCCCAATGGGATGGGGGAGACAATCAGAGGAGTAAGAGTGAGAAACACTCCTGGGTTGAGATAAGAACAGTTTAATAATTGAAATAAAGTAAAATAGTAATGATAATAGTAACAATAAAATAGTAATAATAATAATGTACAAAGCAAGTGATGCACAATGCAATTGCTCACCACCCGCCGACCGATACCCAGACAGTTCCCGAGCAGCGATCGCTGCTCCCTGGCCAACCCCCCCCAGTTTCTATACTGAGCATGACGCTGTATGGTATGGAATAGCCCTTTGGGCAGTTTGGATCAACTATCCTGGCTGTGTCCCCTCCCAGCTTCTTGTGCACCTGGCAGAGCATGGGAAGCTGAAAAGTCCTTGACTAGCATAAGCAGTACTTAGCAACAACTAAAAATATCAGCGTTTATCAACATTCTTCTCCTATTAAATCCAAAACACAGCACTATGGCAGCTACTAGGAAGAAAATTAACTCTATCCCAGCCGAAACCAGGACAACAAACTATTGTCCAGTTCAATATATCATTTTCTGATGTGTTGGACAGTACTGTATCCGGTCATGTTGTGGGAGACGTATCTGAAGTCCCCGGTCACTGGTGGAGATAGCCTGCAGTAGTAGATAATAGCAGCTGATGCCCTTCAGCAGGGCTCCTCAGTCCAGCCGCACAGCCTCTCTCCTACCCCGTGATCAGGAGCACTATGCACAGCCAGCCACGTTTGGCACATGCTGGCCTGGAGCAGGGGAGGCCCTGCAACTCTGCAGTAAGGTACTAGCCTAGTGGCTGAGAACCGGGAGACAGGAGCCAACAATACAAGACAAATGTGATGGACTAATCAAGCCATCTTCCTTATAGGAAACACCAGGATTATCTTCCTAGATGTCCAAAATGTCTTCTTTTTGTCACACAAGCCAACTGGGAAATACCTTTGTTTGCCCAAGGTTATTGCTATATGAAGTGACATTTTCTGTACATCTTTCAGGAGCAAACAAGACGGCAAGATGCACTCAGTTTCTTGAATGTTCTCCTATGGTATGAGGAGAAAGGCTGAACAGCTCTGATGCTATTAATCCAACTTAGAGTAAGGTTAATAACACTTACTAGGTATTAGTGATAAACTCATTCCATAACACTGTGTTACAGAGAAAATATCATCTGTTTTGAGAAAAATTAGTGTATGTTACCAGAAGCTGTCAGCAAAAAAAATGTTTCCTCTTCGAAAAAAAGCAGTAGAGATATGAGAATATCTTTGTCACTCTAACTGAAGACAGTTTTGTACTCATGAAAGAATTCCGGTGTGACACTTTTAAAATATAGACATGGTTTCACAGAATCATCATTTCTTACTGTCTTCTGCTGTAAGATATTACTGAGTTACTTGCTATACCTTAGTAACGCACACTGTAAAGAGTCAAATAATTGCTTTCCTCTTCCTAGATGTTCTCTTATTTGTACAGTTTTAAGGATTATTAACGTGAAGGATATTTCTGAGAGATACTTTTTGTTATTCGGCTTATCCAAATTATACTTCCTTAGGTGATAGAAAAAGCTATGGCATGAGAAAAACTTCTCTGGCACAGCAAGGAAATTAGACAAACAGCTTCATCCAAAAATAAAGCAGCAGTAAAGACACAGAACATGTTAATGAAATTCTCTATCATATGCTGCTACCACACAACAAAAGTTGTGTATCTTATAAGTAAAGCACTTAGGAAGGTCATATTTGGTAACGGCAACGAAGGTGAAGGACAGCCACACAGTTCAACGTTTGGGAAATGATGTGTGTATCATGGAAGGGAAGGTTAAATGAGTCACAGCTTGGCTGCGAGGCCAGGGGCTGTTGGTGGTGGGCAAATCACTCCTGTCGATATGTGCTACTCCATCTGACATCGGGTCGACGACTGTGTTTCCTTGGTGAAAAAAGCTAGGGAAGTAAACAGCAAGAGTCAGAAAACTGGAGGAGTTGGCCCCTCTTGTCAGCCTGGGCGCTGAGACAGCCAGCAGTAAAAAGACTGTGTGGCAATAATTATATACAGCCATGTAATCAGAAATTATCCTCACATCACAAACCCATTAAGAGCAGTAAATGAAGGTAGGGCAGACAATGGAAGTTGTTGCATTTGTTTGCTTTCTGCCATCTGACTTTTCAGTGTTATTTGCATTATTTTGCTATAAATAGTTTCTGTATATATGTATACATATGGAACTAAGACTGCAATACCTTTTAGTGTTTAATAATCTATTTCTTCTAAAGGGAAATGGGGAGAAGCTACAGTGCTCTGCAAGGCAAATATTTTCTAATTCATGAGGTCTGAAAAACATTTTATTGCAAATTACCATTTGCAATATTCTAGGGCATTAAGTCTTCCTCCCTCCACATATACATTACAATAAATACACTAAATTTCTCTTCCAGCAAATTTGTTTGTAGTAACTTCTAACATAACTGACTGCAATTACTGTCTGATACTGAATTATAACAAGATTGATCAGTTTGATTAGAGTTGGTGAACTGTTTCTAGACAGGCATTTTATTTGAAAAATACAGCCACTTCTTTCCTCACCAAATATCTACAGGATGATCGTGCTTTATGTGTTTTAAATCCTCGTTGTTTGAAATTATGCAGCAGATAGTATGTATTGCAGCATACTAAAGAACGATTAACCCTTTAATCTTGCTGTGGCAGTTTCAGCTGCTGATTTTCAGTGTGGACACACATCCAAGGTGCCTACTTTCATTTATCCTCCATCACTCGGGATACTTGCAGACCCACTAAGAAAAGTCTCATGCACTCTTTTGGCAGGAGCACCCTCCCACAGGAGTAATCAGGTCACTTCTTTCAAACCAGCTTGTGAACAAAGTTTTGCTGCCAGAAATGTTGGGGGCTGCAGGGAGGAATATGGGAAAGAAAAGGTAGCTCCTTTGCCTCGCTAAAGACCAGGCTTTGCTGGATTAGTAGCAGCCCCTGAAGCTGCTCTGCCTCTGTGGTTCAGGTGGACACTTCTGCTGGTACCTAGCCAGGTTTCTTCTGCTCGACCTCATTGAAGGAGCTTCTCTCTCTCCACTGGGTCTACAGACATGGAAATTAATTCAGAGTTTAAGTCTGGTTTTGCAGCAGCACTTACCAAGCTGGAGGAGCTGCTATCCTGAGCTATTAAAATATTGACATTGATTAGGGGCTTTTGTTGAAATGCATCTCTCTTCAGTCTCAAGGAAAGGCTGTGTCTCATATTTTGCTTGCTGCTATGTGCAGCTTGCGGTGTTGTTTGCCAAGTGTGTCTCAGAAAGAGTAATGATGTTTACAGTGCTTCATACATATTTAGACAATATTTTCATGATAATCACATGTAGAATTCATACCACCCATGAGATGGCCTTCTCTGAGCAGAAAAGAAATATCTGCCAGTGAAAATTATTGGTAAAGCAATATAGAGCTTCATGAATGGCTAATTTCTCTACACCTTTTAAAATCGCAGTTGTCATTTATAAATTACAATTATACAATTGCAATTTATAATACATATAACAGAATTTCAAAATATGTCACAGCAGGTCTCTTGTGATGGAGCCTAGACCACTGCTGCAGAACTCTGTCCAAGGAGCATTGATTCATATCAATTTTTGACCTGTGTAAACTGACAAGCTAGAGACCTACTGTGTGCACTGCCACTGTGTGCATGCTCTTACTGGGAAGTCTGTGGGAGCTGTATTATGCCTCTCCCTCCTGCCCAGTCCTCCTAAACTTTAGAACTGCCCAGTGTAGCATGTGTTCACTGAGTTAAAGAGTGCAGCAATGCTGACATGGCCTCCTTGTACAATCCCAGTTCTTTTGCACATGTCCTGGTTTCGGCTGGGATAGAGTTAATTTTCTTCCTAGTAGCAGGCACAGTGCTGTGTTTTGGATTTAAGAGGAGAAGAATGTTGATAAACGCTGATGTTTTAGGTGTTGCTAAGTACTGCTTATGCTAGTCAAGGACTTTTCAGCTTCCCATGCTCTGCCAGGTGCACAAGAAACTGGGAGGGGGCACAGCCAGGACAGCTGACCCAAACTGACCATAGGGCTATTCCATACCATATGACGTCATGCTCAGTATAGAAACTGGGGGGAGTTGGCCAGGAGGCAGCGATCGCTGTTCAGGAACTGGCTGGGTATCAGCTGGTGGGTGGTGAGCAATTGCATTGTGCATCACTTGCTTTGTGTATTATTATTGCTATTATTATTATATTGTTATAATTATTATTACTATTTTACTTTATTTTATTTCAATTATTAAACTGTTCTTATCTCAACCCAGGAGTTTTTCTCACTCTTACTCCTCCATTCTCTCCCCCATCCCACTGGCGCAGGGGGGGTGAGCGAGCAGCTGCATGGTGCTTAGTTTGCTGGCTGGGGTTAAACCATGACAGCACACCTTCATATAAATCACATTACACACAGGCTGTCACCACAGCAACTCTGCCATCTTAGATTAAATGCTACTAGTATAACACACGACAATGCCACGGGGCAAGCCAGGTCCCTGGCCACCTACGCACTAATGAAACCATCACCAGAACTGCCTATCTCAGCAGTGAAACCACCAACAGATTATATATGGAACATACCATTCGAGTTAATGCACCTGAAAGAAAAATGAAGGGAAATTGCACTTAAACAGCAAAATGGAGGGACCAGAAATGGGATTCAGTAATGTCCAGATGAAGCTGAAACTCCCTGACCTATTCCAACCATTAAACTGCTTCACTCTCCTTGATGACCTGTATCAGGGAAAAACACCAAAGCATCAGACAGCTCCCAACATGACCTGCTTTATTAGACAGTCCTTGCCCGAGAGGTCAACTGACCCACTTGCTCACCCATCTCTCATTTGGATTGAAGGAGGATTGAAGGGCAAGACAAAGAAGCTTTCCTGAAAGGTAAGAGTTAAAGTACAGAGGCAGTTGTTGGGGATGGGTATAAGCATACTGGGGAAGTATAACATTCATATTTTTCTTTAAGATTAGATGAAAAGTCTTACTCCTCCTTTTCTCAGCTATTGCAATATCCCTTTCTGGTTACAATCTATTTTGGCTGCTTTAATTGTTCTGGAGGACTTGACCTAGTAGCCAGGCAGTAAACACCTGCACTCCATCTCTGTCCTCTGAAAATATCTGTATCACCCTCTTTAACTCTCTACCTCCTGAGATACTTCTGGCATCATTACTTCGGCCACAAATGGAGACCAGAGCTCTGTTAAAACACAGAAATTAACATTCAAAGCAGAAGCTTGTGATTCAAAGCAAGGTATGCTATCTCACAGGTACTCCTTTCCCAACCCTAGCCCTTTCAAAGGTATGATAGTGCTTTTAACTATCACATGCTGTCTAGTAGACACTTACCTAAGACTTGTGGATGTCAAGAGATCCTCAATATTTCTTTCCACCAATGCAGCAACGTGATATTGCTCTGTGCCAACAAGGTATTGTGCCACATTGTGCTGGAACTAAAACAACTGGTGCAAGACAAGTTGAATGAAGCCCAAGTAACTGATATTACTGCCTTCCCAAGGGTGAAGCAACAATGTTGTCAGCTCCTCAGAAAGGGAGGAATAAGTATCATTCATCAGCAACATTTGAGCTGTTTCAGGGAAAACATCAGCGTACCACAAAGGAACCACAGCGGAAAGCCTGTGTTTTATATGAGATATGCATCTGAGGCCTCAAGAGACGGGACAGAGGGAAGTAGAAAGACTGAGTGCATGAGCACACATGAGAGAGGAGCTGGGGGATTGAGAACGACTAAGGATATATGCTAGCTCACATGGTAACAGGAAAGGATGTAAATAATAACAACTAATAAAAGTTGTCCTTCCTGAAGAATCATAGAATCACAGAATGCTTTGGATTGAAAGGGACCTTTAGAGGTCATCTAGCCCAACCCCCCCGCAGTGAGCAGGGACAGCTTTAACCAGATCAGGGTGCTCAGAGCCCCATCCAACCTGACCTTGAAGGTTTCTAGGGATGGGGCCTCCACTACCTCTCTGGGCAACCTGTGCCCGTTCTTGACAACCCTAAAGGTCCCTTCCAACCCAAAGCATTCTATGATTCTATGAAAACAAGCCTTGCTAAAAAGATTGTCCCCATCTTTCCTATAGGTCCCCTTTAAGTACTGGAAGGTCGCAATAAGGTCTCCTCGCAGCCTTCTCTTCTCCAGGCTGAACAACCCCAACTCTCTCAGCCTGTCCTCGTAGGAGAGGGGCTCCAGCCCTCGGATCATTTTTGTGGCCCTCCTCTGGACCCACTCCAACAGGTCTATATTCAGAAATGCTGTTGCCAAGGGAGGTAGGAAGGTCTGTCAGCAGCTGAAGAAGCTCCTAAGGATATTTTGCATGCCTTTTGCTAAGTGCATACTTTATATGAGGCAAATACTTCAAATTGTTTTGTTTAAATATTTCAAAGTATTTGCTCCCTGTTCATAGATAAAAGATGAAGAAAGCAAACTTCCAAATGCAATTTTAGTAATCTTCTGAGATGTCAGCATCCTGCTTTATAAATATTCTGTAACCATAAGCAGATTGCTTCCAAGCAGTGTGCACCTGGGGCTAAAGTTCACATTACAGAATCACAGAATCATTTTTGTCAGAAGGGACCTCCTGAGATCACTTAGTCCAACCCTCCAGCTCAGGGTCAGCTACAGCAATTTGCCCAGGACCATGTCCAGTCATGTTTTTAGCATCTCCAGAGATGGAGACTCCACAACCTCTCTGGGCAACCTGTGCCAGTGCTTGACCACCCTCACAGTAAAACCATATTTTCTTACATTCAGATGGAATTTTATGTGTTTTAATTTGTGTTCATTGCCTCTTGTCTTGTCTCTGGGCACCATTAAGAGTCTGGCACTTTCTTCTTCATAACCTTTTGTTGGGTGTTTATACATGTCGATGAGATCCCACTTGAGCCTGCTCTTCTCCAGGCTGAACAGCCCCAGCTCTCTCAGCCTTTCCTCATAGGAGAGATGCTCGAGTCCTTTAATCATTTTAGCAAACTTGTGCTGAACTGACTCCAGTAAGTCCATACTGGCTGCAGCACTCCTGATGTGGCCTTGCCAGTGCTGAGAAGGAAGGAAGGATCACTTCCCTCAGCCTAAGAATTTAAACAATCCTTATACATGCACTGGGTCACAAATAGAGAAGAAAAAGTAAAAAAATAACTATAAATGGACAGAGATGGCATTGTAACAGGGAAGCAGAGAGCAAACAGTCCTTAGAGATTTTAGTTATCATGCAAGAAACAACTTCAGGGCTGAGAAAGGCACAGTGCCGAACTAGAGTACAGTTTTTTTTGTTAGGGTGCTCTCCTGGAACCTGGAGAACTGTGTTTAGGTCTCCACTCTGTCTGAGGTGAAGGAGAAGCCATGTGAACGTGTGCCACATCTAACCCAAGAGCTAGCAGGTAGAAGAGTCCTTTCCTTGGGCTCTTCCACCCTGCTTTATCTGGCTCTTTCTGGTGAGATCTATGTGATCTGAACACGTGCTGCACTGGGCAGCTTAGGTGGGGGACTCCTGGCCTGTGGATCTCAGCAGAATTTAGGATCAACATATCCACCTAGAAGTTTGGCTCTGCCAGGGGTTGTATGATTCTGCTAGTTCACTGACAGAGTTGCAGATGTCCATGGGATTTTTAACAGAAATTTAAGGACCTGTACAATTAGATAGCAAAGCAGTGTCAATGACAGTGGTGCACATATGTTGATGTCATGAACCTAAATGCCAAATTATCCCTGTTGTTAGTCTGTTCTCTAGCCAATATATTTGCTTTAATCTTGCTTGCCTTTTTCCTCTCAGGGGTAAATAATGCATAGCCCATTTAAAAAAACTGGACCAGACGTCAGGTGATGGCAAACAGCTTTGCTTAAGTCACTTAACTGGAATGTGTTTTGCACCCTTGCAGGAGTTTTTGCTCAGTTATAGGAAGACTCTTGGGCTGAATGTCATGCCATTTTTAAAGTTCTCTTGGCAGAAGCACAGATTCCCCAAACAGCAGTGCAATATCACATAAACACTTCTTACAAAGCACTGTTGTCCATTAACTGCCTTCTCCAAGGGCCAATCTCCTACAGACTCATCTCTAAATACAGGCACTGCAAGATGTGAGCATGGAGGACTACAAGGCTATAGAGGCAGTCTCCAACACCAAGGACCCTTTATCTGCAACAAGGCTAGTCTGGATTTATATTTCTGTGAGGGTAGAGAGAATGAATCATATATCTTGGATACTAGTGGAAGAATTCTTGCTGCCTTGTCCTTTTGTAGACTACATTTTTAATACATATTACCTTTGTTGCTTGGTTACTCTCAAACCCCCCAATGCAGTTTTTAAAAATACATTTATTGCCTTGCCCATGCAGTCTCTACTCAAAAAGAAGCAATCAAGGAAGCAGTGCTGGCAACACAGAGCTGGATGCTGGCTGTTTTAAACACCATGCAGAACTCACTGACCTGCTCATCACTCCCCAAGCCCTTAGCTGCTGTATCTCCTATGTAAGAACAGTCTCATGGCAGAGATTACTCTGTCCTGCCTAAAACTGCCCCAGAATTATTAAAAAATGTGTCTGGTGAGGAAAGACCAGTTATGTCTTCAGAATTGCCAGTGTTTACATGAGTAGATACATAAACCATGGAGTAGGAGCTCTGGAATTATACACTATGAAACAGTGACAGTACAACACTAACGACTGATTTTCCCTTCCATTTCCACTGTATGTTGCTGACAAGCCCTCCAGATAGAAATGAATATGCAAATACATACAAATGATTCCAAAATAATAATGTGTGCAAAACTCAGAGCTGTAAGATGGACATGAAACACGAATTTACTTGGTGTGAAACTGCCTTCAACAAGCATTTTCACACTGTCTGTGAGATGGAGGAGGGTGGTAGCTATTTGACTGACTTTCATGTGAATCAAGTGTGTTCAGGAGATGCTGCTGGACCAGCACCCTGGCTAATTTTCACATCCACATGATGTATGGATTGCAAGCCCTGATCTGAACACTGACCCAGTACTCTTGGATTGCCAGAAGTTCAGTACTAGACTTGCATTTTAAGAAAGTTGGAAGCTTTTACAGGTGACTTAGAGATCAAGGCATCATTTGGAATTGGGAAAGCAAGCTGTTGTGTAGACACAGCCTTGATCTTGTCTCTGCAGCTGAAGGAAAATGAGGGAGGTGTCTCGGGCTGGTGAAGACACTCATCTTTTACACACTTACAAAGTGTGAGCTCATAAACAAAAGCATTGATTTTCTGTGAGAAACATTTAAGAGTAAAACACTGAAGCTTAGGCTTCTGTATTGTGTGCTTAGTCTTGACTCAAGTGGGAGTGATCACAGAGAACAATAAACAGAAGTCTAACAGACAAAGAGCAATTCAGTCTGGAAAGAAAAGATCCAGTGAGGCAAAAAGGAAAAAAAAAAAAAAAAAAATCATCACAGGGGCTGTAGGTAAAAAAGGGAACAGGAAAGGATGAAAGCTACATCATTTTTCTATTAAGTCAGAGAATGACGCACATTTTATGCTCAGGAGTTTTGAAACCAGCCAGGCCCAGATCCCTGGTGGCACAAATAGCATTTTTTTTTACTAGTGTGTTCTTCTAGTTTGCATTCACTAAAGACAGTGAATGAACAGAACTGTCTCATTTATAACTCATGGCACATGCACACACAGCACTCCTCTACCTTATACGCTTTGTCAGTGTAAATCAAAATCTCCTCTCAAGAGCGTGTTCATAAGTTTAATACCTTGGGCAGTCAAACTCCTTCCTGCTGTGTGTGGACAAACTGCAACCACTAAACCTGCACATACTCAGAGCTTGGGGTTGTTACTACCATTTTTTCTGATGTTTTAGCACCTCTGACTCTGTCAAGCAGCATCCAGTTCCTTGCTCAGTCACAAATCTTGTCTGTAGCCTTGGCAAAACAGTCATCTTCAAAAACAGCTGTCATCACCCCTCTGGACCAGTCTGCTTGCAGCAGGATGCCTCCTCTCCTGTGCTCCAGAGCCTGGGCACAGACACTCCTCGTGGGTTCCCATCACTGCTACTCGATGAAAAGCCTCCCTTGGTGGAAGCCTATGGCCCCAGCACAGATCCATAGACCTGAGAGTCATGCAAGGACGCAGAAGAGGCAAGTGTGACTGAGAAGCAATTTGTATTGAGTACAACTGCAGCAGGGTAGGACAAACTGGAGAGCTATGGCCCTTCTCTGAGCTGCAAGTAAAGACACAGGTCACCAAGTGACACAGGCTTTGTTCAGCAGGTGCCAAAAATCACTACTGACATCCATGCCCTCCTCCCTAGCTCTCCTACAAAAGCCCACCATCTCTCTCTTCCATTTGCCCAGTCCTTGAGTAGAGACCAGACCCCCATGGCCTGCCCAGGGACCAGCTTTCCCAGTCTCCATTAGCCCCCCAGAAGCTATGTGTCCTACTCCAGTTGACCAGACAGGTCGAAGGGAGCCACATCTGGCTAGTACCAGAAAACACCATCCAAGGCAATTGTGCAAGAATAGCAAAATTACTCTGTCTTGAAAGGCACAGCTAGAAACCCTTTACCAAAGAAGTTCCTGGATAAAGATGACGCTTAAGTCCACCCATGTATTAGGGAATCTGCTTCTTGGTGGCTAAGGAAACGTGCTTGCTTTGCTAGGAGCTGGCTGCAGTCATGTTCAACAGCTTTGAAGGGCAAGTGCCCATGCAGCAAGTTCAGCTGGTGTGGTCCAGGCACTGGCGCAGCTGGCTGTCGAGGAGGCTCAGGTTGCTTTGGAGCTTGACCAAAAATGTCAGAGCAGAGGCTGTGAGCAAACCTAAGAAAGCCAAGAACTCTGACTACATTTCAAAGACCGCTGCTATGGTTGTCCAAGGCAGCTTTGCCTTCATTGTTTCAAGGGTAAGGCAAGCTCTGGTACTTGGGTAGGACTGTGGAGGGAGAAAATGGCACGGGATTTTTCTGAAGGATTGCAATGCTTTGAATTCTCACATTCTCTTATCTGCCAAAACTGTAAGTCACTCAGTGTAGTAAAAAGAGCCATAATGGTATGAAAAGTTTTTTATTACTACCATATTATTATTTTATTTATTATAATAATACTGCAAAATATTACTTTATTATTGAGTTTTATTACTATTTAGCTTAAAGGAAGCTGAGGCACAGAGACATGAAGAACTAAATCATTCAAGCTCCTCAGGCCCATTGCCACTATTGAGTGAAAGACTCTGCCCTATGACTGACATTTCAGAGCATCATGAAAAGGCTTGATGAGATCGTGCGTCCACACACAAACATGCACAGGGGGAAGGAACCTTTCCAACAAGCTGTCTGAATTTAGAGGGGCACATGCGAATATCTGACATAGGCAGAGCTGCAGCCCAGCTAAGTTTTCTTTCTTGCCGTGGCTGTATGGCCAAGAAACAGTTGCTGAGCAGCCTCTCCTGGTAGAAATGAATTACTGCTTTTCCAGAAGAATTAGGGTTCAAAGTGTTTAATTCCAGCTGCAGTCACTGCAACAAAGCTTTTCTCTATCAGTTTACCATGCTGCCAGTGAAAATCTGAATCAATTTACAAATACAGTCTAGCAAATCATCTGTTATATTGAATGATGGTTAAGATCCAAGAGTGTCTCTTCATAAAATCAGGTATCTGAGAAGACGAATCATCCCATTGCTTTAAACAGTTCATGACCTGTCACACTCCACACACTTGTGTGAATTTTAGCTATTTGTACAGAATTTGAAATCCCTTTTCAAGCAAACACTTAAGGACATTCTCCCTTATTGCAAAAAAAACCCTTAAGCAAGTGTACTACTAACTTCGATTGACTTCTGTTTAATTGTTCTGCTCAATCTAATTGTCATGCAAAATTACTCACAGTCAAGCCTCGTGGACAGTTAAAGTTGGATTTTTTTTTTTTTTAAACAATGTAGAAATAATTATAGCATATAAAAATGCACTTTCTAAGTTACATGTGGTGTAGGTAAAGCAAGTTAAGGCCAGCTCTGTACATATTTTAATGTTATTGAATCTTTTCCAGTCTCCACACTATCCTCTGAGGTACTGGTAGAATCTGACATTTAGACCAATTAAACTAGTATCACAATTGGCATAAAAATGGTACTAGCATCATCTCACTAAGACAGTACACTATTATTTATCCCAGCACAAATGGAGATGCAGGCAGAATAGAAAACATTGTTTCAAGATGCTGACTATCAAGGTTTTTTCTACTAAAGTAATGTTGAAAAAAAAAAACCAAAACAAAGAAGAGAGACCAAATCTTGCAATATTTTCATCAAGGCCAATTCACATACTGTAACACACGGTAAATCAACACATTATGCATATCAGTGTTGACTTAGTAAACCTCACAATTAGACCAGCAAGATAACAAGAGCTCTTCCATTACTTAAAAAGAGAAGAAGAAGAAGAAAAGGAAGCAAAGTTACGAGATTTCTTACTTTTGTTTTGGTTAGCAGAGAACACACTTTGAGAGTGAGTTTGATAAGCAAATATCAAACTGTATTTCTAAAAGCAGTAATAAGTCATATCTTACTATGACAGATAACAACAATTACAAGTGTTCATAGGCAGTCTGCTTACGAGTTGGTGAATTCTCTTTAATTTCTCCCAGAGAGCGAATAAAGAGGTAAAGGTAACTGTCTTTGCTGAGGCCACAGTTTCCCATGTATTTCTTTCAAGGACTCTGCTGGTTTGTCCTGCCCCAGCCGGATTTCTCCTCCACTCATTTGTTCTTTCTCCTTTAGCTGAGTCAGGACAGCTGTGATGAACTGAATCAGGAAATTATCCAGATTAAAAACCAGCAAACCATTAATTATCCAGTTCCTGTTCTAACTCACTACGTATGCACAAATCCAGGTATCCTGGCAGAGCAGGACAAGGGTGGAGTAGCTGCTGGGAAGAGGGGTGAAGGACAGCTTAAGCCACCCTGTGACCAAAATGTAAAAGCATTCCAAAAAAAGACAGTATAATTTCACAAGGAATATATAGGCACAAGCAGTTCTTTATCCCAGGCAAACCCATGACTCCTGGCTGTTTATCAGAGATTATATTATTCTGGAGATAACCATTTTGTCATCAATTTCAAGTATTTTAATACCTCATTAAGATTATTAACAGATTTTTGCAGGTGATAGACATGGAGAACAACATTTGGTTCTAGCAGAACAGCATCCCAACAAAAACATCACATTTGTCAAAAAAACCCCACCATTTGTTCAACTGCTGGGTAAAAGTGAACTACAACATTTTCCAAATTAAGAACTGAAAAACATCCAGAGAAAGCACAAACTTGCTGTAATGTTGTCTTTTCAGAGTAGGCATTTCAGTGCAGGACTCAGCTTTGACAGCAAGGCCACACCAGGTGGTCTTTGGCTAGACTGAAAGCTGGTAAGCAAGAGAAGTATTTCCTCATCCCATTTCCACCATCTTACCTCCCTGGCCAAGTCTCCTCTTCAGGGAACTGAATTTACTAAGGAAAGCCATGTCCTTAGCTGTCCAAACGGCACACAAGCTTTTCAGATAAAATACATCATGTTGACGTGTTCCGTTAATGGACAGAATAATGTCTCCTAAAGTTTACATGACACTATGCTGTTATGATTCAAGTTATTTGACTGTAATACAATTTTTCGATTTTCAGATATTCTTAATGCAGTTTTCAGAGTCTCTTCATTCTAAACAATGCATGTAACTATTTTAAACATTGCAATACAAAGCAATTATCACTATTCTTTGAGAGGCCATGTAGATACATATGTATTTTCTAAATAAGCCTTAATCATTTCCTCTGTTGAGAGAGGAGCTAATGTATTGTCGGTGATTAATGTGGCCTTGGTTACATTAAGATGCATCACTTCACTTGTGGATGGCTTGGAAAACAGCACTACTTAATTTGCTGTGACTTTCCCTGGTCTCTGTCAATGACCATGGCTAATACTAATATGCTTTATTTTCTTCTGTAGCAGCCACTTTCTTGTTAGTATTTCCTGCCAGTATGATTGGTTTCTTCTGAAGGCTTAACCCCAGCATTTCATTATGAACAGCTGGAAAATTCCCCTCTCAAAATTAGAAAATTTGGGGAAATTATTGCTAAGCCTTATAAAACATTTCCTTTAATCATTGCAGAAAGTGCAATGTCTATTGTTTTTTCACATATATCTTGACTTCCTGGAATATTACTATCATAGTCACAATTATAATCCATATAAGGATGTAAATTTGCCCAGCTAGAAGTACATATGATAACACCTAAAATTGCCCTTGGCATCAACCATAGATCTTGATTGTGATTATCCAGCACCTTCTGTGTCCTGGGCCAGTAGAACTTAGGTGCTGTCCTCTACACAGATAGTTTCTATCCCACAATTGATACATGGGATGAAGTTTGATTTATAGAAGACAATATTAGTTGCCAGTTTTTATGTAAACAAGAGCTATTCTGAAAATACATTTCAAACATTTTTGCATTATAGTGACAGCTGATATTTCTGGAAACACTTTGTAGAGAAATTCAGGATTTTGAATGGTCTGAGGAATGCAAATTCTTGCTGCTTGGAACCTAACACAGTGGATTTGATCTTAAATAGAAAAGTGACCTGAAGAAGGAAATGGCTTTCAGCAAAGCAAACAGACTAAGCCATGTGGAAGTTCCCCTGGAGACTAACAAAACTGTTAAAATGCTCCGTTCTTTGCCCTACTTTAAGCAGGTCCTTCAATTGTCAAAAAGTAAAGAATTTGAAGGAGTGTTCTCTTTCAGTTCTCCTCGAACTCTCGCTTTACCCTTGCTATAAATAGTAAGGGACACAGTTTCATTTTGCAGTTCTGCTATATGCTTTTAGAGGGTTTTTCAGCAGCTGAGAACACAAGAATAGGTACGAGCAGCCTGCCACCTGCCTCCCATGGACAGCTGTGCAAAATCGGAGTCCCAGCACCACAGCATGTTGCAGCAGGCTCAGCCCAGGGTGTAAAATGCAGACGGAAAACAGATTTTATGTTTTTAAGCAAGAGTAGGACGAAACCAGGAGGTAATGTTTCTTCAATTGGGATTTTACAGTAAAACCATGGTGTACAGAGATGCTGTTTTGCTTAGCTTTTTCCGACAGTTTAGACCTTCCCTGACTGGCATCACAACTTGGCTGAAATATCTCCTTAGAAAAAGAAAGGGGACGATACTCGTGTGTCACAGATAGGAAGGAAGACCTGTGCTTGTCAGTCCCCACACCCGCTGGCCCTGGCCCGGGACTCACTGCAGGGATCGGTCAGGGCTCCGGTCAGGGCTCGTTCCCGAAACACAGGGGAAGCTCAGAGAGGCTCCGTTTTCCTACCAACAGAGAAAGACACTGTGTTTTGGAAACAAACATCTCCATCCTTCCTCAGGACAGCTGGATGCTTACACACATTGCGTTCCTCCTCAGCTCTGGAGGGCAGAAGAACTCACTTAACTGTCCTTTCCCTGTATTAACTTTGCTGCAGAGATGAGTTTTGCAAAAGCAACAAGTATTAAGAGCTATTACTCAGCAACACAAAGAGGGCCTCAGTGGACCTGTTTGGACAGCTACTCCTAAAATATGTTGTGGGGAAAAAAAAAAAACAACCCCAAAACCAAGCAACCTAACATTTTTCAAGTCTCCGTTGTCAATCTGAAAAGTCTACTTTTTCTTCCTTCTGGTTGCATGGCAAGTTTAAATTCAAGTGATTGCCCCCGAGAGTAGCGGTATTTATCAAGTAATTCAGACACAAGAGCACTTACCAGCAAAGCTCAGGGGTGGGAGAAATAAAAATACTGCTCATCTTTATTCATCATCCTTACTGGCTTTTTCTGCATCTTCACAAATATCTGTTAAAAACTATTCTTGGGGCTTCACGCTTAATAGGAAGCAGCATCAGTAAAAATTCAGGCCAAGAACAACAAGGAAAGATGGTTATGATGAAAATTGCATTTGAAAACTTTCTCTCTTAATGTCAGTGTGGATCTTTGCATTAAATGATACGAGAGGCTTAGGGCAATGATGCAGAGGCATTAATGGTTGATGTAGTGGGACATGCTCCTTTGTAATCGCATCCTCCTGTCATTTCTGCAGTGTCCGTGGGATATTGCGAAGAGGCAGGGGCCAGTTTACTACCCCGTATCAACAGATCTCAAATTTGGAGGTCATTTTTCTTTTTGAACAAATTGTCAAACTTCATTGTATTAACAAATTTACCTGGAGGGGCATCACCTCTGGTCAGGAAAAGGAAAAAGGGGCTACATAGTATTAAGTTACAGCTCTTAGGAAAGAAGAGCAGTAGAAATAGAAAGCCGTGCCCTGGGACAACACTTTTGGCTGGTGTGAACAAAAATCAGCTATCAGGTAAGAGGGTTTGCCTCCAATGGAATCGGTGTAACTGCTCCCCCCTCATTTACATCTGCTGCGTTTGGCCTGCTGACTGTTCTGAGGAAAGTAAGCACTCAAGAGGCAGAAGTGCCACGGAAAAGAACAAAAAGAGCAAACAGTTACAACAAGGTACTAAACAGCTCTGAAAGGCCAAGAGAAAACAGAACTCAAGAGCACCACTGAAAGCCTCAAGCTGAAAATAAGTACCTTTAGTGCTCTAAAAGACACTTCTGGCACTGAGTACACAGGGAAGCATTTTATTTTATTGAATAATTCCAGGAAACTTTTCAGATTTGTTAAACTTTACTAAAGAGACATGATACCAAGAATTGTTTCCTAAAATCTTGTATCTGCATAAAGAACCTGTTCATGCAGTTGAGCACTACTGTTTCCACCCCGTCATGTACTTTGCTTTTCTATTACCTTTTCATCCACAGTACCAAGTGTTTACGCAGACATCTGTCACACACACATATACCCACATGTATGTATCTACCACTGCCAGGTCCAGGTGCTCTCTGGCTTTCCATCAGCTGCAGCGGATCCAGATCTGTACAATACTGGTCCCAGCAAAACGCATACCTAGCAATACCCATGCCATGGTCTTAAAAACACTCTCACAGCACACCCTGCGGTGTTTCTTCTTTTATGGTTCAGCACACCATGCCTGCACCTTTTCCAGTCCCTTGACCTGCCATTTGGCCAAGAACTGCCAGTGTTACAATGAACAGCACGGTCCTGTCAAACACCTTCAAACTCACAACTCCTTTAACTCACAAAGAGCCATAAGCCTCCCTCAGACTGTGTTGTACACACAGTAGGAAGCATTTTCAAACTGAGCAGACAGAAGAGATGAGATGAAGAAAGGAAAGAAGTGCTGTGAGATTCATGGAGTTGTTGGAGCCACCAGCAAATCTTCAGTACCAAACAACTGCCACGTGTTGAAGTCTAAAGGTGAAAGTTAAAGCTTTCTTATCGAGACAGCTGAGAGCTGCTGAGTACTGTTACTCACTAGCTGAGAGCTGCTGAGTACTGTTACTCACTTTATGTTTGTGCCCGTGAGCTACAATGGACCAAGTCCCGTTTTATTGAGTTCTGTGCTGAGGCACAGGTAGCCCATATCCCCAAAACTGAAGCAACTTTTCCTCCCGCTTATAGAGGTACGCACCTCTTCTCCTCCCTGGAGGCTTCCACTCTTGGCCTGCAAGAGCCAAATTTGACGCTCACACTCCTAATACAGAATGAAATAAACTACAGAGCAAATAATTAGATACACAGATGAGAGCCTGGGAACAGAATTACACTACATATACTCATCTCACAAATCCTCATGACAAGCTTCTAAGGAGCTTGACTTGTTTCCTTGCCTGTGGGGCCATAAATACTTCACTGTTGCCCTTCAGTAAATTCTACTTTCAACTAATCACTCCACTTCAGAACAAAATAGCTTTGAAAACTCAGTTTATCTGCCACAAAAAGGCAGCTTTATGCAGTCTTTTATCATCTATGATAGTATCAGATGGCTTAAGCCACTATTTGCTAGAAATATGAATTAGCAGGAAAAAAAAAAATCACTTAATATCACGTTTGAAAGGTTATTAACAGAAATCACTAACAGGAAAGAAGCAAAGAAAAAAAAAAAAAAAAACCCAAACAGGAACCCTTCAGCCTGGGTCGTCCACAATTAAGAATGCAGTTCAAGGACACCAATTAATGTTGTTCCAGGTGAGTACATCATACTTGTGGCTTCCCATAAATTCTCAGTTAGCGGGAGTGTCACAGGCTGTGGAGTCTCAGTTTCCTCTGCTCTTGGGACTAACCTGGAGACATCAGGAGTATCCTTGGTATGCCTTGGTATCGCAAAGAGAAATAGATCTTTGACACTTTCCTTGGTTTGCAATCCCAACTTGTGCCATCCTGTGTCATCTCCCTTGGGCTCATCTGAGGAAAATGAAGCCTGGTATTCTGGCCACGCAGACACAAGTTTTGTGGATACAAGCTGGAATTACGGCAGACAAATTCAGAGAACCACAAACACCTACTAGTAGTTTTTATACAATTGTTTTCTTACAAGCGACAGACGAGTCTCAAAAATCCAGGGAAGCACAGACTGCAAATCAGAAGAGTTTGTAACTTTATCACTTTTGATCTACGACACAGAACACTGGGTACAAGTGAAATAAATTCCTGTAATTTTTCATCCTTTCTTGGAATGATCAACAACTAATTCCAAGCTCTTCCCCATTTATCCTCTGTGGTCTGTATTTCCCTTCAGCACAGCATTTATTGAAATATCTTTGATCACTTTCATGAGCAATGTTTAGAAAAGCTGAGAAGAAACTCGTCCACCTTGCAAAGAAAAAACCCCTCTTGCTCTCATTCTGCTTATACAGAACTTCCTTAAATAAAGGAATAAAGTTAAGAGCTTTTAAATAAAAATACTGAAATGGGAAGTTAATTCACATGAGGTCTTGCTTAAAAAAAGAGAGAGGAGGGGGAGCTGCACAGGGTGGGAGCCAGCTTCCATCTCAAATGAAGGGTTACTCTTAGACAGAATAGCTACCCAGGCATTATACAGTGACTTCCCCCCCCCCCCCCCCCAAGCCATAAAACATTACAAAACACAGTAGAAAATTATTTACACCTGTCATGTCTCTCATCATTCAGGGATCTGGCACTGCCACCAGTGTTTGAAACTACCCAGTACTCAGCCTTCTAAAATCCCTTCTCAGATGCTTCTAACTAAATGCCTGTGAAGTGTGCATCTTATGAGCATCCTGAAGGGAATTAATTGTTTTGCATTCTCCACAGGGTTTGGAAGCTAATAATGCTTCAAAATCTCCACTAAATGTGGAGGTAAAAAATACATACTCAGTAATTAAATGTGTCAATGGCCCTATGGGATACACAGTATGTGATCATACAGTTAAAGAGTGCTTTGCTGATGCACAACAGAAGCATGTTAAAGTTGTATCAGCCAGGTTAATTTATTTCCTAGCTTTCGACCTCCGTGCAAGTTTAAAGCTTTTTTTTTTCAGTATAAATTTTTTTTTAATTTTTGAGGTACAGCTGTATAGAGCCAGGTAGGTAGAAAGCTTTAACAGTTAACTTCTGTTATTTTGGGAGACTGTTTTCTGTATTAGTTGTATTCATAGGTAGAGAAAACCAACTCAAGGAACAAATTAAGATATTTATTTATGTATTGTTACAAATTTGTGGGTTTTCCATTAAACATATTTAACAGGACAACCTATTTGCACTCAGGCCTTTCAGCATTTTAATAAGCTAAAATATACACTTTTGGTGCCATATAAATTATGGTCAAAAATAATTCTCAAAGACAAACTGAGGGGACAAGAACTTTAAGCAAAATAACTCAAGTTGAAATAGTCAATTCCCTTCAACAGTGGTTTCTATTTAATGAGATTATACTCTTTACACTAGCAAACTATATACAAATAATACCACACCACCACTATAAATGCAAAAATGTAAAAAATATACACAAACACACACACAAATTGCTGTGTTTCTGTCTAGGCTACCTTACTGT
This sequence comes from Pelecanus crispus, assembly GCF_030463565.1. NCBI lineage: Eukaryota > Metazoa > Chordata > Aves > Pelecaniformes > Pelecanidae > Pelecanus > Pelecanus crispus. Next base: position 58,072,330 of record NC_134648.1, read on the forward strand.
TAAGAAATCCAGTACAAATGCATGATTTGTATTTATGTACTTAATTTGTAGTATCTATTTTTTTAATTGTAAACAAGGTTCAGCATGTAGAGCAACTTAAAACAGTTGTCAGAAGCTTAAATCATGAGGCCTGGAGACTGTGAGAACTATGCACACTAGGGATCCAAACTGACATAAATACCCACACCTTTTCTGACTGCTTATATTGGTGTGACATTCAGGATATTTAAAAGATTTAGAAGTATTTAACTACTCTAAACAAATTCTTAGAGTTCACTGTTTTACCAAATGCATACATTTCAATATTTAAAGTAAAATCAGTATCACATTTGCAGGTATATGGATCGCGTTCAGCAGGAGTGTCTTGTTCATAGCTGTTTAACAGCTTTTTTGGTTTATTAAGAAACCTTTCTTGGCAACTCAGTTAAGCAACTGTAAATGAAAGCAAGCAATGGATGTTCACAGTCAACCACTTCATGAGAAAATAGAACCAAATGCATCCCTTAAGCACATATGAACTCACTGGTGACTGACCTAACACTTATCAGTATGCAAGTATGCATAGGATACACTGCATTGCTGAAAAGCTCAGTATTTAGGAACTGTGAACTGATATTGCAAAGAAAATGGAAGCTGCCTTTGCATGGATGTGATGATTTGTTGCTCTCGGTCACTGCTAAGATTCTTAGGAAGCATGGGTTTTGTTTAGTTTTTTTCAAAAGATGGTTGTCTTTTTTCAGGTACTTCCCAGGCACTCATCATCACATTACCTGAAGTGCCAGGATGTTTAAGAAAACCCAGGATGTCAGTTCTGTCTGTCAGGACAGCATCGGACTAAGTAGCAGTAGTAGTGTTAGTTCAACATTAGAGAATTTGAACATTAACATGCACTGTGCCAGTTTACACCCACTACAAATATGAAAAGTGCTAGTATCTATAGCCAACTGATTTCAGTGGAAAATTCAAGTACAACAATATTTTTTGAGATCTCCTCATGCTAACAGAGAATACAGTAATGTATCCACAGGCTTCCATTTCCAGGAAATATGTCCAGAGTCAAATCTCATTTGCGTATTTTTAAGTGCCTCAAAACTCTTACAGCATTGAGCAGTCATACAGTATATCCCTTCTCATACATGATACATACTTTTTGATTTAAAACACAAGCCATTCCTTACACGTCACATTTGGAAACAAGGACCTAATGTAAAGACTAGTTTGACGAATTCTGTGTTTTGGGGGGCTTTGGGGGTGGTTTGTTTTTTTTTTTTTTTTTAACATTTCAAACACTGCAAGATCATGTTACAACTGAAAAACAATGCAGAATATACATCCAAAAATTAAGAAACTGCTTGTAAAAATAAAATGTTGGAAAAAATTTAAGTCCATTTCACTGAAAAGGCTCAATAAAGTGCAAGCAGTAAATGCAAGGGTTTACACAGTGAAAAGTGAAGTTTAATAAATTTGTACACTCTGTATTGCTGACAATGAGAGACACTCTATAAAAATGTTTTACCTTGACAGCATGCCCTCATATAAAAATATATTCTAATTGCATTGCAGTACAATCAGTTCATGACAGAACTGAGAATGAAATGAACACCGAAATGCGACGGCTCTTTTTCAGCCATCTAAGAAAGGAAGAAAATACGTAGATTTATACTGTTACAGTATAGTCCAATTAACTGGACCAGCCGAAATTACATAGTATGGTAACTGCCAATGAAAATGACGCATTGCTACTTACTTGCATTGACTCATCACCACTTCTTCAGAAGGCATTCAGGAGGTGCCAAATTGCAAACATGGAACTCAGTCCTGTGCAAAATGCTTAAGCTTTGAAGCTCTCACTAAAGCAGAGCTCTCTAATTACTGGACAGAAGTATGAACTGCAGCAAGTATTTGTACATCAGAAAATATTTCATGTCATTAAATCTGCAGGTATTCATCCTGTCAAAAGCATCTCCCTGTGCTTACGGCAAGTCATTTAACTGAAATAACCAGGTCTTCAAAGCATACCGCAACTTAGATGATTCCAGTGAATGAAAACAAAACTTTGTACTATCACCTGTCACCCAATGCAAGAATTTGTTTGTAACCGGAGTTTTGTTTTATGAAAAATAATAAAGCAGACTGCAGAAGTCTTCCCAGCAGAGGGGATGTTTTCAAATCATTTACCCTCCAGCCAGATTCTTTGGTGTTCAGGAATAGCTAGTATAATATCAAGAAGAACAAGCAGTAACTATTTTCCTTCATACACTCCTATTTGTCCTGTAAGGCCCATCAGCGAAGTTTTTGCTAGTGGCGGGTATTAAATAAAAGAAAGGGAAACTACTTCCTCATGACCCTTAACCCTGCGGATGACTAGCCAGAGTGTAAGTTGCTGAAATTCAAAATCAGTATTTTTCTATTCAGAATAGCCTTTCCTTTTTATCCTCCAGTTTTTGCTAATACATGGAAAAAAATCTATTCCTGCACAGCTAGTGCTGAGCCTTTTAACTGCCCAGAAAGGGCACAATGTCAGTTGCTTAATAAAGCTCTGTGGAGACCCTGGTCACCTATTAAACTGTAAATAACGTCAGTACCAACTTCGATTTTTGAAGTTTTGTTGTGGGTTGGGTTTTGGGTTTTTTTTTTTTTTAAATCCTCTCACCCATCCCCAGTTCAAATTAAATGGCCCCCATTGTCAAATAACTGACAACGCACAATTTAAATCAGAAATATCTTGAGAGCAGCAAATTTGCAACAACATGAACTTTAAATAAAAGTAGATTATTAAAATGAAGTCTGTATAGAATTTTAACTATGAAATTATGAAATAATTTGGTTTTACTTTACTTAGGATTTCTCATTCTTACAAAGAATTGTTGGCCACAATAATATTTAACTGATGTTTTCCTGAAGAATAGTTATTTTTAGCATTGTAATTAGTGTAACAGAAGACAAAAGTGGTTTTACATATAATGAGTAGTTTAAACAAATTTAAGACACTTTTCTGTAGGATCATCATCAAATGATGCTCTTTTCAATAATTTGTGTTTCTAAACCACATAAAGGATAATGCACATTACATTTTATTCACACTATAAAAAAAGCACAATATACAGGCCATATCCTTTAAAGTGCAACACAACAGAACATTTCTGCAACATTCAGGTTCTTCAAAGACCCACAAAAGTAGGTATTTAACATTTAGGAACAAATCCTGTTCATAGGTGTATCAACACTGAATCTAAATTCTGAATGGTTATCGAGCTTGCCCTTGCTATAAGTGCCACGCTACAAGCGATGCTTATGACCACTAAGATACTACCTTATCTGCTTCCATATTATATATCTTCATGTCTCATGTCCAAAATGAAAGCTTTTATCCTTTAGTCTGTGAGGAGCATCTGCAGAGCCCTTTGTTGAAGACAGTTCTTTGACTATGCTCAGAAAACACACTTAGTTTCACCATACAGGCTACTGCTTCAGATGTTAAATCTACCAAGAAAAATATGGTAAACGGAATAGAGCAAGCATGTCTCTGAGTTGGCAGCGCATGCTTTGCTATGTTTGGCACTATCTACCAAATGTATTGGTAACACACAGCATAAGCAAGTACCAATTTTGCTTTTCACTTCATAAATATTTTTGGTTGGATGTTTTGCTAATAATAGTTGAAACCTCATTTGTTCCTGAGATGAGCATGACAAAACAAAGAGCTCCATCTAAAGCTGCCAACGGGACAATCTTCTGCATTTCCAGCCTTGCTACCTACCTGCTGGGCCAGATTTATAATCTCAATCCTCCCCTAGGCGCCACTTCTGAGACTCTTCTTGACGCACATCTGGCCTGATCTGGTTTCTCATTCCACCTAGAACATTTGAGGTTGCCTCTGTTGCAACAATGAAAGGTTTCACCACAGTTGGTGGAATTTGGCGGAGGACTCCTCCTACTGCTCCAGTTACTCCTCTGTTTTCATGCTCACGAGCAGCAGTCTCATAGATGGTTTGGGCTGTGTCCGTAATCCCCTTCAAGAAATTAACCGAAATTAGTTACACTGAAAAAGAAAAAGCAACCTCTCCTAATTTTAAGGGAAACTTAAACTGCTCAGCATTTATTTTCTTTGTGATTTGTATTATAACTGTAGTACAACTATACTGATACAAGTACGATTTAGTTCTTCTAGTGAGGCTTAAAATAACACTACTATGAACACACAGATTAAAATATTTCATGTAACTTCTGGTGGCACTTCTTTGTGCATAAGGGAAGAAGCTGTGGGCTACTGTGAGTTATTTAAAAGTGACAGAATTCCCTGAAAACTCCCCAGCTGAGACTGAACTTCCTAGACACAGTATCAGGTGCGACTAACTAAAATTACAATACAAAAAGTACAACAAAAACAGGTCAGCATTCTAATTTTTAATACACTGTCATGGTAAAGAGTGCTTTCACTTGTTTTAAAGCCAGCATTACGCTTAAACTCTGACAACCTCAGAATTAACAGGGGAAAGCGGTGGGGGGCGGGAAGGGAAGGACAGATGACATGGGGTGGGAAATCAGGATTACATGTCTCAGAGTAACTGTAAACCCTCACAGCTGTAGAACACTGAAGTACTACTCACGCTTATCTGCATAACATCTTAGTTTATTTCTGCTTCTCTGATTTTTCCACGCAAGGTTTCTGTTGGCTTAAGATTACTGATGAAGACAGTCTTGTTTAAAACTTAAATTCTCTTCTTCACTTGGTCAGCTAAAACTAACATCTGATATTTTATTTGCTGTCTTAGGAAATAATTCTGAAGTTTGGTTAAGGACAATTACTTTTGCACTCACCTCTTTTACTACACTGTATGCTTTGGCTACACCTTCCCGTAGGTCTACTGGCTGGTGAGCTAAACGATGGCGAGGGAATCGTTTGATCTTTTTTGCTTCAATAAAAGTAGGCCCTGGTGATACCATGTCATATGCAGTTTCTGCAGCTGCCTGAAGATCAGGACCAAATGCAAAATATGTAAGAAGTCTTATAGCATCCGATCACAAATTTAAACTACTAACAGGGTGGCATAATTGAAATAAAAACCAATTAATTCCACAAATAATATTAATTTACATCACATTAATGTTTTGTACAAGAACTTTTGGAATGTTTGCAGCTGTAACTATGCATTAAGTTCCATACTGAAACAATGAATGCTGCAGGTTTTGGTAGGGTTTTTCCCCCCCCAACTGCCATTTCTTCAAAGCCATCCACTAATCTGCACAAAATGCTCAAGATAGAAACTGAAACATTTGATCAACAGTACATTTTTCTTACCAACACACAAGCATGCACATAATTCCACTCATGTGGATAACACCATTCTTTTCTTTTTTAAACTATATATGTTCAAACCTGGGCACATCTACAATTTTTGCAAAATTACGTGGTAGAAGTGTATTTTCATTACGTATTTTATATTAAGGAACATAAATTTATTAATACTTTAAATCCAAGATTACTTTAGGGTTAAATCCAGAAAGCTTTATAGACTTCTTGTATATCAACACAATTAGTATTGGTTTTGCAGCATTTTTTTGTTGTTCGTTGATTGGGGGGGGGATGTTTGTTTTGGGTTGTTTTTTTTTAATAAGCACAGATAAGCTGATATTTTAAAACGTTAAGAATCTATTATTGGAAAATACACGTATGCGAAGAAATTGTCTTTCTCGGTATCAGTGATTTTTTTAGTGCAGCTGAGTATTTTAGCATTAAACTGTACACTGTAATACATTAAAGACATTAAGAAACATGTAACAGCTTGGGTGTTCAGCAATATTTTAGCACCATTTTCTAAGCACTGCATTTGATGCCACCTAACAGACTGCTGCAAGCTTTGCCCAGTCTCTGCTTTCCTGTTTATACAGATGCCTTTTTCTTTTTTTTTTTTTAAAGACATGGTCCCAACCTTAAATATATAGCATTAAGATATTAGCTTAACAAAAGAGCACTTACTAGCAACACTTCTCATTTTACATCTAACTCCAGAAGCAAGACACTATACCTGTATAGTCTGAACCATTCTGTTTGTTAGCTCCAATGCTGCCATTGCAGTCGAAGTACCAAAAGAAGCTGCTCCTCTTTGAAAGCCTCTTACAATACGGCCATCCTTTCGGTACTGCTCTATTGGTAACCACACCAAGTCTTTCAGACCTTGGACTGAAAATGAAGACAGAACACCATGGTTAGGAAGTTCTCTTAGATAAGCAGAATGCCTTGAGAGGAAGTGAAAACAAGTATCAACATTGTTTGTGTGGTTTTTTGGGTTTTTTTGTTGAGTTTTGTTTGTTTGTTTGTTTAAAACAACTGCCATGTGTGTCTGAACAGAAAGAAGAATTAACTTACCTAACTGCACTAGTGAATGCATAGGCCCTACTCCTCCCAAAATTCCTGGTAGCTGGTTTTTCTTTATATCATTAAGCCATTCACTGATGGCATAGGAGAACAATTTATCCACACCTAATAAACTGAAGTAAATAAAATTATTAATATTTTTTTAAAAACATACAATTCCCAATAAGATAAATGCATTATTCATTGACGTTAACAAAGATGTCATTTAAACAAAAGGAAAGCTCTTTTCAAGTGTCATCTTTTGTTGCTGTTGGCTAAGCCAAGCATTTCATGTGTATGTGCTTCAAAAAACAGAAGTTCAAGACTGCATAATCACATCCAGTTCAATAGGAAGTAAACATACAACTAAAATTAAACAAGTTTAGCACTGAGACTATTACATATATTAAATACTGTCCTGAAAATAGATGTTCTTCTTGAACGCTATATATTTGACAAAAACTAGAATTATTTGTAGTCAAAAAGTGTATCTTATCAGAGAATTTGCTTTTTCTTGCTACGTTCAGTTATGCACCATAAACTTGTTCAATTTGCAATACCAATGTTGTTCTACAATTCAATAAACTTACCCATGTCTGTAACAAAGTCTCTTCAGCTTTAATTCTGAGCAGTTTAACTGAGCAAGCCCAATAAGAATCCCAGCTAGTGTCCCCTGTAAGGAAAATCATTTGTGAGTTTACTCATCTTGTACAATCTATAGGTGAGAAATAATTTCATCATCTCAACTCTTATTGCAGGTGTTTCTGTCTAAACTGATTCTCTCCCAGTCTCTCAAATGCTACTTGTTACAGTGCTATGAATTATGTTACATGAAAACTTGCAAAAGATGGAATCTGCCTTAATCAGCTACCCTAAGAAGAACATCTGGATACAAGAGGGCTTCTTCAGAAATATTAAGATATTAAAAGTTATGTACACATAGGTCTGGCATTTATATGTTCCAGGCATTCTAAAACTGCTATTTCATGTTTTGATTTTTCTGGCAGCAGTGCAAATTCAAGAAGTTGCTGCTTTTACTTGTCCACATTTTCTTACTGATTTGCTATGACAGAGTACAAATCTGGTTGTGCAAACGGGAGTTTCTGAGGTCTGCTCTGTAAACTCAGTATGATAACCAACACATTTTACAAAGAACTATGAGCATTTTTTTAATCTGTATTAGATCTGCCATTGCCACTGAAGCCCATACATTACTAGACTGCAAGGGAAGGAAACAAAGTGGGAAAAAACCCAACTTTATTCTGGCATTAATGAGGAAGAAAATAAAATGCACAATTCTGGCATCAGATAGTGGTATCATCCTTTGAGGGGCACCACAGCTGTGTAGAAAGATTTCCAGCCAATGAGTTCATAAATGTGACTTTCAAGTCTCACTCTGAGTTAATCATACCTGGAGGATCCACCCCCTAGTTTTTGAATTAAGAGTGAAACAAGGTTAAGCTTTATCAAAATGAAGAAAAGAAGGAAAGCGGGGGGGGAAGTGTTCTACATTTCTCAAGATCCCATCAATACTGAGTAGGAAGCATAAAAATACCCCAACTCATGGGGGAAAAAAAACCCAAAACAACATCAATTTTTTGTTCTACAGCATTAGTATTATACACAAACCTGATCCATTGATACATGTTTCCCATGGTAATCAAGCCGTATTGGAACTTCTGATGTAAACCGAAATTCTCTGGGATATACAAAGGAAATTTTACAGTGAGAAACATGAAAAGGAAATAAAACTATCCTTCCAAAAAGAAACCCATGGTTTCCCATCCTCCTGGAATAGGATGCCATACCCTTTTCTGTAACCCATAAATCCTCTAGCTACCGTGTTAGTTCTTCAGAATAAGTGTACAAAATACAATGGCAAAATCAGCTTTTCTTGGTTTATTAACATCTAGTCAAGGTTAGCATTTATAATAAATTTAGCTGTCCTGCAAAAGTGCTACTAGTCCTGCAGGTGAGTATCTTCCCTCAATTTTCACAGCATGAATTTCAGTTAACAAAAAAAAAGTATGGCTAATGATGGTTCTGTGGGCAAAATTTAGCCCTGCAGCTGGAACTGATTAAAAAATTCTGTTGATGATGTATGTGATGAAATAGAACTACAGTCATTCTCTCATAATTTGGCTCTGCACTGCTTACCAAAGTACACATCTGGTGTTAGAGGCACTTATGATCTGAATACACAAGAAAAAACTTCTGCTTAACAAGCTGAAATTTTTATAATCACTTCCCAGTCAGGACTGCATTAGAGTTTCTCTTGTGATATGTTAATCTTGTACCTCTCCCATGATATCCTTTTCCTTTATATGCTCTCATCTCTGGTTATATTAGATCTAATTTATATTGTTAGACATAGAAGTACAAAGACTGCTCTTTTTATTTATTTGTAAAACATTTCATTACTGGTTCTATACATGGCAGAGGTTTAATTAATTTTATTTTCTTGTGCACAGTAGTGTGCAAGAGTTAATAAAAAATTAGTTACCTTCCAGTGACAGAAACAAATACATCCGATTTCCACAATCAGTCAATAACAAACAAAAAAATGCACCTTGTCATAAGGTCTGAATAGTTTATCATCACACTTTCTTAAGACATTCAGCAGAACAGCTGTGTGTCACTGGAAATTTTGTAACTAAAGTTTACCTGAAAAATACTGGCTGATCACTGTATGATGTCACTTCTTGTGAAAAATGATGATCATCTCCATTAACTGCATCCATAGAATCAATGCTACCATTTTCATTTGCTTGCTTGTGTGATGAGAAAGAAATGACCGGACTTGGATCCTTAAGGCTGCTGACATGTCTGGGCAAACTACACGTAACTTCAGCACCAGGAGACTTTTTAACTAAGATAAGAAGTTATACACAGTAAACTGACTCATATTTTTCACAGTGATTACAAAAAGATGGTGTTTATACAATTACTGTGTCCTTAGTAAGATCTAATACTTATTAGTAGGAAATACTAGCAGGACAATATTTATATTCTCTTATTAAGATAATGCCTTAGTTATCAACAGAAATTATTATAAGAAGCCTAAGTTGAGGTTTGTGCATCAGCATAAATAATCCAGCTAGTTTTAATGGCAGTACTGCAGAGTACTTCATTACCTATGCATTTCAGTATGACTTCTCAACAGAAACAGGTAAAATATAGCTACTAAGAAACTCACAAATATAGTTAACAGAGGAAATATGCTTTTCAATATATACTCCTTTTTGCATCAGATGGTATGGTTGATTAGAAGTACTGCTTTAACTGCATACATACATACATTGTACTGCTTATTTATAATCTTGAACTCTGGGATTACAGAACTCCTTTCTCTAGGGGTTACACAACTTCATGCTATTGGACAGACAACTCTGGCATAAGAGAGTATATTAAATAATGTATTTGTTTTATCTAATAACAACTCCTAATATCACATACACAGTCCTCCATTTTTTCCAAAGTTCTTATTAAATATGCTCCATTTTATACAATGGAGATCCCAGGTGTTGAAGACCTCTGTTGGTATTTATAAAATACAAAACTAAAATATCCAAATGCCCCATGTTCTAACAAGTTGGTTACTAATGTTGAGGTTTGGTCACGAACATAAGTTCTGTTACACACACAACATTCACATGTGAATTTATAGACATGTATACACCTTAAAGGAGAAAGAAGAGGCACTTTCATATTAGATTTTTGAAAAGTATACCTTCAGGATCCGGAGTAACTAAAAGCTCTACTTCTGTAGAGAGGCTAGTAAAAAAATCCTTCAGGAAAAACAAGGCATCCTAATGTAAAAAATAAAATACAATCAAGTTAAAAAAATACCCAATTCTCTAAAAAATATTATCTACTATTCCAGCTCTTTATTTCTACATGGATATGAGTCAAAACACATTTCTTCTTTTTGATCCTTTAACAAGTGTAGAAGCCACATAGAAATCTAGGACAGAAACCAGAACGACCCTCTTGGTCATTGCCCCCTGCTACATATAGTATGATTTCATAACATATCTAGCTCTGTCTTAAAACTCCAGGGTTGTTTATCATCTACTCTCATTTTGGAGACTGTTCCAGAACCCAAGTATTTTAATGGCTATAAACTTTTCTCTGATTTCCAACAAAAGGGAATTCAAGTATAGTTTATATTCATCCCTAATACTGCCAATGTCAGACAAACTATTCCAGATCAGATCTCACCACTACTTCATTAAAAGTCATTAATACCTCTGCTGTTAATGTCTTGTCAATCAGATGCATCATGCGGGTGCCTTGTTCATCCTATAATTAATGACATCTGGACTTTGTTTTCCTTTTTTTGTTTCCAACTGATAAGCAGACAGCTTAAGTAGTAATAACAAGAATTTGTAACATGACTGCATGCAGCCCTGTGCTTCCAAGGAAGCTGTGGTTAATTCTGCAGAAGTTGTAAAGGTGAATTTTGTTTATGGGATAAAAGACTTAGAAAAGTAAGCAAGAGGGAACATATTTCCTCACTAGATTGCAGTATTTCCCTGCTATTTTTCTATATGAAATTATTACAAACTATACAGAGTTCAATTTTTCTAACAGTAAAATGAAAACCTGGTCTCTAATGTATGTTAAGGGAAACAGAAGGTAGGTATGGAACTCCTAAACTCTTGAAAAACCCCCACATCTCTCTGCAGATGAAAAATTATGCAAGAAATGCTGCAATAAAGGGTAATAACTGCACTTAAATTTGAGTGCACAAACATATGTAGCTTCCTCACTGGTGTAGAAAAAAAACCCCAACTGTTTATTGAGTATATGAAAAATACTTTGCACAAAGACTTCCTAAAGAAAGTAAAACAGTTTCTCCCATTTCTGTTCTTCATGCCACTGCAGTCATAGTGAGACCAAAGCCTTCAGAACATATCAGCAGCCCTCAAGTGTTGAGTGTCCTTGACTAAAACATTGCAAACAGCTTCCGGGTTAATGATTAACTTTTTTTCAATTAAAAACACCAAAGCCACTTCATGAACAAACAAAGCAAGATCATTCAAGAATAGGCACATGCTTTTTAAAAGCCATGATTTAAAAACGTTAGAGATCATCAGAATTCTCAGGAGGTAAACTGGTATTATTGAGAAAACAGCCAGGTCTATAGATATTCTTAGTTTTTAAATTAAAAAAAAAAAAGGCTAGTAACTGTAATAGCTGAAGCAGAGGGCAAGTTCTAACATGGATATAAACAGAGCAGCAGAGATCCAAAGATATGTGTGATTGATCATGAATAAAAAAAAGCATCAAACCAAGAAAACCACCCCATAAAACGTGTATGATGGTTACAAGTATCTGGTAAAAAACCCAGTATCGTTAAATAAATAAACATGTATTTTATTGTTTTGCATTGGCACAACCAACCTGGTCAATATTGAGGCGAAGTGGCATTAGTGAAACACGTAAACAACATTCCTGCGGGGATCTGCCAGACTCTGGGCGGACATGTAATGCTTTAACTGTTAACTGAGAAAAAGCAACAAGATAAATAAAAGTAGTAACATTCATAATTATTAAATGTCAGAACACTACCTAGGAAAAACATTTTCTGCAAAACCTCTGTACTAATCTGATTCCACTTACCAATTATAAAGCTAGCGTTGAATAAGTAACTTACTATGGATGTTATAAAAAAGAAAATTAAAATAAGAAATGCCCAACAAAACCAAATTCATAAATCCTTTATAGAATGATTAAGACTACAGTATATGATAAAACTACAACTCTGCATGTGTACTGAAAAGTCTAATTATACTCATACAAGCAGATGTTTCTTCAAAACCAAAATCTGAAAGCTACCAAAGTAGTCCTGCACATCTAGTGACAGAATCTCAAAAATATTAATACCTCACACACTACTATTCAAACTTACTTTTTAATTAGTTTTAATATCCACAAGGAGTCAAGCAAATAACTACCAAAGTTATATTATTTCAATGTTCCATGACCTCATGTTCCTTCTTCTGCAAGATTAAGAAATGTATACAGTCTCCACAATGACAGTCCAATCACTGTAATTATAATTTATTAACATATTCTGTAACTGTACCATGTTTGAATGTGCTTTTCTGGGCATCTCCTTACTGCAGTAGAGATAGAGAAATTTATTCATCTGTGATGTAGCTAAGCGATCTCTAATCTCCAGGTCTTGAACAATAAAAACCTGCCGTGACACTGGCTGCTCCAACAGACAGGATTCACATTCTGCACCACCTGGAGGGTATACCTCATGCTGGAATTTCACCTTTTAGAAAGGAAAGAAAACAAGCACAATCAGCTTCAGTGAAAAACAACCTTTAACAATAGAATTTTACTTAAAAAAACCCAACCAAACAAAAAACCCCACGCCACACATAAAAACTTGAAAAACTGTCTACTATTTTAAATTTACAGGAATAATATTAGGATTTCTGAAAACCATTCAGATTTTTGTGTGTCTAGCAGTAGAAATCTTCCAATTCCTACTTGTGTACATGTTCATATTTTAGGATGCAAATTCGAGACAAAACAAAGAGACAATGGAAGAAAAAGAACAAATTTTGCATTTCATTTTAATATTGGCTCTGCTTTTTCCTCTCAATCCTGACATCTTTCTTACATCATGCTGAAGCCTGTACCAGGCAACCTTGCAGTTCTTGAATCCTGCATCTTCTATGCTTAGGAAGGTAAGGTTTCTTCCCTACCAACAGACTTCTCAAGTAGCTTCTTCTGGTCTCAGTTTCCTTTTTCTTTACTCACTTTAGTCCATATAAATTCTAATCCATTACCTTTCTTAAATTCTAAAGAATTCTCAATTCTCTTCTTTTCCTCATCTTTTGCTGTAGTTCTCAATTTCAGTCAAAGACCTGTGGCTACCTACAAATCATTCCTTTTCTCAGTAAGGCCCACAGCATCCTTGCCTGCAATGTAATGAAGCAGAATACACATAGCAAGCAGAACAGTGGCCTCTGCTGGCCACATACTGAGACGTTAAGAAACACTGTGTGTAAGTGCCCTGTACTCAAGATACATGTGATAATGAACAATTTAATTGCTGAAGAGAAAAACAGATGTTTATCATAAACACTCCTCAGAAACTTTATGTTTTCTCCTTAACTTCTTGTTTAAACATTATTATTATTTATTAAGCCTTGTACCGAGTTAGGGGTACAAGCAGGGAAAAAAAAAAAAGACACTATGCCTCAGTACTAACACCAACTCATTAAATACCTGCAAATTAAGAGAGATTGCTATACTTCTACATATGAAGTTTTCCAGGTGGAATATAAACGTTTCACTTTTTTCCTCTTTTTTTATTGCAATGTTATGTTTTTTCTAGAAAATAAAGTAAGTATCAAACATATCTGGCAAGTTCAAAGTGCTAATGGGATGAATTTTAAGCTCTAGAAATGCATGTAGACTATAAAAGGCATTTAGTTTTATGTAGTACCTTTCATGTTTACAGAAATACTTGAGAAAACCTTATTTTAAAAAGGCGGTGTTATTGATGCGTTTAACGTGAAATTTGGTTAACTCCTTGCCAATATTCTTCACAGCGCCAGAATCAAGCACCTAGTTTCTATGTTAGAGCTAAGCACAGACTTAGAAACAACAGTAGCGTACTTATGCCTAAAGAGTGCTAAATACGTTAGGGGAAATACAGGAACGATACTGTGATATAACTGGGTGTTATTTAATATCCAGTTATCATCAACCGATACACTGAGTGTCTCAGCAGATCTACATCCTGGTTATTCTGCTACCACATTTAATTTCATAATACCTGTATCAATTCAGAGTAGAACTGAAGACAGAAAAATAGAACAGCAGTTGTAAAACATGGTTATAATAAACAAAAACTTGAAGAATATTATAATAAATATCCTTCATCTTTAGAAACATGCTTATTCAGCAAGTAAACAATCCTGTGCTAGAAGAACAAATAAATTTTCTGTTAAAGAAATTCTAAATTCATCACCTTCAAAGCAATTGCTTAGATGTAGATACTAATGGAAGAAATCCTACTGAATTCTAACAGAAAGCTGTTATCAAATGAATATAACATGTAAAGATATTCACACAGAGTCATGGCTGAAGCTGTTTCTATCATTCACCTTGCTTAACTGTATTTCCATTAGGAAGTCTGGGTTTCTTCCTCTTCCCCCACATGCTGTACTCCGTCCATGCCTTGTCGGTGTATGAGAAGGAGAACTATGGGGACTTCTGGGGAAATAAAAAAGAAAAATACACTTTCGCAGATTAAACATAGAGCTATCTCACTGCTAATCTAACACTAAAAGCGTATATGTTTCACTGAATATAACTTATTAGTATTTTAATGGTTACAAGAGAAAAATACTAGAAAATAAAAAAAAAAAAAAAACAAAATAGTGGAAGTTGTGTTACTGTTAACCAAATACTTTCTTTTTATTGTTCAAGTAATGCATACTTAAGCAGAATTCTAGGTGTATGATTCCCACCAAATTAACATTTATAAAACATTTCCTTAATTTTGGCTATGTTAATATTAATTACTCTTTAGCTTAGATGACATCCTGAAAAGCAGACTCCAGCTACCATAGCAAGCGTCTCTTATGCTCCTTAAGCCCCAATCTCTTCAGGAAAATTTAACCTCTAACATAACCCTTAAAAGCAAACCCATCCCTCCGTCCCAAAAAAACCACCAAAACCAAACCCAAGTTGTCCAGGTTAAGACACAGGAAAAACACACTCTGATGTATGGAGCTCAGCTGAGTAAGAAGATTCTAGGTAATCTTTAAGATCCCTTCCAACCCAAACCATTCTATTCCTTGTGAGGAGGGAGTGAAGATACATCAAACACTTACATGAAACTTTTAGCTGGAGATGTTGGTGGTGCAGTCCCAAAATCCCTTCCACCATAAAGGTGCCAAATAAGAGAGATTTCCTTTACAACATAGCGTACCAGAGGAACGGGAAAATGAAGGGGAGCTTTGCTTGTATCTGTTTTTTTTATAGGTTGGCTGAAATGATTTTCCTTTATGATAATTGCATCATCAACCATTATTTTTATTACTGGCTCTTCCTCCTTTTCCTAATTAAAAAAAAAGTATATAGTATTGAGAAGGTGACATCTGCTTGCTTTATTGAGATGTCTAATTCTTTCCTATGAAAAGAAAAGAAAATATTCTATATTGTCTTCTAAAGCTTATACAACACAGGCTTGGTTTAGGAATGATTCTTATAAAGTAACTTAAAGGCAAAAGCACATAAAAATAAACTAGAAGCTGAGAAATAGGGTTTTTTTAAAAAAAAAAAAAAAAAGTCCTCATCCAAACTGTAAACAAAACAAAACAAGAGTTGAAAACAAACGAAAAACCATGGAAGAGCCCAGGCTACCTTATTAGCACTTTTAGAAACAAACAAGCTCAAAGATAACTGGGCAAATACATCTTCTGATCAGGGATGCAGAATTACTTCTGTCTATAAAGAGTACAACCAGATATACTACGAAAAACATGAACACAAGCTGTTTTCGAAGAGTTTGAGTATAGTTTCCTAAATCTTCTAATACAGTGGACAATGGTGTAAAGTGACACACAAGCTTTTCTCTGAGGTTTGGCAAGGATCTTAGGCCCATAAAAGCATTGAAAGCTTAGACTATGAGAGAAATGAATAAAAGATCAGAAGATGTGCAAAGCTGCTGTTTTGATAAATACTGTACTTTGCTTAAAACGTTTTTTCCCTAACTATGCCATTATTGTAAGTCAAAATGGCAATGATAAGACATGACTAAAACATAGTAATACTGCCAATAGTTTAATGTAATATTCAAATCAGAGAACAATTACATACTGCTGAGATACAGAAAAATATATATATTTGAAAATACTTGCATTCATTCCTAACAGTAACAATGCATGAAGTCCTTTCAAACAGAAAGATTATTTTTCTGCTACTCTGCCCACTGATAAAAATATCACCAAGCAATCACAAAAACCTATGAAGTCTAATTTGTCCAGGTCTTACACAGGCTTTTCTCTCATTCAGTTTATATATATATGGGTTTTTTAGTAATTCAAAGCTTCTTACAGCAACAGCAACTTTGGGTGCAAAAAGAATGCAGAAGTCATCACTTTCTGCAGGAACATCTCCCATGGCCTCATTTATCAGGTGATGAGTGAATGCAGCATAAGTGGGACTTGGATCTTGTGAGACATTTCCACTTTCGTCTGGAAACAGGAAAAGATCCGAGCAAGATGGCTCCTGAGTTTGAGATCTGTCATCCAAAACTCCTGGGAGTTGAAAGAGGGTGGAGAAAAAACATGTTTCAGTGGAACAATCTTAACAAAATATGAAAATATGAACAAAATACCATAACAGTTAAGTAAAATTTGTTACTTCAATTACACCAAGGGAATTTGCTTATTATAACCTTAATTAATTCCTATTATAAATAAAATACAATTTTCAAAAATTAATCTACTGTACAATTGAAAGTGATTACAATATAATCATAACTAGTTACTAGTAGAGATGACCTGCAAAATATAGAAAAAACTATTTGCAAAAATCTCCACAGACACAAAAAAAAATATTTTTGTTTCCAAGTTTCTCATTCTCGTAGTAAGACCACAGCATTAATAACTTTCAGTACTACACTGACTGCTCACCTTCCACCATCAGAAAGGGGACCAAACATCACGGAAATAGTGAAATTCTCTATTTGCAGTACAAAATCCTTAGCCAATTTAAACATGGATTTACTCTAGCCATGATGCAGAAGCCATAATCCTGTGATAAAATCAATTATCTTGTTCTATCTGCTAAGTGAAACATTTCCTCATAGCTTAAAGTTCTTTCTGTGACTCAGAACTGTATCATCCTCCTGGACTGCCTTCATACACAGAACAGAGGTCTTTGATTCCTTCACACTGCAGTATGCCATATAAACTTACACCCTTACTAACTTACACACTCTTAGAGAATTTGGGGTCTTGACAGGGTCCCACAAAGTCAGATTTCTTCCTTGCCGTTTTCAGTATCTCAGTAATGTGTATTTGACAAGAATTTTAAATTACTTTTGCATTACTGTTATCGAAGGCAAGAAGCTGTTTGATAGTTTAAAGACTTCAGACATCAAATGTACACTCCCAATCTTGTTGCAGCATCTCTACATACACAAAACTTTCAATCCCACTTTCCTTCCAGAAAGGAAGTAAGTATTTTATGTGTACTTATGCCTCCAGAGGATTCTTACCATTAGACTCCGGCTTCATGGCAGAAGCAGTCTGTTGAGTCTCAATTTCCTCCATTGCATCACTCATCAAATCCCGTAAAATCTGTTGCTCTGACTCAGGGAGAACTGGTCCGTGGGAAGATGGTTGGCTAAAGGTCTCTACCTGTAGGAGAGGAGCTATACATGGTTACATCTTAAAGACAACTGCAGTATCATAGAATCATAGAATGCTTTGGGTTGGAAGGGACCTTGAGAGATCATCGAGCCCAACCCCCCTGCAGTAAGCAGGGACTGAACCTGTGAACTTGGCGTTATTAGCACCATGCTCTAACCAACTGAGCTAATCATGCTGAGTAAGATTTTGCTAAAATGGCTTGATACACAGCTCAAGCTGCAAGAAGTAACACACTAACTTTATAAATAATCAAGTGAGCTGAAACTCTGAGCTAGATGATTCATAAAGTAGGTTAGAACATTATGGTTCAGGGTATTTAGATCAGAGTACTTGGACAGCTTGTGTATGTCCTGGAATTTCCTTCTTTAGGTAAGAATAAAGTACAGCAGATAAACAGCAGAAAATATTTTAAAATATTAAGTAGTGACCAAAACAGAAAAAAAGGCACTATTTTACTCTCAAATATATTTTAGTTTAGACGGAATCTGTTAATTTCTTTGGAGGAAATCCCATAGTCTTTGGAAATAGAATGGGGCTATTACAATCAAAACATATTACCAGGAAGTGTAAAGTTAAGTTGGTATTATTTTGCCACTTTATACCTTCATTTTTGGCTTGCTGACTCCACGTTTAATCTCTGTCTTAGCAGGTGGATGTAAATCACCATAACTTGCAATATATTGTATAAGATTCATTAGTGCAGCACATGAATCGGAGCAGGTACGAATATGGATTACATCACTGGAACAGTGCAGCTCAAAACGTGGTTTAGTCTAGATAACAACAATAAAAATGTAAGAATACATTTCAAATCAACCTAAGGTTCCATAAAAATAGCATCTATACACAGCTGTTTTTAAATTACTTAACTAGTAAAAAAAGAACTTAAAAAAAGTACACGTAAACTGAAAAACCTTCCTTGATTCTAAGTATAACAAAGTAATTTTCAAATCACAATCTGTCATGGATATTTTACATTTTATTTTGTGATTAAATACTTACTCTTTCCTCATCAGAATCAGATTTTACTGCTGTAATGGTTAGTTCCAGCAGACCCATATCCATAACACGAACATAATCTGAAAGACAATGAGTAGTTAAAAAAAAATAAAAAAAGACTTAATAATAAACATCATCCTTACTATGTATTTTTGGTTATTAAACCATTAGAAATAGCATGAGCATAAAAAGGGATTTTTTTTGTCAAAACCTTTTCTATCTCGGCATTTCCTCCATTTGTGAGGATTACTCTCAGAGTTCATGTTTCAGCTACTCAAATCAAGAACTCAAATCTCTTCAATCCAATATATCACTCCCACTGCCACCATCTGTGTGCAGTGTAATCTTTTAAGATACTTGTCCTCATCCCATCTGTGTGAGTTCGAGAACTAGAGGCACACAGAAGTCGGGTGACTAAGCATCCTAGCAGTTTTTCAGTTGAAGTGAGAGGTCATTTTCACATTGTACTAATCTTTCAGTACCATGAATAACTTATTTCCCCTCTTTCTTGTTTAAAGAAAATAGGCATATCTTTACTCTGTCCTTCACTAGAGATCTCTTACCTAAACTAAATACACAAATGTGTGGGCACAGGGTTTTATTATTTCTCCAATTCATTTGTTAAATATTGATTCAAGTTCCTCAGTCCTTAAAGGTTGTTACTATACAAATGAGAGCAAACCAGCTGGTTATCATTCTTTTCAGAACCTAGAACTCTTGGCCATATAACATCTTTCAAGTTCAACTATTTAGAACATATATCTCATAAAATGAGATCTCTTTTTCTGTGAAGATTTCTTGCTGTGCCAACTCCAGATTTTTAAAAATCCACTTTTTTCAAATACCCATTATGGAACTGTAACAAGAAAATGAAGGACTTGCAAGTTGCTGTTCTCTGACATACCTCTGCATCCACAAATCCAAACTACAGCACTCAGATTTTCACCAACACTACATTATTCATTCGTATTCAACTTGCTGTTTCTTATCTCCTCAGACCTCTCCTTCAACAACCTTTATACATGCTGAATATGCCTGTAATTTTCTTTCTTTAGGCTCTGCAATTTATTAGTCACATCTAAAACACCCTTACCTCTATGGAGGTTCACTGTAACAGTGTTGCACTTGTCAGACAGATGCAAAGCAGCTTCATCTAAAATTATCCTAAAGGATAAAAAAAAAAAGATGAAACAAACATGCTAAAGAAATGCTGTGCAATTCACCAAACAAAAGAAATTAGTATAGAAAAAAATATTTAAAAATACAAATACATCTAGCATATCTTAAATCCAAACTCTTCATTTTAACCTTGCATAATTTCCAAATCCATTGGTAATTAACCACCGCATGATATTTTCACCATTGCTAATTATATTTTATTTGAATTTCAATTTATATATTTGATCCTTCCTAGAATGAATAGTAGTATTTTGGGCATACAAAATTAACACTTCTTATTTTCTTTTTTGCCTCTTTTTCTTTTTAATAAAGTATCAGACACATTTGTTTCTAAAGTCATTTATAAGGTTTTATTGATAAAAACAAGCAACTTGGCAGATGTTTCACATCAGAACAGGCATAACAGAATAAATATTCAACTAAACCTGCAAGAAAAATTATTAAAAAGTTCGACAAGTTCAGTAATCACTACATTTCTTTAATTAATATACTGTCTCCAAATAACACATCTTTAAGAATTCTTAAGGTGCTAGTAATTAACAAAATAGACACAATTTCATTTCAGGACATTTTCAACCATATTAAAAATTGCAGAATGCAGTTGTTAAAGAAAGCAATCCAACTTAAAAGTATTTAACCTAATAAAACAGAAGGATTACACATGAGCAAAGTATATTTCAAAAGATGCAAACCAGTGTGATCATTTACACAACACGAATGCTTCCTAGGTCAAAAAAGCAGAGAGGCATTACAAGTTTTACAGGAGCTTCCATGTTTCACAATCACTTAAATTATACCTGAGAGTAGAAGAGGATTTATCTACTGCAACACTGCTGGAAATGCTGAAAGTTTCAACAGTAAGTAGAGATCTGACTGGCAAAAACAAGGGCCTAACAACAAATAGGAAAACAAAAAAATTAATACTCTGTACCTATTTAGAAGTGCAATCAAAGTTTTATAGGTTACCTAACTAGATCTTCCCAGGCCTAGGCAAATGCTTGTCTTACTTTGAGTTGCTTACAGTTTAAGGGATTTCTGTTAAAAGTACTTTTTCCAAACAAGCCTAAATAAATATTCTTTACAATATGCAAACTTGAACATTGCTAAAGAATAAATATATAGCTGCAGTGCCACCAAGTGACATACACTTGCATTTTATTTACCTGTAATCAAGAGCGCAACTCCACAGATGTACATGAAAAGTTGTAATTGTAGCTGGAGGATTATATCCCAGAACAGGTTCATCAGAAATATTCAAAAAATATAAAATCTAAAAATCACAAACATATCATTACAATACTTCAATAGCTATTAAATTAATAAACAGTTATGCACTAGAAAAGATAAAAATCTGTAACAGGTATGACAATAAAATGTTTGATTAGTAGAAGGAAAAGGGAGTGAACAATCTCAGCTATTTAAAGGTGCTTACACAGTATCTGAATATAGAAAGGCACAGAATGTAAACAGGGCAAAAAATCCAATATCCAAACTGCAACCTTGTCCTGGTTTCAGCTGGGATAGAGTTAATTTTCTTCCTAGTAACAGGCATAGGGCTGTGTTTTGGATTTAGTAGGAGAAGAATGCTGATAACACACTGATGTTTTAGTTGTTGCTAAGTACTGCTTATGCTAGTCAAGGACTTTTCAGCTTCCCATGCTCTGCCAGGGGCACAAGAAACTGGGAGGGGGCACAGCCAGAATAGTTGATCCAAACTGACCAAAGGGCTATTCCATACCATATAACATCATGCTCAGTATAGAAACTGGGGGGGGTGGCCGGGGAGCAGCGATCGCTGCTCGGGAACTGTCTGGGTATCGGTCGGCGGGTGGTGAGCAATTGCATTGTGCATCACTTGCTTTGTATATTACTACTGTTATTATCATTATTATATTGTTATTATTATCATTACTGTTTTGCTTTATTTCAATTATTAAACTGTTCTTATCTCAACCCAGGAGTGTTCCTCACTCTTACTCCTCCGATTGTCTCCCCCATCCCACCGGAGCAGGGGGAGTGAGCGAGCGGCTGCGTGGTGCTTAGTTGCTGGTTGGGGCTAAACCACGACAAACCTCAAAGGTATGGAAAAAGACCAATCCACAGACACTTAAGTGGCTACTTGTACAATGCCTCACAATCCGTTCTTAAAGCATTTCCCAAATACAGGCTCATTCATCTTTCTTTGCAGCTTTTATTATAGTGTTAGCATTTTCTTTGTTGTCCTTATCTGAAAAGCCAACTTTTCTTGTAAGGCCGTACATTGTTAAAGTTATCTTGAAGTTATCTTTCATTTTCTTGGGAGGGGGACATGAAACCTGCTCAGAATCAGAAATACGTGCATGTGCATCATATATACTGCTTTTTCATGTTATTACATCATGAAATAAACTCCTATCCTCCTTTTTAAGATCTGTCTCATTCTGTCTCAAATCCGTTACGCTATAAAAGTTCTTAAATTAATCCAAGCCTGGGGCAGACCGACACTGCTAGCCTTTTAATTATTTCCTCTACCTATCTCTTCAGCCAATTTTTTATTTCCCCTCTCCCCATCCAAAAGATTTCCAAGTACATTACAGGCAATGTTAATTGAGCAAAAATTCACAGACCAAATAAGCAACACAGTGTAAAACAGGCTACATGAACACACAGGAATACCACGCTGAGAAGAAAGTAATGACACAGTAGAGTCCAAAGCACTCAGTTCAGCTCCATGCAGTTATACAATAAGAATGCATGTAAAAATAAGCATACTATACATACTGAAGGATAAGCAGGATAAGCTTGAATGTCAGCATCTACTACCTGTAATCCAGTATGGTGTAAGTACATGCAAGTAACATGCAACCATACTGCTACTGTGCTAATGGCATGTCCTATCTCATGCATGTTTCCACACAGCTTCCAGATCAAGGGTCTCTAGCCCTGTCTGCTATGCTGTACCTCTGCATCCACACGTATCAGTACAACCCCTCTAATTCAGAAGTTTGCATTACAAGAGTTTACATAAACTGCTGCTTACTGCTTCCCCAAAGTCTTATTCTCCATTACTGCTATTCAAACTATGTAAAACAGGAAACAGACAAGGGAGAAACCAGGACCTGAGGAATGAAGTGAGCAGAAGGGAAAAATACAGAAATGCTTTGAGTGCTGCAAGTAGCAGGTTTGTTTGTTTTGAGGGTGTTTTTTTTACGTCAAGGATTATCTAAGTACTTGGATAGCATTGGACTATTGAGATTTTAAATCTGAACTTTTAATAATAAAAAACAAACAAAACCAAAACCACTCCCTGACATGTCGTGGGCAGAGATTTAGGATGATGACAAGAACGGTAGCAAATGAATACACAAGTAAGAATTTAAGAACAAGACTACAGTCTGTCAATGATCTCAAAGAGAGACAAGAAAGTAAAGAATAACACTTTCAAGAGCAGAGTTAAGACATAAGACACAGCCTAACACAGATTTTCCATCCAGGTTTAGTTTGATACTTAAAGCAGTTGTTAAAGCAATGAGACTGAAATTGACAACGTAGTTGAGAAAACTGTAGCAACCTGACCTGTTCATGCCAGCTTAAACCTGAAGGCAGTACTCTATGCTGAAGGGTGGCTCCTCTTAGTCCAACAGCAACTAGAAATTCCTGCACAGGAAAGTTGCATGAGTTAGTTTACACAAAATACATGTAACTATTTGACATCTAGATTATGAAACAGTCATCTTTCTGCCCCCAAAGTCTAGTCCAAGTGTCTAGAAACGAAGAAAGGACTGGGCCAGGATTAAACACTCAAAAAAACCTTGCTCCCTAATACAGAAACCCTGGGTAATACAGTCTAATACTTTCTGCCATAGGATAGTTTAGAGATGACAATTTTGTGGTGGTGGTGGCGGTAGGAAGGCAGGCTACCTGGTCATTCATCCTGGGATTCACCAGGAATTACCAGGAGTACCAACCCAATGTAGGTCTTTCTTGTGCTGTTCAAATCTGAGTCAATTGAGCCCCCATGACATTGTGCTGGTCTGCAGATTCCTTCTGCTCTAGGTAACTTCTGCTCTTGGTAGATAACTCTACCAAACTGTTTGTCACCACTATGCCAGCTAAGAGGTCGTCTCCTAGCCATGCTAATGAATGCTACTGTCAAAGCCAAACGTACCACTCGTTTACCAGTGCCATTCCAAATAGGTAAGCAAAGGCTGCCTATTAGATGACACTGCTAGTAAGCTGAGCAGGAAGTTTTTAACTCTTTGTATTTGTTCTTGCCTGGTTTGGCACCAGATTAAAACTCAACCAAAGAAAAACAAGAAAAAAGATCAACTAGCTAAGAAATGCATTCAGTAAAGAAACATAGTGTGATCAGCAAGTGAAGCATTGGAAGAATTAGTAAATTATGCCGATACTTAAATTTTACAATCCACCCAAAAGATTCCAACAGAAAATTATAGTTTGAGGATGAATGGCTCAGAATTATATGGTTTCTTAATCTATAACCCTTGTAACCCCACATCTAGATGCTTCCATATAAACTCAGATAACCCAAATAATTTATAAAAGCACAAATTTGAAAACGCAAACCTTTGTATTGCTCTCTATTTTATCTGATTGAATTTTGACTGCAACGGTCAGCATACTTGGACAATCCACTCCTACACCATCTGAAGTAGTCCTACTAAGACCATCGTCTTCAGAAAAACAAATAGTAGGTTCTAACCAATGGGGACGTATTGTGCTGGGCAGTCGTACTTCAGAGGAAGGGATGACCCCATCTACCATACCTGCAAAGAGATTTTAGAATGAGTTACTTTGTACTTCAAAGCTGTTACTGATAAAGACTTAAGGAAAATCCTTTATGCTTAAAGCCTTTAAAATTATTTTAATTACCAAAGTTAGTCCTGCACACTGGCAACCAAAAATTGTGAAGGAGAGGTTACAGGTGATCCAATATTTAAAACCATGCTTCTAGCTAAAATCTTCAATGTGACTATGGGGGGGGTGGGGGTGGGGGGGGTGCTTTATTTGCCCAACAAAATGGCAAAGTTGAAACAAAGGACAGAAATCTCCTATGGGTTACATGGAGAGATAGGAATATATCTCTCCTTTTCATTTTATGAGATGGTGCCAGGTTAACCTCTAAACACACAATAATTAAGCCTTGCACTGAAAATCCATTAACTTGAGTACCCCTGATTCAGAGATATTTGAGGGGAAAATCTTAAAAAGTTTAACTACATGGGGGTTACCAGCCATACAAACTACTACATAGTCAACTTAAAATTCTTCACCTGCTGGCTACAATTGGCTACCCAGAAAGATACACCAGCCACTGGTAACCTGTACCTTTTTAAATTAAATAACCAGTAACATGTAGGAAGTGTGTACTTTCCTAATAAAGAACAGACTGTACAGCTAATTTGCCAGAGGACCACAGTTATCTTTGAAGACCAGCACTTGTCAAGGGAAGTTTGAGCTAAACTGTAACTAAGTAAATACAGTTATCATGAAGTTGTATTACTGTAGCATTTAGGAGCATTAGCTATGAACTAAATCTATTGTGCCAAATGATATGCTATCAGAGAAAAAAAAATTAAAAAAAAGACAGCATTTCCCCTAAAAAACTTCAAACTTATCTCATTTCAAATTCAGTCCCAAAGCCACCTCAATCCCACCCCTACCTTGATGATATAAATTGAGGCTGCTAGAATGGAGACAAACATAGTGTCTGTCCTCAAAGCCTTCATATTTAGTCACGCTGAAAAGTGAACCACTGTTGAACTCAAACCAGAATTCGCCGTATTTTCCTTCCAGTGTACTTCCATCATCTTGCTGAAGGAAGAATAGAAATGATAAAATGATTGCTTGCTGAGTTTGCTGCAGTTAGACAGTCTAACATGACACTTGCTAGCAATATGTATTTTCCTGCTTGCATTTAGTTATTCTCATGTAAAGCAAACAGAATTACTAAAATATTGTGTTGCGTTATTGTCTAGTTATAGTACAATAGTATGAAGATTACAGAATTACTGTTATAAACACTTGTTCCTTCCAAAAAACAGTACATACAGCATAAAGGGAATCCCATGGTCAAAACAACAGAAGAACTTTTTCCAGCCCCAGTGTCTCACCTTTACATCTGTGAATATTGACACTAATCCATGCGTCACATTTAGCAGAACAGACAGAAAGCTTTGTGAGTTCTTATTCTGAGAGTCAGGCTTTTTCCTTCTGCGTGAACGATAGCTTGGATCAACAGCAGAATAATACTGTAGTGTTTCTTCCTCAGACCCACTCTCGTCATCTAATAGAAAAAATTCAAAACAACTAACTCTCCAGCTAGTACACATATTATGCCAATACTCATTGTTTTTCCATCGGTAATGCAATTCAATTTCATACTTATTTTACTTAATTAAACAGTAATCTATGTTTTTTCTTCCTGGTTTAAGTAAATCCTTTCTTATAAGTTTGCAAATTCTTTCCACTATCAGCTTAATCACTTCAGCCAATTATGCTTTTGAATCACTATAGTTCTAGATGATTTATTAAGTGTATTACCATAATGAACTGCAGGTTTAAATTGACTAAAGCTGTCTTTACTGAAAGTGTTGATGAGCTGGCTGGCCACAGATAGTCCAACACCGTAAGAAAGGTTTTCAAATGTTTCTACAGGAGACGGAGCAGTGGGTTCCCACAACAATAAATCATTGCTGATCCTAGGAAGAAATAAGTTATCATTATACAAAATGTATGACTATTCCCACTTAATATAAGGTCAGTCAAGCAGTACTTCCTTTGCAGACTTCATGTAACAGATTTCAGATTTCATAAACAAGGAAGAGAAAAAAGTTCAAGAGCACAAGAAAGAATAATGTATTCATGAGTGAAAGCAATAAATAATGAAAGTAACTTTCTTTCCCCCTAGTTATGGTATGCACATATCAAAGCCTAACATTTGACAGTGAACCAAAGCCCCTATTAGTAGGTGTATATTAGCTCAGTAGGTTGGAGGAGGGGTGACAAAACCCTATTTTGATCACATCAATTTTCAAGCAAAGTTGCAGGAAACATTAGTTCATTTCAAGCGAGTCTGTGTCTGTCGGGGTAAAGATATGTAACATTCAGTGTAAGTACACCAAAAGAATATTCAATGAAAGGTTCAGCTTTGCCACTTTGGCAGTGAAAAAATGCTTTGGAAGTAAAGTAATGCCTATCAGAGGCTAAAATAGATCAGAATCTCTATGTAGCTAATTTGTAGCATAATACCTATTTTTTAGTTGATTTAATCTAGTTGTATTTCTTTGTTTTTCAGAGATTAAAATAACAGAAAAAAATGCTGAACACCTATCCATAAGTTGGGTTCACTTTCTCTACACTTTCGTAAGCCTTTTTAAGGCTTAAAAAACTGGGTTCTTAGGGTTTTTTCCCCTGCCTGCCTTGTGGACTCTTAATTTTTAGATGGAGAATCACTGAATAAAAAGGAAAGAATAACACTGAATGCAACAGTTTTTGAAGTACAGTGATCTATTTATAAAGGTGAATTCAGAAAGATTAGAGCAAAATGAAACATTGCGGACAGAGATCTGAACAAAGTATTCACTGAAAGCAAAAGACTATTTAACTTAACCCTTTGTTTACAAAATCTGCCGAACACGTTTTAGCAGCTGGCTGCTATCAGATATACGACACAGTGGCATCTCTGATGTTAACCTGGAAGAATATTTCTATACCATTTTATGTTCTTAGAAAACTATACAAATGAATTCCTGCTATAGCTGCTCATTCAATTGCTTTTATCAACAATGAATACAGAACTAAAATTACAGGTCACGATAACCAAGCAAAACAATTATCATACTTGCCTATTGTAAAGTTTTTCATAAAAGCTTTTGTTTGGTAATGTTAAGTGAATGTTTGGTAACATGAGTTCCAGTACATAGTGAGAATTGCTAATTGTTTTATCCTGAAACTCAGTCATTTCAACAACATCTCCTGGCATCACCATCTGAAAGAAAAGAAAAAAAAACCAAAAAAACCTCTTAAGTAAAAAAAAACAAAACCGGAAGCCAGAAGATGCATATAAAGTAGTGAGAATGTATTAATTTCGTCTACCATAAGCACAAAGCAATAACAAAATTTCATAGTACCTCTTCATTTTCAAACATGACCCTACGAGAAGAAAAAGGAGAAGGCTCTGGTCTTCTAATATCACACACATCCTTCAAAGAATGAGACCCTCCTTCTTCTTCCTCTTGAAAGTTATTATCACCTTCTTCCTCCTCAGCTGCTATCCTTTCCAGAATAGAGTGCACAGCCAGAGGGTTTATTTTCAATACAATCCTGACATTGGAGAAGTTATGCAGAATAAGCCATTAGAGATGCTTAGAATTTTTATACTGATGCACAGTCACATGTCCCCTAGCTCTACTAGCTAGCTATTAAATACACACAGACTAAATAGCTCAAAGACCAGGGATTTTTTTATTAGACAATAATGTATTTTATTAGATAAAGTGATACCATTAAGAAAAACACCAAACTTGTAGGAAAAAGAACCATCAGGCGAAAAGGTTAAGTGTCTGCTTTTTTCAGCTCCATCAGGTGACCTAAGAAAAACCTAGCGCTCTCCCAAAATAATGCTTGTGTCATTAGACCATCAACAGCTATTGAAAGAATACTCTGCTACATGACGTAGTACATGTACACACTGTTATAGAAAAATGTATTTGTACCATTATAAAACTAAACCATGCTGAAAAAACGTACATACAACCATGTTGTCAGAAAGCCACTAAGTTTTGTGGCAAAAAACACATGTGGGAAATTCTTTGGCAAATCTGAAGTTGTCTCTTTAAACATCTTATTAAATGCTACAGGTGTTTAGTCATTCTGTTCAGTAACTCTGAAGTATTGCAATAATTCAGTCACAATATAATTATCCTTATTGTTGTTATGGCTTTTTACCAGCTTATATTAATATTTTGAGGCAAAATTTGACTGAGATTTTTTTTTGTTTGGTATTTAGTCTTGAATGTAGAAGTAGGAGAAAAGACAAAGTGACCAAAAAAAAAAACCCACCACAACAAAAATGGGAGAAAGTTTCACATCTCTAATCATTCACCTAACTTTCACTGAAATTTAGTCAAGTGTACACAGAAACCATTACACATTAAAACCATTTTACATTATTATAAATGGAGACGTTTTGGGTTTTTTTTTTGGGGGGGGAGGGTGTGTTGGGTTTGGTTGGGGTTTGGGGGGGGGTGGTGGTGGCTAGGGTTTTTTTACAAATTCTTGGGGGTTTTCAATAGCTACGTGTTTTTATTTTGCAAATTATTTTAAAGCATTTACCACACAGGTAGTCTGCATTAAAATTAGAAAAACAGTGCTTCATAAAAATCCCAACAACCTGCATTAAAAAAAACAAAACATCATTTTACCGAGGCCAGTCAAAATTGTCCGATGATGATGTTATATCTCCATCTATGCCACCAGACACTTGAAAAAACTTTATTGGTGCTTCTGCATTATCTTCTTCAAATGAACCTGAATAGAAAAAGATTTTTTTTAAAAATTAACACAGGAATGACAACTGCTAACTTCAGGTTGCCCATTCCTCAGGTTGGAGTCCAACAGACTAACTTGTCAATGCTATTACTAAGGTACTTATGCAAATTTTGTCTTTTCCTCCAAAAATTAAGTATTAATTTCTAGAAACAAAAACTATTTCACATTATCTTCTAACTAGCAACAGTTAGAAAACCAGATGCTTCTGATGCATAGATACCTGCATTTACTTTTATAGCATCACCACATTACGTCACAGCCTTGAAAAGTACACAGAATAACCAATCAGCAGAGAACGTTACCAGTATAAACCAGTCTCACAGATTTATTACTTTGAAAGATATTAGAGGCATGAAGTACTAAAGTTTTCTCAATTACAGTTATTTAGGACATCATACACTTCATTTCTAGACTAGACTTGAGATTCCTAATTTGCATAGCTGTAGTATCCTCCTACAAATCTACAAAAACTTACCCTAACACCATGATTAAGAGATCCCAGAGATCCCAGTTTGTTTCAATTTAGGATGTAACGGCATAACAGAAAATAACAGAAGTAATGGCTCGGATCTCAAAAAAGCAAGAATGCAAGCACTACACCTATATACATTAGCCTCTCCTGCTAGTAGTATTATTTTGACTTATGCCGACATTTAGTGCAGAATACTAAACTGCAGCAGAGATATCTGCTCCAAAATTCAAGTGGAAAGACACTCCCTGTGTTAATCCATGCGAGAGGACCTTTGTCTCAACTATGTAGTATCTGGGAAAATAAAAAAGAGTATTTGAATATAATGTTAACATTCTTACCAGTTAGGTCTTTAAAGGTAAGTTCTAGTTTAACTTGTTCTGGAGTTGACCCTCCTACAAACTCAGTTTTGAATTCCATATCTGTAAATTCAAGATGAAGAATCTCCTTCTGAAGTGATTTCTTAAACCATGGTCCTCTTTCCTGATCTGACCGTAGGTCAGGTATTGGGAAGCGAACAGACAGATTTAATGCTGGGGCAGTGACTTGAACTGAAACTCTACAGTTTGCAGGAGTATGTGAATCATCCAGAAAAACTTCAGTAAATGCTTTATGCTAAAAAACAAAGTAAAGGAAAAAAACTAAATTAGAGAAAATAGCACTAAAAATTACTATGGGGAAAGCTTTTGATGATGTAGTATGTAAAAAGATTAAGTTTTCATATAGCACATAAAACACGTATTAGGACCAATTATTATTACTCTTAGGATATTCTTCTCTAATTGGTGGTGTTAAGATTCTACTTAGAAGTCAAGTATTTGCAGAGGTTAGCAATCTTTTGAAAATGGCTATCTTTCTATTTTCTCTTAAATTAGAGAGTGAGAATACCAAATAATATTCAGCTGCAGTTAGGGAATACCAAGTCTCACAGGTTTTTTCTTTTCAAAAATGCTGTTGTTGAGAAGCTGGGAACTACTATCATGCGTATTTGCCCCTTTCAGTAACTCCTGGTTTCCAGCTCCTGTCATTGACATGTCATTCAAAACCTCCCTAAGTGTAGCTTATTGCTGACCATCATTGAAAAGAATCAAACTTTCAGGACATAACCATATTGATAGAAATTATTGATGTCTTACAAAGTTTTTAAATTAGGATTTTCTTAATTAAGTTTTGAAGACTAATTTTTCTGTAATCAATCAATGCAGCAATAAAATTACATGAATATATTTGTCGCTGTGTGGAAAATCAGTTAATTGCATTAATCCTTCCTCATGTATTTCAAGAAAAGCCTTCAAATTTAATGTTATTGTGCTAAATATACTAACACTTAAATCCTACTTACAACCTGAATAAAGACAAACAAGCTCCAACTTCTTCTGTTGGTACACGATCACTAGAACACAATGGATACGTTCCCCACCCTTTCTATTACCTACCCCAAAAGCAGGTAAGCACAGCAGAGACAACTGGGCTAACTGTGACACCTTAAGATTTCAGTATAGAAGTGGAATTGCCAGCAACAGTTTATATCAGCTGCTGGAGAGTATGATGGGACAGATTAGGGATTAGAAGTCAGTTAAGATTCCTCTTTTTTACCCAGTTCTGCTTGCTTCAAGAAGCTGAGAACTTACAGTTTGCCAAGCAGCTACCATTGTCTTTAGATCTGTTATCAAGCATGCAGTCACTGAATCTAAAATGAGTATCTATGTCAGCTGACTACTGTTCTGTATCAGAAGTAAAACAAAAAAACACACCCCCCGCCCCCCCAATCCATCAGAATTAGCCATCTCAGGCTTACTGCCATCCTGCCTTCCTCCTGCAAAAGATCAAGTTTATTAATCAATTTCACTTTTAACTTACCAGACTTATGTGCTTGTTGTAAGAACCATACATGTGAGATGCCATCATCTCCACCGTAGTTAGTTTCTGTGGTTGAAGTAATGAATTTAATCTATCTACAATACTAATATCAAGCTCACAAAACACTGGACTTAACTTTATTTGTAATTCTGCTTTCTGTGGAACAGAACTGAGTCTCCCTTGACTACCCTGAAAAGAAAGAGAAAAAGCTCTAAAATCCTTAAAAACAATATAATGAAGTAAATTATAGTAACTGAGAGTTAAGTAGTCTCTGTTTTACAAGAAAGATACCTTTCTATTAAAATGCACAAAATTAGATAAAGGTGTGGTTTTAACCTCCCACCTTACCTGAGGTCCTCTATTATCTGAATGCTTATAATGAAGCTGAAGGCATGGCATAGCATGAGAATCATTTCCTTCTTCAGAATGAAATGTCAGCAGCTTTAGAATAAAATAGAGTTAAAAATAATTAATAGATAAGGAAGAAAGAGTTGCCACAAAAAAAGACATTTATGCTATTTTACCTAGAACAGACAGCAGGTAACCCTACACGCAAGTCAGCGAACAGGGCCCCAGCCCAATCACTTACTCAGTCCACTTATTCAGCCACTTTATTGGATGTCTCAGACCATTAAAAGAGCTGGAAGAATAATCATCACCCAAAGAAACCTTCGCATTGCTCAACTCCATCGGTCAGTTTTTGGAAAACATTTACTCTAATTCCCAAACTATGTTAAGCATATTTAAAAGAGAAGTAAACTAGTGAAGTTTGGCTACTTAACGCTATTCCTGTCAGGTGTGACAGCAGTCTGGTTCACTATTTGAGCTTGTAATTAAAATATAAGTTGCATTTTAAAACCGTAACGCATTAAAAAAAAAAAAAATTAAAACATTTTAAAATTACAACCATTTTAAAATCTAGCATTCTCAGTAACACAATTAAGATTTCTTTTCTGTGGAATTCCCTGTATTTTTCACATACCTCTGTGTAGTGAGGCTGAATGGAATGAGAGTCAGTAGAAAAGAGGCATTCCAGGAACTCCATATCTCCAATGGATAGATCAGTACTAAAACTTCGAGAGGCAGTCCTTTGTCTTTGTTCATAAGACACTTTGATGCCAGTACCTATAAATCTGAATTATGAAAATTATGAATTATGAAAAGTATCATAAAACAATAAAAATTATGAAAAGTCAAGATCTAAATTTGTAAAAAAGGATCACTACAATCCTTTTAAAAATCATTAAAGCTGCCATAAGATCTTCAAAAATAAGAAAAAATTCTAATTATAACAGATTATAGCTTTAGCAACAAAGACAATGGAGCTCACTTATGTTACACATTCAACAATAGTCAGTGTAGAGAAATTTGTAAAGAACACTTTAGACATCTAACTTAAGGTGCAATTCACAAAGCTGGGAATCTAACATCCTTATATAGACAATGAAAAAGTCAAATGCCTCAGGAAGTCTAAATTACGTGCATAAGGTAAGAAAATATATATACACCCTTAAATATTTTACTTCACACACTGTACTGGGACAGTAAAAACTTTGGAAAAAAAAGACTGTTGACTAACTTTACAATTTTGCTCACACTTACTTTTTATCCTTACTGATATACTATTTTGCACTAAGTAAAACCCTAAGCTCCTTCAAGCACAAATCCCTACATTGGAATATAGATGGTCCTGTAAAATACAGCTATTTCTAAAGAAATAATTTACTTAATGATTCTTGACTTGCTAGATTTCTGTGGTAGAAACTGTACCTAGTTTAATTCACCTGTTGTTGAAAAGAGCTAGACTGATTTTAATGTTTATGCACTTTCCTTCTTTTTTTTAATTAAAAATAATAAACAGTCTTGGACAACAGACATCAAAATTCAAGGCTATTCTGAAATTAAAAGTCTAATGCAATTCAAATATTAAGTGACACAATTCCTATGGAAATAAACTTACTTTATTCAAATTTACTTAAAAGATATTTTTGTTAATTATATTTATTAATAAACAAAGTTATACCTAAGGTGATCATGAGAACAAGCTTCTGCAAATACTTCTCGGAAGGACAGAAAATCTTCTGTTGAAAACTTAACTGGCTCAATCTTTTCTATTCGGGTAAAGAAATCCCGAGCCATTGGTGTCAATGGGTTAAGGTTCAATGAACTTTCAGGTGGGGGTAAAGGGTCAATATGAAGTACAGACACTGAGAAAGTTCCAACTGCCAGTCTAAAAAGAAGCTCAGGTCTGGATTCATCCACAGAAACAGATCTGGATGGAATAGCTGAAATACAAAATTAAGTTCACGTAATTTTTCAGCAATAACACATCTATAAAATCATCTTACTTTTGATTTTCATTTGTTTTTACCAAGTTGCTGCACAACAATTCGTTTCCAGAATCATCTGGGGAGCAGAGTACAAAACATTTTTACTCACATGTCCTTTTTAAGGAAGTCTGGTGAACCATGTTGGCTGTAAGTGAAGAACCTCTTGGAGGCTGTAGTTCTTGTTTGTTACGATCAAGAAAATCACCCCAAGTTGGTTGAAGCTAAAACAAAAATATATATGATCTCAAATTTGACAAATAGATGTTAGACATTACATCAAACATAAATAAGATAAAGGAACAAAAAGAAAATACATGCATAAACAATGAACAGCACGCCATTTCATGACGTATTAGTGCTCAACTAAACAACGTAGATATGCTTCACTTTAGGACATGCTTTCTAATTCTATGATTGACTACACCAACATACTTCTAAAGCTGAAGTTGCTCTCTCCATGACCATACATTCTCCTATTTCTCTTAAAAAGCACAACTGTTCTCCATGGCTTTCATTAAGCAAAACATTAGGCACACAGATTTGGGAAAGATGGAGATATCTACAGCATAATTTTTATGTTGTTTGGGGAATAACGTAATACAAGAATTTTGTACTTTTTATTGTCACTGCCTTTGTAGTCCATATTAAAAGAAAACCCAGATGGCAAACATGCAGTTATTCAAAAGAAAATAAATCATAAAGCATCCTATATAAGCTTCAAGGCATTTGAAAACAAATCGATTCCCTTTCCTGTCTTGGTAGCCAAACAGATGAGAAACTTTCCAATAAAATTTCCATAGCAGAAAAGGAACACTATCAGCTGTAAGCATTTTCAGTTGTCCTAGAATTTTGCAATAATTCTTGATATTGTAGAGAATATTTATGCAAGTTTCAGACAAAAGTATTAATTTCAAAAGGATTTTAAATGTAGTTAATACTATACCACTGTAGTGCTCAGTGGAGATCCTGCCGGTGTAGTTGTGTAAGTACTGGTTAAAGACAAGTCTAGATCCATAGTTGGAGGGTCTCCAAGAGGTGGAAGGGAGGAAAGGCTGTGAGACATGTCCATGTCAGCCATTGAGAAGAAAACTTCTTCTTCTAATGAGAACCATGGATAGTAAAGAGTTATTTACTAATAAAAAACCCCAGCACTTTACTTTTAACAGAAATTTATTCGTAAGTTCAGAAATCTAACTGCTAGACAGAATAACCAGCTAAATGTATTATTTACAGAAGTTCCAAGTTCTCTTGGCATTGAGACTAGTAGTACCTACAGACAGAGATTATTAAAAAAAGGCAAAAAAACCTAGTACACACTAAACCAGTTAAATGTTCCATTTTCATATTCAAGTTGGCATAACTTCTATAAATTCATATACTCTCCTTTCGACAAATCAAAGTTCGTATTTTCACATTAAAAATAATCAGCAAAAGATTATTCAAATAAAAACATAAATATCAGGGCAATGCAACTATTACTCTATTTTATTTCCTCAACCATGCATTTGAAAAGATGTTACACTGCATGTGTATTTACCGTGTTGCACAGTAACATACAGATTACTGAACTGCTTGAATAAAATACTGAATCAAGTCTAGCCTGATACCTAAACTAGGTGTTAATTTTTTATTCAACAGTACAATTAATAGCATAGAATAATTGTATTTCAAAGTTCTTTTGATACTAAAGTTAGTAAGATTAAAAGATGAACCGTCAATTTATATAATCTTAACAACAGGTTATTTGCTATGCTGCATCATCTTTTATACTTGCCACGACTAGAAGGTGTTCTGGCACTCTCTGTCTCATAGAAGCTTTGTTCAGATGACGCTCCTGCAGATAAAGACTCTTTTCTTAAATAACGTTTCAACTCCATCTGAATCCGATACTCATCTTCCTGTTGCATTGGCCGGTTCTTCCTATCTTTGTTTGACAATTCTATCCTGCTTAGGCTCTCTGAATTCAAAAAAAGGACAGAAAGCCCACTGTAATTTCCTTACCAGTATCCCAAAGAAAATTCAGAACTGAATCTGGAAATTAACCACTTGCTGCTGTTGTATATATATATCCATCTGTATATATATACACATATCTGGTGTACATCAGATGTGTATATACCTGCATTTTGTTGTTTTGGAGATTTTACTTGCCCAAAACAGATTACTCTCTCCCTAGCATTCATTAATTTCAAGTCTGAAGAAGATATTTTAAGGTCATATATGCAAATGTGTTCACATGTAATATCAGCATGTATCTCTCTTCTCAGTCAGCTTTAGGAACACAGTCTCTCAATGGTTTTACTGTTAAGGAATTATTAAAATTTCAGGTTTGAAGATGGCACATATGAGAAACTATATGTAATCCTTTTATCCAAAACCAATGAACAAGTCCAGTACAACAAATATATCAGTATCTTTAGAAGAATATTAAGCATCTACCCAGGACATGACAAACCTTTTCAAAAAGTTTCTCTATCCTAATAATAAGTGTTGTTACATTAGGTAGATGGGGGGGAACACAAACTGGAACATCCTGCTAGTGCAGTAGTCTGAACACTGCTGTTACTATGTAACAAATATGGACAAACACACACAATTACTGTCTGTGCTATGTTTTCTGTGCCTGTCACTAAAGCACAGGACAGAGAAGGAACCAGATTGCTAAGTCCCTCTCATAAAACAGAAGCTACAAGAAGCAAAATTGTTCTGGCCTCCTGATTTTCTCCACCTACCATTTCCCCATCTCTTGTCCTATTACATAGTCACTTGTCAAGCCTTACTTGTTACCTAGATTTTCATTACCAGCATGTATAATTTGCAACTGAAGTCAATAAATTGATCATAGTCCTACTGCAAGCAGCTACAAAATATTTTGCTAGGATAAGGTAAAAATTAATAATAATCTACCACCACAAATACTTTTTTCCACTGAGGAAACTTGTTTATCTTGCAAAGTTTATTTTTCATCCACCGTAATATATACTTAACATTTACAGAATGTTCACTTGCCTGGTCCAGCAATAGCTGCTACCATGTCCAATAAAAGATGCACCTGCCTTGGTGACAGAAATAGATGTACAGAGTCTATTTGTCCATCTACATCCAACTAAAAAAAAAAAAAAAAAGAAAAAATTTCAAGAACACTTAAGGAATTTTTCTTTAAAAGTCTTGAATCAACTATTTTGATAATAGATTTTGATGCTGTAAAGGATACAGCCATTCCAGCAGTATCTTCATCTTCTACACAACAGCAGCTAGAAATTTAATTGTGTATTGCTTCCAATCTGTAGCTTGGCAGGATGAACGCAGGTGTGTCACTCACAATTTAAGCTTAAAATAAGTACAGAATCACCTAATAGGAAAACTCAAGAATACCACTAACCTTCTAGTTGTTTTGCTTCTTCAATAATTCCAGAAGTAATCAACAATATGAAGTTAGTATTATGTACTAATTATAAAATACTGAAGTCAGCACCTTCTGAAGTAGACCTTAAAAACTATAAAGGTTCTCTTCAGGACTTCTCTCTAGTACACAGATTAATAAATTCACATACTCTCTCCATAAAGAGTGGTATGTTTATTGTAAAGTCTAATTGGTTTGACATGGTATACAACAAAGCAAGCCACTTATCTTTTGAGAGCAGCTCAAGCTAAATTTATTTTAAGGACTTGTACAGATTTATTTTTCACTTCTGGAATCCTGTACTCACAGACATCGGTCCACTCATGATTATTACTCATTGTATTGGGTGTAGGTGGCAAGGTGTTGGCAGCAGGGTGCGCTGCAGGGGTAGCCTCTGTGCTAAGAGGTCAGGGTCTGCCCCATGCTGGGCAGGGCTGGTTCCAGCCAGCCCTATAATGGACCCACCTCAGCCCGTCAGCAAAGCTGGTGGTGCCGCTGTGAAAACACGTTTAAGAAAGGGCAAAATACTGCACAGGCATCGAGGAAAAAAACAAAGAAAGAGAAACAATCCTGTAAACACCAAGGTCAGGGAAGAAGGAGGGGGAGAAGGTGCTCCAGGTGCCAGAGCAGATACTCCCCACCAGAGCAGATATCCACGATGCAGTTCATGGCAGACCCCACCCTGCAGCAGGGAGATGCACCCTGAAGGAAGCTGTGGAGAGCCCACACAGGAGCAGGCTCCTGGCAGGTGCTGCAGCCCATGGAGAGGATCCCATACAGCAGCAGGTTCTCCTGTCAGGAACTGCAGTTCATGGAGGACCCATATGGGAGCAGGTTTATCCTGCTGGACTGTAGCCTATGGAGAGGACCCTCACTGAAGCAGCTTGTGAAGGACTGTAGCCCAAGGGACCCACAATGGAGTAAGGGAAAAGTGTCAGGAGGAAGGAGCAGCAGAGAGGAACTGTTATGGTTGCAACCCCTCAATGCCCCACCCCTCCTGCACTGCTCAAGGTGGTGAGGAAGTAGAAGAGTTGGGAATGAAGAAGTGAAGTTGAACCTGGGAAGAAAAATGGGTGAGGGGAAGGTCGTTTAGTTTGTTTCTCATCATCCAACTCCATTCTAATTGGCAATACATTCAATTAATTTTCCCCAAGTTGAGTCTACTGTGCCTGTGACTAACTGCTAAGTGGTCTCCCTGTCTTTATCTCAATCCATGAGCTGTTCCATCACATTTCTCTCCCCCTGTCCTGTTGAGGAACGCAAGTGAGAGCAGCCGGATGGGTGTATGACAGCCGGCCGAGGTCAATCCACCACACGCGGGGAGGCAGGAAAGGCATGCAGTGGAATGCATTTATATGAAAATATACTTTAGCTCATAAACACCTTAAGGGAATATTTACCTAAGCAGGGAAAATACATGATCAATTAGTTTTGTATACTGTTTCCTACTATTTTCTTCACCCTTTGGAAAGAGTTGAAAGAAAATGAAATGACTGAAGAGTGTCATACTCGACATGAACTTATACAGCATATCTTGTAGTTTACATGCTTGAAACACCTAATCAAAGGTGTTCTAACATAATTCAGTTTCCAGAGTAAAAAAAGAAAAAAAAAAATTTAACCTAGACTAAGCAATATACTGCACCTATGTTCTTTCAAATCTGCATGAACTCTACCTGACAAATCAAAAACCAGGCCCTTCTTTAATTCTGCCATGTAGTATTACATCTATTCACTAGTTCAGATGTTGCTGTTATTTAACATATCAAGTGTTTTACCTGTACTCAAGCCCAATTTGCAGGGACCACTGCTCTGCATTCTATTATATTCAAGTTCTACAAACCAAAAATTACTCTCATCTCTGACCTTGACGGTTTTCTTCTGGCTACCTTAAAATACAACTAGTGATATAGAAGTGGAAAACTTTTGATCTTTAGAAATATTTGGACATCAGTTAATTTACAGGTGTTAACTGCATTAACCATTCATACTTTTGAAATAGCTAGCATTTTTCTATTTCACACCAAACAAAATATGTTATTTCACTTTTCAAGGACTCTTCTACTGAATAAACAAGTTATAAGGATTGACTAGAAATTGCTGGACAAACTTTTATACTGCAGTAGAAACTTTCTGCTTTCTGTAGATTATAGTGCACTATAGAAGACAGGTCAATAGCCAATTTTAAAATTGGAGACAAGGGGAATATATTTGCACAACTTTACTTATGTAGTCACACTTTAAAAAAAAAAATAAAATAGGGCTTTATTTTCAATTCCTTTGCTTCCTGTATCTTTATGTAAAAGTCAAATAAAGTATTAAATTAACTAGTACCATTTAAATATGGCATTATTATTTGATTTACTATAAATTTTAATATAAAAATTCAGAAGAAGAAGTGTTCATGTGATTTTTACAATGCTGCTACCTAATTAATAATTTAAGGTTTACTTGTAATTGTTGAAGTAAATTATACCCTTTTAAAACCAAAGTGATTTTAACCAACCAGTTAAACATTCCACACATACATAGGCAAAGTCAGTCATACTGCTACAAGAAAGGATAAATGAATAGCAGCAGGAGTTCCATGAAAACAAAACAACTTTCTCAGGAGTTACTCCAATACATAAATTCAGTCTCTCTAACATACAGGAATTCTCCTTTAACAGATTTCAGTGTGCCATTCGGTTGTCTGGCCACTGTAAAGATGTCTTATTAGACATATATATTCGTTGTGAATGCAGAGACTCTAAAACAAAACTAGGTGGATTCTGTCCCCTTGAGAGTCTCACCATTTTTCATATGCAGTTGAAAAAATAAAATCCTACGTAACTATTAATTTAGTTAAAGACCAGGAAAGCATGACTAACCTTAGCTCCAGGAAGTACTTCATTCTGCTTTAATGTTAGGCTCAATTCCATTCTACCAATCAGCTTACTGATCTGTACAGGGTCAGAAGGAGTAATTTCTGGCAAGTTCCTTGTTAATTGCGGATGTGGTTCATAAATTATTTTTGGATTCCAGCTAGGCGAAAGCTTTGGTTCAGTTGCCTTAAAATGTTAAAAGAGAAAGGAATAAGAATGTATCCCATTTCTTATTAAAAAAAAAAAACCCAAGCATTTCAAATAAGCTTATCACACAAATGATCATTTTACACAAATGTAAGTTTGACAATGGCATTGAAAACATGTATTGATAACTGTGAAAGAAACAATGTGTGAAAAACGTGACACATTAGGCCTTTGCAAAAAAGTGGAGCAAGTTTCCACAGAACAGTGAATTGTAGAGGACTTCTACACATTAAAGTTGCAACCAAATTCCAGTTTGGAATTGTACTGATTCCAGTACAATACATGCCAAGTTTTACTCAGTCCTAAAGTCTCTATTTCCTCCCCCCTCCTCAAAATCAACAGGAAGTGATTATAACACTTATCGAACACAGATTCAAGTAGAAGTTCGACTCCTATATCCTTCAGAATAAATCTAATATATAGTAATATATTCTATCCTTCATCAATTTACATTCTTGTATAATGTATTTAATTTTACCAGTTGTGTAGCTGAACACACTGGGGAGGACTTTGCTGATGCAGGAAACTCATCCCAGAAGAAAGAGACACCACAGAGCTGCAGTAACTTGTGAGCAAAAGCTGTGGGCTGATGTATATTAATTCCAGAGCACTCATCTGCAGTTTCATCACAGTACATAGTTCTGGGAGACAAAAACAAGGAAATAAATATGGTAGGTGCGTGCAAATTGTTAACCTTTATTGTGCCATTTAGCTTCTAAGTCTGTACATGCTCTCTCTCTCCATACTATTTACAATGCCATTGACTGTTCTGAAAGGAGAAACCACCACTCTCTGAGAATGGGTGGAAATCTTAAGTTTTCTACAGGACAATTGTGACATGCTTCCAGTGTGAATATATCCTAGTACTTTTGTCTATTCTGACCACAAAGTGAAGGAGTCTGCCCAACACTCCTATACATACGTTTCCATTAGGACACGCGCAATTCTTGCTTTAAAATCAGAACTTTTTTAAAATCTGCCATCTAACATTTTTCTGTTGTCTAAAAGTACTACTTGAAAGTAACATTCTGTGTCAAAATGAAAGTTGAAAATTGAGAAAATAGGCTCCAATCCTGTAAAATTTCTGTGAAATTAAATTTCTTACATTATAATACTGAGAGACAGCATAAACAGGAAACTCTTAAAAAAGATGCAAGTCTCCACATGATAGAATTTACAGTGGAAAAA
The DNA here is from genome assembly GCF_030463565.1 of Pelecanus crispus. NCBI lineage: Eukaryota > Metazoa > Chordata > Aves > Pelecaniformes > Pelecanidae > Pelecanus > Pelecanus crispus. The sequence continues at coordinate 58,114,153 of NC_134648.1, forward strand.
TACACCTATCTCTCCATAAATAAAACATATCAAACATCAAAACAACATGCTATTTCACAGTTTGTTTCAGTCTAGTTTTTAAAGTACAGAAAAGGATGTTTGTTCTAGAAATGGACTTCCATAAGAAAAATAATTACAGTTTTACTGTCATCTGTCTTGAATTGAACATAACAACCTGAAGTTTATGAAAGTTTAAAACCAAATATATTTCATTAGCATTTCCTAGTAAGAATCAGTTTCATTTGGTAATGATTTCAACACTTTGCAAGAAAATACGATTACACTTTCCCATTGGTCAGAAAAAATACTTTAAGAACATGACAGTATTGAAGTTTAAAGTAATTACAGAACACATGTGGGCTCTTCTGAAAGCTCACAGAGGACCTAAAATTCTGCAGTTTAAATATTTTCAGAAAGAAAGATACAGTCCTGAAAAGAAATTAAAGTGTCTTCAGTACACAACAAGACTGTTAAGATATTGAAACCCCTTTGCATAAGACATGGCCTGATTTGCCAATAATATCCATTGACTGTTGAACATCTGAGAAATGGTATTCATTAATTGTAGAAGTGGTCATTAACTTTTTTGTGGAAAATCTAGAAGTCTTCTAATTTCACGGTTAAATATCTTTAGCTTAAACACGTTTAGTGGAAGTCAAGCGGAGAAAATGCTCACTGGCTTTATAAAAGGGGTGCTCAAGTGCTAGTGTCTGACTATACTAAGAATGTGTGTGCATGGGTAAAATATACTGTACAGGAAATGGCAAAAAGTGCCTTAGAAAAAAAAAATACAGATTTAAAAAAATATCTTTACCTTTCGATTCTGATTTCAAGTGCAGTTCCACTTTTAGAGTTTTCTGGTACATGTTCTATTCGCAAAACGGTATCTAAAAAGGTAACTTTCACTCTTCTTAGAACTTAAATGAGAAAACAACAAGATACCATGCAAGCGTTTAAGTCTAGTTACTCAACAATTACTTTTATAACCAATTTAAAACAGTCTTTCATTTTGTTTAAGTTCTCAATATCTATTTCAGCAGAAATAATCAATTGAGTTTAATAATGTAACAAGACATCAAGTTACATCCAACATAAACGCCTACTAAATGTCTAATATGTACATCCATACCAAGCAATGGACCTTTAATGCACATATACTTGAGCAAGTGACAACTCGGACCAAGTTGCTCTATGGCTCAGTGTGGATGGTCCTTAAAGAAAGTACCTGCTTCACTGTGTACCATGTCTGAACTCCTACATATTGCTACAGCACTACACTACTTTGGCTTAATACTTCTATTTCCCTTAGCTCAGACATTTCAGCATGAGGTTCTCTACTGCACGGTATGTTCATAAGCCTTTAGTTTCTTCTAGTTAAAAAAAACCACCACCACCAAAAAACAGAGTTCATAAAGTACTTCTAACATCGTGGTGTGGTTATTGAGATACGTATGTCATAACAGGTCAGCTTTGCGTAAAAATAGCTGAAAAGCCATTCTCTGTTTCTCCCTCAACAGCATCACCACTAACAATCCAAGTTTGTGTGATGAACTAAATTTGAACCTCCAAAACTAAGGCATCTCACCAATCACTCAAGCAGAGATTTAGCTGGATTTGCTCTGGCGTAAACAAACACCAATTTGCCTGAAGTAGGGTTCATTCTGTCGACTGAGGGAAGTATACACGTATTTTAGTAAGGAAATGGAGTTTTTTCCCCCTCTTTGAAAACAAGATCAATTGTCCTGCCTTCTTGTGTAAATTTTACAGGTAACAAGTGAAAATCTGCAAGACAAGTTATGGCAAATGAGATGCCATTTTGTAAAACTGAGACACAACATAAACTGAACATCTCAGATGTTCAGTTTCAGATCTCAAAAATTAATTCGTACCTGTTTCAATAGTTTCTGCAAATTTCTCAAGTCCTTCAAAAGGCTGGGACCCTTCTCCTTGTTCATCTGTCAATTTTTGGCTAAGACACTCTTTTGCAAGCTGCATACTACTGGTCATAAAACTTGACCAATACATAGGCTCAGACCCAGATGCTGTGGAGTAAGAGAAGTCTTAATAAAGTTGACTCTGAACATTTTGAAACAATAAAGACAAAACAAAATAACGCATTTGGCACATCCAGGAAAGAGTTTCAACAGCTTAGTAAGAAGTCATACTTAAAACCAAATCTAGTTACAATCTCTCTTTATATGCTTTACTAGTTTAAAATTACTTTACTCTATTTAGATTGCATTTGAAAACTCAATATAAACAAGATGAAACCAGGATTTAGTGTAACCAATCTTCAGCGCTGGTTTAAGTGAATGATTTCTCATGTGCTTTTATTATATTGGTATGATTTTTCAGGCATAATTGGCAAAATTACATCAAGGAAATAACTCTTTTTTTATTAAGAATTATTATAAAGTTTCTTATTCCATTACCAGCTGGAGAGGTGGGCCTGTGTGAACCTCATGAGGTTCAACAAGGCCAAGTGCAACGTCCTGCACCTGGGTCAGGGCAACCCCCAATATCAATACAGGCTGGGGGATGAAGGGATTGAGAGCAGCCCTGCGGAGAAGGACTTGGGGGTACTGGTGGGTGAAAAACTGGACATGAGCCAACAATGTGCGCTGGCAGCCCAGAAAGTCAACCGTATCCTGGGCTGCATCAAAAGAAGCGTGGCCAGCAGGTCGAGGGAGGTGATGCTGCCTCTCTGCTCTGCTCTGGTGAGACCCCACCTGGAGCACTGCGTCCAGCTCTGGGGCCCTCAGCACAAGAAGGACATGGACCTGCTGGAGTGGGTCCAGAGGAGGGCAGGGCCATAAAAATGACCCAAGGGCTGGAGCACCTCCCCTACAAGGCCAGGCTGAGAGAGTTGGGGTTGTTCAGCCTGGAGAAGAGAAGGCTGAGAGGAGACCTTAGTGCGGCCTTCCAGTACTTAAAGGGGGCCTATAGGAAGGATGGGGACAATCTTTTGAGCAAGGCCTGTTGTGACAGGACAAGGAATAATGGATTTAAATGAAAGAAGAATAGATTTAGACTAGACATAAGGAAGAAATTTTTTACAATGAGGGTAGTCAAGCACTGGAACAGGTTGCCCAGAGAGGTAGTGGAGGCCCCATCCCTAGAAACCTTCAAGGTCACGTTGGACGGGGCTCTGAGCACCCTGATCTGGTTAAAGCTGTCCCTGCTCACTGCAGGGGGTTGGGCTAGAGGACCTCTAAAGGTCCCTTCCAACCCAAAGCATTCTATGATTCTATGATTTGAAACATCCTAGATGGGGAAATACTAAACAAGGTTTAAGATATTATCTTAGCATATTAGAACACGTTTTAAATGTCTAACACAGACCTGACATAGTAAGTAGAATATAATAAAATCCAACAGCACAGCACATATTAGGTTGAAGAAGTTTTTTAGCAGCCAGCTTAACTTAATTGACAGTGTATTACTATCAGCTAATACCAAGCCTATTGTGAGCAAATACTATAAAACTAGATTAGAAAAGTTAATCAACCTCAACTATAACCCTCTAGTATAGACAAACAAAAGTAAAACTAGCACAAATACAAATATGTTAAACAGGTAAAACATTCCAGTTTAGCATTCAGGTCTGGAAATATCCATGTGGCTATAATACTGTGATAAAACCAGCATTATGGGTTTTTTTTCTACTGTATTACAAAGCTCTGCACATCAAAGAGAACTAAATGGACGCAAGTGAATAAAGCAAGCTTCCTCCTAATACTACCATTCTTTCAAAGCAATAATCTTACATCAGAAAGTAAGATAGCTCAAAATATAGTTCCAGTTAAACAAATAAGAACAAAATGCAGAGTATATATAAGCAAGTTACTTAAGGTAACTTGCAAAAGATGGAAAATAGGGTTTATGCATTTTTTTTCTCTTCTTTATGATGCATTTAAAGAAGTATTTTCTTCCATCTTCTCTACAATATAAAAAGGAAAACAAATTAAAATCCTTCAGACATTCATTCAAAGTTTGCCACACACTAAAATTGCACTGAATGTCCTACACATGCTCTAACAACACATCTTAACAGAATATATGGAGGTTTGATAGTGAAATTTTATCACCAGGACAATCTATAGGTCAGCTAGATTCATATGGATACAGACAAGCTAGAAGAGCTCAGACAATCCTCTCATCATTATAATCAAAGGTCGTAAGTATCTGGAGTACTTAAAAGCCATTATTTCAGGCTGTGATAGCAATTTAAATGTATTAGTTGTTCTCCAAGTATACAAAAAGATAAATCATTTACCCTAAAGTTGCCAAAGAAAGCCAGAACCTCACTGTAGCCCGCCTCATAATCTTACATTATTGCAGTACCTTACTGCCACCTAATAGCTGGCTACTAACACTGACTAACAGCACTTGCCATATAACACCCAAAAAAACCTAGCTAACAAAAACTTCTTTCCACACAGTTATTTTCATTTCAATATGTCTGAAACAGTTTTGAAGAGATATAACAGTAAGAACATTATAAACATTTTAAGTTATTTAACAGAACAACAACCAATGAGAAACACTTGACAACCGACTGACAAACCTGACAGTTTCTTTTTTTATTACATTCTCTATCATAAATGTCTGTAAATTAAATGGCACTTTAAAGAAGACTAAGAACTGACTACAGCAAGTGTAGCCTTTTGCCTCTGAAAAACTGCAAAGAATCTCCTTTTTGAAAATTAAAAAATAAGCCTACCAAGCCGTGGTCTTGGCCTGAAGACCATCTCTAATCCTTTTACTTCTAGTGCACAGTTATCCTGTAGCAACGACCCCCATGGAACAGATAAAGAAATTGACTGGATAAATCCATCTGTGACTTCCAGAGGTGCATCTGCAGACTCCAGGATCTCATTAAGACACTAGAAGACAATAAAATAAAATAATAATAATTAAAACAAACAAACAATCACATCCATCATTTTGAATATAACAAATAAAACATATTGAGGCTACCAGAAAATGAATTATACTCAGAAAGACAATAAACTGGCCACTTAGAAGTATTTTGATTCCATCATAATTTGTTTCACAATAATTACTTAGCTTTCAGTACAATACAGATTTCTGTGGTAGCTGTATAACCTGTGTTTTTGCACTATACCAAAAAAATCTGCTGTCTTACTGTTATAAATACTACGGTACTGACATGAGTTAATCTATTCTTTCCCTGCTAATACTTAGAATCATAGAATCATAGAATCATTTAGGTTGGAAAAGATCCTTAAGATCATCCAGTCCAACCATTAACCTAACATTACCAAGTCCACACTAAACCTTGAAGAAAGCTGAAAACAGGCTGACAGTAAAAACACACACAGTACCTCATTTCTTGGCAAGAGTATTTCACTAGCATGTAATTTCAATGTAATGTTCATTTTACCTTTCTCTGTGACACCAGAACAACGGAACCAAATAATCACCTCTTGCTGTATAACATACTTGCCATTTCCAAATCATAGTTTAATGTGTTTGATGTTCAGCACTAATTTAAAAATCGAAGCTCAGTGGACAGACCATATTCTACAGAAACTGTTCTGTTAATCCAGTCCTTTATAGTGACATTATAAACAAAACTACAGTCAAGTTGCTCTCAGTACTATACAGAGTAAGTGAAATTGATGAGAAGAATGGAACACCAGCTCTGAAGAAGTAACTTTGGATTTTTACGTTTTCCACAATCCTCAGAAAAGACTCACTTATTGCACTATATAGCTTCATCCATAGAGTCCAAAGAGCCTATTTTCAAAGGAAACATATTCTTCACATATGTTAAAAAAAAGGGAAAAAAAAAAAAGGCAAATCCCTGTTCATGCCCTGATTCAAAAATTTAGTTAAAACTGAAATTATTGAACAAGAACTATCTAGGCTGCTTTAATAAAACAAAAAACAATCTAAATCTCATATCCAATTTGCAAGTGCAACTTTCTAATATATACAAGACCCTACCAAAGACTGTGGTTGTACTATTAGGACATAATCTTCAACTGGCAAAAGAAAGTGTGTTTTTGACCTTCCCATGTTGAACAGGGCCACTGATTTTACCTGAGAAAATGCATAAATTCAACACCAAAAGTTTTTTTTAAAAAATAAGGATTTAAAAGTTGCTTTCCATTGTAACTACATTTAAAATGTTCTTATAATTATACAGAATAATTTAAAAACAAAAATGAACAAAAAAAAGTCTCCAGAAAATGACATTTTTCATTCTTATGTCTCCAGGTGCATTTTTTCCATTATGTTAACTTGCTGCTCTGCTTATGCTCTTAATAACTTTGCTTTTAGAATTTTGTTTGCTTGCACATTCGGCTTTTCTAGTTTCTGTTCCAAAGTCCACTCAAGCAGCAGAAAAAGACACCAACTTTAAAGAAACAGAGCAGCAGAAACAGTTTTATCGGGAAATTATTTAAGACTCAAATAAGTGACTAAGATTCAGTGACATTAAAACCTTTATTTCAAATTAAATGCAAGAATTATGGATGTGGTAATAGCATAAGGAAAAAATAATTATTTGGCACAAAAACCATATTTGAAAATATCACAGATTCATTTAAGTTACGTGAACCATTACAAAAGAATTTGCTATAGCAGGAAGTAAGCTAGTTACCAAAAGCTATTGTGAATAAATCTGATCTCTGATGGTTTTTTGCTACCAATGTATGCAGCAAGAAAAATTACAGTATTGTAGTACCTTCCTTATTATTTTGAAATAGAAATTTACTATCTAAAAGCAAAAAAATTCAAGTATTCTTATAGGTAAATTACTTCATAAACATGCCAGTTTAGTCCTAGAAAGTAGCAATTAGAGCATTCCAAGTGAAATTTTAAAACTGAAGCGCAGTCTTCACATCAGGACCCGTTCCCACGTTTTTGACTGAAAGCCTCCAGCTGGAATCACAGTAATTCTAGTAGCAAAAGTACTATTCGATGTATGTTAAAATTCAATCCAAATACCATAGGTTACACTTTGATTTTTCTAAACAGTCCAGGCCCCAAGAGGCAAAGGGGTTACACTAATAGCCCCAGGTATTCCTACATACCTCTATAAACTATAAACATGTAAAATATTGGCTAAAATATCTACAATGTTAAGATGAACAGAAATATCCACAAAAATGGGTAAGATAATATGTAAAAATACAGTCATCCTGGTGATTCATGGAGAACAAGCTTACAATGACTAGGGGGGGGGAAAAAAAAAAAAAAAAAGAGCTGTAGTACTTCCGCGACATCTGTTTTTGCAATCTGTCATACATGAGAAAGTCACGTGCAGAGAACCTCAAACGTGTCATTGTTTACAAGCCAAAAAGAAAAATGCTGATCTACAAATGGGAAAGATAACATAAGCATTATTGTATATACATTTAATCACTGTGTATACATAACTGTTCGTTCAGTACTGGTCCATAACTGCTGCCGTTTCAAAGGATTTACATTTTACATAACGCCAGTTTGACTAGTGAAAAGTGCTGCGATACCCACTAGAGGGCATAATAATTCAATTAAAGCGAGACAGCCTTAACTGCCTGCTACAGAAAACAAGCTGCAGACACAGCCAGAAAAGAAAACAAACAAGCAAACAACAAAAAAACCCACACTAAAACACTGGTAATACTGAGAATTTCTATAAACGTCTGTCTCCTGCCACTTTCAAACATATTTTCACACAAACAACTGGAAAAGCATTATTTGAAAACAGCACATATTCACAAGTATTTTAAAATGTACCCAGCATGACCTAATACCAGAACATAGTAAAAATGTGTTTTCAAAGTACCTTGTAAAGCAATAAGCTTGCATACCTAGCTTGCATACCTAGCTCATCGTCTGTGCTACCCTGGAAGTCAATGACTGACGCACAGCAGTGCTTTAGGCTCCGCATGACAGTCACTTGACTGGAAGGTAGAATTTGGTAACATTGGTAATTAACCCAAGAAACTTTACGAAGTATTACAGACACGGACACAGACCTTTGGATTACTACAGCAAGCTGGAAGTATGCATGCGTGTGTGTCTGTACAGACATACACACACACATACATATATAAAAAACCCATGCACACCAGGACTGAAAAAAAGATTAATTTGGTTCAAAGCGTGACAGCCCACCCGCTAAGCAAACGCCAGCTAAAACCAGCTTTCCATTTGTCAACACGTACTTTCCCCATTGCAAGACCAGGGCACAATTTCTAGAGATCTACATGGACTACGCTCAGCATAATACCGTCAACAACAACTAAGATGCCTCCAAGATGAAGACAAAGCACAGATAGAACAGGGATTACTTTTTGTTTTTATCATTTCTAGCAGTAGTCAGTAAACATGCTCCTCAGTAACTACAGCAGCTGTTTCTAGTACTTTGGGCTACACTAGCACCTTCTCCCCGAAATATCAGCAGCTATTGGCCTCCTTTAGTTTTTGTTTCCTTTCTCATAATTAAAAATTACAAAACCAAAGTGTGGCTAGAAAAACGTGTCTGTAATAAATGCCCAGATTTTTTTTTTTTTTTTAAAGTGCTCACATATCAGAGTCCCCTGGATGAAATGCTAATTATGGCTGTAATTTTTTTACATAAAGGAGGCTGGGTACTGAAAATAAAGTGGGTGGCAGCCGGGGGCAGGGAACCAGCTGGTCCCTCAGCCGCAGCAGGAGCCGAGGGGGTGCAGCGCCGGCATCTCTTACCCACTTATCCAGGGGGACCTGCGTCAAGGAGCCGGTGCCCTGGTAGAGATCCAGGCTGAGCTGCTCCAGGCTGAGCTTCTCCTGCAAGAAGTGGCCCAGGTACCTCTGCAGCAGGTACCGGCAGGCCCTCTTCTTGATGGACTCCGAGAAAGGCCACGGCATGGCGGCTGCGCGCCGGGGGCCGCGGGGCCAGGCGGCGGGACGGGGTCGGGGCCGGCCCCTTCAGCGGGCGGAGAGAGCGGGGTGAGCCGCCGGGCCCAGCCTCACCCCTCAGCGCGGGCTACCGCAGGCCCTTCCCGCTGCCGGGCGGCGCCCCCGCCGCCCCTCACACCGCCGGCGGGGCGGCACTGCCTCGCCTCAGGGCGAAGAGGCGCTGACAGGTAGCTCCATCCTCACTCGGACACCGTCGCCGCCATCTTCTCGGCGGCCCGCGAGCGCGGAGGGGGCCGCCGCAGCCGCGCTGCGCAGCAGAACGGTGCGCGGAGCGGGGGAAGGGGCTGGGGTCCGGCGGGCGGAGCCCCCCGCGCCAGCTCTCCGCCGCCGGCGAGGGCGGCCGGGCCGATCCGGGCTGTTTGTCTCCTGCCCCCCGCCGCCGCCGAACGCCGTCACCGGCACCGTGACGTCCGCGCGGAAGTGGCGTCGCCGAGCGGAGGAGGCGGGGGCGGAAGCGCCGCGGGAGGTGCGGGGGGGCGGGGGGCGGTGTCGCGCCGCAGGGGCCTGAGTGCCGGGCGGCGCCGGGGTGAGCGGCGGCTGCCGGCGGTGGGAGCCGCCTCGCTAGCGAACGGCCCCGGGGGCAGCAGCAGGGCGGGCCGCTCTCCGCCGGGCCGGGCAGGGCAGGGCAGGGCGGAGCGGAGCGGAGCGGAGCGGAGCGGAGCGGCAGGCGCCGTTGTGTCCGGAGCCGCCTGGGCTCGGGCGGCGGGGCCTCGGCCGCCCGCCGCCGGGAGCGGTAGGTGGGCTCCGGGGGCGCGGCGCTGCCGGTGGGGGTGGCGCCCGGCTCCTGGCCGCGCCGCTCGGGGCGGTGGCGCGGCGGCAGCCGGGGCTGTTCGGCGGTCGCTAGGGCGCAGCGATTCGCCGCGAACGGGAGGCTGCGCGGCTCGGTGGCCGGCTGCCGGGTTGCCTTGGGTGTCTTTGGAATTCGTCTGCGGGTGCAAGGCGGGATCCGCCGGGGATCGCTGTTTCAGGCCGGTCGTTGCCAGCCCCCGTTCCCTGCCGAAGCGCTCGGGGCAGCGTCCCGCGGGGCCTTCCCGCCGGCCCTCGGCAGGTTCCCCGTGGGTTGCGCTAGCTGAGGCCTCACGGTGACACCGGCATCTGAGGGGCAAACGCTGGCGCCGCTGCGGTGACCCCCCCGGAGTCTGTCCCTTTTTGGTTACCCTTGCTTACAAAGGCCAGCTATGCATGTCTCTGGAATGCATGGACAGTTGTGCACGAAGGCTTAACAAGAGAATTGCTCTACAAAAGCCTAGCAAGAGAATTGCTCTTTAGTGACTGTAAACAAAAAGCTGCTGTTAATGTGGCTGTATAGTCCCATATATATAACCCGTTTAGTTCACAGGCTTTCCTTTCTTAAATTCACCAACAATAGGCTTTTATTTTCTACAGCTATTGATTTCAGCTTTTCCAAGCATGACTTGTCTTCCTACTGCATTCTGGATAAGCAAAGTGCAGAATTAATTACTGCTGAATCATAACAGAGTCTTATACAACAGAACGCGAGTTAGTTGCATAAGAAGCAGCAACTTCAGTGATACTGATTCTGCTTCTGTGTGCTAATGTAACCTTCCTAAGCAGTTGTGCTCAACATCGTGGTTTTGAGTTCCCTGGACTGTCATTTCATGAGTAGTGGAAATCACTGGGTCCCATATTTTCCTTTTTTTGGACAATGTTAAATACGTCTGCTTAAGATACAACTTATTTTATGGTGTTAATATATATTGAGTGTAGTGGTATGATAAATCTAAAATAAATGTTTCCATATGCAGAATGGAGACTGATTGCAATCCTATGGAGTTACCCAATAATACGGGATTTGAAGAAGATTCTGATTATAGAGACTTCGAAGGAACAGATGTGAAAGATATGAGACTAGAAGCCGAAGCTGTTGTGAATGATGTTCTGTTCGCTGTCAGCAACATGTTTGTCTCAAAAACCCTTCCCTGTGCAGAAGATGTGGCATATATCAATGTGGAAACCAGGGAAAGGAACAGATACTGCCTGGAGCTCACCGAAGCAGGACTCAGGGTAAACTAATTTGTTTATAATCTCTTAAGCCTCTTTATTTTGAACAATATTTGTGTTCAAAAGGTGCCTAGAAAAATACTTCAGTGACACCAAACAGCCTACACGTTCCTCTTGTACTTTTATGAAAGCCTGTTCTACGTGTTTTCTCCTAGAAAGTGGAACTCTAACTAGTTACTTCCAACAAAGCAAGAAGGGAAGTTGATGAAAAACTGGGCATTTATCTGAGACACAAAATGATGAAGATTGAAGCAGCAATTTGTTATAGGCATGTCAGTCTTTGGGTTTCTCGGGTACCCAGATAAATCAGCATGTATACAACTCCTTTTTGCACTATTTGTATTTTTTGTGCAAACATGTAGATGTAAGACTTCTTTTCAAAGGTCGTAATGATAGATTTTACTAATAATCTGAGTTTTGGGCAAAGGGTATTTGAAACTGTCTAAATACTGTGTTACCACTAAGCCCCACAGTAGAAAGCACTGACTGTGATTTAAATCCAGTGTATTTTGTTCTTACATTACTGTACTACCCAGACTGGCAAAGTTAAAGGTTGCCATATGTTTCGCATTGCAAGATAATCCTAACCACAGAAATTTAACCAGTGATTTCTTTGTTGCAGGTAGTAGCTTATGATTTTGATCAGACTGATGACAGATTGCAAACTCCATACCATGAAACTGTCTACTCCTTATTGGACTCTCTCAGCCCTGCGTATCGAGAGGTGTTTGGAAACGCATTACTACAAAGACTAGAAGCTTTGAAGAAAGATAGTCAGTCATGATTTACCCAGAAGTGAGGAAGGTTTAATGCTAGAAGGAATTCTTAGTATGAAGCACTGAGATCTTTCTTAAAAACATAATCACAAACATCTTAAGCTTCATTTCTTGCATTAATATCTAATTCATGCTAGTACTACTCTATAACATTTTGCTAACAGTGGATTCGCATATATCATAACGCTATTAAAAGCCACTTTGATAAATTGCAAAATTAATAAACTTTTTTGATTTCTTCTTTGTTGTGGGTGAGCAAGTAAGTTGCTTCTTACACCATTCAAAAAATTTGGTCTCTTTTCAAAGTGTTACTATCCAAAACTCTAAGACAATATAGAGAGACTGAATATTATATATACAAGTAGTAATTTTTGGGCATGTGTGCTTACTGATAATTTTCATATCTGCTTTTTAAAATAGAAGCTTAACTACTTGTTCTACCCAATTAATGAAAAGTAATTGGGAAAACAACTGTTCTGCAAAGAACAGAATTTCAGCTTGATTTGCTATACATAAATCTGAAAATTCTCGGCTTTGGTAACAGGAAAGATGGTTCTCGAACAGTTGTGCATTGCTTATATACTGACAGTGTCCAAGTTAAAAGCAAGGCTCAGTATTATTTGATCTGTCCTTGTCTATGGCAACCAGCAAACTCAAAATAATAAATGAGATGTACTGCTAATATATGAATGTATTGTCTGAATCGCAAATGAGTTAAGCACAGAGTTAGGATGTAATGGGCTACATTTCCTAAAGATGATGTTATATATGCTATATATATATGTATGCTATATTGTAACTGGGAGGCTTGGAAGACATTTTAGCCTGTTTACTATTCTGAATGTGTGTTTACATGATGTACAGGATATACCCAAGAGTATTTTTGCTTCAGCCTTTACTTTCTATAATACAGTACTTTGGTACTCCTGTTTTTCACATTTTCTCCCTCAATTGTACAGCGTCCTCTCCTAATGAATACTAAATAAGCACTGTAATGTTAATTGCATTGTATTGGTTTGAAACCAAAGGCTGTATGAAATTTGCTAAGACTAATACATACTGGAAGATATAACTTGTATTTTCTACTTAAAAACTGGTACAGATCTCTTTATAAATCTATTGTTCTGCTGTAACTTTTCAAGTATGTACTGAATGGTGGACTTTTTAAAAATTACAGTTGGTTAGAAATACCAGTACTGTTAAACTAACATTCTGTGATGTTCATACTTTTTGTATTCTTGTATTATTCAGTATTTGTGCATCTTTATTTAAATAATCCTGCCATTATTTTGCCATGTTTTTGTGACAAGTACATGCAGTAGCTTTTTTGGAGCCACACTTAGGGATACGTCAGTTCTCATGAAGTCACAGATTTCAGTGACTTTAGTAGAGTTATATTGACTTCTGCCTGTTAAGGATTAGTCATATTAATTGGAGAAGCCTAGTAGAGCTTTTGTAATAGCGTTGGGGTAATGATGTACAACTGCGACTAACAAGACAACTGCAGTTATTGCTTCTGTTTTCCAGAGCTTAATTTTGTGTTTATTTTATTATATTTTTAGGTTGAAACATCTGATATTAATCCTCTGCCCTAGGGTATGCTTCCATGCTCTAAAAATTGTTCATAGGCTCTCTTTTGCACACAGGTCTGTGGCACGTGGTTAGTCCTCTGTGAGGAGAATGTACTTTACCAAATTTATATTTGAATATTTTCCCTTGCAACTAATTTACTTGTTCAATTTCAGTGACTAAAGCATTAAATAAATGCATCAGTGTGTTGTAGTTTTCTTGGGGGGTGGGAGAGGGGCTACTGGAAAGGAGGGAGTGAACAACCAAAGTCATCATGCCCATAAAAAAACCTTAAATTGTTAACAAGTATTTGAAAACCTTTGGCTGCAAACTTGTATCTGCTGAAACTTTGTCATGAAAAAACAAGGTAGGTGATTGTAATAGAGGGAGTTGGAAAGGAAGTGTTAGAAAAATACAAGTGGAAAAATGCCGAAGTAAATGTTACATTGCTAAGATTTTTTTCCTTGGGCAACTTTAAAACGATTTGTCATTTTGCATCCTTATTATAAACCTAAGCTGAGAAATACTTTCAAAGCAGGTTTTTTGTAGGTGTTACCAGAAGAAACTTCTGTTGTTTCTGATAACGTACTGCAGTGTTAACTCAAAAATGGAAAAGCTATGTCATTCCGCTATGGGTTTATGAGTATGAAGAAAATGCTCTCCAGTCGCTATACGTAGGCATTGCTGCCTATATGGAGGGAGCTTCTCCGAAGCACTGAAAAATGGCGAATTTCAATAGGTCGCCTTAGACTGTCAGTTGTTTTCATTATCCAGACCCCTGCATGACGGCTGCTTGGCCTAATGTAGCTGTTAATCTATGAATTACCTAAAAAGCCTCAAAGCCTGCCTGCTACCTCAAAAGATGCCTAATTAAAGCTATTTTTCTCTCAGCAGCACTACGTACGTTTTGTCCTGTTCTGCGTCCAGAAGTCAGGGATAAAGTCCCTAATTTATTGACTGCCGCTATCCCCGTTTGCCCTAGGATAGATCGAATTAGGTGTGAAAAAAGAGACTGCGTAGACACCAAGCGCCTGTTTGGCTCGACGATGGGCCCTACGGGGCGGGCTCCCGGGGCCCCCCGGCCCGGCCCGGCCCGGCCCAGCCCGGCCCGGCCGCCGGGGGGAGGCCGCCGCGCCCCGCCCGCCGCGCCCACTGCGCAGCCGCCGCTGGTCGTCGCGTAGCAACGGGCCGCGTCCCCAGCGCAGGCTGCGGCGATGGCGGCGGGGCCGGTGCGGAGCCGGCGGCTCTTCCTCAACCACCTCGACTCCTACTGCGGCCGCAGCATCGGCGAGGTGACCGCGGGGGGCGGCCCGCAGCTGCTCTCGGCCGCGGGTTCTTCCGCAGCGGTCGCTGCCTGAGGCGCCGCCGCCCTCCCGCCTGCCCGGCCCTCGGCCGGGAGCCGCGGCCGGGCCTCCCAGGAGTTCGGCTGGGAGGGGAGCCAGCCGGGTAGCTGGGGTCACCCAAAATAGCTGCTGAGGGACTGGGGGCAAGAATGGGTTAAGATAGCAAGGAGAAAAAATGAGAGTTAGGAGCAGGAGGTGTGGGTAAAGCCGCTCGGGAGAGCTGGGCCAGCAGCTGGTGGCTGTGGAGAGAGAGAACATCTCTCTGAGGTAGCGCCTGCCTGAGAGGAGCCAGGCTGCAGAGCAGGGAGCCAGGCTGCAGAGCAGAGGCATCTAGGGATGCCCCGGGCGTAGGATGCAAGTCAAGACGAAACACCACAGCTGAGGCTGAGGAGTCCATAATGTTTTCCTGTTCAGTGGAAAGCTGTGTTCTGAGCTACGTTACCTACAGCAGGATCAGGGCTAGTGAACAGAGTGTTGGTGTCTTCCCAAGACCATGAGAAGCTGTGTAGGAGTCAACATATATTTGCATACAAATGTGTGTCCTGTATATTGCAGTATTTATCCAGATGTGTTGTTGGGGCATCGCTTGAAAGCATAGGAGAAGAAGAGGAGGAAGAGGATGAAAATAATTCAGCTGCTGAAATTTCTAGTAGGCCAAAGGAGGGAGTCTACCAAGTAGTGGGTACCCTTTCTAAACCAGAGAGTACTAAACCGCATTTTGCAGAGGAAACATATGCAGTAAGTACGAGTCTTGTTTCAGGTTGCCGTTAGACAACATTAGAAATATTGCAAGTCATGTAAAATGACGTGCATTAATAAAACGGGTTTTTGTTGCTGCTGGAAGCTGTATACATATATTTCATTCCTTCTGCTTCCTGCACGCTGTTGTCTCCTCCCTGCTAGGTCTGACACAGCAAATAGTAAAAGGAAGGAACTTGGACTCAAAATAGATTTTAAAAAAAATAGTTATGGGCAGGACATCATCTATCCTGATGATCCACAGGTCTGCTTTCTTTTTCCCTCAAAACACACACCTCAAGTACCTTTCTTGTCTCCTCTGCCTTTTATCACCATTTTACAGGTAGTGGTGCTGGCATCAAATTTAGTGTTCCCCTTCTTAACCGTTCACTGAAATCACAGCTTTCACTATCAGCTAATTGTCTGAGTACCTACATATTTGTAAAAAGATATGTCCAGAGTTTAGTTAACTAAGGCAGGCTTGCTTTTAAGAATGTGATTGCTTATTGCTTGATTTAGTTTTCTGAAGCTAAAATTGCCTCTGTCTAAAATTGATTATCCAGAATCTCTTCAAACATTCGAAAATTGTGATTTAAATGTCTATACAGCTGAGCTGTTAAATCAGAAAATTATGGCTGGCAGTATTTAACCTTAATCACTGCTCTTGCCCAAAGTGTTTGTTGGACTTGCTCAAGTGATGCAGACAATCTGCATTTAACAAAATGACAGGATGTTATTTTGCAAGGAAATAGACTTTTTTAAACATTTTCTCCGTTCTGCCAGCTGAACCTTGTTTCAAATGACTATAAAAGTCACAGATTTTTTTTTATACAATTGCACTGAAAATATGAATCATAGAATCCTAAAATACCATTAAAAATTGTGCATCTTTTTGAACTATATTGATGTGTACTGTAAATTAGAAGTTTCAGCATTTAATTTACATTTCATCACCTCACTTGTATCTGACAGATAAAGTTTGATATCAGTCTTATGAATTATTCTAACATCCTAGTGTTAGAAATCTACATGCTATCAGTAAGTTAAACTTGCAAAGAAAAGGAATTTTGGATATTTTCTTTTCCTTCTTTTTTTTTTTTAATGACAGATTCTAACTATTTTTTTCCCCAGGTCTCTTCTCGAAAAGAGCTCCTAAGTCAGTTGCTTGAGTGTGAGATTGTTTTATATAATATCACTGAAGATGCAAATCAAATTGAGGAAGCAACATGGGCTGCTTCTGGTTAGTATAGGTATTAACTGAAGAGAAAATTGGTTGCTATAAAGCAATCAAAATTTACCATAAATGTATAATGAAATTATCTGGGATTTATAGTTTACTGTAATATAAACCTGTTTTCCTTGATGGAGAAATGCTGCATGCATTGTTCAATTAATTAGCAAGGGACCATGGAATGCACTCTAGCATCCATAAGCTAGAGAAGCTGTCATGGAATGGTCCAACACTTTAAATGACATATCTGTGTAGGCAGTTATTTCCCTAAATAACTATCAACCATCATCTTGTCTATTTGCATTGGGACGTGAGTAGAAAATTTGCTCCTGTGATATTCAAATAATGTTTCAATATTTTATATAATTATTTTAAATACATTTTGACTTAAAAGTCCAATAAAAAATACTGCTAACAGTCTTTCTGAAACTTTCTCCTGATTGTTATATCTGAATTCTAACGGGCATCTGGAATCTTTTTATCGTGACAGTAAAATATTGTTCTTTATATGATAGTTAAACTAAATTACACTTTCCTGTTTATAGAGTAAATACTTGGATGACATTGTAAGTTTTAGAGGACTCAACAAAAACTTAACCCACATTTAATTATTTTGCTCTAAATTAAAATAAGGAAGCTTTACTTGAATTCTGTAGATTTTCTGTTTCAGTCATGAAAAAATTCACACTTTTATTTTCTTTCAGTATCTCAGCAGTCAATAAAGATGAATAATTTCTTAGTATAGATTGTTTCTTTTTTTTTCCTCCATGATATGTAGCTCTGTGGAGATTATGTTGATTCCAAATAATTTGATTCCTTATTACCATTATTTGTCTATTTGTTTTCTTTCCTGGTTTATTATCTTTATTTTATACCAACCCAAATAAAGAGTATTTGCTTAAAAATACATATCACATAGAACGTTATGGTATAAATGTCTATACAGGACCTTTATATAAAAGCAAAAATACAGTTTGAGTAATACAGTTTACAATAAATTAAATCCTTTGCTTTCATTTAACAGCCCTACATACGGAAATAGAGCATTTTGCAACACCAAAGTTATTCATCCTCATTTCAACAATAATGAGCTGGGCAAAAAGCAAACCTCCAGA
Organism: Pelecanus crispus; assembly: GCF_030463565.1. NCBI lineage: Eukaryota > Metazoa > Chordata > Aves > Pelecaniformes > Pelecanidae > Pelecanus > Pelecanus crispus. The sequence continues at coordinate 58,131,866 of NC_134648.1, forward strand.
CCCAGTAAGTAATGGGGTTTTTAACTGAATATTTCCATTTAATGGAAAACATTGATTAGATGCAATTAAACAAAGTATTTCAGCATGTACTTCAACAATAGCTAATAGTGTCAGCAAGTTTGTTTTTTCTCATGATCTTTTCACCCTGAACCACTAGTTACTGCCAAAACTGTTAAATTTATTCCACTGGACAGAGTTCAGGCACTGGGCTACAATGATACAAGGCAGAGATTAGGGACTGGTTGGACAAGAGGTAAGACCTATGCTAACCGCAATATGCACTGTCCTTCAGTCATAAAAAATCCCATATTTACTGCATATTTAATGAAATACATATTTAAATCAGTGTATAGACAGATAAATAGATACATCTTTATTTCTATAGATGTTACATATTGTCAGGAACCATGTGGGACACTTTGCAGTATGCTATTGCAGTTCTCAAATTTAATCTTACAGAAATTGTGCACATTAATGTTATCTGTAGCAGTTGTCAGAATTTTTCAAGCTTGTGTAATGCTATATATAATAAAAAAATCACATTTTTTAAATATAAAAAGTAGTTAAAAATCTGTTGCTGTGAAAATTGGTATTGAACTATTGACATTTTCAAAATGTTGAACCTCAAGTATCAGAATCAGAAGTTTTAAGAATTTCAAGTTAAAACAAAGATAAAACAGATTTAAAAAATATTTTTAAGAACTTATTTTAACCATCTAGGCCTTTAAAAATTGTTCTGTTTTAAGACATGTACAACAGTCATGTTTTTTCCTTCATAGGAAGATCCTGAGATTCCTTTTACTGATGAAGATTATCGCAGAAGAAAATCTCATCCTAACTTTATGGATCACATAAATGCTGAAAAACTCATTCTCAAACTTGGGAAAACTGTATGTAAAGAACTTTTTTACAAAAATAGGTTTGGTCTTCTTACTTAGAGCATTATCTTAGTAATGGAAATTACCAATAATTTGAATAAATTTTAAGAGTATGTTAGTCTCTTGATAAATATGGATAACATCAATTATTAATAAAATATCAAGAATAGAGAAACCTATAATGTCTTTTGAAACATAAGTGTCTGCATAATACAAATCCCGAATTCTGTCTGTTTTCCTTCGGTAGTGAGTAAATCATGCTTATCTCATTTAAAAAATTTATTGTGTCATTGGTTGTGTCAGAGAAAATTAAAGCTGAGGCCTGTGTGAGGAAAGACTTGAGGATGAAAGAATGTAGAGGAAAGAGATATTAGTGTAGTTTTAAAGAAGAGCAGCACCTTTAGATATTAGCAAGCTATGTTAATATTATGTCTCATTTAAATACTTAGAAGATGTTCTGGCCACACCTAACATGTTCCTGGATAGTTTGTACTCTTGGAGCAGGAGGCTTGTTGACTTTTATTCCACCCCGTAATGCAGTTTAAAATCATGGCTATAGAGCTGACCCAGAATAACTAGAATATATGTTATCACTTTACATGTGTTTTAAAATCACTTCCTTCAGCTTTGTTTGTTTCTACCTGATTAGATTATTAATCTTACTAGAGAACAGACCATGCCTCTCTCTGTATTTAAGAGCTATTATTAAATAAATGCCAGCAGTGGCTCACATTGTGCTTCACAACTCAGGAAAATTGACACTGTTGTCATTAGAGATGGAGTACTGCGGAGGTTAGGAAAGAGAACTGGAAGACAATGAAATACACTGTATGATGAAGGTGTCATTTGGTCAGTCTCTTTGTGCGTGAGCAGTCTCCCATAATAAATATAATTAAGTGTCCATTGCAGAAATTTATCAGGCTAATTACAGAGGGGGGAAAAAAACTTTACTCTGATTTGAGTATATGCTTGTCATCTGATGCCCTACTGAGAAAATAGTGCTAGAAATTCTATTCTAGCATGGGTTTAGTAGTACAGAATGCCAGTAAAATTTGGTTTACAGTGTGAAAAATCAGTGGGCAATTGTTCTTACTTTTACTGTGCTAACATGGAGTTATTCTATAAGACTATGGAATAACTTTCATACTTGTGATGTTAGAAACACAAAGATTGTAAACAGTGTCCACCAAACCTCGCAGTAACTTCTGCCACTGGTAACACCCAGATGAGCTATTGACTCAATTCTTCTGACTAGTCCAAAGCACTGAGTCACTATGTAACAAAGGTATTAATATAATTAGCTTCTAAATGTTTGCCAGGCTAAATGTCTGTTGAGAAGACAGTGGAACAACATGTAGCAGTACGCGATAAAGCAACTTGAATATTTTCAGTATATACCTCTTGTAAGCATTTCAAAAGGAGCCCTTGGTCCTCCAGACTCCAGGGGCAGCTTCAATGGGTATCATTGTGCCCCTGTTTAGTTTCTGTCAGCCGTTTGGAACAGGAAGGCTCCAGAGCATCTGTTCTTCCCAGCAGATCAACATCAGCTTCCTGTGATGGCTGGAGACTTCTGGATTACAGTTCTTACTAATTTCTAAACTCAGTGGCATCTGGGAAATGTGAATGGTGGTGTTACCACTCGCCTACAAAGAGCTCATCAGAAGATACTAGGATTCAGCAGCTGTGTCAGTCATGTAGAGAAGATCTTGCACCTTAGAAGGGTTTTTTAGCCTTCATATTTATTTGGAGTGCAATTTAATGGCTGTTGTTGCTTAAAGCAAGATTTCAGCCCTCTGAGTTAGTGTATCTCCCACCTATATTTTGCTTAAAATTCAGCAAGAGTTGTGAGCTAGAAGTCTTTGCTTTTTACCACTAGCAATTTTTTACCTTTGTGGCAGGGCATTTGGGCTGTGTAGCTTTTCTTATAAGTTGCTGACTCTGGGGTCCTGCCAAATTCAGAATCCTTGGAGAAACATCTGCCTACCACAGACAGAGGAGCTCTTCATCTCCCAGTTCTGATCTCAGTGGCATCACAGTTCCTGAATCCATTCATTTAGACCTGTTTCCCACTTCAAGCATTTTGTTAGAATAAAACAAACAAACGTAAACCAACCAAAGCCTAGAACTCGTTATACTAGCTAGAATGTGACATCTAGTGGCTTTAATGAATATTACATAGGACCTTGAAGGTCTTTACCTGTGACTAAACAAGCTGCGTGTAACTGGAGCTTGCCTAATAATTGTCTTATTTTTTTAAATTAAGTATATCCAAGTCATCTCAAGTAGTACCTTCTCATATGCGTGACTTGTGACACTAAACAGATATTTTTAGAGGACTTGAACCTGTTTCAGAGCTTTGTATTTCAGTGAAGTATAGCATTCAGTGCCAAACTGTGGTTTGTCTCCACAAGCAGCTACCGCAGAAGCTACTGCGAGGTAAATGGAAGAAAATCCTATGTGTTACATTCTTCTTAAGGGAGATGATAAATAGCACCTCCCGTGCTTCCACAAGAGACAGGTTTTTCCTGCTGGGAGCCGGAAATTACAGCATCTCTTCTCCTGGGGCACGTTTGCAGTCTGTCCAGAGCAATACTGGGAGCTGCTGCTCTTAGGGTACAGTCTATCATGGTACTGCCCAAGTAAACCAAGTGTGGGAGCTCTTATGCTATCTGTAATGTCTTCTAATTTTGATGTTTCTCATGATTACTAACAAGCTGTTGCATTCAGCTGAGTTGAGATAGTTTTTATTACAAAGTTTTATTTTCTAAGTAGATAGATAAAAACACATACACAGATACAATACACTGATGTTATTAACTTGTCATCCCTTTATATGATGCTTTGCTTATATAATCGAAGATTGGCTAACTGTTCTTAGTTTTATGTTTCTGAAATATTATAAAGATGATAACAAAATATGCTCCCCCCCCACCCCCCCCCCAAAAAAAAAAGTAGATCCCAAATCTGGGCATTTATTCCCCCTGCTGGTAAATGCAGGTTCTTTTACACAGTGTTATGTTAATATATCATGTCTTGGATCTTTACAACATGACAATTATTTAACAATTTTGTTTCACCTTTAAAAATTCAGTGTGATTGGTCCTAATTTAAAAGATTTTCTTGAAAGCTTTTCTCCTTAAGGTGATTTAAAAATCTTTTTCTTTTGTCTGTATAACCATCCTCAACACTGATCTAAGCAGTAACTTTTTACATAAACAGCCAGGACAGGCAAATTTATGACATTATGCAGTAATGGTCAGCAAAAAATATGTGGGTTGATCGTGATGTGTGGTTAGGCAAACATTTAGATAGTTCATGGATTTATTTTTTTTTTAAATTGTATATCAAAATGAAAGTAAAGCAATTGTATAATCACTGATCCAGCATTTCCCACTTCTTTAGGCAAAGGCAAATATAATGCAATTTAAAAATACCTTCAATGAATTTCAGAGTTATTTTTCTTGGAAATAGAAAGTTGAAACATGAGTTATCCTGTTTACTTCATTGATTTACTTCCAATTTTTTAACTCCTAAAAATTTTTTAGAATTTCAGTTCAAATGTAGACAGATCAATTCTGATGAAACAGTGAAAGAAATATTATTATTAATTATATAATAATATTATTGAAAGAAATATTAGCAATATGACTTATGAAACCACAGGATATGCAACAATTGATCTGGCTAAAAATTTAAAATAATATAATTTACACACTTTGTATATTCAGTACACAAGTACTCAAGTTTCAGGTTAAGCCAGTATCCCATTTGCAGTACCATGTTTTCATAAAAACTTTCTTGTTGATTTCACTTCACAGAACAAACATAAATTTTCAACTTATGTTGTTGCCTCAGGACATCAGTATGGAGCTGGAGAAGGAGTCTTGCACTACTTTTTTAAGGTAGACATCCAACTATTTTTGAAGGTTCATTTAATTTCTAGGGGCAAACCACACTAGAATTGAATGCACTTTTAGTAGCTTTGGTATCATAAGCTTAATGCTTTTGTGAACAAAACTGATTATTTGATCCCTTTGAAATGGTTAGCTACAGCGGAAGTGTTTTCCACTTTTTTGGCTCTATATTATAGTTTTTTAGTTTTTTCCATAGTTTTTGAACAGTATCTCCATATGTACTTTACAGTGAGAACATGTGTGTCATATCAATAGAATCGGAAAAATGTCTGTCTTCTCAACATTATATTCTCTTCTTTTCCAAGCTTTTCTTTTATTTGGGATACAAAATAACATTTGTCAAGATCAAAGAATATTCTTTTAAAAAAAAAAGGTTCTTTTTTTTGTAGGCTGCCAATCAGTATTTCCAAGAATTGTTTCCTTTTCTGCAGTTCCATTAATCATTCAAGAAATTGAATTTTAAATCCTGAATATATACAGATTTGCCTAGTAAAGAAATGCTTCTTTTTTAGCTCTAGTTACAAATAATCTTTTTCTCCTCACTTCATTCTACATTTGTATTTTCAGATAGGTTGGCTTAGTGAGACTCCTACAATACCTGTTTTTGGAGATGGAAACAATTTTATTCCAACTATTCATGTTCTTGATTTAGCAGCGTAAGTAAAAAAAAAAAAAAATTTCCCTGGACAATAATTCATACCTAGCTAGATAACAAATCCAAATCTACTAGAGAGTACTGAGACTTTTAAATAGGGGTGGGTGGGTTTAAGAACACTCTTTGGCCCTTCTTACTGAGTCAGAGACTTCAATTTCTTTAGTACTAGATATGCCTTCTGGAAACCTTATCTGACTGTGACACTGGTCCTATGCTTTTAAAAAATTACTAGCAATGCTTGATCTAGGGTGTGATACCAGTTAACTGGCACAGAACTGGAAATGGATCGTGGACTCTATAGCAGGCTAAGTTAATATCTTCTACAGATGTTACTTTTTATCCCTTGAACGTCTTTCCAAATAAAATATCTAGCTGTGCTTCTTTATTAAGGCAAATATATATGAAAATGTCATGCGCTGAAAAGTTCTGCAAGATTTTACAAACTCTTTGTATTGTTTCTGAAATGCATTTAACAATGACACCCAGTATTGCTTCTCTAACTACTGGCCTTGACTGTACTTGCTATGTTTCAGTGTGTTACAAAATATAGCAGACCACAGGCCAAGGTCTCACTATATACTTGCAGTAGATGTATCTATGCACACTCTTCAAGAATTAGTAAAGGTAAGAGATTTGATTCTTTTTTTTTTTTTTTTTCAGGTATTTTTAACATTTTGAAAGCTATACATTTTACTGAAGTAGAAGTTCCTAGGTGTTCCTGAATTATCTTGTGTAGTAAATGGTGTAGAAAATTACTTTGAAATCCTCCAAGACTTCTGTCCTTTGACCAAAATACATTACTTGGACCTGATTTTGCAGAACTAACTTTTACAGTATCATCATTAACTTAAGTAGGAATTTTACCTAAGAAAGTTCTGGTGAATTGCTATGGTATTCACGGTACTGTAATTAGATACTCAAAGTCTTTAAGATGTTTTTTGCTTCATTTTGTAGGAAGATATCCATTTTTCCAAGCATTTTGAAATTAAATCTAGAAATAGTCTTGATGACACTGTTGAACTATACACTGATAATGAGAATCAACTAAAACAATGCAATAGGAGACGTGCTCATGTATCACAGAATCATAGAATCATTTAGGTTGGAAAAGACCTTTAAGAGCATCCAGTCCAACCATTAACCTAACATTACCAAGTCCACCACTAAACCAGTTAAGGGTAGAGTAGCAATTTCATGTTTCCTGGCTTGGTGGCTGGATTAGTTATAATGAAAGTAAAAACTAGGAATCATTAAGATTGGAAAGGACCTCTAAGATCATCAGTCCAATCATCAACCCAACACCACCATGCCCACTAAACCATGTCCCCAGGTGCCACGTCTACCCATTTTTTGAACGCTTCCAGGGATGGTGACTCCACCACCTCTCTGGGCAGCCTGTTCCAATGCTTGACTACCCTTTCCATGAAGAAATTTTTCTTAATATTCAATCTAAACCTCCCCTGGCACAACTTGAGCCCATTTCCTCTCATCCTATCGCTTGTTACTTGGGAGAAGAGACCAACACCCACCTCACTACAACCTCCTTTCAGGTAGTTGTAGAGAGCGATAAGATCTCCCCTCAGCCTCCTCTTCTCCAGGCTAAACAACCCCAGCTCCCTCAGCCGCTCCTCATAAGCCCTGTGCTCCAGACCCTTCACCAGCTTCGTTGCCCTTCTCTGAACACGCTCCAGCACCTCAATGTCTTTCTTGTATTGAGGGGCCCAAAACTGGACACAGTATTTAAGGTGCGGCCTCACCAGTGCCAAGTACAGGGGGACAATCACATCCCTGTTCCTGTTGGCCACACTATTCCTGATAGGCCAACAGCATCCTGGCTTGTTCTTGGCCACCTGGGCACACTGCTGGCTCATGTTCAGCCAGCTGTCTACCAACACCCCCAGGTCCTTTTCGGCCAGGCAGCTTTCCAGCCACTCTTCCCCAAGCCTGCAGCGTTGCATGGGGTTGTTGTGACCCAAGTGCAGGACTCGGCACTTGGCCTTGTTCAGCCTCATACAGTTGGCCTCGGCCTGTCAGTCCAGCCTGTCCAGATCCCTCTGCAGGGCCATCCTACCCTCGAGCAGATTGACACTCCCACCCAGCTTGGTGTCATCTGCAAACTTACTGAGGGCGCACTCAATCCCCTCATCCAGATCGTTGATAAAGATATTAAACAAGGCTGGCCCCAAAACAGAGCCCTGGGGAACACTGCTTGTGACTGGCCACCAACTGGACTTAACTCCATTCACCACAACTCTCTGGGTTTGGCCACCCAGTCAGTTTTTTACCCAGTGAAGACTATGCCCATCCAAGCCATGAGCTGCCAGCTTCCTAAGGAGAAAGCTATGGGAGACAGTGTCAAAGGCTTTGCTGAAGTCCAGGTAGATCACATGCACAGCCTTTCCTTCATCCACCAGGCGGGTCACCAGGTCATAAAAGGAGATCAGGTTGGTCAAGCAGGACCTGCCTTTCATGAACCCATGTTGTCTGGGCCTGATCCCCTGGTTGAGCTGCACATGCCTGTAGATTGAGCAAATGTTACATAAGGACCAAACATAACAGCCCAATATTTTTGGTTGTGTCAAAGAGTGTTTCATGGAACAGTGTGTTAGGGAGCTCACAAGATGATGCAACATTTGTTTTGCTTTAGGTAAATATACAGGCTCTCACTGAAAAGTTAATAGTTGAAGAGCCATTCTGCGTAAGTGACCATAATGCAGTTAACATTCCTATGGAAGAAGCAAAGGTCAAACTAACTTTCGCAGCTATGGTCAACCATAGGAAAGAGCATTATATAAAAATGAACGCATATATATAAAGACATTAAAAATACTAAGTCCTTAGAGGAGAAGGGTAGAGACTATTGAAACTTACATTATTAGCCATGTAAGGCCATTGCAGGCTGCTTATTAAGGAAAGTTTGGGAAAGAGAAAATGAAAATTAGCATGGTTAAACTGTAGGTTGAAGAAAACAAGATGTGAGACTTCAGAAAGTTACAGTTATGTCCAGATGAAGAAAATAGAATAGAAAAGATCATGAAATCTGGTTGGGTAAGTGAAAAAACACTTGAAGATCAACTGTCAGGAAAGACTCAAAATGTATATCCTTTTTTCAAACACTGAAAGAACAAAAAGCCTGCCAGAAAATCTGTAAGGCAAATTGATGACTATGGTGTAAAAGGAGCACTTAGAGAAGACAAGGCCACAGCAGAGATGCTTTGTATTAGTGGGCATGGGTAAGAATTTGGAAGCATCTTAATGCTGCAGGATCTCTTCGTGGATAACTTGTTAGAGGATCTGTATAAAACTAGAGTAACTGTAGAAAAGATTACAGAATGAACCCACAAAATGAACACTAAGAAACCACTAGAGTCTTACGGTATTCAGTGAAGAGGTCTGAAATAGCTCAAGGACGAAATAACTCTGAGTTGCTAATTCACTCATACAACCTGCTGTTTAGCACAATCCTGGCACTTGAAGGCTGGAGGATGATAAATGAGGTGCTAATGTAAAAAGGGAGGTTCCTGAAATGTTTTGGGAATTACAGGCCAATATGCCTAATACCATTGGCTAATAACCGGGTACATTATTAGGCATTATAATAAATTAAATGCATTAAAGGACACCCAGATAGATACTATCTGTTTGGGAAGAGTCAATGTGACTTCTGTAAAATACTTTCCCAAGAAATACTTTCCAAAAAAGTACTTTCAAATACTTTGGAAACCTCCTGAAGTTCTTTAATATGACCAGGAAATGTTGGATAAGGGTAAACAAGCTGATGTAGTCTACTTGAATTTCCCACATGCTTTCAAAGAAGTACTTCACCAAAAGCTGTTGAGAAGCAGCTAGGCACCCTAAGAAAAGTGGTTGGGTCCTTTCATGGGTACGTGATTGTTTAGAAATGGGAAATAGAGGGCAGGAGTGAGTGTACAGTTCTTGTAGAGACAGGAAGTTGCCAGTGGAGAGTGTTGCAGGGAGCACTGCAGAGAGCTATCTCGGCAGAGAGCTGCCCTGGCTCAGGGCAAGTCTGGAAAGGTACATGGGAGAAAAATAGCTTGAGAGTTACTTAAATAGACAGCAGCTATTTCTAATTTAGGAAGTCTCTGAGCTGACAATAGCTGAAGATTAGAAGAGTATCTGGAAGGAGAATCATATATGCTTTTCCCATTCTTATTTTAATTTAGGCATCCACTAATTGACATTGTTGGAGACAGAATGCTTGAATATATGTAGATTTGATCTGACACGCTATATCAATTTTTATGATTTTATGGAATCTAGTGGGGTTTTAGGTTAATTTTAAAGGGCTTGCAGGGGTAACTAGCAACTTCTGTCTAATGATGAAAGGAAAATGGCAATGTGGAGAGTTATTAGTGGCATTGATATGAAAACCCTTCCTGATTGTTAACAGAATTAAATACTTCAAGAACCTGAAGTGAACATGCTGGAAAATAAAATAGGTCTCCAAATAATGCTTAAGCAGTAGGAAATTGTACATAGATTTAAGAGCTTTGGAACACTTTTCTGTGGTTTTGGGTTGGTTGGTTGTTTTTTTTTTTAATTGCAAGTACTAACAAGGAAGTGGCATATAGCAAAACAAAGGTGTTTAACATTAAAGTTAATATACTGTTCTTTGATCTGTCTATTTCAAAACAGTATACTGATTTTTTTCAGGTATAGAATAACATAAAATTTAAAGCACATATTTTATCCACAGAAATCCTGTACAATTTTACAATTTTTTCTAAGAATCTGATTTGGTAAGTGTTTTGTGGTTTGTTTTTTTTTTTTCCCTTGATAGTGTATCAGTAAAAATGTTGGACCAGGAAAAATTGAGAAGATTCCAAAAGAAAATGCATTCCTGAGCAAAGAGTTAACAGTTTGTACTTTTTTTCCTTTTATTACTTAAGGAAAGGATGTAAACTTAAAAGTATAATATAATGAAACATATAATTTCTTTTTTTGTTTCACCAGAAAAATTTAACCCTAAAACATGCCTAAAAATACATACAATGAGTTTAAATTTAGAAAATAAACAAACAAAAAATTAACCATCATAGACTGTTTTGAGGAGTTACATCCTGATTTAGAAAAGCAGTGGAGCAGTGTTGTTACTGTCATACTGGAGCACTCTAACAAAACCTACACTAAATGATAAAAATAACAAAAAAAGTTAATAATGAAGTGCTACTAAGGCTGATGAACACAGTGTACAAAAATTATGTTGTATTCATCTATTTATCTGGAATAAACTGTTCATAGGAGAAATAAACAAATTGCAACCTTGGTAGTTTTAAGATGGTACTTGATAAATTTATGAAAGAGGTTATTTCCTGCAATTATATGAAACCTTTGTATTGTACAGAGCAATTGTTTAATGTTTGATATTCTAATAGCTCATGAGAATACTCAAATACAAATATACGTTGAAAATGTTTATATTTTAAAAAAGCTTAAAATGTCTGTTTTGCTTTGTGCGCAAACCTTCTTTCCCTATGCTTTAATTCCTTCTATTCTTATCCCTCCATTCTTGTCTCTAGTTTAAGCTAACAGTGTCTTAACAGTGTCTTAGCTTAAGTCTGTAAATAAATGTAGCCTTGCTCCCTCAGCAAATGCATTTGGATATGTTGCTTGTGAACCTGCGAATGGAATCTATGATTCTGAAAGAGACTTTCAATATTAAGTGGGTTGCTCAGGCAGGACTGGTGGAGAACATTGAACAAATCGTCAAGGAATACAAGCAAAGTCGAGGATTACTGGTAATGGTTTGGTGTACGCTCTTTTAAAGTGTGCCTTTCTTTTTTTTCCCAATAGAAATGGTTATATAAACACAAGCTTTAATTTCTTCAAGTAAAAATACATGGAAGACTGATACAGATGCAAAATAAGTGAACATAGGAACTGAAAATTAAATTGAAGAAGTTAAAAAAGGGGAAATATTAATTAAAACAATAATCATTAAGTTTTATTTCTTTTATGCCTAAACCTGAAACCCTGTAAATGCAAATAAGCTTCCTGATGGAGAAGCTGCTGTTCTGAAACTAGTTTCTGTATGCAATACATGTCATTCCTGGCATATTTTGCTTCAAGAACACAATAAGCATACCTTTTATTTAAGCTTTTTTATAATAGCCAGTAGTTAGGTCTTTTGTGTCCTTCTTTATATTTAGTGAGCCAGGATATTCAAGTGCAATGTAGCTTTCTTTTTTATGCTGCTCTGTTCTGTAATGTACTGAGCAAACTTGCTGTTTCCTGTGTTAGCTTAATATTTAGAAGTTCTGTATTCAAATGTATAGGAAAGGTATTGAAAGGTGCAGAAAAATGCTTGCATACATTCAAGTATTGATTGGTATGATAAAGCTGTTCAGCATGTCTAAATCTTGTTCAAACTTTGAACAAGAGTTCAGGAGCTGTAAAACAAAATACAACTAGTATCGTTTGAGGTTGGTTGTTAGAAGTCCCTGTGTACCTCTGAAAGGATTATCAGACCTGTGTTTGGGTTAAACTACTGCATCTGAGTTACGTATGCGTGTAATTCAAAAAATTCAGTACAAAACAGAAACATATCAAGTGGCAAGGAGAGGGAAGGCTAGCTAGACCTCTGTCCCTGTCACTATTCTATTAAATTTGCAGAGTTTGCACTGTCAGATTTACTGAATTAAGATAGGCAGTTAATGACGTATGATTTTGAGTTTGTTGCATAATATATTTAATAAGTATATACTGGAATCTTAATTACACTTACTTATCCACCAGCCAGGTAGGCTGAAATGAGAAATCGATAATACCTTAAGATTGTGATGGATCTGAAATTTCTGAGGTCAAAATAACCATTGTGATGACAGCAACTCTACCTCAGTTGGGAAATAAGAGCTATTGCATGTGTATAGTAGAATATCTTCCACCTCATTCCAAAATTCACTGGATCCTATCTATGGGGTTGTGTTTCATCTCTTTTGCTCATTCAAACACTAATAGTGCCACTGTAAGTTGTTCTGTGAGTCTACTAAATAGGAGCGTGCTTTTCTCCGATGGTAAAGTTGTACATTTTAATTAAGTAACTGTGTTACTCAAAGCCTGTGGATGATATAGGAGATATTCAGTGAGAAATAAATAAATGAATAAAACTAAAATCTATTTTCAGTTTTAATTAGAATAATTGTTATTTCCTATTAGTTATAGTAAAAAGATTGTTCCTTTTGCATAAAAACATCCATATTGTTTGAATGATGTTATATCTTTATTTTTTTTTCTAGCCTCTCAAAGTTTGCATTCATGGTCCTCCTGGGGTTGGGAAATCTACCATTGCTGAAGAGCTCTGCAAACACTACAAGCTACATCACATTAAGATAAATGATGTGGTTTCTGAAACAATAGCAAATCTGGTATGTTGCTGTTTTCTAATATTGCTATTATTTTAATTTCTGTGATTCTAAAATGTTTGGCATCATTTTAAAATTAATTATAATTCCATTATTTTAGAATGGAAATCTCTTTTGAAAAACTGATAACCTCTGGGGGATGCACTGAGCTCCTCTTAGAGACTGAAGGTTGCACAGTATCTCACTGTCCAGGAGCATATGTGAAATGAATTGTTTAATTTTTTTTCCCTTTTATTACATCTGTGTACAAAAGAAATTTGGCTATGGAATTCCTGAGCCTATTAATATTTCTGATCTTGTCTTCAGGAGAAAATTGTGGCTTCTGAAGAACTGGACACTGACAATGTGGAAGAAGAGGGAGAAGATGATAAAGAGGAGGAGGGTAAAAATGTAGAAGCAGCACACGAGTTATTAGCTAGAATAAAAGAAAGCATGGAGCAGAATGCAGGTAGGAAATACAAAGTACTAAGATGGGATTTAGGTAACTAGTGCAAGCCTATGCAAATGGAAATCAGGAAGAAAATTGGTGCTTTAGAACTTTTAAATCCTATTAAAAGCAAGAATCATGCCCTGTCTGTTTGTATGTACTTTATTTAAAAATCAAATACACTATTTTACATTATGCATTATATATCCTGTATATCAAAAGTGATATATTTTTTTAATACTGTGGTGCTTTTTTAATTGTAGAAGTTCCATCTTTCTACTCCTTTATATATTTTATATAATTCTTTTCACCCTATAATTTGATATGTAAGTAACAATGGTATACTCAGAAGCATTAAATCCTTGGCCAGATTTTTTTTAAAAAATTAATTTTCTTCTCAGAACAGGGAGTGTAATTTATATAATATAAAGTAAAAAGTTAGTGAAGCATATCTTTATCAAATTTTCAAAGACAAGTATTCTAGTAAGAAAAAGAATTAGTGCACTGTCATATGAGATTGTGGGTTTTTTAAGTACCTTATATCTCATTTTGGCCATTTCTAAAAAGTAAATAGTATTTACTGAAGCCTGTAAAGAATTTTAGTCTGCAAATTGAAAAAGGTCCATAAAAGTTGCTATTACTGAAAAGTACTAATTATCATCTACATATGAATAAAGTCATGTAGTTTTTGACTTAGTGCTTAACATTTTCCATGCAGTATAAAGTGATCCCTCTTAAAAATGCATTCTCTTACTAAAGGTTTACCTGATTTGGATCTTGTGTATCTGCAAAGCAATGAACTTGTAACGCACCCAAAAGCTTCAGTAATGAGATTTATGGCAGCATCTCTTCTTGCTTTGTTGTTTAAAATAATAATGCCTTTTAAAATAGTAACATACTTTTATGATTACAATGGTTTATAAATATTTAAGACTTCTAAAAGCCAAAGCAAAATAAAGTAGGAAACTGGAGTCAATGGTTGCAAAAGGACAAAAAATCAGGTCAAACCAAACTTTTTACTCCCACATACTTGCTCAACAAGGTAGGCCAAGTAAATAAACCACTTCATATCTCAATCTATTAATCTGAAAATGAAACTTGTAAAACCTATCTGATGTTTGTTTTGCAAGACTTTCTTGAAGTCTTACTGTTACTTGTAAATACAAAATTAGTTTTGTCACTTTTTTCCTATAAATATTTCTTTGCTGCTTCTATTAAAATCTGATTGCATTATTGTAAACAAAACCTAACTTCATGTTTAGTATCCTTAAAGTTCTAATGTTTATATCCTTGTAAACACAAATGTAATTTTATTTTATAGCTACATGTTTATATTCCATAGATCGTTGACAACATGTAATACACAAATAGTAACTCAAAATACATAATTTTTTTAGGATCTAAATAGAAGTTTCTCTGATAAATGAATTAAAATGTTAGTAAAATAATGTCAGATATCTCTTTTCCATAAACTAGGTACCTATTAACCTTTGTGTCTTAGGTCATCTAGATGATCAGTATGTTGTTAAATTTGTGAAGGATAAGCTCAAATCTATGCCTTGTAGGAATCAGGGATATGTTTTAGATGGGTTCCCGGAGACCTATGACCAGGCAAAAGAACTTTTTAATTGTAAGTACTGCTGCTTTTGTTTTTACTGCTGCCTACTATTGTCATTATCATTATTGTTCTCAGTGCCATAGTAGTTGAAGTGCATCAGCACTGTAATGAGTGCAGTGCAGGATACAAAACAAAGCTGTTTTCACATGATGCTTAACATGTAAGAAGGATTGTAATGCACCTTATTTAATTTAAGCACAAGATAGTTTTCAGACTATCTTTGCTGGCAAAGTACTAAGTAAATGCACAAATATGGAGGATGCTTTCTTGTTCTGTGTTGGTTTATTCCACTCCAGCAAGCTCTAAGGCAGAATTTCTTCATAATATTTAAGGGCTGCTTAATGAGGCAATCCAGCCAGTGCACCAACACATGTTTTGTAAGTCAGATTGGAGTGGGTATATTAGATCAGCTACAGTAGATACGACTTCAGAGGAGCTCTGTGACATACGTTTCAAATTGTGAGCAAGCACTGTCCATGCATTAAGACCAAGAATCATCTCCATATGTAAACTACATCATAATGTTTGAAGGAAAACAAAAGCCAGTCTTGTTCAGCTTAATATGCCAGGCTGTAAATTGTCATGCTCAGCTGATGCTCTACAGGGAGTTTTACCGACTATTCACAATAGAAGACACTTAGTGGCAGAAACCATTTTAACCATACTACTGTAAAACATTTCTACTTGCTGTTCTGAGCCCTGTCTCTGTTTTTGACAGAATAATGTATTTGGCAGGAGGAGAGGCCAGGGTCAGGACAGCAGTATGGACACATTTTAAAATTGTGTATGCATATGCATACTTCCGCGGTATAGGCAAACAACTATTAGTGTCCCAAGGTAGAATTCTGTGGTGGCTGGCAGCACAATTTGCTTACTGATTTCTCTAAACTGGTGTCCAGGTTAGATTAATTGCCAGTAATTAGTATAATTTCAATATAGGCAAACCTGTGTTTTTACTGGGCACATTTTTAGCAAATATAATTATATTGTTGCTTCAAATGAAAACGTCAGTCACTTCTTACTTTTGTTTTAGTGGAAAGTGAAGATGAACAAGAAGAAATTAAAGGCAAAATACCTAAATGTGATAAATTAATCACACCTGGTAAGTTTGATAGATTTCTTTTTTAAATAAACAGAGGGGTTTTCAAGCACTGCCACCACCACCGAGAAGTCTAAAATATCACTCCATCTGTTCATATTTAATTTAATATAAAATAAATATGTAATTCATGTAATGCTACTGCCCTTTTATTTGAAAGTGAACAATTAATCAAAATGAAGGTTTTGGTTCAGTTTGTGGGTGTTTTATTCTTTTTTTTTTCTTTTTGTGAAAATGCCATCAACTGTTGGCTGATAACGATAGTAGTGGCTGCCTTTGTTGTGATTACAGCAGCTATTAATGGAATAAACATGAACTCCTGAACTTGGCATATTAAAAAACCATAAGTTTATCTTTAGTGTGATATCTTGAAAGATATTACCAAATTCATTTTAATGCATCAGTTAAGTTGGGAATTAAAATGGAGTGGTTTTCATCTACGCAGAAATAGCTTCATCCTGGTGTTTTTGCTATTCTTGATTTCTTTGAAGTATTGATTACATTCAAACTACATATTTGGCATATTTTGCATTACACAATGTGTCTGTTTAAATAGCATAGAGGTTGAATATCTCAAATGCTTAGTGATTCAGTAAATGATAATTTACTGGCTTCAGTGGAAGTGAAGAAAATTCAGAACTTTCTGAAAACTTCCTTAGTTATTCATTCAAAATTCACTTACATGAAGGGGACAAAGGTTTGACTGAAAAAGCAGACTTCTACCAAGTTTGTCACAACTTATAAATTGCTGATTTCTGAAGCAAATAATTTCTGTTATTCAAAAACAAAACCACTTTTAGCCTCCATTTCAAAAGAGGAAATGTGAATTAATTACTATGATGGGCTGGAGAAGTATCACTTTCTCTCCCATAACAAGGACCTCAGGGATGGGATCTGTTTTAAGAAGATACCTTCTCAACCTTGGAGAAAACAACTTGTTTTAGAAAACAGAATGGTCCATAAAGGATTTTTGTTGGTTTAGGGAGATTTTCTTGGGTTTGTTGGGGGGTTTTCTTGGGGGGGGGGGGTGTGAGTTTTTTTTTTGGGGGGGGGGCAGGCAGTTGGGCGTGCAGGCTGTGTCTGTACTTGATTCTGCAAATTTCTCTCTGATGTCAGAAAAATTACTTCCTGGCTTGGCTAAATTAAAAGGTTTCAGTAGTATTGAGTAATGATATTAATAGAAATATCAGAATATATTGTGACAAATTATATGAAGTCATATTTAATAAATACAAAATGATTGTTGAATTAATAAAATACTGCAAGATTCAGCCTAATGAAACTACAAATATGAGAATTCTGAAGTGAAGAAAGGAGACAGGGTGTTTTGTGGATCCTTGAAAGATTTCTGGTGTTTTTGTCTACCAGTAGTACTAAAATTACATTGATACTAAATGTTATGGCATGTGGTGGTATTGTATCTTTAATGTACTATTTGATTTTTTTTTTTAATTTACTTTAATTCAGCAAATACACCTTTATTTGTGAGGTTACAAATCACAATACAGGGTGACGACTTTTGATGACTTGACAAACAAGTCAGTTGTTAAATATTCCAGTGTTACTTGCTGCTTTGGCTGCCCCATTCATAAGAATTTTTTTTCCTCCTATGCTTACTACATGTATTGGTTGTATGATAGCTTTGTCAGAAAACTTGGACTACCCCTCATTGCTGTTCTTAAGATTTTTGTGCTGCTTATTGCAAGAATAGTCTTGTTGATAGTGCTAAGAAAAAAACTGGTGAAATTGGAATAGGTAGCTTCTTTACAGACATGTGTCTTAATATTGTTGGATTGCTCTAACTGAGGAAGTTGAATATAAACATTTGATAATTAAATTCTCTATAAAGATATATACCATTCACATCTATTTATGTTCAATTGTGGTTTAAAATTTATTATTAACAGAAAATAGGTAAGAAAGAGGAAAAGCAATAATATATGGGCGTTGACAATGTGTTCTTCTTCACAGAATTTGTTATTTCTTTGACTGCATCTGATGAATTCCTTATAAACAGAATAATAAAACTGCCAGAGAGAATTGTTGCTGGAACTCATTATACCCAGGACCGGTTCCTGCAATCTCTGAACCTTTTCAGAGCGTTAAACACAGACGATACGACTGTTCTCAACTATTTTGATGAACTTGAAATACATCCTCAGTTTATTGGTATGAAATAATAAAATTAGTAGATAAAATATGAATAAAAAGATTTTATTGTTACAAATTTAACACTTGTGAAGGTCATAGTAAGTGTACATATATAAATAATACTTTAATGTTGTAGAATACAGATACAACAAGTATTTAATTATATACGTGCAAAAATATCTGTATACTCATAATGATTCTGAATTGTTCTCATACAGTTAACCTGTTTTAAAAAAAGGGTGTTTAGTTGTTCATTTTTGTAGGTTCAATGATCAAAATAATTTTCTCACTTAGGTTACAGACCTCTGCGCTGGCATCCTTCCAGATTGGTGTAATAGTATATTTTCATGGACTTTCAATATTCTAGTTGCTTATATTTTTCTTTAGACTTATCCTCAGATGCCATGACAATATATGGGTAATCTGTAATTGATGAAGCATGAAAGAAAATGATTAGACATTAAAGGTGGAAGGCTAGGACTGAATCTGTTTTGCACTATACCTGTATGTGAGAAAATTTGTCTTCCCTACACACTATCTAGAAAATTGTGGTCACTGGGAAATCTTGAGAAGATTACTATAATCTGATTATTCAAAAACTGTGAGATCAGGGTGACAGCATTCTTAAGAAAAATATTTTAGTTGGTTTTTTTTTTTTGGGGGGGGGGGGGGGGGGTGGAACCCTGCAACTAAAATGAAACTGCTGATATTTAGAATGTCCATTTGAGATGAGTTATGAGATGTAATTTGTTGAACAGCCTCAGTCATAATTGATTTTCTCAGGTTTTTTTTATTTAATGTCAGTCATGGAGATTATCTTGAGAATAATACCATACATGTGTTGTTAGGAAGTGTAGCAGTGGAAAAAAATTGTGTGTTAGTATAATCATTTTAGAATTGAGGTAATTCTGCTACAGAAAGTAAGTATAAGAAATGGTAAATATTAAGGTCATCAATTGGTCATATTCTTATCTTATATACTCCTGGATAAGCAAGTAGCAGCTCTGTCCAACACCATGTTTTATTTTGGTGGGGACTGTAAAGTGTATGCTCATGGTAGAATATTGCAATGTTTTCTGCTAGGAATTATGCCCAGAGATTACTCTTAAACTCTAGTCCATTCCAAATAAGGAAACTCATTGGCCTACTAATTTTAATTATTGAGGTATCACAACTGTGACATTCGGTACCTTCCAGATGATTTTCACATTCAGTTTGTAGTGTTGATTCTCATCTTCAAAGGAGCATCATCTTTAGGTCCTGTTTATCTCAGGAACTGCCTCTTTACTTATATTCACATTACTGATTGTTACCCACCAAAGTATGCAAGCATATAGCTTTCTGTTGTAAAAGGGTAAGGACAGATTACAAAGATATGACTCAAATTAATCAGTCTTTCTTCCACCTTAATTTTAGAAAATCGTAACATATGGCTTTATGAATTGCTTTTATGATTATTATTTTTTCTGAGTCTGAAATATGATTAGTAAAAGGAGTGGGCTTCAAGATTCTGGAAACCTCACTTTGCTACAGTGACTCACTGCATGAAGTCTGCAAATCAGTTTTCTTCTGTCTTGTTTTTCTCATCTGCAAATTGGGGATGGTGACACAGGCAAGTTAGATCATCTTGTAGAAAGGCATGTTAAAGTTATAACAGCAGTTTCGTTTAAAGATCTTGATTTACGAACTCCTTTTCTGGTGATCTTTCAATTAGCATCAGTGCTAACCTCATTTTTTATTTAAAAGGCATTTATTTTTGAGGATAAATGCAGTTAATTATGACTGCTGTAATATTTGCATGTAATCTTGCTGGGCCATCTAAGAAAAAAATGCAGTCTTTGAGACCTCAAATTCAATGATGAGAGAGTTCTTAGCAATACTTTAAATTACTAGAAAAGTGGTTTGCACTGTAATTTGTATATACAGGTGCAGCTAAAATTGCCAAAACAATGGACTGCTTGACATAGAAAATGTATTATTCTTTTAATTTGGAATACTTCAGGAATGTAAGTCCAGATTTTTTGAAAGAAGAAGCTGTAAAAGAAATTTTATCATGGAGAATTATGTTAGCATTCTCCTCAATTCATTAGCAGATTTTGGACTTCAGGTCCAAATTACAAACACTTAAACTCTTGGAATAATGGTGTTAATATTGGACAGCTATCTTCTGTCTGAATTAGTGATTAGAAAGAAATGGGAAGCATGCTTTGCCAATGGCTTTCAAATTAACTTCATAAAACAGATGACTGTGGAGTAGGGACTACTAGATTCTCATCTAAATTCTGTATTCTACTTGTTTTTTCCCCTTCCTCTGCTTGCTCTCCTTACCCATTTCTGTGCCTTTACATCTCCAGTCCCTTACCACTGAACAAGCCTTTTATCGCTGTATTCTCTGGATACCTGAAATGCCCACTTTTCCTCCTTTCCATGTACATTTCTATACCCTTTCTGCCAGATGCCTCCCCACACTGAATGCATACAGAGTCCAGAAAGCCCTAGAGACAGTCCCCATTTTTCTGTTTTTTCTTTTCATTCTCTTTTTGCAAGTTTAATACGAAAGTAGCCTCCAGCAATTAAAAGGGAGAAGGAATGAAATGAAAGGGAAGGTCTTGCTCAGTCTCTATGATCCTACATGAAGCTACAGATTTGTTTTGTAGATATATTTGAATGACCTTAAATTATCTTAAAAAGGCAAACTATTTTAGCTGAAACTAGTAAAGAAAATCAGATGTAGAAAATTTCATTCTCTGTAGAAAAAAATTGACATTTATAAGCAACCAAAACCAACATCTTATACTTGAAAATTCAAACAACATGAACACCATATATTTTTAGGTCTTGCAGTTATTTACTGATGTCCCTTGATAACTGACAAAAGCCTTCAAAAGTTCTCTCTTGTATTGTTTAAAAGATGTAGCCAAATTTGAAGAACCTGAGAACAGATTTATTCTAAAAGAGATCATCAAAGAAATTGGGGAACCTCGGAATTATGGTTTGACAGATGAAGAAAAGGAGAATTTGGAACGCAAAGCAGCTGAGGAATGCCTTGTCAAAGAAGCTCAAGAAAAAGCTGAACAAGAGCGTAGAGAAGCTGAAGAAAGGGCTGAAAGGATGGCAAATTGGGAAGAGTGGGTAGGTTAATACATATTTTTGGGAAATCATTACTATTTTTGTGTTTTAGATGGCTTCCAGCAATCTCTTATGTAAATACACTTGGAAAGTGTGGCATAAATTCTCTAGTTCCTTATATCATACCTTAGATCTGGGTTGGACTATCTTCACAGTACGTTTTGAGGCCCAACCTGAAGAATGTAATCTTTTTGATTACAGACATAGCATTTTTTTTTGCATGTTGGTATCAGCATGTCTTTAAAATACTTTTATGATACACTTCTTGTTGTTGCTGTGCCGTAGCTCTTGTATTTTACCATTTATAAATATCTAGTATAATCAGTGGTGTTTTTCCATAACCAGTCTTCTAGGACTTTTGCATTTTCCTCACTTTACTTCTAAGCAGCTGGTGAAGTCTTAATTATCTTGCCTTTCAAACAAGATTTTTAACTCAACACTGATGAATATTCCAGTCTGCATTGCAGAAGGGTTTCTGAGCCTGCAAGAGAAACACCTCTGAGAACCGAGTCCTCAGTTCAGTGAGGACTACCTGATGCAGTCTGAAGAATGCTTTTTGTTTGCTAATACTTTAATAAGTACTTGGTATTTAGGCTACCTGACCTCACAGGATTTGCACCTGATGCTTTTTCCTTATTTATTTTGCTACACCTAAGGACATTTTAGGTAAATAACCTGAAATGCATACTATAAGAATGATCTTGTTCACACCCAAAGTCAGGTTGTTTCACCAGAAGGCAGCTTTCTATTGTCTTCTTCTAGAGCTATTTAACAAACTGATCATTCCACAGAGAAGTCCTTTTCTTACATTTGAATGCCCATACTCATCTATGGGGAAATAATACCCTGAAATTACTCACTTTTAAAGAAGCATTTACATTCCTCTGATGTTGGCTTGTGAGTAAGTTTTCTTTGTTATCTCTATGCTTATTTACAGCTTCATTCAACATTGAATAGCATTTTGTGCTCTCTGTAAACTTGTCTAAAAGATTAGTAAGGGTAGTTAACACATTTTTAGCTATATTCAATCCAAAGCCATCTAACTCCCAAGGGAGCAAACTGTGTGCATTATTCAAAGATAAAGTAAGTGTTTAAATAAAATGTGTGCTTAAGTTTATCCTTTTAAATAGGCAGATGCTCAGGAAATCTAAGCAACTATTCATTTGCCCTTGAGACTGTAGATTAGCTGCTGTCTCTGAGTAGTGACCAAAGACCACTTGTGGGATTTATTCAATAGCACTCCTGGACTGAGTGAATAAGGTAAATACCTTTTCCAGATATTGGCATATGGTTTTATCTGAACATTGCTTTTGTGTTATGCCTTGAGTATAGAAAAGCAGTCTTCAGGGTATCATCTGCTTGCTGTATCTATATATGACTCAAGCTACTGGTGAATAAAATGAGAGAAGAGGGGACAATAAAAATGTTTTTGAGTAATCTTCTGGCTAAAACTACTGCAAGTATGCATGCTATTAAGTGCTATTAAATGGAAGAAAAAAAAACTTGCAGCAGTTTTATTTCCTCACCCCTCCTACTTTTTGAGCGTAATCATTGTATTTGTTTTAACCTGAATTCAAGAAAAAATTTAGCTCATGTAAACAGATGTAATTCACTGTGGTTTTAGTTTATTTAACTCTCACCCACCCTGAAAACTGACAGAAATTAAATAAAACAAAGCAAAGAAACAAACAAACAAAACTACCCTTAATTAGTTTAGTGTGGACTTGTTAATGTTAGGTTAATGGTTGGACTGGATGATCTTAAAGGTCTTTTCCAACCTAAACGATTCTATGATTCTATGAAAACCAACACAACTTACAGTTATTTTGAGAGTCAGGGCTCTCTTCTGAGTAAAAATATTCTCCTTCCCCTCCAGTTCAAAGAACACTCAAGAAACCATCTGCATTTGCAACAGTACTAATTTTTTAAGTGATACAGTGTATTCCAACCATTATGCCAAATATCTATGGAAATGGGACCACTGGAAGACTTCAGAATAAACCTCCTTTCAGGTGTTAAAGAGAGAAAAATAAAATAATTCTACTGAGGAGATTTCAGTTGTCATCATGTTCAATTATTTGTCCTCAGTGTGCCCTGTGCTCTAAATTTAATAAGCAGTTTGTAGTTTTTCTTGCCAAGTTGTGAGCTTTAAAGTTTTGTCCACAGCTTCTAACACTAGTTTTTATCTAGGCCACCATTATTATTTAGTCAAGTGATATTTGGTAGATGTTATAAACCTTATTCTTTACAATTTTGTTCATTATTTGTAGAATAAACATCTGGAGGAAGTTAAAAGACAAGAACAAGAGTTATTGGAGGCCCAGTCCATTCCACTACGAAACTATTTAATGAAGAATGTCATGCCAACACTTATGCAAGGGATAAATGAATGCTGTAGGATCAGACCAGATGATCCAGTCGATTTTCTGGTAAATTGATTACATTTTTTTTACTTTAAATATGTTTGAAAAAGCATAATGAAAATATTCACATAGACCCAAAGAATCTCTGTTAACATAAAGACATAAATTGTTTTTCCCCACTGTCATGATAACAATTAATTAACGGATAGTATCTGCAATTCTGGTGAGCAGTAATTGCTGTGAAAACTATAAACCCAGCAACTATTCTTTATAGGATCAATTGATACTGTGTATCAAGTAAGGGCGTAGTGCAGCTTTGCATTTGCAGGGTAAGAACAACTACCAGAATCTGTTTCTCTTTGGTGTATGCACTGTGCACATCTTGTGTACCCTCCCAATTCTGCTGTGACAGAAGCCTGCAGAAGGGGGGACATCACTCTCTATCCTGCTTATACCCCTCTAGGCAGAACAGAACACATTACTGTAATGATGAATGAAAGCTCTTCAGTTATTCCCTTCACAATACACAGATAAATTAATGAGTAAATCCTGTAAGACATTCATAGAATAATTCCAGTTGCAAAGCTCAAGAATTTATCTAGTTCAACTTTTGGCTGAGAGCAGGGTCAGCATTGCATTCAGACAAGAATTCAGATGCTGTAAAGTTATTGCTGTACTGCTGTTCTTCCTGCACATCCTAAGAAAGTTATTAACAAGCGATCACTGTTTTAATGAAAAGAAACATTTTCTTAACCAAGCAAAAGCTTAAAATGAAAGCATCAGTGTTGCATGCCACTTTAGGCACTAAGAAATGTTTAACTGTTTTAACTTTTTTGCTTACTGATGAGTGACAACTACCTGTAGCTGTGGGAACATAAGATCTTCCCTACTAACTGCATAAATTTTAAAGATCTGTGTTTTCTACTCTTACACTCTTCTGGGTCCAGAAATCAGGCCCTGGAGTACTCCCTAGGATTTTTCATGGAGAGACAAATACTGTCATAAATAGCTCACTTGCTGCTTTTGCCCACAATAGAGATGGGGTTACTGCTACCGAGAGGGAGGATGAGGTAGATGGTGTTTTAGATGGTATTTGTGGGGAAGAGGTTTCTCTGACATATCTGCCAGAAATTGCATTTTAGAGCCATTTAATACTTTCTGAGATTTTTTTTAAAGCAATGTTATCCACTATATTTTTGTTATTTTGTGTAAATTTTAAAATTGGAGACTTGAAAATAAGTGTAACTTTGAAACTCTTCTGTTTACAGGCAGAATATCTCTTCAAGAACAGTCCTGATATTGAATGAGATAAACATTAAATCCTAACAGCTGTCAAAATTATGAAGTGGAAATGGAGAATGTTCCTAATGCATTTTAAATAAAAATACTTAGTTTCTGAAATTATTTTTGTTTAGGCTTATTATGTAATCTCCATTTTTATTTCTTATACTTTATTACTATGTTGTATTGGGATTTTAATATTCCTTCTACAAAAGTACCATTTACTGCACGTATTGATTAATACGTTTACCCATCTATATTTCATATGTCCATTTGAAACTGTGAACCATAAGAATCTGTTCTCTCTCTAAAATTTTCTTCCTGGATTTTTTCAGTTACACATTCTATTTAACCAATATATTCTTGTCCTGATCCATAATGGATGTAGGCAGCTAACCTGAGAAACACTTTTATTAAAAAAAAAAAAAAAAAAAAAAGGGCATTTTCACTGAGAATGGAAATAGAAGCAGCAAGTCCTCTTATTTACCCTCCCAGCTCCCAAGAGGCAAAAAGTCACACAAAATATTCTTCTTGTGCTGCACTGAAGACTGACTGGATAAACAGTTTCCCAGCACAGGTATGTCATAAAAACCTGGATTTTTATTTGGTATCAAACAAATGGGTGTAGTTCTCATTTAATTCCCTTCACCATTCAATATTTGATACGTGTTTTTTATAGATTCTGGAAGAATCTAGACTTTGCAGCACATGGCTGTCATTCCCTTTTTTATTGACTTCATATACCTTTCACAGAAACTGGCAATATCTATGCTAACTGAGCTGAAACTGAGCATGTGTACAACAGATAGAGGATTTTGTCAAACAGAAAGCAAGGACAGTTTTGGAGAAAGGGGAAAAAAGAGGAAGAACTAGAAGAATGGCGATATAGAAACATTTTACACTTATCTATTAATTTTAGTATTAGAATTTTAGATATATTAATGCCTAACATTCTTATTCATATATATTAAGTTTTTCACAGAGAAACAGTCTTATTTCATCTGTTTCCAGTCACACAGCCAAGTGAGCGAATATAGCCAGGAACAGAGTTCAGAACCATCATCTCCTACTCCAAAGAAACAGATTTCTTTGGGATCTAAATTTCCTATATGCTGCCAGTCCAAGTTACCATTTATCATGTAAGGCAGTTGAAAATTATATAATTGGCACTTTTAGAGAAATTTTTAGTTTGAGTCCTATTTTTCAGAGTATAGATGAACATAGGGCACTAAAAAATGAGATAAAAGGGTTTTTTTGTGTGTGTGTAGAGTTGCTGTAATACATTTACTTTTCTAAGAATAAAGTTTTGAGCTGATCTGTAAAGAGTGTGGGGTTTGTTTTTTTTTTAATTTTCCGAAATTTATGCAGTCTACTACAGGCAGAGCTTTCAAAACCAATTATTAGAAAAGGATCTCTCCGCTCTGTGTGGGGCATAAAAAAGAAAACAAGCCCGATGCAAGTAGGTACGAGCAAAAGACACACCGAGAGCTAACTTTGAACCGAAACCCTCCGTTTTTCAGAGGAACAGAGCGGGGGCGCCGAGCGGGTTAGGCTCGGCCCGTGTGAGCCCATTGCAAACCCGGCCGTGCCTGCCCGGGGGCCGCCCCCAGGGGTCGGGCGCCCCGCACCCCCGAGCGGCGGGCAGCGCCGGCCGCCGCCGCCCGGCTCCCCGCCGCCTCGCCCGCCAGCCGCTGGCAGGAGCCGCCCGGAGCGGGCCGACTTCAAGGCCCTTCGGGCGGCTCCTTGGAGTAACGCGGGGGCGGCCCCGCCGCGCCTGTTTCCACGGCAAGTCAGGTCCGCGCTTTCTCTCGCTCGGAACCCGCCGGTGCCCAGGCACACCCGCCGCTGCGCCGAACCCTTCCCGAGGGCCCCGAGCCGCGTCCCCTGCCCGGCCGGCCCAGCTCCGCCGCCCCTGCCGGGGCGCCCCGGTCGCCTCCGGCGTGAACCCGGCAGCGCCGGAGCCGGGCGCTGCCTCGCAGCCGTTAGCGCTTTGTTTTCAAACTCTGGCTGCGCCCCCCGGAACTACAGCTCCCAGGATGCCCTTCGGCCTCGCGGCCGCCCGAGCATGCGCGGATGAGCCAGCGTGCGCAGCGTGCGGGGGTGGCCGCGCCGCTGCGTCAGGCCCCCCCCCGGTCTCGAACATTGCTGTGGTAGCGTCTGGGCGCCATGTTAGAAGGCCGGAGGGGAAGAGGAAAGTGAAGCGGCGGCGGCCGGGCCTAGCGAACGGCTTTCTCCTCCCTCTAAGGCCTGACCCCGGCCCGTACCATGGTCACGATTCCCGCTTCCTGGCGGGACGAGTGACCGGTCCGGAGGCGGCAGTGGTGGGGGAGGACGAAGAAGAGGAGGAGGAGGGAGAAGGGGACGACGCGGTGGTGGTGGCGGCGGCGGCGGAGGAGGAGGAGGAGGGGCCGGAGAGACGATGCCGTTGTAAGTTGGAAAGCTCGCGGAGTGTCTTAAAGGCCTGTCTTTTGCCGGCCCTTACTCGGCTCTCCTCGTAGCGGCCTGCGCTCCCTGCCCGCTCGGGCCCTTTCAGCTGGCTCTCGCCCTTCCCCCTCTCCGCTGTCCCCCTCCGGTCCTGGGCTCTTCCGGTGCCGCAGTGTGAGGGGCTGTGGATCCGCTGCTCTCCGCCCAGCCCGCGAGGAGCCGCTTGCTTGCTTTCTTGTCCCCCCCATCGCTATGAGCCCCGAAGGAGATGCTGATGTGGCTTTTACGTTGTTGTTGTCGTCGTCGTCTTCTCCTTCGTGATCTCATAGCGGCACGCGTGAGGGGCCGGGCGGCCGCGGGGCGGGTGTCTGCTGTGGCCCCCTTCGGCCGTTGTTGAGTCAGGCGATATGAAGTGCCAGGGTGCCGCGTGTTTATCCTTTCCTCGCCCCGGCCGCCAAAGGTGCAGCTCTTTTTCTCTCAGGCGTCCCAGCAAAGCCTCTCCCCCGATAGCCGCGCCGACGGTTTTGCCTCGTTCCGCCGGCCGGAGAGACACAGGCGCGGGTGCTGACGGGCGGCCCGAGTGAGCCCGCCGGCCTTGCGAGATTCCCCCGGTCGCCGGTGGCTCCGAAGTGCCAAGCCGCCGCGGGGGCTCGCAGCCGGCCCGTGCGAGCAGGCGTGGGGGCGGCGCTCCCTGGGCCGCCGGAGCCGGGGGGCTCTCACGGGAGGAGCGGGCCGCGGGCCTTGGCCTGCCGTGCTGCAACCCTGCTGGTAGTCATGAATAACCAAGTGGGACATAATTTCATCCCAGCTCCTTCGCCCGTTTCTTTCACCCCACCCCCTGCTTTTTTTTCTTTTTTCCTTCTTTTTTTTTTTTTTCCCCTCGCTGACGTTTTGACGCCTCTGGGTTGAAACGACAAAAATTCCTGCTCCTCAGTTCCGTAGTCTATAATGCTAGTATTTTATTATCCTATGTAAGTTAAGGGAACCAGCGATGGGTATGTGGTCAAGTGGCTTTTAAGAATAATGCATGTTTATATGCTAGGTACAGGGGCGAGGGTTCTCTTTTGGTGGGTTTTGTTGTTTGTTTGTTTTTTTTTTTTCCATTGAAGGAGAAATATAAAGAATTTGAGAAGATTGTTTCACTACTATTATTTGGGATTATCCATTATTGTTTTAAATTTGTAAACTTTATGTGAAGAATAACCATGCTTGCCTGTTGTGCTTGTTTTATTCAGTCTAAAATACTGCTAAGTTAGTCGTGGGGTAGATAACACAAGACAAAACACTGAAAGAGTTTGTGACAGGAAAAACACAGTGGGTGAATGCAGAAGGGAAAATGGTTATGCCAGGTAGTTTCTGATGCTTGTATAATGAGGCTGCAATGTCTTTATAGGTAAGTTTTGCATATGTTCATTATGGCAATGAAAAATTACCAGAAACCAGCTTTGAAGTTGGCTAGGCTTTTTGACCTCAGGAAAATGGGAGGGTGTTTATTCTGTCTGCTTTCATTCTTAGTTTATTTTGTTGTGACTACATAAATTCCAAATGCTTAATAACAACATTTTAAACTTTGGGCTACTTCTATGAGTTGTATTAAAAGCGGTCTTCAACTTTGACAAGTTTGGAATGACTTGATCGTTTTTCATAATGTAGGTGTTTATGGTAATTTAGCTAGAAATGCTTAAATAATATTACATAGTTGCGCTATTATTGCAACTAATATTAGTTGCGCTAATATGTTGCTATTTTCAGTATAAACATTACTTGGCAACTTCACTAATATAGGAGGTTTAGTTAGGAAAAGCAAAGCTTTCTCAGATTCTGCATTTGTTCTGTCATTTGTATGTTTGCAATGATTGACTTTGAAGTTTTGACTGAATAATACAAAGTGAACATTGTAATGCTAGTAAGTTGCAATGCTAGTAATGTTAACTGATACCACTGACTTAAGTTTAGAGGGAAAAAAAAAAAAAGGTGAGCGTTGGAACTTCATTTTCTGTATAATTCTTTCCGTTTGATGCTTTCATGCTTTTGGATGATAATCTTTTTGAGTGAGAGTAGAAAAACTTTTATGTCACTGCCAAACCTTCAAGATGACAAACAAAATAGTCTCTTTTTTTTTTTTTTTTTTTTTCCCCCCCCCTCTGTCCTGACCTTTCAAGACATCCTTTAAACTTCATTTTTAGGGTGGTGTTTACAATCGACAGGCCTAGTCAGAGCTGTTCTCCCATACAACCAGAGATTGTCATCACTCTTTACTTGAAAAGCATTAGTTCAGAGTTCTCAAGAGGTGTACAGTGTTGTTGATACTGCGCTTTGTGTGTATGTGTATTTCTCTTAGCACTATGGTACAAAGCTATAAAAACAAGCAAATTATTTATGTACAAGGCACATCAGTAGTAAAAGCAAACTTGGGTTCTGCTGATAGCTGGCATTTGCAAAAGCCTTTTAAGGTTTTAAAAAAATACTGAATTTATCCTAGGAACTTATGTGACTTTTTGTTATGATTGTCTTTAATCTCTTGTGTGAAGAGATAGCAGCTGCATAAGGGAAAACTCTTTAACTTTCAGCTTTTTTGAACAAGTGATAAGAAACAAAGGTGAATATTTCCCCTATTATAAAGATACATTTTGGTGAACTGTTAGGTACACAGTATTCCTGTGCATTATCTGACACGTAAGATGCTAGGGAGAAATGAAGCTCACTAAGCTGTTCATATGTTTCAGTTAGGGCTAGGTTTTACGCAGAAAGGCTACTGACTCAGTGAAGGAGCAGCTATGTTTATGTGAATTGATGATGTAGTCTTTATATAACCTGGGCTTTTCTGACCCTCTGAATAGAGAAATAGCACCATGAATCTGTTTCTTGTTAAGCTACTGATATTATTACACTTAGAGCTTCTTTGCTGAACTTAATGAAATAATTGCAAACTACTTTTTTTTTTTGTTACAGAAGTGGAAAAGTGCATTGAGTCATCTATCTAAACACTTAAAAGTGCCATAAGTGCTATAAATTTTAATTATTGTTGGTATTGGTAACTTCCATATTAGAGTTTTGGAATGTCATTAATTTTTTTTTCAGTCTTTATTGTAGACAGCCAAGCTTATTCTCACTTCTGAAGTAAAGAGTTTTTGTATGTTTTCTTTCACTGAACTTTGTTTTAGACATATGCAAAATCATTGTTTTCTTGACTTTTAATTAGCAACTGTCAACTTGTATGCCAGAAGTAGTACAACACTATATTTAAAATTTGTACTGTTTGGGAGTGGATAAATAGTATGTTTCTGACCAGAGGTAGCTCAGGTTTTTGTAGACTGTTATGGAAGGAGTTGAAGTATTCCTAACTTTGCAAAGCACAGGACCTACTTTAGAAGAACCGTTGCCTTAAAGTGATAGATTTATTAATCAAGAAGAAGTTAACATAAAAATCTATACTGAGGATTAATTTGTTAGATGTAGTACAGAGAAACCGGATGGCAAGTATGTGTGGTTTTGTAGTAGCTTTCAGTCTTCTAATATCACTCCAAAAAAGATGTGAGTTCATACCTGTTAACTTGGAGATACTGCACAGAGCTTGGAAACCCAGTTATTTTGGGCTGAGAAGATTTCACTGCTGAGACAAATTAATCTCTTGCAGTGAAACCCTTCATGGGATTCCTAGTTCTTGGTTTTATACTTCCTGGTATCTTTTGATTCAACCTTACTGAACTTCTTAAATTGCTGCCTCTGGAGTTTTTTTGTCTCCAGAATAGCAATAAACCTAATTTTTGGTTCAAGTGCTGCCTGCAGAGTTTGGTAGAAATTTCTTTTGTTTAAACTTGAGCAACTTCTTCTGAAACTGTTGTTACTGAGAATGTTGTGGATGGGTGTGTGTTTGGATACCCTGCCTTTGCTATTCTGTACAAACACAAGAGGCAGAGAGAACTTGGGATTGAGTCAAAGATTAGCAGAGTGTGTATGAATATTCTTTCTTTTGCCATAGGTGAGTCTCTTCTTCCATGGGTCCACTGCCTGTCATTGCTCCAATACCCATGTTTGAATCTGTTTTGGGTATCTTGAACATCTCATGCTGACAGTTGAAAACTTAATTCATGGTCTAAGTGATCCAGCAATTTTCTGCTAGATATTAAAACTTCTGTTCAGGAAGGACAGCTGGATTGTCTTAACTATTTAAAACATATGTTCCCTGGTAACTGATTTGCACAGACTTCATTAAGATTTCCTGCCTAGATTTCTGAAATTTTGCCTGGAGCCATGGTGTTAGCATTAAGCCAGAAACTTTAATCTGAAATTGCCAAAGTCATTCCTTGTTGGAGGAGACTTTAAAACTAGCAAACAAACCCCCTCAAAACACTTCCTCTGAAATCTGACACAGTGGAGCTTGAGCTTTGTGAATTTAGCTCCAGCTGATTGACCAGATGGTGTGATGACCACTATTGCTTCAGGAATCTGACTTGGGTGTCTTACATCAGTAAATAAGAACACCTTAATTTTACTGAGGTAATCAGTAGAGGCAAATAGAGAAGAGAGGATAGTCATTGAAATTCCTTAAGCTCTGTATTTTGTCTTGGTATCTGGAGGCAAGACTGAATGAGCCAGAGGTCCTGACTGAAGTGAAAAGTTTAAAAGTTAACGTTCTGTGGGTTGTTGGCACTATTTTAAGATACTTAACAGCCCACAGTTTCTCTTGCTTTACCAGTGCTGGCCTTACTGTGCGTGTCTGTCTGGACAAACTATATGAAAGGTGTGTTATATGACTTCTAGGAAAAGCAAAGATTGATGGCCAAAAGCTGGAAGGGGTTTTTGCATGCACTTGGCACACATTTAGAACAGTTAGATTTTGGGTGGTTAAGATCTATTTCAGGGTGGATCAGAGGTGAGTTTTAAACTTACGCAGGATTCAAAGTGTTACAATTTGTTAAATATTACGGCATCTGTTTTTAAGATTTCAGTTGTTTGTGTTGTCTTTTATTTTTGTGAAGCATCCCAAGTTCCAGGACTATGATGTTTAGATAATGCGGTGCTGATTGCAACTGTATTTTGTTTGTGACAAGAAGCATAAAATACTAACTCAAATAACATGATAAAAATACTACCAGTGGAACTGAGGTAGAATACTGGGAGTGAAGGGGAAAAAGCGCATAGAACAACAGGGGGTTTCAAGTGGGGTTGGGAGGAGGGTTAAATACAAAGCATGCTTGAAAAAGAAGTTCGTGACAGATTCTTCTCTCTTCTGAGGATGGAGAAAGGTTCCAGTGTTGTAAAAGAAAACAATAGTATAGTACTTCAAATTTGTATCTAACTCTTAGTTGTGTGTGGGGCAGTGTTTTATAGATACATCTGTATTTGCTCTAAGTCTGTTTTCAGCTGGATGTGTGTTCACGTGTAACCTGGTCTTTAAAAGATGCATTGGAAGGTTTTTTTCCCCTTATCTCACAATCTTCCCCCCTCTACCTTAGAACAATGTGTAGTCACTTCCATTTGAAGGAGTTTAAAGATGTACAGCTCTGGAAACTCTAAAGCCTCTTACAAGCTTTATTTGTTCTTTTTCTTCCACTTCTGTGCTCTGTTGTATAATGGTTTTAGCAGTGGCCATGTTACCAGGGTTCATTCTTTTCAATTCAGTAGTTATGGATAACAATATAAGAAGATACTGCCTACCAAAACTTCCAGGTTCTGAAGAAAAAGTATAGCTGTACTTGCTGTCAGCTTAGTACAGATGAGAACTTTCTGTCTGTTTGTGGGGGGAAAAATACATGTGCATTTCTCTGAGAGATGAGATTAATTCATATTTGAATATGAAATAATGGATCATAACACTTTAGAATTAAACCACTGTAGCTCTTGCCCGATTTGCAGGTGGTTTAAACTGTCAGCATACGCTCTTCAAAAATTCAGGTCAAAGCAGAGCAACAACAATAGCATGTTTAATTTAACTCTACATCATTTCCTGCAACTTTATTTTATATTTATGCTATTGACAGGTAGCTCATATTCATAGCAGAGGGAGAGCAAGATCTTCATGTGTATATGTAGTTGACTAGAAACAAACAAACAAGTCCCAAATGGTATCTTAATTTTCTTCATGATGTTAAAAAGAAAAACTGGGTGTGTTTTTTGTGTGTGTGTGTTTGGTTTGGTTTTTTTTTTTTTTTTTCTTTTTAAAACTCAAACCCTAAACATGCTTTGAGTTGAGACCTTGACAAGGTCTGCCAAATCTGCCTCTGCTGTTGTCAAGATTGAGTAGCTGGGATGGGACTTTTTGTTGCTGTTTAATACTCTTGATTTTTGTTAATGCTTAACTTCAGTGACTAGCAGATTTGACATACCACCCTTACCCCTCTGAAGGCCTTAACTTCCCTAATCCTCTCAGGTAGAAGGTTAGCATTGATACTTACCTGTCCTTTCTCTTTGAATAAATTCGGTAGTTTGAACTAAGGTATTCCAAAAATGATATATCATGACATGTCACAAGTAGAAACTAGAATGTCCATATGTCTTTTCAGGAGGGAAGATACCAGAGTAGAGTGTGATCTTCATGGTTTTAGGAAAAAGTAAGAGAGAAGTCTAAGAATATTGATCATTAGCAGTTTCTGGCTAAAATGTAATGTGTACATACACATTAAAGTTTGAAAAATGTGCACTTAAAGTTATTTCTCAGTGATAATTTACTTTTCATTTAAAAAGCATCTAGCAAATGCTTTATTTGAAGTTTCTTGGTTTTGTAGAAGGTAGGGGGTGGGGAGAGGATATACCTTTACTTGTTCATTTTGTAGTAACTTTCATGACTTGCTGTCATTTAAACAAATGAAAAAGGATTACCTAGCACTGGTTAATTTATTACATCCTTAAATGAGTTTAGCAGACTTTCTTGCCAAACACCATTTTTTTTCCTCACTTTACAAAGGCACTTCTCATATATTTTTGGTGTGCTACAGAAACCTTAGAACAGTCTTAACTTCAGCAGATTTAAACAGTTGAGCTTCAATTTAAATGTTTTTAGCTGGAAAAAACCTATATTCTCTTCAGTACTAGTATGTTAAAGTGTAAGCTTCATTGTATCTTTTGGAGTTGTAAAATATTCTAGAAGGTTTGTTGTTGTGAGCTTGTTCTCAGCTGTGTTGAGAATTGTTATATACCATCCCGGTGAAAGTATTCTTATTAACTCCTCAACCTTCAAACACAGGCGAAATACCTGAGTGGGAAGGTCCTGTGCTGTTGACAACGTGCTTGTTTCATTCTTGTAAAATACATGAATATAAAAGCAGCTGTAACTGTAAAAACTGTAACTGTTTTTGTGTAACAATTCCCAAAGATGTGTATCAGATGATGGATTTAATAGGTTGTTTAAAGCTGCTGTTTTAATGAATGGTTTCAAAGCTTATTTCATGCCCTGTGACCACACTCTGATGGTCCTGTAGGGTTTGGAGATAATACTGGTCTGGTTTGAGTCACGTCAGCATGGTGTTTTGTGAAGACGGACCTGCACATTGCACTGCCAGGGTTATGCTGTTAACTAGATCAGGGAAGCGATGTGATGTTGTTTTTTATGTATTGTAATTTTGGGGGCAAGGTGAAAGATTATTTTTAAGTTATTTAGTTCTGGAATTGGTGAAGCATGGCCTTGTAAAAGTAGGTGGAAGACAGAGGGCTCAGTAAGCATTACTGACTGCAGGAGTCTGCTTCACTTAATCTGGGTCTGAGTGACATTGAGTCTTTTTTTGAAAACTAATATTAAACAGCCTCTGCCAAGCTGTCTTTTGTCAGCCCTTTCAATGAAGTCTAATATCTGTTGAATTGGATACATTTTCTAGTTATGGATGGGTGAAAATTACAGTCAGACCATCAGGTAATTGCTGCACAAAACTAAAACCTTGATTGCTTTAGATTACTACTTTAAAACCCTATAAAAATAAACTACAAAATCTTAAATTGAAAAGTAAATATATTTTTTTCAAATTAACAGTTGGCAAAAGGGGAGAAATTGTAGTTAAAATTTAACTACAAGCTTTGTGGTCTGAGTAAAAATACTCATAATGTCCAAAAGTTGTTTATGTATTGAGACCTTTTGTTTTCTGACTGCTTTTTTAGAAACTAAGTGCCTGAAGCTACTATTTGTGTTGACATGTTGACATTCCTAAATCTTCTTTTTTCTTTTTTTTTTTTTTTTTTTTTTTAAAAGAGAAAAACTGTATTAGTGCCTTCCTTTGTCATTAATTTGAATTACTGTTCCATATAATTCATCTGGACAGTTTTTTTTTTTAATGTTTACATTCACACATAAAGTCCTAAGGTCTGTGTGATTTGTTCAGCTAATACCGAATTCTTCATTAGGTGATTAAAACCTCTTAGCTGAAGGAAGCAATGTCAGATAATGTTCCCAGACATGATTACTTGGGTGTTGATTTTTTTTTTTTTAAATGTATAGTTTTTAGTAATTTTTTTCCTACTTAGGTTTTTTTTTTCCTTTTGCTAACAAGCAAAGGGACAAAGGTGCTAGAACTTGCTTTGTGAGAAAAATTGCATTGTGACTGAATTCTTGATTTCAAACGTTATAGTACTTAGAATAATTTTATAAAGGGTTCAACCTGTGGAAAATTATATTAGGTTTTGTTCATTGCTGTCAATTTTAAGTTAGGATGTTCTTTTTTAATACTTAGTCTTCATGGAAGTGAGGAATGAAATCCTGAGGAATTGATGACAACAGATTATGGAAGTAAAAGTGAAGTTGTACTGTAGTTTTTCCACACATAATATGTAGTTAGCCTGAAAAACTGCTTCTTGTTTTGTATGATAGAAGTAGTATATAACATGTATAAACATGAAGGACTGATAATACCACAATATATAGGGTAATGTTATGCTTGCCAAAAATGGGGCTTTGACATAAACTGTCAGCTTGCATTTTTGACATGGAGGATTCCCTTTCTTTTAGACTTTATGGAAGTTGAAGGAAACCAAATTGATGATAAAGCTTTTGCCCTAGCAGAATGAAAAATTGAATTCAGGAAAAAAAGATATTAATGCATAATCGGAATTTAAAATATTAGTTATATACTTGGTATTAAACAAAATGTTGCTTTATGCCTTTGAAAGAGAATAATGTTATGTAGTAAGAATATAACTTAAATAATGCAGATGTAACACTTCTACACAAGTATTTCCTTAACTTTCAGGTAATACTTGCTTTAATTGTTGGTAAGGCTTTTTGACTAGCTGTTGCTATAATAGCCATATTTTCTGAAATGCATATTTTGATGAGAGATTATAATGTTTTTGTTGGTCTCTGAAAGGCTGATTAATTGAAGTAACAAGTCAGTTTCAGAAAAGAAACTGCAGTGTGCTTAAAACCAATGATGTGTCATTTTCAAAAATCAAAGGTAGGGGAATGATATTCATAATTTAGAGGAAAGCTGTCTGTCTATCAATATAAAACTAGTATTTAATGCTGCAAGTAACCTTTAGAGCTTTTTAAATACAGATTTTAGTAGTGTATTTTTAAACCTATGAAGTATATAATGAGCAAGACTAAGTGTTCTTAAAATTTGACAATCTTAAGTGTTAAAGTATATAATTCTACAATACTGAATAAGTTTAAGATTTTTTTTTTTAAATGGCTACCTGTTGCTAGTATCAGTTCACACAAGTTTTAACTATATGGATGTAGCATGCAGTAATCACTGGAGTAAACTCTTGTATATTACACAGGACCAAATTCATTTTTGAAACACTTAGAATTACTAGCCTTAAAGCTCAAACTGTTCTGAAAATAAGTCTGTGTTTAAATGTGAACATCATAAACAAATATGCCCATTATGGAAAAAATGCATGTTTTTCACCCAGGATGCTCATCTAGGAAAGCTGTTAGTAGTTTGCACAGAATGATGATAACTTTACTTGTATGTTTCTGCTGAAGTTCTTTTGTGTTCTCTGCTCATTTCTTGCAACGTTGAATTATGGGGGTTTGACTTGAGCGTATCATCTTTGTGCTTGAGGTTTGGCTCTATCATTTGTGTGGCTTGAAAAGTGCAAGGCAAGGATGCTATGAGGACTTGTAGTTGAATTGTTTGCTAGTGAATTAGGTCCTTGCAGATTTAACTCATTGCAGTGGGTTGTGTACTTTAGGCTTACTCTGCTATTTAGATAAATACTTAAATGAAGTAAAATGTCATGTTAAGGAAACATGAGGGATGTGGGGAGAGTACTGCTTACAACCTTGGTACTTGGGCTAGGCAAAGTCTAGCACAAATCTCTGATATTCTCCCCTTACCTCCCCAGTGAAGCAAGGCTATATGTAATATTACCACCACAGACTGAGCTGACATCGTTGGTCTAACCATCCTCTCATGCTGGCCAGGAGTCAGCTTAAAGCTAACTCTGTGATGCTGTTGGGCTCAAAATATACTAAAGCCCCCTTACTTATGTGAGTGTTTTGAGTGTGTGAAGTCAGCTGATATAAAAGATCATGCCTCATAGCAACTTGTAACCCTGCAATCAATATTCAGAGTGAGAGAAATGTAATTCTACTGTTGTCCTTAATAACACAGATTTAACGCAGATTGATCTGGGATGTAAATGCTAACAGTAGGCTTAACTTTTTATTTCCTTAGTATGTGTCTGTTGTCTGCTACTCTGATGAGAAAAAAATAATTAAAAAAAAATTGTTTTGTTTCTGTCAGTAACTTTATCTAATTGCCTTTATTAGTCCCGTTACAACCCAGGGATCACAAACACAGCAACTACAGAAGCATTATGGCATTACCTCACCTATCAGTTTAGCTGCCCCCAAGGAGTTTGACTGCATGCTTACCCAGAAATTAATCGAAACCCTAAAACCTTATGGTGTATTTGAAGAGGAGGAAGAACTGCAACGCAGGTGAGTAAACACTCATTCGAGCAGTGGTTTTCTCCTATCTTGAGGTTCACGTAGTTGACTGCTGAACCCCAAGCATGTTTATGTTCTTTCAAATGCTTTCTTAAAAGCCTAGTGGAATATTAATCTTGATCCACCATCACCCCCACCCCCTGCCCTTAAGACAAATACCTCGGAACACAGAAAGGAATTAAAATGGCCCTTAAATTTTGGAGGCTGGCTTGCATTTTTTTCTCCTTCATAACTGTTTTGTTGTAGTGGCCCCTATGCTTTTTTTGCCCTTATCAATCTTTCTAGAGTTTTTTTTCTCTCAGTACTGCTTCTCACTGTTCTTTTAGGTGCATGTATTTTATGAATTAAGGTTTTATTTTGAAAGTGAGTAGAATTCATATACCTAAAATGTGTGTAGCCCTTGCATGCTTGCATGTTTTCTGAGCTTAAATCACTTGAACACCTTTAAGAGGGAAAAAATAGTGGGAATGTTTTAAGAGTGACTTTGTTTCAGGGTGTATATGTATGACAAGATCTGTAATTAGATCTGCAGTGTTGCTGTAGTTGACTTACTGTGTAATGATGATTGGGGTCTTAAAAAATACTGCTAGTTTGGTCTAAGTTTATGACTGGTGATTCTGCTGTTTTATCAATAGGATTCTAATTTTGGGAAAATTAAATAACCTGGTAAAGGAGTGGATACGGGAAATCAGTGAAAGCAAGGTATGGAGGTATTTTACATGGAACTGCTCATACTAAGACTGCTCTAGGAAGATAATTCCAAAATATGTTCCCGGTCTAACCAGGATGAATCTTAGATTTGGGGATCAAACTGGAAAAACAAACACCACCTTTGTGTAGCTTATTTTGTTTCCAGGTAGCATCACCCCTTCCAAGTAGAACCTTGTCAGACAAAGAAGCTCATAAGTGTTGGAAAAAGTGTGGTAGTTGTAATAGTAATTTTCCATTGTTCCGTCTTCTCCCTAGGTAGAAATACAGCTTGACTTTTTGTAAAAATACATATGTATAGTACTATGTTAATTATATGCCTAGATTGTTTGGCTTTGTGAACCAGTGCTAGATCTTAAAATGGACTTCTTGCAGCTTTATGATCTGTGGTCTTTTTCTTTAATGTCAGTCCTGTAATGTTACTTTTGTAGCTTCTAATAATGATAGTAGTTTTGCCAGGCTATAGTCCCCCCCACCCCTATACACACCTTTTTTGAATGACTATAGACTTGCAAAAATGTAAAGATGGAAGGGGCTTTTTTTAGGGGTAAAAAACTAATATTTTAAGCTATGTTGCTTTGAGTATATTTAGGATTGCATTTCTTCTGTACACTTGTGAAATGGGAAGTTATCCATGAACAGGATTATGGGGGGGATGACAACCCTGCTATATATGTGTCGATCCTTGAAAACGAAATAGTTGAGAGTGTCTTGACTGGTATAAGATTGGAAACTACTTAAATTAATCCAATATATATTGCAAAATAATTCATTTTCAGTTTGTTTCTATCTTTTGCTGCGTGACCATTAATGTAGGGCTTCAGACTGTAACACTGCATCCTGTTACGAAAGGGTAACTGTCTTTGCCCACAGTACTGTGGATTCAAGAGTTTTTTTGAAGATACAAATCTACGAACTTTAGTATATGTACCTGAACAATTTTAACATGAAATAAACACTTCTCCCAAAACCAAACTTATATTTAAATAATGTAGTATGGGTGTCTGTGAAAGTAATTTAATAAACACTGGTACTGTAAATAGTATTTTTCTGTTACTCTAAATTGGAATCCATCATCAATTTCTAAGTCGGTCTAAAATGCCTGAGTATTAAGCAAAATGTGTTTAATGTCCATAATATTTTAAAGATGTTGCACCTGAGGTGTAGAACTGCTGGAATAATTACCAAGTTTGAAGCAGTAATATGTAATCTAGTTGAAATGTTACAAATAGTTCCCAAGTGGCAAACATATCACTGTCTTTTCTGTAAATACTAAGATTATTATTTCAGTAGTAACTATACCTTGACATAAATTTTTGTGGAATATTTTTCCTCTTGTTTTAAAATAAGTTGTGTGTGGTGTTATAACTTGTTAAGGTAAAATAACCAATTTTATTTGCTCCATTTAGAATCTTCCACAGTCTGTAATAGAAAATGTTGGAGGAAAAATTTTTACATTTGGATCCTATAGATTAGGGGTTCATACAAAAGGTAACATTTACTTTTATTATAAAGACTTTTATGTTTGAGCTAATGATGTATCTGTAAAAGTTACAAAAACTTGCTGTCGAGGTGGTGTTAGATTTATTTTTCTTTTTTTGTCAGCCATCTCCAGTCTTCATTTTCAGTAAGAGAAATACGTTCATATGTTATGTTCTTGTCGTGGGTTGGGGAACAGACAAAAAAGTTGGAATTATTTAAAAATAGAGAAAGTTGTATACTTCGCTTCCCATGGTTTATTCTTTGAAAATTACTGCAAATGTTCCACAATTGAAAGAAGGATGTATGTATGTATTCGGTATGCTTAATGGCCATGAATGTTTTTTGGTTGTGTGGGGGTTTTGTTTGTTTGTTTGTTTGTTAATTTTCATTTGGTTTGACTTAGTATTCCCAAAGAAAAGCCATTCTACAGGAAGAGAAACCATATTTTCCTGTTTGGTTTAAAAAAAAAAAAAATTCTGGCTATTGCTAGCATTATATGTGTGTGAAGTATGAGTAACTTGTGCTAATAAACAATTTCAGGTGCTGATATTGATGCCCTGTGTGTTGCACCAAGACATGTTGAAAGAAGTGATTTTTTCACATCGTTTTATGAAAAACTGAAACAACAAGAAGAAGTAAAAGATCTGAGGGTATGTGAACTGCCTGATACAGCTAGCTGAAGTGATGATGCTGAAAAGTTAATAGTGAAAGATGTTGCATTAAATAAGTAAATATAACTTCACTATTATGGCTTGCAGTGGATTTTTAGTTAACCTGCAGCAAAGCCTATCACCGTGGTTGAAATAGAGATTTTTCCAAATTTTCTCTGTTCTCACTCACTAGACACACTCATTTTAAAATCTGGATGGCAGAATGATCTCCTAGCATGTGTGTTAGTATTGCAAAATTTCTGCTTGCTCTCTAGCAACAGGCAGATGCAAATGTAACTGTTTGGTCCTGATCCTTTTCAAACTAACTTGTGTGTTTTTAATGAAGGTTTTGAAGTATATTGTTATGCTGCTGTTTTTATAATTTCATGCTTATATAAACAATTGCAGTGGTTGATATTAATTAAACCTTCTATATTGGCTGTCAGCTGTGCATTTGAAAATGGAGGTTACATTTTTAGTGTATCTCACTATTAGATGCTTAGCATGTAAAGATAAAGATTTCCCTTGTCAGAATGGAAGACACGCTGGTATACAGCATTTTGTTTCTAGTCTACCTAAATGACAAGCCTCCCTAGGTCACCTGGTGGGAGCTTTAATCTATTCAGTGTTGGCTCAGAGTATATTTTCTCTGCTGTAATTCTTTCTTTTTAGATGAAGGTAGTTGCTGGCAAGTATTAAACTTTGGTTTAGTCCTGCTCCCATAAAATAAATAGGACTGTCTCTGCAGCATTCTTTCACTCTATGCATCCTGTAGTTGGTAACTACCAGGGTAGTGCAAACATCTGGTGGTAATATTATATGCACTGAAACAACTGTTCTGAGTGCTTTATTATCTGAACACTTCTAGTAATCTTTAAATCCACATGCTATAATTAAGAAGATTCTGATTTTCAGATTCCCAATTAACTTTGCTATAAACTCTGTCTAACTCAAGCTAATGTTGATTTAGCAGCAGGGTAGATCAATGTACACTATTCAGTGTAGCTCTGCAGTGATGCAAATAACCTTTAGGTCAGGGTGTCATAACACTTTTAAGTCACTCCAGTGAGGTCTAAGAAAGTTTGTACATCTCCATCTTCAGTGAACCTAGACTTTCTCAATGGTTGCTCTAGTGAGTGAGTCTGAGATACTTGTGAACTTCATATTTTGCTTAGGATCCATCCTGCCAACCAGTAACATTAAGGTAACCTTAACTAAGGTTAAGTGCATAGAATACTGTTGTCTCCTCCTCTTGTTAAGAACTGGAACACTCTTAGAGCTGTACTCAGCCCCTGGCAGTACCTAGCATTTGTTATTTGGGAGTAAGCAGTGTTCTTTGCTTTTATGAAAGCAGTGGTCTGCAGATCTGCATTTAGTCCAGATCCTTAGTTCAGGAAGGTGATACTCCTAGTTGATTGCAGAGTAGACATCAAATTCCATAGTTTCATTGTAGATACTGTTTGTCAGAGTACCTTATTAATGACCACATTTAGAAAAGATGCTCGAGCTCTGGAGACTGGTGACTTGCAACTGGTTTAGGTCAAGTCAGATTGCATAGCTTGCACAATTGTCTCTTTGTCATTTCTCATAAAATACTGACTGCAGAAACAATAGAAGTAAGAGGCCTCTTAGAGTAAGAATCCCCATAGGTTGGCCTTAAAATACTTAGAGATGCTGTGAGGAGTAAAAGATGCTTGATCATGTCCTACATGTGGTGAGAAAGAGAGTTGGACCTTGAGGTAGCACCATCAGAGCTGGCTGGTATGAGT
Organism: Pelecanus crispus; assembly: GCF_030463565.1. Classification (NCBI taxonomy): domain Eukaryota; kingdom Metazoa; phylum Chordata; class Aves; order Pelecaniformes; family Pelecanidae; genus Pelecanus; species Pelecanus crispus. Next base: position 58,174,681 of record NC_134648.1, read on the forward strand.
TTGAGTTATAATTAACATCTAGACAGCTGCAGCAACTGGTAGATCAGTGCTTACTGCATAAATCCTCAATGGTGGAGAAAGACGTTGCTGACAAAAATCAACCTGAAAATGGAAAAGCATCTGTATGTATAGGATTTCATCATGATTGTTTAGACCTGCTAGCTATTGCTTGTAAATGTTCTTCTTTATACTGAAAATAAAATCTAACTTTTCCCCCCCAGGCTGTTGAAGAAGCTTTTGTCCCAGTTATTAAACTTTGTTTTGATGGAATAGAGGTAAAGATCTTCTTTTGTTTTGTTTTGGTAGAACATAGTTAAAACAAAGTTTTCAAGATCTCTATAACTCATGTAGTAGTCATTAATATGAATGCTATTAAAGTGATTCTCCTAAGTCCATACCCAAGTCCTTGACAAAGGTCCTCAGTTGTGTAATTTAAAGCGGGGCTTTAAGATTGAGACAAGTCTTTCTTGATGTACTTAAAGCTACATGTAGAATATCTCCCTGTTCTTTTTTTAGCCACTGCTGCCCACCTGTACTGATTACTTTACTGACCTGTAGAGTACCAGTATTGGCATTATTAAATGTTAAGTCTTAATAGAAATTATATTCATAAATAATGTGGCTTCAGTAATTTTTTGGCTGCTAATGATTAACTGCCCAAACCTTAAATTCAGATTTGCTTCAATACCTTATCCTATAGGAAGTTATGTGATCTTTGATCAGTTCTCAGAAATGTACTGTTGAAGGCAAACTGGGTGTCCTGTTTGTCCTGATCTCTTCAGACATCTGTAAACACATGACCAAATCAATGGTTTTGGTCTGCCCCTTTCTATCTGGTTTGCCTGTAGCTTGATGGATCAGCTGTCTTGGAGTGATGAACTTGCTTAACCTGATTTTTACTATTTTGGGAGGAGTTGCTGAGAAAACAGGAAAACTGCTTTCCAAAGATACTCTGTTAATCTTTCTTGGGCTGTTTTATAGCCAACCTGTGATCTTTTCTTGGTGACAAGGCAAAAACATACAAACTGTTCATACACACAGTTCATCAGACTTGTACCTGGATTATGTCAAGCAGTTACTGGTGGGTATAAGGAGGGTACTTCACAGTGGGGAAAGAATTCCCATGCTAATCTTCTGACACATGACATGATTTGAAGAGCTGTAGTATTGTGTGGAAGGCTGGACAGTTCCTTTTCTTCTAGTCTGAGTTAAATATCTGCCTTGCAATTATAATGGTCATTAGTTAGGGTACTAGCAATTTTTGTATCTCAGGAAGAGGATGAACCACCCTTGTTGCCCTCATCCATCCAGCTTTACTTATTTCTATTTTCACTGACATTTGTGTCAGTTGACACTTAGGGAGAGAGATGTATTTTCTCCAAATGAGAGAGATGTGCAGAGAAATGTAATACCATGCAGTAAGCTAGCCTGTGACTTTGCATCTGTGTCAGCCATTTTATTACTGTCCATATGCAGTTGCGTATTAGGAACATTTTTCTGGAGAATCTGTTTTCTGTTTATATAGATTTAGTATTCATTCTAAATATTGAAACTTGCCATAGGCAGCCTCTGGTTAGTCTGTTATTTGTATGTTTGGGTTTTTTTAAATCATTTACATTCAAGCCAGTGTTGTCACTCCTTTTTTAAAAAAGGAGAGATGAGCCTAAATAGGGGAATAAAGGATTGTCTGCTATAAGAGTAGTAGTATCTTGCTCCACTATAGTAATTTATGATGGGCTCTGATGGCTTAGGCTTATGACGGAGACTTAACCCGTGTTACTGACAGTGCATGAGAGTTCTCTAGTCTTGAACACTAACTTACAAGCACTGTTTCTATATATACAAGTGTAGTTAGGCCACAGTTTCTGATTGTTGCCTTTGTACCCAGTATGTCAGTATCAGAAAATTTTAATTTAATTTTCCTTTTCCTCATCCAGGCAAAAGGTTTCAGAAGTTACTGTCTCTGTAAAGAAAAGCTTAGAACTGAGGAAAAGGACTTTAGTTTTGTGGTGATCCTGTCAGTTAAACTTCAGAAGTTTCTGCCAATAGCAGTTTTTACATACGCATTTTATTTTCTTGCTTAAAATGAACAAGAACCTTCTTGATTTTTTTTTTTATTCTTCCTGTAGAAAACTGACACCTGCCCCTAAATGACATAGGACAGGCTATTAATTTCTTAATTTGAAAAATCCTTTTATTGTCAATAAACTTTGAATCTTTAGAGGTGATAGACCTTCTAGAGATCAGAATAGAACTTCAAGCTGAAGTTAATTTTGAACTTATTTTACATTGAAAAGTAGTACTTCTAACTGAAGTAGAAACTTCTACTTGTATGGAATGTTGTTAAGACCAGCTATTAAAGACTTTAAAAACAAAAGTGCACTGAATAGTTTAGAAATTACTTTCCTTTGGAGAAGTGCTTCATAGTTTAAAACAGATGGATGCAACGTTTTAAGCACCTACAAAAAGTTCTTCATTGGTATCTTCAGCTTCATTTTATCTGAAATAGTTTTATTGTAACTAAAATGGTTTTATTCTTGGTGCAATAGCACTAAGTATTTCATCATCTTGTAGGTGAAGTGGTACCAGTTTCTGATCATTAAAAGCCTCATCTGGTGAAGGGGGCTTGTTGCCTAGCAGACCAGCTGCTGCTATGTACTTTATATTCTCATCATACTGACTGACTGACACCTAATCTAAGACTGGAAAGGCAAACTGACTTCCCTACTCTGTGCATGTCCTTGCTGTGTATGGGACAATGTAAAACTATAATTCAAGGCTGAATAGTATCTTAGATGTTCTTGACCTAGAAAAGCTGTGATGACAAATTATAGGAGAAGTACTAGCAAAGAAATTTGGCGTAATTTCAAAATTTATACAAATTTATAGAGTTTCTCTGTAGTTTGCTGGATTTGCAGAACTTCCTGTTTTCTGTAATCAGATATCTAGACTTTTCATAGATAACTGGTCCTATACAGAGGCAACTAGTTGCACATATGCTTTACAGTGGGAAAGGTCTCCTGTTTCTTCTGCAATTCAGTGATAGTTTTGAGAATATTTAGGTTAAAACTAGGTTATATTTTCACAACTTGCTCTGATGTAGTAGAATTTTGTATTCTGGACCTAGAAGTGGAGCTTGTCCCCAAATGATTTTTATTTACATTGACAGTCAACACAGTTTTTATGTGTGTGCTGGTTCTTTATTGATCTTAATATGTATTTTATCCTTTTGGAAAAGGAGCCATAAGATACATGAAGCATCTGAAAGGGTTTCTTTTAATGTCTGTGAAGGGTGTTAGTATGTATTGTTTAAAGAGATTCTTTGTACTAGGAAGACTGTTATTATTGGTAAACTTGATGAAAATGGGTTACAGAATTAATTCTATGGAAGAAAAAAGTTTTCTAATGTCTTACCTCTTTTTTTTTTTTTAAGATTGATATTTTGTTTGCAAGATTAGCACTGCAAACTATTCCTGAGGACTTAGACCTACGAGACGATAGCCTACTTAAAAATTTAGACATTAGATGCATACGAAGTCTTAATGGTATGTATATATAGTTTTGCATATAAACTTGTTGTCTGATCTTTTAATAAGTATCCTAGATTGTTTGATACAGGAGTTGTGGACTTGACTGAAAATATAGCAACTTCATATCTGGAAATAGTCATAGCCAGTTTTTATCTTTTTAGAGAGAAGGGTTGTTTCTTGTTGGCCACTTTTTTATAAATTTTTTTTTTTCTTTTATTTGGGTAATAAATGGTGCTGTCTAAAAATTAATGGGACTTGCAAGACTTGTGTGTGGGGCACTATCTATTTCTATAAAGATAGATGTGTGCATGTTTTTTAATTTGTATGTGTTTTAATATCCATAAACATATACAAAAGTGCTTCAGTGATAAATTGGGGGTACCAAAATACTGTCAGTTTGAGGTCACGTCTTTAGGAGTTTACGAGCTTGTGTAACCCTTAACTTTTCTATAATACCGCAGCTTAAAAAATCGTTATTTATGTACAGGATGGTAGGGGCTTCAGCCTCTACGAAACTTAGCGGGGAAGAGGAGTGTATGAGATACCACTGATTTAGGTTATGAGCTGAAAACTTGATAATTTGAGATTACAACAATAATTTGCACTGTTTTGTGAAATTCATATTTGTGCAGTCTCTGGAATTCATACTTGCCTCTTACTTGCTTTGAAAGGAACTCCTAGTCTTAGCTAATACTATCTTCTTGCAACCAGCTCTCCACAACTATTTAGTAGCAATGAACAACTACTTATTCTTGATTAAAAAAAGAAAAATCAAGCAGTTAATGTTGTCATCTGTAGTGTTATTCTTAATCCCCCAAAATATCCTATCAAAGTAATGATACAACTCGTATGTTTAAAAACTATTATTCTTAGCCCGTTCTCGTAAATTCAAACAAAGCTTTGACCTATGTCTTCCAGGTTTTCTGTAGGTCCATGAAGACTTATTCTTTTTTTAATTTGTCTGCACGTTCTATGATATGTAATCCCACAACAGCAGAACTTAAAACTTGTTTGTTTCTTAAACAGCTTATGCAGTTCATTAATAACAGAAAATCAAGTAGCAGTCCGAACCTGTAACTATGTGTTCATGAATTGTTGTCTTGAGTGCTGCTGTAAAACAGTAAAAGAGGGGGGGAAAAAAAAAATCAAAGGCAAATATGTTAACCTTTCTAACTCAACAGTGATCAAAATACGAAGTGAGTTTCCAGCATACTGATCTAAAAAGTTTGATAGATTTGAAGGTGAGGGAGGGTAAGCAAGCAAAAAACTTTGGAGGCAGCAAGCATAATGGATTCTTTCTTTTGGCAGGTTGCCGGGTAACCGATGAAATTCTGCATCTAGTACCAAACATTGACAACTTCAGGTTAACACTGAGAGCTATCAAACTGTGGGCAAAACGTAAGCATTTTTTTGCCAAAATTTGTGAAGTTTTCATTAACTCTCATGGTTACTAATAACTCTCTCCTTTTGTCTCTTTCCTTCTCAATCCACAGGCCACAACATCTATTCCAATATACTAGGTTTCCTTGGCGGTGTTTCCTGGGCTATGCTCGTAGCAAGAACTTGCCAGCTTTATCCAAATGCAATAGCATCAACTCTTGTACATAAATTTTTCTTGGTATTTTCTAAATGGTATGTTTTTTTTTTTTAATTTAGATTACACTAAAATAAAATTGTTTGTAGACACTAAATTTTAGTCCTGTTTTTATGGTATCGTTTTCAGCTGTTACCAGATTAAGATGGTAGTTATAAGCATTGTTCTTGCGGTCAGAAAGTTGTTAGCTTGAGTTTTTCAGTAAGTCATCCAACATGTCTTGTTCTTAAAGTACACAAAAAAAAACCACCCAGTTTTTAATTAAAATTTTCTTAAGTATTTGTTGTAACCCAACAGTACTCTTCAGATAAAATATTTATATAGTGCAAAATAAGAGCAGACACCTCAAAATTTAAAGTCTTTTAGCATTCTGATACTGGGATAGTGGGAAAAGGAGGTATGTCTGTATCTGGTTTAGGTACATAGCCTAAATGCAGTTTAGGAGAACCAGTGGCAAAAGTGTGGTTTTTAATCTTGTCAGTGTGGAGAGGTAGGTGTTTTGGAATTACATATGGTTTCATACTCCTGAGCTAGTTACCTCAGAGTAGTAGTTACCTTGAATAACTGGTGGGAACAATGGGAACATTCCAAGTAGATTTAGAACAAATGGGACAAAAGTGTACTTTGCAGATTACAAATGAATACTCTCTCTCTTGAAGAAGCATGTCTGGATACCTATATTCTTTGACATGTTGACAGATTTAAGAATCATCATACCAAGTTGTTGCTTTACTTCAAGTATAGTGTCTTTCTTAACCTGAAGATAACTTCCACGGTTTCGGTGTCTTGAATCCATAGGCTTTATAGCCTCTTTGAGGTGCCTAGTGTTTAGTAATATCTTGCCACAATCAACTAATAGAGGAAAATGGGTTGCAAGCTCTGTTTAATGTGTTCCTTATACTGCTGTCCCTTTTATATGTGCATAATGTAGGAGCTTTAGTGTACCAATACCAAGAGATTAACTGACTTCTGCTCTTTATAGGAAGATAACTTTACTCATGGGAGTAGAGACGACTTGAAGAACAGAAGTGTTACTTTTCTCTTTTATTTTTTTTTTTCCCCCTAGTGTTTCATTCAGCATGGTTCCTTTTTGTCTTGATTGGAATTTTTTTTTTTAAATACATGTGCTTTGTAATGATACTACAATGCTGTAATCATGCTGGGTGTTTCTTTTGTAGTTTGTCCGTGAAACAGCTAGCTTGAAGATGGACCCAATGTCAATCTTCATAGAGGATTTTCTCTTTGATAGATGTATTTCAAGAAGAATTTAGAGGAATTTACTTTAGTTACCTAAACCAGTAGTTATAAAGCTCCAAGACTACAGAAAATTCATTGTTCTGATGCCCTGGAGAAGCCAATTACAGCTGTATTGCAGTTCAGCAATACAGCTTATTTAAACTACACCAGTTAGACCAGCTTAGTCTTGAGGAAATGATGCGTTACCTTGAGAGCAGAGTTAAGAAGGATCACATTCAAAAGTATTGTTTGTTGAACATAAGTGGTTGTATCCAATAGTCTTATTCAGTGCTACAATCTTTTTGAACAGGGAATGGCCAAATCCAGTGCTATTGAAACAGCCAGAAGAATGCAATCTTAATTTGCCTGTATGGGACCCAAGGGTTAGTGTATTATTTTTTCCCCTATAAGTCACACTGTACAATAAATTCAGTTGCTTAAAGAATCCTAGGTGAACTTCATTTCGGGTTTATTAAACTTAATATTTTGGTATTATGTCTTCTTTCTAAGTAACCTCTGGTTCTCCTGAGTGTGGAACAAAGCTTAATTTTCTAGACTGACCACTTGAAGCACACTTGCTGAACAATGTACTTCTTACACCTGACTTTTGCAATAAGTGATCTTAATAAATTTTCAGCGTAATTAGATGTACGCTTTAAAGCAATGCATTTTTGAAACACTGCTTATCTTAAAATGGTTTGCTTCTGACTTAAAACCTATTACTTTTGCAAGTATATTGAATTCACTTCAGTGCAACGGTCACAGCTGGATAAGTTCGGTTCCATACAGTTGTAGTAATGTATCTTTTCATCTTGGACCAAAGAACATCGTAACTTGAAGTCTTTAAGTTGTTTTGTATATTATTTATAATATTTGATCTCCATCTTTGTAGCACTTATATTAAGGACATTGGACGTTAATGTCCTTCAGGGAGTCAATAAAGCAGATGCGCAGCTCACATTCTAGGTTTCAGTAGGGCATAGTGTGAATGTGTTTAATCCCATTTTGTCAATTTTAGAATAGTTGGTGTTCAACTGATATTTGGTGAATAGTGTAAACACCAGAGGTTGAGTTGTCTGCCCTTTTGTACTTCAAATCTGTTTTTCTGGTTGACAAAAGTCCACGTTTAAATGATGTGAGACAGTTGAAAAAGTGTTCTTGAGTCTTAATGTTATTCCTGGGATAGGGGGTTTGAGGTCAGTGTGTGATGGGAACTGTCTGTGTTGTAGCAGCTAAACAAAGTGGGGTAAGTTAATGATAGGGTTTTATCTTTAATTTACAATCTATAAGATTGCTACCCTAATACCATTTTAAATGTATTCTGCATGTGTGTGTTTTGTCCCTCCTTTTTTGTTTCGCTGTGTGCTGTTTAATAAAAGATATGTTAACGCAAGTGATGCTTCTGTCAGGTTGCCTGGAGCCTCTCATTTTAAGCTGGCTCTTTATTTTCAGTAGAGTTACAGAAATAAAGTATAGAATATTTTTCACAAGGTCTGAAGACAGTCATTCTTCTGAAGGTGCTCAAGTAGTGATAAGGTATCCTTGTTTTGATGTGATCACAAGCTAATTTGTATTAAAGAGAGAAATTGTTCTGTTCAGTTGGTATTTCTGGACTTAGAAATGCCTGCAACTTGATCTTGATATGTTGACAGGTTATAGCCCTCCCACATCACTGTGGTTCAGAATGATGTCTTTTGTGAAAGCATTATCTGTGTTTTCTAAACTTTCTCTGAACTGTTGATAAATTTACTTGGTCTGCAAACTAAGGTCTCTTAGAACTTAAGACTCAGTTGTAGTAAAGGGAGAAATCCAAATTTGTTAACTCATGTGTATGCTTGAAGAAAACTGATTGGCTGTTGTTATATATAGGTAAACCCCAGTGATAGGTACCATCTTATGCCTATAATTACACCAGCATACCCACAGCAGAACTCTACCTACAATGTGTCCGTTTCCACACGGATGGTCATGGTTGAGGAATTTAAACAAGGTAAGTATTATCTTATGCTCTCTATATAAATGTTTTCTAACAGATTTAAAATAGTTCCATTGTGGGTATGCTTTGTGAGGGGGGAGGTGGGAGGATGTTAAATAGCTGCTTGACATGAGTCTCTCTTCCAAGGGAGGCAGAGCTTGGCCTGTTATGCTTATAGGGCTTGAAGTTCTAAATTCAGTAGAGACTTCACTCTTAGAAACTGAGGGTAGTTAATTAGAATGCCTTGTGCTCTGAAAATGAGAATTAATGGTACAATATATATTTTTTTTGTTTATTTTAGTGGCTTTAGATTGTGTCATGCCACATGGAAGATTAGTATAGTAATCCCACTTGATGGTGGTTTCTGGGCCTAATATAAGACAATGTACTTGCTCAGAGATGAGTCCTCTAGATTTGTCCTAGTAATCTAATTGGATAATTATAGTAGATAAGAGAAAATGTTATCAAAGCAAGGAGTAGGCTTGATGCAGAGAGCAACTACCAGTAGCTCTCTCGGGCAGAGGAGTAGCTTATTGTCTCACTGTTTCTTTGTTGCCTTGTACAATGCCTTGCACAAGAGATGATTCAAGTACTCTAAGGAAAAAGATTTCTGTCCTCTTTGGACTGAGTAGTTACTGTGGCATACACAAAAGATTAAATTGAGCTGTGTTACACTGCAAAGCAAAAATACGTGAAATCATCAGACTGATCAATTAACATAGATTTCTAAACGTATTTTATTACGGTTCATTTTAATAATATGATTTGTATAACTAATGACCACTTAAGGTATGACTGGATTATAAAGCTTATTGATAAATTCCTTTGAATTTGAAGGGGGGAAATAATTTGTAGTAACCTTTGCTAAGTTAATAAGCTGTTTTTACTCTGGGTACTAAACTGTATTTAAAAAAAAAAGTTTAAATGTTTTTTTATAATTCAGGTCTTGCTATCACAGATGAAATTTTGCTGAGTAAGGCAGAGTGGTCCAAACTTTTTGAAGCTCCAAACTTCTTTCAAAAGTACAAGTATGTATTTTATGGCATGGCAGAATATTTTAAATTTTATCAGTTAAAATATCTAATGATGATCTGTAGCACAGGATCTTAAATATACACACGTTACACTTCAAAAAAAGTGATTTGTTAGGATTTTTCTATACAGAGGGGAGTGAATGCACTATTGTCCTTTCTCTTAGAAAATGAATAATTGCCTCAGATACTTTTTTTTGGTTTTGTTTTGTTGTTTTGTTTTTTTTTTGTCTTTAGCATGTATTTCAGAAACCTGTTAGTCCCTGACCAGATATTTAGAATGTCACCAGTTAACTATACAATTGGTATGCTACCGGTAAAATTGAAGACGTATCAGCTGGTTTGACTAACAGACATGTTCTTTAGCGGTGTCAGTAAGCATTCTAAAAATGGGTCTTGCCTCCCAGGAAACAAGATATTAAGAGAACTAATTCTGAAGGTCAATATTTAAGATGAATACGTACTTGAAATTGTGTTTTCTTCTGTCAATATAGTCAACAGTTCACGCTGATAATAAAAAGATATTTTTACAATTGTGTTGACTAACTGCCAGATGTACTAGTTATTACTAGATTTTTTTCATTAAAGCTTAAGGCTTTTGGCTCTTTATTAATACTCTTTCACACCTAGCTTCTCTAATTTTGTAATGTCTTTAAGGGAAATACTGAAGTTCTCACTTCACATTTTTAGGGTTTCTAGTAATATGCTTGTGGGGCAGAAGCTTGTTAAATGTATATGGACTTGCTGAAAGTTGTATTTTTATAATAAATATGGATTATTAAAATACGGACTACATCTTCTTTGCCCTCAGTTGAAATTGGAGACCCATTTTTCTTGAATCAAGATCAAATATATTTTACACTTGTTTCTGTGTTGGGTGGTTGGTTGGTTATGTACTAATCTAAACAAGATTGAAATATACAGTTCCCCCATTAAAAGAGACTGATGACCTTCATAATGTGTCTGTGTTTTGTTTCTATACCTTTTGCATGATAAAAGCTTTAAAACATTTGGATGGCTTTTATGTTGTACCTTGGAGATTAAGTTTGAAAACACTTAAGAGCACTGTAAAGTTATATTATTTTTTGAATATATATTATATTTTGAAATGGGCTGCAGACAAATCAGTTTCTGCTCAAGAGGTTGCTAATAAGCTCCTTAGTACATTTTCTTTGTTTCTTTCAAAACTAGGAAAAAATACGAAACATTAAATGTTATTTGAAATAATCTCCATTTTAATACAGCCTTTTGTGTACCAGCTTTAGCCATTTTATCAGTTTTAGCAATAAAAGCTTCTCTTGCCAACATTAAATAGCCAGGTTTTGTATGTTTTGGACAAAAATGTCTTTGCTTTAATTTTTTTTTTTAACTGTGGAATGGTATTATGGAGCCTGCTTTAATTTAAATTACCCAAGATTTTCTCTGTTTTACCTTAGTAAGTTAATTTAATGCTTTGGTTAGTAACCCTTAAGAAATAAAACCATTATATGCCATTATCAGCATGCAATAAATGTGGCTCTGTTGGTCAAATCTCCATCTGAAAGCTAGATGTTTTGGATTTTTTTCCCCCTCTTCACACTCTCTTCCTGTTTAAATTGTAGATGCCTTGACTTGTTCCTGCTGAAATTCAAAGCAGCGTGTAGTGCTCTGCCATATAAGAGAAGATCTGATCCTTTCTCTGAGACATACTTTTAGAAACATTTCTTCTCTGAAAGCATAGCTTTAGTAATTTGTATCACCCTTAATGGCAATTAGTTGCTAAACATCTATGTTGATCGCAAACACTTTTGACTTGTTAGCTGTGTTTAAAATAAATAAACTTCAATGATGTGTGACTGAGGAAATCTGGAGGCTACTGCATACCTGCATGGCAGGAGCAGATTAGAAGTTGGGAAAATGGGGAAATCTTTTTTTATTTTATTTATTTTTCTTATTTTTAAAATGTCAACAATTACTTGGAGTTAGGGAGTTATAACATGTGTAACCTGCCCTTCATGTAGGTTTAAATTTTTCACATGGGGGGAACAACAACAAAGAACATACACTTGCTGGATATGGTGTTTTACAGGGAAATGACAAGAATAATTTCAAATGGATATAACATGAGTATGAAGTGTTACATGAGAATGAAATTTTTAGAGCTTAAAACCAAGAGGGAAATATGGTCATGAGAGAAATAACACTCATTTAATGAGCTCTAGCATGTTGTTCTCTGTTATAAAGACAGATGTCCTGCTAAATAAGTAGAATATAAACATACCTTTTAAAAAGGTACTTTGAGCACTTGACTTGATAGGACTTTATCTAAAGCACTGGGTAATTTAAAGTGTAAATCCTGGAGAGCTTAATAAAGAAAAATTGAAATACATATGTTCAGGTGTTCTCAGTTTTTTCAGAAAGTTGTATGAATTAAAAATACTTTGTTTTTTTGTAGGTACAGGTGATAATCGTGGAAGACAATTCCATAATACCTACATTGGGTTATTTTTATGAAAACGTAGTGCTGATAGGGAGACAATAGGAGAGAAACAGTACAAGTTTCTAAAATAAAAAAAGCAAACAAACAAAAAACCTAAAAAAAGACCAAACCTGTACACTTCAAAATAATGCCCTGCGTCTAAAAATCACCATTGAGAGGTAGAAGCTTAATATCAGAATTTTTTTTTCTTTATCATGAAGTAATGTATACTTCTGAATTAGATGTGTTCTTTGTGATAAAATTACAAATGAACTGATAACAAATTTTGTCTTTGTAAAATTTAGCAGTGAGACCTTGGACCATAAAACTAAGTATGTCTTAATTTTTAACAGCTTGTGCTATTTAAGTTTCACTGAAAATGGCAATAGCAGATTTCCAGTGATTAATTCCTTCTTAGCACTGCTTAGCAGTTGGGGGTGGTGGGGAGGAGAAATTGCATCTTTTTCTTTTCTTTCTTTTTCAGCTAGCACTACCTGAGCAAAAATAGCTAATCATTACACTTATTTTCATAAATAAGGCTTAGGGTCTTTTTTTTTTTCCTAGGTGCTCACCAGCTAGTTGAGTCTTTTAGACATAGCCAAATTCAAATCTTTTTCGAAATTGTTCTTCAGAAATTTGTTTCAAAGTAACTGGAAAATGAGTTTCCTCAAATACTTGCAGATTTGAGATTTGTCTCTTTCAGATCATACATTGTTAAAAACAACAAAAAGCTTAAGTTGTCTTTTCTACTAAATGAAACATTCTGCAAGTGTGTGTGGTATGTATGATGTAGGAATCTTATGGATGATAGTTGCATATCTAGTGCTCCTTAGAAGAAATTGGTATTAGAAATTAGCAACTTCTCATACAGAATTCGAGTGAAGGACCCTTATTCTCTTTTTTTGGGGTATAAATGATTGAGTCATGTTATCTTACAAGTAACTAAAATGAGGATTTCAATAAGGTAACAGGGAAAACTCCTTAACATTTTTGCATGAAGCAGTTGGTACTGCCAAAATGCAAAAAAAAAAAAAAAAAGTAGATAAAATGCCCTATTGAGAAGGGGGAAGAAGTTTCTCCAAATCTCTCTTTTCCAGTCCTCTTATTTCATTGACATTCTCTGACTGAATCAAAGGACTGTAGCATTTAGCAGGTTTTTTTTTTTTTCTCTCACCACCTAAAGTTAAGTACAGAAAGATGTAGTTACTGATTTGGTCTGTTGATTTTGATTTACTGTTAAGATTTGAAGGCCTATAGCATCAGAGGACTCTTTTTGCACCACGGTTTTTCACTATCATTGACCTTGTGTTCCTTTCTATGAGGTATATGTACTAGGGTCTAATTCCTCATGTTACTACTGTTCTTGAAATCCTGCTCTGAAGACACCTAAATGTACCATATCAGTATAGACTAATGCCAAGTTGGATGACTTAGGATGTTAAAATAGACTTCCCAGCTAAGCCTCTGAAAAACCTGACTGTAACATGTAAGGTTCCCCCACCTCCCTCATTATGAACTCAAGTTACAAGTAATCGTCTCCCATTCCACTGTTGTTGGGCTTCTTTGTTTAAAGAAAGTCATACATTCTTGCTTTGTATACTGTTTCTTTGAAATTTACTTACAGTGGGTATACACTGATTATCCTGGAATGTAATTGAGAACTTAAGATTATCATCAGAGGAAACATTTCTTGTGAAGTTTCAGATAAGTGTCTTCAGCCAATTCTAAAATGCAGATACATTTTTTTAAAAACACATTTGATAGTGTTACTTTTGACTTTGAATCAATGCATATGTGCTAACCACTCTTCTAACTAATCAGAAATAATGTTGCAACTAAGACAACTGACATATATTGTGAACAATTGTTTTTACTTGGAAGGAATCTCTAGTAGTCCGTTAAATCCCAGATCTCATTAGGTAGTGAAATATCCGTACTGTTTTTCAACTAGTGCTACATTCCTAGCCTTTTATTAAGGTTACTGGTATTAAAGTGTAGTTGCAAATGTCCCTAAAATCTGAAATGTTTCAAAAAGTCCATTAGTCACACACTCGGGGACATAGCCCCTTTGTCTACTTAACAATGCTTAATTTTATTACAGGGTATATACTTAAGCTAATAATTTGTAGTTTGCAATGTAGAACTTACTGCAAAGTTTTAATATTAAGGTTTGAATGTCTAGTTTTAGAAGTATAAATAGAATAGCATATTGTCTTTATCTCCAAAGGCATTATATTGTACTTCTAGCAAGCGCACCGACAGAAAAACAGCGACTAGAATGGTGAGTATAATGCTTGCTATTTAAAAGAAAAACAAAAAACACCAAACAACAAAACCAAACAAAAACCTGTCAACCTTGGATGCAAGGGAATATCTAGTGTATCTAGTATCTTTTTAATGAAACAAAGTGGAGTGTCAGTGTTTCAAAACTAAACGCATGAAGATGGTACGCTTCTGAAAAACAGTAAAAATGAAGAACCAGGGAGCAAAGGCTGTTGCTTGAATTTTGCTTCTTCACAGCACTGTCAGGTTCACTTTACAAATCTTATTTTCTTAAGCCTTACGCACTTTTAATAAGCAGTGTGAAGAGGTATGTTCTCAATCTCTTGAAATACTGTTCTCAAAAGAAAAATGCCTCTTGCCCTTGTTTCTGCTCTCTTTTATTAGAGAAGTTTTAAAATTGTCAGGTATTGGGAATTTCTTCAACTTTAAAATTCATCATCTGAAGCCAAAGAATATTGGAGAAATATGTAGGAGTTTCTTGCTGACTGCCTTTTACTTGATGTGTAATGTCTTGCTATTTAATTCTGTTTGTAAAATCAGGTTGTAATGAGAGCTTCAGGGCACTCTTAAGCTTCCCTTGCATTAGTTTTTGTAATGCATTCGCTTGGTTTATTGATCTGAATTAATCTGTCATGTATAGTGCACTAGTTCATTTGTAGTCTCAAATATTAGTATAAGAAGAATGTTGAGGATTTTATCCTCATATATGATGATAGATACTTCTATTATTTCATATTATTGAGAACTTGCTAATAAATGACATTTATGCAGGGTGGGCTTGGTGGAATCAAAAATCCGTATTCTAGTTGGAAACCTGGAGAAGAATGAATTCATTACACTGGCTCATGTGAATCCACAGTCATTCCCAGCACCCAAGGAGAATCCTGACAAGTAAGCAAAACTGTTTTTTCATGTAATGGTGAGGAACTAACTTAGCTAAAATACCAATTCATTAATAAACAAACTAGCATTTTTATAGAATCCTAAATGGATTAATTTTTAATAACAGCATCTAAAGGCAAACAGTTTTAAGCTCTTCTCGAGTACTACTTGTAAAATTAGATATACTTTATTCTGTATAAGAATGTTTCCAAGCCAGAAAATAACTTTAAAGAAAGAATATATTTTTGCTAATAACTGTATTAATTGCAAAATTTCTTGCCAATAATCTGTGTTAGCCACTGCTACTTAGCTGCTGTTGTTCAAGCATCTAGCATCAGTAGGTAAGATAGTTTTAATTACGAGGCAGCACTGAGAATCAGGTAGAACATTGGGCATGGTAGAACTGAAATCTTGAGTAACTAAGTACATTTAATGTTACTAAATTCAGCAGTTGAGATGCATATCATTTAAACTTGATAATGGCTGATGTTAGAATTCCTCAGGATGTGGAAATGGTGGAGAGAATACCAAGCACTTCAAATTGCTTAGGATTATATATGTTTTTCAACTCCTTCCCCCCTCTGCCACCCCTTCCTCCCCCGCTCAAAACAATGATTGCAGGTGTGTGGGCTAAAAACTCCTTTTAAGACTTTATTTTATTTCTAGATAGTGTTGTAATTAACTTGTAAGGAATTATATTTTTGTGTGAATTGTGAGAATGGGGAAGAAATTTTTGCCTTCGCTGGGAATATGCGAAAAGCCTTGTCTATCTTCTACACAGCATTTTCCAGATATCAACTGCTTCAAGTGACAGTATGGTGCTACTTATTTTTCAGAGTTTTAAATATATAAATTGCATGCATGTTCCAAGTGAAATTGGACAAAAGCCAGCAGTACCTCTCCAGCACCATTTTAGTGGGTAAATACAGCTACAACTGCCTGCATAATCACAGGGTCCGATTAGCTCTTATTTCAGACGGCTTGATGTGGGCAATGCTTTTAGGAAAGGTTATTTTCCCAATGTAAACAACGTATGTTCTTTCACCTGCCTGCCTAAATTTGTTCATTGATTGATTGGATAACAGTGTTGTTCTGAAATAGTCTTACAGGGATAAGACGTTTGAATGTCTTGAGCTGCTATAGAAGTGTTACACTATATTCTATTACAGAATGTAACAGTTTATCTTCCCTGTATGTTATGTGAAGGTGAGCTGTCAAAGGGAGGCTCTTCTTACCTGAAAACTGCACTTCAGTCAGTTACAGCTAAGAAGTTGGAGAGCTGAAGACAAGTTTAGGTGGCAAAATGGAAGTTTTGTAGTCAGGGAATAGGTTCTAACTACTTTCAGGGTCAGGTGCTGAAAATCTGTCATCTCCTTTCAAATCTAGTTCCTTTACAGTTGTGATGTCTAGTTGTAACTCCTAAAAATTAGAGCATCTATACAGAAGCACAGTTGAATGAAGTAATCTACTGATGATCTTAGTTCATTAAGTTTGCTGGAGATAAATGTGTCAGTGTTTCATCACTCTCTTTGTATTGCAAATGAAAAGGGAATGTTGTTAAGTCAGCTTCGTTTTTTGCCTTTCTGTGGCTGGCTCCCCATTGCTAGTGGAGCTAAAATGCACAACTGTTGTCTGTTGCAGCAGATAATTTATGAGATTATTCAGTTCTGTCAGTATTATATGACTGTTTTATATAAAATTTTCCAGGGAAGAATACCGTACAATGTGGGTGATTGGGTTGGTGTTTAAGAAAACTGAAAATTCTGAAAATTTAAGTGTTGATCTTACCTACGACATTCAGTCTTTTACCGACACAGGTGAGTTTTGCTTTCTAGATGTTCTGGTATTAATAAACTTGTTGAAGTTATTGTCTTTGTTCATAATGTAGTCTGTTTCAGTAGAAGAATTGTATCTAGACATAGAGTAAAGGATTCAGCTAAGGCGTTAGGGTGTTATTTAATGAAATACAGTTTTAATGAGTTTTAATGCTTCTAGACACTTCAGACTAATCTTTTTCAGTTTCTTTTCATTAAAACTTGAAAATGATGCACACAGATCTTTCAGATCTCACTAAAAATGGTACATTATATTGTGATCTCTATTAAACAGACAAATTGATTATCATATACAAACTACCTAGCCTAACCTCAGTTTGACAATATGTGTATAGTTTAAATATTTTTATTACTTGGTGAAACTGAATTTATGAGTGGATTAAAGCTGAGTATCTAGTAGACTCTAGACCAAAATGCCTTTTATTCCATGGCGTTTCATACTAGCTAGTTGGTTCAGTAACTTTTACTTTCACGTCCAACACTCACTGCAAGAAAGTTTTGTGACTTTTTCCAATGTTTACTTTTTGGTTCATGAAAATAATTTAGAGCACACATAAGAAATTTGTAAGCAAATAATTGGTAACAGCTGGAGAGTGTGACTCTCCAGAGTCTAAGACTAAGCAAGGAACAGTAGCTTTGACAGGCTTATCTAATAAATTTGCAATATCTTTTTTTAAACAAATGACAGTTAAGGCTCAAGTATTACATGTTTACAGAGGTAAAGGAATAGGTTCGAGTGCTACCTAATGCAATCTTGGTCTCTGGATTTCTAAGACTCGGTAAGACTGGAAGTGAGGAAATTGTACACCCCCCTGCCCCATGTGGGTGTATGAGTGAAAATAATATCAATATACATATATATATATTTTTAAGTAAATCATGCCAAGGTCTTTATTGTTATATATAGCTGCAGTGGGGGGTCTCTGTATGTGTGTATATACATGTATATGTAAATAATATATATATCTCTCTGCCTTTTTCAGTCAAAGGGAATTTTATTTTCTTGAGAGGTGGAATATTTCTTTTGATTATAAGTGGTGAAGGTGAAACTACAGACACATCCTAATTTTTGGTGGTTTAGAAAAGGTATAATAGCTTGGCTGCTGCTTTAAAGGAGTGAAGGAATCTGTGAGTTAGTTTCTCAAGTCTTTTGTTTATAAACAGGTATTTCAGTAGCATACTTGTCAGAGACTTGGTATGAAAATACTAAAACTTGCACTTAAGATTTTGAATGTGATTTACTTGCACTACATTCAAACCTGAAATTTGTCTAAACATGCAATTTAAAATGAAGTAGCATTTCATCAAAATCATTGTAGAGTGTTATGAATAGTTTTCTGTTCAATTTGTAAATACGCTTCCAATGGTAACCAAATAGCAGTCAATTTCTGTGTGTGTTGTGGGTTTCTTTGTCATCTCAAATTAATGTGGGTTTTTAATTGTTTTTAATCCATCCTGAAAACTTCTGTTTGCCCTGTCTTTTGGAACAGATACTAAGATTTTATCAAAACTACCGAAGCATTTTCAAGCATGAAATTAGGGAATAGGTTGCTTTTTAGTGGGAGCAGAGGGAGGAAAAGAGCCATGAAGAGTGGGCTAGGTTTTCCTTGTACTGAAACTTTGGTAACACCTGGTGTCAGGAATATGGAATGCTTTAACCATGTCTGGCTTTCCTGAGTGTGCCCCTACCTTAACTGAAATGTGTATAATCTTTAAACGGAGGCTTTATGAGCTTCTTCAATACCCAATACCAACAATTAGCGTAGTAGGCTCTTTAATATGCACTATTCATTGAGCTTTTTGTGTGTGTCTCTTAACAGATTTTTAATTACACATTCACAGCCTGTTCAGTGAAATTCCTTAAGGTTTGTAGAATAGTCAGTGAATAAGGGAGATACCTCTTAAGTTTTTGTATTTAAGATCTACAGAACAATTTTTTTTATTCATATGCCTGCCACAGCTTTGTTCAACATTGTACAGAAAGTTGGTGTGAAAGAACAACAACTTTTTCATTTTTACCTGGCTTTACTTGAACCTGAGGTCTTGCGTTGCAGTATAGTTCCTTTACTAGCACTAACCATGTTGACTCACCAGAAGTAAATGTTCTGAGGTGAAGAGAAATAGCTCATTATAGTAGACACATAATTTAAAAAAAACAAAGAACAACCAAACAAAAGAAACCCAAACAAAACAAACCAACAAAAAAACCCCAAAACACAGCAGAAAAAACAAACATAAATCACAATCATAAATACAAAAATGTAGTGGTAGCTGAGTTGCCAGAATGATTTGTAATGTATTAGCTGGCACAGAAGCATTCAACTCCTGAATCGGAACCCATTTGTTGTAGAAGCTGCATAAATAAAGGCTGGATCAACTGTAATTCTTATGAGGAAATCTATCTTAGTCCCTTTGAGATGAAACAGTAACTTCAGAGCTGTTACTGTTAAAACCTGTTAACAATATAGTTTAGAGAACTGCCTGCTTGCAAGACATTTTTCTTGGAAAACAGGTCACCTGTTTCCAAAGTAGCATTTTGGTGTTTGTACTATCAGTGCTAGTATAGTAGGCCCTTCACTTTCTTCCTCCAGAACAAGGAAACGCTGTGCTTTTCTTGAGGGTAATAAATGTTCTGAAGTGCAAATTGTTTCTGCCTGGGCAAGTAAGTGGACTTTGCAAAATGCTTCAATATGTCTTAATGTTGTTCTAATTGTGTAGTTTATAGGCAAGCAATAAACAGCAAGATGTTTGAGATGGATATGAAGATTGCTGCAAGGCATGTGAAACGTAAGCAACTTCACCAACTGCTACCTAATCATGTGCTTCAGAAAAAGAAAAAGGTAAACTTGACTAATATTTGAAAGCAATAAAAATGCCCTTGAGAAAGTGATTCCTAAGCTTTTTAGATTTACTAATCAAACAACTGAAATCACATTTTGAAAAGCTTAGTTTTACCTGTATAAGCAATGTGAGCTTGTTTGACTGTAGCAGTATTACTAGATGAACCAAATATAATACTAGATTTACCAGAACATCAACGACATGGATAGTATCTTCAGGTCTGGCTGAAATATCATATTGTGTTGGCCTTCCTAAACTAAACAGATTTAAAACAGTGTAATAATAAGGTTTTAAAGCTCTGTTGCTATTTTCATGTGCAGGTCACCTAAAGGAAGAATCTGTAACAATACCAATAGAACAATCAGTGAAACAATTCTTGCTATCTCCAGCTTTTTCCTCTTAAGTTGTTATTACTTAGATTTTCCTGTAAGTCTCTTAAATGTAAAATTGCAAGTCATCAAATAGAAACAGAGTAGAATTTTGAACTTGTTGCTGCCTTTTTGTATCTAAGACAGTAGTCTGTTGCTGTAACTGAGGTTGAATACTTGGAGGATAATTTGAAGGAAAGTATTCTTCAACCTGCAACTTGGCAGCTTTTGGTATTGTATGTGTTTTTAACTAAGAGTAAAAGATTTAAATCATAGTTTTGACATCAGAAGGTTGCCCATTGCCTAACCAGGGTTACTTTCTCCCTTGATATATAGTTTACCTGTATGGCCATACATGAGAAGGGTAGCAAAATTTTTAATTAAGCTGTTGTGTTGGATGTGACTTACTTTCAGTGGAGGCAGAAAGAAGGGGGTGGAACACTGAATTTAACAATTTAGTCTGTATTTCAAAAATCTCTGCTTCTTTGTGTTTGCTTAAT
Organism: Pelecanus crispus; assembly: GCF_030463565.1. Taxonomy (NCBI): domain Eukaryota; kingdom Metazoa; phylum Chordata; class Aves; order Pelecaniformes; family Pelecanidae; genus Pelecanus; species Pelecanus crispus. The sequence goes on from NC_134648.1 coordinate 58,195,214, forward strand.
CTGAGAGCAATACAGGTTTGCTTGTTTTTGTGAATAGCTAAACCACTGTTATACACTCTGTTTTAGGTACATCCGAATAACATGCTTTATTACTATACCTGTTTTATATTAACTGCTTTTTTAAAGAATACCTCGGTATTACTTTGAAGTTAATGAAAGCAGTATCTGTAAGCCCAGAAAAACAAATAAACTTGAAATAAAGCTGAAAATACTATTGCTAAAGATAATAACATTTTAACTTATGTTTTTGAACATCATTGGTTCAGACAAATCTATACCTGAATTGTGAACATGAAAATGTGAATGCTTGTAGTGACTGGATAGTGGATTAGTTACATGTAAAAGGATTTGAAAACTGTCTATGTTTTGCATTTTTAAATGCTCTGAGTTTCAGGTTTGTTTTTTTTTTTTTTTTCTAAGAATGTGCTTAAATTTAACTGCATTTAAGGTACGCATATGTATTGGGTTTACGTGGCAAGGTTTTGGTAGCAGGGGGCTACAGGGGTGGCTTCTCTGAGAAGCTGCTAGAAGCTTCCCCCATGTCCGACAGAGCCAATGCCAGCCGGCTCCAAGACAGACCCGCCACTGGCCAAGGCCGAGCCAGTCAGCGATAGTGGTAGTGCCTCTGTGATAGCATAATTTAAGAAGGGAAAAAAGTTGCTGTGCAACAGCAGTTGGAGCTGGAGTGAGGAGTGAGAATATGTGAGAGGGATGACCATGCAGACACTGAGGTCAGTGAAGAAGGAGGGGGAGGAGGTGCTTCAGGCATCAGAGCAGGGATTCTCCTGCAGCCCCTGGTGCAGACCATGGTGAGGCAGCTGTGCCCCTGCAGCCCAGGGAGGTCCATGGTGGAGCAGATATCCACCTGCAGCCCAGGGAGGACCCCACGCCAGAGCAGGTGGGTGTGCCCTGAAGGAGGCTGTGACCCTGTGGGAAGCCCACACTGGAGCAGGCTCCTGGCAGGACCTGTGGCCCCATGGGGAGAGAGGAGCCCACACTGGAGCAGGTTTGCTGGCAGGACTTGTGACCCCATGCTGGAGCAGTCTTCTCCTGAAGGACTGCACCCCGTGGAAGGGACCCACGCTGGAGCAGTTTGTGAAGAGCTGCAGCCTGTGGGAAGGACCCGTGTTGGAGAAGTTCATGGAGGACTGTCTCCTGTGGAAGGGACCCCAAGCTGGAGCAGGGGAAGAGTGCGAGGAGTCCTTTGCCTGAGGAGGAAGGAGCAGCAGAGGCAACGTGTGATGAACTGACTGCAACCCCCATTCCCTGTCCCCCTGTGCCACTTGTTAGAGAAAATGGGGAGTGAAGTTGAACCCAGGAGGAAGGGAGGGGTAGGGGGAAGGTGTTTTCAGATTTGGTTTTATTTCTTACTACTGTACACAAGTTCTCACTCCTCTCTCCTGCTCAGTTTTGACTGGTAATAACTTAAACTGATTTTCCCCAAGTCGAGTCTGTTTTTCCTGTGATGGTAATTGCTGAGTGATCTCCCTGTCCTTATCTTGACCTACGAGCTTTTTCGTTATTTTCTCTTCCGTATCCAGTTGAGAAGGGGAGTGATAGAGCGGCTTTGGTGGGCACTTGGCATCCAGCCAGGGTCAACCCACCACAACGTACATGCTTAGATCGTGGTGGAAGCTCATCACTGTTAATCATGTCTTGTTTCTTTTTTCTTCGTGAATGTAACAGCTAACATTTTGCATAACTGAAATATTACATCATTTGAATTTGCATTGATTTTTAAGCCCTTAATAAGACTAATATAATTTTCTTTTGTCTTGTGGATTGCAGCATTCGACAGAAGGGATCAGGTTGACAGCTCTGAATGACAGCAGCCTAGACTTGTCTATGGACAGTGATAACAGCACATCTGTGCCTTCGCCTACTAGTGCTATGAAGACGAGTCCATTGAACAGTTCTGGAAGTTCTCAGGGGTAATGAAGACTTTCAGTCTTATTGCTGCTCTATGTTCCTTAATTACTTGTGTTAAAAGCTTAGCAAATACTGCTTGTGTGAGATATGGCAGTTACCAAGGTGTGAATGTTCCAAATTGGAGTTTGCAGACATTCTTATTTCCAGCTTGAGTGCTAGAGCAGGGCTAAATTTGGGGGATAGGGAGCATGACATTGGACTTCAGGTGAGGAATTGTAAAGATGCTTAGAAGAACAAGGTGATATAAAAACTTGGGGGCGCTGCAGTAGGAAGCTGTGAGAAGTAGTGAGCAGGAAATTGAGGTGTGAGAGTGAGGAAGAGTTCTGTGAGTTTTGGATCAAAATGTGAGACAGTAGAGAAGTTTAGGCTTTCTCTTGGGAAATCAGTAGTGCTGCTATTACTGATGATATCTATGCAAATTAGGCTTAAGAACATAATTTTCCATTGTATTTTCAAAGTGTACATATTAATGTTTATCTTAATCCTAACTTTCTGTCTTAAGTCTTTTCCTATCTAAACTTCAATTTGCCCAAGTAAACGGGATTCTACTCTCTTCTTTCAAGAGTCTCATGTTTGTCTATTTGATACACAGAGAAGTTAACATCAATCTCCTACAATTGTGCAGTATTAGATATATATTATAGGATGTTGTGTAGGATAAAAGACTTAAGTTCGCTAAACTTACTCCTTTTGACAAGTACTCTTTTGGTTAGTCTTCCTTGGTAAATGATTTTCAATAGTTGATGCCACTGACCATGCTATTAAAACAAGTCTATGATATCTAGGATGTCACACTTGAAGTGGAAATTGCCCTGTGTTGATTTTAGACACATATTGCTTCCCTATTTCTTGAAAATAAAAACCGCAGCATTTTTGTCATGTGAAATCCCAGGCCTTTGCTTGGGAAGTCCAGACTGAAATCATAGTCATAATGGTCTGTGTAGATTGAAAACAAACTTTCTGTTCTGGTCCTTCTACACTGGTTTTGTTCCGTCCTTCAGGAAAGTAGTTGCTATGTTTTCCCCTGCGCCTTATTTGGGCAGGCATTGCCTTAATTTTTGCCTTTTTTTAATGCAACTTCTTACTGGTCTAAAAAACTGTCTCTGAAGTGATCCAGATTAAGTATTTGAAATGACTTCCGTTGCTCAAGTTTGATAGTAGATTGCTAATGATCATTTCTGTCTTCCTACTGTGACATAGCAGTCTAAGTTCTGCTCTATAATGTAGGTAAAATGCTATCAGCTGTGGTTACTGGCTGTGCATTGTGGTGTGATGAAAGGTGAATCATATAGCATGATAGCTTTACTAATGTTCAGCATTTTGTCATTTTTCTCTTTTTAGCAGAAGCAGTCCTGCGCCCGCTGTAACAGCAGCATCTGTGACCAACATACAGGCTTCTGAAGTCACTGTGCCACAAATAAATTCCAGTGAAAGCTCAGGGGGTAAGGAAAATGGCATAGTATATTGTTTCTATTGATCTTTTTTTTAGTAATATGTATAAAGCAATTTTTCTTCCAGTTTGAGGTCTTTACTTAACACATGTTGTAACATGTTCTCCTTGATATACAGATTTAACTAATTTCTTTAGGACTGAGGAGATCATGGCAGAATATTTTGTGCCGCAATGTTTGTTTATTCTTAGGGATTTATATTCTCCATTCACAATAGTAATAGTTTTCCGATAACCTGATACAGATCTGTAATTCAGTTGGCCAAATGAGGAAAAACTATTTAAAGCTGGAAGAGCAATTTTTGTATTTATTTTTAATCCATTTTGTAGTTAAACCCAAGAGGTGGTTCTGTACTGTCTGCAATCTGTGTTCCCGTGTTCCTGCTCCTTATGCTTCACAAAATTGATTCTAGGAATGAAAAAGACTCAGATGTGAGCAGAACACATGTTCCTTACTGACATCTTTTGAGATATGTCCCACTGTGTGTGCTGACTTTATCCTCCATATTTTCTACAAGAAAAAGTACACTTCGTTTAAATTTTTGGTTTTTTAAATTGACTTTTTAATGAAAGAACAAAGGTATCTGGTGAAAATGTTCACTTAGCAGGGTCAGCTACTCCTCTCTTTTTTGATGGAACTTTAGCTGTATACAAGGAGCAAGTCAAAAATAGATGGAAAAGGGGACCAACTGGTTAGCCTTTCAAGACAAGATCTCCCTTATTTCACTCTGACATGTGGGACAGTGGAGTCTTACTGTTCTCTCATTTTTATCGTCAGGTGCATCAATATGAGTAAGTTTGTCCATGAGCACTAAGTGGAGCTTAAATGGCATGACTGTTTTTTGGATTTGGAAGCATTCAGAAGTTGTTCATTCTTGTATTTTGGTTAATCAAAAGCAGTCACCTGATAGTTATTAATGAAAAATTTCCTTAGTGTAGTTTTTCTTATCCTGGAGCATCTCCCTATGTGTGCTTATTGGTTTGAGGTAGGCAATTGATGAGGTAGAGCTTTGTCATATGGAGCATTTTTCAAAAGGATGTATGGAATGTCAGATCTTTATCTGATGCTCTGTGATGACTTCATATCTGTCATTGTGTACTCTGAGCCTGAGAAACGATAAACTTCATGTTTGAGTGACAAAGGGAGCATCAGAATGCTCTTGGATTTGATTTAAGGCAGTCTTTGGCAAAGCATATATATATGGCTGAGTACAGAAACAGTAAAACTGCTTTAGGTACCAAGAATAATACAGCTATATTCGCACAGAGCTCTATCTGGGCTAGTATACCCTGTTGTTAAGTAGGGTTGATTAGACAGAGTGTCACTGACATGGCTACCCTGTATCTGGTACAGGAATTCTTTCTCGGAATGAGCTTGAAACTAAATTGTGCTGTGTATGCACACCTGCTGTTGCAAACGTGATGCTTACATCACCACTAACTGTACCACTTCTTTGATGCCTGCTTGATACCAGTAGTTTTGAATAGAGACTGAAAATACCAGTGATTGAACTGAAATGGTTGTGTCAACTTGTTGAAGCTTTTTAAATTATTTATCCATAGGTACTTCAAATGAAAGCATTCCTCAAACTGCCACACAACCAGCCATTTCTCCACCACCAAAGCCTACCATCTCTAGAATTGTTTCCTCAGCGTATCTATTAAATCCATCACCAAGAACTTCAGGAAATGTTGCAACAAAAATGCCTAGCCCTGTCACAGCAGTGAAAAGGACATCTTCTCCCCATAAAGAAGAGTCTCCCAAGAAAATGAAAATTGAAGAGGTATTTGAGATTTTTGAGATCATACCATAGCAATGTCCAAAACTTTGAATATTAATTTCAGCTGCAAAGTGCTGATTCTCATATTCCAGGTTTCAAATATTTCGTTAAATGGGTTGTATATTTCCTACTCTGATTACATTGCTGCTTTATGTATTCAGCTTGCTTAGGGGTTACTGGTTTTTTTATTATGCTGATATTCGTCACGTGACACATGTACTGCATTAGCACAAATGCTTAGATTCTAAATTCTTGTCTTAAAAGTAATTTTTTGTTAGAGTATAACATGTTAAGTCTTACAGTTAAATTTGTCTTCAGAAAGACTTTACGACCTTATTTTTCTTGTTGATTTTTTTAAAATGTTTTTATGATTTTTAATAGTTTCTGGGTTTGTTTGCATTTCAGCAGGATGAAATAAGTGAAGATACTAGCTGTATAGATTTGAATGAGCATGAAAAAATGGAAACTAAGGTATCTATGCTTAGACCATACAATTTCATGTATATTAATTGGGACTCTTCCTTGTGAAAAGTACTGTGTTTCCCTCTAGGAATGATTAAGAGTGTTTGTAGATATACTATAGAGTCTACAGTAAAGATATCAAAATGAAATGTTATTTTTCAATATATATGTCAATATTAATGAATTGCGGTACATTACCCACTGCCAGGCCAAGCTGAGCCTGAATTCATGGTCACATAGGACAGTGATTTCTTTGCTGATCACTCATGCAGTATTATGGATAGTGGAAAAAATTAATGGTGATATTTAAATTTTTAAAATCAGATCAGGGATGTGTCTATAAGCCTTCCTTTGCCTGCATCCCGAACTTCGTGTATGTTGCTTAGATAGGACAGCTGTTCTTTAATTATTTCATTGGGATTTTTGCATGTTGGGCTGAGAATCCCAAAGCCAGGTGCTACCTTGTTCACTTTTTAGATAAAAAAAATTTCAAATGATGGTAAATAAATCTTTTCTGATAGTGAAATTATTGTATGAAGTTACAGCATACCTTTTGGGGGACTTCCAGAGATTCAAGCATGTCCCTCCAGTATCTTGTAATTTAGCAGACAATTTTTCTGCTTATTGGTGAACAGATAGGGTGACTGTCTTTAGCATTAACGATAGCAGCTCTCCGCTTGGGTGTACAAAGTTTTTATAGGGCATGTTCTGTTGTCTTTGGAAAATATGCTGAGAAATTAATGAAAGTGTTTTAAGTGCTTTGGTTCATAGTTTCCACACCCTTAAGTGAGGAATTGTATCTTGTTATGTAGTCACCTTGAAATCTCTTAGAACTCAAGACAGGTGAAGGCAGAAATACATGTAAGCATTTAATCCTAACATTGAAAATAGATCCTCTGGATACAGATAATAATAAAAGACATAGGTAATCCCGTTAGCTTTTATTGTCAGTCTCCTCTAAATCTTATGTCCTTAATATGCATGGAAGGAGATGGAGAAATGAACTTCTTTAACATAAACATAGATTTTTGTCCATTGAAATGCATGCCTTTTTGTTAGGGTATTGTTTACTAAATGGTACAATTTTAACTAACAGGCTGTTTTCATTAAAAATGAGAATGTGCCACTGTCCTGCTTTAGCCATGCAGTCCCACTGTTTTACCTGAAAAACTGACTTTGACATTCATCTGTTTATCCAGAAAGCTGATTCAACCCATTAAAGTAGCAGGAAAACTTCTCTGGCAGAATGGTGAAAGGAGTGGAAAAGCACTTGAATTGGCAACAAATTCAGTAGCTTTTCACGTGGTCTTCCTTGATACTACACTTCTTGTCTTTAATGAGTTCAATGAGATGTAATGTTTTCCTATAGGATTCTGTATAAAAGGCATTAAGTGGTTAAACAAGTGACAACTGAGAAGTGATGTAGCTTGTGTTGATGTCAAATTCTTAATCAGCAAAACATTCTCTAGTGTGGTGATTTCTGCATTCTAAAAGGATGGGTATCAATGCATCAAGTACTGATACTTGTCTTTTTTCTTTTGCTGTATATGTGCAACTTAAGGCATTCTAGTTAATGGAGTTCTGTATAAATAGCTTTTATAACTGGAAGTGGTGTAACTATGTTGATGCTTTTGATTTTTTAGGAGCAACTTGAGACAGAAGTGAATGTTAATTCTCAAACAGAAACTCTTCAGACAACTTCTCTGCAAGCTCCTCAGGTATTGTTTTTAAAAACAACACTTCTCTGTGTGTGTGTGCTAATCTGTGGTGAAAACATTGAAATTAAAATGAGTCCAGATGTTAAAAATAAATGTATAATTTTTAATATAAATCCATTGTATGGAAAGCTGCTTGTTGTTACTGTCACAATTTTTGTGTTTTAGATGGTCATTGATCTTATTGAATGTGCATTGTAGCTAAACATGTATGGCTTGCCATACAAACTGACCGAAGCTGGATTCGCTCTTCTGAATTGTGCCTTCAAAGTAAGGGGCTCAGTTTATTCCTTTGTGCTTTGCACATCACAGAATAATCCTTGCTAACAAGGAAACAAATGCTTTAAATAGCTGCTGCTCAAAGATGTTCTGGTAGAGGTTGAGAACGTCTGAAATGTAACTTCAGATTCTGATATTTGGTATGAGAGAGAGAGAAGTTATAATCTTAAAATTCATTAGCCAGCTGTGTTGCTTCACTGCAGGTATTGTAAGTGTAAGGAACATTGGAAAAATAGATATTAAGTTAAGAATTCTGTGGCATTCACTCTAAATTTTTTGTTCCTAATATTGTAACAACTTTTAGAGAACACATCTTTGTCTTTCCTACCATTTTTAAGCTTCTCTTAGTGCTCTACTGATTAAAGTTTCACTCTCACAAAGCGTTTTATGCACACTTTACTCATTAAATGATGTGTAGTAAATGTATTGATTGAAAATGGCGATATATTGCAGTAGTGTTAATGGTATTTGTTATTGCGCTTTTTGAACTGTATGAGCAGTACTGAATAAAGGTACCAAAATTGTTTGGCAAAAACTGTAGATGTTACATGCGTACTCTGAACTGCTTCAGGGACGTTTTTAGATCATATAGTACACCAAGTTTATTTCACCTGTTGTTGAGGGGTGATTATATAAAGCTTTGTAGCTTTTACAAATTGAGTAGCTGTTACTTTAGCAAAAGTAATCTGGAAACTGCCAAAGGATGGCGGGCCTCTTCTGTCTATTTTTCAGTATTCTCGTTGGCTTTGTTTAAAACACTGCTCATGTTGCAGAAAATAGAAACATGTTAAACCACAGGTCAGCACCAACCAGCATGGGCTACTGGGGCAGGGGGAAGGTGGGAGGTCAAAGCTATTTTGCCCCGAGTCGTTGCATTGTGCTTTGCTACTGTATCAGTCAGTGTTAACTCGGTTGATTTCTTTTTAATAAAACAACAATTAAGAGCAGTCATTTTCATACAGCTTTTCCCATCTTATATTAATTTTGAATGTTTATAACATAAGAAAACATTTTCTGATAAATCATGGCAAGTAATGCATAGTAACTGGCTTATTGTGGTGTCAAATAATCTGCCAAAGTGGAAGAGAAATACTTCAAAATCTAAAAAAAAAAGAAAAAAACCACACACACCACCCCAACAACAACAAAACAAAAAAACAAACAAAAAACAGTAGAGGCTTGTTAAGCATGTGAGAAATTAATGAACCACACTGAATCTTGAGATTGTTCCTTTTCTGTGTTTTCCTTTATTTGGCTTTAGATATAATTTTGCTCTGTGGGATTTAAGCCTTTTAAGTGAGAAAAAAGTGTTCAGATTATTTTCAAGGTGAAATTCTTAACGCAGTCATGTAGCCCTGTTTCAGAGTTCATCATATATTTTTCATGTAAATATAAACCATTATGAAAAGTTGGAAGTTTGGCTGCAAAGAGCTTTTAAACAGTCTGAAATATAAATCTGTGAAGACACATACTTACACTGGGGACAGTTTTCCATCATTTGTCTGTAAGGGGCTGAGGCTTAACACCGAATTGTTCAAAGGAATTTCTAAATACTAAACATGTAGAGTAGATAGCAGATATCAGCAATCAAGCACCCTTATTATGTGGATATTATGTTGTATTATAATACAGGTTACTAGTAAGCTCAGCTTTATCTGCAGCATTTCCTAATTTGTTGCAGTTGTCAACAAAGGAAATGCATAGTGTGAAAGAGACACAAATTTTCCTTAATAATGACTGTGTAGGCAAAGGACATATCTGCTTCTCTATTTATAATTTCTAATTATCCTCATCTTGCTATATTTTTAAAAACACTTCTAAAGATCTTGGTTTTGAAAGTTAGTGCCAATTACTATAATATTTTTCTTTTGATATTTACAAAGTGAAAATACAACCAAACTTCTTCTTTTCTTTTCAGAAAACACCCAGTACAGACCTTTCAGATATCCCTGCTCTCCCTGCAAATCCTATTCCTGTTATCAAGAATTCAATAAAATTGAGATTGAACCGGTAAAAACAACCTCAGGGGTCCATAAACAGTATCTGCCAACTCAACCTGTCGTCTTCTAATGCTAGAAAAAAAAGGAGAACGGAGGGTGCAAGACTAGAACATGATCACAAACGGATTTAGGTATATTTTGTGCACTTCCCTTTCTGGGCTAAAATCACCACTTGATCGGAAGTCCAGGTTAGTATGTGAAGCCAGGAGTACAATTAATGTGTTAGCAACAGTTGCATTAAATATTTCAAAGGATTACTGCCTTTAAAAACATGAACACTATTTGTAGCCATATTTGACATTCTGATTGAATTTGTTTGATGCATTGTTTCAAAATTGAGATAAAACTGGCATAAGAATCCCTTAAATGCACTTTTATGTACTTTTTTTTTATTGGAGTATGACTAATTTTAGATCTTCAGCTGGTACACTTTTGTTTTATTGAAGAATCTCTTCAATAGTAGTAATCTGCAAATTAGATGACATTCTATGATACACTATACATTGAAAACAAAGTGTGTAGTGTATCTAGTTCAACTGCCATCAAGCAGCAGTAAGCCTTTAAAATGAAATGTCAAATCTTGAGGTTATAAGACATATGTTGAGGAAGTAATTGGGAAGTTTTGGTATTGGTGGGACATGATTAAGATGTGGTCTACTTTTATTTATAGGATTGTTTTAAGGTGCATACAGATCAGCAGTCAAACAGTAAATAAACTTTCTTTTCAACTAATCAAACTCCTTTATTCCCTTTTTGATCCTTTTATTTCTTGGGAAAAGCTTTTGCGTTTAATATTGGGGTTGTTTGGTGGGGTTGGTTTTTTTTTGTGGGTTTTTGGTTTTTTTTTTTTGGTTTTTTTTTTTTTTTTTTTTTAAAGCTTGTATGCACCATATAGGACAGTAGTTATTTATACAAAATAAAAACAAGCCAGACCCTCATTGGGGTTCCCCCCTGCTCCTTACCTAATCATAATACCTTGTGGCCTGTAGGCACAAATTCAAAATTTTGTCCCATGACTAAAGTGTTTAAGTAAATATTGTGTGCCTGTGAAATACAACACCTGTCTTGATGGCCTTTGAATCACTAAATATAAGATGATTTTTGTACACTCCATAAAAGTCCTGTATGCGTTAAAAAGCTTCAAATTTTAAATAAAGGCAAAAAGATTTTTCCCTAAGAATTTTAACATTTTTATTTTTAGATGGCTCATCAGAAATAGTTTTACATACTGAACAACATTGAATTTTTAAAAATCATATTTCTAGTAAGCACTTGACATCTAGTAAGCTCTCTTACTCCTATTTTTTGTTCTTGTAGTCCTATCAAAAAAGACAAGCAACAACTTTTTCTTTTGAAAGAACTGAATCTCTCATGGCAAAGAACAGCAGTATTTGAGGAACATGAGGGATACCAACAGTAATAACAGATGTAGATAACAAACTTCATGTTACTATTACTTAGTTCTGAAATATGTGGGATGTCAAATCATACTTCCCATACTTTGATTAGCATGTTTTATGAACTCCCTTCTCCCATTGTGCTCCATCCTATTACACGTGCATCTTTCATGTTAAAATTAAATTACTTACACTCTTCCCCTTATCCTTCTAAATTAATTCTCCAAAGTCAGAGTGTAGCTTATCTTTTACTTAGGCTGTGCAGTAACTGAAGGGTTTTTTTTGCCATTTGTCTAAGATGTCTAGTATACAATATTTCTCTTTTCCTTGCCCTGTGCAGCCTGCTGTCGTCCACCCCCCAAAGAAGGTTATATTAACAGTTGAAGTGTACAAGGTGTCTGTGTATTTTGTGTAGCTATGGAGTTTAGATCGAAATTGCCAGGCACAAATTTAGTCTTGTCATTTTGTTTACACATCGGAAAATCTTTTTCATTTTATTAAACGTTTCATGTTAACTGCACCCAAGTTTTGCCAAGCTGGAAACTTGGAACCTTTCTGTATAGTGACTTTTTAATTCTAGTTTTCATAACCTGGAGATCAGACTGTTGCTTTCGCATGATGTACGTAGTGTCTCATGACTGGAGTTTGCTTTGTTTTATAGTATCTGTACTCCTTGTATTTTTCAAGAGCTATTTTGTAAACAGATGATGTATTTCTCCATTGAAAACACAATAAAAAACAGCACAATCCCATAGTTGTCTGATTTTTCTGAATGTACAAAATTGATTTGACTCTCTTAATTCATACTGCTAAGACAAAATACAGTATGGCTAAAAGAGATAGTACCTGAATGAATGTTCGATAAATAAGCGTGATGTTAGATATAGGAAGTGGAAGTAACACTCAGCAGGATGTTGAGTTCTAGTCTGTTACAGGAAGAGGTTGTGGATTGTGCAGTGGCTTGGTGGGGGCAGTGTTTATTGTTTTCTGTCCCTGTTGTTCTCCCCGCCCTCAAAACCAACCAACCAAACCAACAAAAAAACACCACCAAAAAAAAAAAAATTAAGAGCATCCATTCCTTGTCTCCTGATTAGGAGTCCATCTCAAAAGCTTAAATTCTTAAAAGCTGACAAAACTAGAAGAAATGTGTGCATAAACAATTTGGGGCTATACTATTTTCTTTAAAAGTTTGAATGCTATTTTTTAAAAACATAGCTGTAACAGTTTGGCATATACACTTGCTTTTCTCTCAAGTGACTATTTCTTATGTCAGCAGATGGCACTATTTCTCTTCTTGTCAAATAGTTTAAGCTTGCCTTGAAATAAAAGTAAAAATTACAAGTAGCTGTGCATCACTTGATTGATCTTTGTATCAGCATGAGCCCAATCCTCCAAATGCTTGATGTGAGTAACTTTAAGTAGCCTCCTTTTGACTAAAATTTCTTTAACTGCTAAAACCACTGATGATTATGGTCTTCATATTATAATTATCCTGCCTAAAACAATAAACCTTTGTGTTGCATATATTTTTCACAGCATGCAACTGCTTGTCTTGTTCAGAACAGATTCATCATCTTTATATCTTGCCCACCCTGTCTCCCTTTCATCACAGCTGATGTTATTTATGGCTTTAATTCCTCTTTTATTTTCTCCGACCAATAAAAATCTGCTAGTAGATATACAAATTTCTGTTCAGTGTTTCTCAGTCTACTGGTGATAGGCTTCAATAGGCTTGTTTTTCCGAGTTACCCATCATGTACCTCCAGAAGTAAGTTCATGGCAAACAAGAAGCTGAAAATTACTGTTGTAGCCAAAATAATTAACATTAATAAGCCACGGTTCTAACAGATGGCTTTAGACATACTGATTTGAATCAGACATTTGAGTTGATGAGTTCTAGCTAAAGTTGTGCTTCCTTGCTGTAGGTAGTATGTGTGCGTGCCATTTCTTAGTGCATTTCTTTCTTTTTTTAAAACTGCAAAATCTTTGAACTTGTAGCTACAAGTGTGTAGTAACTGACTAGTAATGAGTATCAATTGGTAGTAAATGTACATTAATGAGAAGACCAATTTTAATCAACAATAAAAGTTAAAACTGAGTTGTTCAGCTTCTAGAATAACCAAAAATAATTCAGTATAGTAAGGACACACTAGGTATTACTGAGCCAGAATTTTGTGTTCAAAAAACGGGTAGATGTGGCACTTCGGGACATGGTTTAGTCTAATCTACCCTTGATTGGCTTAGAGTAGACTTGGTAGTGTAGGTTAATGGTTGGACTGGATGATCTTAAAGGTCTTTTCCAACCTAAACGATTCTATTCTATACTTAAATGCAAGAAAAACTACTGTGGTAATTACTGAGGAAGCAGAGTATGTTTATTTTGTCATAATACATATTTTCTTAGAAGTTGTGTGCATTTGTACAAAAGGCGTTTCGTGTGTTGAAGTGATCCTGGCATCCTTTATGTAACTTTATTAACACACTAGTCAGGTAGCTTTGCTATGCTTAATCTCTCTTCAGCATCATTGTAGCTTAATACTTACCAAAAATTTTGTCACTTAAAAATGTGCAAGTCTTGATAGTACGCTCACGAAAGCTGATGTATGTATACAGGCAGAGTATTTGGTAGGTTTGCTTTTTTTAAAGATTCAATGTTCGTATGTGGAAAAAGTCAGTAATAAACCATTTTTAGTTTACTTTAATAATCTTAGTAGAATTAAGGATCTGTTCAATAGAAACAAAGCATCTTGGGTTTGTTGATAGAGGCAGATGCAGTTTGATACGTCTACAAAGTTCAAACTAATAATTTGAAATTTCTGCAAACATCAAACATCTGCTGCTATCATCACCAAAAGAATGCAAACTTTGATATCAAACTTCAGAGGGCATGTTTTATTATGGAAAAGATAATACGATGAACCACTGCTGGATGTCCCATCTGCTTTTTGGATATTTAAACTCTAATGTTTTTTTAATAAAGTTTAGGCATATTTGTATTGTTCCGACTAAATTCTGGAATGCTATCTTTAGGTAACCTTTTTTTTTTCTTCCTCCCACACTTTAATGAATTCACCAGATCACAGTTCCTATTCAGCATGTCTGTTTTTAATGACCTCAGTATTTTTATGATCTCTGTATTCTAGTGGAATGTTTAAAATAAACTAAGAATGACAATGTTATACACACTTCATTAATAATTTTTGTCTCATAAACTCTAAAGATACTGAATTTAGAAGAAGTCAAATTTTAACAGCATACTAATGGTTGGAAAAAAACTGTTTAATGATATATGCAGATATTATCAAGCTTGGTTTTTGCAGTAAATTACTGTCTTTAAATAAGAGCCAGAATCCAGGCAAGTAATAGGAAAGGACAGAGAGGAAAATTACTATTGATGTAAGGTGATAAAAACTCCAACTTATTGGGTAGAGTAAAGCTGCATTTATTTATTTAACTTAACAAAATAGCCAATGCATTTAAACTGCCCCATAATAACTGTGGCCCACGCAGATACTGGACAGCTTACAAGTGCAAATGTCTTTTTGTCTGTCTTACTTGCAAGCTAGCGCATCTACTTCATGAATGCATTTTATGTTTGTATTCTTAGAAGTAAATTTCCTTAATAAGGCTACTTAAGTAAATGTTTTACATGCTTAAAATCTATACATCAATACAAACTTTTCAATTCATCTAAGATTATTTCTGTGACCTTTGCTTCAGTTAGGGTAATACGCTAACCTAAAGTAGATAGAATTATTAAAGTTGAATGGAATGTTAGGTCACGTACCCTTCATTGATTGGGCATTTCAAATGGCATTAAAACAAAACCGGAGGGAGGGGGGAGAAATCCTTGATGTTTGATGCCTCTCCCCAATTAGAAGTTTGATTGTACGTAAATATAACGAGCATGATACTTCTTAAAACAGCACGTGAGAGTTTTGCGCTACAGCTTCTGCTTCAGCTTTACTGAAGCCTTGCCCTGTGTGGTGTGTGATGCTGTGTGCCTTCCAGAAATCTGGCATGCGCATTGTCCTTGTTTGCGTTCTCAGTCTGCAGTGGAGCTGTTAATAAAGAGATTGATGATAAAGTTGTCGAAAAGAGACAGTTGGACAGGACTGCTCGCCATGAGTGACAGAGGGCATGCTCTGCCTTCACAGCCAAGAACGTTGCCCCCAGCAGAGAGCTGGCCATGCCTGGACGCCGTGCCAAGCCTGTTCGGCGCATGGGGAGAGGAGTCTGCAGCTTATATGAAGGATTTCTATTAGATTTTTAGCCTGTGTTCTTAAAGTGAGATGCCCTTTATTTGGGATCGTTACACAGGTTTTTTTTAAAAACTTCATGGGCTCTTGAGAACAAATGCAGTTTCAGTGGCAATATAAAGGCTAGTGTAGGTAAGTTCTGAAATTTTTGTGAATGATCCGCTAAGACTTTCAAAATATTTCATTGTGGTCTGGTTCAATGAAGTGAAATAGAGATCCCTTGTTCTTAAAATTAACATTTTTTGCTTTTATGGGGAATAAATGCATTATTCATGTACTCAATCTAGATACTAGCTTCTGTAGGAATCTCCCTGCCAAGATGTCATAAACTTGATTCAGCTCGGTCACGTGGTTAGAATAAGAGAAGCCCAAAATGATGGATGGAAGCATTCATTGTCTCAGCCACAGTTTATCATGTGTAATTTTTATCCATCACAATGTAAGAAACAGTAAGACTGATAAAACATTTGATAGTTTAGGCCATCTGCTCATGCAGTATACTAGAATTATTAGTGAGTATTCCTACTGTTTCTTATCTTCATCCAGAACGGCGTGTGGATTTTCTATACACTAATGATAACTCTGACCACTAAATGCAGTATCTTGTCTAGGAGTACTTTTTATTTTTTTTCCTTGTAGTCTCTAGTCCTTGTAGGTAGTGAGATAAAAAGATTCTTGCAACCCTAATCAAGAATGATGACTTAAAAAGCAGTTTCAATAGCCCACACTTCAATGTTTTGCTTTTGAATGTATTTACAGGAGAAAGATCCATCCTTTTGGTCTGATCACACTTTAAGTGGCGGTAGATCATTTTCTGTGGACAAATTGTACAAATACTAGTATAGACTTTTACCAGGTTTATTTCCCACAGGACATTGTTTCCTAATTTATTTTAACTGGATTGAAATACGTAGTAGTTTACCAATGCATTAATAAATTCATTCTTTATATATGTATTCTTTTTCATTCTTAAAAAAACAAGAAGACACTAAGAAAGGGGCTTCTGTTCTATGAGCCTTTGACCTAGATAGGGATGAAATCTCGTTTTGTAGTAGTTGCTGTGAATAAAAAAAATGTTGAACTGATATAGTAACATTTTTCCAGTAGTTGATATAGGGGCAAGGAATTTCTCAATTTTTAAATTTTGGATCTGGACGGAGGCTACTTAAAAACCAACACCCCCCCACCCCCACCCCCCCAAAAAAAAAAAAAACCCCAAACAAAAAAACCAAAACCCCAAAGTTTGTTTTATGAAAATATAGGTTTAGTTCTGGAGAATCTCAAGTCTGTCAATTAACTGACTGTGATTATAGTAACCTAAGGAGTTTTGTGGGTTTTTTTATGGGTGTTGTGTTTTGTTTTTTTTTTTTTTAATGTAGGGATATAAGCTAACTCACTCGTGCATTTATGTTTGTTTTGAAGGTGTAGGAATTAGTTCATAGTCTCAGTAGTGTTGCTCTGAATAGGACCTGTCTAGCCAGAAGCACACCAGATGTTCTGTCTTTGCAGATAAAGTCAAAATGGCAAGTTTGAGCTAGTACCATTAGGACTTCTTTTTTTTTTACTTTTACATTTGATTTACTATAGGCTGTATTTTTAAAAATGCATGGAACACTTCATGTTGTTGCAGTAACTGCAGAGAGTTGATTTTCCTTTCTGGCCCGTTAGTTTTTCAAAGGTAATCTGAACATTTGTTATGAAAGTAAGCTTCTAGTTTTGTTTAAGATATATCTATCTTGACCATTTATTACTATTTAATGTGCTAGTATGTTACATTTTTAGATTACTCATTTTTATTTTCAGCACCCACTGTTATGTGTCAGACTGAACCAGCATGTCTTCCTTGACATCAGACAAAAATTTTCAAAGAATTGTGGGAATGAACTGTCCATTCCTGTGCATTCTGCCAATGTTGCACATCATCAGTGCCTTCTTCAGCTGTAACAGCTCATTTTGGTGCTACAGGATGTTTCCTGTTATAAAACAGTCCCAGTGTTTTAGATTCTTCAAAATGAAAGGGGTCATAGTCATATTATTTCAAACATGCTTTAATGTGGCTATATGAGGAGAAATAATATATAATGCATAAGCAAACAAATAAACCCCAACTATAATTCGTCACTATGATATGAAGCAGTTTGTTAGAAAGACTGGCTCACAGCAAAGCCAAACCTGAATTCTAATCCTGACTTGTGTATATGTGACCTTGACAGGGCTATTGACTCTATGCTTCAACCTTCTTGTATATGAAATGAGATTGGCGATTATCGTATTGGACATTTCACAAACACTGGCTGTTGACATTTGAGAATGTCTTGGAATTTTCATATAGAAGATGCTTTAAAATTATTCCATGGGATTTTACTGTAAGCATGAATCACACACCTCTTGAAACTCACACACTAGTTTTCCAATCTCTTTTTTGTATCAAATATATCATCTTTATATCCTGCTGTAAATTAGTTCTAAGGGCATCATATGAAAGAGGAAAGGTTCCTCTACATGCTATTAGAACAGTCTTCCTGTAGAGGAAAACAACAAAATTGGGCAACTTGTTGTTGGTTTTATTGAGAGACATAGTGTGTCCTATTTTGCCTTTTTTAAAAAAATATTTTTATATAAACACACAGACCTGCATGTGGTGGTTTTTCCCCAGGAAAAATACAGAGGGATTTAAATCCTAAAAACTGTATACCTGTTTGCTATTCTGATAATCAGCTATTTAATCCTGTCTTCCTCTTTCTGTTTGTTTATGTATGGTCTGCAAGCTTTGTAGCTCACTGATACGTTGGTACAATGCATATTAAGTATAGTGTATCTGAAAATAAATTTTGGCTACACCACTTTTCAGCTTCTGATGGTACAAACTAATGATATAGATCTGTGGTCTGTCTCACCCTCTACACAAAACCAGTGAAGGTGGTGAAGGGTGTCACTGGAAGACTGGCTTCTCTTTCCTTTACAACTTAAGAATTTTTCTAGTTGTCAAAGCTTGTCCAGTTGCTTTCATGTGGAAGCTTGTCTGAAAACTGGGGAAAACATTATTGTATGAGTCTGTTCATGGTTTGCCTTTAGGTTCTTCATAATGGTAAGTGTAAAGGGTTTTAAGTTTTTTAAGGAAAACATAATTTTTAAGTGCAATTTATACAGTAAATGCAAAAACAACCAACAACTATTTTTCTGTTGATTTTAATTAAAAATGTCCTTTTTAATGTAGTATGTCTGGCAGCCCTAGATGAAAAAGCATGTTAGTTTTACAAAGCAGCAGAAGGCAGTGCATTGCTACTCCAGTGCACATAGCATTGCACAGAAGCACTACTGTGGTTTATAGAAGTTAGTCTAAGCAAATAGTGGATGTTCAAGTTTACCACCTTTTGAGGGCCAGCCTGTGCAACACTACAGAATAAAAACTGGAAGTAACATGAACCCCTGTAGCTGTCATTTCGACAACTACTTCTAGGCTGGCTGACTTCATCTGAAAACAAGTGTCTGTACTCCTATACTAGTGAATAGGATGTGCCCTGTGGTGATCCCATTTTCCCTCGGATCTTCTCAACACCTTCCAATTCTTTCTAGTTTACTTCCAGCACTCTTTCTAAGTAGTCCTGGTATTTTAAAACTCCTCCTCCTTTCTTCTACCTGGAGGACTGAACTGAGGCAGCAAAAATGAAACCTACTTGGGAGTTCCATTAATGTCTGCTACACTGAACCCTTGCCAATAATGCTTTGATTGTTATCCACATCTTCTGTTATCCAAGCCTGCCTCTGTCAAAGGCCCCTCAAAGTGTATAAAGCTTGGCCTCATATCTTCTGCTTTAGCTGTATTTTTCTTGGACAGCATGAACACGTTCAGTGCTTTCCCTTCCCACTGAAGTATGCTTAAAACTTTTGTTTCTGGGAGACAGGTTGCAATTAAAAACCAGGAATACAAAAGGTATGCCAGGCTTTGGGGTGGGTGGGGGTGGTATGCCATGCTATCAAGCAAATCCCTCATCAGCTGGCCTGCTCCCATCTGAAGTACTACAGGACCTGAAAAGTGAAGCTGTGTTGCAGTATCTTGAATCGCTTCTGTGAGCAATTGTAAGGCAAGACTACTTCTCGTCAGGTTAGAAGGAAAATAATGAGAACAGCGTCTTCTGATGGGGATCCAGTCAGCCAAGGAATAGAGTTTACTTAGGATTTTGGAGTTATTTCTAACTACTTGGGGAAGAGGTTAATAGCAGTGACCTAGATGCTATAGCATTAGGATCCTTGGAGAGAGGGGAGTTTCTTATTTATTTAAGCACTGGTTATGTGCTTGCAGATATTAAATTCAAGCTCTTCCTCATAAAACAGTCAAGGGAAGATGCTTCCCAGTGTCCATGGATCAAAAAATTACAGTATATAAAAATGTTAAATCAAACTGTATGTATATGCTGCTGACTGCCACTGGGAATTTTTCTATAGAGTATAGAACCACTCTGGAGGCAGGACTTCTTTTGTGTTGGAGTCGAAGTATAATATACATCTTCTCAAGAGTTCTTTTACAGCTTTCTAACTGTTTTCAGATCTACAAACTGTGGTGACTGGTTCTGTACACAGTGGAACTTGCATGAGACTTTATTTAAACAGCCGTGTATATTGCCACTGATAAACTAGAAACTGTGAAATATGGACAATACTGATAGGAGAAGCCGTTTGTCCAATTGACTCTCTTGGCACCTATCCATTTTTTTCTCATTGACTTTATAATATTTTGGACTTACATAAGCACCTTTCATCTGATGATCTCAAAGCTTTTTGCAAACATTAATTAAGCTTCTTGATGCCCCTGTGAGCTAAATAAATACAACAGGTGTGGTTTAGATGGGTAAATGAAGATACAGAGTAGTTGTCTTGCCCAAGGTCACCTAGTAATTTAGTAGTGGAGCAGAGAGGTAAAAAACTAGCTGTCTGACTCTGCTTTCTAATCACTAGGTTTAAATCAGATTCTCCCAGATAACTGCAAATGACAAGAGTCTTTCCCACTGGGAAAGATGGATACAGCAAATAATTACAGTTTGTATTCTGACAATGACCAGAGCTTTTCTACAATTCTGAATTGTTATTGGTCTTTGCAAAAAATAATTATCTGCTTCATGCAACCAGCCCAGTGAAAGAATTAATTTAAAAAAAAAAAAAAAAGTCACAACTCAAAACTGAAGTTCTGTTTGTTTAATATTTTCTGGTTTTATCTAATGTCTCTTAAGATGTGTAAACCATGTCTATTCATGGTTTACTTATCTGCATCCAAGAAGAGGCAATGCAATACTTCAAAAATATTCTATATCAGGAATATGGAGTAGGGATGAGAAAATAAAGAAAAATGGAGATAGATCTCAGAGGACCTTAAGCTTATTATATCTGATACAAATTCGTTTCTCACCAGAACCTTATCGGATCTACCTTGTCACCGGAATAAAGAAGGCACATACCTACTTTTGCTGCTAGGTTGAAAAATGGAGAAATCTGGTTTGCTGTTTATAGTATGTGAAGAGTGTGTATGTATGGTACATCATGTGAGAGCATTACCTTCACAGAGGGCATTGGTCTTGCCTTAAGAAAAGGAGGATGGCTTTATTTCTCATAGTTCTTTTAGTGCTTAAAATGTTTTAGAGTCCTTTTAGGATGTGACAGTGTCAAACTCTGCCTCTGGTGTTGATTCTTCTTCCTACTAGTAAAATACTTAATGTGAGTTCAATGATAACTTAATTGATCAATGAATTTTTGCTTTCTGCATCAAATATCTTTATTAGACCAAGAACTAGTTAACAATCTCCTTCTATCCTGCTGTGTTTCTGAACAGAATGCTGCAGATGTGTTGCTAAACTTGTCTCTTTCAGCGCAAACTGCATCTTTCAGAGGGAGATCTCCAAGAAGTTACAAATTAACCTCTACAGGAGGACTTATACTTTATATGCAGTATACTGGTCCAGGAATAAACACCTCTAATTGTTCTCATACTTGGTGAAAGTGGTGAGCATTTTGGAGGCTGCTGCAGGGAGTTGGGAGCCAAGGGTAAATGTGTGAACACAGCTCAGTTTAACAACTGTTTTGTTTCACAGTTGATGATTCTCTTGCTTTTTGGTTCTGCCTATTCCTGGTGCAGGAATAAGGACATAGCTTGAGTCTGGAGTTGGGAAATGGAAGAAAGATTATGGCATTTTGAAGAACTGATCACAAACACAGTTCTATCTTCATATATTTTAGCTTTCTTGAAGGTTTGGTTAGGGGATTTGATGTAATATTGTACACATGCTTGTTCTATTATATCTATATTATGTCCATTACTTTTCAGTTTCTCTTTACATTTGGCAAAATAGGTAGGTTGATACCCAGTGAAATACAGCCGTTTCTAGTCTGGCAATCAAATGGTACATGGAATGCAGCGCAGTAATGATGGAAAGCTATCAGCTCGATAACTTCCTGATCAAACTCAGGCTGATTTGACCTTAAGTACCTTGCTTACCTCAGAAGTGCATACTGAGATGATTGTGGTGCCCTTGTTTAGTCAGGAAAAAGAATTAATCCAAATCAGAAGCAGAAAGCATATTGCAGGAACAATCTTGCAGTGTGTAGAAAAGTTGAATAAATTTAATGTTAGAAGATTGTAATACATTTTTGATCAACTCCAGTTCATAGGCTAGAGCTGAATTTCTAATTTTTTTTTACATGACCACATTATGAGTATACATCAGTCTAATTTTAAAAATTCCTATTTGAAGTTCTAGTATCTGCACAAATGTCTATGAAATTCATCTAATGTTAGTTGTCCATATCTCATTTAAAAACATTTTTTCTTAAGTACGTGTTTAATCAACCATACATTAAAGAAAAATCTTTCTTTATCAAGCTGTCTCAGTTATGTTATTCTGATTTTTTGGGGAAAAGCGTGAACGAGATATGAGTTTTGCATCATGATCTGAAGTTCAATGCACACAGATCCTGTCAGATTTGGATGGTAGACAAAGCAACTTCTTAAGATGAGGAGTCATTTCAATAGCCTGCCTTCTAAACCACTGAGATATGACGGGTTTTGGTTTTGTTTTGTTTTTGTTTTTTTTTTTTTAAGAAATCCTACCACCTACAACTGGCCAGGGTACCTTTAATTAGTTTGGCTAGCACCCTGGCAGCCACCGAGCCTGAGCTCTATGAACCACCAGGAATGGGACAAAGTTTGGCTAGTGTGTCTACAGCAATGCTATAAGGACTGGATGACGTATATAATATACTGGACTTACATACTGGCTAGGACCAGGATGCTTGCAATGCATCTGGGCACACATATACTTCATTGTAGCAGCTCCATATGCAGTTAGTGTTGACATGCACTCCCTCCGTCAGTACGTTGCATCTCGTTAGCAGTCTCTTTCTGTGGAGTGTAAGAAACTCCTTTTGACCGGGGCATGTTGTTTACTTCCAAACCTGTGTACAGCTGGCATAAATCCCTCCAGGCTGTGGTCAGAGCTGGAAGTTGGCCATTAATACAGGCTTCTTCTTTGTCATGATATAGACTTAAAGAAAAGAAAGCAGGTGCCCTCCTGGCATTTTATAAAGAGTCATTCATGAATACAAGATACTGCATTTTGCATATTAGTGTGAGTGCCAATATAAACCCAGCTGTGTGCAAAATAAAGTGAAATATGTTTTTCAAAAACTAGGCCACAGCTTTTCTATGGAGCAATCTGAAAGCATTTGAATCAACTTTGCATATGCATAGCCTTTTCTTTTGAAATTATATTTTTCTTTGCGTTTTTTCTTCCTTTTTTTTTTTTTTTTTTTTTTTTTTTTTTAAAATGTGGTGATTTTGTAACACTTCTCCCAAGGTAGTAAGACAATAACACAAGAACAAGCTGAGGAAAACATAGGCAGATGCCACAAAATGCATCTTGAAAATGCACCTCTGCGGCAACTTTCCATCCTCTTCTCTGGTCCCAAACTGGAGCTCTCCTCTTGTGTTGAGCTGTCATTCTCTTCTTCCACATGCAACTGTTCCTGAGAAGGCCATCAGCAGTTTTGCTTGGGATTTCATTATACTTTAGACCAAACTCTGCAAAGCTAAAAGTTCTTTCAAGCTATCAAGAGGAAATGGGCTTAAGCTGCGCCAGGGGAGGTTTAGACTGGAGATTAGGAAGAATTTCTTTACGGAAAGGGTGGTCAGGCATTGGAACAGGCTGCCCAGAGAGGTGGTGGAGTCACCATCCCTGGAGGCGTTTAAAAAACGGGTAGATGTGGCACTTCGGGATATGGTTTAGTCTGGTCTACCCTTGATTAGTCTAGAGTGGGCTTGGTAGTGTAGGTTAATGGTTGGACTGGATGATCTTAAAGGTCTTTTCCAACCTAGATGATTCTATGATTCTATGATTCTATGATTCTATTTTTCAATCCTGAAGGTTGAAAAAAGTGCATTTGAGCGTCCATGGTATACCACCGGTACTGGGTGGTGATCTTCATGCGGAGGGCAGGAGAAATAAGAGAGGGCAAGAGAGTACAGGGAAAGTAGAACAGAACCCTCTGGACTACGGTAGTGTTATCCACCGTAGCGGATAACATCTGCCAGGCAGATAATGTCAGGAGGGATCCAATGTGTGGGCCTGGGTGAAACTTAGCCCTTCTTGATCCCTTGCAAGTAAATGCTTACTTGCTTTTATCTTCTCTATAGATAGTCAACTATTTTAAGAAATACATGTGTAGAAACAAAGAGGTGTCCAGTTTGTTTTGGTCAGTTAATGGTTAAATGCAAGACGCATTTGGTGGCTGCAGTGAAGGCAATGCTTATTTTCCAGTAGTTATAGGTAATTTCTGGTTGTGAGATGTTACAAGCTTTTCCTTGCACCAAGTTTCAGCACTTTTTCCAAAGGAAAAAAAGCCCCTGGCTTCCCGTTGCTGTGCTCCTTTGTTAGCTTGTTCCAATGCAAATAAAGAGGTGAACGGAGGAATATAGGAAAGGAAATTTATTCCCTTGGTCTGTTAGGCTGGGGGAGTTTGCCCATAGATAAAACCCATAGATTACACTGGAAGAGGTCATTTATATAGCAAATTTGGGTCTCTGCTGCCCAGCCCCTGCTGCGGCAGCCACAGTTTCAGGATCGTAATACCTTTCATGTGGCTCTAATGATTCACCTGAAGGACTGCTCCAGTCCTGAGGGGTGAATGGGAAGACAATGGTCTGCCGCTGAGCCTCTCGCAGGGACCTGCGCCCCGGACAGCTGAGGGATAAACAGGCGTTCTTCCTGTTTAGAATCAGATTCATAGAATCGTTTAGGTTGGAAAAGACCTTTAAGATCATCGAGTCCAACCATTAGCCTAACACCGCCAAGTCCACCACTAAACCATGTCCCTAAGCACCACACCTACACGTCTTTTAAATACCTCCAGGGATGGGGACTCAACCACTTCCCTGGGCAGCCTCTTCCAATGCTTGACAACACTTTCAGTAAAGGAATTTTTTCCTAATATCCAATCTAAAGCTCCCCTGGTGCAACTTGAGCCCATTTCTTCTCATTCTATCACTTGTTACTTGGCAGAAGAGACCAACACCCACCTCACTACAACCTCCTTTCAGGTAGTTGTAGAGAGCGATAAGGTCTCCCCTCAGCCTCCTGTTCTCCAGGCTAAACAATCCCAGTTCCCTCAGCAGCTCCTCATAAGGCCTGTGCTCCAGACCCTTCACCAGCTTCGTTGCCCCTCTTTGGACACACTCCAGCACCTCCATGTCTTTCTTGTATTGAGGGGCCCAAAACTGGACACAGTATTCCAGGTGCAGTCTCACTAGTGCCGAGTACAGGGGGACAATCGCTTTCCTAGTCCTGCTGGCCACACTATTCCTGATACAAGCCAGGATGCTGTTGGCCTTCTTGGCCACCTGGGCACACTGCTGGCTCATGTTCAGCCAGCTGTCTACCAACACCCCCAGGTCCTTTTTGGCCAGGCAGCTTTCCAGCCACTCTTCCCCAAGCCTGTGGCGTTGCATGGGGTTGTTGTGACCCAAGTGCAGGACGCGACACTTGGCCTTGTTAAACCTCATACAGTTGGCCTCGGCCCATTGATCCAGCCTGTCCAGAGCCCTCTGTAGAGCCTTCCTACCCTCCAGCAGATCAACGCTCCTGCCCAACTTGGTGTCATCAGTGAACTTACTGAGGGTGCGCTCAATCCCCTCATTCAGATTATTGATAAAGATATTGAACAGAACTGGCCCCAGCACTGAGCTCAGGAACAGCACTTGTGACCGGCCACCAACTGGATTTAACTCCATTCACCACCACTCTTTGGGCTTGGCCATCCAGCCACTTTTTTACCCAGCAACGAGTGCACCCGTCCAAGCCACGAGCAGCCAGTTTATCTAGGAGACTGTTGTGGGAAATGGTGTCAAAGGCATTATTGAAGTCTAGGTAGTTGACATCCACAGCCTTTCTCTCATCCACTAAGTGGGTCACCTTGTCACCTTGTCACTTGTTTGTCCCTGAGCATTCCCTGCCTTCTCCTCTGTGTGGACTACGGACAGAGGAGGAGCTGGTGGGCCAGGCCTGAGAGTCTCACTGTGAATGAAGGTGAAAATGCTCTCATTTCATAAATGAAGCTATTCAGGTGCTGTATTAAGCTACATACAGGCGCTACAAAGGGAACCAGTGATGCAGCAGGAACCTCTGCACCACAAGCTTTGCTTCCAGGTTCTGTAATCCAACCAGCAGATGACACTACCTTCTCTGTTTTTGTGCGCTTCTCTTAAATCCCATAATGGATCCATCTACATTTATATGCAGTTAAAAAGTCTGATCCGATGACAACTCATTTCTCTGCAACGAATTGTGACTGACAGAGTGTGGCGCTAACAAAACCAGAGGAGTTTAAAACTGTGTGTATGCACTTGTGAGATGAAGACATGGGGGTACAAGATGCACTGATAATAGAAATTAATTTATGTAAAACTATCTGGTTTATGGTTAGCAGTGTTTTGTTTTAGTAGGATTCTTTGGGTTTTTTTGCTAACAGGTGCTTGGCTTTAACAATATTCTTTCCCTGTTTGGTTCTGGTAGATTTAATAGCATAGTTGCTAAATTGAGTTTAGATAGCTTATCCTGTATATATTTATATATTTAGTGATAAGAAGTTCATTTAGGGATTAGGGAATGCTTCTTGTTTATGCACCATTAAGCCTAGCACATATGCTACTGAACTAGTAATCAGCAGAATATTGACAAAAGTTATAAAGAAATCTTTTTGTTCATGTGAACACACGTTTATACACAAGGTTCTAGATGCTTACATGATAAAGGAAATAGCTTCAAGAGCTGTAAATTAAATCCAAATTCATAATGTGCTTGGGTGAAATATGAGTACTGATCTTGGTTAGAAACTGTTGCAGGGGAAGTGGGTCAAAAGAATTGGTGATTAAAAATAAATCATCTTACAGCAAAGTGAGATTTACCTTTTAGTTGCAGTTTCTGCTTTTAAGAGAGAAAGAGGAGCTTGTTTTCTAGTATATGGAAAGAAGCTGAAGAAACAGGAAGCTGTGAGAATAGTGAAAGGGAAAAATTAAATCTAGACTTTCATATATTATTATTTTTAACCAGAGTCAGGCTTCTAAAAGTAGCCTTCAGAGCAGTATTCAAAACACAACACAATTTTTCTTTAAAAAAAAAACAACAAAGCAACCCAAACCCCAAAAACCTAAGTGCTCTAAGTAGTGGGGAAACGGTGAAAGCTTGCGGACTGGCTGGGAGGGAAGGGGAACAGAGTGACCACATTGCTGACACTCACCAGCTGGTGACCAAAACCAAGGAGGGAGCAGTGAAAACAAAGGGGATTCCTCAAAATCATCAGGTTATCTAGTCCTTATTCATAGAGAATGCAACACTTTATATTGCAATTAACAGAGAAGTGATCAAATCTTTGAAACGTGGAGATGAGCCTTTGAGACATGCAGGTGGTTCTTCTGAAATGCCTGCTTGTGGAGGAGAGATCTGTGTGTATGTATATGCACGGGCAGCTCTACTCCCACCAAGCAGCTCAAGGAAGATTTTCTGGGCTATTTATATACTTTATGGCAGGCTGTTTGCTTTATGAGAGGAAAAGCTGATTCATGCTGGTGTGGAAGCTGCCTGTGCTGCCAATGGGAGAGGCAAATTGGAGGTACATGAGGATAATTAAGCAGGAGATATGTATGACTCAAAAATATGGATATATTTTTCTAAACGAGATGTTTGCGTGTTAGTATGTGGGGCTCAACTGCAGGTGTCACTGTTAGATCTAAAATAATGGTTTGCTCTTTGACTGCTGCTGTCACAATAGACTCTTTTTTCCCTACTAAAGTCACACTTGTGATAGTACTGTAAAATCTAGGAAATGTGTGGGAAACTGTAATCAATTCAAGCTCTGTGTGAGTGTGTCTGTGCGCATGTGTGCTTGTGTATGTACTGAGGGTGTACCTATACCTTAGGTGCGTATCTGTGTGTGTATATGCCCCACCAGGAACTATCTCAGCATCTTTACAATAAGCTCAAACATCTCTACAAATTAGACTTACAACTTTCAGTCTGAATGTCTGAAATCCTCCCGTGCTTTGGGATGGTTAGTTAACTTCCCCTGACCCTTAGCAAAGTGATGATGAAATCTTTAATACAGCTGTAGAATGTATAAGCATTAACATGGGGATTTGATAGCGAGCATCTGAAATTGTTTACGGTGATTTGCAATAGCTCAGTAATTCCATTCTCTGCAAATGAATTTGCTTGGGTTTATTTGTGGGGGTTTTGTTTGTTTGTTTTAAATAGTCTCTGGCTTTTTTTTCAGGCGAACCGGACTGATTCTTCCATGGTTGTTATTCAGATAATGAGTAAAGTGCTGCAAGTATTCTTTTTTTTCTCTCTCTCTCTCACTTTTTCCTTTTCTCTTTCTTTTTTTTTTTCCTTTTCTCTTTTTG
This sequence comes from Pelecanus crispus, assembly GCF_030463565.1. Lineage (NCBI taxonomy): Eukaryota > Metazoa > Chordata > Aves > Pelecaniformes > Pelecanidae > Pelecanus > Pelecanus crispus. The sequence continues at coordinate 58,223,426 of NC_134648.1, forward strand.
AAGAAAAAAGAGGGAATGAAAAAGAACTGAAAAAGGGGATTTAAAAAATGTTAGCAAAATCTTCCCCTGTGCCTAATTTGAAACTAAAACATATTGTTTAGAAAGTGAACAAAAAATATGATACTGAGTGTATTTTGGGGTAGCTCCTCAACAGCTTTTTATACAAGAAATTTTAAGAGAAATGCAATATTCTCATTAAGTACCAATCTCCACAGCCTGTTCTTCCCCACCTGGATACCGTGTCTTCAAAGCTGGTAGTCTGGTACATGACACTGATTAGCTCACTATATTAATGTTTATGATGCTTTGTTGTTTTTTTCCTTGGCGGTAGTTTTTCCAAAGTATTTATGCAATTTTATGAAGTATATCCCTAATCTAGATCAGTTTATATCTATTACTTTATCCCCAATTTTCACTTTTTAAAATGTGTTATGCACCTATGTAGGATTTTTTTGTTTCTTCTCAAATCCTGCCAAATGCTTTTGGTAAAGCAAATGTGTTTGTGAGATTGAAAAATATTCTTTCCTCAAATCAGATAATGGAGTTTTTTACTTGCACAAATAAAAAAAAAAAAAAAAAATATATGTATATATATCCCTGAATAAGCTCACTCTAATTGAATCCTGAACATTCTGGAGGGATTTAGCCCTCCCTTTTTAATTTTTCTCAAAACAAAACCTCAAAATGAGAAAATATTTTGAGGTGGGAAGGAAAGGGAGGGGGAATAGAAAAATAAAGCAAATAAATTTTTGAATAAGAATGACCCATGTACTGTGACCGGAGGGCAAATGCAAATGTCTGTTTTCAAACACAGACTCGTGAATTCTTATTAGGGGTTCGTGACTGTGCCTCCAAGCACATCATTACATATTCATAAGTGTCAGGAAAATAGACTTCTTCCACATTCAGGTGTGTTCAACTAAATGCTGCCCCTTTAATCTTAAAGAACAGCTCATTTGGTCTATTTTCTTCAGTTCACAAAGTGTTAAGGGAATATGAGATAAAAGATGCACACACACAAAAAGAAAAAGAAGCAGCAATATTCCACAAAGATCTTTTTAGTGTCAACTTAAATGCACACAAATAGCAGATGATGATCTCTTTTATTGGACTAACATTTATCCAGTAATATCCACACACTTTTAAAACCATTGAGACCTCCTCTTCAGGTGTTCATTTGAATAGAAATAGCTGAATGAGTGTTTTTATAATTGATCCCCTGAGTACTGAATGTCTAGTGCTGCATAACCAACATTTTCCCATTGCTGATTTTTTTTCCAAATTGCTACTCTGCAAAATTAGGATTTTGTATAGTTTTGATAAGAAAATTAACCTTCCAAATGCCAGATTCCCTTAATGTTACTTAGGAAGTGGTGTGAAGGTACAACTTGAACTCTTGTTCTCAAATGGATTATTTCATGTATGTGAGGAAAAAAAATCTTTCTTCCATAAAATTACACAGAAACTAGAGCTCCCTCTCCAATAAAAGGTTGAAAGTTCTTTGTTTTGGTTGAGTTTCTTATCACTGTCCCTTAGATAAGAAGCTGTCATTTTTACGGTGTGCTTACTGAAATACCTTTGCTTTCAACAGCAACGCAGAAACTTCGTAGTACTTGTTTGCTATTGTTTGACTTTTACACTGAATGAAAAATGTGATATATTTTCAACTTTTTATCTTTAAAGTCCCCTTTAGCAGGTTTGTCTTGCAACATATATTGTGCATCATAAGAACTAAGCTTTCCAGAGACACAACCATGCACAGTGTATATTTCTTTTTTTTCCTTTTGTTTTCTTCTTCTTTTTTTTTTTTTTTTTTAAATAGAAAAAAGTACCTTGGTAACACTTGCAATTTTGGACATGGAGTTTAAAAAAACTGATCTTGTTGTGAAGATACAGAGCAGCTGAAGTTTAACAGCATGCATTACAGGTGGCTGTTCCTTCAGTAGCCCCTTGAAAGAAATGGAATTCCTAATTGATATGAAATCATTTTGTAGCAGCAACACCTGAATAGTAGAGAGAAAGGGAAGAAGATATGATAATGACTGTGTGATAAAACCCGTTAGCATTTGTGTGCCATAGTAAACACTCATGAGTATAAAGAAAATACTAGCTAGCCACTAGAGATATCCACTTATGTTCATGATACAACCACTACAAACTCTAGTTCTATCAAACTAGCATCAGGCACAAGATCCATCTTTAATTAATTTAATCCTGTAGAGCTGAGACTCATTTTATTTGTGACTGTGCAGAGAGAAATTACACTTCCATACTTGCCTTGAACTTCAACCTTATCCTTCTCTATCAGTCATATTGAATAACACAAAAGCACATGCTCTGAAATTCATGTCCTGGGTTTTTTTTCCCCCAAGATTATTCAGATCTTCCTACATGTGGCTCACTCAGTAAAAAGCACAGAAAATGCCTCCCCCCACTCCTCCTCCTTTAGGAGAAAGAGTGGTTTCTTTTGCAGAGGGGAAACAACTTATTAAATCAAAAGTCTTTCTCATAATGAGTAAGAAGCATGGAAATTCTAGAATAAGGCAGAAAGATTTCTTTCCTGTCCTTGGTGCAGGAATGAACAAACCATGCCCCACTGAAGGCCATCCCTAATGGACATAGGATAGTGTATTTTGCCTTTTTTTCAGCCTTTAAATGTGTGCTTTGTGGAAATTACATATTTGGCATGTGCTGCTACTGTATGGCTACTTGCTATTTCAGTAACCCATTCCAGATGCCACGCAGGTGCCACGGTACAGCATGCGACCAAAGAGGCAACCGTGCACGCTCCCGGGATCAGCCCAGTAGTGAGAGTGCCAAAGTGCTCCTCATGACTGATTCATTTCCTGAGTTCAGCTCTTACAAGGAACAATACAAAAGTTCTTTTCTTTTTATTTTTTTCTTTTTTCAAGAAACAAGGCCAGAACTATGACCCACCCCAGGGGAAGCAGCCAGTGGTGAGTGCCTCATGCAACTTTAAACCAGCACAATTTCTAGGGCAGGAGTGCTGCTTCTCACCCTGAATGACCAGACTCAGTGTGAAGCTGTGGTATCACTGCATAAGGCATGTGTCAAAGTTTGTGGCATCTCTCATACAGCCATGAAAATATGTGGATTGGAGAAAACACTCTGTGCATCTTGGTGGCACATCTTGAAGGTGCAAAAAGGTCCAGCTTTCATGCAAACCTCTAATTGTAGGCCCTAGCTGTGGTTCTTTTCAGGTACAGGGATGCAGGGAAGAAAGTTCCTCACCTGCCATTTAAAAATAAAACAGTACCTCTCACTTTTTCCTTTCAAAAATCAGGAAAAACTAAAGGAGTGCAAGAGCTAAATTCTAAGATCTAAAGGAAAAAATCGCTGGGCTTCCCCTTACCAGCAGGCTACTGGAAAGCCATGTGTGCCTTTGCTCCCAAACAGGCCTTTGGCTTTGGTATGTGTCCCAGGGAAAGGTTTGCTTTCACCCAAATTCTTAGGCCAGTCCTGTGTGCAGGAAGAAGGGTGGTGAGAAATAATTTTTGCATGTCAATTAAATATGCAGAAGATTTTCTCCGGGGGGAAAAAAAAGCAAATTTTTTTTCTTTTTTTAACCACATTCTCAAAAAGCAAATATAAGGCTTTAGCTAGGTTTAAAATGGGAAACATGTATCCAAAAGATGTGGAAAAGTCAAACCTTGATGTCTATGTGAAGGAGAACCTGCAGCCTCCCAACATAGTTAATTGTGCCACTGGCCTTCCTCACCATGGCCAGCCTTGTTGCCTGCTTTGGTAGAAACACTTCAGGAATAACATAGTTTATTTTGATTCGCAGACTAAACACTGCCAATGTTTGTAGAGAGCAGTTATTATCTCTTTAGATTTCCTCTTATCCTTATGGTCATCTGTCAATCTTTAAGCCCTCTGCTTTGTTATTCCTAATAGAGGTCCTAGCCTGAGCAAATACTCATTTGTAAGTTTGAGAATTTCTGCATTTTAAAAAAATATTACAGGTAATTTGCAGGCATACAGTAACACTGTAGTTACACATAAAGTATTTCACATAAGTTAAATTTCATGTTAAACCTGAAACTATCTCCAGTTTACTGATAGGGAAGTGCAGAGAAAAATATGGGCAACCTCTTCAAACTGACCGAACAATTTTGTGATTTTTTTTAACTGCCAAAATTAGACAGATCTCAAGCAAAATTGCTATGCATTGCACAGTTTTGTTATTTCCAACTGAATCTGTGCATGCTCTGACTTCTAAAATACAAGGCCCAGAACATCTCAGTGCAAGACAAAAAAATCAAGACAGCTCTCAATAGTTTGATCCACGGCTCTTCCTCCCAGTCTTGCCCACACGAGCTCCTACCTTCTTTGGAAGATTACTGTTATGCCTGCTTCCTATTTTTCCCTTCAATATTTCTGTTTTCTCTCGCACATAAGAGGAGAGAGTAAGAGAAATAAATGTCAAGAATTATCTCATTTTAATATGTGAGATTTCTGTGATCTGAGCCTGCTGCCAGCCCACCATTCAGCATAGCCAAGTTCCTGTGTTTTATCACTAGCTTTATCAACAAGGCCTTTGCTAATTCTTCACCGTTTACAAACACAGTCTTTATTATTATATTTCCTATTCAAAGCCAGTCCAATAGTTCAGTTCACTAGTATGAGAAAGTACTGCTTTGCATTGGGTTTCAAAGTTTCAGCGTCTTGTTGCCTTTGCCATTCTTGGTTTACATTTTGCTGCCTTTTGACTCACTTTATTTTACTTTTATAAATTTTACTCCACTGATTGAGTTCCTGTCTCATCTTTTGTACCTTTTACTCTTCCCCTTTCTGTGATTGAACAAGGGAGTTATTTTCCACCCTCCTCCCTATTACAAAGTCACTTCTGGCTCTTAATTCCACCTTCCTCTGCTCCTATCCTGGATTTATCTTTCTTATGGGCTAATAATAATCATAATACTTACCTGCCTCTCAGGGGTGTTGTGAAGATTAATTAGTTAATGAGCTCCAAAGATGAAAAGTGCTGCATCATTGCTAAATATTATTGTTGTTCTTATCCTGTGCAGATTGAACTCATCAATATCAGTATTTCAATTACAAATCTCACCCTACCATTTTTCAATTAGGGCCACTAGATCACGTTATCTATCACTTACTCTGCCTTCTGGTTTCTCTGCCTTACTTCTACCTTTCTGCTTTTGAGAATAGACACGTAATGACCATATGTTTCTGTAAACAAAGGATTCACATTTTGTTTCAGAATGTTCCCATCTTTTTTTAATATTAAAACTCAGAGTCCACAGAGGACTGAGCAAAGTGATAGTTCCTGCTCCTTTATCTGAAGTAAAACCTCCTTTAAAGTCTGTTGCATTACGGACTGAAAACAGTATCCTCAGCAGAAGGTCTTAGGAAGTCACATAACCAAGTGCTCCCTGATACCTCTCCCCTGTTGGATCATCATGACAAGGTGACCCGCTTAGTGGATGAGAGAAAGGCTGTGGATGTTGTCTACCTAGACTGCAGTAACACCTTTGACACAGTTTCCTGCAACATTCTCCTGGAGACACTGCCTGCTTGTGGCTTGGATGGGCATACTTGTCACTGGGTGAAAAACTGGCTGGGTGGCCAGGCCCAAAGAGTGGTGGTGAATGGAGTTAAATCCAGTTGGTGGCGAGTCACAAGTGCTGTTCCTCAAGGCTCAGTACTGGGGCCAGTTCTGTTCAATATCTTTATCAATGATCTGGATGAGGGGATCGAGTGCACCCTCAGTAAGTTTGCTGACAGCACCAAGTTGGGTGGGAGTGCTCATCTGCTTGAGGGTAGGAAGGCTGTACAAAGGGATCTGGACAGGCTGGATCAATGGGCTGAGGTCAATTGTATGACATTCAACAAAGTTAAGTGCCACGTCCTGCATTTGGGTCACAACAACCCCATGCAACGCTACAGGTTTGGGGAAGAGTGGCTGGAAAGCTGCCTGGGGAAAAAGGACCTGGGGGTGTTGGTAGACAGCTGGCTGAACATGAGCCAGCAGTGTGCCCAGGTGGCCAAGAAGGCCAACAGCATCCTGGCTTGTATCAGGAATAGTGTGGCCAGCAGGACTAGGAAAGCAATTGTCCCCCTGTACTCAGCACTAGTGAGACCGCACCTGGAATACTGTGTCCAGTTTTGGGCCCCTCAATACAAGAAAGACATTGAAGTGCTGGAGTGTGTCCAAAGAGGGGCAACGAAGCTGGTGAAGGGTCTGGAGCACAGGCCTTATGAGGAGCGGCTGAGGGAACTGGGATTGTTTAGCCTGGAGAACAGGAGGCTGAGGGGAGACCTTATCGCTCTCTACAACTACCTGAAAGGAGGTTGGAGTGAGGTGGGTGTTGGTCTCTTCTGCCAAGTAACAAGTGATAGAACGAGAAGAAATGGGCTCAAGTTGCACCAGGGGAGCTTTAGATTGGATATTAGGAAAAAATTCCTTTACTGAAAGTGTTGTCAAGCATTGGAAGAGGCTGCCCAGGGAAGTGGTTGAGTCCCCATCCCTGGAGGTATTTAAAAGACGTGTAGGTGTGGTGCTTAGGGACATGGTTTAGTGGTGGACTTGGCAGTGTTCGCTTAATGGTTGGACTCGATGATCTTAAAGGCCTTTTCTGATCTAAAGAATTCTATGATTCTATGATCATCATGAGCTATGTTTCTTGCCTTCTTTTAGCAGTTATCAGAGTTATCCTTGAGTCCATGAAATCCTCTTTTGCTCCTATAGATTGCAGTGGATCTCCTGAGTGAAACAAGAAATAGGAATTCCCCAGACCTCTTCAGTTCATCCAGAAACTCCTCTTGTGGTGCTGCTATTGTGGAAGTTAGGAAGTACCATGCCTTGTTTATTTCCTTTAACTGAACTGGAGACATGCCTTATTGTTCTCATTGCAGCTGAGTCATCAATCAGCACCACTGCTTTTTTTCGTGTTTATCTTTTTTCCCTAAAACGTGCTGATATGTGAATGTATATTTGCCTGGGACTCTGTGTCCCCTAGTCCATCTTTTCATCTGTTCCTGTCTGTACTTACACCATCCTGTTTGAAAAACATGATGATCGTTGCATAAAAAATGATCCTCAACCTTAACTTCTACAAGTTCCCTTGGCACAGACAGCAGAACACCTAAAGCGTGGGCTGCCATGCTGTAAACATGGCAGGGAGGCCAGAGATGCTCTGGTTTGGGCACAGGGTTTCCCTTTGCCACGGTGTGTGGCAGCAGGCAAGAATTGCTTGGGAGCAACTCCAAGATTTTAATTTCTGTGTTGAGGCAAATCTGCATCTCGAAATCTGTAAAAGCAAAATCATTCCCAGCACCCCATGAATGCACATGTGGGAGGGGACACAAATTTGGAACAATCAGGGGCAAACTGCCTATTTACATCCCAGGCAAGCACCTTCAGCCCAGGACTATAGTCAGTCTCGTCCGCCCTCTCTCACTTTCCTTGGAGCTGTTCCACTTTGTACAAATAATTAAATAGTCATTGGGCTTGAGAGAGGGAGGTGTCTACAACACTGTTTGCAGTAAGGGAAGAACACGATCAGCCCAAACTGCTCGCAAAAAGAGCTTCTAAACTCAACAAACCCTGTCAGACATCTTAACTCTTCTGTCTCACGTCTAGACCTTGGGAAGCATAATCTTTCTTTGGAGAGGCATTGTCAGATCAGGCAGAAATAACGCTGGCTGAGTTTAAACAACAACCATATTTGATATTTTCTGCTGATTGAGCTGTCCAGTTGACTGGAAAGGGCTGACAGCAGAGAGAGCCCTGGTCTGAGCAGAGCAGCTCCCAGGCCAGCTGGCGAGGGAATGGGTCTGCGCCAGGTAATTATTGCCTAGTGCAGAGGTCGAAAGCCTCAGAGAGGCTGATGTACTAATGAAACACAAATGGGACATCTGTGTTCAGGAGTTCAGCAAAGCACAGAAAACAGAGCTTTGCCAGGAATATATGTACTACTGAAAGCAAACTCCCTTCCTTGAGCTAAGGGAAACCCACTGAAGAGTAAAGGCAGAAGAAAGCCTTCTGCATTGGACTTCTTTTTGTTCGCATGACAAAGGTTTCTAATGATTGCTCTAGATACATTACAGAGGGGAAATGGGTGCATCTGAATAGCATGATGCAAGGGCACATATAGATACTAAGGAGGGTTGAGAGACATAGTAAAAGAAAAGTTGAGGTCAATGAGGTTACTGGGAGTCTTTACTGACATGAAAAAAACAGTATAGTACTAGGTGGGTGGGTTGTTACTTCTAAATGGCTATAGTTACAGATACAAATGTTAGCATGTGAAGTCAAGGTCTCATTTTTTGTGCCTTGCATAGACATGTCATCAGAGCTGTGTTTCAAAAGTTTCTCTGTTTAACACTGGGACAAAGTGGACATATTTTATATATACATACATGTATATATATTTGAAAAAGTCTAAGAGAGCACTTTCTGCAAAATAACTACCAGAAGACCCAGGGCACTGACATTACTTAAATAACACTGTTATAGTCACATTTAAGTGGAGGCTTAGGGCACGTATCAGGTAAAAGGATTTTGAGTTAAAGCCTACACGTCAAGAACAGACTCTCAGACTGGCTAGGACCAATTTGAGCAGTTCCTTAGGGCCTTCCTATCAACTTAACTTTGCTCATGTTAGGGAACGTTAGTTACCTGTTCTGGAGGTGCAGGAATAGTTGTGTGAAGGGGGAGAAGCTGTGAAGCAGGGAGCTGAAATTCACCTTTTTGACTGGGAAACAACGTTTAATTGTGATATCCTTCAAGTCTCTGCAAGCTTCACCAAAGTGAGGAGAGGAGGAGGTGTGCTGAGGTCTGTGTAGGCATGTCCGTGTCCTTGGTGCCGTCAAAGGCATGCGAGTACCTGCCTTGCTACTCCTGGTGGTGTGCAGGCTGGGTGGGAAGCACCACGGCCCAGGGCAGGTCTGTGCTGGCCACCATCAAGCTTGAGAGACAAAAGGCCCCAGGTGCTGCTCGGCCTCACTGGGAGCTGGGCTTCAAGTGAAGGAAACCAGCTGGGCTTCAAGCATTGGTCCTCATGTGAGCAGCTGGTCAGCAGGGAGGGAAAACCAGGCTTATCCTTGCCGTTTCCCAACTTCATTCTCTTCCACTAAGTTAGCAGTGAGGAAGGAAAAAAAATAACTTAGCTGGGGTTGTGATACCTGGATCTCTCCTAGCCACAAAGAGCCTTGCTGTGTTCCCCTACCCAAAGTTATTGAGGTGCCCTCAGAGCAGCAGGACTTGGAGGTAGCTGTCCTTTTCTGCAGAGAAAAAGTAAATATTTATGATGTTTGGAGGGGGTTTAGTGTGCCCTCAGGTTGTCCCTGTGAAGGTGAGTACAGCACTTCTCTAGTATTTCATTGCAGCGTCAGTGCTGGGTGTGGGCTGACGTCTGATGCAAGATGAATCTAGGACCTTCTGGCTGGGAGGCAAGAGTGTGAATGCTGGCACAGAGGTCCTACTATGAAATGTCATGAATGAACTTTGCTCAAAAGTGGTCTCTAAAAATAAATAACAGCAAGAGTAGCATAGGGGTTTCTTTTACACCTTCCGGGTTGCTGGCTCTGAATATTTTTATTTTGCCCATAAGCTATTTGGTGACTCATTTTAGAATTAATGCTTCCAAATATGAAGAATGTATGCATATTTCCTCCATGATATAAGGATTATAATCAACAATGGCAGGGTAAAGCATTTGTAGCACATGAAATCTAAGCTGGAATTGGCTGGTGCCATGACACTGCCTCAGGCTGTGACCTGGTCACAGCCCAGCAGGAGGAGGCTCTCAGGCAAAATACACACTGGTTTTGGTGCTTAACAAGGGCATTCTTCCCATCCAAAAGCTGCTAATTCTCCCCCATCGCAGAAAGGACTCTGTGGCTGGCTTCTGTGTGAGGCACAGCCAGGGTCTTTAACACTGACATTTTATGGTATTACTTGTAAGAATGGGGGCATTTGCTGTGTCCTCCTACTAGCCATCAATTTAGGTAATTATGTTCCGCATATCTAATACTTTCTCCTGTTTTCCTAACTGCATGTAGTATTCCTTGTCTTCCATGGTACTTGGCTATATCATGTTCATTTTTTTTTGTTTGAACATTGCAGATCTTCAACGTCATTAACGACTTCATTACAGTGATAGGTGAATCACATTTATTTAACATGAAACATCAGTTTACTGAACGTGGTTTGGGATCCTCGGCTAAAGGTGCAATTTTTATGTCATCTGTTATTGTAAAAAAACCCACCAACCTACACTTGGACAATATAATGGGGCAAGTAATGCAAAGCTGAGTTCTGCCACTGCTTTTAGACCCTGCTTGGATTCCTTTCCCATGATTCTCATATTACAAGTTGTTGTCATTCAAGACTTTAGGAGATGATCACTTATGCTTAGTGATGTACTTTGATCAGCTGCTCTAGCCTGTTTCTTGCACACTGAATGCTGACTGCTATAGCGAGCTTTAGTTACTACATTTCTGTCTATTTGCAGACAGGTATGACTTGTCTTGAGAGGCAGCTTGATAGCGATGAGCCAGTGGCTACTGGATTAACTGGGACTTTACCCAAGTGAACACTGCATTAATTGCTAAATCTGAGAAAAAAGCATTTGGAGGTGAAAGTGAACTCATTTTTATTGATGAGAAGCAGTTTCTTTGTTGCTTCTGGCTCTAGAGTAAACTTGCAGGACTAAATACATAAAATATACTTGGCTATTGCTGTGATTAAATCTTAAGACACTTGTTTGAACTACCTGTGTAGAAAAGAAGTGGTGTCCTTTTGTCCTAGACTACCCTTTGTGGTAGTAGGAAAGACAAATCTGGGCTGGGGAGCCCTGAGTGATAAAGCCCCAAGTGAGAGGGAGAGCCAGGAGTGCAGCATTATGCATCAGAGCTCTGGAAGCAGCCATCAGTGGGAATAAAATCAAACTGAATTACTTTAAAACAAATTCCTCTAGAAAAGCATGAAATATATTCAGTGTAGCTGAGAAAGAAGGCCACATGGTCTTTTGTTTCACTGCTTTATTAATGGAACAAAAGGTGGGAAGCTGAAACTGATCTTGGTTCAACTTCCTTAGCATTATCTAGAAGTGCTGTCCTGTAGCACAAGGACTGATACTAATTTCGTTCATTCAGATACTGTTCCTCATGTCCTGCCTTCTCACTGATTAAGTTGGTTTCTGGTTACCCTATCTTAAACCAAATTCCAGACACAGACAGGGCAGCGTGTGCCAACACACATACAGACAGTTACTGTCTAGATATTAATTCCTCCCTGTTAAGATTTGTGGGGCTCTGGGGACACAAGTGAAAGGAGAGCAAAGTGTGCTCTGTAGTGAGGGACTGTGCTGGTCATCTGGCCAAGACAGAGACTGGTTGGTCACAGCCACACAAATTAGTAAGGTGACACTGGAAGTATGGGGTCAGCCCCAGGAAAAAGCTACAGCAAACAGATTTATGGAGCTCAGATGCACACTGCAGCCCTGCAAAAAGTGATTGCAGCTAGCACAAGGGTGTAAAAGGAGACCTGTTGCTCTGGAGATTGCTTGTGCTTTTTTCACATTGCTCCTGGCCATCAGAAATGTGGGAATTTGAAGTCTGCTACTTACTGATCATTGTGGAGTGTATTGCCCTCTTAGCCAAGGTTTATGCTGCTAACTGTTCTCTCAGCTAAATCTAAATCCAGTGTAGAGACCAGCAGGTAGAAGCTAAAATAGTCATTTTATCTGCCCTATTGGTTGCCCTTCCCTCTGTGTACTATATCTAGAATCATAACTTTCTCACGTTTTCTTTCTAATACTCTCTTTTTCTTGTACCTGAAGAGAAAAGGAAATGTCCCAGACAGCCCTTGGGAGCCACAATTATCTTAATTCAGTTAATCCAGATCTCAGTCCAAATCCTTTTGAATTATTTTTCAGAAGAAATGGTTAGCCTAAAAAATCCGGAGTACTGCACTGTATCTCCAGCCGGGTGGCTTTGTTTAATCTACTCAGTGACTCTACAACACACAAATTAGCTCATTTAATATGAGGGAACGTAGATGAAGCTAGCTGGAATCATTTGTCCTAACAGCTTTGGGGAAGATTATCAAAAGGAGCTAGAACTGGAGCCTAGAGAGAAGAGAATGAAAATCTGTCCAAGTTCTCCAGACTGTAACTGTCAGTGGAGATTACTGACAAGGGTAACCAGATAGGAGGCTTCCCTTTAGAAAAAAAGGGTTGAGAAGTGGTGTCCCTTCTTCAGACCATTCCTCCAAGTACAGTTCCTGCTGTGCCAGAAAAATGGAGATGTGTTAAAGATTAAAATCTATTGCCTGTCAAGAAAAAGATGCCCATAATGCCACTTGAAAAAGGCAGTTCGGAGGTGTGAGAGGTCAGCTTCTAGGAGGGGGTGACTTTCCACAGGCTTTCAGTCAGCAATTACACCACTGGGTGAGAAGGATTCAGTCTAAGTTTGTCCTATCCTCATTGCGCAACTGTTTAGTGTCTCTCTGTGCAGTACCACAGAAAATCCTGATCTGCATTCCTGAGAAAGGGACAGCAGCTGAGTTTTGGAAGCCACCAAAATCCACTGTTGCTTATGTCCTTGTACCATTCGCAAAATGGCTTCTGGCTTGGACTCACAGGCAGTTTGACAAAGGCTTTTCTTTGTTTTCACTGTATTGTGTGGAGGCTTCATCCACACCTCAGAGGACAACATGTAGGGGACAACTGTGTTTTAAGGTCAGCTGTAAATTTTCAGAATGGCCTTCCAGTGGGCCTCTTCCTCCATTATCTCCACATGTCTATCAGAGAAGTAATTGCCCAGCTGTCTCTGCAAAGAGGCAGATCCTTGCTGCCAGGAGATGTTTGCCCTCCTCTGGTGACCATTTAGCTTCCCAGTGTTTGCTTCTCAAAGCTGCTCCAGTCTGTCCATCTACCACCCGCTGGCTCTGCAATCTGCCTGGGGTCTGTGGAGTGTGGCCCAAGCAGCACCAAATTAAACAGCTGCATTTTCGTCATTGCTGAGGGTACGTGGGCACTCCTACCTCCCACCCTTGCCTACAGGACTGTAGCTCCCGCTCTTAGGGCAGGGGACACTTGGGCAGGGACTGGGATGTCCTCCTTGGTGGTGTGGAGCATCGCAGGCACTACACCCCTGCTGTGCCGCTGGGCAGTGGGACCGGTCAAGGTTGACACGGAGCCCTGCTAGCTGAGAAACACCTTGGTGTCCCTCTGGACGGCCACACATGGCTGGGCACAACTTCTGTTGAAAGCGATGAGTGAGGAAGGACTGGCAGTTGTGCCTCCCATTAAGGTCAGCTGCCCCAAGACACAGCAGAGGCACAGCAGAGCCCTCAGCGGGAGAGGAGAGTTCATGTTCAGTCTGTCCAACTTTTCTTGCTTGCTTTGCTTGTTTGAGGCTTTTTGTGGTGCTGTGTGGAGCACAGAGGCCTTGCCTGCTCTTCAGATAAGGTCAGACAGGAAATAGCTGTCTGAGGAGGAAGAAGTGGATTTCAGTGGTTTGGGTACAAGGCTGGAGCTCTGGTACCTGGGCTCCTGGCTTTGCTGCTGGGCGGATGAAGGACTTGGAGCAAGTCACAACAAATTTCTACTCTGCCTGGAGTACAGGGATAACAACAGTGTCATTTACAAAATCCCTCAGTCTATGGATGAGAAATGCTGTAGTCGAGTATTAATGGAGAGGTCCTTGTTTCTCTCCTGATTTGTTTCTGTTCACAAGTTTGCTGCCTGTTAGTTGTGTGGTGGGGCCTTCAGCTTTCCTTCTGGCTTACACTGAGTATTGACAGAGCAAAGGGGATACTGTTGCCCTGTGTCCAGACTCCTAAATACTGCTCTCAGCCTGTTCAGGCCCCGCATGACCTTGGGTACCTGTGGCAATAAGTGATGGACTGGAGAAAGGCCACGTTGGTATCTGAAGCATCTTTCCTCCGTAGGTGCCATCTTTCCTCCCTTCACCCTTTCTCCATGGGGCTGCCCAGGTCGCCAAGCATGCAGGGCACAACAGAATAGAAAATGGAGCAAACTCTGGCCTGGGGGGCTGGAGGGGCATCTCCCTCCTGCAGCTAGTGCAACCCAGGCCATATCCCTGTGACTCTCCTACCTGACCTCATCAGGGGTTAGGCTGCTCTCCCACTGGGCTCACCTCAGTGCTGGCAATGGACAGCCACAGGACTACTTTGGAAGTTTTCGAGACCAAATTGAAGAAAGGCCTGAGCAACCTGGTCTGGGCTCAAGGCTGACCTTGCTTTGAGCATGGGCTTGGGCCAGAGCCCTCCTGAGGTCCCTGCCAGCCTGAATTATCCTCTGATCCAAAGGCGTCAGACAAACCGGTGAGTCACTGCTTTCCTTGGCTGGAGATGATGGTGATGGCAGCTGCAAGAACCTCAGTGCATTTCCTTGGTGGCACTGTGGAAGCACCTTGCTCTCCTGGCTCTGCTCTTGCCTTTCAGAGGTTCAGGATGCAACTTGAATTTGGGGTTTCCTAAAGAACAGGACCAATGGAAGTACCAGAGATGTTAACAACCACAGGCCTGTTTCATAAATGCCTGTAGATTTAGGCATGATCGGATTATTCAAAGTGCTCCACCTGCCTTGAGTCATCAAGGGAAAGGTCTCATTTTGGCACTAAGATGGGAGGTGCTGAGTCTGATGTGGCATTGGGCATGACTCAGAGCTGTACTTCAGCCTTGGCTCAGAGCTGTGAAAATGGATATCAAAGGACACTGTCCCATCTGAGCTGTCTTTTACATGCTCATCACGCTGGCATGAATCATCACTTAACATGGAGCACAAGGCAGAGGTGGGTGATACCACGTGGATGCGGCCAGGGGCCAGGGTGAGTGCTGACAGAAATGTTGAGAGCGCTGAGGATAGAGGAAACACTGCCTAAGCCCAGTTTTGTGCTCTGAGTAGACAGTACAATACAGAAGAGGCAAAAAAATCATGCTCTAGTCTTCGAATAAATTCTATGCTTTCACTTGAAAGAAAAGCAGAAAAAACAAACAAACAAAAATCCCCAAATAGGCTTTTAATCTTCATAAGTGCAGATGATCTGTACATTCCACAAAAAAGAGATGTAGAAAACACACACACACCTTTTAACTACTGAGCAATTTAAAGACTAATAGGATTCATCCATAATTACATAGTTAAGTAAAATTTATGTATGAAGGAATTAACTGATTTCCCTGAGGGCAATATAAACCATAGAGACAGTGCTCTCATTTAAAAGTACCATCTCAATGTTAAAATACTTTGTCATTCTTCTGTAGTGATGGTTAGGTGCTGTGAGAGCCACATGGAAGTTTATTTACTGATCCGCAGACAACTGATAACAGATCTCTGCTTTGTTTGGAATAGAAAACTTGAACAGCTTGTCTGCACCTCTCCACTCGGACATTAAATCAACATGGCTCTATTAGTGGCCCTAGGATGCCAGCTGAGCCATCTCTAAGCCTGTCACCGTGATGTCTTCATCTGTAACCAGAGCAGACGTGAGCTCCTGGCAGCTTCGGGAGGTGACAACAAATCCAATTAGCTCCTCTCCATGGCGCCACAATACTACTGTGAAACGGCCTGACAGGGAGGGTGGCTGCAATACCCTGCACAGTGGGCCATATTCTTCGTATTTTAAAAAAAAAAAAAAAAAATCTACCAACACTTAATTGCTGGAGTGACTTTCCAGGCGGTTGCTGGAACCTCATGCACAATCTGGTCAGAAATGTGAGCTGTCCTAGAGGGCTGGATCGTGCACAGCTTGGGGAGGGCTTTGCGAAAGGGTAAAAAGCTCCAAGAGGATAACTCTGTGCCAGCACTGTCATCCCCCTCCCTCATAAGGAAAATTCAGTCTGGAAATCATGTAAAAGGCAGCCCCTTCCCGCTCCAGTCCCATGTTGCACAGAGACAGGGACTTTTGGTGCCTCGAGGTGGTATGTGCTCCGTACTGTCTCTTTTGGCTACGGTGTAAGCCAAAAGATGGAAGCAAACTTCTCACTCCAGACTTTGTCTGCTGGAAGGAAAGTGGGGGGCTGCTCAGTGGATGTAGGATTTGGAAGTACACAATCTAGCGAAACTCTTCTAGCGCTGAATGGGAGGGGCTGACAACACTGCTCACAAGTTGATTCTGGGCTGGCTGAACTTAGACAATTGTATTTCAATCAGCTTCCTTCCTCCCAGACTAGTTAGCTAGTGGAAAGAAATATGTCACATACTGATTAAAAGTTGCTGATATTCCATGAGGCATAACGCATTAAGTAATTTAATTCTTTTAGGCTTTATCACTAATGTGGTATTTTTGCATTTTCTCACCAATACTTGTATCTAACAGTGCAAGGTGAAGTAGGCTGGGGAAAAATAGAGACTGAATTTAGGGTCCTCTTGAATAAGAAACTAAATCTAGTTTCTTCTATTTTGTTCTCAAGGTCATAGAGGCCATCAGTGAAACCTGAGCATCCTTGCTGCTGAAATGTATTATACTTGAGATGCAAGAATACTTCCCAATGTTTGTGTTCAGGTGTTCTCCAACCCCATTCGTGTAGGCAAATTCTGGCTCTTCCAATGTTGGAAGTTTTAGGAATCATTGTAACCTTACGCTTCTCTTAGAGAAATCATTGAAGTCAGTAACTAGCTTGATTTCTCTGCTTTCAGTGCAGTGAGCCTGGAGTTACATCAGGGTAACTGTGTTACCCACAGTCTAGTGACTGTGGTCACTAGACTAAATCAGACACCTCTAACAGTATATATTCTGTTTTCCAAGTTAGAGCGGATGTGCCTTTTTGCACATTGTGAGTCTGTGTTAATGTGTAATGTTAACAGAACTGGTTTATGGGTGACTGTGAACTGCTAACTTGTTTGAATGGAGAATCTTCATTCCTCCAAGGGCACTATTTCTTAAAACCAGACAGAAGACAGCATTCATCTGGAGCCTAGATCTGCCTTGTCTGTGCAGTTACTGGTGACAAGGGTTCAATGCAGAGAAAAACAACTCAAAAAACTGCAGAAATGGAGTTGGGAGAAAGCACTATTTCCAACAACTTAAATGCATATTTTTTAACTGGTTCCCCTGATGCTCAGCTTCTATGCTTTAAAAGTGCAGTGAGATGTGGGAACATTTCAGCACTAGTCATGATTTCTGAAGATGGATTTCTCCAGGGAGAGCATATTGCAGCAGCGTTTGCCTCCCAGAGCCAAGCACACACTCCAGTCAATGGGTAGCAGTTGGCAGGCCACCTCTCCCTTGTCAAGAAGCCAGTTGTACTGTTGTCTCCTGCCACATCCCTGAGGAATACCTGTGGGCACTGGCAGCCACACAGCTGATGAGAGAAAGGGAAAAAGGTGTAACTGGGATAAAACAAAGGGTTTAATTTTTTTTTTTTTTTTTTAACAGGAGCAGCTTTTTGCAAATATACATTGTTAAATAAAACTCATTCCAGATTAATTGGGCACAATATCTAGGCATGTGGCTGGTTTACAGAGCAACCAAACACTCAGTGAGCCTTGGAACTAATGGACTGGTTTTGGAAACCAATTGAGTACTGCCAGGCCCAATTATTTTCAGCAACATCTTTCTGCTACCAAAATGTGGCACTGTGGACTTTGGCCTGCTTGGTAGGAGCTACTCTGCTAGCTCACTGATGAGCATGATCCAGACTGCAGACCTTGAAATGAGCCTGCACAACATAGAGAGAAGGATACTGTGGTCATCAGCACAAGGCTTTGTCTTAACCAGCAATTAGCAGCGGTAGCGGTTAAATCTGAGTTTTATTTTAAGCTAATTACATGTATGCTGTATGTAACAGTGCAGTAGGCAGTTAAAGGGAAGCCTTGCATTCTTCAGTATGAGAATGCAAACAGGTGATGGGAGTTAAGGTCTTAGTTACCCCAACTGCAGCTGCACATGGACTTGCATCCATACAGCAAAGAGAAAATTTGAGGGAGAAATAGTTCTAGAGATCTAGAGCAGGATGTGAGACCATAGAGCTGATTTGTTGGGGAAGGATTCCCAGCAGAGCTCACATCACAGGCTGCTTGGCTAGTCTTATTTGACCACAAACTTAACAGTCAGGCCAGCTCCACCAAGACAGCAAGCAGTGGCTAGTGCAGCTATTTGGCATTGAGTCTGACTGATGCAGTTCATGAGTTGGCTGAGAATTTGCATCATTGTGTAGCTTTAAGGCAAGAATTTGTGTGGCTTTGCTGGTGGCAACTGAGTTTTGCTTTGCCATTTTAGGGAGACTGAAGGGGTGGCTATAAAATGAAACTTGAGGACTGCTACTTCTGTATTGGGCATCACAGAAGCTGTTAATGAGCCTCATCCCCTACCCCTCTTGAAGTTACATACTCCTAATGTGCTTACAGACAACAGTACTGTGAGCATGATGACTTGCTGCACCAGCATGCAAGGAGAGCTTGCTGAGACACATTGTCAATGGGAAACAGAACATGCTTTTCTGTTGAGCTGTTAGTGTACCATCTCCTGAAGTTCAGCTTTTATGATGACTGTGAAAAAAGGCTGGGTATAAAACGCTGGGTCTCACTAAGGTGACTGGCTCCTGAAAATGGCACTAAGATTGCAGAGACTTGAAATATAGGGACAAGATGAAGTTCAGATATATTCTCTCTGGGCAATCAGAGGGAAGAAGACAAGACATTGGTAGAGTGACAGCAGAGAGGTTTAAAGAGCAGGAAAGAAGTGGAGAAGTTATTTGAGTAGGCTAGGAATGGAGGAGGCATCTTATTCGACAGCTGAAGGTGACAGAGGCACAAGAGGAAGAGGGGAAGGAGGAAGCATGAGACCATGTGCTTCTAAGGCAGGTGCATCAGGGAAGCAAAAAGGTGTTTTATTTCCTGGAGGTTTTGCACAAGCTAATAACTGGCTATATGGAGCCTTCCAACCTACTTCTCTAGCAGATCATCCCAAACTGAATGCACATACTAAAAACACTAACTTTTTGCTGTTCTCTAGTTAGCAGTAAACACTGGCTACAATTATGTTTCCTGCCAAATCTTTTAATTTGATAGAACCTCTATCAAAGCAAAACATATTCCTTCAGTTATTGGGAAGTTTGGGGCAAATTAGCTGCCTGGATTATCACAGGAGCTGACAAACAAGTCTTGAGACAGACTCTTTAAAAGGAAATTTGTATAGGAAATTATGCCCTTAAGTTGAGGACTGAAAGTCGTCTCTCCTCTGGAGGTCTCTGAGATACTGCTCTACAAAGATTTGACAGCAGAACTCTAGGTTTTTCTTGGAAAACCTTCATGTGCTCTCATCTATTCAAGACAAGATTTTCCCTGTCTTGAAGGAGTGGTTCCTAAATACAGTCATTCTCTTCTTCTTTGTGGGATGTGGCCAGCTGTGACTGGGACTTTTTTACTGAAATCACTGAGACACACACTGTGGATGATGGCGTTTGCATAGTCAAGCCTCAGTTGTAATTTCAAAGCTATTAATCAGAATAGTATGTCTGCTGAGCATTTCCAACCCATTTAAAGGTTGGAGAGGCATCTCACAAGAGCTGGCATTAGTCAAACAGCTCCCTTGGTAGACAGAGGGTCTGTTCTGGTAGCCTTAGGGAGCCTATAGTTTAAATCAAATCGATTTTGTTGACTTATTTTCATTGCATCAAGGTTTTAAATATGTCAGAGGTATCTGCCTCTATTGGAAGCAGAGTGTGGTTTACACAGTTGTGTCACCAGACCTGCATCACACTATATGATTTCCTCTCTTTAACTTGAAGAGAAGTCAACAGTTTTAGAAGCTACAGTTTTACAGTCTCTTGGGCTCTCTTGCAGCTTTGGCTCCTGGTAACACTGGAATCCAAGCTTATTAAAAAAACCTGTTCTGCAATGGGACTCTTGGAAAAGTATAGTGTTGTTATAAAGAAAATAGCTAGTAAAGATGGTGGCACAGCCAAGACAATTTCCCCTTGTTTTTTGGCCAAACCCTCTGGTACTTACATAGATGCCATCTGCCTCTTTCCCCTATGGTACTGCAACTCCTCATAGGCTTTAGGGCTCCTCTAGGCAAAGAAATATAACTGCACCAAAAATCATTATTTGAATCACAACACTAAGTTTCACTCAGGACAACAACTTCAAGAAATACTCATTTTTCCTGCTCTCTTCTACCCGGGCTTGTTTTTATCTACCTAAATGCCACCTCTCCCTGGCTTGTAATATTGCTGTGCTGAGTACTTCCATTACTCTAGTGCCCAGGAGTCCCAGTCATAGACTTAACTGTTTTAGGGGCTAATTACAACATTAAGGCTAGTTTTCCTTGGCCAGCTAGCAAACAGAACAAGGAGAATATTGTTCAGTAATCCTTTTCCTAGTGTTAGGGCTTACTCAAACTGATGTTGAAGACAAGTTCCGATTCTGAAAACCATGTGCCTGGCAGTTGATGGAGTTAGGATATTCATGCAAGATTATTTAAGGTGCATGAGTGGAACAATGGGGAGAACTTTATCTCCTCTTGAGGCCCTTGGCACTGATTTAGATGTTTTTTTCTTGCTTCCTCCCTAGCTTTGGCTCAAAAACCACTAGAAATTTCCTTTGCCCCATGGCACAGCTTCTTCAGAAGAGGGGGAAGTGCCCCTGTCTGCTGCCCAATTACTCTGCCGTGTTTCCCAAAGGAACATAGTGATGAAATATGGTGCAAATATGCCTCCAAGGGGCCTGGTGCCATGAGGCAATGCAGCTCAATGCCATGTGGTGATACCAGCTCCTGTTGCCCAAGCAAAAAGTGTCATGTTCATGTGGCAGCACTGCATGTGAGAAAACAAGTCCTGTACATTTTCCAGAGTAATGGGACCTTCTGCATCTTCTAAAATCAGGGAGTATTCACAGTGATTGCTGGGAAAGGGGTGTTTGTCTTGCTTTTACACAGTTACAGGAAGAAGCTGAGTATCAAAACCCTGTTAGTTGGGTTTAGAGAGCCTTTCTTCCCACCCTGGAGGCTTCACAGCTCCTGGCAGCTTTGGAAACAAGCTCAATCAGGATTCAGGCTCAGGCCTCTCACCTGGGGCTACGCAACATTGCATCCAGACCAATGAGCCATTTTGTAGGTGACTTCTAAACATGCAAAGAAAATTAAATGATTCCTTTGAATATCCTTAGCCAGAAGAACGACTCAGAGGGTTATTGAATTTTTTTTTTTTCTTTTTGAGTGCACAGTTCTTGTTTATTTGAATGCTGCATCAAAGCTGAGAGAAAAGGCCATTGTGCCTTTGATTGGATTGGAATTTTCTGCACCAGCATTGGCCAAAGGCAGTCCGTGCTCTCGCAGGTGACGCAATGGGGAATGGGGGAGTGGGAAAACCTGACAGACACGCAGACAGATCAAACATGACACTTCAAAGAGCAGAAAAAATGCAAGAATGAAGCAATCCAGCACTACAGTCCCTCAATGTTATGAAACAAAGCAGACAACCCTCTACACATGGCCACTTCTGCCATTCAGAGACTGAGGCTGTATACATGAGATCTTACCAAAAGCACTAGGGAGTGGTCTCTAGTGACTACATGACCAGTTATTGCACTATCCGTGCTCAGACACTCTGAGGGCCTAATTAGTGCTTTTAATATGTAAATCAGAGCCTGAACAGATTAAATCTAGGGGAAAAAAATAACCCAGCTGGTGAATATGTTGTTTTAATTATTGCTCTAAAGAAAATATGGACATGGATGAAGATGATGACAGAGAAGAACATCTAATACTGCCTTATAGAAGTTGTCCCTGTTCATAGAAAACTAGTAGGAGAAACTTGGTGCTGAGCTGGAGCAGAGGAGAAGCAGCAGAAGCACATCCAGGGCCAGCACAGCCCTGCTGGCTGTGTGCTCCATGCCAGCCTCAGATCCTCCAGTCCAGCAACAGAGTTTTCAAAATCACCTTAGTATTACTGCTAAGTATGCATATGCCCAAAGCCTCAGTCAGGAATTCATCTTGCTGGGTGTTGTTGAAACATGGACAAATACCTAATCCCTGCCCCACAGAGAGATTTGGGTGGTTAGGGGGGTGGCAGGGGGAATAATGCCACATGTTACACTGTAGAGATGAAAGTCTGTAATCTGTTCACCTCCAGATGTGCTTGAATCCTTTGTGTTACAAGGGGACAGGGCTTGGAAAGGAATAAATATTGCATTTTCCCAGGCTCGGCTTGTCCAAAGGCAGAGGAGAGAAGAAGAATTTAGCTAGGATGGGTAGGAAAGACAGATTAAGAAGAACTGAAGGAGGGAAGGGGCAGACTGAATGATTACTTGTGTTTGACATAAAAAGCTGTAAGCAGGAAAGAGGCTATTAACTTTTGTTGAGCTGTGTCCACTGATACTGGAATGAAATGCACAGCAAGCCTCGACTGCAATCCTCTCTGCCAAACGTGAGTTGAGAGGAGGAAGTTTGCTTTCCAAGAAAAACTTTTCAGAAAGGAGGGCATCTGTATGCCTCAAAGGCCTCTTGCGTTATTCAAGTCAGAGCTGCCTTCCAACCCGCCTGAAGGAACTGAGAACAACTTTCCTCTGTGTCAGTTGTTGAGGCTCTTTTGCAGCCTCTAGTGAAGTGAATATTTTTCTATGGATCAATTTTTAGCTTCTGTCAGTATTGAAACCCTGAACTTTTTTCCATAGAGCAAGGGAATAGCAGGTAATTATGTTTCCTTTGAACATACGTGCCCTTTTATCTGTGCCCTTCTGCCTACCTGTCTGCCTGTCTCCTTATTTATCTGTGTATTGTAATTAAGGATTGGGAGTTGCAGGAGAGACAAATTTCTTTTTCCATTCTTCTCCTCTCTCCCCTTTCATTTTGCTAGTGTCTAGTATAGACGCATTGCTTGGAACAGATGACTAAAAACATCTTTTGTTGTTCTCCCAATATACATATAGAGATATATGCACACATATATCTCTATATATTTAGCCATAAGATTGTACATAACTGGATCTGTTAAGTCATGTAACAGACTCCTTCAATAGAAGATTTCATCAAGTGCTCCTGATCAGCTGTAAGAATTAGGTTGACTGACGTGGGTTGCCTGAGAAGTAGATATTCCTTCATAATAATTTTTGTAATGCTGTTTTAATAGCACACACAATTTACCCTTCTTCAGTCTTTCCTCCTGTTTTTTCTATCCTCTCCTCCCTGCTGCTGCACTGTGGATGCCCTAGGAGGCAAATGTGCCTCTCCAAAAACTCTTTTCCTTTATCCCATATAACACAGTGACTGTGGGATGTGATCTTCCCAGTGTTAGCTCCTCCTTTGTAAATCAAGAACACCTTCAATGGAGCAAATCTGCATTCACATCACCATACATTAACCTGTCTGGTTAAATTCTTGAACTCCCTGGTGGGAGAGGAATTAAAAACAGGATGAGAATTTAGGAAATCTGTGTTTCCTATCCTGGCTTTGTCACTTTTCTCCTCCATGACCTTGGATAAATCCTTTGAGTCATGTCAATGCTGTGCAATGGCACATGGTGCTGATATCTCCAGGCATGCTCCTGTATCCACATTATGAAGTGCAGCACCTTGCAAAAGTCCTAGCTCTATTGGCACTGTGCCACCAAGAGCTAATTAGTTTAGGTGCTGGTGCCGTTAATGTGGAGCTTCTGATCACTGTGTGAGCAAGAGTCACAACTGGCACAGGCACCTCTACGGTATTATCGCTGCCAGTGTAAAGGTGCCATTGGTTTCTGTGTGCTTTTTGTGGCTAAAAAGCCAGTCAATTCTGTTGGTTTTAATACCTGATGCCCTAGTATACAGACACTTCAACTTCGTGTGGACTTTGGACTTCCAGTACATAAATATATATAAATAGTTTTCCTCTCCTAGGAAAAAATATGAGTGCTAGAAATTCAAATACTGTGCTTGTTTGATAGTGTTGCTCCTGGCCCTTTAGCCCTGACAAGGATCTCTTCAAGTGTGCCCAGCACTTCCTAAAAAGACCAAATACAGTATGGCTATCCTAAGGAGCTTTTGCTCTAGGTGCCATACAACTGACAACACTTAGCAACAAAACACGAGGCAAGCAAGGGACTTAAAGAAGGCTCCTTGTTTCCTCAATGAGTTTGTCACATTTTTAGGATTACTAACATTTACTTTGTCATAAATACAGGCACACTGCTGTGGGAGATGGACATCAGGAGACAGCAGACAGGATATATCAGCCTTGGAAGAGGATTTTCTTTCTGATGCAGAAAGTGTGAATGTCAAGGAATGGGCATGAATGGGAGAAGGAAAAGCAGAAGAAATTAATTTGTAGGAGATGGGCTGTATAAACATGGCAGCAGTTCTGTGTAGCTGTTACTAACAGAGTCACTGCCCAGGCAGTGAGAGCTTGCTATGTGGAGGCTCTCTGGTTCCAAGCAGTTAAAAATAAAGACTGAAATTGGTCCTAGAAAAATAGCTAGTTTGAGATGTATTTAAACAACTCTTTGGCAAGACCCTGCATGCAGGAAGCAGGGTGTCTGGCATTACCATTACTCGCCAGAGGTGAAATCATGGATGCACGACGTATCATGCTTGATAGCATGACTTGCCATCTTGCAGCAGAAATTTCTTTCAGATGCAGTCTGTGTACTTTGCAGTCCCACCAACTTCCACATTCTGCCTTTTTATACAGAGGGATGAATGCAGTGTAATTAATTGTAAGAGGAATTTAAAAGCAGTTTTTAGCAACACAGGTGGTTGTCCAAATGTCTTTGTCACTGTGCTCTGGAGCCTTGCGGCAGAGCTTCCTATTGTGGGGACCAGTCCCACATTTCTAATGAAAGCAAAACCGCTCATGTTTTCTTTCAGTGACTTTCGCAGCAAAGACAATTCTTTTGTCTGAGCTCTAGGAATTACCTGCTAAAAGCAGCTACTTCAGCTCCTATGGAAGACTGGAGGTCTTCCTGTTCCTACAAATGCAAGGCTTCTACTTTGGGTGTTCAGTAATGGTTAAACAAAAAAACAAAACAAAACAAACCCTGCAAACCCAAAAACCTCACTGCTGTGGACCTAGTAAGATGCATGCTCAAGTCATGATAAGGGCTGTGTGTGTCCTTCTCTTAATTTAAAACTTGGATAATAGCAAGCAATTTTGTTGTTGCCTTGCCTGGAAAACTGCCAAAATGGACCTTGCCGTTGCCATGTTTGGGTGACCCTTGAGTTAGCATTTACTCTCCCACATATCAATATTCTGATACTCCCAGTTCACTTGAAGTCCCCTCCTATGCTGTGTAGACTCTTATTTGTCTTGAGCTGAATGTTACCAAGGGAACTCAATGCCCATCCGTGCAGTCCAGGAGTACAGTGTTATCACCAAAGCCAGTGCTTTCTTCAAGGAGACCTAGAAATACTGGGGGAAATGGCTCCTTGCCTTGGGCTGAACTTGTTGGGACTTTGGAGCGAGAGCTGCCACGTCATGAGGCTAAGATGTAACTTTTGGGAAATCCCTGGATATAACTACTCTGGCCAAAGCTATAGCCTTGTAAATCCCATCTCTTCAGTGTTGCTATTAGTATACTGATTGATTACCTCCACATGAGCCTACTTTGAACTTTGGATAGTGTGCTCCTTCCAGCAAAATCAACATCTCTATTTGATCATGCTGTTTTTCTTGCTAGGTCTTGCAGACTAGGACAGTGCCTATTTTTTTTAACCATTAAGCAAGACAGAGATTCCCCATCAGCTTGCTATTTTGTGTCTTCCTGCAACAACAGACCAGACCAGAATGCTGCAGATGCATCCATTGCGGCTGATTTTTGTCAGGTTTCTCATGGACTATGTCCAAGTAGGGAATTAATGGCCAATTCTGCAGGAGATTGTCCTGAGATTCACAACACCATGAAACAAATCTCAATTGTTTTTGTCAAATTTTTATATTCTTGTAATTAATAAACAGATACAAGCTGCTGAAGAAGCCAGTCCTCTATCATTTACCTGTAGCTAAAAATAATTGCTAGAAATGATATTTTGCTGATATTTCAAATCCAGAAATGCAACCGAATTAATTTGCTCTAGACATTTTCCATTTTAGTGTCTGTATACACATATATAAAATATAACCACATCCATATTTATAAGTATGAAAATGAATATATTTTGTACCTAGAAATATTCCTGTGTACCTCTTGACTTGTCATTGGGAAATACACACAGGACTCAACAGTAAGTAATAAAAGCAGCAGAGGTGATATCCTAGGGTTTGCTATCCCCACAGATTCGTTATGTGGTGGAGGAGAGCCCTGACAGGGTGAATGTCCTTGAGTATTGCAGCTCAGTGTTTTGGCTGTGCTAAGGGGCAGTCCTTCTCCATGTCCTGAACAAATTCCTGCCTGAGCACATGAGGATGCTGTTCCTGTCCTATGTGACAACGGTGACCCATGCCTATAAACAGATTTAGAGTTCAGTCTGATAAGCTGTTCAACTCTCAGGATCTGATTGCATAAAAATAATTAAGCACATGCTTAACTTTCAGCACATAAGCCTTATTGTCTCAAAGCCACATTGCCCAGTGTCTGACCAAGCGGTCTGGGCAAGCTTGGCCACTCAGCATTTTACGGTGTCCCTCCTTTTCTCCTTTAGGAGAAAGTTACACCTCTCTGCTTGCCTGCTAGAATTATGACCCAAATCATTAAAAGTGTAGTCTGTTGAAAGCTAGGGACATTTTGGCAAATAATGCTACCATAGAAAAATTGTGTCTGAGCTCTTGCCTTCTTCCTTAAAATATTTTCAGTACAAAGCTAGTAAGTTCTTTATATATAAACATAATTTTAATCAATGAGCAAATGCATTCAACTGTCTGGGGCAATGTGATGTGTATCTACATGTTTGGATAAATCTATGCACACACACACTCACTGATAAAATGTGTCTTTTCTCTTACACTGAAGGATGTATAATACTTCCTGGGAATTGTATTTTTTCCCCTGTATTACAAAACTATAGAAAGCATTACTGTATCTCTAACTGAGAACTATTTCAGGCTCTAGCATAGCCAAGTGTCTGCAGGCAGAGATAAGCTATGATTTCCCATTTTCCTCTACAAAATTAGTGATCTAAATGCACAATAAAACCATCACCTTGTGTCAGCAGTGGGGATAGTGGAAAGCATTAAGTTAAAAAAATAATAATATAACAAGTATTAATGGGAAAAAAATTGAATAATGTGTGTGGGGTGGGTTCTCCACAGTTTGGTGTTTTTTTTTTTTAACTTGAAAATAGTTTTGAGAGAAAGATAAATTTCTGAAATTAAATGGAAGGATTTGCAGAAAATTAATTCAGTGAAAAGAGGCAAGGCCAGTAGCCAGCAACAATTTGAAGTTGATATTTGCAACAAAACTGGGGGGGGGAGGGGGGAGGAGGGAAGTAGTTTAGGGGAATGTCTCTGGTCCTTTTCATTTGATATTTTTAGATCACACTTTACTGTCTGGAAAAAATGCCCTTTGTAATACGACTCTTTCACAGGTCACAATTTACAGGGGTTCTCTTGAAGCTATTTTTCTGTTAAAGTGATTTTAAGGCAAAAGCATACCCAGTTAAATAGTTATCATTTTTTGCAAATTTTAATACCTGTTTTTTTAAAGCCCAGAATACAACTGATTTTCTCTCCCGCTGGTGAGTTTTGCAGAATAATTAGGGGAAAAAACCCCCTTCCACCAACACAGAACATTGGCTCTTAGGAGGTAAACATGGGGCTCCCCCCGCTTCTTCTGAGCTTTTTAGAGGCTCAATATGCTCCTAACTTTGCACAAAGCCCGGCCTGAGGAACAAAGCCTGTGGACCACCACCGGGAAGTGGTATTAGCCCTTTCCGCAGCCTTCCCACTGTGGATGCATGCTCAATTCCCAGATAAATGTACCTTTTAAACTATATTAATGTAAAAGTTTTATTTGAAAGATGCCAGCTGTGGTCCTAGCCCAGGTTTATTCATGTGGGACATTTACTGGGTCAACTTAATACTTGACTACTGCTTATTATCCCATCAGTCTTTAGGGACAACCCATGATCTAATTGCCTGGCATTTATGTTGCCCTGGCAACTATAAATACAGAGTAATAATCCTTAAAGGGGCAGTGTAGAATTTCATGCCCCTGCAGTGAAGTACACTTCATTTCCCAGAGCACCCTGTGTTTTTTAATTCAGTGAATAAAAATGTGTAATGAATAATTAATTGTGTGCTTGGAGGCACAATAGCAGCCTACTTTTGAATATTCATCAGTGACATTATTAATTCACTAGAAATCCCAAGGAGCAGTGGGATAGGCTTTTAGCCTAGCTGGAGGACTTACAGATAATACTCTGCAACACGAACAAACTTTTTCAAGCAGACTTTTCTTTTGCAGAGTTTTTTAAATTTAATTTACATCTTAATAAAATAATAATAAAAAAAGTTCTGCACTGGATATAGCCAAGCAGCAGTGAGCAACAGCTGACCGCAGTAAGAAGTCCAGCAGGCTGGAGCCTATTCCTCCCTGACCCACTGCCATGCCTGACCTCTGCTTTAGGACCTAGCGTGCACCATGGCAGAGAACATAAACCTTAGGAGCTCTTTGAGTAAGACTATAAGGAAAAAGCAGATGGCCAGTCATAATGTCTAGTAATGTGTCAGGTTCTCTGATGAAAAACCATCTTATTTGCCTGTCAAAAAAGTAAACATCAAAAAACCTGCCTACGGTAAATAACTTGTTGTCAGGCTACAAAGAGGATTATTCTACTGTTGAATAAACCTGCAAGTCTTCTCCAGAGATAGGAGTGTGACTTTCCACGTCATCACATTAGTTTAATGATGCCATTCCATTTAAAGCACAGGATTTATGCCAGGTGAAAGCTGATGAAGTGCAGAGACAAACCCCATCAGTTTCTTGGCAGAGAAGAAATGGAATGATTAGAAAGAAATCTAAGGTCTTTTTGTGAACTTTTCCTTCTTTCCCCATCTGATTAGCAATGCCAACGCAGTTGCAATGTAGTCTCTTTTCACCACTGATACCTAAGGCCAGATTCTGTGCTGACACACTTTCTTTGACTTGAGAGAGAATTTGATCTTCAGCGCTTTGGGCCAAACCTTGCACAGCCCTCTTCTTACAAATAGCCCACCTTAGGGTCTTGTTGGGAATTTTTCTTCTGAGGAATTTTTAGATGAGAATGTTGTTTCTGCAAAGATCAAAATTCATGGTTACAGTCACCTAAAGTCCTATAAGGCAGTGCACTATCAGAAGAAAATGTAGTTTGATACTTGAGCCAGTCCAGCAAACCTAGAATATCTGTAAAAATCTTTCTTTTCCTCTAGGGTTTGTTACTCAACTATAATTCCTATCAGAATATTTGCAGGCCCAGCTCTTTGTTTGCAAGGGAATAAATCTTTTAAATCCTTCAAAAGGCAATTGGACTGCTAAATCACAGACACATTTTTAAAAATGAGACCTGTAATCCACTGAGGTTCTTAATGGGAAGAAATCATTATGCCTAATTAAATTGAAAGTAGCTCCATTTGTGTAAAGCTGGCAAAATGGAGCTTACTTGGAGCATATGCTTGTAATAAGTTATATTTAAACTACCTGTGGTGGAATAGGGTCTTCTTCATATAGGACTGAAACCTAACACTTGATTCTTTTCAGAGTCTCATTCTCCCTTTTCCTTCCTTTGTCTTTGACCTTCTCCTGGCATGTGATGAGCTGCACCTGCTCTGCCACCCTGATGTTCAGTGGCTCCCTCATCTTTCTGTCTTTTATTCCAACAGAGACCTCCAGCAACCAGAACAGCGCACCCAGGTTTGATCAATCTTGATTCTCTGCTGCAGAACTTCTTAACCACATAGTGATGGAAAACAGCAATTACGTACATTGGCTAATGCAACGTAAAGCTGACCAGCAAATTTAGCTGCTTGCTTTCCTGTAAGAAAAAAAGATCTTTTTTTTGAAAGCAGAAACCCTATTTAGCAACACTTTTAGATATCTGAAATATTTGGGTTTATTTCCTGTACAGTCATGGTGTGTACACCTTTAACAACAGAACTGATACCTTCCAGCTTGGTCACAGGTTAAACAACAGTCATTTTGCTCAGCAATTCAAACTTTCATTACAATTTGTAATGCAGTAGAGCACTTGGACTATGTAGTCATTTATTGCAGTGATTTGCATTAAAGAGGGTGTCATTGTATTACCTCTTAGCTTTGGTTGAGATTAGAAGTAATATCTACATTTATCTTTCACTCCTAGGAGTATAAAATTGTGCTAATAATAACAACAATAAAGCTAGTTCCTAAAAGCAAGTGAACTCTACACAGCTTTTTCCCTCTTTTTTTTTTTTTTTTCATCTGCTCGAGTGGGGGAGTAGAAGAATCATGAATAATAAATATGGAGATAAGAGAACTGAAACTGGGAAATCAATTTACTGCAAAATATTTGCATATTTTATTAAAAGAAACTGTGCATAAACCCCACAACAGGGTGGAATGATTTATATTTTGATTTGATTTGTATACATTATACCTCTGGGAGAACTGATGCAACTTAGTCATCCCTGCAGGACTCTTTTTGGGTAGGGTTTTGTTGTTGTTGCTGTTGTTGTTTTGTTACATATATCTTAGACAAGGGAGCAGTAGGTCCCCAATGGAAATTTTAAGTCAGTTTGATGCTACGTGATATTTTTGGAATCTCACACAGTCAAGTGTCCAGGACTGTTCTCAGCAAATACCCAAGTCCCCTGGGGGTCTGTCTGTATCCAGACTAAGCTCAGGGTTTCTTCAAGACTGCGGGTCAGGTCAGAAGGCTGTCAGCTCTAGCTTTGTAAGAAAGCTACCTCAATCAACGCGGGCAGTACTTACAGTCTGTTCTTAGAAATGCGTATCATTAACATACAGGAGAGTGTTTATACTCTCCTCTATGTATAAGCAAATATATCTCCCGTATATATTAGCAAAATCCTGTCTAATTTCACAACATCTAACTGCTGAACACATATTCAAGGTGTCCTGTTAAGAGCATGTTGAGTGCAAAAGCAAGTTACGGGCATCGGAACAGTTATGCAGCTCAAGGTGTTGTGACTTCTGCTGCACAGGCGGTCAGGTGTCTTATCAATGACTTCTGGCCTTAAAATTGGCAAGCTCACCAGTCATGAACAATTACACTGTTTTTTACAACAATATAACTTTTAAAACTTTTGTTGGAGTTCACGAAAGGGAGTTGTGAAAATTAGGCTTGCTTTTCTAGCAAGAAAATATTGCCCAAATTCTTTTACACGTTGGGTGCATGATTCAGACATAATAGTGCCCACCTGGTTGTTTGGATCTCTGGCTATTAAACTTTTGGGATTAGACAGCACAAAATTTTTCCACTAAGCATGGAAAACCTATGTTAAAGCTGCCTTTCCAACAATAATGTTGTCACTGCAACATACTTTCAGGGGTTGAAATTTGACCTGAGGGGTAACGAAGAACAGGGAAGGCTGCTGTTCCATGCCATTTCCTGCCCAGGGAAAACACCTGTACCATTTCTTAGAAATGCCACATCCTGGCATATACTGATACATTTTATGTGGACATTTTAGCATTTAATGAAGGAGACAGAAAGGTCTCACCGTGTTGAACTTTTGCCAAAAGAGCAAAGTTTTCCACTAGGTAATTTTTATATATAGTATATATACCTATATATACGTGTGTGTACATATATATATGTTTTTCAAGCATGTCTTAGATTTAGAAATTTCAAAAATTAGCTTAAACACACACAGCCAAATTTCATTCATGCCCGTGAAGTCAGGGAGTTCATATCAGGAAATCAGTGGTAATATTTCAAGAGCAGCTTGAGGTCTTCTCATGTTTCAGTACTGGCAGTGACAATATTTCTAGCAGCTTTCAGGGGGTCAGAATTGAGACTAGTGAGAACATGAAAATAATTCCTAGCTAATTTTTACTCTTTATTGGTCAGGCTTTGCTTTTTATGAGACTGCCTAAAGTTTGTATACATGCTCTTAGAAGTTTCTTAACTGCATATCAGATGTTTCACTCTTGGAGATCAGAGTAGCTCTGTGTGCGTATGGTATCAGTGAAAATTGATGTGTTCTTTGTCAAATATGAAAAAATGTCAGACATCTCATGTGTGCATGAGCAGTGAAATCCAGAAAAGCTCCATGATTAATCCTTGCCATATATCCAGTTTGTTCAGCTTACTTCAGTTGGCTCCTGAATGTAATTTTTATCATCTGAAAGCTGTCTGTGAAGTACCTCTGCAAACAGGCACCGATGATTTGGTAAGGGGCATTTCATAAGTGCATAATATAATCATCACCATCACTGTATATCTGAAAAATAAAATATATGTATGTATGTTTGATAAACCATGTAATTCATCATTTTCCTTAACCCTGATGCATTCTATAGAACACCTTGTTTCCGTGGGACCTTTAAAGGTTAATATAGTCCTCTCCCCTGCATTGTGATAGGATTAATTTAATGATTTACTAACCTATTAATCCAAATAACTGTTCCAATCTACAGTCATCTCTGTACATACAGATCTTGCTATCTTTACCCGCTTCATCTTCTTTCCATGTATAAATTACAGGGAAGTATCTAAGACCCTGGGCAGTAGCAGGGGGCTGCTGTAATGAGATCAGCTCACCTAATCTGAGAATTGAGTGTGTGAGACTCCCTCATGGCACCACAGAGTAACCCAGACCAGCAAGGGGAACCAATACACACATGGGAGTAGAAAGCATCTGTCCTTTGGTGGGACAAGTACCCTGGTATGTCCTATTGGGATATATATGGGGCTGGACTGAGACTGTTGGGTGAGGGAGCAACGGACTAGGACAGAGAAGTATTAACAATAACCAAGCTTGGGACAAAAGTTTCATCTGTGTTTTATTGTTTTCAGAGTTGCCAGTGAGCCATGACACAAAGGGATTTGTGCAGGGGATGATTATGCTGTGTTCAAAGCAAGGTATCATTTGCTTGTAGTTCTTATTTTTTGTGGTGACTTCATGGATTAACGGTCTTTTTACTACTTCTTCCCATGTCTAGAAACTGCTCTTCCATCTCCTTTCCACTCTCTAAGCAAGGTCAATTTCCTTACCTTTTCATCATGAAAGCTGATTGCCAAATCTTGTGCAAATTTTCATTTTTGTTTTCTCTATGCTTTCCTCAATTTGTTTCAGTTTTTTAAAAGGCAGGATGTAGTCCTGTTCTGATAAGTCAAGACAGTATTTTTACTTAGTTTCCTTTTGTCTCCTAAGGTATATGCACCTTGAATACTGTGTTCAGTTTTGGGCCCCTCAATACAAGAAAGACATTGAGGTGCTGGAGTGCATCCAAAGGAGGGCAACGAAGCTGGTGAAGGGTCTGGAGCACAGGCCTTATGAGGAGCAGCTGAGGGAACTGGGGTGGTTTAGCCTGGAGAAGAGGAGGCTCAGGAGAGACCTTATCACTCTCTACAACTACCTGAAAGGAGGTTGTAGTGAGGTGGGTGTTGGTCTCTTCTGCCAAGTAACAAGTGATAGGACGAGAGGAAATGTCCTCAAGTTGCGCCAGGGGAGGTTTAGATTGGATATTAGGAAAAATTTCTTCACTTAAAGGGTTGTCAAGCATTGGAAGAGGCTGCCCAAGGAAGCGGTTGAGTCCCCATCCCTGGAGGTATTTAAAAGATGTGTAGATGTGGTACTTAAAGACATCGTTTAGTGGTGGACTTGGCAGTGTTAGGTTAATGGTTGGACTCGATGATCTTAAATGTCTTTCCCAACCTAAAAAATTATATGATTCTACGACATTTAACTTAAATCTGGAAAAAAGAGGAAGCCCAGAAAATTCACACAATTTCCTTGTATGGCTTTGTAGCTTTACAAACCTCTGTCTGGCCAACTTTATGGCCAACGTTAAGTGTTGAAACTTACCAGTTGCCAGTCATCTCAGGTGACTCTTTATAAATTTGAAAATTTCCCTCTAAACTCAAGAAGCCTAGAAACTTCTGGTTTACAAACGTCAAGCAGCTCAGACAGCAGCAGAAGTTGAATGGTGCTGTCCTGGCCCCGTGTCTTCAACTTGGGTTGTCCCAAGCTAACGAGATACACGCTTTGATTGAAGCTTCTCCACCAATGACATCTGAAATGTCTCTAACTGATTTGGATTTGCTCATGTCTAATGATGCCGGTGAGATCAGTTTTCATCCTTTTCCATAGTAGGGCACTAACTGGAGTTTCGCTCTTCCATTTGATCAACTATTTCCAGAAATCTCATTGAAAGTTAGAATATTTGATAGGATCTCTTAGGTAATTTTGCTTGAAACTGGCCACTGAGTTCCAACATTACAATGAGAAATGAGCACATACACACAAATTTGGAGAACACCATATCTCTAATTTCCTTGGCAAATCAGACTAAGATAAAACTTGCAACACCATGCTCCCCAGAGCTGCAGCTAGTCTGGGGTTTAATAACAGAACTTAGTGCATCAACAAGATCATGAAATAAATGTAGTCTTATCAGGGCCTGCCTGAGATTTCTAGTACTTCCTACTCAAGGTCATCAGAGGCAGTCATATGATTTCCTTGAATTACATTAGTATTTCTAAATCTATTCTTAAAGCAAACAACAGTGAAAGTCAGTAGGAATTAAAAATAAAGTACTGAACATTTTCTCTTTTGGGTTGATTCATTTAAATGCATGTGAGGGTGGGAAGGCAAAATTCCTTAATCCTGTTACTTCTGCTTTCAATGTAATATAGGAGAGGGAGCAGCACAGATGACAATTCATAACCTTAAATGAAGTAGGATCCATGTCTACCTATAGATGGGCTTTGCCTTACATTACCAGCTGTATGGATGCAAAAAAAATGTGTTTCAGAAAATACTCTTTTGCTAAGTCAGCATGTTCAAGGGAAAAATATGCTGTTCCTCTCAGCTAATGCTCAGGTGAACTTACTAGTCTGGACACTGTGTCATACACACTACATGGTCAACGTGGACTTTGGCTTATATTTGACAGCTTGGATTGGGTAGGATGAAATCTAGTCTGTCTACATGCCTCTATCTGAACCAGAGAATCCTCTTTTTGAACAAACTCAGATGTGTGAACCAAAATTTAATGGAAAGACAGCTTTTTCTGCAGGCAGAACACAAAATTAATTTTTACTTTCAGTTTACACACAGCCCACATCAACAGGGACTGTATATGAGCAGGAGGAAGATGATTCTTTACCCCTAAGACTGTTTTGAACATCCAGATGAAGTCTACTTCAAACTTGTCACAACATTCACTTCAAATGGCTTTTAAAGACAGACATCAGGTCAGTGAAACTCATGACAAAATACAAATCCTGGGGTGGACAGGGATGGACTCCTGCTATGTTTCTGCACGGTGAGGTTCAGATACTAATGGGTCAGTTGGGTTTAAATTTTCTTCCTATTAGGACAAAAGTTTCATGGGACCATGGATATTTGGGGCATTCTTACAGACTTAACGTGGAAATGGTTAACATGGGAATCCTTGTTACCCACAGACATTTAATGCAAGATTGCTTTTCCTTTGTGCCTATGCAGCTACTCTCTCCTGCACAGAGTGTCAGGCCCTACTCTGCTGGTTAAAGAACATTTTGCTACCACTGCTATTTGCTCCTTTCAGCAGCTATTGTGGCCTGAACTCTCAGCTCCTTTCACAGAGAAGTTGTGATGCCAGAGTACATGGTTCCCAGGGTGGCATGGATGAGAGCAGCAGGCTTCTTTCTTATGGCCTGGGTTGGCTAATGTGCCCTTATTCCAGTAACACTTATTTTTGATGCATCCAGCACAATGCAGAAAATGAAGAACTTGAGAAATGATAGTGAAATGGAGAGAAATGAGAGTCAGGAAAACTATTGTGAAAAATCAGGATAACTCTGTTGCCAGAAAAGGTTTGAAACCAATAGCTGTACCCATTAGCTGCTTAATCTGCCCCAAAGACCAACAGTTTTGGGTATAAGGGGTCTGAGTTTCAACTTTAAGAATGAAGTTAGGGCATTGGTGACAGCAGCTTGGAAATATTCTAACATTTAGAATTTGTTCTTGAAGTCACAGTAACAAGTTCCATATTTTTACTTCTGATTCGATGCCTTGCAGCAGCACATCCATTTTCTGCTATTAATGAGTTGATGGCTTGAAAACTTACTCTCAGTTGCAGTGCAGCCTTTGATTTCACAAAACTCCTCCAAATGCCTCCAGCTAATTGTGTTTTCAATAATAAATTGTTGAAGAAATCCTTGCTTAGCTGAATTTACTTCAATTTTATTTAATTAATGTGTTTAAAAACACTATCCTGAGCAGCTTGGACTACTGGATTGCTTGTGTTATTGCAGGACACTACAGAGAGGACTGACCCAGAATTTACAGCCTTCTTTCACACCATCTATCACATTGCAATGCCATCATTTAAAATAATGGCATCTTCTCGCCTTCATACAAAATGATTCTTGCAGCTGTGAAGACTCTGACTAATAGGGACTTTTTTATCATATAAAAAGCAGAACTGAACATTGGTGGCATGTTTGCAAGCTTGACTGATTTACAGAGGCCAGCCTCTATTACAGGCAGATTACAAAGCTCCATAGCTGGCTCTTCCTTTTTCAGCCACAGGAATCTTTAAGGTGATTTGTACCTGTATTACCTATTCACTGTATTCACATTTTTTGCTTTGTCTCATGTTTAGACTCCTGGAATTTACCCATTCTTGCTTTTGTTATTGGAAAACCTGATGCCATCATAGCCATTCTCTTCTGCCTTACTCAACCTATTTAGCCAGCCCTTCCACACCAAGTAATTCTGGTAAGATCTAAAATAGCTGTTCAGTTTTTATGATCAATCGTCTGTAATCCTCTACTAGAGCTGCAAGGCACAGAGATGTCATAACATGGAATTCACAGATTAGCTTTATCTGATAATGTATGTGATCTGCTGGACAATGTGGCATCACACTTTAGAGACATGAAATTTGCTTGCTAGGAGTAAAAAAGCCTTTGGTCCGGGGCATGGAGCTGTTATTTATAGCCTAATTTTAAGCAGGGAAGCACTGTTGTCAGTTTTCTGAATTACCAAGAATTGCAGAAATCTTAGCAAAACAGTCTTTCTAAGACAAGCCAGATGTTTGATATTAAACAAACATCTGTTTTGAGTAGAAGATATTTCAATCCCCTCTGCACCTCCTCTTTAACATACCAGAGAACGGCTGGAAAGAACTGTCACAGCTACAGTTTTATTTAGTTCTCTGAACACTGCTGTCCATAGTGTCAAAAACGCACCAAAAAATAACCCTTGGAAAGGTTAATAGTGGCCTTTCCAGTGTCATATTCTACACTTTATGTGTTGTGGTAATTATTATCATTATAGCTGTAAGGATGTCTAGTTATCTTTCTTAATCACATACTATAAAAAGTGCTTCTGAACACATATCTATTATTTAATCAAAATTTCACAGTTATTGGCATTTATGCTCTGGAAGGGCTGTGTTTATTTTCTGTTTGCAAAGGGGAACAGTGCCTCCCAGAAGAAAGGGAGACCTCCATCCATGCCCACTTTAATCACTGTCATATCATGTGACAATCTGTACTATTAATATCAGAGACTGCTAATACATGTTATTATGTCCTGTTGCCTTGTACTTTTTGCACCCTAGGAAAGCACTTTCATTAACGGACTAAAAAAGATAGTGTGAGAACTGAACTGTCTTCCTATGGCAGAGCCAAATACAAGAGCTTTCCTGCCTGGAACAGCTTGAGACGGTTTCAGGAATGCCTTCACCTAACAGGGTCAGTCCTACACCTCAGATGGCATCTATTCTCCCACCACTGCATTTTTTCTCTGGCCCTCTGCAATAGAGTGCTGAACCAGCTCTCCAGTTCCTGTGTCAGGGCCCAACACCAAGTCTGTTCAGAGGACTCAGTTGCTACTGGTATCTCTATACTTCTCTGTTTGGTCACCTCCAATGATTGCTTCTTGCAAGACCATCCACACTGCCAGTTTGGCATTGGCAAAAAAGGTCTGGGAGGCCATCATTCTCCTACATCATTCATATTACCCCAAATGTCATCTCAGATTTCAGAAGAACATTGTGCCTGCTGTGCCACAGCATTGATGGGGCACAGCTTCACATGATGTTCCCCTACAAGAGCTTCCTGGTTTTCAGCCTAATTGCATGGGTCACCATTCAACTACTTGCTCTCACTTGTCACTCTCCATGATCTTGGCACTCATGTCAGCCATGGTAGATGTGTGTGCATGAGCCTTCTGTCTTCTGCAATGTCTCTGTTCCTTGAGATGTGTGGATACCCTCCTCCCACTCAGTGACACTGGCATCCATGGGTCAGACAAACTACGCATATCATTGCCAGTAGTGCTTGCCTCCTGCTGATATCCTGTATCCAGCATTATCTCAGTAACCATAGTGCCCACAAGGAGTTAGCTGCATTCTCAGCTCCCTCATGGTGTCCTTTGAATGCTCTCAGTTGGTTCAAGGACTTTTCATGATACCTAGAAGATCAGCTTGACACCATTGTAGAAAATGTCATGATAGTCATTATATGGTGCTGAGAAGCAGAGAGTCCTTCCAGCTGAAGTGCCTTCAGCCTGTCTGGACATGGTTCCTGTAATGGAAACGGTGCAAGTGATATCACTGTGCATGAACCTGAACTCAAGGATCAATGTGTCCTTGAGTTACACGCCCACAGACCTGGGGTCATAGTCCATGAGGTTAGCTCTCATTATGCTAGGTGCCGTACAAATACCAAAGAAAGATTGCTTCAGTCTGAACAGCAAGTAGGAAACATGTAGAAAGAGTGCTGGAAGGGATGCAGTAATACAAAGAGACTGTTCTTACGTGTCTTAGAGCTCCTATGAATATTCCCTGACACACATGTTGTAATGCATCCTCCCCCTCAAAAAAAAAAAAAAAAAAAAAGAAAACCCAATTCCACAACCCACTACTTTGTTGCTGCTTTTCTGTTGTCAAATGCAAACAGTAAGAGAGAGGTTGCTGTCAAGGAGTGAACCCTGAAGTCTAGTCCACACTTCCTCAAAGAACCACTGCCTTACAACAAAACTGAAAAAAGAGAAAACACTGATGTGTAGGCCATCCACTGTTATTTGCATGTCCTCATACGAGACCCAGGCTTGACATACATCAAAAAGACCTTGCTTACCAAGCTCATTGGGAAACCTCCTGCCTATTCATATGAAAATGTATCTAGGAATCCTAGGATACTTCCTTGGGCTAGTTGCTCAAAGAGACCAGATAGGACATATTCTTCCCTGGCCTCCATGGCAATTTTGACACAAAAGCCAGGCTGTTAAATGCATCGATCCACAGGACCCAGGTTGAAAGATCTGCTTTGTCAGGGGTCCACAAGGTGGTATAAACCATGTGCCTGTCCAGTGGTCTCAACGTGTCCAGCTGAAGGACCACTTCCACAGTTCTTTGGATATGGGTGTTGTGAACCATGTCTTAGGATAGTGCTGGCATGTCAGTCATGCTATCCATTTCCTGGACATGAGAGGCTTGGAGATCTCACAGAGAGATACCGTGTATAGCCTAGGGTGTTGCTGGACTGGGACATGAGACATGCTGATGTGGCCATTCTTCATAGCCACTTTACTGCCAGAGACTGGTAGAGTTTTGAAGCAGAATCTGAGGAAAAACACATCTTCATTCTGTATATTACATCTCCATGGTAAACTTTAACCATAATTAACAACAAGCGATAGGATTGCTTTATTCTTTAGCCTTTAATCTGAACAATTTAATCTAAATCCTCAATTATTAAAGTGAACTTGTACATTTGTGCCTATGGTAGAATATGTTGACTTAGTCACAATACATGTTTGTTTGGTAGGAATAGCATAAAATTCCTGATTTTCTGATTCAGTTGTGTATAGTTTATTTACAAACACCCCAAAGTCAAGAATTACTTCTGACTGCGGAAGAATTTTTTCATCTATTAGGACTCATAGAAATGCACATGCTTGTGAGCCAATTTAGCGTGTTTAAAAAAAAACAACAGCAAAGAAATATACTTTCTAATGCAAAATTCAATAGCGGTGTATGTGACACATCAGTGCTACTATCAATCCCGTTTTCCTTAATATATCTCACCATGTGATTATTCTTAATTTGAAAATAGCCATCCAGTACATTTTTCTATAATGAAAATGCACTTGCATCTAGTAGATATGCTAATAAATTTAACACAGAGGTGCAGCCATTGATTATTCAACAACAAGATGAGCATATCTGCTGTAAAATATATTTTTAAAGGTAATCTCTAATAGCCATTTCATAGCAGCTAGGCTTTGCACTAATATGCTTGTCTAATGTCCCATTTAGATTCTTATATCCCAAATTAGTGATAAATCATGGGTGAAAATTTGTATTTTATATTCCTAAAGCATCAAAATAAAGTGTGACTTCAGCTGTGTAGGACTAGAAATGACTAGTGCTCGTTACAGGAAACACTTGTGCAGACATCTCAGGAGAGGGTCTGTTGCTGTAAACCTTTAGCAGAAGTGTCCAGTTTTTATGGGAACAGGGAAAAGAATGTGAGCACTGTTTAACTCAAGCCAAGACCAAAGAATGCTTAACACTAGTCCTAGATTAATAGGCTAGAGCCAGCTCTGAGCAAGGCTGGAATAGTGGTGAAACCTTCCTGAAGACACACAGACACAGATGCATTTAGGGAGCCCTGCCTCTACTGTGAGCTGGGAACATGGCATGGGAGTCTGACATCTGCACCTAAACCAGCTGTTCACAACACAGGGCACTCCATTCTCTGATACAGAAGGTAAGGCTGCATCAGGAAACTTTATGGAAGACATTTTATTGATATCTTTTGAGTACTAGATATTTCATTATAGCCAGTGCACTGGTGGAGCCTGGGATTTTTAACCTGTTGATGGTGCTGTCCCTTCCTTGTCGTATGGAAAGTTTTAGAGGTAGGTTGGGTGAGAGGTTCCTACTCACCAGGAGGCACTATAGCCAGATATTTGGAACATGGATAGAAAGAAAGATGCAGAAACACAAAAAAAGAAGAAAGGAAGAATGAAAGTAGGTTCTGCATGACATGCGCTGGAAAACTGAGACCTGTTCATACTTCA
Organism: Pelecanus crispus; assembly: GCF_030463565.1. Lineage (NCBI taxonomy): Eukaryota > Metazoa > Chordata > Aves > Pelecaniformes > Pelecanidae > Pelecanus > Pelecanus crispus. Next base: position 58,264,517 of record NC_134648.1, read on the forward strand.
TTCAGAAATTGTGTCTGGAACTTGAATTTTCCTTCATGTGTTTATAGCATTCAAATATAATTGCATTCGTGTTTGTAAAATAACTGAAGAATGAAAACATGGAACTTGCCTGCCGCACTTGAATTCCTTCAGAGGTTTCCAGAGTACTTTCCTGGACAAATACTCAAGTTCCAGCACCTTTCCCAAAGCCAGTCTGTTAGCAACAGCTTCTGAGTTTTGAGGTAAAAAGCCAGAGGGACTGGGTGGCATAAGGGTCTGAACACTGCAACAAGAGCTCCTCATTCAGCTCCCTCTGGCTCCCGTCTCAGCATTCCACCATTTTCACCATGAATCCACTGGGAAAAGCAGGGATACAGAAGGAGGGATCAAATAAGAATGTCTTACTGAATAGGAATCACTTGTTCTTGGGACAAAATTTGGGTTTTCTCACTTTTCCTTTAGATGGAAAGTACTTCTAAAAGCTGTGTTGCCCATGTGAATATTCCATTTAGTGGCTGAAGAGGGATTTGATGGAGACAAGGCATATTATAAATGACAGTTGGATATTCTCTACACTTATAAGGCCACCTTATGCTGTGGCAACGTCAGTGGTATAAACGCCCTGGTTAACCAGGAGTATAATGCATTAGTAGTCAGAATCAGCACAGCAACACCAGCACAAGTAAACTGGGAGTCAGAATAACCAAGTTCCTAGAAACACCACCACTTCCGGAGAAGCCAGACGTGGTTCCCTGGCCAGCCACATGCACTTCTAGCTTGTCCAAAACACAAAAGGAGATTGTCAGTAACCAGTTTCAAATAGGCATGTTGCCCCTCTTCCTGACTAGAAAAAGGGAGAAATAAGCAAGCTGGAGAACAGGGTTTTTTTCCCCTCTGTTTCAGTGATCCGGGAGGAAAACAGAAAAGCCATTTGATATATCCATGCCATCGGTTTCCTCCATTGTTCCCCCAGCCCATCTTGGCACAACAGAAAGCACTCAGCCCTCTGATTGCTTTGTACACGTCGCTCAAGCCTGCCTCTTTCCTGCTCTTCTCCCAGTGTTTCAAGCTATGCTTCCCAACTGCCAACATTTAAAATTCTTAATGATGCAACCTGAGGTTACTATGGCAACTAATGTCATTGCCTAGGTGGTGGTGATCATATAATGTGCATTGCCATTGAAATTTAAAATTATTTTCCATAGACCTATGAAGGCCATGCAGAGGGTTGCACTCTACCCCATTCAATCCCCTGAAAAAAACCACCACAACCCTAGCAGGCATTACAGAGGAAGTTATTACAGTCTTTTGGAACATGGATTTGTACCTCATTAATGTATGGAATTAAACTTTTGGCTCTGAAAAAGGTGATATTTTAGATATTTGTTTAGTGTGATCAATATACTTCTGAGCAGCATAAATTTTTTTCTGTCTGATGTAACCATAAACTCCAGCTCCTTTCAGTGCAGCTCAGGTGTATTTACTTTCGAAAGCAAATGATCCTCTATTCACATAAAAATACAGTTTTGTTCTCTACATTAATCGCTAGGAAAGCCACTGAATTCTAATGATGTCACTCAGATTTTCCTCAGCAAACATCCTAATAAACTGCTGGCACCTTTTGGAGTGACAGTTGAAAGTCAGCATTTTTGATGATGATTTCTAGCTTGCAACTCAGTTACCAAAGTATGCAGATACCCTTGTGATGGGCACAGCATTTAAAGCCGGATACACTGGGATTAAATGAGGTATGTTAGTTAAATTTAAATCCAACACATAACCTAATAAATCAATACGTCTCAATAGCTGGGATTCTAGGAGTAGCTTTGACCCACAGAGACAGTAAGTAAAACAGTGAAAGCACAGTGGCCTTTTTCTTCTTCCTAAGGGGATTTCTTTCTGGCCCACACCTCAGCAATAACAAAGATTCTGCAACCATTGTTTGATAAAGTAAAGCAGATCTGAACCAGCCAACTTTTTGAGCCCTGGCTTGGCTCTGCTGTCTGAGCAGAAACAAACCTAGTTGCAAATTAGGATACAGCACTGGAAGGGACCCTGCAGTGAAGTTGTATAATCCCCTTCTTGTATGTATCAAGCTTCATTAGAAAATGAATTGCCTGGAGGTTTTGCCCATGATTCTTATACTGGAAAGTTATTCTAGAGCTGGTAGCTAGAAGTCACTCTAAGCAAATTCTTTCATATACTCTCTATATATATTTGGGGTTTTTTATCATTGCCAGTTGTACATCTAGCCTTTTCTTGATGTAGTGAGGAGGATGGCTTTATATACAAAGGCTTAATGGAGATTTCTCTTATGTCTGATACTGTTGATATTTTCAGTCTTTTTCTCTGTCAATGGCTGGTTTATATGGAAGCTGAAAATATGGTGATGGTTATAGAAAATCAGACATTACTAGGAAGAGATAGGTACAGAGGTAGGTGAAAGAAACAGGTGCAAGGATTTTGTGTCACCTCATAGTTATGTCTGATTTTTCAATAGCTGGAAAGTAGTTCCATTATAATTTACAGATTATGATAGAATGCCTTGTAAAAATTTTTCTTGTTGCTGGAATTAACACAAACTCTCTTTCTAGGGATTTTATATTGTCATTGTTCTTCCCCATATCCGAGTGATTTGCAGACAACATGCAATACAATAAAGGCTCTTACAGGCTCCATCAAGTCTCTGGCTGCAGGTCTGTGAACAAATGAAAGTTTCAATGCTAGGAAGAGGCTCTTGGGTCAAGTAAAATTTTCAAGCTTTTCTGAAAGGTGATGAGGTTATGGATTTGTCCATTCATTATTTTGTTCCCTAGCCAGATTCTCATGCCTATGAGCATTTTCTCTTCTGCTATCACAGATTTTGTCTTGCTAGAGTTATAGACACTCAATTCACAGATTAAAATTTGGTCTTTAATGTATCTTGGCAGTTTGACCCACTGTTGGGTCATTCATTGTCGTGGATTTTATTTGTGATTTTTGTTTGTTTGTTTCCTCTGGTCTGGATATTGAAATACTAAATTACTATGATATTTCAAGTTCTTTTTGCAGGCTGCCTTGGCCAGCTCAAGACAGCAGCTGCCAGGAATCTTATGAGTGTTTAGTACAAGATTAGTGATCAGAAAGTTTCACGTGAGCTGGTAATTAAGCATCCGCCCTGTACCTAAGAAGCTGTTGAAGTTCAGCCACTGCTACCTCCATAATGCTTTACCTCTTCTTCATTTACTGAAGGGTGGTGAAGAAAAATAAGCTCTGAAAGAGTCAGTGTACGGGGTTTTTTTTTTTTTCTTTCCCTTTCAGCCTTTTCAGTCCCAAAGCCCAAGATGATGTATCAAACATTCCCTGAGGTAGAGAATCAGCTTGAATAGAAAGAGAATGTATATCCATTCATTTTGAGTGTGAGCTCTCCAGTTCTTTCATATTAGGCATCCATAATGCCTGCAGACAATAAACACAATTGCAGGAGTCTATGTAGTATCAAAGCGAGAGGCAAAGTTATTTACAGCATGTCAAGGTCTTTCTGTGACAGTGTAAGAACACTTCGATAATAATAATATAGCACTTAGAAGTAATGATGTACTTATAAGTATAGATGAAGCACCTTTAATTTATTTGATAAAGTGAAAACTGAAGAGGGCAGCTTCATAGAAGCGTACACCTCTGGTCCTCACTCGCACTGAGTGTTTACTCTAAGAGTATATGAACCCCTGCTGAAGGCTTTTCATTAACAAAAGAACTTTATAAATGCAGAAAATACTGAGATATAAAAGATTTTTTTCCAAATAGGGAAAACCTGTTCGTGGGCAAATACAATATGCATGTTATCTGTGGGCGAAGTTTCTAGCATCCAGAGGTCAGCTCTCACCTTCTAGTACAAAGGGTGAGTCTTGTCTTAGAAAAATATCTCATGAGTTTCTTTCCTTTAAGAGACAATCAGGATATGAAGCTTTTAGGCTGGCATTATTATGGGTCTCCTTGAATATTTAAATTAAAAGTCACCATGGTGTAGGGGGTAAATCTTATCCAGACCAGGCCAGTCTGCCTTGCTTTCTGAGAAATCCCTTGAATATAGGATTTGAATTTGCCACAATTACTCTGTCATGCCTGGGGGTCTAGAATGCAAACATGTACTGCTTCCACCTCCAGGCTCTAACTTGGCTAAATGTTTTGGGTCCCAAGCAGGTATCCTTCTCTCTTTCAAGACTGTCTCTACACAACTGCTCTTCTCTAAATTTCTAGGTCTTCTCAAGTTACAGTGGCTCTGATTTTAATGGAAAGCCAGTTTGTAAGCAGCAGTAAAAGGGACGTATTTTCATTTCTATGATATCACACAATCGGGGGAAAAAAACCTCTTCAACTATTTGGTCAAATTCAAAATCAAACTCAAATGCCTCATCACATTTCTGCCATGCCAAATACACATGAGGAGATGTGGTGGAAAGCTCCTGTTAACAGAAACAGACCACATGTATTTTCAGAGCCGATGAACATATCTCCAAGAATGACAAGTGGGATGAGAGACAATGGAACTCGTTGGTGACTTGAAAGCCCTGCTGAGATCTGTAGGGGGTGGTAACTGGCAAGGTTTGAGCTCTCAGCCATATGCTAAACCAGTTCATTTAGTCCCAGAGGCCCTGTTTATAGTCTCTGGGGTTTCCATCCAGGAATTGGCCATTGCAACAGAAAAACTGTAAAATCAATGCAATTGTTTGGCCACCCAACATAGAGGGGAAGAATGTAGGTGAGGATGGAAGCCAGGGAATGGCTGGAAGGATCTAAGGGTGTATAAAAGTCTGAAGTACATGTATGTAGCAATAATCCATTTTATATGGGAAAGCAGAGGAGTAAAGCATATGACTGTTACAGAACTTTATACAGAACATACAGCTTTAAATATGTTGTTTTCCATTCAGAGAACAAAAACAATGACCTGAGCCTTTGATAGCCCAGTTTAGAGTTGTAGATATCAAATGGTCCCTCACAGCAGTCATCTCAGTGAAACAAAATCAAGACTGAAATATACATGCAAAAAAGGGAAGCTTAACAATAATTAGTATGAAGAGAAATGGCCTGCTTTGGGTCATTTACCAACAGAACTAAAGGATATATTTAATCAAGACATACTCAGAATGAACAGTTAGTTCAGTTCCAACTTGTGTATTGTATAGTGTCACTTCAAAGGGAGACCATTTAAAGATGCAACATGTTCTTTCCAGGTTGATTATTCCAAACCAATCTAATCTGCTGTGCATGAGCCAACCCTACAAAACAGGCAAACTGCAGAGAGATCTGTAAATCACAATCTTCTTTTCATGCACCTAACTTATTCAGACCAAATCAAAGCATGCAATCTGCTGATAACTGTATTTCACTAGCTACACTTCCTTAGAAGCCTAGTAATTTCCACAATGTTTCTCTTTTGCCTTTTTTTAAAAAAAAAAAAAAAAAAAGTAACATCTAATCCTGGTAGCTGCAAGAAAACCCTTACAAATGTAACTCAGTACAAACCTATCTCTCTATGCTTTCAGGTGTCCAAGCCAAAGCTCAGAACTGAGCCTAAGTGCAGCTAAAAAGAGTCTAAGTTTGATGAAAGGTTCATTTCTCCCCTACCTGAATCACTTCTGTATTTAATCCAAATTTGTTCCCTTTAAACTCATGCTGATAAAGTCAAACTGATGTTTTCCTTTTCTTTCTCCTTTCCCACACATCCCATGTCCTCCCTTACACATCCTCTCTGAACAAGGAGACAGGGAGGTATATACTGTGTATGCTTCTACAGACAATTTTCTCAAGGTAAGCTAGGAGGTTTTAGGAAGAGAGGTGGAATAAGGAAATTTCTTTTCGGTGTAACTACTGCCCTATGCAGTGCCACAAGATTCCAGTCCTTACCCATCGATGTGCAATCACACAGCAGGACTTGGCTGCCCTATTGCTCATGGGAGGAAGGGAAGCGGGCTGCTAACAAAGGCATGTGGAGGACAGGTCTCGATGTAGCAGCACTTAGTAGAGCTGAAATGCCTAGTTATCTGCATGCCTCCAGCTATGGCCCAGCCTTCCTATCCACCACAGGTATGCTGTATAGGAGCAAAAGCTGATGAAAAGCTTGTGCCTATCGCTATGCCCCCTCCTCCTGCCTTCCTCCGTCTTTCCCACTACCCCAAACATGCACATGTGGGAAAGTGGGCAAGCACCACCCTGCAAGCGCTACCGGGCATGACCATGCCAACCCACACTTATTTTGGGACACCTGGGACAGTGTTATTTCCATCTTTTTTCCCAATCCAGCTTAGGTTTGTTGCAGTGCATTGGCCTGTGGGTTTCCCTAGACTACAGGAGACAGAGGGATGTCTGGTTTCAGAGAACAGGAGAAACTGCCTTCCTTGCCTCTCTCTGTGCCTCCTGCTAAGGTCAGACCAACATAGCACTCTGGAGGAAGAACAGAAAGAGGCAGAGAGGTGTGAGACAGGATCTGAAAGGGACAAAGCCAGGATGCTAAGGGAGGCAGGATAAGAAGACTATCCCAAAAAGCCCTAGTCTCCCAGTGCTTTCCTTCAACATGTTTTCAACCTGTCAGAGGATTTTTCTTATACCATGTGCTCATCTCATTGCCTTTTGTTAATACCATGTCCCCTCTTGACTGCCCTAGCATGTCAGACGCCCTGCCTGGCTTTTTTCTGCTGCTAATTGGTATGGAGAAGAAGTATCTATTGCCCCATATTTTCTGCTAAAGTTTAAGGCAACTGAAGAACTTATTCCTTGGTAAAAAATTTCACACATTGAGCCATGCTAAAATTGTGAGTTTTAACCAGTTTTCTCTAGGACAAATGTGTCTGTTTATTAAATGAGAAATACTAAACAGCATTCCTGATTATTCCACAGTTCTCTCTCCAACCCCTCTTTCACATTCCTCTTCTATTTATTTCCTTCCTTTTCTAGCCCAATGTGCACAAGATCTTGGTAGAGACTTTTAATACGCCTTGAAGTCCCAAAGTTGGTAGTAACATTTTATTTCAAGTTCTTTGATTGAGTCAACTAGGTCAGTACAAGTCATATGGACCATCGCCCACAAGTACACGAACATGCTGAGTCAGTGGCAGAAGGTTGCACCTCACAACACGACTCCATTGTTATTTTAATTTTCTCGTTCCACAAGTGCTCTCCCACCATTTCCCTCCTACTGCAAGAAGCTTTGCTACAAAATGAGCACAACTAACAGCGCCCAGGGCTGCTATACAAAGGAAAAGAAAAGCTGGGGGAAATTGCTACAACCTCTCATGTCTGTGGCAACTTTATTATGCCACTTGACACAGCTTGAAGGAAAACTAGAGATTTCACAAAAGGCAACATTTAAAAATAACTTCTTTTTTGTCAATTAAACCTAAGTGTTTTAAAAATCTCAGCACTGACAAGGTTTGTTTGGTTTTCTTTTCTTCTCTCCCCTGCTGCCTTAAAGGGAACTCTGAACACCACCTTTCTTCTAAGCCATATACCTTTCATGCACTCTAGTTCAGAAATACAAAACATAGAAAATGACTTGGTCCAACTATGTCCAAAATTGTCTGATTACTCTCAAAAGCAGACAGCTGCAGCAGTACGAAACACTTTTAAATGGGGGAACCTGAGGGACTAGAATAGCACTGGATATAATTCCAGAAGTTCCTTCTATCCAAGTAACTCTAATGCAAATGACACCCTATACCAAATACTCTCCTTGATTTGACCTTCAGTGCCTTTGTCCCACTCCTTCCAAGCTGACATAGCGTGGCTCAGCCAAACGTCTCATAAGCTGAACTTGTTAATCATAGAATCACAGAATCATAGAATCGTTTAGGTTGGAAAAGACATTTAAGATCATCCAGTCCAACCATTAACCTAACATTACCAAGTCCACACTAAACCAGTTAAGGGTAGACTAGACTAAACCATTGTCCCAGTCATTCAAGCCTCTTCAAAAGCAACACACTGAACAAGCAAAACAGTATTAAATCTGCAAATATAAAGACTCTGAACTCCTGCCATTGCCTAATGCTGAACCAGCACGGGTTTTTTTCACTTACTTTAAATAATTATCAGCCAGATCACAGAACTAGATTCTCTCCTGCTTCACATCACACGAGGGCCACAAAAGTGTATTCATATTTTAGTTACTGTCTTGACAGAAGCTGCTACTAATACTTCACTTTTTATCCTTCAGAATGTCAGTGCACACAGCCACAGTGTGCACAGACAGCTGAGCAGGTAATTTGGAAACTTAAACAAGTCTTTGGACTCATGATCCAAAATTATCTAGAAAGCCCAACATACAGATGTAGAAGTGAAGAGAGTAAGAGACTCCAGATCAGTCCAGGATCCTGAAGGGTCCCTTTCTAGAAGGAGAGACCCAGGGCCTGTGGGTCCCAAATGAGCTTGATTCCCAAATGGCATTTCCACTTCTTTGCTCAAGATAGTTGGAAAGTCCTTCTCCAAACATGCTAAGGAAATGGCTTTCCATGCTCCCAGCAGTTCAAGATAACCTGTTGATGGGATTCTAGGAATCTTGGATAACAAAAAACAAGCAAGCAATTACTAGAAAACAAGTTCCTGCATGATTGTGATACCCTAGATTTCAAAGCCAAGTTATGGCCTTTGTCTACTGTGAGCTAAATGGTTGGTGGAGAGCGATGCTGGGTAGGAAGGGATTGTTGTTGATTGCAGAAACTAAAGAATGAACTTCCTGACCTTCATATTTTAAAAATTTGAATTCAGCATTAACAGGAAATTTCCATGCATGCCAACATTTTCTTTTCAGAACCAGAGTGGTTTTTTTAGTTTAATTGTGATATATGCATGAACTTAACTTTGCTTTAACAAAGCTTTTTTTCTGAGGATGTAAGATCATTATCACTCCCATTACATACTGTGTAAATTATCCGATATGTCTATGGATGTATGTCATTCAGAATATTCAAAAAAATAAAATTTTTATGGCATGCTGCAGGCTTGAATAAAAATAGATTTGTCATCTCTTTTTGCAATAGAACACTTTTGGCATGTTTTTTTTTTTTCCATGCAATATATTATTCCCTTTAAATAAGAGACCGAGGCAGAGTTGTTAGTTTATACAAAGCTTTTCTATAGTGATGACCTTTTCTGACCCTCTGTGAAAGTTAAGCATTCACTAACAACCAATAGAGATGATATCTAAAAAAAAACATCTGCATACAAAGAATTTTAACCCTGGGTACACATTTGGGTAAAAAGGGGACGTTTTCAAGGGACACTTCATGGCAGCCTAAGAGGAATCGGCTACAGATGAAAATGACAGATTTGTGGTGTTGTAATGCTCCATTCATTGTTTACAATAAATGGGTTATTCATCACGAGTGGCAATAAGGTCATTGGGTTTATTTGAGAAGGTGGGAAATTTAGCATCAGAAAGACATGAACTGTTGTTCCCAGCTCTGCCGCTGGCCTTGAGGGTGAATTAGGGCACGTCATCTTGCCCTGTGGTACCTCTGTTTCTTCATCTATAAAGCTATGAGATGGATACTGATCCTTTGTAAAGCATTCAGAGATCTGATGAAATGTGCTGTCTAGGAGCCAGGTGTTATTATTGCTAATTTTGAAAGGATTAAAACTTGTGTATACAAGTGGTGCCTGTATTTAGTTGTAGGATTACTGTGGTCCTGTGTGCTAATTGGGTCACTGGGGAAGAGGCTTAGTCTGTCATTTCGAACTGCTTAGTTACCTGGAAAAAACATGATGACTGCCTCTAGAAACATGTATATGTTAAGGCCTCCATATTCACATCAAAGGTTTCTTGGGAAGAAAGAAGTGCCCACGCCACATCATTAAATTCAATGTTTCTGAGAAGTGTTGTACTTTTTAAATTCATGTCTGAGCAGTGTACCTCTGGCCAGCCCATGGGAATCCTTGGATAAATGGGAAAAAATTCCTCAAACTCAGTAAGTGTGTCCAAGGAACCCTGAACAAAAGAAAAAAACTCTCCCACATCTCTGCAAATCCAAATATTCACAAAGACGAAGAATTTGGAGTGTTTTGGAGTTCTTTCTTCCCCTTCCTTGTATAGGAATGGGGTGACTGCATCAGTGGACAAGGGAAGAGCTACTGATGTCATCTACTTGGACTTCTGTAGGGCCTTTGATATGGTTCCCCACAACATTCTTGCTTCTAAATTGGAGAGATACAGATTTGATGGATGGATGATTAGATGGATAAGGAATTCGCTGGATGGCTGAATCCAAACAGTTACAGTCTACAGCTCAGAGTCCAAATGGAAAACAGTAACGAGTGGTGTCCCTCAAGGGTCTGTACTGGGACCAATACTATTTAATATCTTCATCAATGACATGGACAGTGGGATTGAATGCACTCTCAGCAAATTTGCAGACGATACCAAGCTGAGTGGTGCAGTTGATTTGCTTGAAGGAAGGGATGCCATCCAGAGAAACTTTGACAGGCTTGAGAAGGGGGTCCACGTGAAGGAACTTCATAAAGTTCAACAAGACCCAATGCAAGATTCTGCACCTGGGTCAGGGCAATTCCCAATATCAATAAAGACTGGGGGACGAATGGATTGAGAGCAGTCCCGCAGAAAAGACTTGGGGATACTGGTGGATTAAAAAATCAGACATGAGCTGAGTGTGTGCTTGCAGTCCAGAAAGCCAACCATATCTTGGGCTGCATAAAAAGAAGTGTGGCCAGCAGGCCAAGGGAGGTGATTCTCCCCCTCTACTCCGCTCTTCGGAGACCCTGCCTGGAGTATTGCATCTAGCTCTGGGGTCCTCAGTACAAGAAAGACATGGACCTGTTAGAGCAGGTCCAGAGGAGGGCCACGAAAATTGTCAGAGGGCTGGAACACCTCTCCTGTGAAGAAAGGCTGTTCAGCCTGAAGAGAAGGCCCTATTGCAACCCTTCAATACTTAAAGCGGGATTACAAGAGAGATGGAGAAAAACTTTTTACCAGTGCCTGTAGGGAACAAGGGGCAATGGTTTTAAACTGAAAGAAAGTATATTTAGACTGGATATAAGGAAAAAAAAAATTATGATGAGGATAGTGAGACACTGGAACAGGTTGTCCAGAGAAGTTGTGGATGCCCCATTATTAGAAGTGTTCAAGGTCAGATTGGATGGGGCTTTGAGCAACTTGATCTAGTTGAAAGCTGTCCCTGCTCATTGCAGGCGGGTTGGACTAGATGATCTTTAAAGGTCCCTTCCAACCCAAACCATTCTGTGACTCTATATGACAAGTTCTCCTGGGAACAGAGCCCACATGCTTGTCACAATGTGACCATGGCTCAGCAAACGCCCTCCTGCTTTGGCATGACCAATTTACAGGTGTTTGATTCCATCTGCTTGCTCCTACCCCGGTGAACCATCTCCTCAGATGTATGCTGATTGAAAAATGAGTGTTTTCAACTCAAACCAGTTCATTGAGTAGCTGAAGGTGAAAGATGGTGCCAACTCCAACACTGTCACCTAGGAAAAAAGAGCTGTGGACCTGTACCACTGGATGTCTGAATCAAACCATACAAATAATAGTAGTAAAGATTAAGAGTAAAAAGCCTCGTTTCATCTCTGTGTGAACTATCTAGACCAGGATATAGGGGAAAATTTGTGGAGGTGCCTGGGAATCTTTAATTGGAAGAAAAAGTGTTTTGGAAAAGTTATGGGCTTTTTGAGTATGTGGTGTCACTTTTGACAAAGTTTTGCATCTAAACGATGTTTTCAATTTTTTTTTTTTCTCTCATAGGACTTAGTATTGGGAAAAAAAAAATCAAAATTTATTGTCACTTTGTTAAGTCATAGTTGTTCCTTGCTACTTCTGATACAACATCAACTTAATGACAGCTGAAACATTCTCTTACTTTATTTTATATTATGTTTTGCGCTATTTTATTTTTAAAATCATTTAAGGCAGCTGGTACATAATACATATTTAAATATTTGTTTTCTATATCAAAATGCCTCCACTTGTGTTGAAACAAAAGTTTGACATTAACTTATTCTCTTGCTGAAAGTGCCAAATTGTTTCATTTCAATGCAAACAGGAGACACATTCAAAACAAAATATAAGCAGATTGTCAGGCAATGTCATTACCATCCAACGAAGGCACATATTCATCTGGAAAAGACAGTATTTCAAAATGTATTATGTTGTGGTTAGACTTAATTATTTTTACAGTAAGCTAAAACCAATAAACCATAAAATAAATTATGTTAAAATATTAACAATTGTATCATGTCGTGACAGAATACAGCATAACACAACTTTGAACTGTATAAATCATATTATGCATTTCTACTTCTGGCATGTCCTAAAGCAATACAAAAATAATCTAAAAATGAAATGAAATATTACAATAGTCTAAGCAGGTACATTTCAGAATTTCTGGAACATAAATATACTCAAAATACTTCTTTTCAAAATAAGAACAAATTAAAACCACAGGAAATGGAAAATGAGGACTTCAAATAGCTCTGCAACTGATCCCACTTTTTTCCTACACATGGTGGGGATGGGAAAAATAAAGCCTAAGGTCCGCTCCCCAATATGCAGGGCAGCACAGATGAGGTTGCCAAAAGCCATTGCAGTTTGCTGTTAGCATATGTCAGCAGCAAACAGCTGTATCCTTCCTTCTCCCAAGGATCCTCAACAAGAGAGGTGGCATGCAAACATCCAATGGACATGCGTGCAACGTGCATGGCAGGTTGCCAGACCTTAAAGACATGAGCAGTGAAAATGGATGAGAAAGAAGAATTTGGCTCTTAACTGGAATGTATCTTATCAAGATTTATATTTACTGGGAGGTGTCTCAGGTAACTTATTTAATCTAGTGACAGTGAATGGTAATGACTGCTGCTTATTAATGTAAATTTGGTTTAATGGGGAGGCATTCAGCAGGTGCCAAGTAACTGCATGGTCAGTTGACTCTGTCAGGTCAAATTAGACTCAAATTACAGGTTCCATAAAAAAAATAAGTGTTTTCTGGTGCTAAGGCCAGCAGAAATGTTTTCTTTTCTTTTTTTTTAATTCAAAAGCAAATAAATATATAGACAATCAGCTCAAAGTAGCCTTTGCAATCAAAACATTGGCTTTGCTAGGACTAAGGTAACTTTGGTTTATACTTGAGAGGGACAGGAAGGTGGTGTGAACGTTCTTGTGGGTTTTGCCACAGCACCATGGCACAAGCTCATTTCCATGCCTACAGTTAATGTGATACCACAGCTTTCACTGCTGTTCTAGCTACCATGAATGGGTCCAGAAGGGACTGAAAGTCAGGCATCAGGCAAACAAATTACATTGTTTGGTCTCTGTTGTTTTATATCAGTTGCAAACTATGAAGATAGAGCAGCCCAGAAATGCTCTACGGTCTGAGCTCTTGTAATGGTCTCTATGAGCAGGTAGCCAAGTGTGGCACACACGAGCCTTGCGCCATCACAGTCCTTTGGCTTTCTTTCCAGTTGTGCTTTACTCCAGTGCATGCACAATAGCAGAACTAGGAACAGCTCTTCTCGTTATGAGAACAGGTTTGACTCAGTCCCAGATGCTGCAATTCTGGGCCCACCTGAGTATTGTTTAGACATGAGAAAGTTAGTAACCATCCTCAGGTGCTCATGTTTATTGTCAGGCACTTTAAAATCAATGAGGAGTCTATTTAAGAGCTCAGGTAAGAAGATAATTCAACTTTATAAGTTTTGGGTTTTGGTAGCTGAAGAGCAGTCAGTATTCTGCAAGTGCTACCCCTTCATAGTGGACACATTGTTTGGAAGACAGAGAGTTTTTCCCCTAACTGGTTCAAACATGCAAAGGGAGTCACTTCATGCTCATCTGAAATTGCTGATCCTTCCCAAATGATTCCAAGGCAGGTGTGGTGCAAGCTCAAAGCTGGCAGGAGCTCCACTGTCACTGCTTGTATTTCAGCAGCAAGGTAGGTACTGACAGAGCGCAAGAGGGTCTCTGGCTTTAATGATTCAGCAATTAGAATTGAAGTAGATTAGAGCTGAGAGAGTCTCTTGTCAAGAGTATGAATGTTATCCTTGACCAGGATTGCAAAGATTTAAGCTATTTCTGCTCATTGATAATAACCTAAAAAATGTGAAGCTAATAGAGTGTGCGTGCAAATTAGGGTAGGAGAGAATTTAAGAGGAAGGAAAGATGAAGGGATGAAGGAAGAAAGGGAAACACAAAAAGGACAAACGTTTAATTTATTACAGTTTTGTGTAAGGAAATAAGCCTTTCTGGCCACGGAATAGTTTTAACCCTCATTTGCCGAAGTATACTTCATCAATAAGTAGAAGAACTTCAATTTAATCTCTTTCAGTATAAATCGAAGCACTTATTAGTAAAGGTACCAACATAAATGGCTATTTTACAGTAGCTCTAAAATCTGAGGATCAAATTTTACGCTTACCTACCCCACATAGATTGAGTCCACCTGCTGGGATAAATTCTTCGTGAAAAGATACTTGAAGGATAATAAATCCTCTTTCTTCTTCAGTGATGCATTAGGTATAAGATGACTATAATTTCTCTTTGTAAGGATTCTTGCTCAAAGAAGAATTCCTAGTTCCAGAAAGGTATAAACAAAAGTGTAAGAAAAATTAGACCAAGGCATGAAAAAAGATGCAATCATAACAACATTGTATATTTTTCTATTATTCTGATTGTTCTTGGGAGAGAGAGTGAAAGAGCAAAAGAGAAGCAAACACAACTGCTAGGCTCCAAAACTTACAGGAAATTAATAACAGCATCTGTGTTTTTTTTATAATAGTGAAATTTTCCCTGCTGTTCTGAAAATAAGAAAAGAAGAGCATAAAGGGACAGAACATCATTTGGTGTACATCATCATAGCTCCATTAAAAGGATGAATTTGTCCTGGTAAGTTTAATAGGGAAAAAAAATATTTACATTGATCTGGTGCTGGACAATATTTGGAATGTACGTGCAATACACATTTCAGTGTTTTGTTTTTACTACGATTTCTGTGATATCAATCACTGGGATCTTTGAGGAGCTCAGAAATATTTCTTGTCTGAGCATACACTCTGAATGATTGGGGTAATGTTTTGCAACCTTTGATGCCTGGACACTCGCTGAGGGTAATTAAGTGGGAGCTGAGCACCCTGCAGGGTTTTGAAAGCAGTGTTTGTTAATGCTCACCTTGCCTGCAACCCCGATGGCATGAGGGGACAGTGGCAAGGGTATTGTCTTGGGGGCTGGAAGCCAAGATAGGTTTTCAGAGGCCTTGCTATGCTCTGGGACTTCTCTAGTTACTCAAGGCTCCAAGTCACTACTCCAGGCTGCTGAATATAAACCCACACCAGATAACTTGGTGCCTTCTTTGACTACAGAAGTTAAAATTCAAGTGCAGGACCAGACAGCCGAGGTTGCTGGAGCCTGGCCAGGCAGCAATAATGCAGCAGCAGTGCTGAGCGTACCTGGCCTGGGTCTCTGCCTCCCAGGAGCAGGAATGCGGAGGATCTCTGGGCCAAGGAGCATCTGAAGAAGTGCAGAGCTTCCACCGACACAGGGTCCTCTACAACAAGGACACTTGGCAGCCCCTCCATTATGCCTCTTCCTCCCTTCCCTACGCAAACCTGAGAGAATGATTCTATGAAATGGGAGCAAAATTGATGATGGTGAAAAGCAAGAAAGGAGGGAAGACTTCCTCAGGGCGTTGAGGACAAGTATGGAGGAGGTAGAGAGGAAAGGGCTGGGAAAGCAGAGAGTTTAATGGGCACTGAGATTTGGGCAGATATCTAGAAGATCAGGGTGAAGCTGAAGATGTTATGTGGTGGCTGGATACTGTCGTGCTGTATGCATCAAGACAGGCAAAAGATGAAAACCTCTGGCAAAAAATGCCAAAAAGGTGGCCTAACCTCCTGGTGGGGTCTCCAAGCTCCCAGCTTGGGGCAGGCTGACGTGCAGCAATGCAGAGCCCTGCCTGATGCAGTCATCAGCCTGCAGCACCCCAGCCAGGCAGGGAGGCAGAGGGGACGCATCCATGCCTGTCAGAGCAGCATGTGTCAACCTCGACAGCCCTTGGCGTTTGGCGAGTAAGCACTTGCTGCGCCTCTGAGCCAAAGGAATTCCTCTTTCTGATGACCGCCAGGGCTCCTGCCTGAACAAACCCCTACAGATAAGCAGATTCAACATCAGTATATCTGCAAGAATTACTTTTTCTACCTGCTTAACACAAAGGACAAGACAAGGAAATCAGTAGCACTCTGTAGCTCTGCCTCACTTTTTGCTATTAGGAGAATTGCCATTCATGGCAGAGGACACATCCACATCCCCACCTCTGACATCCTGAGCTGCTTTATCAAGCTCTCTTCTCACACAGCAAATGCTTCCACCCCCTGTCTTTACACCTTGCTTTCCAACCTGTGGGCTTCTGAAAGGCTGTCTAGCAGTGTCCCAGTTTTTAATTTTCCCCAGCCTTTTTCAGCCATTGAGATAAATCCAGACTGAAAGATGCAAAGAAAGAATGAGTAACCATTGCTGAAGGCTTGATAGAAAAATCATAGCTAGCAAGGCAGTAAATTCTCTATTTACAATGCCAGCCACTCACAGCATGGCTCTATTTAATCACTGCACGTGTGCTTTTAAAGCCCACAGACTTCTGGAAGGACATTATTTCCATGAATCACAGGTTTCAGTATGAGCTGGTTGGTACCTCTTGTTCACTTGCAATTGTGTTTTCACAGTGGGTGGGAAAATGCTGGAAAAATCATCAGCAAACCTCCAAATGTCCACCTGACCTAAAGAAAGCAGAGGGTGTGTTTTTGGAGGGTTTTCTTTTTTTAATGCTGAGATAAGGGAGAGTGTAGCCAGTTATAGCAGCTGGGTAGGACCTTCATGTTAGGGATGAAGCCAGGACAGTGCTGGACTGGAGTGACTGGGGATGCAGATTTGCTGGGAAGTGAGATGGAAAATAAGGGGCCTTTTGTGGGAATGAAAGGACCTTCAGAGAGATGTGAGCCAAAGGCGAATGATCTTTCTACCTTTCTGATTCTACATCAGCTGTTTGGATGTGCCTGGATTATTTTCATGGATTAGGAAGAACTTTTGTGCGATGGTCCTGAGTGGAAAGATTTCTTAAGAAAAGGAGGAGAAAAAGGCAGATGTGCTCCTTGAAATAGCTGTTCCTGTCAATATGTTGGATTTAAACATTTGGATGCAAATTTTTGCAATCTCAGGGACACCTGCAAACCTCTGAATTTAGCTATACCATGTCTTACTTTTTGACTCTTTCCTTGAATCCCCATACAATCTTTCTTTTCCCAACAGTGTTTTTATTTTCTTGAGTGTCCAAAATAATTTCAAGAGTGTGTAATAGAAGTTGATTTTTTAAAAATCATAATTTTCCTGATGTGAATGTATTATATGAGTGATATGGGGGGGGGGGGGGGCAGGATTTTATCTTGTAACAGCTATACTTGAGAAGCTGTTATCTATCCAATAACATAAATACAGGAAATTTTGAAGCAGAGAGAGGGGAATAGGAGATGCTGGGCTTCACAATGGCCCCAATCTTACAAACAGCATTGCACAGGAAAATTCTTCAATCAAAATAAGGTCTTTAGTGAGCCTTTGCACAGATTAAGGAGCCTGCCTAAGTGGTTGCAGGATCACAGTTGCTGCTTGGAAAGAGGGTGACCTGGGATAAGTCACTAAAGACACTGCACCAAGTGGTTCCCTCAGTCACTCCTCTATACTCTACTTGAATTCAATAGGATCTAAATCTGTGGCTTACGGCTTACAGTCAAGGAAATCAGTATTTCAGGCATGGTTGAGAAAGATGATTGTCAGCACAACACAAAATTATTTTCTTCTTAAGACTTCAGCTCCAAAAATTAAAGTAAAATGATCTACATTTACTTACAGTAATATATGAAGAGATTAAGAAGGTTTTATTAATTTTTTTAAAGACTACATCCTTCATTATTTATTTATCCAGAATAACTCAAGTTATTTCAAATTTACTCAGGGTTGAAAATAAATAGAGAAGTTTTGGTAAGAAAGAAAAAGCAATAGAAAGTGTACAAGACCAGGAATTGTACTGAACAGAGTAAGCTGTCATTGAGGGCGATGAATCAAGAGTGATAATGTTCCACAAGGGGAGGAAATGCTGAGTAGAGAGATAAAACCTGAAAATGGTGTCATGGGGTCAGGGTTATGCAACAAAATCAGAAAGCTTCTGTATGCCATAATAGCACAAATATATATATATATTTCTCTATATTCAAGCAGTCTTAAACTTCCTGGAATTGTAACCCAAGTGCCCAGTAAAACCTTCATTTACTTAGATTTAAGATTGCCCAAATGAAAATTCTGCCAATATAGTGACAAAACAGTTCAAGTAAATCTCACTTGCATGCATTAACCTCCTTCCTTAAGGCACAATGCCTTGAGCTGGTCCCTAAATTTACATGTCTCTGAGGTACATACATACATGAAGAGCCTAATTGCTAAAGGCACCCTAAGTAACCAAGTGGAGACAGACACACAATTCTAGAGGATGGCTGAGATCTCAAGGGATGGAATTGCCTTCTAGGATGGTCTCTCCCCCTCCACTGACTACTTGGAGTGAGCCAGGAGTAGCAGCCTTAGCTTAGACTCCTCTGTTAAAGTTAGGTAGCTTCAATGTGGCTCATAGTGCCTCTTCTTCCCTGGAAGCTCTCCTTCAGGATAACGCAGGCCACAATGCACATGGCTGGTCTACACAGCATCTCAAAAAGAGCTGCAAGCCTTAATAGGGTCTCATCTGAGGGGAATCTTTTTCAATGGACAAAAAAAATCTACATATTTAATTTTAACTGCATTTTGTGGTTTTGCCTTTCTTGGATTAATGTCTAGTCAGGAAAAATTAACTATTTAAGATGGAGCTTAGGCAGAGAGTGGTCAGAATTGTAAAAATCCCATTCAGGCAGGAATTACTTAAAGTTTATATCCTTTTCTGTGCCTATATCATGACCTTATCACCACAGTGTTATTAGCCTAACTGGGAAAGGGTGGTGCTGATGATGAGTCCAGTTCAGCATCTGCTGCTCCTCTGTCTCATGGCTTTCTCACAATAAGAACTGAGACTATATCTGGTCCTGATTATTGTGGTATTATTTTTGAAGGATATTGGGTTTACACACTGTAGGACAGGTTGTAAGGCTTTGGGGGAGGCCTATACTAGAGACAGGAGACAAGTCTAATCCTGAAATATTCGTGCTTGTCTCTGTTATCTAGGCTAAACTCTGTAAGTGGTAAACAGTCTTCTGGAGACATATTCACAAATTCAAATGTCCACCACAGATGAAACCTTTGCTTGCAGAAAACTAAGAAACAATCCTCTTGCAATGAGAAGTCACCATCTGGACTACTAGTGGGGAAAACAAGAAACTGGTTCAAATGTGTGAAGAAACTTTCTTTTACTGAATGTGTTGGATAAATAGTGCCATCAATCTCATAGTTCTTAGATGCACAGGAGACAGGTGCAGAGTTTTTACCAAACAAGCTCTTTTAGAAATGGGTGTAAGTAGGCAAATATCTGACTTCTCCCACAATGTCTAAGTGGTGGCAGGGACAGGGACTAAATTAATTTCAGAGAGGCAGTGCCATTGCTTTTTAGGGGAATACTGATGAGCCAAAGGCTTAGTTTCATTTCTTGACCTTGCTGCATTACTCTGTTCAGTAGCATCTAATCCCTTAATGATTTATCTCCTTATCCCAGTCCTACAGAATTTTGCTTTTAAATTTGCAATTATTAAATGTTTGTTCTTTTCTAACTCAGTGAATAATGTGCTGCAACTTAATACTTTTTGCCTAGAAGACAGTCCCATGGTGTCTGGGGTTTATACTGTTAAGTCCAACCATGCAACTGGCAGGTGGAGTTTTGAGTGGATTTCTCTGGAGATTGTATTGCATGGGCCACAGATGCAGATACGCTCCCATGCCTTGTAAATGAGTTCCAGGGCCACTTTTTTAGGTAAAACAACTTGTCATTCCCATCAAGAACATATTTGCAGAAGGCTGTAAAACCTCATTAGAAAGTTTCATTAGATTTAATTGTCCTAAGACAAGGATTATTGTTATATGGATTTCTGTGTTTTGGGGAAAATATTTAGTGGACTATCATAAGTGTCTTCTACTAAGTAATATGTGCCAGCAGAGACTAACCTGCGAAGTTCCCTCTTTCACTGCCAGTAGACTTAGTATAGCTGCTAAAATCCACTCTGTTCCTGGCAAAAGAAATTGTATTTGGCACAATGCAGGAGAGAGGAGGTCATCCAGGCTCTGAGAGGCACTTTTAGTGGTTACTAGAAAGCTGTGGGAAGTGAGACGTGTCCTACTTTAACCAGAGAGCTGATTCCAGGTGGTAGTTGTGGGCTTTGCCTGTTGCATTCACTTCTGTAGCAGAGCCAGCATCCATGCAAATTGAAGACCACAGACACTGCGCTGCCTGCTTAGGAAGAACATCCCATGGTGAGCAAAGAACGTCTTTTTATTGTCTCAGTCCTTGGTACACATGCTCTTTGGAATGGTATCCAGTGTAATGTAGACCCTGAATTAAGTAGGCTTGCAACGCAAGTCCTCACAACTGTAGTTGCATGTGCTGTGACCTCAGTATTCCCTGGTTCCCATTTTACTGGATTTGTCAGAGGTTTGTATCTGGAATGCTTAGTATGAATAATCTTTGCCTATTTATTTATTTATTTTCTCCCCAACTAATAATGTGCTCCACAGCAAGGGCTTATAATAGGACATGAAACCAGAGAGCTTCATATCAAAAAAAAAAAAAATTATCCATACAGAAAAGCATTCTACCTAGCCATATATAGACCTTATGTTCACTGTTTTGGGGTTAAATCTTATTTGAGGACTTGAAGCCACCTTTTTTTAATATGTCCTTAAGTCTGTGCTATTTAAGCCCTGAGTGATTCCCCTAACAGTCTCTCTCCCTTCCCCCTCCTTTTTCCTTTATACAACAAAAACAAGGTCTTTGCATTAAGAATAAGATTGACCACAGGCTATTTTAACATGCCTCAGCAGCCACCGTCTCTCCCCTTTACTTCCTGTCACGTATCCATTTCTGCTCATGTGAATCAATCACACCTCTCATTTATAAAACATGGCAGCAATATATAAGAAATTAATATAATAATTAAAGGAAATATTATTGTAAGATCTGAAGAAACATAGCTCTCACATTTCAAATGTTCAGTCCAGTTAAAAAATTGACATCAAGCATTGTGCATGTTCCGCGGAGAGGGTCTTCAGTACTATGTATCTCATGGGTGTCATTGGATGTAATTGTTGCCATGCTAAATATTCATGTATGAATAGTCTGGAATAAATTCTCTTGTAAATTGACAGAGGGCAAGTTAGAACTGTCCTTGAATCTCTCATCTGCATCCTCATTTTTGAAAAACTGTCTAGTTTGTGTGCTTGTGTGTGTACTTGGTTAAATTAAACAGAGAAAGCTTCTCTCTTTCTGAAATAGTCTGCTGCTCGCTATCACCTGTTACTAGCACTGGTTATTTATATCAACTCAGTTGCGTGAGGTAGAAGCCGCTTTAATACAATTTATGACTGGCAGTAGTTCTTTAAGTTGCTGTGCCTGCTGGCCCCACCTGATAGTGGAGTCGGCTCTCCCAGGCAGACTGTAAACACACGCAGCAAGGCAACCTCTGCTGTGTGGTCCTTGGCATCTGAGTAAGTGGGATGGCGAGGCAGAGAGAATTTGGCAAGAGTCACACAGGAATGTTACAGGAGAGGCAGAAACTGAACCCGTATCTGCTACCCAGCGCTTTCATCACAAAGTCACCCAGTCCTCTTTCCAGCTCACTAATACTCTGACACAAATGTTTTGGATGCAAATACTGATAGTCGAGGCAGAGTATTATCCTTTCTGGTATCTAACTCTCTCTACCATGTGTCAGCAGTCCTTGTTAGTGGGTTTGCAGGTCTATATTATTTTTAATTTCCCTAATTTGGTGCCACAAAACCAGAAACTCTCCTCACCCCATCTTTTTTTTTTTTTTTTCCCCCCAGATATCTACATAGACGTGTTCAGGTTTTTTTTTCCCTTCAGTATCATTTCGTTAACTTTGCTAATTTTGCCCAATGGAGAGAAAAAAAGTGGGGTTTTTTGCACTCCTTTGTGCGCTGAACACTGACACAGATAATGCTTCTCCATTTCAGTCTTTCCTGGGTCACATCACTTGCCCACAGTTCTTCCTCTGGCTTGTGCTGTATCTTCCTCCCCTTCCTCTGCCCCTCACCTGTGTGCTCTCCCGGCTCTGCCTCCAGCCACAGAGCTGGGAAGACGAAAGCTGCTTCTGGCAGTCAATGCCTTCACATTGCTCCCTGCAGCAGTAAGACACTATCCTCTGTGGACATTGAATTACTGGTGCCTTTTCAGCCAAAACCAACAAGTGCTTGTGCTGCTGCAGAGAGCCACAGTCAAACAACCCTCAACATTATCTTCCTGGCCAGTGGACAAACTGGTTTAAGGGCAGGACCTCCTTCAGCCAAAGAACCGGTAGAGACCTTTTGTGGTGGCAGAATGGCATTTTGCAGACCCGGTAATCAAAAAAAGGGTTTCTGTGCCGGTGCCATGTGGTTTGGCTGGCATCCATGAGGAGAAAGACAGAAAGTAATAGTATATTATGCTTATTATGTATCAGAAATAGTGTGGCCAGCAGGACTAGGAAAGCGATTGTCTCCCTGTACTCGGCACTGGTGAGGCCGCACCTTAAATACTGTGTCCAGTTTTGGGCCCCTCAATACAAGAAAGACATTGAGGTGCTGGAGCGTGTCCAGAGAACGGCAACAAAGCTGGTAAAGGGTCTGGAGCACAGGTCTTGTGAGTTGCGGCTGAGGGAACTGGGATTGTTTAGCCTGGAGAAGAGGAGGCTGAGGGGAGACCTTATTTCTCTCTACAACTACCTGAAAGGAGGTTGGAGTGAGGTGGGTGTTGGTCTTTTCTGCCAAGTAACAAGCAATAGGACAAGAGGAAATGGCCTCAAGTTGTGCCAGGGGAGGTTTAGTTTGGATATTACGAAAAATTTCTTCACTGAAAGTGTTGTCAAGCATTGGAAGAGGCTGCCCAGGGAAGTGGCTGAGTCCCCATCCCTGGAGGCATTTAAAAGACGTGTAGGTGTGGTGCTTAGGGACATAGTTTAGGGATGAACTTGGCAGTGTTAGGTTAACAGTTGGACTCTATCTTAAATGTCTTTTCCAACCTAAATGATTCTATGATTCTTATATATTTGGACAGGTCATAGTTTTAGCATGAATGTTTGAACCAGGCAAAAAGTACTAAATCAAATCCATAAACACAGTCATGCTGTGATACCTGAAAGGATACTGCTGTGAATTTTTGCAAGTGAATTTCCAGGCTATTTGGAGGAGTGACGAGCTCCTCTTCATGAGCCAGCATGAGGATTGGCAGGGCTGCAGGGCACCAAAGTTACGACTGGGTGGCTGGCTGGCCGGAGCTGGATGTAGGACATGCTGATTGCCTGAGAGAAAATCCCTCTTCCCTTCAGTCCCTCTTGTTGCCAATGTGTTTCATAGAATCATAGAACCGTTTAGGTTGGAAAAGACCTTTAAGATCATCCAGTCCAACCATTAACCTAACATTACCAAGTCCACCACTAAACCAGTTAAGGGTAGACTGTGTCCTGAAGTGCCACATCTACCCGTTTTTTGAACACTTCCAGGGATGGTGACTCCACCACCTCTCTGGGCAGCCTGTTCCAATGCTTGACTACCCTTTCCATGAAGAAATATTTCCTAATATCCAATCTAAACCTCCCCTGGCGCAGCTTGAGCCCATTTCCTCTTGTCCTATCGCTTGTTACTTGGGAGAAGAGACCAACACCCACCTCACTACAACCTCCTTTCAGGTAGTTGTAGAGAGTGATAAGGTCTCCCCTCAGCCTCCTCTTCTCCAGACTAAACAACCCCAGTTCCCTCAGCCTCTCCTCATAAGGCCTATGCTCCAGACCCTTCACCAGCTTTGTTGCCCTTCTTTGGACACACTCCAGCACCTCAATGTCTTTCTTGTATTGAGGGGCCCCAAACTGGACACAGTATTCCAGGTGCAGCCTCATCCGTGCAGAGTACAGGGGGACAATCACGTCCCTGCTCCTGCTGGCCACACTATTCCTGTTACAAGCCAGGATGCTGTTGGCCTTCTTGGCCACCTGGGCACACTGCTGGCTCATGTTCAGCCACTGTCAACCAAGACCCCCATGTCCTTTTCAGCCAGGCAGCTTTCCAGCCACTCTTCCCAAGCCTGTAGGGTTGCATGGGGTTGTTGTGACCCAAGTGCAGGACCCGGCACTTGGCCTTGTTAAACCTCATACAGTTGGCCTCGGCCCATCAATCCAGCCTGTCCAGGTCCCTCTGCAGGGCCATCCTACCCTCGAGCAGATCGACACTCCCACCCAGCTTGGTGTCATCTGCAAACTTACTGAGGGCGCACTCAATCCTCTCATCCAGATAGTTGATAAAAATATTAAACAAGGCTGGCCCCAAAACAGAGCCCTGGGGAACAACGCTCATGACCAGCCACCAACTGGACTTAACTCCATTCACAACTACTCTCTGCACTTGGCCACCCAACCAGTTTTTTACCTAGCGAAGAGTGTGCCCATCCAAGTCATGAGCTGCCAGCTTCCCAGGGAGACAGGTCGCACTGGCAGAAACTTGCTTTGTCAGTGAAAGAGAAAAATGCTCTGCTACCACTCAGATGAAACCCCATGTGGGGCCGTGCACTGGGCAGACAGGCAGCCCTTGTGCTCACGGGGCTCCATCCTCAGAAATGAAGGGGACATGCTAGCCAGCCGCACGTTAGGTCTAAAAATCTGAAAACTCTAAAGATGTAGAAAACTTGCTTCTCATCTCAGAGACGAAGAACAAAACTGTGCTGGATTTCTCAGGGGTGCCGGTGGGGGCCATGTCCTGGCATTGGGACCAGCAAGGCTTTCGGGGCTGGGAGTGGAGGGGCCAGCAGACGGTTGGGGATGTGCACTGGCCGGGGCATGCAGTTAGTAGCGTAAACAAACTTAGCTCTGGAGGTGAGGTAGTAAGATATATTTTTTTAATTATTGAGCTGTGTACACATTATGAAACCATTACAGAACCAAAGTATATAAAATTCCAAATTACAAATACCAGCTTATACAAAAGGGTAATAAAATAAATAATACATTAACTAGCTCCAGTACTCTGTATTCATAGACAGTAATGGAACCATATACATCAGAGGCCATAAAAATGCATACATTAAACAGGGTGCACAGTGGTAACTGAGGGTTCATCTTGATGCTTCCTGACTGCATGAGGGTCTATTAGTGCTGGGGGATGGGAACTCTATTCGCTACTTAAGGCATTATTGATTGAGAGAGGGAAACACAAACCTCGTAGCCCAGGCCGGCAGGAAAAAGGGTGAGAACTAAGCTTGACATAACACATTAACACTGTAAACAAAGTGGGCTTTGAAGGTTATTATGCACAACCGCTTTGTCCTGCAGTGCAGGGTGTGCTTTGGTGTGGGACATGTATGGTGGACACGTCTTCATCCGCAGTTACCCTGCAGATTTGGGCAGGGGGAGAAATTTGCTCTAGAAATAAACATCCTCTGACCCAGAAAAAATATGGGACAAGACTCTTTGACTCTTGTACAGTGCAGCAGTACTGCTATAGTTCAGGCAGCCTGAGGGTAAAGAGGGTTGTGTGGTACTTTTGTATGTGCTAGAGTCTGGTCTGCCTGGGTTTAAACCTGCATGCTCTTCTCCCATGCCCATGTTTATTCATCTCACTGTGCTATGAGAGATGCATCTAAATTTGGGCATCTGCAAAGGAAATCAGAACACTGGGCCTAGGACCAAAAATCAAACCCCACCTCACTCCAGTCAACGATTCTTTCCACTCACTCTTGTTTGGCCCTTCATTTTTATTTCTGTGCACATGCTGCTGTGACCTCTGCTGCAGAGCCCTTGCTCTCTAAACAGTCTCTCAGTGGGGCAGTTTGGTATGTTAGGGTCTGTGCATCAAACGGCTTACAGGATTGGACTAGTTGGAAAATCTGGGGGTTCTTATGAAGTGGAAGAAACTAAAGAAAATTATCAGTCTGTCTAGATGGGTAAAAAAGCATGTATATATATTTAGGAGTATTATGATAGCCACCTGACAACATCAGATTAATTCAGATAAAAATAAAGCTTATTCCTTGACAGAGTTCTGTTGCTGCTTTACTTCCAATGTGGAAGACAGATTCATTCCCAGAAATGTTTTCACTGGGTTGAGGGACCATTCTGAAGCAGGATCTCTTTGTCTACTTGACTTGAGCGATACGAATGTCATTATCCACTTGCTTGCACTACAAATCAATTGTGGGGGTCTATCAAGTCTCCTAATCTTCTATTTTTAAATTTCTACTTTAAAATCCCTACTGATGAAGAAAAAGGGAAGGGGAAAGGGAAGTGGAAGAGGAAGGGGAGGAGGAAAGGGGAGGGGAAGAGAGGTTTGGATACTTCCCTATATACTTTCTGCTTTCTCTTTGGCAAGATTTTTATCTGATGTGAGTAAACATTATTCCATTGATTTTACTGACTTACAATAAGATAAGGATAGTGCACTGTAATTGATTAATGCCATATGAGGCACAGCTTACATCCTCATTTTTGTTTTGCATATGGACAGAATATGTGTCTGATTCCTGAACACCACTAAATGAAACTGTACTTCTCTGCCTTGCTCTGTTTCTGGGCCAGGCTCTGATCTCCGTTACCCTGATACACAGCTAATGGGTTTAAGTTGGTGTAGGAATTGTGCTCCATTTACACTGGTGGAGCAGAGACCAGGGCTTCTGGCTCCCTCTTTTTCACTTACACAAACTCCAATGTAATCCATACAGGAGTCCATTGAGTTTTAATAATGAATTTAATAGGGGGGGAAAAAAATCATAGAATCATAGAATGCTTTGGGTTGGAAGGGACCTTTAGAGGTCATCTAGCCCAACCCCCCTGCAGTGAGCAGGGACAGCTTTAACCAGATCAGGTTGCTCAGAGCCCCGTCCAACCTGACCTTGAAGGTTTCTAGGGATGGGGCCTCCACTGCCTCTCTGGGCAACCTGTTCCAGTGCTTCACCATCCTCATTGTAAAAAATTTCTTTCTTGTGTCTAGTCTAAATCTATTCTTCTTTAGTTTAAAACCATTACTCCTTGTCCTGTCACAACAGGCCTTATTAAAAATATTGTCCCCATCGTTCCTATAGGCCCCCTTTAAGTACTGGAAGGTCGCACTAAGGTCTCCTCGCAGTCTTCTCTTCTCCAGGCTGAACAACCCCAACTCTCTCAGCCTGTCCTCATAGGAGATGTGCTTCAGCCCTCGGATCATTTTTGTGGCCCTCCTCTGGACCCGCTCCAACAGGTCCATGTCCTTCTTGTGCTGAGGGCCCCAGAGCTGGACGCAGTGCTCCAGGTGGGGTCTCACCAGAGCAGAGTAGAGGGGCAGCATCACCTCCCTCGACCTGCTGGCCACGCTTCTTTTGATGCAGCCCAGGATACGGTTGGCTTTCTGGGCTGCAAGCGCACATTGTTTGCTCATGTCCAGTTTTTCACCCACCAGTACCCCCAAGTCCTTCTCCGCAGGGCTGCTCTCAATCCCTTCATCCCCCAGCCTGTACTGATACCAGGGGTTGCCCCATCCCGGGTGCAGGACCTTGCACTTGGCCTTGTTGAACCTCATGAGGTTCACACAGGCCCACCTCTCCAGCTTGTCCAGGTCCCTCTGGATGACATCTTGTCCTTCTGGTGTGTCAACCGCACCACTCAGCTTGTGTCGTCTGCAAACTTGCTGAGGGTGCACTCGATCCCACTGTCTATGTCATTGATGAAGATGTTAAACAGCACCGGTCCCAGTACGGACCCCTGAGGGACCCCACTTGTCACCGGTCTCCATGTGGACATCGAGCCATTGACCATGACCCTCTAGATGTGACTATCCAACCAATTCCTTATCCACCAAACAGTCCACCCATCAAATCCATATATTCCCCAATTTAGAGAGAAGGATGTTGTGGGGAACTGTGTCAAGAAGTGTGTTTACAGAAGTCCAAATAGATGACATCCATTGCTTTTCCCTTGTCCACTGATGCAAGTCACTCCTTCAAAGAAAGCCACTACGTTGGTCAGGCAGGACTTGCCCTTGGTGAATCCGTGCTGGCTGTCTCGAATCACCTCCCTGTCCTCCATGTGCTTTAGCATAGCTTCTAGGAGGATCTGTTCCATGATCTTCCCAGGCACAGAGGTGAGGCTGACAGGTCAGTAGCTCCCAGGGTCCTCCTTTCTTCACTTTTTAAAGGGAACAATTCATTTTGAAATGTATGTACTGAGCAGATGCAATGCTATCTCAGGTATGCTGAGTTATCCTGCATCTTATTTTTTAAGTTCTGTATGATTTCAACTATCAGAAGGGTTTGGAAAGTGTTTTACCCTTGACAATGACCTGTATTACAATTAAAGCTCATGATGTAGGTTTCTTATTTGCCCAAGAAGACAACAAGATTTGCTATGTAATTTGAGAAGCGTTTATAATGCTGCTACCCATGTTGTAAGCTGATTATAAATAAAGTTCAGCAGAATTGCTTCCATCAGAAAATCAGAATTCACAGTCAAATAAAGTGTACAACCCTGATGTGTAGTTGCTTCTAACTGCTACTGTACATAAATCAGATTCTGCTTAGCAACTGCTGCATATCATGTTTATTAAACACCTTCTGCTTATTATAGCAGAAGGTACTAAAAATTCTTCATGAAAATTTCTCAAATATCTTTTCACATCTTGGATATTTTTAAAGGTCTCACTGCAGTGAACAGAATCCTTCTGCGGAAATGGTACTTGGGGGCTCTCAACATGTGCTTCCTGTTCCATTCAGTCACATGGAAAATGTTCTCAGTTTACAAACCAGACAAATTGTTTTGTGTTGTTGCTTTAGTCCTGAGGCTCAACCCAGCATAAGGAGAATCAGGCTTCCTACTTTCAGTAGCACTGAGCATTTTGTTTGAAGTAATGCTGTTCATGAGTCCTGGGAGGTATTTGAAAAAAGGCTATTTCATAAGGAGGTAAACTTGCCTACATGCTACTGAAGCATGCCAGAGCAAAGTGATAGTTCATCAGAGAGAACAATCCCTTACTGATCAGTGATTCTTTGGCACAAGCCACTGTTATCAAACAATTTCTCAGGGCTAGTCTGCCATTTCAGAAGTGACACACGTACATCACACTTGCTGTCTCACATTTACACACTAGTATGGGCCTTTTAAACTAGTCTCCCATGCTACTGAGGTCTGATAGATTGAAAGTAGTCAGCTGCATACCCTGACAGCCATTACTGTCACAACGTGAGGAGCGTATGCTAAAATGTCAGCCTCCATTTCACTGAGTATCTCACAAAAATAAAATAGCAATAGAAATAATCAGTGTTGAAATAGCTTCAGTATGTCTCTTCCAGCTCCTCCTCTGCTCTGCTCCTGTCTCAAGCTTTTCTCGACTGTTGCATGTTTGTCACTCCTTGATCTCTGTCTTCTAGTTGTAGTACAAATGTCAAATCTCAGTCCTCACATTGCTCCATCTCTGCAACTTCTGACAGGCTGGCCACAAAGTGTTGCTGACCTGATTATGCAGCTAGCTAGGGTGGGAGAGTGCTGTGAGGATTAGCTAGCCCCTCCACGCAGGGGGTCAGGACTATGAAGGCCAGATGCTTGTGTGGACTCTGCAGATTACAGTCTATTCCTGGACTACTATACTGCATACTCTGCTGGGCTTCATTAGCTCATGTGCAGGACTGTGCCCACAGTCAATTTATTGGTAGCACACGTGCCATACAGACATACCCAGAATGTTGTTTTCCATCCAGGGCTTGCCAAAAGGCTGCACCTCTTCCACCATGGATGAGGATACTGTCACTGAAATGAACATTTGTCACATCCCAAGCATGTTACTGTGAACCATTGTATGCAAAGCTAAACGAAGTAGCAATGTAGAGATTATGACTCTGCAGAATACAGTGGCCCAGCTCTTCACCAGTAGAGCCATGGAGCATGCAGCAGGGCTCTGTACTACCACTCTCCTCTCCAAGACCACTGTCGGCACAAGCTCAGGCTCTGTCTTTGATCTGTAAATCCCTCTATTGATTAATGCTCCTCTATATGAAGGAGTACCTCTTCAGGAGTGACAGCTACACACCTCTTCGATCATACACTAACTGCACTCTGGATGAATTGCATGGGAAATGGATGTAAGCATTCTTGGTTAAGACGAAGAACCTCTATCCCATGACAGAACGGTCGTCCTCAGTGGAAAGCCTGACTCTGATCATATTGCAACCTGCCTTGCGGCTTTATTAGAGATCAATTATTGCTTGATTAACTATATAGGTGGCTGGGAACTGGGAGAAACACTGCCTTGTTATTTGTGACACAGTAAATCTTAGAAGCTCTTTATCATCATTTATAAACTTTTTTTTTTTTCCTAATTGTGCGTGTTTCTTAGCTGCAGAGCTCCTGTCTACGATACAAGCAATGAAAAATGTTACCTGGATAAGAATATATTTACATAACCATGAGCTAATTACTGTTTATCATAACTAAAATCAAGGAATTATTACCATGCACAACTTGTTTAGTGGTACACAGGTACTGTTGAACTGCTGCCTTGTTCCACCCCACAACTGGTTGCATTTGCATTCAGTGATGTGCAAACGATCACTCAGCTAACAGCCAGATGAACTTTCTGTTTCAAGATGTGCTGTTCCTTCTGTCTACTATGCTTTTTTTCGTGGCATTCCTCCTGATTTAGTCTAGTGTTCCTGTGGGTGGAATCTGGCACAAAAATCTGTAAAGCTCATTATACCCATCTGCATTAAAGGTGCTGTATAGACATCAATTAGTAATAATGATATTCAGGAACTTCACGTGTATTTGAAAACAGTTGTCAGTGCTTGATGCTAGAAATACAAAAGGACTATATCCTCAGGTAAACCAGGATAGCCCAATGAATTCCAGCTGAGCTTTATCAGTTTACCTCAACTGAGGATCTGAACCCCTAAGCTTAAGTCTCTCCCTGACAGTAAGTCTGGACCCAGCCAAGTGCACACTGTAGTTCCTTGTTTTAATTAAAGAAGTGGAAATTCTGTTCTATTTTGGAAAGTTGTTGGGAATTATGTATGGATAACAGCTTGAGAATTCAAATTATAGTACAGATCAGCATGACCTGAAAGAAGCAAAAATGTTTTGACTACTACTCTAAGCAAAAGCAGGATAGATGTCATAGATTATCCTTGCATGCACAAATCTATAGCTGCGTGATTTATGCTGGTTTTAAGTGGCTTTATTAACTAAAGTTGACTGCTGATTCTCAGTGCTTGTTTAGGAAAACTTCAAAAGTAAAGAGTAGTAAAGAACACTCTGCTATTTTTCTGCAGTTATATTTTTGCACATTTTGGTGCATTTCAGAATTTTTTTTTTTTCACCTATGATCAAATATAAAGAACACATCTAAAATAATTACAGTTAATCCCTGACAATACACAATAACATTGTGTTATGTACAATGCACTGAAGCATCAATCATGCTGATATGATGAGAACAAGACATATAAAAAGGTGATGTTCTCTGAGATATTCTTAAATCACAGTGCTCCTAACTTCACTACATGCTTCACGTACGTTATGAAAAGTCAGTATCAGCTGTATCCAAGTAACTGATATGTGTTAACCCATCTCTCTTGTCTTCTTTCTTTCCCTGTCTTTTCTTCCTTTTCCCCCTTTTCCCTCCACTCATCAAAGGCAATTTCTTTCTGGCCATCTCTAACTTGTTATTAGAATCTTACCTTCTTTTGTAGATTATGATTGCTAGAAGCTGATGTTTTTTGATGGTCTTGGTTGTTTTCATGTAATGACAGTGTCGTTTGAAATGAAAAATATTGAGACTGCTTTATAGTTATCTTGATTACTCTAAATGGACAAATTGGCAGTGCTTTTCTTATGCTAGTGTAGATGTAAGGAAACAGAGATCCACAAATTCAAGAATTGTACTAATACAGTTGAAGATCTGATTATGCAGCTGACACATCTAGAGGGAATAATACTTCATTGCTGTTATTTCTACCAGTGTTTCGTGTGTGGTAGAACTAAGCAGATTTTTTTATCCTTGTCAAGAAACAAAAACTACAAGTTCTGTTTAAAATTCTCTAATGCAGTTGATATGCTACTGGAAATCTAATCAAAGCTACTGTACCGAATATGTTTGGAAGACTTTTTAATCTAGAAAGTAAAAGGG